>NC_141674.1:146094770-147433520 GCF_028749965.1 Puma concolor | reverse complement strand
CATCACTGGCCCTCTGCTGCCCGGACGAGGGAGGCAACCTTGGCCAGGGCGAGTCCTCCCCGTTGACTGGAGTGTCTTCTATACCAACACCAGCACAGGGGGACCGAAGAGACCACAATCTCAGAGAGTGATGGGCTAGGGCAGGAAGAGCTCTATGAAGCTGAAAATTTACTTTTGTTCCGGGTCTAATGAAATAATTTGGTATCCATTAGAGGGCAGCATTAGAACAAAAACTAAGCCCAGCAGGGGAGGTATCCCCTGCAGATAGAGGAGTACCTTTGCGGAGGTAAACTTCTGCGATGTAGTAATATTTTCCAAGGGTAAAGCCAACGAATGGAGGAAGCTAAGTAAGTAATGGAAAAGATGAGAACAAATACTACTGTCAGAGAAAAATGACACCCAATAGCACATGCCAATTTAGCTTTCGGGAGACTTTCAGTCCACACATTAACTCCCTCTACACCTCACCCTTTTTAGGGTTCAAGTAGAAATACTTCGGTCGGTCTTGAGCTTAATGATCTCATGAGCATCTTGAGGATGGTGTTTCTGACGGAATTGCAATAAATTGTGAAACGGTGATCAGATTTTTGTTTTCTTAAAAAGTGCATCATGTATTGTAGGTTACACTAAAACTTCCCTAATTGGCCTAATTTTTATTTATTAGAAACAAATTGTTCAAGAACTAAAGCCAGTTTTTAATGATCCAAAACAGAAATAAATGTTCTAGTCTATTAGCGTCCTATATGGAATAAATCAATATTAAAGCTAATTAACCCTTTTCAAAGGCATTTTGTCCCAGGTTTTTATTTAATGGTTCAGTGCTGCTTAAAGCATGGATCAAGCTGGATAAGCTCCATTTAAAAAATGGCCCATTTTGAAAACAGTTAAGCAGCTCACTATGACGAATATATTTATCAGGATAAACTTGACTTTTTCAACTGTATAAATAACTGACCGGAGTTCCTTAAAAGATCTGATCATAAATAGAGATTAAGGACAACAGACAAATCTGTCTGTTTGGCCATGGTATAACATGATGGTAACTGATTTCCTTTATTGCGTTTAAAAAATATTTACCTTTAGAAATATTTTCAATCTTTACTTTTGAAGCTGTTCCTAAGGGCAGGGGGAGTGAGTCTCCATATAAGATATTTCATTCCAGGTCATAAGTGAAATGCAAATCTATGATTTGTCCTTTTGGGAAGAAGCTATGATTTTTTAATAGTGTTCAAACACATAGTGCAAAGCACACACCTTTCAGGACATAAATGACTACTTTGACATATGAAACCCAAGGAAAATTATATACATTATTTAAGGAATTCAGTACTCTTTCCCTTTTGTTATACTAGCAAATCACAGAGTGTACTTTAATATCAAGCTATTTTTTAGTTATAAAATAGATGATATATTTTGTACATGAATTAAATTCTTCGCGGTGCTAGGGGAATTAATTTGTGCTGTTATGAAATTTTGATTAGCCCGCTGTAAAATCAGAATTGTTTACCACAAGTATCTGGATTCTGACTCTTACAGTCTTTCCAAACAAATAATGAAATGAATTGGGGTGGGGGAGGCAGAGTAATTTATGAAAACATGGTACACCATAATTTTGCCATTTTTCTGCAATAAGGATGGCAAATGATTCATGGGATAAAATGAAATATTTCTCACTGTCATTTCAATGGATCTAAGATTTACAGCTTCTTAACTTGGATAGGAAAAACTCTGGATGCATAAAAATGAATTGTAAATCAATTAATGCTGAGGATGAAGAACAACAACAAAAAATTATTTTAAGCAGAGAAAAATCTAACAGGCAACAAATTAAGAGGGAGCAGCAGCTGTTTACTCTAAGACCCTGGAAGGAAGGAGGTAGCAAAGAGGGAACTGGGTGCTCAGAGGAGGGCATTAAGGTCAGGTTAAAGAAAAGTGATATGTTGATCAAGCTCGTTACGTTTAGATCGCTTAGACAAACAGAGGAAAGTGGCCTTTGAAGCAGAATCAGATATGCCGAAGTTGAATTTTTTCAAGATTATGAAAAAGTCAGACCCAGTTTTATAAGGTTATAACAAATAAACTTGGTGACCAGGGAAAGGCGGCTTCCCAATTCAAGGGTCTCCTTAATCAAAACTATTTTTTATAGGCATCAGGGCTAAAAAAAAAAATTTTTTTTTCACGCCTCCCCACTCCTTGGGACACCACACTGAAGGAAAGCTAGCTGCAGCCATGAGGAGGTGAACCTGGGCTGTACAGGAGCCGCTGTACCTGGAAAATGAGAACAGACATATTCTGCTTACAGACATGCAACAATGGGCTTGAATGGCTTAGAAGCTGGTGGAACCAGTTGTGGCATGTGCCGGGCTCTAATAATATCCAGTCTAATAATACTATGAGACTCAACCCTCCTCTCTCTTCGCTGAAACATGATATACCATCTACAACTCCAGGATACATACCTTAACATCCAACTCCAATGTGAATTCGGGGAACTAACAGGGGAACCGATGGTAGTAGGGTTTACCGAGCAACGCGACTCAGTGCCAAATGCGGAGGATGAACGCGGCCCCGATGATTTTGCTAAAGCAGTATTTTGCTTAGATCAAATAAATCTCACTATTCTGGATCGGGTATTAAACGAAATGCAAAGGTAGTTTTTGGTTTGTTTTTTGTTTGTTTTGTTTTTTGTTTGTTTTTTGGTTTGGTAGTTTTGGTTTGTTTGGACCCTTTTTTGCAAAGGGTCCAAAAATTTCTTAGCACGGGACCTTGTGGGACTATCTCTGGCGTCATATTAGCTCACACGCCTCATGTTATATGCGTGCATTTCACAAGGTTGGTGGCTAGAGACCTAAGATACAACATACAGGCACAAAAGGGTCATCAACTCCATCTCCTATACAGAAATTCTCTGTATGAGAATGCCACATCGATTATGAGGGTGCCACATCAATTTAAAAACTTATGTTTCTCCTTCCTTTACAAGTCAAATGGCATCAGGTGAAATCTGACACCGGTGATAATGCAGTGTTGACAAAGATTGCAAATGTTGATGCTAGTATCTGTTTCCCTTTTTTTTTTTTTTTTGATTACCATAAATTTTATACATTTCGAAAACTGGGAGCAATGTATTTTGACAAATTTTATGTTGACAAATTTTAAAGTGCTATAAAATTTGATAAGCTGCATCACTGAACAATGTTTTGAGCTGCAATATATATATATATCTTTTTTTCCAGGCACTGAACAAACAGGTCATTGTTACAAGTCTGTCTGGGAGCCATCGCTTTCGGGTATTCCGTACAATTTCAAAGAACCTTCAGAAACTCACATGCCTTTGAGCATGTAAAACCAGGAGGCAGTGCATCTAAACCACAAATGGGGAATATGCTCCATATCCACGTGTAAATTAAAACCTATAAAATAACACGGGCATTATAAAATTTGTGCTAAAACTGATAACAGCTTTACTGATTTACTGACAATGAAAATATATAGCATTTTTTCTGTCAGAGCATTTATCAACACTGGGCAGCACTGCACGAACTTGACATGTAAGATGATCAAAATGGATTATGTAATCTTTCCCATTCATTTCTATTGATTTTCGTTATGATAAAATTCATCAGTGTGCCTGGGAACGCTCAGGCTGAAAAGCTCTGGTTGACCCAAAAAAAGGGGGGTGGGGAGGGGGGAAGAAAGGAACAAAAAAAAAAAAAAAAAGAATTCAACAGAGTTGTAATGGGATGAATGCAATTTTAGAATGGGCTTGCACAAATACAGAAGTTGTGCCCTAAGGGCTCCAGCAACAAATTAATACAAATAATTCTGGCAGTCTCATAAAATTATATCTGTCTATGCAGGGATTCAGTTTTGAGATAAAATAACCAAAGTCCAAGCTAGGAGAATTAATGTGTATGTGCCGTTAAAAAATTGGTTTATGGAAATATTTTCAAACTTTTTTTTAAACTTCAACGCCCATCAAAGTTATTTCTCTGACTGTAAGTGACACTCAAACGCCAGCAAATGGACCATTTTAATCAGTTTTATTGATTCATGCTTTCGGTTCTTATTCGGTTAAAAACAAGGCACGTTGCATACATCCTCTTATTGCTCTACAAATGCATGCAGCTCTTTCTGGATATCAAAAGTAATAAATAATGGCGATAAAACACCCAGACAGTTATAAAAATGACAACCCAGCCTCAAAAATAGTATTTAACAGTCCAGTCTAGAACAACGACCCAACACGGGACATGAAAATGCCACATCGGAAGCATGCAGTGCGTGTATCCACTCCAGCAAGGGGCTTACACTTGACGGTACGGCTGCTTCGTTCCCTGAAAGGGGCTGACGTAATGCGAGCAGTGCAAGTTACAGCATCACTGATTTCAATATTATTACATTCGTAGGCCAAAAATCTTTAGGAATACACATAGAAAAGGAAAGAAGAGCAATGATTATCCCTACAGGATGTTCACTAAAAGTCAGAATGAAAGTTTCGTTGTTGTACAAAAGAGTAAGCTGCATATTTTGGAAAAGACGAAACAGAGCTAGAAACGGAAGCAGAATAGGGAGCGTGCATTTAGGAGTAGAAATCGTAAAGTTACACTTAGTATAAACTGATTGAAAGCGAGAATACTGCAAACAGCACGGCGGATGTGAGGCAACCTTGCCGTCACAAATAATGCAGCATTATCACTATTGTTATGACTGTGGAATGGGGCTACTTAAAGGAGCGTCCAGCTCTCCACCACAGATGGGGGTTCCTTCACCTGAATCCCCTTAAAGGCTGAAATAAATCATTTGACAAAGACAGTCTCTGCACACCCCATCCCCGCCCCAACAGAATCATCTAATACCACGCAAAGAAAAGGAACATTCTTTTGTGCTCGGAACAGGTTTTGAAGGGGCTTTTTTCTCCATTTCTTTTCCCCTTTCCTGAGATCAGGTAAAGAAGCTACCCAGGTTTAATTAAGAACTGACACAAAAATGCGGGGCTGCTTTATTCACAGTAAAGACTTGGAACCAGTTCACTTCCAAGAGGAGACTCTGGGATTGGTGAAGGAGCGTATGTTTTAGAATTAGCAGATTTTAAGCAAAAGCAGACACGCTCCAAGGAAGCAAAGTGCGCTTTTCTTTGTCCTTAAAGGAACTTCACTCAGAGCAAAGCGTGCACACACCAGGCCTGTTTTACAGATACAGCTCTTCCCAGGCCAGTCAGGCTAGAGAGCCGGTCCTACTGTAATGGATTCGGGGAGGGCACAAGTCATTGCTATCTTGATCTAACTAGAAAGAGAGAAAGAGAGAGAGAGAGCACGAATGTACTGTATTGTGGTACATCATCGGCCGTGTTTTGAAGGACAGACAGCTTTTCTATCGAGTGTCAGCGGGTTCTAAACAGTGAAGTTTATTGTCTTGGTAAAAAAACAAAACAAAAACAAAAACAAAGACACTACGTTACAAAACCACGTGCTCCCATCATTATTATGTTTTTTAAGGTAGTGTAAAAAACTCACACCTTGAAAGAAACATGTTCACAGTGATACCTGGAAGCATCCCTTGCTTTGGGTTTTACTTGAGGTTTGCTTGTGGCAAGTCTAAACTTCATTTAAAAATAAATGAATGGTTTGAAGTGGGGCGGGGGCTTAGGTGAGCGAAACTCCAGTGTTTGTATTATGACATCCAGGCTCATACCCGACTTGAATGAGGCATAAAGGTTTTCTACGACGTTTACAGAAATGACAGCATGAAAGTGTTTTGTGTACCAGTTAAAAAAAAAAACTAAGACCTGAAGTCTGCGCAACTGAAGTCTGCCATTAAATAAAGGGTTATATTCCCGATTATATACACAACCTGATCTTAGAAAATAAAAAAGCAGATCGTTAGCTTCACAAGAGGATAAATATTCAGATAATTGGTTAAAATGCTACTGAAGTATTGCAAAAGCATACCAAATTGGCCCTTTAAATTCAATGCATTTTTTTTGTTAAATTCAACGCAGATTTAGTTTTGTTTTTGTTTTGTGTCTCTATGCGTGCGGGGTATGTGTGTGTGGGCGTGTGTTGTGCGTGGTTTTATTCCTTTTCTTTTTCTTTTTGGTTGAGGACTTTCCCATTGCATACTGAAAAAGAAAGGCTTTAAGCAACCAAAATGACCTTGAATATTGCAGCGCTGTGCCTTTTTACAAATAATTATAATTAAAGTTACCTAAAGGTTATTTCTATCCTCTTTTGCTCTCTGTTTAAAATTACTCCCCCAAAATGATGCAATAAACTAAGCAAACTTGGCCATGTTTGACAACAGCACATGCTCCACAGCCTAGGATTTGGGGATTGAAAACTGTGCTGTCATATGTGGATATACAAACGCAGATTTTTAATCCTTAACTTGATTACCACTGTAAAGAGTTGAGAAATTTAGTCTCATCCCATTACATCCAACTTGCCACTTAAATGCTGGTTTTAAAATAAGAAAAGCAAGAATCTTGCTGGCAACTCTAAGAGTCAAAGAAAAACCAGCAGTGACTGGGGAGAAAAAGCGAATTGCTGACACGAAACTATCACTGTAACTCCCAGCAAATGTCAGTGCTATCCTTATCTTACACCTGTGATTCTGGAAGCTTTCAGAGTTTCTCTTTGAGACTTGCTCCTGTAACCAGATCTAAACGCTGTCTCCCCTCTCCAGTTTTGCCAGTCATACTCTAGATATAAAATTGCACGATACTGTTCGGATGAGGAAGGCAGACGGTGTCGAGGAAGGAGGAGCTGAGCAGTCTCCAGAAACACTATTGTTTCAATAGGTCACTCCCTGCTCGATTTCTTTTAGGAACAAATACTATCTACGTGCTTAATGTCCAGAGCTTTGTGCACATCACAAATTTTTTCCAGCTTCTTTTTTTCAATTTCTGCCAAAATATTCGGCCTCTAGGAGTGATTCAGAATAAATGAGTAGACAAACAAAAAAGGGAGTATGTCTGGTCTAACAGGTTACAAAATGGATGCAAAACACTAAATCCATGTGTGTTGAAAATGAGAAAAAAGATAAAATGCACTCTTTAGAAGCTAGATTGAATGGTGAATACAAATAAAGGGTATACACCAACATCCTAAAGTTTTGGAATGTTTCCCAGTGTTAAAGAAAAAAAAAAAAAAAAAAAAAAAGGCAGCTATCCATATCCACTATTTTGGAGTGGTGTTAAGTCATCTCTGGTTTTACGTGATGATTTGTTGCTCCCGTGTTTGTTGGCTGTGGATTTACTGCCCAGACTCACAATCCTCCACAACTTCGATCCACTGGAATGGGGACTCTTCTATCGAGGTTCTCTTCTGCAGTTTTCATGAGTATAGCAAGCCGGCTTCCAGACACCCTTCCTTTCTGAATAGCACTCATCAGCTTAAAGACAAAACATGCAACAGATTCAGGAGGCAGGCACGCTTACTCCCTTCTTCACAGCATTTTAATGGTTTCCTTTGCAGCAGGCAGACGTGACTAAGTGCTCCGTCCAAAACCATAGTAGGTATTACAGCTCAAATCACAAGAATACAATTCTTGAACATTTCAAACAGGAGGAAAGGGGAAGGTATTTCACCACCGCTGCAAACACTATGCCTATCTGGCAAATCGGGCTGCCTTTAAAATGCAAATCAAATGCATCACTTTTTGCCCCTTTAATGTGGTCAGGGCCCATATTTTTTTGAACAACTCAAATATTGGATCTTTAATTTCATTTAAAAATCTTAAAAAGGAATCTCAGCGATTGAACAAAGACAAACCATGACCTATATTTAACTACTCTTTTTTAGTGTTACTGTACTTGACAACTTCAAGTCCCTTAAATCCAAATTCCTTATAGACTTTTTAAAGTAATTTACATTTAAGTCCTTGAAATGGACCCAGAGATCTACCTTAAGAATTAAAAGCACTCCACAGCCCAGATTTTAGTTAATTCATTTTTATCCAATGGATAAAATCAGAATTAGTCTTGAAATTACATGCAGTCAGCGGGCAAAGGCCTTTAATCTGGAAGGCACTTTGCAATTATGAGCACGGGGATTTTTTTTTTTTCCTTTTCAAGTTGATGTGGTTTTAACTATTTGCTTTTCTTGATCTCACTTCCCCAATCTTTTTTATTTATTTATTTGAAAAAGAATGGATTTAGCCATTCATCAGGAAATGAATATGTGTGTGTGTGTGTGTGTGTGTGTGTGTATACACACATATACATATATATATATATATATATTCTCAAATATTTTTAGGGTTTATAGTCTTTAGCCTACAGAGATACATTTCTTAAAAATGGCTCTGAATAAGAGTCAGAGGCATCTGCCAAGGGGCTGGATCACAATTTCATGACCTTATTAAAAGCTGTTTCACAAGCCATTGCTTATTAGAAATGGACTCCTACATGTAGAGCGTCATTAGAGCCCAAACCCAAAAATAAAGTCATGTAGCCATGCACTATCTATAGTGATCCTTCCTAGGGATTATTGAAAAACATATCTATATTCAAAAAGATGTTTAATGGGACAAACATGGGTTCTTTATCATCAGAAAAGAAAATATTTTATTCAAAACAAAACCCTGAAAAACATACTTTACATCTGACAAATGGTATATAGCATAAAGAATGCTGACATCTAAAGACAGAACAATTTATTGTTTATTGTTTTGTCTCTGGTTCCATGAAGACCTTCTAAGTTTATCGGAGCTAACAAAACTGATAGAGTTGGTTTTTTCTTTACCCATAAATATTATATGATGTACAAACCTTTAAAAATTCAAAGTTTTCTTTAAACATTACAAGTATCTTGAAACCATACTATGAGAAAAAAATAACATTTGGGTGTGAATATATTTCATGAGAAATACGGTCAGCATTTTTTAAGTTGAAAATTACACTGTGTATTTATACTTAGTAGAAACATGAATAGTCTCTTTCATTTAGAATTGGACAAGAAATAATTATTTAAAAACTCTACAAGGAAACCTGCAGATGGTTTAAATTATTTTCTATGTGTTTGACTCTATTGCACTCAAGAAAATTACTTAAAACCCAAACCACATAGCATATCCATAAAATTAGATTCTCATTGTTTCTAAAACTCCAGATCTTTCAACTCTAAATGCTGTTGTTTATTTACAACATACATGAATTGAAGCATAAGCTATTTCTTTGAAGAAAAGTTTTCTAAAATTCTGAGAAAAACAATAAAATATTCTCAAGGAAAAAAAAACAGACAAAAAATATATTATATGGTTTCTAATTCCCCAGGTTATATTTTAAACTCCATTTCAAATGTGCACTTAGTTAAATAGTAAGCTAAAAAACTAAACATTCTTTTTTGTAATGCTGGACACAACCTGTGAAAATTTTCTGCATTTAGATTCAACAATGCTCTTATCTGCAGCTCATCTCCAGAGAGACAATTACCATTTCCTTTGCCTTGATATTGTTTGTTTAACTTGACACAGTGAAGAAAGGGCTGACATTGACCAAAATCCCCAGCATTAATTTATTTCATGTTCAGCATTCATCATTGCCAGGGTGCGAGCAAGACCTGGCATTCATTTGAAATACCTGCCCAAGAAGCATTGCAGAAAAAAACCTGGCTGCTTGGAAAACAATGTATTCTTCATATGATCAGAGTCCTATGGACAGCTACAAATAATGCATGGGTTTGTTAAATTTCTCTCTTTTAAAGAACTTTTAAGGAATGATGTGTAGCATCGGGTTTGAAATTAGAATAACAAAATTTACTTCCTTCATGGCTACGATTGAATAATTGAGCCTTGAGAAGGTGGAACGCTGGAAATAGAAATGTTTGAATTATGTGGTCCTGACCCCAGAATACAGGTTTCCTTTCTTTTCTTTTCAGGTTCTCTATATAATGTAAGAATATGATGATTACATTTCCGGTGCTCTAGTGAGCATTCTCAAATCAATACAACTATGAGTTGTTTTTTTTAACTTCATAAAAAAAATTACTTTCCACATTAGAAATATTGCGTTTGCCTCTTTTGAAGCAGGTAACGAATGGTTTGTCAGTGGTGTTCCATGGTATATTTCTCTAAAAAGCATACTTTTTATTCAGTCCTTTAAGCCATAATTAACTTGGATTGATTCTAAATTGCTTAACACAACAGACTTTCTTAGAGGAAGAAAGAAAGAAAGAAAGAAAGAAAGAAAGAAAGAAAGAAAGAAAGAAAGAAAGAAAGAAAGAAAGAAAGAAAAGAAAGAAAGAACGAAAGAAAGAAAGAAAGAAAGAAAGAGCTGGATCCTTGAGGGCAGACATAGCAGCCTTTGCTGGCTTCAAGCTTTCCTTTTTTCAGAATGAAGTGACAACTGTGTGGACTTAAGAATCCTTTCTCAAACAGCCACTCACAACCAAAATATAAAAAGCAAATAAACTTGTTTCCCTTCACCACAGCTCACCTGCAAAAACTCATTGAGTTCAACCTGTCCATTTTTGTTTAAATCTACTTCATTCAGAATTTCATGTAGTGTATTTTCATCCATTTGGACATTGATACTCTAAATAAAAAGAAAGCATGACGTGATGAGGTTTAGTTAAAAATTATGCATACCCTTTTATTAATACTATCAACTTTTCAAAAACTATAAGACAAAATTACTTACAGAAAGCACTAGATGAGGAAAAAATAATCTAATATAACATTTACGTTTTTCTGCTAGCAAGGATATGGAAACAAAAACATATTACCTCTAACACACGCTGAACATCAACAATAGTAATAAAGCCCTTTTGGTCTGCATCAAACTTATGAAATCTCTTCTTGTACCTGGAACACAACACTGAACATTGGAAAAATATACCCACGTAGGTCAAGTCAAGTTGAGAGATATAGAAACTTATTAGAAGTACCTGTCGATGTCTGAAGGCAGGAGGCTAATTTCAGAGCGATCTGTTAACTGTTCTGATCGAGATTTATAGCCCATTTCATAATACAGAAACTTCCTGGCTGTTTCAAGTTCCTCCTAAAACACAGACATATACGAAGTTCAAAGATTTATGGAAAGAATTATTGATTTTTTCGTTTTTGTTTCTTTCTCACTTTTCTGACCGGCACAATTTTTTTTTTTTATTTCTGCCAGTGTTACTGAAGTATAATTCATATTCAATAAAGTGCACCTATTTTACATATACAGTTTGGTGTATACTCTACCACGAGCAAGGTACAGAACATTTCTATCCCCCTAGGAAGCCTCTCAGGCCCTTTTTCAGTTGACCTGCAAGCCTCAGGCAATCACTGATCTGCTTTCTGTCTCCAGAGTTCTTTTCGCCTTTTCTAGAATTTCACGTAAAAGGGTCCAAATAGTATGCAGTTTTTTTTGTGCTTGACTGCTTTCACATAGCATAATAATTCCGAGAATCACTCATGCTGTTACTATTTTGTTTTACTATTTTGTTTCTTCTTACTGCAGGATATTCTTACACAGTATTGTCTAACAAAATCTATAGAACCAACTCCTTGTGATTTGATGACAACTAAAGCAATTAAAAGTGAAAACGCTATCCAGGTGACAAACAACTACTATAACGTGGCACACAGCATCACCGACGGGCATCATGGGATCAGCTCCTCTGAAGGTTTGTTAACAAGGAGGCTGATAGTTGGGTGGAAGTTAGAGTCATGACAACAAACAAGCTCTTGGAACGGTTGCTCTGACACTTTGCAATGTCCCCAGCCTCAGCAGATAGGAACAATTGTCGAGAATGCTGTCTTTCTTACTTTGTCATGTCATTCTCCTGCTGGCTTCCAGCTTACAAACCGTCTTTTTCTTTCCTTTCCCTTTTTGGATTTTGTACTACATTTGCCCACCTTCTGTCTTCTGGTTCTGTTCTTATCTGCCACAATATTTTACAGCTCAACGCTAGTTAAATAATCCCATCTGCAAATTCTCTGAGTACCCAGAGATAGAATTTTTTCTGGCCTGGCATGTAAACTCATTTAGAGCAGCCTCCTATTTGAATATCTATTTCCTCTTACCAATATTTATTTTGCTCTCTTCACACTGAAAATCATTCTCCTTGACAAAAAAAGAAGGAAAGGAATTTGGTATTAAACTATGAGTTGAATTGTTCTCCCTTTTCTCCAGCAGTCAAGAAAATGGTGCTGGGCACTTGAAACAACGATCACTTTGGGTAGTATCGACATTTTAACAACATTCGTTCTTCCTATCCAGGAGCATGGAATCTTTTTCCATTTTTTTGTGTCTTCTTCAATTTCTTTCATAAGCTTTCTATGGTTTTCAGCATATAGATTTTTCCCCTCTTTGGTTAGATTTATTCCTAGGTATTTTATGGTTTTTGGTGCAACTGTAAATGGGATCGATTCCTTGATTTCTCTTTCTGTCGCTTCATTATTGGTGTATAGGAATGCAATTGATTTCTGTGCATTGCTTTTATATCGAAACAATGATCTAGCTTAGGTCTTACATGCATTCTTTTCCATTTGTAAAATTCATTTCGGGTGTCCTTAGTATTTTTTCCCAACATTTAGCCAATTCCTGACACTATTCATACGTCTGCATTAGTCCTGGATACCCTCTCACTGCAGAGCACTTGTCTTCCATCTGTTTTAAATCTGGTGTTTATCAGCTGCCTTTGTTCTGAGTCACTCCATTTCTTCATTGACTTCCCCTTTTTCCTCCTCATTAGGATCAAATTTGAAAGAATTTCTTTTTGTGAGGCACTCTCCATTGACTTAACTGGCCTTCTCTTCAAAGTCTCTCGATGAAATGTGTGTTTTCTCTGAAGGTATAAAATCTACCTTACCAAATAGTAGGTCAGCGTTTCCCAAAACACATCCTAAGTAGTACTAGTATCCCTCCCACCGGCCCTTCCAAAGAGCAAGAGTTGGGTCTGTCTCTGGATAAGTTCCCTTTTGGAAAGTGGCAAGGCATAGAAGCATTCTGAAGGCACCAAATTATCTGCACTAATGAACATGCTTTCATGGGTTTAACTCAGAATTTCCCAAACTCTTTTGCCCACTTGGTCATCTTTTGATTCACACCTTGTGGAACACATTTGGCCATGTCCCATTTTCCAAATGTCCCCACCAGTTCCTCTACCAATCCTTAACTCCCCTAGACAATGTCTTCTTCCCTAACCCATTCTCCCAATTTGTTTGGATTTGATCTTGAATGACCGTGTTCTCTACATTTTGGAAGAAAGGCACATTTCTGATGTATATATTTGTTGCAACCACTCGGTTAGATCCCAAGATCCTTGAAACTATGAGCTATTTATTATTCCCCTAAAGTATTTGGTATCATGCTCAGTGTATGAGTCACTCATTAAGTATTGACTGATAAAAACAACCACAATTCATCTACAGAGAGTTATTTATCACCTTGTTCCACTTTCACTTTTGCAGGTTAAATAATCCCAATGCTTTTAACCTTTTCTCAGAAGTCCAGCTTTCTAACCTTTAATTCTTTTTCTCCCTCTCTTTTGTTCTCTCTAGACTGTCTACAGGTCTCATTAATACTCCTACGGCTCAGATACTAGACAATAACTTTAGGTCTTTTATTTCTGTTACTTTATTGAGGGGGATGGGAGAATATCTCTGAGTACACGAATTTACACATAAAACTTGAACTGAAGTTAAATCTAGTTTCCTCAGGAGGGAAGGCCAAACACAACCAGTTTACAGAATTTTCTTCCTCCTTCCTACCTCCTACAGCCTGAATTCCTGGCACAAGATATCTTCCTGCATATTCAAATCTTTCCAACCATAATTTTTACAGGAACACATTATCCCCAGTCCTCCTATACGGTAAAAATGATTGGCATTAGCAAAGGAGCAAGTTTCAGTCTTGCATCGTCTCTGCATGTAGCTTTAGTCGAACAAATTAAAACTCAAAACTGGAAGAGCTACAATCAGTCCTGCCAATGCAGAGGCAACAGAACAAGGTGGAGAGAGAGTGTACGCCTGGTTTCGGTCCCAGTTCCTCGACTTACTAGCTGTATGAACTCTGACTGAACTTGCTCCCTGAGCCTGTTTTCTCAACTACAAAATGGGGGGTAAAGGTTATCTCTGGCAGACTTGCGCTCGAGTTCAGGAACTCTTCAGCCACTGATTTCCACCATCAGTACGCTACAGACATTGCATTTAAATGACAGGAAATGGGGTGCCCGGGTGGCTCAGTTGGTTAAGTGTTGGCTCAGGTCACGATCTCATGGTGCGTGAGTGCAAGCCCCACATCCACGCTGACAGCACAGAGTCTGCTTCAGATCCTCTGTCTCCCTCTCTCTCTGCCCCTCCACTACTCTCTCTCTCTGTCTCTCTCAAAAATAAACATTAAGAAAAACAAAACAAAACAAATTTAAAAGAAAACATTTACTATTAAAAAATTTACTACGGGAAATTTTTTAAATGTAGGGCCACAGCTTCCCCCCTGGAGACCTTGACTCTGAGAGTCTAGTCAAGTCTCAGAATCTGTTCTTTTTTGCTACATTCCCAGGGGATTGTGATATGTAACCACCTTTGGGAATATACACCAGAATGAGAATGCTTTTTTTTTTGTAATGTTTATTTATTTTTAGAGAGAGAGAGAGACAGAGAGAGTGAGCAGGGAAGGGGCAGAGAGAGAAGGAGACACAGAATCTGAAGCAGGCTCCGGGCTCTGAGCTGTCAGCACACAGTGAGACGTGGGGCTCAAACCCACAAACCGTGAGATCATGCCCTGAGCTGAAGTCAGGCGCTTAACCAACTGAGCCACCCGGGCAGCCCAGAATGAGAACACTTTAAGGACAGCACCTATGTCCAATCCTTTCTTACACCTGTGGCCTATGACACAGATGCTCTGTTATGTTCATTCACTCAACAGTTATTTATTCAGGCCCTACCGTGGCTGGTTACTGAGGTTACAGAAGCAAAGCAGATCAGTTCCTCTCCTTTGGAAAGCTTATTTCCTGGATGAGAGGCAGACAACAAATAAATAAACTAAATACGTGGTATTTCAAATGGGAATAGGTGCCCAAGAGAAAGATAAAATAGGGAGAGGGAGAGAAAATGCCATTCAGAAGGGTGGGTAGTACTCTTTTATTCAAGCCAGTTAAGGAAGGCCTCTTTGTAGCAGAGACCAGCAGGAAGTTCAGGGATAGGCCATGAGGGTATCTAGGAAGGAACATTGCAGGGAGAGGGATCAGCAGGGCTTGAATAAGGAAAAGCAACTTAATTTGTGGGTTGCAGGCGAGTGGATGAATGATGAGACCAGAGGGTTCAGAAAGGTGGTGGCCAGATCACAATGATCTTGTAAACTGCTGTAATGACTTTGGCTTTACCCTTAGTAAAAGAGAGGGTGTTTCAGCACAGGAATTGTTAATGATTGGTCCTCATCTTACTAGTCTATCAGCATCATTTGATATAGTAGATTACTTTTCTCTTTTTGAAATATTTTCTTCCCTTCCTTCTGGGCTGCAACTCTGTTTTTAGTCTTTTCACACCTTCTCCAACCTTGCTAGCTATCACTTTCCCTTTCTTGGGGAGTCTTCCATATCTACCCAACTTTTTCTTTTTTTTACCTTTATTTACTTATTTATTTTGAAAGAGAGAGAGAGAGGACCAGTGGGGAAAGGGGAGAGAGAGAGACAGAGACAGAGACAGAGACAGAGACAGAGAGAATCCTAAACAGACTCCGCACCACCAACACAGAGCCGACTCGGGGTCAAATTCATGAACTATAAGATCATGACCTGAGCCAAAACTAGGTACTTAACTGACTGACCCACCCAGGCCTCTTTATAAATTTTTTTAATGTTTATTTGTTTTTGAGAGAGTGGGGGAGGGGCAGAGAGAAAGGGAGACAGAAAATCCAAAACAAGTTCCATGCAGTCAGCACAGAGCCTCATGCAGGGCTCGAGGCCACAAACTGTGAAATCATGACATCGGCCAAAATCAAGTGTCAGATGTTTAACTGACTGAGCCACCCGGGTGCCCCAATGTATCCAACTTTGAAACTCTGGAGAGCTCCAGGGCCGTCTCTGGACAGCTTGCTGTTATTTAACTACACAAACTCCCCATTTGATCTCATCCAGCATGATGGCTTAAATGCCAACTCCAATTTATATCTTTTTATATCTTCAGTTCAGACCTCCCCTCTGAACTTCATTTGGACTGACACAGCCAATGATCTGGCGTATATTTTAATAGAAGCACAGGAGTTGCTAAAGTAAGAACACCGTTTTGTGGGAGGGAAGCTATTATAATAAACCATGGAAGAAATGCTAGTGGCTGGAATCAGGGTTCTAGCAGCTGAACGTGTTAAGGGGGCACTGAATTCAAGCCATTACTTAAAGATAAATATGATATGGTTTGCTGATGGATTTAGATCAAGTATGATACTAAGATTTAGGCTTACGCAACCAGAATGTGGAATAGCTTTTTTGACATGGAGAGGTTAGTAGTAGTGGTGGTCATGGTTTGGGGGAGGTAGGAAGAGATCCAAGAGATGGGGTTATGTACTAAACGGTTACCCCAAAAGCCATAGGTTGAAAGCCTAATTCGAAATGTGATGGTGTTCGGATATGGGGTTTGGGGGAGGTGATTAGGTTTAGATGAGTCTTGAGGATGGGGTTCCCCTTTCTCCCTCCTTGTCCTCCATGTGAGGACACAGCAAGAAGGCAGCTCTCCGAAGGCCAGGAAGAGCACTCCAAACCAGACTTCCAGCCTTCAGAATCGAGAGAAATAAATGCCCATTGTTTAGGCCTCCCAGTGGGTGGTATTCTGTAAAAGCAGACTATTACAGACTAAGACAGATAGGGTTCCAGAAAGTAGTTTGGGAAGGAGGGAGGAATCAACTCTGTCAATGTCACTAACTGCATGGGTAACAGGAGGACCGAGAACTCACGAGTATATTGTACTGAGCAACAACATGGAAACCATAGGGAAGTGTGATCACAGCTACTACAGCAAAGTGGCAACAACAAGCTTAAATGAATTGGGTTCAAGGAAGGCTTACGGGAAAGGGACTGAACCAATGAGTACAGAAAGTGTATTTTTTTATTAAATACACAGAATGCCTCTGCATATTATACTAGTTGGGTTTAACTAAAACACATGATAATCTTCCACTTATCACAACAAGCCCAGGGTAGTACATGGGGGCATGTGAGCATCACTGGCTTTCTTTCTTCAATCTGGATATAAAATTCCAAATGACACAAATCAATAAGTATTTAGTGGTCAGGCAGTAAAACCGCTATTTCCTACCAAAGGCCAATTTGCAAAAGTGTGAATTTCACTATAGAATACATTCTAAAAGTGTTTTCAGTGGAAACCAGAAAAAGTTCTACCCACAATCATTATTATCCTACTTTTTCAGGAATTATGACCACCAAATTTAAGAGTATTTTTCTCTGTAAGGGATTTTCCAGAATCAACCAACACATTTTGAAACCAGAATATCTTTGCCGTTTCCTAAGACCTAGCAATATTAAAACACACTCCCACATATTAATTGGCAAGAAATCTAAAGTTACCACTGAAAACCATGCTAGCCTCTATGAACAGACCAAGACATCACATGCTATAACAGGAGCTGTGGTGGGGCACCTGGGTGGCTCAGTCCATTGAGCATCCAACTCTTGATCTTAGCTCAGGTCATGATCCCAGGTGCATGTCAGGCTCTGTGCTGAGCATGGAACCTGCCTGAGATTCTGTCTCTCTCTCTGTCCCTTTCCCCTACTTGCACTCTTCTCCCTCTTTCTAAAATAAAATAATAAAATAAAAAAAAAAAAAGTCTTTCTTAAAAAAATTTTTAGTGTTTATTTAATTTTGAGAGAGAGACAGACAGACAGAGAGTGAGGGGGGGGGGGGGCGCGAAAGACAGGGAGACACAGAGTCCAAAGCAGGCTCCAGGCTCTGAGCACAAAGCCCAATGCAGGGCTTGAACTCATGAACCGTGAGGCCGTGACCTGAGCCAAAGTGGGATGCTTAATCCACCGAACCACCAGGCACCCCAAAATAAAAATCTTTATATTAGGAACTAGGGTTTTAAAAACCACTATATAATACCTCTTTTTTATAATCATCCCAATTCAGTTCTCTGCCCATCAGTTCAACAATCCTGGGAAGGGCTTCCTCTGCGGCCTGGACATTTAGGAAAGCCAGGCGAGTACGCCGTGAAATCATATCCACTGCCGTGCAGGCATACTCCTTAATCCCGTATTTCACCTGAATTTAAATTAAAGCAAAATTATTAGTTTAGGCTTTTTCTTAAAAAGAAGACATAAAATTTCACTTAAGAAAATTCACACTTAGAGAAGTGACGTTGCTCTTTATATACTCTGGTTCTCTAGCAGGCATGAGACAAATGACGACATCATACAGGTTCCCCATCTGCCTGCCAAAGGAGGTTCACAAATTGGGACAAAGTGGAAAAGACTTAATGCCTTCCTACCGAATTGAACCTGGCCCAAACATGCAGACTGCATCCTTTCTCATTTACCATCCATAATAATCACTCTCCTCTTTGCTAGTGCTTAATATGGATGCTAATTTATGTCACCAGCAAGGCAAAGAATATTAAACAGTATGGTCTCCTCTCCTTAGCTGTCCAAAGTTTTCTGTCTCAGAGTATGCAGATGATGGAAGGCCTGCATCCAATCAACAAGCAAAGGCTTACTGGACATTCATGTTTTAAAGTACAATGAATCATAAATAAGGCGCGGCCTCTGGCTTCACAAAATGTAAAAACCTGATGAGAAACAAAGCTTCAATCTTTGAGAAGTGAAGGGCCATATCAGGATATGTCATCAGGCAGCACACGAGTGGAAACAACTCGAAGAGTTACAGATTTACAGATGGGGCACACAGCTGTGAAGTAAGAAGGCTCGTGTGGGATGGGTCTGTGGAGGAGGAACAAATCATACCGTGTTGTCTATTATTCTTTTGATTGTTACCATTTCAGTATCAGTTCAGAATTTAAGTTTATAAACGAAAGGATCTGTGCCAGGAAGACGTGTCGCTATAACCGTTTGGGCTGGCAAGTGGGCATTGAAACGTAGCTACACAGAAGTTTTAAAGGAGATGGAAAATGAGCAGGTGAGGGGGATCCCAGGGCAGACCAGAAATTCCCACACGGCCATTCACGTACCTCTGCTTCAATGTATGGAAATTCTGACACAAGACGCACTCCCACTATAGGCCACCTTTTTCCGGTTACACTTGCCATTTTGGCCACCTCAAAAGCCTTGTCCCCATAGGTGGCGGCCAGATGCTGTGCAACCTAGGGAAACAAAACCCCAACAGGCGGGTACCTTGAATACCAATACTTCTCGGCACAGAGCAAAAACTGCACACGCTTATCCTGTCAGTTTTTCACAGCCGGTAACTAATAGTTCCAGGAGGGTATTAGGTTTTGATTTTGTGGGAGGAAACCACTTGGGCTCTGAATGCTTAGGCCAGCACTAACTCTGCCACACATGTATCACTGTATCAGTGACGGATGAAGCTTCGGCTTCACTCTGCCCGCAATATCACTTGTGAAGAACCGCCTTCCTCAGGCTCGAGACAGAAAAATGTGGGAGGCTCTGTCTGTGGAGAACAAACCAAAGAAACTCCGGATTTTAAAATAGAAACTCGTATGGGCACTGCCTTTTCAGCTCTTTTCCTTAGTTCACTTCCATCGTTATGCAGACAGAAACAGACCCAGCAAAAGGAAATTCTAAATCGGGGAGGCCTCCTGGTTGCCAGTTCTGTTAGTGGCAACGGTGAGCGCAGGTAAAGGGTAGGACGATGCACACCCACCTCACTTTCAAGGCCGTAATCCTGGACAAGCCGAATATAGAGTGTGGGGCTCCAATCTTTGCCTCCTTGAAGGAAAAGCCCAACCGTTCTGCTTGGCCCTGCTTTCAGATCGTGAGTCTTGATAGCAGCATTTATGGTATCTTCTGCCATAGAGCGATACGTTGTCCACTTCCCACCTACATAATTCGATGAAGAATTCATTAGGCTACCACCCCTTATTTTCCTCAGACTTACCCATTTACCAACTTATTACCACCAAGATTCACCTGTTGTTTATAACCAATATGGCGCAGCAATGTGTAAGACTTTACTCAGAATCGGGGCGCCTGGGTGGCGCAGTCGGTTAAGCGTCCGACTTCAGCCAGGTCACGATCTCGCGGTCCGTGAGTTTGAGCCCCGCGTCCGGCTCTGGGCTGATGGCTCAGAGCCTGGAGCCTGTTTCTGATTCTGTGTCTCCCTCTCTCTCTGCCCCTCCCCCGTTCATGCTCTGTCTCTCTCTGTCCCAAAAATAAATAAACGTTGAAAAAAAAAAATTTAAAAAAAGACTTTACTCAGAATCATAAAATATATATATGTGTGTGTGTGTGTGTGTGTATATATATATATATATATATATATATATATATATATATCCCTGTTCATTAGCATCAAGGGAGATTCTGGTGTGACAATTTAACTCGCGATCCTATCTGAAGCACATCCCAAACAAAGGTAATATCCCATACCTGCTATAGTGATGAGGCCGCTCTCACTGATATCCACAACATGATTTCTGGAGATGGACTGAGTGTCTGCAGACTTGGGATCTGTGACAAGGGGACGGATACCACTCCATGCTGCCAGGACATCCCCTCTTCTCACTGGGAGAATCAATCGTAAAGGTTGATAGGATTCCTCAACGATAGCTCAACAAAGCTATGGCATAGTTAATAAGCAGGGCAGAATTCAGGAAAAGGAACACAGGGATATACACTTCGAAAGGGAGAAGAAGCCCTTAAAGATAACAACTGAGTGAGTGGATAAGTACAGCAAAAACTCGAAGAATTATTTTGTGACAAAGATAATCTCCATGAAAAAAAGCGAAGAACCTGAAAATCACGGGGGGGGGGGGGGACGGAGGGGGGACACTGGTACTAAAAAGGAAACAAAAGAAACATGTTAGCAGCCCTCAGCGCGGGGGGCGGGGGGGCAATCTAAAATAGCTGAAAGAAACAACAACAAAGTAGAAACAAAGACAAACCAGTAGATTTATGACTTGTTACATTTCCTCCTAGAATATATCTAGCTATCTCTTTTCAGGACAAAGATCCTTAGTAAACAAACAAGCCTGTAACAGGATATTATCTCCCCTCATCAATGTTAACTTCTTATTGAGCATTTAGAGTAGGCTTAGCCTTGTCAAAGCACTTGATATGTACTTTTCATTTCATTTCATCTCACAAAGACCCATAACATCAGTTATTATTATTCTCACCATACAGATGAGAAAAACAAAAAACAAAACAAACAAAAAAAGAACCTGAAAAAGTTTAACTAGCCCAAAGCAAACATTTTATAAATGGTAGAACATCAGAACCCAGTTCTTCCCGATTATAAAGTTCATATTCTTACCCACTAAATGTACCCACCATCTTTCAACTTTTGACAGTCTTCATGCCCTTTTTCTTCTCTCATCCCATTATCTTTTTAACTGTCACAAAAACAGGTATACTGGCTCCTCCCAGTATAGGCACGCAATATTTGTGTTACAGTGTATGGAAGGTCTTTAAATATTCAAGATACCATGGAATTTCTCTTACTGTCTCTATCAAAATACAATCACCACTCTGTACCAAGAATTCATGGAATTTACAATAGAATTAGACAGCTGTTGCAGAGCACTCATTACTGAACTTAAAGATGGCTAAGGAGAGTAGCCTAGTTGTGGTTCTCATGCACCGTGAGGGGCATGGGCAGAGACCCAAGGGCAGAGTTTTCAGAATCCACTCTTCTTTACCCAGATCAGCTTTAGGAATGGCTTAGCCCCTTTCTTCTCCACTCTACACATCAAGGAGATGACCTCATGTACCAGCCAACAGCTGCCAAATGATATAGACTATGAGGGAGTGAATGCTTACCTGGTCCTTCTGCACTTACTTTCATAAACCAGTTAAATTATTCCTGGATAATGGAAGAGTAAGTGGGGGGGTGCGGGGGGGGGGTGGAGGTTCCTGGGTGGCTCAGTTGATTAAGTGTCTGACTCTTGGTTTTGGCTCAGGTCATGATCTCAAGGTTCATGGGATCACATCGAGCCACCATATTGAGCCCCCCATTGGGCTCTGCACTAACAGTGAGGAGTCTGCTTAGGATTCTCTCTCTCCCATTCTCTCTGCCCCTTCCCCGCTCTCTCTCTCTCTCAAAATAATAAATAAACTTAACAACAACAACAACAAAAATGCTTTAAGAAGAGTAAGTGCAATTTTACTTCTACCATGACTTGGGATCAGGGGTTACCTCCTTCATCTAATTCCCAGCTATTGAAAAGATGACTGTAGATAGTCTTTGAAACATCAAGACAATGGGAAAACTGGGTATCCACATGCAGAAGGATAAGCTCAAAATGGATCTAAGATCTATACATAAAAGCTAGAATGATACAGCATTTAGAAAAATATATATATACAGGTCTACATGACAGGGAGCTTGGCAATGATTTCTTGTATATGATCCCAAAGGCACAGGCTAAAAAAGAAAATAAAAGAGAGAGATAAAACAGATTTCTCAAAATTAAAAACTTTTGTGCATCAAAACACATTATCAACAGAATGAAAGGGTAACCCATGTAATCGGAAAAAAAAAATTGTAAATTCTATCTCTGTCAAGGTGTTAGTAATCAGAATATATAAGAACTCTTAAAACTCAATAACTAAAAAAGACAATGTGATGAAATCTGGGCAAAGGATGCGCAAACATATTTCTCCAAAGATCTCCAACTGGCCAATGAACACATAAAATGATGCTCAACATCACCAACCACTAGAAATGCAAATGAAAACCACAAGGAGACACAACTTCACGTCCATGGGGATGGCTATTGTAACCAATCACAAAAAACAGAAAATAACAAATGTTGGGCGAGAATCGTGGGAGAAAGTGGGATAGCCTTGGGCATTGCCGACGAGAAGCTAAGATGCTGCAGTCAACTAAGAGTAAGTGCATGGCATTTCCTCAAAAAGTTCAACATAGAATCACCACATGATCTAGCAATTATAATTCTGGGTACATACATACCCCAGGGAACTGAAAGCAGGGAAAATTTGTACACCTCCACGTCCATAGCAGCATCATTCATAATTATCGAAATATGGAAGTAACCCAAGTGACCACCAATAGATGAATGGATAAATAACATGTGGTCTAGGGGCACCTGGGTGGCTCAGCTGGTTAAGTGTCCAACTTCAGTTCAGGTCATGATCTTATGGTTCGTGAGTTCGAGCCCCACATCAGAAACTGCTGTCAGCACAGAGACCACTTCAGAAACTCTATCCCCCCTCTCTCTGCCCCAACCCCATTTGTGCACCCACTCTCTCTCTCCCTCTCTCAAAAGCAAGCAAGCATTTAAAAAATGCTAATAACATGTGGTCTAGACATGCAATGCAATATTATTAAGCTTTAAAAAGTAAGGAAATCCTGACACATGCTACCTTGAAGACATGCTAAGTATAATAAGTCATTCACAAAAGAACAAATATTGTATGGTTCCATTCATATGAGATACCTAGAGTAGTTAAACTCATACAGACAGTAAGTAGAATGGTGATTAGCAGGGGGTGGGGAGGTGGTATATGGGGAGTGAACGTTTAATGGGTACAGAGTTAGGGAGGATAAAAAAGTTCTGGAGATTGATGATGGTGATAACTGCACAAAAATATGAATATATTTAATGCCACAGAACTGTATACTTAAAAATGGTCAAACTGATAAATTTTGTAATATGTATATATATATATATATATTTATTTAATCATAATTTTTAAAAAATCAAGACAAAAGGAAAAATTGACAAACTTCAAGTCTCAGAAGATTAAGACAGAATTTTACAGAAGTCTCAGGGCCCCTACAGCCCATGCCATCCCCAGCCTTAGTTCAAATTAAAATCTCTCATTCAGGGGAGCACATTTTTATGAGCACTGGACAGTGTGATTTTAGATCCCACTCAATGCTTGGTAGAGTGCCCTTGTACAGTGAACCTCCTGTGTTTATACACAGCACTACCTGAAAAGTATTTAGAAAATATCCAGCAGACTCTTTATGTAAAGAGCTACAAAGACTCCTTGAAATGATTGGAATAGTCTAATTATTATTTTATTATTATTATTATTATTATTATTATTATTATTATTATTATTTACAAAGTGCCTAACCAAGTACAGGAGAAAGACCCTAAAAACAAGTTCTACTGAGTGGCAACTGGGTGGCTCAGTCAGTTAAGCGTCCAACTTCGGCTCAGGTCATGATCTCACAGTCCATGAGTTCAAGCTCCCCATCAGGCTCTGTGCTGACAGCTCGGAGCCTAGAGCCTGCTTTGGATTCTGTGTCTCCCTCTCTCTCTCTGCCCCTCCTCTCTCTCTCTCTCTCTCAAGAATAAACATTAAAAAAATTAAAAACAATTTATACTGAATGATAGATAATCCCTCCATCTTTATCTCAAATGGAAAAAACAGATTTCTGGTAAAGACAAATTCAACTAGGTAAATTTGGCATGATTTAATACAGCTCCTTGAGGGCCACACTCTTTTTTTTTTTTTCGTTTTTTTTTTTTTTTATTTTTTGAGGGTCACAATCTTAACACGACTATAATCTGAAAGAAGAGGCACCCGTACACGTCTACAGTGGTGGTTAATCAAATCCATATCTAAACATGGGGTGCGAAAGAAAGAAGAAACATCATACATACATACATACATACATACATACATCATACATACATACATACTGATGCAGAAAGCCCAAGGCTTCCAGTCTTGTTAACTGGAGACCTAAGGGAGTCTGAATGCTGGGATTCCATTTCTAAACCTGCCCCTCTGATATGTGTAATTTCTTCATTAGGTTTAATCCTGATGGCTTCCATGGAATGAGGGTTAATTCTTGCTTCACGCAATTCCACAAAAGTCTTGTGTAACCTCAACACAAATCATGCAATGTTTTAATCTTTACAAAAACCCTAACTAGGAAATTACCGCTATTTTCCATTAGAGTTCAAATAGCCCTCTGAGTCAAAAATAAACCTTAGCCAACCACATACAACGTCACTGTGGTCACCACAAAGTCTGCAGCGTGTGTCTGTGAAATTCCTTAGGTAGCCACACTGATCAGGAATTTGGCTCCAACTTTTAAAGTCCTCTGACTGGTTTTAAAATTATTTGATGGAAAATGAGACTCTCTAGAGTAAATCTGTAACATATGCAAATCTTCTTTGTGCAAATGCTTTACCTTTTTTTTTTTTCTTTTTTCTTTGCCTTTTCTGGTATATCAGCCAGAAAAACACATCTGTAAAATTGCGTTGTTGAAAACAAAAAGGCCAAACTAAAATATCCAAGGTTTTCATTCATAGAGGAATATTAAATAAAACAATGTGTATACTGACATCATTTTTAATCCTTACTCTTGATGTTGATACTCAACAAAAGAAAACACTACCAAAAGAGTTCATAATGTGTTAGGAAACTTAATTTACTTTATATCTTAGCGTTCAGCTTTTTAACCTCAGACTTATATCAGATAAAGTTGGGATTAAATTGATTTAAAAAGATTTTTTTAATGTTTATTTTTGAAGGAGAGAGAGAGACAGAGGGAGATTGGGGGAGGGGCAGAGAGAGAGGGAGACACAGAATCGAAAGCAGGCTCCAGGCTCTGAGTTGTCAGCACAGAGCCTGACGCGAGGCTCAAACCCACAAACCTTGAGATCATGACCCAAGCCGAAGTCAGATGCTTAACTGATTGAGCCACCTAGGTGCCCCAGGATTAAGTTTATTTTAAAAGACACATGTAAGATAAATAATCAAATTTTAAATCATATTTAAAATATGAATCAGTCTTTATGGTCTGCAGGATTTTTACAGTATTAGACCAGAGAGTGGTTGGATCAGGCTGTCTATCAGTTTTCTCCCAAGCTTTTTATTTTATTTTTTTTTAATTTTTGTAATGTTTATTTAGTTTTGAGAGAGGGAGGGCGGGGCGCCTGGGTGGCGCAGTCGGTTAAGCGTCCGACTTCAGCCAGGTCACGATCTCGCGGTCCATGAGTTCGAGCCCCGCGTCAGGCTCTGGGCTGATGGCTCAGAGCCTGGAGCCTGTTTCCGATTCTGTGTCTCCCTCTCTCTCTGCCCCTCCCCCGTTCATGCTCTGTCTCTCTCTATCCCAAAAATAAATAAACGTTGAGAGAGGGAGGGAAAGGCGGGGAGGGGCAGAGAGAGAGGGAGACACAGAATCCGAAGCAGGCTCCAGGCTCCAAGCCATCAGCACAGAGCCCAACGTGGGGCTCGAACCCACAAACTGTGAGATCATGGCGTGAACCAAAGTCAGATGTTCAACTGACTAAGCCACCCAGGTGCCCCAAGTTTTCTCTCAAACTTAAGATTTAATGATTTTTGTGGATTATGCAAAATGCTATTTTCTGCTGAAGGATAAAGTGGTTGTACCTCTCCACCACTGGAATTAAGTAATGACTGGTCAGGGACATCGGTATAATCTATGTCCATAGGGCAGAGCATAGTTAAACACACAAAACATGAATTCTAACCTCTTGTATAAAAGACAGCAACCAACTGAACTAACATATTTCTCTCCTTATCACCTATTCACCCACAGTGGAAACCTTGCACTTTGTTAAACAAACCCTAATTAAAGTTGTCTGATGAAAGAGATTCACAAGCAGTAGACAGAATAGAGAATCGTTAAGATACCTTTTAATTCTGCCTGAAACTGCTACAGCCATATTGCAACCATAGAGGAAACAACCGCAGGATAAAGCCAACTTGGAGGGTGGGAGGGTGAAGAGAAATAAGGGCCCTGTGCCTTAGACATCGCAGAATCACTGAGTTCATCACCTCTTGAGCCTTCTTACTGCTGGAGGTTTTTGGGTTTTTTTTTTTTTTTTTTTTAACAAGATGATAAATTTATTTTATATAACAAAAAAAATACAGACTCAGCAACTCTCTTCAATCGAGTATTTCCTTCTCTAAAAGTGTATATAAATACCTCTAGATTCTGGACAGCCCCACTGTTCCTTAGACTTTCTGCAGTGCTGGAAAGGTCCTCTAGCCACAAGGTCCAATTCGCTAGCCACCAGCTGCATGAGGCTATTAAGCACCTGAAATGTGGCTCGTGTGACTGAGGAACTGAATTTCAAATTTTATTTAATTTTAACTAATTAAAAATGAAATTTCCACATGACATGCATACGCACAGGCCATGCCATTACACAAGGCAGCTCTAGAATAAAAATCCCCAAGTAATAAGTAGATCTCAGCCTGGTCCTGGGAGATCATCAAGCTGGGGACCTTCCACAGGGCCACCTTGCCCACAACTCTAATTGAGCATCCTTTCGGTGAAATGTGACTGCATTTCCTTGGCTCAGGAGAATACAATCTGCTATAATAGTGTGCTTTCCCCGCAAATACTTTACTGTCCCAACATGTTCCACGTTTATCCTTTCAGAGTATCCTTCCCTCCTACTCATTTCATGAGTTAATGAGAAATGAAAAATATTTTTACTAAATTAAGCATTCCTACCCTCAAGTTCGTACCCAGAAATCCTTTCTGTCATTCAGGTTGCAGCCAAGAGTAAGTAGTGGATATCACCCTACTTTAAATTCTCCAAGGTATGATATGTGAAGAAGATAACTCAAACCAAGGCCTTTATGCGTCAGAGCTCAAAAATTCATCTTGATTTTTTTTGGTTCTTCTACTACCAGGATAGCTAGACCATATTTCATTACTGTTTCATTTTTCCCACCAGGTTGAAAGTCTTCAGCAATGTCAATTCTAATATTTCCCAGCACCCCAAATACTCCATCAAGTATGGGTCACGTATAGTGATCAATAAGTATGAAGCGGCATATTGAAACATTTTGAACTTCTCATGTCAAGCAAGAACATGTGACGTTACAAAAATCAAAAGAAATAATATATTTGGGCCTCGGAGCCAATATCCCAGGCTGTAAATAAAGTACCTAATGACTATATATTTAAACAATCGGGTAGTCTCTTTTAACATAAATGAGTGCTTTAGTAAAACAAGATGACAGGAAACAACACTACTGTTAAAGTTGGGAAAAGTCCTCATTAAACACCACTTGTTAGACCGATTCACCCAGATGGCACTCAGTTGATTTTTTAAGTGCCAAATGCCCAGATGTTACAAAACCCACGTACC
Source organism: Puma concolor (assembly GCF_028749965.1). Lineage (NCBI taxonomy): Eukaryota > Metazoa > Chordata > Mammalia > Carnivora > Felidae > Puma > Puma concolor. Next base: position 147,405,328 of record NC_141674.1, on the reverse strand, counting down.
TCCACGGTGTATAAAAGTACTTGGCACTATTTTCAAAAAAGGTGTTGTCAAAATAAAATAGTCCTTTTACCATCGTGTTTGAGAATTATTTTTATTGCAATCCCAATGCAGGTTTTAGCATGTATAATATATAAAGAGTAAACTCTCAGTAATAAAGTTAAATAGACATTTTTCACAGCTGGCTGAAACGACTAAGTGCTGTGTAATTGTTTCAAATTATAATGAATATTTTTACTCTTAAAACCTTGGCAAGACAAGGGTTTGTTTTAAAAATTAATAGACAATGAAGCCCACAGGATGTGGCCATTAAGAGCTAAATGTGTGGTTTTGCTTCACGTGAGTTATTTAGCCACACGTTCTGGGGCGTTCTTTCTCATGTTTGCCACTTTCCAAAAGAATCAATAAAAAGCATGTGAAAATATCTAAATGAACACAGGGGAAATAGTGTCAGAAATCAATACGTCTCTACCAGCATGTTTAACCTGCTGAAATGAAGTGTTAATCACAGAAATAAGATACCATATTACATTTATAAACTAATGAAACTAGAAAAAGCAAAGCGTGTGACACTATAATTAAACAGCTGGAAGACGTCCAAGCCTGTGTAAGTTGATAACCCTGGTACAATCTCTGGCAGTGAAAAGGCAGGTCTGCAGCGAGTTGATACGGCCAGCTTGGTTGTTAATTGAATAACCGGCAATCTATAAACACTACTAATTGCGTGTGTGGGAACCTGTGTACAACTAAAGACGCTGCCTGAAGGAGCACTCCAGAAAGACTACGTGAATAAAGCGCTCGGCAAATCTTCTGTCTCGCTCGATCCCTTTGAGTCAGAGCTTGGTTCCCCCACTGCATCCTTCTGATTAACCTCTACACGGCAGACTTAATGATACATTTTTCAAAAGATCGTTTTTCTTCCTAACCCCGCTAGGCACCGCACAACTGTCAATGCCCCATTTCAGAAAAGAACAAACCAGTCATCGAGAAAATTCAGCCTGTGAATGGAAAGCTTTCGAAATCGTAAAAGAAGACATGGTCTTATTCCCAACAGGCAAAATGCTTTTCAGAATTGTTGCGACGCGTTTTGCAGAAATGTGGCAGCTGCTGAGAACAGCACGGAGTGTTAAGATTTGACACTTTTTTTTTCCCCCTTCCTTAAGGATATAGCCATTTGGGGAGGCTCGGAAACCGTTGTCAGAATTTTACTTATTCATCCATTTAATAAATCCTTTTAAGCTGATTATGTCAACCCTGGTGACTGCAAAACATTTCACAACTAGGGCTCTAGGATCTAAACAAACTTTTTATTTTTTAGGTCTGTAGAGAAGACCGCTTGGCCCAAGGGATTAGTTATGAGATACGACACCTCTTCTAGCTTAACATTCAGATCCAAATAAGGCCAGTCTAGAGCAAAGGTCATTATCATCCTGCAAGTGTCTAGCAGCTTCCAGGAAATGAATTGAGAGACTTAATCCACTCCCTGGTGGATATAATACCACATCATAAAACCCAGGACTACCATCGAGAGTACCGTGCGGTACTTAGCAGTGCAAGTATTACAGCTGGACTGACTTGGCCTCATCGTGGCTCCAACACGAACAAACTGGGGGCTAGGAAGCCTCAAGTCATGGGGCCTCGGTTTCTGCGTCTGTAAAACAGGAACTGCAGGGTACATCTCGTAAGGTTGTCATGAGGAACCAAAGAAAAAATGAGGGCGACGTGCTCAGTAGAGTGTCTTGCATGTAGAAAAGTGCTCAGGAATTGTAGGGTTTTAAAAAATAAAGCATGTATTACCCATTACAGACAAACGGAGAGATCAAAATACGTGCACAGCACCAGCCTGTGGCCAAATAACTGGGTAGTGTCTGAAGCTGAGTTTCTCTCTTCCATTTCATCAGGATGGAAGAGACATCGAATCGCACCAGAATTCCTTGGAAAAAATGACAAACTTGAACGTCTCCACTTCAAGACATAGACATACATTAGCAAACTGCGTTCTATCCAGACTGAGGGTAACGCCTCACATATGAGACCTTCGGTCAACTAGAAACAAAGATGAAAACAAACTATAAGGAATCATTATGAATTAATTGTATTAAAAAGAATAAGTTGGTAAGTCGGAAAGGTGTGATAGATGGTGTGCACAGGGGAATAAATGAAGTATGTGAAACGGCTGTCACCTTTGCTTTCACACCAGGTATTTGCTGCTTAGAGAATTTTTAATCTCAAGAGTCCCCAGGCTGTTAGAAGAAAAGGCCGGATGTACACTGTTTAGATATTAATTTCAGCCACTTTTACCAAAAATCACAACTGGCAAAAAAAACCCTCTTTGTTACTTTTACCAAGTAACCTGACTAACAAAAGGCATGCTAAGTGACAAGAAGTTACAGACCAACCAAGCCCCGGCAGGTATTGCTAAGTCCTCTGTCCATTCACAGAAGAAAGTGGGGGGTGGAGGGGGTACACGATTCAGTCTCTGCTACAGCCCAAAGGCTCATTTCACTGGTGGAAATCCCCACCTACAAAACGGGCACAGCGGCCTTTTGGAACCTGCACCTGTTTCCAGTATATCCAGCCTCACAGCACATATAAGCAGTTAGATTTCTCATCTTACTGCATTTGAACTTTAAGAAGCTGGAAACTGTCAACAAAGAGCTCTCTGCTCTTGAATTAATTTTATTTCTTGCTCCAACAACCCAAACTTCCTGCTCTTAGGGCCCAATATCAATCCACTTTTAGCTAATATGGTACTCAGGTGAATGCAAAATGTAGCAGGATTCGTTAACAATAATCATTTATACATTAAAATATAATCATATACAGAGGCACCTGGATGGCTCAGTCGGTTAAGCGTCTTGACTTCGGCTCAGGTCAAGATCTTACGGTTTGTGAATTAGAGCCCCGCCTTGGGCTCTGTGCTGACAGTTCAGAGCCTGGAGCCTGCCTCAGATTCTGCGTTTCCCTCTCTCTCTGCTCCTACCCCGCTCATGCTCTGTCTCTGTCTTTCAAAAATGAATAAACATTAAAAAAAAAAAATACAATCATATCCAGATGAAAGTCCTCCTAGATTTCAACAGAAAGTATCTAGCTAAAATTACATTGCATTTTGAATACTTAAATATGGATATTAAATAAGGCATGACCATTTCCCAAATAACTGTGTGCATGTATATGAGTGTGTGAGAATACAGACATTAGTCACACAAATTTCAGTTATGAGTGTGTAATATACCTGTACCATTATTGTAGATCCCAAAGAGACGTCACTCAAAATTAAAATGTATCCATTACTTGAAATCAGAAGAAACTACCTCTATACAATATGGATCATTCAATTAAACCAGGAGAGTACCCTGAACAATTTTTTTTTTTTTTTAAGGAAGTTTGCTTGTTTATAAATGTGTGATCACATGATGATAAAAAATCCCTTGGGGAGGGGCGCCTGGGTGGCGCAGTCGGTTAAGCGTCCGACTTCAGCCAGGTCACGATCTCGCGGTCCGTGAGTTCGAGCCCCGCATCCGGCTCTGGGCTGATGGCTCGGAGCCTGGAGCCTGTTTCCGATTCTGTGTCTCCCTCTCTCTCTCTGCCCCTCCCCCGTTCATGCTCTGTCTCTCTCTGTCCCAAAAATAAATAAAAAATGTTGAAAAAAAAATTAAAAAAAAAAAATCCCTTGGGGAAAAAAGGATTCATGGACTTTAGTGAGTCACATCAAGAAGAAAATTGTGGCTTTGTATGTCCTCCACTGAAGCCAACATTATAGAAGATTCCTGACACAAAAAGATGAAGACTATATATTTTTCAAAATCTAAAAATTTCTACCTTAATATAAAAAGATTTTCAAACTGCTACCAGCGTCAAAAACCCTGAAAACACCTATTACTAATTTATTTCATTTCAACCCCGTATTGAGGGGCATACCATATAGACAACAAGCTTTGTGGCTGAATAAAGAATCCTTACCCTCAAGGAACTGCAAGTGAGAATACACCTTAGACTCCTGCCTATATATAACATTGTGATATACTAGACCACCGTTCTACAAAAGTTTGGTGGTTTCCAAAGTGGAAATAGTATTTTGTCAAAATGAGAAGGTGGGGGAAAGGGCATCCCAGAGCAAGGTTTCATCCTAAACAAAGCATGAGGTTGAAAAGTGCACGAACTGATTTGGAGGTGATAAGACCACAGAAGGCACAAAGGTGGAGTACTGAATATAAACCTGCAAAGACAAGTTGTGGAGAGCCTTAGAGATAGTTTAGAGCCAAGCCAGATAGCTTAGAATTTCTCTGAAAGTCAATGAGGAACATCCAAGGGATGTTTTTGAGCAGGGAAGTGATGGTGAGAATGGTGTTTCAGAAAGAGGGTGCTGATGGAAGGGTGAGACAGGGTGGGAACGGGGACCTGACCTTGGGAAGCCAGTTAGAAGGCCAGTGCAGCTGCTTGAGAAGTGACATAGGCGTGACCAGGACAATGAAGTGAGAGGGGATTTACAGGGTACTGCAGAGTGAGCACAGATAGGAACTGGACTGAATGTGCAAAGAGAAGGATCCCCGAAGATGAGAGGGGCGCCTGGGTGGCTCAGTCCGTTAAGTGTCCAACTCTTGATTTTGGCTAAGGTCATGATCTCACGGTTGGTGAGTTGAGGCCCTGCATTGGGATCTGTGCTGACAGGGTGGAGCCTGCTTGGGATTCTCTCTCTCCTCTCTCTCTGCCTCTCCCTTGCTCTCTCTCAAAATAAATAAGCATTTAAAATAAATTAAGACTATTAAAAAAAAAAAAAAAAAGGCCAGCATGCTATTTCTGGCTTGGGTGACTGGATGATAAGGCTGTTAACTGAGATAGGAAATAGAGAAGGACAATGTTAGGAAACTTCAGGAACTAGGTGGGATAAAACATATTCATTATATATATGCAGTGGAGAAAATACTATTAACATCCAAACTAAAAGTAAGTATGCCCTGGTTAGCATGAAAAAGAAGTTAACTTTGGCTCTTTCAATTAAAAAAAAAGCATACTGGGGCACCTGGGTGGCTCAGTCAGTTAATCTTCCAAATTCTCCTCAGGTCGTGATCCCACGGTCTGTGAGTTCGAGCCCTGCATCGGGCTCTGTGCTGACAGCTCAGAGCCTGGAGCCTGCTTTGGATTCTTGTGTCTCCCTCTCTCTCTCTGCCCCTCCCCTGCTCACATCTGTCTCTCTCTCTCTCAAAAATAAATACACATTTAAAAAAAGTAAAAAATAAATTAAAAAAAATAAAAAAGCATACCTCTCCTACTTAGTTAAATCCACTGTCAACACTACTTTTCATATAGAAAAGCTCACGAAGCTCTCAGATTATATAGCTCTATCCTCTCATTTTTTGACTAATTATTTCCTAAGGATATCCTGTATCTGTAAATCAGATCTTCCTGAACTCTAGAAATTAAATTGCAATGCAAACATTTCATGCTCTTCTCAGAGAGCACGAGTGTTTAGAGCTCACGTATGGCTTGTGTACAGCCATTAGAGATGGTCAGAAAATGACTGCGTGAGGTTCGTGTGGATGTAGAAAGCAGGGGGGGGACCAAGCAGCTGCTTTGCATTGTGGTATAATTTGGTCCCCATAAACCTTCCAGAAGAAGTGGTCAGTACAGAAGAGTCAGGTGTGAAGAGGACTCAGACCTTAGATGTGGCAGTTACCAGTAAGAGCTGGGATGGGCTGGGAGATAGAAAAGAAGGAAAACAAACTCAAAGGAATGCATAAGTTACCTTCAACATCACAACTCAGGTAGTTACGCACTTCGTTCAAAATGAAATTGATATCTTCTTCCGAAGGGATGGGATGGTGTGTAATATCCGTTGGAGTGTCGGTAGTGCCGGCTATTGTCATCTTTTGCCAGGGTAAGAAGAAAATTACTCGCCCATCGCTGGTTGCTGGGTCAAGCAGTCCCATGCTCTCTGGGCTGATGTAAAAAGAAGGGTTACAGATTTCTGAAATTAGCAGAAGTTTAATCCTTAATCTGCAGTCTAAAAAACTACTTTATTCACTAATTCTCATAGAAGCAAACAAGAAACACATGAACTATTACTTTAACTGCCGATACTCTAGCCTAGAAATTCCTAAAAGAAAAAAAAAATAATATTGGTAACAGAAAAAAAGGGAGCACGTGTGATAATAAAACTCACAGCGCAACCAGCCCTCCCCATCTCAACATTACGCAAGGTTAATTAAGAAAGTGGACTTCACTTTCCAATTGTTTGGGTTTTTATATTCTTTGGACCATTCACATCAGATAATGTCAGCGGGGATAAGTGTCTATAATTCTTTTTGTGATGGTGAATTAAGGATTGCTCTTCAACCTTTTTTCAAGTCAATGAAAAGTATCTTCCTTGGACATTTGACATTTGACACATCTTTCAGTGGAAGGTCTCAGAAGTACGTGAGAAAAGTGAAGGCTCTAAGTTTCTAGCAACTAAAATGTGATCAGAAAAGTTCTTTACTTCTTTGTACCTAGATGAACTTACACCACTTCACCAAATGTGAAATTTCTTACTTTACTTCAATTTTATAGAAATCTCAAGAAGTGCATCAATGACAAAAGGGCTGGGTTTTCTACTATTACATAAATAACAGTGAATGAGGGCAAGGTCAAAAAAGGGAGAGGAATATCTTAGCAACGACAATCTTTAAACAGACATAGGAGGCTAATGTATTATGCTATTAAATCAAGGTTCGAAGATGCCTCTTTTGACAGATTACATAAAATCTTCCCAAATATGAGTCAATAATTTTCACTAACACATACTTAATATTTTAAAACCAAATTATAAAACACACCAGAAATAATAAGCAACTAGAAATATTAACAAAACTTGTCCAGTTGTCTCATTAAATCAGAAACTATTGTTTTCATACATTCATGAACCATTCAAAGAAATTTGGAGAAGTTGAAAAAGGGGCGGGATGATCTTAAAGTGTCATGTTCAAACAGTTAGGCCCTACCAATCTTCAGAGAGCTGTTTCAGTCTGACTGAATTCTCATAGCAAGCCAATGTTAAAGACATTTTCAGCTTCTATTAATGAAATTTCTTAAATAGAAAACACAATTCCATTTGGTTTAAATAAATTTCAAGAAGTCCCTCCTATACCCGTAAATTTTAAAAAAGCGTAAACTTTTTATGTTTATCATTCCTCTGAAAAAACTTAAAAAAAAAAAACCTCATATTGATTCAATTGTATAAGGGTGAGGGCCTAACAAGTGCTTAAAAGTAAACAACAATAATTTATTTCATGAAAAAGAAATCTAGGGATACCTGGCTGGCTCAGTGGGTAGAGCACGTGACTCTTGATCTTGGGGTCTTTAGTTAAACCTCATGTTGGGCATACAACTTGTTCAAAAAAAAAAAAAAAGAGCTGCAAAATTACTTGAAAAAAAAAAAAAGAAATCTATAGTCAGCTTAGCATATGCATCTTCTTTATGTAAACCACAAAGAGTGTAAGGCTTTTGTTGCAAAGACCCATGAGTCCCATGAAATGCTGCCATTTCTTTTTTTTTTTTTTTTAATGTTTATTATTTGTGAGGGAGAGAGAGCAAGCACGCAGGGGAGGGGCAGAGAGAGGGGGAGACACAGAATCCAAAGCAGGCTCCAGGCTCTGAGCTGTCAGCACAGGCCCGACATGGGGCTCGAACTCACCAACCGTGGGGTCGTGACCTAAGCTGAAGTCAGATGCTTAACTGACTGAGCCGTGACTGAGTACCGGAAGTGCTGCCATTTCTACAGAGCCTTTGTAGAAAGAACCACTGTCTACAGGATCCTTGAGAGACACGGAGAGAGTGGGCCACAGTCCTACTTAACATACGCAAAATGCATCACAGAAGTGGGTCAATCATTTAAACCTTCAGCTAAGATTTCATCTTCATTCAGGGTTGAAGGAAGTAATTTTACTTTCATTTTTATATATTGAAAACTGTAAGTATCGAATATTTTATATTTTTTTCTTTGTGTTTCTCCTAAGACTCTCTTTAAAAAAAATCTTAAAAGACACTAGTTAATTACGTAGTTTGTAAGCAACTGATTTGATCCTGGGTTAATATGCCCTTACATTAAATCAGTCACTTTGGGGCTGGGAATTAACTCATTCAGAGTTCAAGCTTTCAATCTGATAAATAGTACCATGTTGAAACAAAAGAATAAACTGCATCTCCTAACATTTAAGGAACAAATTATATGTTGGTATATTTTATGCATGATCATTTTATAGAGCAGATATCATATGAGGTACTTAAGTAACTCAATAAACCCGACAAAATTTTGCATAAAATTATTATATTCAACAACCTAGACATGAAATGCTATTAGGAAAGCACAACTACTGAATCCTTTAAAACCTTCCAATGCAATAAAAGCAGTTTAAAGGGTGAAGGTGATGGTTACCAACACACGCATAACTGGATCCTGTAGAGAATCAACTGCTTAAGTGAAGACATATGTGTCAAACATAAAATTAACAAGCACAGAGGGAAGACAAAGCTAGTAATGAATGGTATAAAAATTTAAGAATCCACTTGGAAATACCTTTCATCAGTTCTAAATTACCTAATTCATACTCTCCCTTAGGGAAACGTTTGTTTTCTTATGAAGGATTAATTCTGCAAGGTCACACTAAAGTTTGAAAATGGAGAGCACCTGTGGTGATGGTCTATACGGGACCATCCTTCCTTCCTCAAGTACCCTTATTTCAACTGAAATCAATTTATTGTTAACTACTTAGCAACCAGTGTTAGAGCTAACAGTACGCACACAGCAATACAGAAACAACAACAACCACCCCCACCACAACAACACCCCCCAGAAACCTGACTTCTTGTCAGGGGTAAAAAAACACCTACAGGTAGAAGGAGGAGATGATTATTTTCATGTGTGTAAAGTCATCGTGCATTGTGGCTGCTTTAAAAAGAGCATCTCACCGCAACTCTGATGGAAATTTCAGGTTTGTTCTTCATGTAAACTAAACAGCACCTTTAAAATTAAATGATTTCTGTGTTCTGGGTTTTTGGAAACTGAAATAATGCAAACAAAAAAGTCTGCTACCATGGCACATGTCTTTGAGGGCCATAACAAGGTTAACAAATGCCATAAAGATACTCCCAAAACAGCCCAACACAACATACACATGGTCCTTGCCTTACATTTAGCAGCCTACATTCAACAAATCAGTGGCTACAGGACTCACTACATATCTAAACTGATCAGGTTCTAGTGGAAATGTTAGACCTTAAGGTGCCACCACCCAGTGTATGGGGCAGCCCCAGGAGGTCTGACTCATCCCTGAGGGCCAAGTGGAACCCTCGAGCTATAACTGAGTGTGACTGACTGATGAGCCCAGGCAGCCATTTCAGTCTGACATCTCCCAGCCCCACCCAAGAAAGTGAATTGATATGGAGAGCAAAACCAGCCCTCTGGGATGCCTGAAGGTCAGGGCTAGAAGGGAATAAACCCTTAATCCAGGCCAGTATCCAAAACTAAGGAGCTCATCTGCGGCAGACCCTGAGCAGGAATTGGGCTGCAAACCACTCCCGGAAGGTTTCTGACAGGAGGTATAGCGGTTATAGTTCAAGGTGCTAAAAATGGGGACATTAATTCCTCCCAAAGTGGCATGAGATCACTTACTGCATCTGAAGCAGGCCCAGCTGTAACTCACACTTTCACGCTTTATGGGGAGGTGCCCTGAAGCTAACGACAAATTCTGGGGATTAAGAAAGGCATCCTGTTTTGAAAATATTACATCCAGGTGACATATATTTATATTTCTTTAAAAGCACCTATCTGCTATTAGCGTATTATAAAGTTTAGTACAGAACTATATGGTGTAGCATTACCTCTTTCATGTAAAATGTTTAAAAGGATAGACGTTTGTGCAAGTACGAACACACGGTTTTACAGAAGGAATCCTAGGAAGTGTTACTGATTACCAGAGAACAACTGAAATGGGGAATAAGGCAGGGGGGCATGAGGAAGAAGAGAGAGGCTCTCACTTTTCCTTTTGTGTCCTTCTATTTTCTACAGCAATTACTTGAACGCATTTATTTTTATATACATGGGTTATCAGAGCAATAAAATGAAGAATCATGTTTTGTTTTCATAGTTTCACTTTTCTATATCAAAAATATCCCTTATAGGTGTTACACTGAATTTTAACTTTAAAAAAAGCAACAATCTCTATTTGGTCAAGTTAACACAAAAAAGTTAGTAGGATTCATTCAGGAAACATTTACTGGTCACTATTAGACACTGCATGAAGAGCAGTCAACAAAATAGATACAAAGGATCGCAGGATCATTGTCAAAATGTATACAAATCAGGGACTACCTTGAGATAAGGAACCAGAAGCTGAAAGAAGTAGCTTGCCAAGGCCAAACAGTCTGTAAGAGTAAAGTGGTGAACATCAAGTACTACATCAAGGTATCACCTTAATTTACCCCCCTGTCTCCCCATTTTAATGATGGGCAAACTAAGGTTGACAAAATTCAAATGGCCTGCCCCAAATGATATGTATTAAGTGGCAGAATTAAATTAGGGAATAATGAATCCTCTGACATCACAGGACAATAGTGAAGAAAACATGAAACATAATAACACATGAGGATATATTGAATCTACTAAGATCTAAACAAATATGCAAATGTGTGTGTCTGTAGCATAGGTCTTATATCCATAGCCTAAAAGATATTAAAGAAAAAAACCCCTCCAAACAAACCCTTATAAACTAGCTGTCTTCGCATATTTTTAATCTAATACAAAATAGATGCGTATGATTATGAATGAAACTATTGTTGAAAACTTCTCTATATACAAGAAACATTTGAATATTTACATGTATTTACTTCTCTCCTTTTCATTTAACAAAACTCCGGTTCCAGATTTTAAAACTCTATTAAGTACTGCTACATAAAGTTTTATTACCAAGACTGAAACACCTTGGTTTCTTTAGTCCTCAATTAAAATACTAATGATGGTCTACTTATCACACATAGACATTTAAAAATGAGACAGAAATCTTGGAAGTTGGTGGATAAAAAATGGACTTTCATTTTTTTTTAATAGAAGTGTAATATTTTTCTTGGGGGAAGTGAATTTGGTACAAATTAGGTGTATCCTGGAGTCTTTTTGGGAAGATTTGGTTATTGAAAAACTGATGAAACAGCAGCATCACATAACATAGCAGGATAGCATCCCAGGAGAATGTAGATATTAAACAAAATACAGATTCTGTTCATTCATTTAATCAAATATTAAAAGACTGATATAACTTTACAGAAATGTATTAAAACATGGAAGAGATAACTCTCATCCTAACCACGTTACCTAGAAATTACCACCTTTAACTGTTACCCATAATCGTATTACCTAGAGATAATCACCGTTAGTATTTGATGTATTTCCTTGTAGTCTTTTTTCTATATTTACGCAGTGTTGAGATCACATTACACATTTAATCTTACATCCTTCATTCTAAACTAACAGAGTATTGTTAATGTTTTCCTAAAACATTAAAGTTATTTATAATTACAATTTTTAATGACTATATAATATTGCCTTGTGCAGATATGCCACAATTAACTTATCCACTCTATTAAGGTTAGCACTTAAGGAGTTTCTAATATTTCTCAACTATAGATAATATCATAGTGAATACCAGGAGCATAGATCATTACTCCATACAAAATTACTAGTTTGCCTACTGGATTTACCACATATGGAGATAAAAATGGTACACATGTTCCACACTCTCGTCATGGTTACCTGATTTTTTTCCACAGAAGTCTTGAAATGTCCATGAGATCCAATTATAATTAATTTCTTAACTAAAACCCTCTAAATGTTTCTTTTTTAATTTGTTAAAAATTTCAAAAATATAATAGAATAGTGCAATGTGCCCATCAGTCAAGTTCAATGAATTTCAGTGAATAGGTATCTTTGTTTCATCTCTCTCCCTACCCATCTCTCCACTGACAATTATGAGAGATCAGAAATCACATCCAATTTGACTTGCTGTGACAGTTTTCACAACGCATTTCAAAAGTCATGAACATAAGAGTACACGAGAGGTCCTCATGTTCAGATTCTCCATAAGCCAATTTGAGTATTTATAAAATTATTTTTTTAGTGTTTTAATTAAAATATGCCCGTCATGGAATTTTTTTTTTTTTTTTACAAAATTTACCCTTAATATTTTAATTAACATTCAAAAATACTAAGGCGTATTTTCTGAAGGTGAGTACACTGAAGAAAGTACAATAGATCCCAAATCATTAACCCCTAGAAGTGAGTATTGACGTAAAAGCTAAGAAATTCCCAAGTCTGGATTGTATTTTGTGTTTTGGAAGAGTTCCTTTGCTTATTTCTCCTCATTTTGAACAGGAAGCTAGACCATCCAGTAAGAAAAGTGGGCTGAGGGGCACCTGGGTGGCTCTGTTGGTTAAGCTTTGGAATTCAGCTCAGGTCACGATCTCACGGTTTGTGGGTTCGAGCCCCGCATCGGGCTCTGTGCTGGCAGCTTGGAGCCTGGAGCCTGCTTCGGATTCTGTGTCTCCCTCTCTCTCTCTGCCCCTTCCCAGCTCGTGCTCTCGCTCTCTCACTCTCATTCTCTCTCTCTCAAAAATAAATGAAGAAGCTTTAAAAAAAAAAAAAATGTGTGCTGAAAGAATAAATGCAGCCGATTTCCTGTCCCCCTTGCAAGGGTGCCGAGTTGGCACACAGTTACCTGTAATAACCAGGCATCACAATGTGGACACCAGCGCTCGGCTGGCAGATAGCTGCGGCGTTCTTATCATCCATTTTGCGCACGGTGTCTGTGAAAGGTCCCGTAGCATTGATAACGCATTTGGCTCTCACATCAAATTCCTGCCCTGTGAAAGAAAGCAGCATCAATCACACACCCCATTTGTTTCCCTGCTCACCGATGCTTTGGGTTATTAATTTACCTATAAACTTAACCTATGGCGAAGTACACTGTGCACCACACGAAGGGACACGAGCAGCCAGAGTTACTGAAAAGCCACACAAAGGGCTTGCATCCGAGTCGGTCTACCCAACACAAGTCCAAATCGAAGAAAGAACGTGCCGCTTCGTCATCTCGGTTCTCAGTCTATTTTGCGAAGTGCCCGGCATCTGAGCGCCAAACGTGAAGAAAGCCGGGTGAGTAAATAATCCGCTTTCTCCCTAAAACTCAAATGTTTCAACAGCGCTGCCGTGAGACAACATAGGTCTCAGTGTTGGTTTTGTTCAAGGAAACGAGGTGATTGTGAAGCTCTGCCTACGTGGCCACAGAACCAGGACAAGAATGGAAAATCCAACCAAAGGTAAAGTGATTGACTCTAACGATGTATAAATGCACTGCCTGTGTCACTTACTTTGAAACTTGGCACGCTTATTTAATTTTATTAATAACATGTTTTTGTCCAGAAAACGGAATACCTTCCTAGCTGTGGGAATTTTGTGGGCATTTATTATTATCATTATCATTATTGTTATTTAGCACAAAGGGGAAAAATTGCCAAGTACCACAAGGGAAAATTTTCATGTTAAACCAGTCATTGTTGACAGTAAGGAATGTAATTAATATGACTCTGAAATCTGGCTTAAATAAAAGAGAAGTGACAGAAAAATTATGATTCAGCCATTACATCGGCGAGGCAAGATGCTAAGAAAGACCTTCCCGCTAGGGCCTCGGCGTACCTGTGAGCACGTCCTTACACCGTGCACCGCTCACTCGCTCTTTCCCCGTGTGGGGGTCTGTCTTCTTGAGCAAGCTCACGACCTCCATGTAATTGGCTGTGGCAGCCCCGTACCTGGCAGCAGTGAGGGCAATGGCAAGGTTCATCCGTGCATCGTTGTGTTGTCCTGCAGCAGGGGAAAGCATCAGAGGAGGGACAGGAGTCACCTCGAGCCACAGACTGGTGGAACAGAAGTGTGTCACAACAGATATGTCACATCTGTCCCTGTCACCCAGAATCTACATGATGGCTGGTCAGCTCTATAGGGCATGATTTAAAAATACATGGTCGTTCTCGGCCAGGCATTTACCTGCCATTTCACCAAGTGCACTTTTGTATACCGCCGAAAGGGCAAAAAATACCCCTTTCGTACGGAGCTCACATCAATTAGCTGAAAGTTAAGAAGTAAGTAATTATTCTCGCAGCTCGGGAACATATGTACATGTCAGACTTTTCCTAATACAGACAACCCGTATGCACGAAAGTGAAGCAATTCAAAACCTCAGAATATTTGACACCCCAACTGGTGTTGATTAACAATTTTTATGAGTATGTGCTCTATCTAATATTCAAAATCAAGAGCTTAATCCCCCATAGAGCATCTCAATGCATTCCATAAAAGGATTTTTCTTGGTTTGACTCTTGATCAGAGCTCCTTAAAATGTAACATTTTTTTTTTTAATCACACATAAAAGGTAAGAAATTAAGCAGGGCAAAATTTAATTACAGAACAATTCCTACCTGTATTGTTAAAGATTTATTGCTGAAAAATCCTAGTTAAAGAAAACTAAGAGGGAGGTGGGGGGGGGTGGGGAAGATGATTAATCACTTTAAAATACTGGCATCACTAGAGACGTTTTCTATTTATTATTGCCAGTGGAGTTCACGCTGACCAGGAAGAATTACTCTACATTGCAGGGGCCAGGTTCTCTGTGCCCTGAATAATTAATTACTCAGGGCTAGATGTATTGAATCAGGGTTCAAATTCCCACACACTGGGATCAGTTCTATCAAGATAATACTGATAAAGGGATGAATTTGTAATGGATATTGTTGTTGATTTATGTTGCCAGCATACCAAACATTTAGTATAAATGGTTTATGTAAAGTTTCTTCCTTGTGATTCCGCCTGTGCAGGGCCAGAAGCCCTGCACAGGTAATCTGTTCCAGCTAAAAGGGCAAAGTTATAAAGAGAGAATCAATGACTGAAGATTCTGCCACCCCTCCCCACAAACATCTTATTCTAAAACTGCTGAACTAATACAATCAGCCAAGAGCCTTTCCCTCTCCATTAAGTCCTCTATCAGTAGAGAACATACATTAAACTTCAACATGCAGAATAAGGGGCTATTTCATCCCAAAATTAAAAAATGAAAGTAGAGGAAGAAAGGAAAACAACAGCAGCGGGAGCTGAATTCCGTGGGAAGAAAGACTGGTAGCATTTGTATCAATTTCAACTCAGTTTGACTCTAAAGTTGCTATTAAAATAGCAGACACATTTAAAGTTAAGTCTAAGAAACCAACTTCTATTAATGTAGGGCTCATTTAAAATTGGAATATGTTCCACCAAGTTAGACGCATGCAAACAGACCAAAGACACTGAGAATTCCATTATAGATCTTCTCTCTAAATTAAAGAGAGTACCCATCCTATCCAATCCTTCTGGGAGATTTATGTACCTAACGGTGAAACACCCTATGGGCAGTACAAGAAATCCAAGCCCTGTTTGTAAGGTAGCAAGCCTCACACCCCACCAGGTATGCCTTGATTTACACACTGGACAAGTCTCTGGAAAGCCATGTGTATATTAACTCTCTTAAATCCTACACAGAAGTCACTATTGAAAGGGACCAGGCAGAAAACCCATTTGTTAACTGACAGATTACTTCATAAAGCAGTGTATCTATTACACAATCATCCAGTAACAAAACTCTAAGCTTTGAACACACAAAATCTCTCTTTTAATACCTTATCAAAATATAAAGTCTCACTGGAACAGCATTGGTATACTTGATCAAGCTCTGTTGCTTCTATACTAAGAAATGCCTCAATTAATTTCCAAATCCTGAGACTTTTAAGGTAAACAAGATCGTCCGTTCAAAGTGTGAGGAGGAAAGAAGCTTCTTTGGTCCTTATCTCCCATGCCCATCTACCCTGCTACCCAATAGCCCCTGCCCCAAATCAGCATGGCACTTACTTATGAAGGACGGCCCTTCCTGCGATGATCCTCACCTGCCATAATTCTTCCACTCCCATTATACTTACTACTTAGGATTGTTACATTTTTGCAACTCCCTCAACATTCATGCCATTTAACACCTTCTTACGTTTGTCCACGCTAATTCTTCTGGCTGAAATTCTATTCTGGAAGCTCTGGAAAACTCCTCTTCATCCCTTGTGACCTGGTTCAAATATCCCCTTGAAGTCTCACCATATCTGAGTCCCTCCAAGGCAAAGTTGTTCATCCCTTATTCTGAGTCAATATCACATCTTGTATATACATTTTTAGTAGCCCTTATGATATTATGTTCAGCCATGTATCCATCAACTTAAAGAAATAATAAGCCTTGATTATGAGTCAGGGACTGACATAAATGCAGAGAACACACTGGTGAAGAGACACAGGGTGGTCGCTCTTCTCCCAGAGCTCACTTCCCACTGTAGTCACCAGACAATTTCCCACCTCTTCATCCCACTCACGGCAAGGAAGAAAGCCTTTCTCATTCATCTTTTTTTCTTTTTTTTCCCCCTCATTAGTGCCAAGCACAGAACAGGTATCCAGTAAGTATTAAGTTTAGCCAAATTCCATTCTGTGAGTTAAATAAACAGGTTAATTTATAGCCTTAGATTTACAGTCTCATAGATTTATATAAATAGTCTTTAAAAATAAAGAAAATAGTCTTTATATATATATATATATATATATAAATATTCTTTAGAGAGTTATAGTTGTGTATCTAACAATGGATTGTTTTTGTCTCGTGTTAAAGAAACTTCAGACATCAATAAGTTGGTGGCAAGAAATTTGAGAGCAGATAAACCCCAGGAATGTGGAAAATCTGAACTTCAACCCAAACTAGTCCTTATATTTAAGTTGAATAAGTGTGACAGGAGGAGAAATGGTGATGAATGATTCCCTTAAGACTGACCCCACATATTTCCCCTGGCTCTGCAGGGGAGTGCAAACACAGCTACTGTAAGTTCTTAAAAACCGAGGAGTCAGCAGTTGGACTTCCCTCCGGGCCCCGGGAGCTCACATCTCCACCCAGAAGTTCCCTTCTCTGCAGACATTCAGTTAATTCATGTACCTCCTTGGATTCCTGGTAGCTCTCCTCCCCAACGCACATTCAATTCACCCTTTATCCTGAGATACCCAGATGCTCTCAGTGTATGCTTCCTGGAAGAAATGGTAAATTTCCACTATTCTTAACTAAATTCCCCCTCCAACCCCCTTTGCTGACATTTTGAAAGGTATCTATATGCCTCCTGTAATTTTGTGTCTGGAGACAACGTTTTTGACAATACTGCATGTCACTGGAATGTGATACAATCATCTCAACTCCCCCACCCCATTGATCTGCTTATTAAGCTTGGATTTTCCAATCCGCTTCCTGAGAGCCAGGCAACATGATACTACTCACGGATCAGTGAATAGCTTTACGTTGGCACTGACGCAAGGGCCCAGACGGGGACTGTGAAAATCTGTTTCCTACTCTATTCTCCTTTTGCGCTTGAAATCTCACATATGTGCACATACTGAACTTACAACTCATATGAGAGGAAGCTCCTAAGAGGTAGAAGGTGTAACTGTTTTCCCTTGTTTAGAAAAACACAATATTAAATCAACCTACCCCAAAGAATGAAGGTCAGTGGCGGCAGAGAATGATTTTGCCTTAATTCTCCATGGCCCTGCATACGGGATAGTGAGAGGTATTTTACGTGAAAAGTGTTTTAGAATGTGATCATGGAAAAGATAGACCTCAAACGTAAATATTTTGGAGACTAGCAACATCGCTCTCCTCAGAGGGCTTCAGACTTTAGCAACTAAGTGAACATGCAAAATAGCTGGGAAAAAAAAAAAAAAAAAAGATATAATCCCTGAATGTGTAAAGGATGTGAAGAATGAATAAATACGCAAAAACCCTAGGTAACAAATTTCCTGGCATTTTCCTGGTTGTTCAGATCTAAAATTCTATGATGTCCTGAAATTCTACATATAATCTTCTTTTAATACAGCGTCTGTTTAAAATGGCCGTTTACAATGCACAGACCTAACTATGGACCCAGAAATCTGTATAGAAAGTCTAGCCTTTAGGGAAAAAAAAAAAAAAAAAAAAAGCTCTTGACTAAAATAACACCTGTCCATGACTTCAACATCAATAAAACCTGCCACTGTTGAAATGTTGAGAATATTTCCTTCCATCTCCCTATGCCTGATCTGGGTCTTGGGCAATCGTATGACTACTTCTGGCAGGGGGAGAAAGGATGCTTGAAAGAAAGAACACTTCCTTAAAGCTCAAATCCCATTCCTAACAAAATCCACAGGGCCTGATTCATTCTCTCAGACTGACGGTGTCACAATGACCTCTTGGGCACCTTCTCCTTAGCAGTCTGCTAAAGACAATTCAAAGGCTAACCTACTAAACTTGAGCTGATTTAATATAATGATTATACTTAAAATTTCCCTTTCTGATGGGAAGAGTGCAGGCAGAAGCAGAGTAGAAACGGGGTGTGTGTGTGTGTGTGTGTGTGTGTGTGTGTGTGTGCGTGCACGTGTGGGTGGGTGTGTGTGAGGGGATTACAAAATCTGGCTTAAGTTCATATGATGAATAAAATTGAAAAGGAAAACTCAACATGAGAACATACTTTTGACAGTCAATTGTGGCAACAATGCAATTTCCAATAGTACATTATTTATAAAAGTGATTATTTGTGTGGGGCATGGCAGGGATCAGGGAGGCTCGTGAAACAGCTAAGGGAGGATGCACCTTACCACATATGGTGGAGAATGGCTCTGGACTTGTAAGGACAGGGTCATATGTTTAGGGGGACTCCTCAGGGCTTCAGGGTCCTAGACAAGGAGAGGAGCTGGGTAACACCTCTGAAATTATACAGTGCATGTAATGGCTAGTCCTCAATAGCTACCTACCCCTTTCAAGACTTCACTTCAACCTAATCCTCATTTCTGGCCTCTCTCACTTTGGCCCAGCATGTCGAAGAGGAGAAAGGGCATGAATGAAGACCAAACGGCAAGTACTTTATAAAGGAAATCAGAAAAATAAAACTGGAAATTATATTCTTCCATTAGTTCTAGAATTACAGTAAAATCTTGATTCGAATGGCTTTTGTGGGCTATGCAGTATATTGCAAAAAATTCCTCATACCTCCCTGTAACCCCTTGCTATGAATCTTCAGTGTCCTCTCCCACTCTAACCCTGGACTCAGCCACGTGAAATTGTTTGGGTCAATGGGATACTAATCGATGTGCTTTTAAAAAGGAGGCTCTACAAAGCCAAAAGACGCACCCAGGCTAGGCTGCTGGTACCAGGAGGGCGATGAGAGGCATGTGGCAAGTTGCCCCCAGTCATCTCAGCCAAGGCCATTCTGCATCGGTTGGCAGTCAACACCTCTAGGGGTGCAAATTCTGGGGAAACCAGAAGAATCCCTGAGCCAACCCCAGACAAGATCAGAAGAACCACCTAGAGGACCACCCCAGTGCATGAACAATAAATCCTAACTGTTTTTATACTCTTGGGGGTTTATGGTTGTTTGTTATGTGGAATTGTGGCAATAGAGAATTTATACAGGCAGTGTAGGCAATTTTCTAATAAAATTAATCCTGATTAAAAATAGGTTCTATCTTCAAAACTGCCTTCTAAGATGGTGATTTTTGAACACAACTCATTTTCCCATAGAAATGGTATAAAATAAATGGGAGTAAGATGATTAGGCTGTGCCACAGAGCTAGTTAGAGCAAGAGGTACCTGAATAAGGGAATTAATGGTTCCAAGAGCCTCAAAGCCCATGACCTCCTCACACGGACTCTAAATCTCTGGGCTGACTCTAGTGCCATTTTCAAACGCCTCTGCTGTTCTTTTTGCTTATGTTGTCCCTACTCCATGAGACATCCTATCCTACCTGGTAGCCTATTCAACTTTCATCTTTTCTTCATGAAACCTTCCCTGACTCCTCTCAGGCCCAATAGCCTTCTCTACTCTCTGCTTCCGTCACACTTTGAACCTACACTTTTTACACCACAAACTATTTTCTAAATATTTGTATTCAACGCTCACTCATTTATTGAGCAAATATGTACTAATGCTTTTAATGTGTCAGAAACTGTGCTAGAAATCAGGTCTCCAACAGACCCCTAAAGAGGCACCGTTTCAGGTCTAGAGAACCTTGGTTCTAATAACATGTTCCTAAAAGAACAGAGTGCACCTTATTCCATTTTGCTTTCCTAGTACCTACCACAGCATTTGCTGCCTGGTAGATATTCAAAAATGCGCTGAGTGAATAAATGAGTAAATGTACATGATTACAGAAATCACAGGTCAGAGACTGCTCAAATAAAGGAAATGTGCTCAAGACTAAGAGATTCTAGGAACAGCTGCTGACCACTCAACTCTACCCTCCATAGCTGTGGTCTCCACTAAACCAAGGAACTACTGTCTCTC
The DNA here is from genome assembly GCF_028749965.1 of Puma concolor. Taxonomy (NCBI): domain Eukaryota; kingdom Metazoa; phylum Chordata; class Mammalia; order Carnivora; family Felidae; genus Puma; species Puma concolor. The sequence goes on along the minus strand of NC_141674.1, from coordinate 147,384,899 downwards.
TACCTAGCTGCCCAGCAGACAGTGGAAACAGGATGTCTTCTATCACAAGATCTCTGGTGAAAACACAAGCAAAAGGAGAAGGCCAGTGGTAAAGTTAAAGCAAACGAGGGTTTGATGTATGATTAGGACAGCAGGTGGCAGATCCCTTTAACAACTACTGAGTACATACTGTGAGCCAGACACGATTCTAGGCTTAGGGGTCCACTGAGTAGGGAGAATAGGATTACCCTAGTCTTTTGCATTATGGAACCACGCTGTAATGGGAAGATGGATGAAATCAACTAAAATCAACTGATAAGATGATTAGAAATCACAACAATGGCAATGGAGGGAAAAATCTGGGGCAGGGAGAGCAAATCCTTGGTGCAGGAGTTATATTTTAGGCAGGGCAGTCAGGAGAGGCAGCCCAGATTAACAAGAAGTAGAGAACATGCAGACAAGGCAATTAAGCCCTAACAGCAAGACCACCAACTATAAACTTTAATCACTGCTAATTTGCAATTATATCCAAAGCTTATATGAAGCATAAACTATCAGAAATGTGACGTGGCATTAGCACAACCCCGTTTCATTAAATAGGGCCTGTAAAGTAACTTTTTTTCTCATGCGTACTTCAAAGTATTCATCTATATTTTACACATACTTATTAGGAATTAAGTGTTAAAATCATCTTGGTTTGATGTATACTTCTGCAGAAAATGTCTTCTAGTATAGACCGGAAAAACTCAAAATAAAAGCATCATATTCAAAGTTTATGAATTGGAGTAATTTGCTGTCACTTATCCACACTACCGTTCTCCGGAAGGGACACCTGTTAGCACGGAGCATGTAATCATTTTTATTATTAAATACAAAGGTACAATTAAATACAGGCACAGGATGTGACCTGCATCATAATTCTACCCAGCCTTTCTCTTCACAATATCCTTTTCATTATTGTGGGCCTTTTGTTCCTTCCTGTTTCTTTTGTCTCACCCTAAGTTCTTGAACAAGCTATTTACAATCTGAATAATTAGCAATCAGCGTGGATCTGTGGTCTTTGGCCTCCTGTAAACGAAACATTGTGAAGTGCCTTAACGTGACATATTGAAGTATGTAAAGTTTCTATACCTTCAGGACTTTCCTTTCTTGAAAAAAGTTTTAAAGGAACCTAATGAAGAGTAAGTTTTCTACTTTTCAGACACTTGGGAATCTAGCTAGAGTTGAACAAAAATATAACCACATGTAACTGCAAACGGAATGCTCTGGGTGTGCATTATCCATATATGTGCAAAAATGCGCTATACATCCAATTTACAGTGAAGACCCCTCCCCTTGGGTGCCTCCCCAGGGCAATTAATTCTCTCTCTAGGACAAGCCAGAAACAGGCTTTTGTACTTTGAAGGGAGAAAAAGAGAAAAGAAGTAATGAGACAAAAATTAATTGAAATGAAGTTGTAAAGTCAGTCAGCCAGACACACTATAGAGAGGCTTTTATAGACCTTACAATACGTGGCCTAAAACCAGAGGTAATCTTCCTCGGTTGTTTGTGAAATGCACCAAAGCCACTGATTCACTATCTTAGCATATCTAGCTTTGACGGTGAGGGCCTTCATTTCCTGAGCCCTATGGTCTGGGAGTTATTAACCCAAAATAACTGTCCTGAGGATGCTTGAGACTTATTTCTCTTACCAATGTTTCACAAACACCTACTATGTGCCAGGCATGGAGCTCAGGATCACTGTGGGGAGCAGAAATTAAAACAGATTGGTCCGGCCGCTCCAGGGTTCTGCGACACAAGAGCAAATTTTCAGTCTAACTTGGAAAAGTCACAAGTTCCAAAAAGGCCCTTCAATACTCAACCATATTTCCTTTCTCTTTCCTCTGCCGTTTTCCTAAGATATCACCAAGAATAGCACTCCACACACATCTTCTTGTCTCTCCTATGTTCTAAGAAGATTGCAAGGTGTATTTCATAGGAACGTGTGCTTCTGGTCAAGTCCATTCCCTACCAACGATGAGACCTCACGCTAGTTGCTTTATCTAAGGTTCCATTCGGTCATCTACACAAGGGGAATGGCAATGGGGTTGACATGGGGTTAATGTGAGGAATAAGTAAGATAACTAATGTATGTTACAACATAATGGCTCTCAACAAATATTAACTATTATTAAAAGGTTAAAAAAAAAATTTCCTGGAAAGTCAAGATGGCTTTATATCTTAATTGGAAGATATGGCTACAACCTAAAATACTTCAAAAATAAAAACAAAAACGCTGTGTTTACTTTCTAGTTCGAAATGGTTTACTGCTCATTGTGACAAACTTTCCTTGAAATGTGTAACAACTGATCTCTAATCTCTGCACTTCGTGAATACGGTTTGCTCTTTTTCTCTCTCATCACTTTTTACCACTGAGGAACAACTATTCTTTTTCGTATGCCACAGTGGATAGAAAGACAGGGAAATGGTTTTCAATCCAGTGGAAAACAGCATTGACAGGATAAGCATTTCAAAATATCAGAATAACCAAATCTTAATGCAGCTGACTTCATTTTCTCTTAAAAGTAGGGAGTCTCTGCCAGTCTTTATAAAGGAGATCAACACTTGCTACAAATTGGGAAAAACCAAAAGAACCAAGTTCTAATTCCTCCAGCAGCCACTAACCGATTAGCCACTATTACAGCTAATCGTGTGGATATTGTTTGCTTTTGCTTCCCAGCAACTAACTCCCTTCTCTCCACCATGTAAGTTTCACAGAGGAGCTCAAGGCTCCACCTCCCACAGGAGAGAAAGAAGGTCTGCTGAGACTCAGGCTTCCGAACTGGCTCCAATCAGAGGCTCTCGACAGACTTCAACCTAGAGCTAGTGACCCAGAGCATGGGACCATGAGAAATCCAGTATGAAGGGGGAGGCAAACAGCAGCAGCATCACCCCTTTCTAGGGGGTGGCAGTGGCAGAGACGCCTGCGGCGATGGCAGAACAAGATGTGACACACAATAATCAGCACTAAAAGTCTTCGGTGGACCAGTGCAGGCACAGGATGGCATCTGTGGCGTTGGTTGCCACAAATAATTTTGGGGCCCTCATTTTTCAGGCTATGTCTTCAGCCTTCCCAGCATTTCTGCCTCTTGCTCAAGGCCTGTGCCTAAAAATCTAGGCAAGTCCCAACCCCTGCCTCAGTTTCCTCATCGCTTGAGCCACAGAATGGAACTTTGAGATCTCTCAGGTTCCTGCCAGCTCTACCAATTTTCTACATAGCGCTCATAAAACTTCAAAGAAACGAACTGGAAACTTGAGAATCTAATTCTGTAACAAAGCAGAAGCCCTTTAATGGGAAACGGGACAGGCAAAAGTGAGTGAAAGAATCCTTTCACTTACACGGAACCACCTTTCAGTGCCTGTCTCCCCATTTGTGTGTGAGTTTATGCACACAACTTTTTACAAACCGGCTGGAATGGTTCAACCAGCCCCAGGGGCCATTCTGAGTGTGAGCTACATAATAAATACATGCAACCGTGTGCTGAGGGCCGGCTGGGGAATTCTAACTGGAAGCAGCCTTTTGAGAACCTTTATCTGTTGCATGGCGAGTCCTGTATCTTATCAGATTTCTCTCTCTAATCACAGGAAGATTCCACACCTTATCAAATTGTTATCAAATCAGTCTGACCAGACCCCAATGTACTGATTGAAGAGAATGCGTACTGTCACATTAACATGAAAAGCAGGCTAATTCTAGGCGCCCGGGGGGGGGGGGGGGGGGGGGGGGGGGGGGGGCTGGAGACTCAGAATACCTGCGTTCAGGACCCACGTGCCACAGACTGACTTGATTCTGGGCCTGGTCCTTTTGCCCCTCAGAATCTGTTTTTTCATCTGCAAAATAAGGTTAACACCAAGCTCTGTGCCGACCTTCTAGAGTAACTGCAATGATCCAATTAATCCATAAGCGGAAGCATTTGTCAACCGGGAAGCCTTCTAAGAATGAAGCTATTACTGTTAAAAAACATTCCCTTCTACTAAATTTACCTTCCCTTCCCTTTTGTTTGAGATAGTCTTTTATTTGTTATCCAAATCATAAATATTCCTCAGTTTTCAGAATATCTCTTAGTAACCCACATTCAGTGTTTACTGAGAAACTTTATTTGGGGCTTGAAACTCTAAAAGAGGAAGACAAGTAAGAATTGAACTCTTTTTAACTATAAAAACAAAACCTCAGACTCATTTGACAAATATATCTAACAGGCATTGTTTCAAACTGTAGTAAGAATATCCAACAGCTTCTACTTGAACTTGGTATTTACTAAGCAAAATTCTGATCTTAGTTTGGTTATTCAAGTAAGTTTGCCCTACTGGATTTTTTTTTTTTTTTCCAACAGTAATTATGACTCATCTGATCTACAAGGGGTATTTGGTTTCCCATAAGAATCAATAAATGAAGACCAGGGACTTAATTCTATCCACCCCAACTATCACCACCACCAATTTACCTGCATCAAGGACAATTGGTACTTGGTATGTTGGAAGGTGCTAACCTATTTGTTGTCTAAAATAATCCATTTATAATTCAATAGCCTGTGAGTTTGGCTAGTAATCATCAACTTAGCAGAGCCTGACCACCCTGAGAGAAATGAAAATAATAGATACTCTTAACCTTTACAATCACGATCATATGCTGAGGCAGAAGACTGAGGTGTAAAGGCTGTGAGAATGAGCTTGACATAGCCCTCGCTTTGCTGCCACTTAACTACCTCCTAACAGCTAGTAGAATAGATAGATGAAAAGACAAAGTTTATGCACAATGCAGTTATCAATGAAATGATGTCAATATTGCAAACACAATCATCAAATACTAGGCCAGATGCTCTAGCCATATTTTTAAAGCCAACAGATTTGTTCTTCTGTAAAGTTAAACACGGAGGAGAAAAAATAAACTAGCCATAGTAAGAAAAAAGATATTCTGCTTTGAGAAAATAGCTTGAGTTGTAAATTGCCAATGACTCAGTATGACTACCCATACTTTTAAAAAGGCTAGAAAAATAACTTAGACTGGGGCGCCTGGGTGGCTCAGCCGGTTGAGCGTCCGACTTCGGCCCAGGTCATGATCTCGTGGTCCGTAGGTTCGAGCCCCGCATCGGGCTCTGTGCTGACAGCTCGGAGCCCAGAGCCTGTTTCAGATTCTGTGTCTCCCTCTCTCTCTGACCCTCCCTGTTCATGCTCTTTCTCTCTCTGTCTTAAAAAATAAATAAACATTAAACAAAAATAAATAAATAAATAAATAAATAAATAAATAAATAAATAAATAAATAGAAAAATAACTTAGATAATTGCATTCTATTATCTCATTTGAAAATGCACATTTCAGGGGCGCCTGGATGGCTCAGTGGGTTAAGCGTCCAACTTCAGCTCAGGTCACGATCTCACAGTTCGTGAGTTTAAGCCCGGCATCGGGCTCTGTGCTGACAGCTCAGAGCCTGGAGCCTGCTTCGGATTCTGTGTCTCCCTCTCTCTCTGTCCCTCCTCCACTCACACTCGGTCTCTCTCTCTCTCTTTCTTTAGAATAAATAAGCATTAAAAAAGTTAAAAAAAAATAAAATGCACATTTCTGAGTTAAAAAAAAATCCCTTTACACACACACACACACACACACACACACACACATTTTATTTCATTATTCTGTCCTTCAATGATACTTCAACTTCTAGCTGGCCAAACTACATCTCATATAAAACTTGAACATGGATATACTGGAGGATACTGAAAATTGTCTTTGATTAGGTTGGCTGTAATAATGGCTTTTTATTTTTTTTAAATAAAAGTTTAAAAAAAAAGAAGAATTCCCTTATAAGTTAACTATACTTTAAAATGTTCTAAGTTGGGGATGGTGCACTTTTTATGTAAAGGCTATATGATCTCTACTGACGTACTCAACTCTGTTGTGGACATTACCCAAACAAATGAACATGCTAAAATGTAAATTTTATACAATTTTGTGCCACATAATTTAACCATTATAAATGTAAAAATCATTCTCAGCCCACAAAATAAGAGGCAGGCAGGGATTTGACCTCTGCTCTAGAGGGAAAAAATATGAGAGAGAGAGAGAGAGAGAGAGAGAGAGAGAAGAAGAGAGAGAGAGAGAGAGAAGGTGAAAGGAAAAAAAAATAGGTTAAGATTACCCATGAGTTGACAATTGTTCTAGGTGGAGACAGTACGTTTAAATCCAAAATTCTCTTCTCCTTTTGTATACCTTTGCACATTTTGAGAATAAAAAGTTAAAAATTTGTAACTCAATACAATGAGTATCCTTTCACAATGTATACATATATCAAATCATCACACTGTACACTTTAAATACCTTATAATTTTCTTACTTATACCTCAATAAAGCTGGAAAAAATGTAAATTTTTAAAAGAGGAAGAGAAAGAAAGGATAGAAGGAAGGGAGTGAGGGAAGTTGGTTTATTTTTGCTGCCAGCACCACCATTATGCTGAGCTAGTCTCCCAATAACAAATGTATGGTTCATTTGGTTCAGGTGAAGTTTCCTTTACCCTGTCATGTGTTGTCCACATTTTCACACCAAGTTGTTCAGAAAGTCCCCTTCAAGGGGGAAAAAAATGACTACAGAGCTAATCAATGCCTCCCTGTACTTGAGAAGACATTTCTAATATTCTAGGGAGTTTTATTCAAATCTGCACTCAATAAATATGTAAGAAAATTAAAAAATGAATGATTCAAAAATAGGTTACAGGCTCACTTTTGACAAACTATTACATAATTTAATATTAAATAGTACCATTAAAACAGTTGTTTCACCATAAAAGACCTCAACGAATGTCAAAAAATCTTCTCCTTGTCTCTGAAATGCTACAGAATGGTAAGATACAGCAAGGTTCAAATGGAAAAAAACAAACAAACAAAAAACCCCAATGAAACCAACCAACAAAAACTACCCACACCCTCACACTTCTAGTCATCTCGTATAATATAAAAATAGTAATGATAAATTTAGATATCATACAATGGCACGTCACATTGAAAAAATATATTTTTAGCTTTACTTACAACTTTTAAATACAAGGCTGGGATATATCAAGACTATTACTAATGTTTTCCCTTTTATTTTATAATGAAAAAAATAGTCAAATACCATACTTCAGTGAGGTGGGTTTCTTGCCCATATTCCCAGCAATTCTCAAAGTCTTCCTGGAAATGCTCGTCAGTGGCTATTGTCAAAGACAGATCCTGGCTCAGACTTACGCAGCCCCTGAGTCAATCCTGAGTCAGTCTTGATCATACTTGGCAATATAGGAGTCTCATCCCTCCAGCATTAGAATCTGCCTACAAACTGTTACCTACCTTCAGGGATCCCTTAGACAAGGAATCCCTGGTGCTTACCAGGCTATAGTGTCCCCTGCCAGACACAGCAAGCATAAGAAGTCTGCACAATATCTGCTTTGCACCCCTAGGTTCCTACCTGTACTAGAACTCTGCTCTCATCTCAAACTTACGTGGCCAGAGCTCTGACGTTCTGCCTAGCTCTTCCCTCAAGAACTGGCCTCTGTCTCTCCATTTCAGGAGGATGCCTAGTGTCTGCCATAGACCACCCCCCCCCCCCACCAACAAACACACAAACACACACATGCTGTGCTTTCTCCTAAAGAATCCCCAAGATGCTGTTATGCACTTGACTCCACAGGTCATCACTTCGCTGAGAACACTGCTTCCCTGCTCAGTCCGCCTCCTCCACTGATAAGGACTGAGATGAGGAGTACTAAGACAGCAGACAGTCACTCCCTTTTGGAAGACTGCTCATAGTCAGGCCAGATCGTTCCTGGTTCACTTCTCCTGCCAGTTTGCCTTGGGAAAGCCCTGCTCTTCAAAGTCATTGAAGGCAGTCCACACTGCAAGGACAAGAAACGTTTCAGCAGACATGGCCAAGGTGTAGCTGCCACATACAGAGCTAGCTATAAAAGCAGGTTCTGTGAATCTCTTACCACTTACAGCAAAGAAGAAAAAGAGTCACTCATCTACCTTTATCAATATCCTAGTTCCAGATACATATTCAAAGTTGATTTTATTTGATGAGTTTTTAATTCATCTGTTTGCAAAAATTTATACATCAAAAATGCTGGATTCTAATTAAACACTTAAGCCTAAGAATCAAAGACCCAAACGGACTCTAACAGTCTGTTCACCTGAAGGAGAGGGCAAAATTATAATATATTACTCCATTAAAATATAACTTGAAATACAGCATATTAGTCTTCCACTTAACACACGTCTCGAACTTCTGAGGAATGCTGCACAAAGACGCTTTTGTAAAACCACTCCACAGCACTTTGATGTGACCGTATGTTCATTAAAAGGAAGTATTACTACTTACATACATAAGGTACATAATGAATTCAGTATGTGTCTAGAGTTGGCTAATGCCATTAAAGCACATGCCAAAAGCGCAGACTATAAATCAAAATGAGATTTGTCAAATAAGATCTTAATATGACTCAGGTTCGAAATAAATAAGTAAACCACTAACATTTTGATATGGGATTAGTGAAGAGAGCCAAGCCCAAACTGACACCAGGTTGCAATTGACATCCCTGTGTTCTATCTATAGCTTTGGCTATTCCTCTCTCTCTTCCACCTGGATAAGTACAAAATTAGCATGCACCAGGCATTCTTCACTCCCCTGGGGGTTTGTATCTCTATCGCCATTTTAAAGACTGATATTCTTTCCAAAATGTTGACATAAACCAGTTGGGCAGTTACAGATTTTTTTTTTTTTTTTTTTTTACAGCCCACATTACTGAAGTTTTGAAAGACCTGGATTATTCTTAAAACAGAATTTGGAAAACATTTGACATTAGTTTACTATTTCACTTTCAAATTGAGGAAGATTTAACAAAAGACCAAAAAGGGCAGACCTATAAGTAAAAAAGCCAAGCCATAAAAACAGCTATCAAAAATAAATAAATAAATAAATAAATAAATAAATAAATAAATAAGAAAATCTAGTCAGTGGATACTGCAGTTATCCAGGAAGTGTGAGCAAAAAAGATGAATATTGTTCAATGTATTATACTTTCTCTTTCCTGTGTCTCTACCCTCTCTCAGCCTGGGTTCCTTTCCTTCACATCAGCATAAAATCTTACCCAAGACTTTCCCATAAATCACTCTGATACATCCCTAGATCCTGAGTTCCCTGCATCAAATGTTGCTTTCATTCACTGCATGCCCACTGCCTGCCGAAGTCAAAATAAACTCCTTAGCATGGCATACCCAGTCCTCCATGATCCGGGCCCTTTTTGTGCCTCCACACCTCTACTTACCCTACAGAAGCTCACGTTCTATTCAACTGCTTCCTGCATTCCACATTCCTTCATGCCTTTGGTCACAATGTTCCCTTATACAGCCTCCCCCACCGACTTCACCTGGCTATACTACTCATTCTTAAAGTTCAGCAAATTATTACTTAAGGAAGCTTTTCTAGATTCCCCCCCACACACACACACACCCGCCTTAGGTATATGCCTCTCACAGAACTTCTCACGCAGTACTAGAAATCACCATTGGCTTGTCTGTATCCTCTAACAGTCAAAGAGCTTTTTGAGGAAACGAAGCATTTCCTGGAATTCTTGTATCTCTAGTACCTATCATATTACCTATATGATATGCTGAATAGATAGATAAATAAATAAATAAAATTGCTAGTCATATAAAGAATGCAGTGAAGAATACTATTCTGTCTAGAAAGATACGAGTCTTAACAACGAATCGCATTATTTCAACTTGCCATGCAAGGTATTGCTTCCCTTACAGTCATTGAAAACATCCCAAGACCAAAATGTTAAGGCCAAACTTAAGGAAGAAGAGAGTACAGAAGTAAAGAAAAGAAAACCTTGGAAAGTACTGACACTGATTTTTGGAGTCTACACAGACATGGCAGTAATATGATGCAAGCCTAGATCTACAGTAGGCGCATTTCAACTCAGAAGTAACATGTTAACATTCAGTCAGCCTCTTCCCAAGAATCATCAGGAAGTTCAGCAGTATTCACATGGAAACCATTTTTTCACATCCTGGGGTTTGTCACTAACTTCTCGAGAGCAGAGTTATCCACACCAGGTAAAGATCTAGACCTGAAGCCCTCCTGACAGAATCAGATTCTGTAACGGATTAAAAGGCTGAGTGGTGAGATGTAGGCTGGGCAAGAAGGCCAGCAATCTGGGAGCCGGAGACTCAAATTCAACTGCAGCTCTCACGCCATTCTCCAACATTCCCTCACAAGATATCGTAGCTCAGGAGCTGATGGAGGAAAATCTGACTGCTCAGCTCTTATTTCCCTTTAGTAGATTAACCAACCATACCTACAGAGCCCGCCGCAATCAATCCAAGTGCTCCTTGGTGTTGCGATAGTACGGAATTTTCTAGAGGACTCCTGGTTCGATCTGGACACAAAGAAAACTGAAAGCAATCACAAACCCATGGAGCGGTCACAAACCTACTGACCAGGAAGGAAGCACTCCTTGCTCAGTGGCTGAAGGACGCAAACAGAGACCTCCCTTCTTGTGGAGACAGGAGCGATCTGAAGGTCTGGGGACAACTTCAGGTCCCACGTGCTATTAGAGCCCTGCCATCACACACGGACACCTCCCTTCCCAAGTGCTAGAGCCGTCCCTTAGTGTGAGTCCGGAAAACCTTGACGGCAACTTGTTTTAATGTGTGACTCTGTCCAATTAGATACAAAACACATTTCTATATCAAATGCAGGTGGTAGAGGTGGAAATTAGGGAAGATTTTATTCCTGCAAGCTCTCTACCACTCAATAGCCTTCTAAGTTCCTATCACTTGGATGGTTATGCTTGGAATTTCTGTGACTTGGTTTCCTCTGGTTTCTGGGCAGCACTGCTCTCTAATATCTGTAGCCAGCAGAATAATTTCAATAAAAGAGCTGATAGGATCTGGTTTTTCCGCTGTTTCTAAAATCTCCAGTTCAGTATCTGTGAAAAATAGTTAAAATGCCAAAATTCAAAGTGAATTAAGAGGGGGAAATAGTCTGGGGTGCCTAGGTGGCTCAGTCAGTTAAGTGTCCAACTTCGGCTCAGGTCATGACCTCACTCTTCATGGGTTCGAGTCCCGCGTCGGGCTCTGTAATGACAGCTCAGAGCCTGGAGCCTGCTTCAGATTCTGTGTCTCCCTCTCTCTCTGCCCCTCCCTCTCTTGCACTCTGTCTCTCTCTCAAAAATAAAACATGAAAAGTTTTTTGTTTTTTTTGTTTTTGTTTTTTTAAAGAGAGGGAAATAGTCTGAAACTTGTAGCTCGAAAAGTACAAATAATGAGGGAAAAGTACCCACTCAAAATCTGCTGCTTGGGGAGCACTAGAGGAGAGGTGGGGGGGGGTCAAACATAGACCCACCCAGCACACAGAGAGCCCCCAATAGCACCTGGATACAGCCACAGGCTTGCTGAACAAAAGACACTTAATAACACAAAGGGGAGGAATGTAGTTAAGTGTTTTCTAAATTAAAATTTGGGGGGTGAATCAATTCTATTCACATTTGGGGAGGGGTGAGGAGAAGGACCAAGGTTACATTAAGCAACAAATGTAGCAAATTAAAAGAATCAAAGCCTACTGAGTGAGGTATTTAATATCATTTAGGTATTTATGTGTTTTAAATATCATTCTAAAGTATATATTTCAGTATGTTTATTGATAATTTTTACACGGAGCTTCTTTTAAATAGGGTGTTTTGCTACTGAAAACAAACCAGACATGACTCAGTGGAGAAATGTTTTTCTCTCTTTATTCATGCTTAAGGATCATGAAGACACTAGTCTTACCAAAAGATGTGATTGAAAAAAGAAACATGCAAGTTGAAGATAGAGGGTAAACATAAAAATATACATTAATCTTGCTTTATGTATTTCTAATAACTAGCATGTACTATTACTTTTTTTTTTTAATTTTTTTTTTCAACGTTTATTTATTTTTGGGACAGAGAGAGACAGAGCATGAACGGGGGAGGGGCAGAGAGAGAGGGAGACACAGAATCGGAAACAGGCTCCAGGCTCTGAGCCATCAGCCCAGAGCCTGATGCGGGGCTCAAACTCACGGACCGCGAGATCGCGACCTGGCTGAAGTCGGACGCTTAACCGACTGCGCCACCCAGGCGCCCCTATTACTTACTTTTTAACATACTGTTTGCAGAGGCTGCTGTTGAAAAAGAGAATTTGGGTTTATTTTATTCCTTTAAGGGGGTAGAAATAATGAATTTCTCCTGAGTTATTCAGATTACTTTTTTCAACAATAATGTATTTGCACCTCCTCTTTTACCAAAACAGATTTGAGGTAGCTCACAGGGTTTTGTATACAGAATATTATCAAGAGAACTTTCTGAAGCCTCTTCTCAGGTATCTTTCAAACTTTGTCCTTTCTGAAGGATAGTAACCCTGCATGAATCACCAAGTGTGTTCATTATTGTATTTCTCAGGTTAAAATGTAGAAGGATTTAAAACTCCTGAAAAATATGATGAAGTTTCTGGTTTACTGAGAGGCTTTGTGATTACCTATCCCAAGTGAATTGAGAGTTATATATTAATCATCTCTGACATAAAGTACAAAAAACAAAATACATAAAGTACAAGTTATTCGATTTTGTTCTTAATCTGCTAGTTGTTCACCTGCTTATTGTGTTCTTTCATCATTTTCTTCCCAAAGCCTTATTCTTCTGAATGGATAGCAAATTGCATATTGGTACTACTTTTCCAATGAATGCAAGGTTACCTCTTTGGTTTTGGACAGTAAAGGAGCAGTAGTTACAGAAGCTGCATGGGAAGTCAGTTGTGTGTGTGTGTGTGTGTGTGTGTGTGTGTGTGTGTGTGTGTGTGTTTAATGTGCAGAGCTAAGTATAAAAAGAAAAGTAGGTGTTGTGTGGTTCATGTTTTCTGTGGGCGGATATAATGATCTAAGGGGTGTTTTAGTAATATAGAGTGTGATATGAGTAAGTATTAATAGTAATAATGAAACCCATTTGAAATTCACATTCTAATATAGTGTTCTATTTGGTTCCAGAGAATATAATCTACTAAGGTGTTAGTTTTATTTATAAAAACTATGTACCATTGACTTTTTTTTTTTTCAGTTTTTCTATATTATGTCACCAGGGCTTGGCTATAGAATTGGCAGTTGAAACTAAACTGTGGGACTTTTTTATTGCAGAGACGTTTTTATTACTGCTATTTCTTGTAAGCTGGACATAAGTTTGGCTTTCCACTACACTAAGAAAGTTGTGTGTGTTGGGTGCAGAACAGCTCCAAAATGGACTTGACTGCTGTTTCTTTCTCTTTCTTTTTCTAAACATTTATGTTGGCAAAGACTTTGGATCCCCTTGAAAGAATGCTACAAAACACGGTAAGTGGGTAGATCAGTGGGCATCTAGGGGCTCTGCCAACAGCCATGTGAGACATTACACTGTCATGCAATCAAATAGCAGGAAAATCAGTTCCTGAAGACCAATCATTACAGCCTTTTATTTCCTATTTATTTCCCCAAGTGCCAATGATGATTATTTCTTCCCCCCACCTTCTTTCCAGATGTGATCTATTGGATTGTATTTCTGAAGAATTATTCGAGACAACTGCACTGGACAGTTACTGTAAGCTTCAATATATAGCACACTGAACTATACATTTCTTGGCATATGTTTTGCTAATGTCTCTAAAGCAAAAGTAGAAAACCCTCCTAACTTTTACATCTTAACTGTAAGCTACAAGTAATTAGATCCGTGCCCAAGCATTTTAAAGTGTCCCATCAATATAAAGAATATAACAGTAAAATTTTACTGAGAAATATATAATTTCATGTTTAGGATCAAACAGTCCCATCTACTTAAAAGACTATAATTAACATGAACATTTAGCCTGACCAAGCAGATTGGCATTCAACACAAGCAGATGATACGAACTAGGTTTTAGCAAATTTAAACAAATAGAGCATATTTTACATAATGATAATGATAGCATTTGAGACAGCCTAATTTTAAGGTCTCCATGCAGATAAAACTAATGGATGTGCCATTGTTTTGTGGTGTCCAAAGAAAGGAAATAAGATTTCACTTTTCTTTCACAAAAGAAAAACAACTTGAAAATATGGCTTACTGATGGCTAAGGCCACACTGACGGATGTATTTTGTTCTAAGAGCTAACATGGGTATAAAATTTAATTCCATGAAATGTGGGTCCGAGAAGAATTTTAAATTCATCTTTTCAAAACTTTATGCTTCCTGGGGTCTAGGGCAGAAAAGCTTCAGGATGAGTCTGAAATATCTTGTCATAGCAGATGGCAGAGAAGTCATCATAGGCCACTGACAGCATGTTAAAACAGCTTAGGAGCCAACTTGAGAAGGTGCCCATAGGCCAGAGATAGGGAATCTGGGCATCACTAATCAATTGACACACATTAAACATAGACGTTTTATACAAAATGTGCCTCAAGGTAGGCAAAGAGGTAAGGCAGGGAAATTATAAGTAATCCAAATAATAATAAATGAAGTTGGAAAGGCAGCTGGAAAAGTACCCTGAACCTCTAATAAGATACTGGTACTGACCTAGGCAATGATGATAATGACCGAATTAAACAACAACAACAACAACAAAAGAAGCAGCAGGAAGACGTGTCATGGAAATTCACACCGCTGCTTAAAAAGTATTTTTGACAAAACAATTTGATCCAGCTTCTTTGTAGCTAGTCATCAAAGATGGCTCTCCTCTCCCCAATAAATTATGCTGCTATTACTTTTGTAATATCCTATGCCTTAAATCTGGGCTGTCCCTGTGATTCACTTTAATAGCAGAGTGTGGTGGAAGCGACACTGTGTGATTTCCAAGGCTAGGTCTGAAGAGTCTTGCATTTATGCGTTGGTCCCTTGGTATGCTCATTGCGGTAAGCCAATCACCACGGAAGAAGTGTCACTACCCCATGAGAAAGTCCAAGCTAGCCACATGGAAAAGCCACGGTGAGAGAGAGATGCTGGGCCAGCCAGCTCTCAGCTGACCAGTCTTCTCAGCCCAGGAGCCAGACGTGTAAGTAAGAAAGCTCTTAGTGCTCCTGCCTCAACGACCATCTCATTGCAACTATATGAGGGATCCCAAGTGGGAAACACCCAGCTGAGTTCCCCATCCTCACAACTGTGAGAGGGTCCATTAACATTTTAAGCCACTAAGTTTGGGTGTTGTTTCTTATGCAGCAACAGATGATTGGAACAAGCCTAACTGCTACCTGTACAGAAAATACAGAAGTACCATTAAATGAAGGAGAAAACAAAGGAATGGAGGGGAAACCTATTAGTTATAAGAGGACTTTCTTTATTGGCGTACGTGAACCTTAACTAGGATTTTGTTTTATGGGTTGATTTTTAAATCAGGAGCCGATTAAAGTTATAAGACTATAGGGAACATGTGAACATGAACGGATATCAGATATTAAGAAATTATTTTTAAAACATTTTAGATGTGGTTGTATTTTTTTTAAAGTCTTTAACAACGGATTTAAGAGGTGCACGCTTGGGGTTATGAAACAAGTCATGGAGATGAAATGCTGTACTTACAGCAACATAGTCAATAATGTTATAATTATGTTGCATGTGACAGATGGTGACTACAGTTACCAGTGGTGAGCACTGAATAACGTACAGAATTGTTGAATCAATATGTTGTATACCTGAAACTAATACAACACTGTATATCAATTATACTTCAATATTTTTTTTTTTTTTACAAAAGGATACGGACTAAAATATTCATGGATGAAAAATATTTGTTCTCTGGAGGGCAGGGGAGAGTATATAAGAGTACAGATGAAGTTTAGCCATGAGTTTGTAAAGGTCCAAACTGGAAGTCCATTTTATCATGCTTATTACTTCTACATTATGTTAGAACTTTCTCTTAATAAAACTGTGTATGCTTTGTTGAACTACTGGGCTGTATTTTTTGTTAAAGTGTGTGACATACTTAACACCTAATGGTAGCTAAAAAAGCCATAATGTTATCAATCTACATTTTGGAAAGTTCTTTTTCTTTTCTTTTCTGTTTCTTACAAACAAATAAAACAAACTTTCACATCCTCACATATTTAAAATACTGATCCAGATATTTATCAATGATTCTCTTTCCCCCACAAAATAGGAACCATAATATCCCATTCTAGCATACATAACTGAGCTGGGTCAACCAAGATCATTTATGAGAAAAAAAAAAAATGTTCTGAAAACCATACTCTGCTACACAAATGTAAAACACTGTTGGCCATAGAAACCATGTGTTGGGCACAATATTTGGCATATATGCAGTGAACTCTCTCAAAACCTGAAATCTCAGAACTCTTTTGTCTTTAATGCATTTGGCCCTAATGCCAGATATAATGTCTGGAAAATAGTAGAAAAACTATATATAAATTATAAGTTATATAACTTATATAACATATATATATTATATATATTACATATATAATATATATATATTTTTTGGATGAACGAGTAAACAGGGAGGAAGAGGGCATGGGGATTTTTGATACATTAGCTTTTGCCATTGATCCTACATCTTTTCTAAAAAAAAGCCAACTAAGATACACTTGAAACGAATGTAACGTTGTGTGTCAACAATACTTCCATGTAGAAGACAAAGGGTCAGTTGGGCAACAGAGTGTGGGGCAGATAGCTTACCATGAACCCACCAGAACTATCTGCTCAAACAAGTTATATGCATACATAGCCTATTATTATAAATTTTAGCACTGTTTTCAAGCTTGTATATACAAAGTAGAAAAGGGATGATTACCGTCTCAGTATGCTACACCTGATTAAATCTACTTTTGTGTGCTTTTGATTTTCTTAAAAACTAATTATAAGGGGACGAAAGCTTGGTATTTAATACATGCTGGTCAAGTGAGCAATAAACAATTGCAAACTTTCCTAGGGGCTATTTTGCTCTGTCTCATCATCAGGAAGCTAAAGCATATGTTAGATGTTAGCCTGGGTGGACACAAATGTGTCCTATTTATTCAAGGTTTCCTTTGAAGCCACAATTTATAACTTTTGTTTCTTAGGGGTACATGTCAAACTTCATTTAGCATTGGTTGGTATCCAGATACACTGAATAGCAAAAAGGCAGAATTCAGGGGCAAAATAATATGCCTGCTATATGAGCAATGATGCCAGTTTCGTTTATCTAACTCACAGATAACAAGAGGAGAAGTACAATGGAAAAGATGGCAACAGAAAATCAGGATAAAAATTATTTAACCTGTAAGCGTAAACTACATATACACAGGAAGAAATATGAAATATGTTTTAGATCAATGTCTAAGAGGTGGATAATTGTAGAGTAAGTTCTTTTAAAATGTTGTGCTTTTTAACCCTTAAATTTCAAAGGTTATATACTCACCTGGTACATATCTATTTGCATAAAATTTTCCTTTCTCCTAAGAATGTTTTGCAAATTTTTTTCTGGAAGAATCTGCAAATTTATATATATATATATATATATATATATATATATATATATATATATATATATAAAGAGATATTGGTACAACTGATGCTTCACTTTATGACATGAAAAGTAGAAATTTGGTGAATTTTATGGATATTATAGACTATGGATATTGTGGAATATCCATAAAATCGACCCAAATAAAGCAATATTTAAATAATGTTTTATACTTATGAAGTTATGTTATATTTATTAATTCATTTAGATCCCAAAACACACTGTGAATGAGGTATTATAAGCCTAAATTCATAGATTTGTAAGGTGGGACTCAAAGCTCAATAAAATTTGTAAACCTAAGTCATGTACTTACATATTGCTGAGTGTTTCAACTACACTATGACACTTTGGAAAGCAGTTTTCAAGTATGACTGTGATTCTTACATTTGTGGGACGAGTTATCATGCCCTTTCGACATTAGTTTTCTAAGACTCATCCACGTTGTTCAGTTTAGCTGAGTTCATTCACTTCCAATGCTGTTTTACTCCATTATGTGACTACACAGGTTGTTTATTCATTGGTCTCTTGATGGATATTTGAATTATTTCCCTTTTGAAATTGTACCCTGTGCTTCAGTGAACTTTTCTGTACATATCTCCCTGTGGACATGTGTCAGAGTTTCTCTGGGGCACACATTTAGTAACAGAATTACTGAATCACAAGGTGTGTGTATGCTTAACTTTATTAGAAGTGTTTGTTTTCCAAAGTGTTTATATCAACTTACAAAATACATCATCTTATACTAAAAGCAAAACTAACCAATAGATTATTTTCAAATACATTTGCATAAGACAAAAAAAGATGACAGAGGATAATAAAAAAAAAAAAAAAGACTTCCAATAATAAAATTCATAATAGCAGTAATTTCTAGGAAAGAGCCAAGAGGATGAAATGGGGTGTATTCACAATTTGAAGTCACAAATAGCCTCAATGTATTGATAATATTCTTGGTATTAAGGTCACTTGTGGATTCCCGGGTGTGTGTGTGTGTGTGTGTGTGTGTGTGTGTGTGTGTGTGTGTATACATCTCTCTCTCTCTCTCTCTCTCTCTATATATATATATATATATATTACACATCTATAAGGGTGTGAAAGCTTAGTATATATAGATGTGTATATACATATAGATGTGTACATATACATATATAGAGAGATGTATATATATGTATACATGTGTATACATATATATACATATATACGTATACATATACACATACGTATATGTGTTAACTATATTCTTTTATATGCATCAATGTTTACATAATATTTACATAATTTTATACCTCAGTGTGTACAATAATAAGGATCTTAAAAAGAGGTTAGGAGCCTTGAGAATTATTGGCAAACACAACTACTTTACATTTTAAAATAAATTTATTATATTTTTTTAAAGATGGAAATAAAAATAAAAGCAAGAAACAAGTTTTAATGTATCATGCCAAATTTTGATAATGTTGAGGTTCCCAAGAGAATACTCCCTTTTTGTCAATAGTTTTTAGAACCCTCAATCAAAGTTCACAGAAATTGGACCTTGAGAAATGAAGGAATGGATTTGGTGATGTTTCCTCTTCTGGGGGAATTTTTCCTCTAGCTGATACATCTATCTTGAAAACATTCAAATTAGTCAGTTATCAAAGACTTAAAATGATGACAAATTACTAACCCAGTGGTTCAAAGAAGAAAAATTAAGTCCAGTATTCCCCAAAGTAAAGTAAACATCAGCATATAGCCCCAGTAAGTAATTTATTGATAAGTAAAATACCTGCAATATTGTACTTATATATAGAAGTACTTGAACTTACATATTACAGACATTTGGACCATATGTAAAAACAGACATTTATAAGGCATTTGATAGCAAAATATCCAAGCAGACGTTCTAATATGTTCTTCTACACCCAGGAGATGGTCTTGTGCGCCCCAGAAGTCTCACACCATCAACTTTAGAGGTCATCGGAGCAACCCTACAAGGATTATATTAAGGAGCACATAGCCCAAACTCACAGAACAGGACTCTATTTGTTTGTAAATCCCATTATTTGGTTATTTATTCAACCTATTTCTATTACTCTGAAGAAATTAATGTGTCTGTCAGATTAAAGTTGGTAACACCCAATTGGTTCAACAGCTGTATTTGCAAATAGGGTAAATGAGAATTAAAGGCACCATCTTTAGGTTTGACTTATGTTCCAGGGACTCAAAGGAAAAACAAAAACAAAAGCATAAGACCAAAAAAGAAGAAACAAATCACCTTTGTGTTATTGGGTAATTGATTTTTTTTTTTTTTTTAAGGTTTCCAAGCAGATAAAATCAACACCTTAAAAGACTTGCCTTTAACCCAGGATTTCTTTTATTTAAGCATACAACTGAGGGTGCCTGCCTAGAGGAGTAATAGTTTGTTCCTAACAAAAGAGTCTGGATTCCACAATATGCCTTTTGCCAGAGGCATCGTTCCCCAAAGCGCACAGCTAACTGCATCTCCTGCTGTACCTGTAACAATTTAATTGTAGAAGTCAGCCTAGTCAAGCATCTCCAGCTCATGACTGGGAGACATGAAATTCATTGTCATTATTGTCCCTGTCATTTTGGATCATTATATCCTGCTGCAGAATTTTCCTCACTTCAGTGCATTTTTACCTCCAGGAGCCAGGGATTATAGCTGAGGTTGGGGTGGGGGCAGGACCGTGAACTACATTTACCTCAGGGGAGCCAGAGATTAAATTGGCTTTGCTCTCTCACGAGCTGAATTCATCTATTTGTATGCTGTTGAGTTTTAGGCTGGAATAAAAATGAATATTCTAGTGAAACCTGGGCTTTAATTCCCCCTTTGAAACATGGATATAACCGACTTTTATTTACATTAGGAAAGCTAATGTAATTTCCTGTAGGTTGCGATTTTCATATGTGCATAAGGAATACTTAAGGGCATCATTGGGTATGAAATAACAGACATCTCTCTCTGTCAGTGCCTTGATGCTCACAAGGAAGAATTTAAAGCCATAATTTTGTTCTCCAGTCTCATCTTATAGAAGCTTAATGGCTGTATTTAATGGTTTTAAATATTTAATGATTTTTTAATTATATCTCATGTTCTGTGCACTGGATTGGATAACTGGAGTCCAACTAGAATGGCAGCAAAGAACATACTCTGGAAACAGATAGACTGAAGTAAAGTTGACAGAGGAAGGCAAAATAAGTTCCTGAAGAAACCGGCACCCCCTCCTGCGCTGATTCCTATCTCATGGCATGCCGAGTTGCTCAAGAGTGTCATGCCTTAAATACTTCTGGCTGACTTAGGAGAGTTGAAGCAGCCTCCATACTACCTGGTACCCCCTTACTAGAGGTAATGACCATGGCCGGCATCAGCCGATGGCTCTCTGGTAGCAGAAGGCAAGAAACAGGTAAGCACCACCAGGATTACGTCTCAGTCATAAAACCAGTGAGTTGACTGTGTGTTTTCTCTAACAGAATAGATGAAGAAAATATAACCTGATCTGTTCCTTCCAATCCCAACTTTCATTTCATATAAATTTCACTGAGAAATTTGACATTTACTTTGCACTGAAAAAGATGGTACTTATTCCTCCATATGGGTGAGTTTGTTTTTCAGCACTTAACAACAAAATATGGCAATGGATCATACCTATGCCAAGCACATAATAACCGCTATAATTACTACATTTGAAAGTATGTGGAATTTATTTTATTACCCGTATTGACTTTTGTGGAGGAATACATTTTGCCTTACTCAAATGCAATGGCCATCACTATTTATTTAGGATGAACTATTCCTACGAATAATTAAGAAAAACTATGTTGATCTTTGTACATTTTGTATGTCAGAGGGAACACCTCAAGGCCCTAACATCCAGCCTTGTAGGAACTTTAAAGACTTTCTCAGCCACTGGTCTAAGGTAATGGCAATGTTTACTGGTTTGACTATGTTTTTGTACTGTTATATTTTACTTTTCATTGGTGCTGAAATAACTGTATAATGAATTACTAATAAGAGTGTTTAGTTAGCCTAACTTCTTGTAGCACTGAGAAGTTCAATTTAATTACTTTTGCCACTTTTTCATAATCAAGATTCTCCCAAGTTGGGAGTTATAAAAATTATTATTTCTGCTCACTTTAAAGTGGTTAATTTTACGTTATGTGAATTGCACTGCAATAAATTATTTTTCAGTAAAAAAGAAAAAAAAAAAGTTATTTCCAGCAGCCCAAATTCATTTTGACGTTATTTGGGTAACTTATTACATTCTCATAATGGTCAGTTATAAAGAAGATTTTTTTCTTT
Source organism: Puma concolor (assembly GCF_028749965.1). NCBI lineage: Eukaryota > Metazoa > Chordata > Mammalia > Carnivora > Felidae > Puma > Puma concolor. The sequence continues at coordinate 147,363,081 of NC_141674.1, read as the reverse complement.
TCTTGTTAAGAAAGTTTTACCTTATAAATTACAATGTATAGACCTCATTTGCAATAGTAAATATTCCGGTACCTTTTCCTCTCTGAAATACTCTGGTGACAGGATGATAATGTTCCTTTTTGGTCAAGGGGTAGGGCATTCCTTCCTTTCTCTGAGCACACACTACACGTAAGTGTAGTAAGCCAGAGTAATGCCCTTACTTATATGCTCCTTTCTACCTTACTTCCTCATTGATATTTAATTTGCTCATCACACCATTAGGTAAAACAGGAGTTGCTCTGTCAGTGAATACAGTTGTGAAACCATAAAACTATACTTTGCTGCACATTCTTGTTTTGCCTCACCTCAAATACAGGACATAGCTGGACCTGTATTATTTCAGAACAAGGATATAAATATAAATATAAATATAAATATAAATATAAATATAAATAATCTCAAATGACTAGAATATAATTATTTTATCCCTTCAAGATTTAAGATTTTTATAGTCAACTTTCAAATACCAATTTGAAATTATTTTACATAATAATTTTTATATTTTTCAATAATTCTTGCTGAACTCATAATTTTGCAACCTATAAACAAGGTATGAAATCCAATTTTATTTTATTTTATTTTATTTTATTTTATTTTATTATTTTATTTTATTTTATTTTATTTTATTTTATTTCATTTTATTTTATTTTATTTTATTTGTTTATTTATTTATTTTGAGAGAGTGACAGAAAGTGCAAGGGAGGGAAAGAGAGAATCCCAAGAAGGCTTCTCAACACAGGGGGTCTATCTCACAAACCATGAGAGGATGACCTGAGTAGAAATCAAGAGCCAGGCACTTAGCTGACTGAGCCACCCAGGTGCCCTAAAACCCAATTTTAGATTAAAGAAATTCTTCTCTTGCTTCTAATTAGATGATGTTTCTTCTGCACATGTGACATAAATTTCCCTTGGTTCCTCTATGTAGAATCAATAAGAATCTGTAAAAATCACAACAATATCAAACCAACGAAAAACAGGATGCCACAAATTCAGATGTGACATCCACTTACAGTCCTCTCAAGGAGATTCAGATATGCACAGGCTAAAAAATAAAACTAGTTAGTATTTGATACATCACATGGTAAAGAAAATGACCAAGTATTTGAGAGGGTTTAGCCAGGAGGGATGGGTAATAGGAGGCAAAGGGCACAAACACTTCCTTGTCAGGATGGAAAGGATGTCATTTGCAGAATGCCTTCTTACTCCTCCTGGACCCAAAACCTCTTTAATATAATCACCCACTAAACTACAATGGATTAGCATTAAGGGTCTGATGCAGAGAAAGCAAATTCACAGTTAAGGTTGTCCTTTAACATGTAGGCTCAACAAGGGCACCAAAAAGTAGTTAAGTGCCACCCCCCCCCCCCCCCCCACCGTGGTGCTTAGATGCTGGAAGGCACTGTAAATTGTGAATTCTCTAGCTTTTAATGTTTGTCTAAGACCCTTAACATTTTTCCAATATTGTTGCTCCTAGGACATTTTCTTGAGTTTGTCCCTGTTGCCCCCTCTGCACATATACATTCTGCATTCATACATGAAGCATGACAGACAGCTAAATTGATTCAGAAATCTAACACTGAGAAGAAGAAAAAAGGTGGGGGTAGGCTTGAGGATATCCTATAATATAAAGTGTAAATATCAAAGTCTCCTGAAAACATACAAACAAAAAGAACAGAAAACAACAACAACGAACATTTCTTCATGCTAAGAGTTTAGATATGTAAGATGAAATACAAAGGTCACATAATGGGGTTAAAAAAAAAAAAAAAAAAACAACCCACTGAGCTATAGAGCCCAAGCTGTCTTTTGTGACACAAAATTTCCAAGACTTTTTGAACGTGTACAATTATCTGTGTCCAGCTATTTATTTTATAAATAGACATCCATCCCTGGACTATTCTGTGATTCCATACACCCTTTAAAACCATAGTACAATTTCACAAATGGCTTTTCCTGTTTTGTTTTGTGTTGCATTGTGGTCCATCTGGAGACATATTAAGTGGTTAAGTCCTTCAAATAAAAGTGTATAAAATTATATTGTTCACATATACCCATACCCACCCACACACACAAAGAATGAACAAGGAACACATGGCAAATGGATATTAGATAATGTTTCTGTTAGAAAACATTTAACAACAAAAAAATAAGCAATAAAAACTGAGGCTTTGGTTTAACAGATGCAATGTTCATCTACCTCATCACATAAATTATACGTTCAAGAATTGTGTCCTGTGCAAAATACAAACATGTCAATTTCAGCCCAGAGGGCATTTTTCTCTAGGTTTATAACCCCTTGAAAATAGAGGTTTCATCTAGAAAACCTAACAGATATTCAGCTGCTTTCAACATTATAATATATTCATAAGGCAAGTATTCACTGGCAAACGTGGAACAAATTAAATGGCATGAGGGTGCGGCCCAAATTCATAATGATGGAAAATGAACCAAACCAACCATGAGACAAAGTAGAAATCAAAGAAGAAAAAGAATGCTCAAAAACTGAAAAATGTTAAAATCAAAACACCACGAGTAGTGTTTCAGCTAATATTAGACAAAGTGGTGTGTGTGTGTGTTTGTGTGTGTGTGTGCCCACACGCATATGTGTTTGTATGTTGTAGAAGACCAGCATTAAAATTAATAATGTGAAACTATGTCATTAAGAACATACTGTAAGGGCCATGAGTAAGAGAGAAGTGCCTTGTAAAAAGAAAAATCACATACCGTCATAATAGACGATTGCTCCTACCAGTTTGTCCTTCTGGAGCATTGGGAAATGTTCAAGGGCTCTGGATTTGCTGAGGACATAACTGCTTTTCAGGCAATTGCTTCCTGCAACCAGATCATATAGCTTGATTCCTACCCAGTAATAAGGTAGCTGCCACCACCTATGGCATAAATAGGGGGAAAGGTTTCTTGAGACACAGGGTAGAACATTCTAGAATGTCACTGTAAGTTACAATATACTTTGCATTTAAGAAAAGCAAAGTATATCTAGAGGTGTATTTGCTGCAAAGGAAACAGGAGGAACTACAAAACTGTTTTTGACACCAACCAAGCTGAATTATATAAGAAAATGAATCAGTGAGACTCTAAATGAATCATCCCTAAGGCAGTGCTTCTCGACCTGGCTTCAGATGAGAATTCTCTAGGGAGAATTCTCATCAGATGAGAATTCTCTAGGGAGAATTCTCATGAACATAAACATACATACAGATACCTGGGCCTCATAAACATAACATAAACATAAACATACATACAGATACCGGGGCCTCACGGGTCTAGAGACGAGAGTTGGGGGTCTGGGTGACTCTAATGTGCAACCAGGGGAGAGAATCACTGGCTTGAGATGTCCTAAGCAATCTATGACAAAATATGGATGAAAATGATAAAATCTGTTTCTAGGCACCCCAACCCTCATGTGGCTAGCAGTTACATAATCCACTGTCTCATATTACCTATATTCCAATTTAAGGTGACTTAATGGACCAGCTCTAACAAAATCAGGAAAATTGGGTTTTATAGCTTACCATCCGACACCTCTGAACCAAACTTCGGTTTTGGCTAACTTGGAAATTTAAAATGAGCCAAAATGGTTTAGGCTTGGAGTTGGTACATATTAGGTTCAGATTTTGCAGCAAGGTACTTTTAAGCTGTGCATTTTAGTGTGCAAATGACCCTCTTCTGTTCCCTGGTACAAATGCAGTCGCTCGTCTTTAGACTCTCAGTAAACTGGGGGAAGAAATACTAATTATAAATATAGAGGACAACCGCCTTGGCCTTCAAGATCTAGCCCTTAGAGTTGGGTCAGAAAAGGGCAATTTAGGAAAAGCCACACTTTTAAACACAACAAAGGCAAATGTTTGAAAAGGATTAAAGATTAGGACCAATTAAAAGTACATTAAGAAATACACACTGAGGAACTATTTCCATTAAAACTGTGTTCTTCTATTGACCTCAATTAAGCAAATAGTATATAGGTGATATCAAAAGGCTTACTTGTAAACAGGAAGCATTATAGGCAACGGAGCTGATAAATGGGGAGCAATTTCTAGTAGGTTGGCACGCTCGTGAAGGGCTTCTTTTACCATCCTATACTGAAAAGCAAAACAGAGAAAATTAGTTTGGCAGTAACAGATCATAATATTTTCAAATGGCAAATAGACACCCTGCCAACTGATTGATACACAGAAACCTCTCTACCTCTGAGTGAGGATCGCTCCCTCCTAATCAAAGTTCTAATAATACATCATGCTGTCAACCTGAAAGATTTTTTAGAAACCTTAACTGTATTTGCATAGGAGAAAAACATGCTGTCAGAGTTCCCAGGTGTAAGATATTTTCCCGACTTGAGTTACAAGATTATTGTAACAATTTATCTTGCATTCTCTGTATTGTCCGCTTTCTCAGTCCTCTATAATATTTCCCCATGTAAGAAATAACAGATTGTTCAAATTCATGCTAAATATTCCCTTCCTGCCTCCACTAACACAAGCAGAGATAATACTTAGGAGTTGCACAGTATTTCACAGATTACAGAAAAGCGTTTGTCTTTACTCCTTTCGTCCTCGTTATGCGTCTCTAAAGAGCTAGCATTATTATTACTATAACACTAACTTAAAAATGAGAAAACTGAGGCTCATAGAAATGGAATAAGTAATCTGGAACACATCACAAGTCATCTGATTCTAAGTCTTATGCTCTTTTCTTTGCATCCATCATGATGCCGAAGAGACACGTAAGAAAAGAGGACACATTCAAAACTGACAATGTCAAGTTAGCACTGCTCTGTTTTTCATGTACCAGAAGCAGATAGGGAGTTCAGCTGATTTTTTTTTTTTTACCCCTCTGGGAAATGTCATCTTCCACACTGCCTTGGCAGTTTTCAAATGGTGGCAGACTGGACACAATAAAGTGTGACATAAGAAAAGCATGACTCAGAACATCTTCTCCTTAGGAATATGTCAGTGACAATACGAGCGTGTGATTGCAATTACAGTTAAGAGGATCAGTTGAACACTCCTGTATTACAACACTGCCCAGAAAGTAGCAATTTGGTAGCCATTGGCAAAACAAACAAATGAAAGAACAAAGAAACAATCACAATTGTTAAGAGGCAACATATCCAAAAGTGATTTTGTAAATCTGCTATTTTGACATGCCTGTGTAGAAAAAGCCCCTGATCACCCATAAACATGATGCTACAGGAAAGAAATGACACACCCCTCCTGAAAGATACTCCAGCAGAATACACACTAAATAGGTATTTCCAACAGGAAGAAATGTTAAAAGCCATAAAAAAAAACAAAACAAACAAAAAAAAAACACCCTGATTTAATTGGGTAGAAAAAAGCATAGTCGCAATTTTTTGTTTAACAACCAGCATACACAATTACCTGCTCAATATCCAACTTCATGATAGCCTTCTGAAGATATCTCACACCACCATGGATCAATTTAGTGCTTCTGCTGCTGGTCCCTGATGAGAAATCATCTCTTTCTACAAGGGCTGTTTTTAGTCCTGTGTAACCAGAAAACCAAATTAACTTCTTAAATTACACAATTTGTATGTAATTCATTAAAGGCACTTCTCCAGGGTAGAGACAATCACAAGAAAAATTACTCTGAACATGGATAAATTTGTATTCAAAGTGCAGTACACTGTCTATATTATAATGAAGAGATTTTAGCCTCGTCCTGGGGGAAAAGTCAAACCAGAACTAGAAGCATATTAAACTGTGAAGGAATCACAACTAGAAAATATGACGATACAATTTCATGGCAGTAACATACTCTGGGGCACTGAGAGGGTCAGAGGAGAGCCAGGCACCCATCCTGACCCACGTGGAGTTAAGGCAGTGCTGTTTGGAAGCCTTGAGGAACTCACCTTCATGCCTCACTCCAAGCCTTTCACATGTTCCAGCCCGTCATCTCCACTCTACTCTAACACATCATGCATAAGTCTAGACCAGACCTCTTATGTGTTGGCTACTATTTCTGGAATGCTGTTCGAGTGGGTATAAAATGGGAAAAGAGACCAAAGGTATCAAAAGAGAAAAGGAGGGAAGAGAATAACCTCTGGCCTTGAGGGATTTATGGTCTAAGACATGCAAGCACAGTATTATGGAATTACAAAGAAAAATACAAATACACCCAGGACAAATATACCCAGTGCAGAGTATCCACAAGGAAAGAAAAGACAATATTCTTGGTAAAGGTGAGGCTGAGCAAAGATAGGTTGGGTTCTAGAAGTCATGTCTCTGCTCCTTTCTTTGAGGGTTGTGATAAATATCTGAGGGATGAAACTAGCTTTTGTTTGTTTTCTTTTCTTTTCTTACAGAGACTCCCCTGCTTCTTCCAGATTGGGTAAGACCAACAGTACTACAGGTGCCACATACAGGTAGAGATGAAACCCCCACACTTCAAAAGGCCCAAGGTATACATCAGCACCAAGCCATGAGGAGTTCTCCTGGCCTGGCATACTCTTAGGAGTTGAGAGAATGTCATAGAATTCAATTACAATGAGAATATGTAATGGAGCAGTGTGGGCTCATGAAGCTCAGATAAGAGAATCTGTGCATGTATTCAATTCAGAGCCATTTATTACATTTAATACCAAAGGGTCGTTTTTATAACTTTTAACAGTTTAAATATCTTACCCAAATGTCATCATAAAATCAGGGCAATTCCCTTGACTCAAAAGGACAAAATATTTGGAAACCACGGAGGGAAAGTAGAGAACTTTGATTCAAGGGCAAAACCGCTAATGCTCTAACTAACTAGCAAAATAACACAGAAATTAATAGAGATTACAGACTTCATCTTTGTGAAGCATTATGCCAGACAAAGATCTGTCAACTTCTCAACCATGGAAACTCTATCCAATATGCTTAGTAAATTCAGTACTAGATGTATTAAAAAACCACAACAACAGGAAAATCTATCAAGTTAGTACGTGCATTTTAAAAGAATACTGAGATCCTAAGTGCCAGGTGAAGTGTTGGCATTAGAAATAATTGGGTGTGGGGGGCACCTGGCTGGCTCAGTAGGTTAAGCATCTGACTCTTGATTTAGGCTCAGGTCACGATCTCATGGTTCGTGCGTTTGAGCCCCACATCGGGCTCTGTGCTGACAGTGTGGAGCCTGCTTGGGATTCTGTCTCCCTCTCTCTGCCGCTCCCCTGCTCCTTCTCTCTCTCTCTCTCTCTCTCAAAATAAATAAACATTTTTAAAAAAATGAAATGAATTAGGCATGGACCAAGCTGTCAAGCAGCTCCCAGTCCAGAGAGAGGTAAGTAAAGTGTAGCAGTTTTACAGGTGCTAGACTTGAAAATACAGAGGACTCTTATCTTACTCTGGGTTAGAAGTTAAAATCGGGCCATAAACCTAAAACTGCATAGTCAAGATTACATTTGTAATCTCTTAAGAATGCTCTCCCTTGGTGAGATTTTTCACCTTTCCTTAGTAAGTCCAACGGAGAGATCTTCTTCCAGCACTAAAATAGACCGTTTTTTCCTTCAACTGAAGATTAGATGAGGGAGTTCACTTTTTTTTATTTTTTAACGTTTATTTATTTTTGAGACAGAGACAGAGCATGAACGGGGGAGGGTCAGAGACAGAGAGGGAGACACAGAATCCGAAGCAGGCTCCAGGCTCTGAGCTGTCAGCACAGAGCCCAACGAGGGGCTTGAACTAACAAACCGCGAGATCATGACCTGAGCCGAAATCGGACGCTCAACGGACTGAGCCACCCAGGCGCCCCAAGGGAGTTCACTTTTAAATGGCATTTAAGAGCCAGATTCTTTACACTATCACTCCCACTTAACCTTGGAATCCCAGTCATGACACCAAGATGCCCACACCATGGCACACAGGGACATAATACAGAGGGAACCTTCCCATCAGCCATGCTTCCCACCTGGGCGTGCCCAAAGGTATCCTGTAGACTGTGGGAGAGGACATCACAGACAGTCCACAATAATCCCCACTTCCTAGCATGGAATGCCCTGGAGTGTGGGCTGGACCCGGTGCCTTGCTTCTAGTGAAGAAAAATGCAGCAATAATGGCATACCACTTCTGTGATTAGGTTACAAAAGACTGTGATTTCTGTTCTCTCTCTTGCCCACGCTCTCTCTTCCCCTCTCTGGCTAACTAGGATGAAACAAGCCGTCATGTTTTGAGACCACAGACGAAAGGAGCCCCCCGCCGGCAATAGGTCACAAGAAATGGAGGCCTCAGTCCAACAGCCAGGGAGGAACTGAATCATGCCAACAACTACATGAGTTGCTAGGAAGGACTGCAACCTGTTTGAGACACAGAGCCAGAGAACTCAGGTGAAGGCACACCCCCAGATCCCTGACCCACTGAAATTGTGTGATAGCAAATATTGCTTTAAGCCACTAAATTTTGGGGTAGTTCATTGATGGCACGATTCCCTGTGTGTATAATAACTGTAGCCTCAGTGTAAGTTTTTAATTGTCCCTGGGACTGGGGTCTTCAGGAAAAGCCGAGTTTACGGTACATGGGTAGAGGAGAGGGAATTATCACTGGCGAGAAATGGCCTAAGCCAGAGAAAGGCAAGTGCTCGAGATGACCCGCTAAGTTTGAGGCTGCTTGTCACTCAGGGGCTGTGGACAACGGGAAGGAGATCCAGCGGGAGGAACAGTAAAAGGCAGGAATAGTAAAAGGGCCTTTCGTCTACCCTGGAGATTTGGACTCTGTCCTCTGGGCCACTCTTTCTCACAAGCAAAGTATTATCTGAGTCTCCTCAAAAGGAAAATGCCTCTGAGAACATGGCTTCAAGTCACATATTGGTTTGAGAAGCAAATGCTTTGTTAGAAGGTACGAGATTTGGCATCAATGCCACAGAACAATGAACCGGATAGCTGTACTCAGTCACAAATTATGCATTTTGAGGAAAAGCATGCTGGTTGATTCTTTTTTTCTTATCATAAAAAAAGAATAATAATTTTTTTTTTCCAAAAATTCTCAGATAGTCTTTTGAGAAATACTATTGTGCTATCTATCAGGGGAACCATCAAAGTGTTTGAGCTAAGCTATCAGATTAATGTTCTAGAAAGATCTCTCTGTGGGGGTGGAGGGTCTGTCTGGAGGGAGAGAAGAACTGGAGGTAGACCACTTAGGGGACATGTGTCATAGAGGAGGAGCAGGGCAATGAAGAGGCCAGCCTCACAAGGCAGAAATGGTAGCGGAGAGCGATGTGAAGAGAAAATTTTATGGGCTTGTGTCATCAGGCTGGATTTTTTTTTTTTTTTTTTCTTTCCCAAACTGACAGAGTGTGAGGCAGGGAAGCTACTCTAGGAATTAGCAAGCCATCTCAGGAGGATATTTCAGGATATGTAAGTGAGAGCTAACACTTTAAAGCCTCAAAACTGCTTTTGCAAGTATTGGACATTTTAAAAAAGTTATTCACATGTATTTATGTGAGAAACCCTAGTGAATACCAACAAAAGTTAAAACGGGCTTCTCTGTCAAAGCAGGCTGTTTTGCTTGTCCTATTATTTCTAGTGTCATACCATCAACCCACCAGAATTTCTGGAGTGAAATGATACAGCTTCTTCCAGAGCAAAAAAAAAAAAAAAAAAAAAAAAATCCCAGAAAAGTTTAACCCCTAAAGTTCCAGCTATATTGATGTATTAAAGCACCATGTAACCTAAAAGTATTACCAAAAGTTTTCAGAACCACACACACACATACAAACCCTCAGATATTTGGAAAAAAAGAAAAAAAGAAAAAATTTTTAGATTTTCAACTGCTATTATACACTAAATGTTTTCTCATTTTTGTGGGATGAGAACAATGGAATGAGGGAGGAGGAAACTGATGCAAACTCAAGACATTATTAGAAGTTCTAACAGCTTCCCATAAATATATTTTTAACTGACTAACTGACGGCAGCAAAGATCATGGAATTTTAAAAAGCCTTACAGTCTTACACAGTCCGGTTATCTAATATGTTCCTTTTCTGTGCACCTCTCAAAACTCCAAAATTTTCCTCCCCTCAAAAATTATGGATCTGAACTTTTAAGGGCTTAGTTTTCTGATACTTTAAAGCAAGGAAGTGAAAAGAGAGTACTTTTGTGCTTTCTTAAGGTGAACGAACAGTATTTTTAAGTGATATTCAATGCTAACATTTAGTGTTCTCAGGTAAGATAATTAAGTTTGAAGGACATCCAAAATAATGTACCCACGCTTCAATCAACTGCTGGCTGTGGATTTGAGGAGCTCGGGAAGATCTTTCCTCCAAGTAGAAAGAACAACCTCCCCACATGCCAGCGCGATGGAGGGCAGACCTCACTATGCATTTACAGTAATTCAACTAAACTAGTTCAAGGTTTTATGAAAATAGTCTTTGTTTTTTGTTTGTTTGTTTGTTTGTTTCTTTTCTTTTTGGCAGTTACTTGTTAAGTACAGCAGTGAGCTCTATCCCTGAGGAGATAAACCAGAACACTTATGAGTGGTACTGTTATTTTCTTTTTTGTTTTAACATTGATTGCTTTTAATACATATTCACAGGGATTTCATGACAGTGGTGAAGTATTAATATTTGGGATGAAATTACTCTGAGAATCTCAGGTGGACTAACAAGATTAGCCACAGTGGAAGAATAAAGGCAACTGAAATCTGCCTTTCTGTCATCTTCAGCCCATCCCTGAGCAAGTTCAAATTACAGGGGACGCGGGGCAGGGGACTTGAACTAAAGAAGGCCCTTTACAGCTTTGCCTTTTCCGACCTGAGTGAGAATGTCTAGCTACCAACCACTTCTAACTAAACCAATTTGTGGCCCAAGACAGTTGGATGAACAGAGGAGTAATTACCTTCTAAGGGGAAGAATCGTGCGACATTTAACTTTCACAACATGATATAGAACAGAAGTATACTTTAATACCTTTTACTGATTATCTTATTATGCATGAAAACATGCTCAGTATAATAAATGCGGAGAAGTAAAGAGAACAAAATAAAACTCTCCTGTAATCGCACAGCTTAGAGATAACCACAGTTGACATTTGTGAACATTTAAACGTTCACATTTTCTATGCATGTCTATAATCACATATGTACATTTTTACAAAAATAGGACATATTCCATTTTTTTCATTCAATGTTATTTATTGTAAACATCTCTTCATGTCAATATGTATTTGTCTATCGTTTCATTTTTAATGTATGAATAGTATTGCATTAAATATTTACAATGATTTATATCCAATTCCCTATTTTTGAACATTTGGGTTATTTTATACCTACATTATCACAGATAGTACTGTGACATATTTTCATTTAAACTCTGCATTTTTAATTATTTCATTAGAATAAATTTTCAGATATGGCATTATTTAGATATTTTTAAATAGAAAGGAGAGATTAATCCCTGTGAAATGCATAGCAGAAGCACCAACACAACACACCACTCAAAAAATTTAGACATCTGTACATCAGTACCAGAGCATATGTATTAAAGCCACATGCCCCATGAAGGATAAAATGATGTCATTTAAGGAAAGGAAAGTTTCTCTTTCTTTAGAAAAGCTTTGGGCATTTACCTCTGGACTTCAGAAAGCCAATGCCACTAATAAGACAAAGGACTATCCCAAAGGCTGAACATTTCATATGAAGGATCAATTTCCAAAAAAACATAAGTAACACTCCCCTCTACAGCTACAAAGTAATCCTGACTTCTTAATCCTTATAGTCTGAATACTATGCTTTTGGCCTAGTTTTTTTCCAACAATGAACGTTAGCATTTTACAGAATTATAGGATATTGGATTGATTATTTAATACCTATTGCTATTTTTACATCAGGAAACATAAACTGTTAATGGGGATAACATGTGTGTTCCTTAAGTACACACAGATTGTAGAGCCACAAAAATGCATTCAGCCATACCATTAATCAGAATAATACAGTTATGAGGGAATATGCGAGTTGCCTGGTTGCTTCTTTTTATTTTTTTATTATAAAAACCGCCAATGTTCAAAGAGAGGAGGTATAGGGGCGCATGGGTGGCTCAGTCGGTTGAGCGTCCGACTTCGGCTCAGGTCATGATCTCATGGTCCGTGAGTTCAAGCCCCGTGTTGGGCTCTGTGCTGACAGCTCAGAGCCTGGAGCCTGCTTCGGATTCTGTGTCTCCCTCTCTCTCTCTCTCTCTGCCACTCCCTGACTCATGTTCTGTCTCTCTCTCTCTCTCTCTCTCTCAAAAATAAATAAACATTTAAAAAAAGTTTTTTAAAAAAAAGAGAGGAGGTATATCCAAACAATTTAGAGGGATGAAAAGAGAAACTAATATACCAATGGCTTCCTAGTTACACAATCCAGATGTAACCAGTGTTAACTATAAAAATGTCCCATCCACACTACCAGAAACTTTCTATGCTTATGAAAGTATACAAGCTATGTATCTTTTTGCTTTAAACACAAATACAATTAACAAACTCATTCTTCACAACTTGTTTTCCAATTTATGATACATATTAGCCGTCTTCTCTGTAAATACTTATAAACTTCTTGGATAACTGAATGTACCCAATTTATTAAACCAGACCTCAGGTTTTTGCTGTTATAAATTGCTGTAAGTAAAATTTTAATCAATATGGCATTATGAGTTCAGCTTTTAACTCCTCCTCTTCTCTAAATACAGCAAAAATAATTTCTCTCTATGTATTTTTAAAGAATGTGGTTGACTCAAAAATAAACACACTATGGATCAGAAACATAACAGAAACTCAGAGCAGAGTAGTTAGGCCAAAAGCCCCTGCCTTGCTGGGCTCTGGGTCTAGAAACAGGAAAAGGCCACCCAGATTTCAGTTCCTGAAGGGCAAGAGGAATACAGGTCTCCCTTGCAGGGATAGGTTAAGGAAGCCAGACGAATGAGCTGAATGCTGAGAACTGAAGAAGGGCTTTATCCATTATGAAGAGCGGTGGAGAGGCTTCCAGTGACCACTGCCCAGGCCTGTGGACTACCTGCAGGGAGTTATCTGGGAGGCAGGAAGTCAGACGCAGAGAGCATCACCCAAGCCAAAGCACCTCCAGCTGGCTCAGCAGTTGGTCTGCAAGGCGTCCAGCATCAGCACAGAGCAGGAGCCTCAACAGGGCCCTGGGAAAAGTCTCTCTGATGGGACTCGAGGGTAGAAACAACTTTATGTATACAGTTTAAGGTGCAGAAACACACAGCGATACCAAAATGATTTAATATGAAGGAAAGGAAGGGAGGAAAAGAAGCAAAGTTAAAAAATGTAAGTCAAAAATACAAAATAAATGCACATGGTATCCCAGTAAATGGAACTGAATCAAATTCCACTTTTTTCTCTATGCTTAAATAGACTCTTTCAATGGACTAAATTCACCTGGTTAAAGATAGATTCTAACAGGAATTAAAATTAAAAAAAACTTAATAAAAAATAAAGGTAGATTCTACCTATTAAGCATTAAAAAAAAAAAAAAAAAAAAAAATATCCAGGGGTGCCTGGCTGGCTCATTCAGAAAAGCATGTGACTCCTGATCTTGGGGTTGTGAGTTAGAGTCCCATTCTGGGTGCAGAGATTATGTAAATAAACCTTAAAAAAAATACAAAAAAAAAAAAACAAAACAAAGAATCCAAATACATGCTGTTTATTATAGGCATACTAGAGCAAAAGGATATGGAAAAGTTCAACACAATATGAAACAAACTCTGTCTCATAGGTTATATTTTCCCAAACTCACATGTGTTCTTTAGATTTTTGCCATAGATAAATTTTAATTTTTATGAAATCAGATTTAGCAAGATTTTCCAAAAGGAAAATGGCCTTTTTGGTGTCCTGCTTAAAAATACCTTTCTTACGCCATTTTTAAAAATATTTACATATACTTTCTTCTAATAGTTTTATGGCATTTTATTGTTAAATCCTTGGCCCACATGGAATATGACAAATAAAATACATATATATACATATATGTATATGTGTGCATATATATGTATGCGTGTATATACATAAATACATATATATATTTAAATATGTATAAAAATCAGGGGAAGTAGATACTCTCACACCACTTATTAAATAACCAATAATGACAGATTTGAAATTCTGCCCTTATCATATTCTAAATTTTATTATTTAGATCTATTTCTAGGCACTTGGTTCCACTTATCTCTCTAGCCCTTTGGCAAACTATTTTAATTAAAGTAGCTTTATAATACACTTTAATATCTGATAGGTCTCTATCTAATCCTTTATCATTATTCTTTTTTCAGAATTAATCTGGTGATTCTCATAGGCTTATTTTTCCAGACAAACTTTAGCCCAGTTTTTCAAGTCCCGCCCCCAACTCCTGTCAAAGAAAATCAGTACATTAATTAAAATTACACTAAATTACCAACAAATTTTAGTAGGAATGTGCAATCTGGTCCAACCAGTAGTGTTCAGGAAACAGCAAACTTCCATAGGTCACAAATCTACTGTCCTAAAATAGGATTTCCTCTTCCCTCGTGGCAGTAGAAGGGGGTAGAAGCAGAAAGGGGTGAGGGTGGCCAACGTGTAATTCCCAGAATGCACTGTCTTCCCAGGCCCTGCCTCTTCTGTGCTTTCTCTACAATGTACACACTTCCTCCTTTTCACAAACCTTCACTTGTACGGAAAAGTGTTACTGGTGTCTTTCATTAATGTCTGAGAACCTTGCGGCTCTCTATAAGGTTGAGACACTTGTCAAAGCTCACAAAGCTAGCAAGTGATGAAGCCAAGAACTTGATCCCACTTCATTCTAACTGCATAATCTGTGTCCTTAATCACAGGGCTATCCTGCGCTAGACGTGCAAGAACCGTAGTGAGAATTCAGGAACTACCAGCCAGATACCATTCGTAAACTAAAAGTAACTACACAGTTCTGAAAAAGAGAACTATAATTAATGTTTCCCTCCAGCAAGAGGCAGCCTTCTCTGGAATTTTAATTAAAAGCCATAAAGGCTAACTTTATAAATTTGATTTTAAACCAGAAATGTACTAGGTGATCCCTGATACATGTAGGTAAAGTCACATAAAAGAACAAAAAGAACTGGGGGAAAAAAAATCTTGAAAAACCCGAAGGAGTGATTCTATTTATCAGATTCTTCTGGTTCCAGCTCTCTCTGGGGGCAGAGGGCCTTCACCTGCCCAGATACTAGACACCGTGTTAAACAGAGAAGTGATTTCTATTGCTCCTAGAGACTGACAGCAGAACGTGACAAGAACTGTGCATATTATGTTTATAAAATCATTTTCCCAAATGCAACAACTGAAAATCGATTCCCCAGAAAATGCAGAGGGTAAGAATGCAAATAAATGTTCATTAGGAAGACTTCATGACTTCTTCTCTGCCTTCTATAGTCTTTTATCCATTACCAAAATTGCATTTGGGCACAGTATTTTATCAAAAAGCTCGTGCAAACATTTCTATACAAGCCCTTTAACATCCAGTGGTTCCCCAAAACTTTGATGTCCTGAAAAATCTAATTATTACTGGTAACTTTAAAAGATCACAGTAATTTATTTTTGTCAAATGTGACTAAAGATTAATGGATACAATCAGGAATAATTTGGTAAAAACATATCAAATGCAGAGAAAGCAAAATGTGTTGTTAAGTGAAGCATCAAATATAATAAAAGAGCAAATTCCATGAATGAACAGCAACAATGCACAATTCATTAACCAAATGCCCATGATTATTTCACACTTCAGAGGGCTACTGATATGATCAGGAATTGTAGTAAAAGGATAAATACAGATTAACTTCAGTATGTCTATACAGTTTAATTATAAATCCTACCCCCCAACAGCTACCAGCATAATAAAAGAAATACAAACTAAGGTTTCTCCACCTCTTTTATAAGGAATATTCCACAGCTACAAAATTTCATATACATATAATAAGATATTCAATTGTTTTTAAAGACAGTAATTCTTAGCTGCTACTAACTACAAAAATTTAAAATCTGGTCAACATTCAGGCTCTAGGGATCCTTCTCTTCTCAAAATCATCCTCCTCACCATCATCACCATCATCACCATTACCCACGTCATCTGCTAATGCACCAGTTCATGTCCAGATCACTACCGAATATCCTTCCCTGCCCAAAGAGAAAATGTTAACTGTTCAGCAAATACTAACAAATCATATGCTCCTGGAGGACAAAACCAGGGCGTATGAATCTTTTTATTCTCAGAGCTTGGTCAGTATTTGACTCAAACGGTTTTACTTTAAATAGAAACATAAAGTAAAACAACAACAAACAAAAAACTTGAAACCTAAAGAATAATTAACTAGACTATCTTTGGGATGAATTCTTCAGCCATTAAGTACAATGAATACCATACACGTAAGAGTAAATTCCACCAGGTATGAAAGGTAATTAAGTCTAAAATGGCTATGGCAGTAACTTAAGCTGAGAAGAATTATTCCATGTAATAAATTATTACCATCGAGTACGAAACTGCAATAAATATTGAGCCTTACACAGTAACTAAAATAATCCAGACTCAAAATTCCTTGCAGCAGTGCCCAGCCCAATTGGATACATCTAAGGATACCACAAAGAACTTTCTCCAGGAGAACTGGTTCTAAGTCTTTTGCCTCCATGTTAATAAGGGCAGCTATAGGGGTGCCTGGATGGCTCAGTGGGTAGAGCATGCAACTCTTAATCTCAGGTCATGAATTCAATCCCCAATTTTATTCAATTAAAATAATGATGATGATGATGATGATGATGATGATGATGACGATGATGGCAGCTATAAATACTACCTATAATTTATTGAGCTTCTATTTTGTGTGACAAGCACTATTTTAAGTCATCTTCATGATTACACATTTAATGTTCCCAACAATCATTCAAAGAAGGTATTTTTTCCTTATTTGGAAGACAAGGAACCCTCCAGAAATGAAGGAATTTGCCCAAGTAAATGCATGTGTATAGTCACATCTATAAATACATCTGATAAAGCTGCTGAGCCAGGATATGTGCCCAGATTTCCATGACCCAAAACTCCACACTAATAATACCCACAGGCAAAAATCAAATTATTTTATTAAATATATCATATGGAACAGTATTGGTGTTCCATACTAAAATTTCACTCTTTATATGTCATGTTTCCATTTTTTTTTTTTTTTTAAGTTTCTTTATTTAGTTTGAGAGAGAGAGAGCCTGTGCATGCACACTAGCAGAGGAGGGGCAGAGAGAGAGGGAGAATCCCAAGCAGGCTCCATGCTATCAGTGCAGGGCCTGACACAGGGCTCGATCTCACCAACTGTGAGATCATGACCTGAGCCGAAATCAAGAGTCAGATGTTTAACCAATGAATGAGCCACCCAGGCACCCCATGCTTCCATTTTAAAGAACATTTCATCATGTCTTTCCTAATGCTGACTAATAAGATACCTAAGAGAACTATAGGTTAGCAACAGTCTTTTCCATCATAAAGTCACATAAACTCGAGTCTCCCAAACTGAAGTCCATATTTCACTGGAAGAAACACTTTTTTTTTTAAATTTTTTTTTTCAATGTTTATTTATTTTTGGGACAGAGAGAGACAGAGCATGAACGGGGGAGGGGCAGAGAGAGAGGGAGACACAGAATCGGAAACAGGCTCCAGGCTCTGAGCCATCAGTCCAGAGCCTGACGCGGGGCTCGAACTCACGGACCGCGAGATCGTGACCTGGCTGAAGTCGGACGCTTAACCGACTGCGCCACCCAGGCGCCCCTGGAAGAAACACTTTTAAGAGATACAAGAAAAAGAAGAATTATTTTAATAGATTAACTCATTTTAATAAATCTTTTCTACCCTTCACTGACATACATGTGATTTCGGATGATACACGAATATTTTTATTTCATTAAAATGTATTTACTTTACGTGATTAGAAAGAAATAGCCAGAACATCAAATTAATGAATTCAAAGGAACTTAAAGTCTTCTTTTTAAAGAAATTCATTTACGTGTAAAGCACAAGCTATGTTTAATTTTCAAATTGTGCAAGTGCCTATATTCAAAAAATACGAAGGTGCCTCACAAAGGATGGAAAATCAGGAAGTACAGCAAAAATGGGACTTTACTGGCATGCAGCGCGTGCCGGAGGCTTGCCTGTAGGGGGGCGAGAGTGGAGGCAGACGAAACCTTTACCTGTAATATACCCATCTGCGCTGGGACTCACCTCTGGTGACAGCATCCAGGGCACAGCCACATCCCGTTGCTCCACCTCCGATGACGAGGATATCAAATTCCGCCGTGTTCTGCAAACTCAGTAGCTGAGCTTCTCGGGAGGGAGGCTCCCTGTTAACAGGTTCTGAAATGCACTCTGCTGCTTGCACATAGGCCAGGTTCACCTGGTGTAAAAGTCCACAGCCCACTGTCAGTTTTTCATGCGCAAAGCCAATGTAATACACCCCACGGTATACTAAAAGAAGAGATTTGTAATGGAGACAAGCAATACCAAAGCAAGACCATAGTCCACAGTCCACGTGGAGTTACAGGACCAACTGCCTTATAGAAAAGTCCTTAAAATCCAGGCAGTATTTTTTTTTTTAATTTTTTCAACCTTTATTCATTTTTGAGAGACAGAGACAGACAGAGTGCAAGCAGAGGAGGGGCAGAGAGAGGGGGAGTTACAGAATCCAAAGCAGGCTCCAGGCTCTGAGCTGTCAGCACAGAGCCAGATATGGACCTCGAATCCACGAACCGTGAGATCATGACCTGAGCGGAAGTCGGATGCTTAACCAACTGAGCCACCCAGGCGCCCCAAGGTGGTATTTTTTTAAATAAGTCCCCACTACTTAGGCATGGAACACCTGATTCCAGACTCAATATCTCAACTGCTTGTTTTGGTTTTATAACGAGCCAAGTTCAACTATTCCCCACACTGTACAACAATTCCCAAATACCTAGTCTAAGATAATTTATAGGAGAACATAAGGAAATGTTTTATCCCGTAGCAATAATTCATTCAGATAACATTTAAAAGTGTTGAAAGGAGGAGGAAAAAAGCACTTTATGCCCTTCTGCAATTTCTTAAAAGTATATGTTCTTTATTCCTTGATTCCTCTGACAAAAATAAATTCTAGAGCTTGGACGTCTATGAGTTTAGGTCACTATAATTAGAAATGAATCTGTTTAATAGAAGTTGTTGTCATGTTTAAATAATCAGTTATGGCTGGGGTGCCTGGCTGACTCAGTCGGTTAAGCATCCGACTTCGGCACAGGTCATGATCTTGCAATCCATGAGTTCAATCCCGCATCGGTCCCTGTGCTGACAGCTCAGAGCCTGGAGCCTGCTTCAGATTCTGTGTCTCCCTCTCTCTCTGCTCCTCCCCGACTTATGCTCTGTCTCTCTCTGTCTCTTAAAAATGAATAAGTGTTGGGGCGCCTGGGTGGCGCAGTCGGTTGAGCGTCCGACTTCAGCCAGGTCACAATCTCGCGGTCAGTGAGTTCGAGCCCCGCGTCAGGCTCTGGGCTGATGGCTCGGAGCCTGGAGCCTGTTTCCGATTCTGTGTCTCCCTCTCTCTCTGCCCCTCCCCCGTTCATGCTCTGTCTCTCTCTGTCCCAAAAATAAATAAACGTTGAAAAAAAAAAAATTAAAAAAAAAAAATGAATAAGTGTTAAAAAATTTTTTTTAAATAATCAGCTATGGCCAATGGAAATAATATTTTTTAAGGATTTTAGTCAGAGGTTTCCCCTTAAAATGTTTTAATATAAAATTATAGATTCTCTATATTTAATATACACTATTTCAATTTTTGAAAGCTTTAACAATAAAATAATTAGTGTCAGCTCTAACCTCCCCGTGAAAGATAATGACCTTCCCTTTTTCTAGTTTTTCTTTCATTAGAATGAACGTTGTTATCCTTAATAAAAAATGATGGTCTTGAAAAAAAAAAGTAGCTACCAGAAGTTACAGTGAAAAGCCTAGAAAAATAGATAAGTAAATGTGAATACTAGGTTTGATCATATAATGAATAGTGCTGGCCAGTGCTGCTGTAACAGTTACTTATCCACAGGTATGTGATTTGTATTTTTCCTTCCTCTAAATCACAGCATCAGTGTGATGCTGACAATGTCTTCCCGATTCTGCTGAAGGGACCACATACGAAGCTCGAAACCACAAGGCCCGAGCTTGTTCAAGAGAAGGTGATCCTAATTCCACCCAAGATATTGTTCTGATAGACGATTTTTTTATTCATTTAAATAAAATAAACCAAGCTGTTTCTTAAACTTGAATTTAGTTATTGTTGGGCTTAAACTTGAATTTAGTTATTGTTGGGCTGATTGGATTTCTACAAAAATAAATCTAGAAGCCACAGGGTACATTGAAGGAAACCTGGGTCAGAGGGTCCTAGCTCAGGTCTTAGCACTCTTGTGTACTAGTATGTGACTTTTGACACATTATCTCTCTGGGCCTTGGTTTCTTCATTTGTAGAATGGGATAAAACTCCTGTGATGTCTCTAGCTCTGTATCTCTGAGTTGTCCTCAGTCTGAATGGATTAATGATATGAGCCTAGTTGGTAAACTATAAAGTACCACCATAAGGTTGTTGTTATTACTGTCATTAAATAATTTAATCCTTTAATGGCATATAAAAGGGAGCTTTCAAAACATATTTTGCTAAGTATCATGAAAACAAAAGATTATAACCAGGTGTCATAATTTTCAGGCCATAATTCAGATGCAAGTCGCAAAAATCTTACTCTCCTTTATATAACTCCTCCTATTATCTACTAATAGCCATTTCCCCATGTCACATTTCCGTACATTTAAGGTAACTAAAGAAATGTAACTGCTATGGTTCTGTGGGGAACACGATATCTTTCTGTCATGGGCTTTGCCTTCTATCATCAAAGAAGGAGGAGGAAAGACAAGAACAAGAGAAGAGCAAGAAAAAGGAAGAAAGAGAAGAAACATATATATATGTATGTATATATATATATATATATATATATACACACACATATATATATACGTATACATATATATACGTATATATATACATATATATATATATATATATATGCGCACGATATACGTATATAAAAGTATGTAGAAAGAACAAATGCCAAAGTAAAGCAAAGAAGCACCAGGCCATAACCATCCTGATGAGAGAGGGAGGGTCTTTCATTTGAGGATTCAACTGGGCCATGGCAGATGGGTAGGACATGGACATAAGACTGACAAGTAACTAAACTGCCAGAGCACTTTCACACATCAAAAACATCAACAACAACAACAACAAAAATTCCTGACATTTTCTGCTTGGTAAGTTTTATAGAAATACTCGAGAAATAAATTTAAGGACTATATCATGATTTAAGTCATTAGAACTTGGTAATACTAAAAGCCCCCTGTTTACTCTGCCAACAAGTCATAACTATGAATATTAAACTCAACTGAATTTCCTCAGCAAGCAAGCCAGCTCTGATGGGCACTCCACCTGTTTTGTGGCCTTTGCGCTCCTCGAACTGCACTGTTTCTCCATTTTGTCCCTTGTCTCATCCTTCCCCCCAGTAGACTCTATCCTGCCTCACCTTAAAAGTTAAAAAAAAAAAAAAAAAAAAAAAGTTTCTTACATATGCTTTTACCACCCTAAAAATTCTGGAAAGACCGGTATACCCTTGCTTTTTCTACTGCCTCACCTCCTACTCTCTCAGCCAACTCCTCAATTCATTCTAATCTGCATTTTCACACACATACCACCACCACCAAAGACTGACTCATGTCCACTTTGCTGTGAAATCCAGTGAGCACATTTCATCCCTCGTGTTAGCTGTCACCTCGGCACACAATTTTCTGTTCACTGGGAGACAACGAACTGAACTGAGCTCTCTCTCCAGCCTCTCTCAACCACTCTCTCCTAGTTTCCTCTGGAGGTCCCTGTACTCCCTAACATTAAATACTGACGTTCCCCTTAGGCCTTTCTCTAGAGAATCTCTAGAGAATTTCTTCTGCCTCCATACAGTCATATGACTTCCAATTATACTCCCCTATCCCAGAACCCAGATATCAAACTACCTATTCGGTACCTCCATTTGGATGCCTCACATATATCTCAAGTTTGAACTGATGATTTTATCTCCCCAAACCCTCTTTCCTGTCAGTGTTCATCAGAAGGAACCATTTTGCATCTAGTTGTTTGTGCCACTCTCTTCAGTCCCGTTTTTGATCAGTCACTGAGTACTGTCACTTTCGCCTCCTAAAAAAATTCTCAGGCCCAGTCACTTCATCTTCACTTCCACTTTTCTTCTTCTTCTTCTTTTTTTTTTTTAAGTTTTTTTAATGTTTTTATTTATTTTTGACACAGAGACAGAGCATGAGCAGGGGAGGGTCAGAGAGAGAGGGAGATGCAGAATCTGAAACAGGCTCCAGGCTCTGAGCTGTCAGCACAGAGCCCGACGCGGGGCTCGAACTCACAGACCATGAGATCATGACCTGAGCCGAAGTCGGACGCTCAACCGACTGAGCCACCCAGGTACCCCTCTTTTTTTTTTTTTTTTTAATGTTTATTTATTTGTGTGTGTGTGAGAGGGAGAGAGAGTAAGAGAGAGCAAGCAGGGAGCATCAGAGAGAGGGGGAGACAGAGGGTTTGACAGCAGATGGCTGATGTGGGGCTCGAACTCACGAATCGTGAGGTCATGACCTGAGTCAGAGTAGGACAATTAACCGACTGAGCCACCCAGGTGCCCCTTCACTACCACTTTTCAAGTCAAGGTATCTTCCATTTCCTCTATACTAATATGATATCCTCCCACAGGTCTTCACATGTTCACCAAGCCTTCCAAGTCAGTGTCCATACTGCAGCTGGTGTAGTCATTTTAAAGCCCAAATAATGTCATTTCCATGACATTAAAAGCCTTCAAGAGCTTCCAATTTCATTTAGGTTATATGTAAGCAACTTACAGTTTCTAAGATTCTTCACAGTCTTTTAAAGTAGGTTGAACTTAACCAAAAAAAGGAAAAAAGTGGACAATACCAAGTGCAGGTGAATGTACAACATGATTGGAACTCTCTTATATTGCTGCAGGAAATAGAAAATGAGACAGCCATTTTGGGAAACTTGAGTTTCTCATAAAAGTAAACTTACCATACAACTTACCATACAACCCAGCAATCCTCTCCTAGGTAATTACTCAAGAGAAATCAAAGTCTGTGTTCGCACAAAAACCTGCAGCGAATGCTTACAGTGCCTTTATTCACAACTGGTGAATGGCTAAACAAATTGCGACATGTCTATGCAATGAGTAATAACTGCCAGTCAAAAGAACAAACTACTGATAGACCTAACATCATTAATCTCAGATGCATTCTGCTAGTTAGGAGTCGGCAGATCATGGTTTTCCACCCAAACGTGTCTGCCATCTGTTTTAATAAACAAAGTTTTACTGGAACCCAGCCACACCCAATCACTCGTGTATAGTCCATGACTACAGTAGCAAAGTAGAGAAGTTGAAACAGAGACGGTATGGCCTGCAGACCTGAAACATTGACTACCTGGGCCTTTACAGGAGAGTCTTCTCATCCCTGTGAAACTGAAAGAAGTTAGACTCAGAAGTCTACAGCTGACATGATTCCATTTACATGACCTTCTGTAAAAGCAAAAGGATAGGGTCAGAAAATAGTTCAGTGACTGTCAGGATGTGGGGCTGGTGGAGTGATACACCGACTACAAAGAGCATGACAGAAGTTTTGAGGCTAGAAATGTCGTGGTTATATGATTCTATGTGCTTGCCAAAACTATTAGAAGTGTATATTATAAAGGGTGAATTATACTGCATAATGTAAGTTATGCCCCAAACAATATCTCAATAAATTTGGCTTTCAAAAAAAGTAAGTAGATATGTACATAGCCAACAGACACATGAAAAGATGCTCAACATCACTAACCATCAGGGAAATGTAAATCAAAACCACAATGAGATATCACGATACCTGTCAGAATGCCTAGTATCAAAAAAAGACAAGAAATAACAACTGTTGGCAAGGATGTGGGGAAAGGGAACCCTCATACACTGCTGGTGGGAACGTAAATTAGTGCAGCCACTATGGAAAACAGTAAAGAGATTCCTCAAAAAATTAAAAATAGGAATATCACATGATACAACAATTTCCACTTCTGGGTATCCATCTGAAGAAAATGAAAACATTAATTGAATGGATACAGAAGATGTATTGCATGTGTGTGTATATATATGTAATATCATATTACATATATGTTATATATTTCATTACACATGCATATGTAATATGTGTAATATTACATTGCATATATTTCATATATGTAATATATACATAATATTCCATTACATACATTATACATTCGATTACATATATATATATGTATATATATAAAACTCAGCCATAGAAAAGATAAAATCTTGCCATTTATGACAAAACAGATGGGCCTTGAGAATATCATAGTAAGAGAAATAAGTCAAAGGCAAATACTATAGGACATCACTTACATGTGGAATCTAAAAAACAAAACAAATGAACAAACAAAACAGAAAAAAGACTCCTAGATACAGAGAACAAACTGATGGTTGCCAGAGGGGAGGGGTGTAGGAGATATGGGCAAAAAGAGGTGAAGGGGATTAAGAAGTACAAGCTTCCAGTTATCAAATAAATAAGACACAGGGATGTAACGTACAGCATAGGGAATATAGTCAATAATTTGTAACAACTTTGTATGGTGATGGATGATAACTAGACTTACTGTGGTGACCATTTTGTAATGTATATGAATACTGAATCACTATGTTGTACACCTGAAACTGATATCATACTATATGTCAATTATTCTTCAATTAAAGAAAAATTGAGTATGTATATAGTATTTGTGTCAGGCACTATTATAAGCGTTTTGCTTTTTTTCTACTCATTTAATCCTCTATTAACCCTATGAGTTAAGTACTCTTGTGATGGCCATTTTACAGAAGAAGTAACTAGACAAAGAAAACTTAAGTCATCGGCCCGGGATTAATACAGCTCGTATACAGAAGGGCTGGGAACCAGTCCCCGCAGTGTGCCCACAGACCAAGTTTTGTATTGCTACACCACACTGACAGCATATAATGTGAGAAAAAAAAAAAAATAAACAGACGTATTAGTTGTAATAGGATGAGATACCACCAGTTGCCAAATGCAGGAAGTTTTTGGTTTTATGGTATGATTTTTTCGTGGATGTGTTCCTGAAGAGTTCTTCCAAAAACATTTTTGTTAAAGATACAGCACTATTGAGGGGAATTTATTTAATTTCTGACACTCCATTTAAAGCAACATTTTATTTTTGTTGATTTTTTTTTTTCCCATAAAAGCTGGGAAGTGTTGCAACTGAGAAGTGAAGCACCAAGTTTATTTCAGAGGCAGTAAACACAGCCTAAGGCCTTACTTGTCATAATTATGACAAGAGAAAGACTCATATGGCTTCGCGTGGCGTTGAGTCTCAAAAACACATCTGCACTTCACCTTCTCTAGAATATCTTGACTGAGGGGAAATAAAGAAGAGAAAAGCAGCCAGAATAAAACAGCAGTGTAAGTCACGACACCCTTTAAGAACAGAGGTACAGTAAAACCTTGGACTGCAAAGACCTTGTTCTGAGTGTTCCACAAGATAAGCAAACATTTCTAATACATTTTTCACTTGATAAGCAAACATTTCTAATACATTTTAACTTGCGATACGAGTAGCACATGCCTCCGAATGTCACATGATCACAACTGAGCCAATGGTTCTTTCTCTCTCTCCCTCTCTCTGTGGAATTGTGGGTGATTGTCTCCCATGCTCAGAGTCTGGGTCTCAGGCTGTGCAATGCTTGGCAGAAATCAGTGATTTTTCAGAACGCTGGAAGGTGCCCACAACTGTCACTAGCATATTTTTTGTCACTTCAAAGCACCTAGGGACAGTCCTTTGCTTTTCCATACACGAGTAGCTTAGGAATGCTTTGTTTCATTCTAGGTCAGGCTGCCTGCAGATATAGACTCTTTCCTTGGCTACCTTATTGCCAGTTACATTAAATACAGTATATGACAAGAGTTTATTAATACCGTGAGTGACATGAAAGTCATCCTACACAATAACCCTCCTCTCTTGTCCCCCTCACGCCAGCCAGGAAGGTTTTCAAAGGTAAGTATAGGGTACTGTGTTCATTTTTCTTTATATTTTGTATTTTATTATTTTGTATTATATTCCAGTACTGTAATCATTTTTACATGAATATTTTTGGGTTGTGCAAACGAATCATCTGAGTTTCCATTATTTCTTATGGGGAAATTCACTTTGATATACAAGTGCTTTGGATTACAAGTGTGTTTACAGAACAAAACCAAGGTTTTACTGTATTTGTACTCCACATCTTCCCAGACCAGCTCTTTCGAAGGCAATTTGTTTGAGCAGGAATCTGGAGGATAAGCTCCACTAAAAGACTGACTCAGAGATTCTGGGAGAAATCTCAGAATGGCAACGTGCCCTAAGTTATCTGAGAGACCAAAACTCTCACAGGACACCTCAGCCACACCACTTACTCATGCAGTCAATATGTAATAGAGGTCTTCAGAGATTCTATAGAATGGAGGCCAAAACAAAAAGGTAAAGAGGCAATCATAATATTGCTGAACAGGCAGATTTAAGTAGAGAGGAGGCTACAAGAGCCACAGGAGGCATGCCTAATCCAGACCCGAGAAGGTTTTCTGGAAATCAGAGCTACATCGAGTCAAGAATGGCTAATGGGCATTAGTTGGATTACAATGCCAGGAAACGAAGTGAGAACGGCACGTGCTAAAACCAGAAGTCATGCTAATGCATTTCTTTGCTCAGCACACTGCTTTCTTAAAAACATGTATTACACATCCAATGTTTAAAAGTTCCTGTATTTTATACATAAATGAGGATTTCTGAGATAAAGCTGCCAAAACTGCACAGCAGCTGCTGCCCTCAGGCAGGGATTGTGTGTTCTTATTAGTCCAGGGCCCCCCACTCACTGATTTCATGCTTTTATCTCACCAGTCTGGCCCCTGTACGCATAGAAGTTTGCCGACCCTGGTCTAAAGACAGGATAGGCCAATAATTTGATTCAAGATCGAATGCCTAATTCAGCCACTGAATCCAGAAGAAAGGAGAGTCCAAGATTCCAAGATACAAAACAAACTTCCTTTTGCCCAGTAGAATTCTAACCACAGCTCCCAAACAAAAAATTCTTATCCTGGTGGAACTGGGAAAATATTTAATATTACTCTGATATTGTTATTTCTGATATTTAATCATGATCATCTATGGGGAAGTGGACTTTTTTAAAATTTATAAGCAAATTTTCATCTACACTGTAAAAAGATGAAATTCCTCCAGAATTTTGATAGCAAACACATAGTTTTTGTCAAGAGATTGGCACCTGTGAACAGAGAACTGAAAGTTAAGTTCATCATCTTTGAGAGTTTATATCCCACAGAACAGAACAGGATTCAAAACGCGATCAGTTTTACTATGTCTGTGCACCATTAGACTTGCAAATTAAAAAAAAAAAAAAAAAAAAAAAATCCTAGACATTTGCAACTTCAGGTGAGACCGAAAACAAGATCTAATAATTAGTGTCTATTTCTGAAAGAAGTGCATATTCAAAGACCACACGCAATTAACAACCAGGTTGTCCTGTAATCACGTGCAGTAATAATTGGAGTATAAAGTAGGGTTTCATGCAAATCACTTTCTACGGCAACTATCACTCTCTCTCCTGTATCGTGTGATTCAATCACATCTTGGTAACGGAACTGTTAGAGTTAAGGGAAACTGCCTGGCCTTTTGTTGTCACTGAAAAAGACCAACAATATTTGTATTTTCCTGGAAAGGAAACACAACCTGCATCTCCTTACGGGGAATCTTAACATGTTTTAATGGCCTTCACCTCCTGAATCACTTTGGGACTGCGAACAGTGATGTCTTTTCTTGTACTTACATGACAGTGAGCAGCATTTCTCCCTGTGAGCATACTCAGTGAGGGACTCATGATTACTCTGTGGGAACAGTTGCTAATGGGTAGACTGTCCTCTCCACTGGGGACCAGAGAAGAAAAAACAAGTCCTTCCTTTTGGGGATGGCTGAGATGGGAGTGGTAGTGCACCTGCAAGGTGTTACCCCGCCTTTTTTTTTTTTTTTTAATTTTTTTTCAACGTTTTTATTTATTTATGGGACAGACAGAGACAGAGCATGAACGGGGGAGGGGCAGAGAGAGAGGGAGACACAGAATCGGAAACAGGCTCCAGGCTCCGAGCCATCAGCCCAGAGCCTGACGCAGGGCTCGAACTCGCGGACCGCGAGATCGTGACCTGGCTGAAGTCGGACGCTTAACCGACTGCGCCACCCAGGCGCCCCTACCCCACCTTTAAGTGGCTGCCATTCATTTGAGATATCACAGAGAAGCTCTCTGAACAGCTCGTGATATATCCAAACTATTAAATTGCAAAACTTTTTCTTAAGTTTATTTTTATTTATTTTGAGAGAGAGAGAGAGAGAGAGAGAGAGAGCAAGTGGGGAAGGGGCAGAGAGAGAGTGAGCCCGAATCCCTAGTAGGCTCAGCACTATCAGCACACAGCCCAACAGGGGGCTCAAACTCAGGAACCATGAGATCACGACCTGAGCCAAAATCAAATCAGACGCTTAACTGACTGAGCCACCCAGGCACCTCAAGCTGTATAACTTTTTTACAGCTGAAAAAGCCGGAAAACCCTTTGGCTCTGTCCGAATCTACTTCAGGTAAACTCACATCATAACTGATTACATGATCTGAGGTTTTGGGGGGATATGTGTTACTGGTTTTCAAATAAATATTTCAGAAAAAATGTATTTGGAGTTGTCTCAACTTGATACTGCTCTTCAATTCTAACAGCTGTGCTAAGAACCAGAGGATCTGGAGAGAAAGCCTGGGCTTAGGCTGGACAGAGGGGGAAGAGCCAGTCCTGGGGTCTGCCCGGCTGCTACTGGTCCTCACACTCTAATGAGCTAGCTTCTACAGGTCTAACAATTACCACAGAACAGAGGCATCCTTTGACCACTAAGGAAAGTGAGGTTAGTTATTCCTTGTGCAGGTAATGGAGAGAATCAGAATTTGATCCCAAGTTTGACTCCATATTCCATGACCTCAGCTGTGCTAGGCTCTCTTTGTACGTGTAGCTTATCTGGGTCCCTAGATCCACCAGCCTCTTGGGCACCATAGAGCAGGGAGCCGTCAATGACCATCAGTGAAATCAGAAGTCTTAGGGAGTCTGCCTAGCCCGTGGCCAGCTGCACTGGGCAGTCAAGTTGACATCCAGGGTTCCATGAAATAGCAATTTTTCTTAAAAACCTCCCCAACACATACATCTGGAAGTGGATACAGGGGGTTCATCCTTCCCCCATCCCTCTCAGGTTAATAAAACTCTGACCCAATGAGACAAATGATCATTTCTCAGCTTTACAACCCAGATGGCCCTCAGCTACATTTTACCTTGATGTTCAAAATAGTTCTGGGTCAAATTCGTGATGCACACTTTCCATTTCTCTTGTGGATTAGTTCTTCAAATATACACTTTTTTATAACATTTCTAGTTTCTACTCACAAGCATATAATTAGATCTAAGAATGTCTTTGTTGAAAAACCACAAATTGCAAAATAAGGGAAGCGAGTAAAATCAACATCGCCGATTTTCTTCTTAATCTGCCCAAACTCTACCTAGAGGAAGCTGTCCTAACACAAACATAATTTAACTATTAAGCTAGAAGATGGGGAGAAGGAAAGGGAGTGAAGGGACTCTCCCCAAAGCATTTATAGAAAGTTTCCTCAGTTCCACGATATCCTAAAAAGTTTCTTAAAGAGGCCTCAAACTGAATAAATAGTTGAAAATGAAATGCAAAGTCAAATCAGAATGAATGTCAATGTTGCTCAGTTAGCAACAGCCTAGAAGCTCACCAGCTGTCAACGCTAATCATAGCTCAGTCGTTGACTCACTGTGTGACCTCTAGCAGTACAGTTAACCTCGCTGATTTTGTATGCCAGCAATAAAATAGCATTGCAAACTCCTAGAAGGCCTGATGTGAGTTATAACTCAGAGATATTGCCATGGCCCCGTGTTGAGAGCTAAGTGTTAAATAAAAACCAAAATTATAAGGAAGATGATAGGATGCTCTTCAAAGAACATTTCCAGCTCTGTCTGCATAATTTTAGTGCTCTGATGAAACATGCCTCTGAAGAAACGGTTAACCATATAGAGGAGGTAAGAATAGTTCAAACTGGCCTTATGGAAGATACAGTGTACTCATAGTCCTCATCACGCTTTAGCTATCAGAGGCAACCCCAACACATTTCGTTGTGTTTCTAGGAGAAAAACAGTTCTTCCAGGAATCTATGCACAGAGTTCTCAACAAGAGAAGCAAGTGAACGGTAGAGTCTTTGGCCTATACTCTAACAATAAAACTCTCATCAAAAGAAATGCAGCTTGCTTGTCAATCAAATTAGAAGCTAAAGTCAGGACACAGATGTAATGGCTAGATGCTTAAAACTTTTTCTCTTCCTCCAGAGAACACTGCTGGATTGCATTTCCCTCCCACCCTCCCTTAGCATTGGGTGGAAATGATCCAGTGGGTCAAAAAGTACTATAATATGCCAGAGCCACATAGATCTCTGAATGATTGCCACAAGTAGGTCCCCCATCTATCTCCACTGTACTGTACTATGAGGAAGAAATAAACCCTCATGGTGATAACCCAGTGAGCTACGGCAGTTGTTTATTACATCATTAGCTTGCTCAAATTAATACACAACTATGAGATATGTTTAGCATTACAACCCAAGATTCACAACTCACCTACCCTGCATACAGTCTATACATAGTTCAGAATACTCCCCTCGTGGATAAAGACCCATCGTTTACAGAAAAATAAGTCCGTACATATAAAGCTCGAAGGACAATCAACTGATGAATGGATAAAGAAGATGTGGTGTATATATACAATGGAATACTACTTGGCAATGAGAAAGAATGAAATCATGCCATTTGCAGCAATGTGGATGGAACTGGAGGGTATTATGCTGAGTGAAATAACTCAATCAGAGAAAGACAGATACCATATGTTTTCACTCATATGTGGATCCTGAGAAACTTAACAGAAGACCATGGGGGAAGGGAAGGGGAAAAAACAGTTACAAACAGAGAGGGTGGGAGGCAAATGATAAGAGACTCTTAAATACAGAGAACAAACTGAGGGTGGATGGAGGGGTCGGGCAGAGAGGAAAATGGGTGATGGGCATTGAGGGGGGCACTTGTTGGGATGAGCACTGGGTGTTGTATGTAAGCAATGAATCACAGGAATCCACCCCCAAAACCAAGAGCACACTGCATACACTGTATGTTAGTCACTTTGACAATAAATCATATTTTAAAACAATAAAAGAAAAAATAAAGCTGGAAGGACAGATCATCAAACACAAGCCCCACTAAGCCACAGTGCAAAGACATTTCTACCTTTATATTTGATATAATGCTGAAGCCACAGCTCTTTAAGCAGGCAGATAGGACCAAGGAGCCTGTTACTTAACCACTAATCCATTCTCCTCCTTAATATGCATTTTTCATTCGGTATCTAACACTATCGTTCCCCACCTAAACATTAAAGTCAACAGAAATGAAGACTGTTTAAAGAACAGTTGCCATTACAGAACTCCGTAAGATCTTTTTAAGAAAAAGGCTGTTTATGAACCCATGAAAATGCCTCTGGAGATGGTTATTAGAACAAACAAGTCTCGTAGCTGGAATTGACTAAGTTAAGATCAATCTGGTAAGCATATAGCAAACGTGTCATGTAATAATTTCAGCTACATCACTGCTTAGGAAGATTATACTGATTTCAAAGCCACAGATACTCTTTAGCTTAGGAACCAGAAGAATATTTATAACTGAGGTTAGATTCTTAAAGATATTAAGCATGCTCAAAAAGTAAATAAACTGTTACATCCAAAGATGCTACTGAAAAGTGATGTGAGTGGAATTTTTTATAATTCAAAATTTCTTAACTGACATCACGTCTTAAGTACTGTGCTTATGATTTTAAATGTTATCTGTGTGTTTGTTTATTTTATAGGCTTTATTCTGTACAGCAGTTTTACAATTACAACAAAATTGAGAAGAAGATCCAAGGGTTTTCCATATACCTTCTGCCCTCATACATACTTTGCCTTTATCAACAACATTCACCAGAATGGTGCTTTTTTTTTTTTTTTTTTTTTTTTTTTTAACCAAGAATGAACTTACATCGACACATTAGAATCACCCGAGGTTGACAGTTTACTTAAGAGTTCACTCTTGGGGTGCCTGAGTGCTCAGGTCATGATCTTATGGTTTGTGATTTTGAGTTCCACGTAGGGTTCTCAGTTGTCAGCACAGAGCCTGCTTTGGATCCTCTGTCCCCCTCTCTGTCTCTGCCCCTCCCCTGCTCATTCTCTCTCTCTCTCTCTCTCTCTCTCTCTCTGTCTCAAAAAAAAAAAAAATTAAAAACTAAAAAAAAAAAAAAAAAAAAGAGTTCACCCTTAATGTTGTACATTTTATGGGGTTGTACAAATACATGATAACATATATCCATCATTATAATATCATACCAAGTAGTTTCACTGTCCTAAAAATCCTCTGTGTTCTGCCTTTTCATCTCCCCCACACACCCTGGGTGCAATCCCTGATCTTTTAACTGACTCCAATAGTTTTGGAGACTCCATAGTTGAGCTCTTCCATTATCATTCTTTCTTCCATGTCTCTTTGTGGCACAATAGTTCATTTCTTTTTAGTATTGAATAATAGTCCATTGTCTGGATGCACCACAGTTTGTTTATCTGGATCTTCACCTACTAAAGGACATCTTGCTTGCTTCCAAGTCTTAGTAATTATGAATAAAGCTGTTAGACACACTTCTGTGCAGGTTTTTGTGTGAACGTACTTTCCAAGTCTTTTGGGTAAATATCAATGACAGTGATTGCTGGATCATACGGGAAGAATATGTTTAGTTTTGTAAGAAACTGCCAAACTGTCCTCCAAAATAGCTGTACCATTTTGTATTCTCACCAGCAATAGATGAGGCTACCTACTGCTCTACATCCTTCACCAGCATTTGCTTATGATTTTTATTTCTCTTCAACAGATATTCATCTGAACTTCATGTTTCTCTACCCTCTACCAGCTTCTCTCTCCAGCAGTTAATAGAAGCCACATTAAGCCAAACAAAAGCTCAGCTATGTAAATAAATCTAGTGTTACAGCATTCTTGCTATGCCTAATAGGGCTAGATCTGTTTCATATGTTCATATCCTACATCAGGGGAAGGGAAAGTACTAGACAGATACTAAAGACCTGCTTTATGACAGGTATCATGATCACTGGCTTGTATACACTGACTTAGTGCTTGGCAGGGAGGAAAAAGAAAACCTAGGATTAAATGACATTAACCTACTTTATGAAGAAACAGGAGTTCTGAAAACTTGCATAAACTGTGCACATGAACAGGCTCACCAAAACCCCTCCACACTTGTGTAACAGACAAATTCAGGAAGCTAAATATCTGTTCAATCGGGGGGTCCATTAAAATAAGTCCCAAAGTTGATCTTACTTTCACTAGAGATGATCATTCTATTTTTACTCCTTCTCCAATCCCATCTTTTATATTTGGAGTGGCTGGTATATAAGTCAAAAGGCTCTGCTTTATTAGAATCTCTTACAAATAATGTATCGAGAAGAGACCGAAATTACGAATTAAAAAAATGTGCTCAAAATTCCTATGGATTTTAACTGTTCATACATCACTTTGCCTCTCATTAGCGCATGTATTTTTCCTTCTGAGTTTTGATGATACTAACAATGGAGGTAATATAGTTTTACCTGTAATTCAACTCACGTAACCCATCACCACAATCATTTCTTCATGTTCCCCTAATTCATGCACATAGCAGAGTGAATTCTAGTATTTTGTAAGCCATTCACAAGTATAATAAATTACTAACTCCTACACAGTGAGAGGCTATTTTGCAAAGCATAAAGATCCTGTCAATAATTACTAGTACTACATCAATGACTTTGGAAAATAATAAGCCTAATTGCATTCCACTTCAAGCTAAAATGATACAAGAGAATCTTCCCTCCCCCCCCCAAAATGGACCTTGTTAAAAATATTGTTTTTCATATGTTTCACCATAGAATTCCAAAAAATAGCATTGTACTATGTAAAATTAATTTATCAAAAATGCTATAGTCACATAACTTTTTAGAAACATATCAGCCATATAAATCAAGCCTGTCATAACTCATAAAAAGCCTAAGGGGGAAAAAAAAAAGAGAAGAAACAGCAGGAACTTCAAGGAATTTATTCCTTACAACAGAAAACAGAAAAAGAGTTTAAGTCAATAACTGGGATTGTCCACCTGGTTATTGGCTCATTGTCAGATCAGGAAGCAAGGCAAAGAGAAAACAGAAGGTATTTGTACACCTGCTTTCTAGCCATTCTCTTACAACCTCAGAGGAAGGACATACCATTGCTGCAGATCTCAGAAGTCTTAACAAGGTAGCCCTGAATGCAAGGACCGCCAGTAACAAGAACAACGTTCCTGCTGCTTACAGCCACACTTTATATTCGTATCACCCGGGAATCCAATACTAGCTCACACTTTTTGAAAGCCTACTATGTTCCAGAAACTCTTTCAGGCTTTATTGCTCTTCAACAATCTTGGGAGGAAAGTACCTTTGTTCTCCCTATTTTACAGACAAAGGAAAATGAGGTCCAGAGAACTTAAGGTCCATAGTCTCTTAGCTCTTCAGTAGAGCTAAGTGTTGGATACAGGCAATCTTTGTCAAGATTGTACTCTCGTCCCATTTGTTATATCGCTCATGAATGGAAGGAAATTCAATCAACGAGAATCTCTATGTTCCCTGATTCCAATACAATCATTCCTCAAACTGAAAAGAGACCTTGATTTCCATACCCTGAAGCCCATTCCCTGCCTATGCAAGGTACAGGAAAAAAAAAAAAAAAAAAGAAAAGAAAAAAAAGAAAAGAAAACTTTCGCATCCGGGCTTTGAGAAAGCTCTCAGTGGTTTTCAGGCCTCACCTCAGAGCTGGTTCACAAAGCCCACTACACCTTCAGAGTGGGTAATGGAAGGAACAAACTGAGTATGTATTACGTGAGAGGGCCCAGACCTAAATAGACCTCAGACCTAAATAGATCTTTGTTACATCAACCACACCACTGGGGTTAGAAAGAAGCCCACACCATCACACTAGTGTTTCCAGTTAGACCTAGAAGGTATGAAATAAACGTTGAGTTTAAAAAAAAAAAGTTTCAAAAATTCCTTTGGTCTATAATGAAAGGCAAAAGCCTGGGGCAACCCTCAGTCAAATCTTTGCACACCTACCTTGTTTTTGCCCCATTCTCCCCAGCCACCCGCCTTCTTCCCACCTCCCTGAGGAACCCTCATATGCAACCCCAACTTTAACACACTCTACCTCCGCTCCTCGCTAAAGTTTACTGGCTCTGAAAGTACCCAAGGCCTTCTCTCCTAATTTCAATGCCCCTCTCCATCCATTCTGGTCTCCCATTGGCTTGAAATTAGAAAAGGAGACTCACCCATGAAGTAACACTTTCCCTTCACTAGAGATAAAGGAATCACTAGAAGAGCATCCTGTCCCCAGAGGAAGACTGGATGTCTTCCAAGTCCCTTCCAATCAAAAGTTTATTATTAAACAGACCTCTAGTAAATAGTGAATGGTAAATAACTTGCTCTCAGAACTCAGCACACCACTGCAGAGGTGCTTGCTTGCCGCACCCCTGGTGGGGATTCAAGTGGTAAGAGGTTTAGACCCACTCCTCAGCCTCCTGGTCCTTGGAATATAGCTGGTCTGGGGAGAGGAAAACCAAGACTTTGCGGAAACTTAATCACCTATTTGTGGATGAGGAAATAAAAGGAGGAAAATGAAACGAATAGGAAGCCTCTTCAAGACCACTCAAAAAAAACCCTACATGTGTAACTGAAGCGAGCCTGAAAAGTGGATGCCATTTGTGGCCACAAAACTCCTTTCCTGCAGGGATACACGGTCAAAAAATGTCAGCCATCATTCATCCCTTTTCCCCTCTCAGCTTCCTCACTGGAATAGGAAAACTTAGGTTGCTCCAGCTTCAAAAGAAAATAATAATAATAATAATAATAATAATGATAATGATAGTAATAATTAGTGATATCTCCTTAAGTCATGATATTCATCCCTTCTAACTCTGATCTATTTATCTCACAAGGAAAAAAGTCTCTAGGCTTCCCTTGGGTCAACAATGGATACACCTGATCACTGAAAAACAAAATATAAATTTTCACAATATGCTCATATGAGGGAAAACCATACTATGAAGTGAGACCAAACAATCATTACGATCACCTCTAACCCCCAACTTGCCCCCAGAAATGCCAGAGTCTCCCAAAGGTCTCTATCTCCTCACCTACAATAGCTTTT
This sequence comes from Puma concolor, assembly GCF_028749965.1. Taxonomy (NCBI): domain Eukaryota; kingdom Metazoa; phylum Chordata; class Mammalia; order Carnivora; family Felidae; genus Puma; species Puma concolor. Next base: position 147,326,521 of record NC_141674.1, on the reverse strand, counting down.
ATTCAAGCAAGTGGCTAAAAGGTAAGTGAACAAGATCCTATTTGATTTCATAGTGTTTTCTGTTTAATAAAAAAAAACAAAAACTGAATGTATAAGAGCTTTCCTTCTATTATCCCCCTCGCAAATACAAGGTAATTAAACTGTAGAATTGATTTCAAAGGCTTTGTGTGAGCTGGCCTGGCACGTAAACACTTAGACACAGCACTGTCTTAGTCAAATGTGCTTTAACAATTGACCAACTTTTACAGTCAACCCGTTTGTTTTCAGAACGGGTATTTAAGGTAGGAAGCTTCGTGCTCCAGCTATCAAATGAGCACCAGTTAGGAGTCAGAGGAGACACAACAGTAGGTGCGGGAATGCCAGCAAAATGTGCCTGGACTTGAACTCGACAGATGGCTTTCTTATACTTCAGTATCTTGTACTTTCAACACCAACTTATTCTTAAAGGAGAACAATTTATCAGTTAGAATCATCTTAGAAGACTGAAAAAAATATAAAAACACAAGCCCATAGTTTAAGCATTTTATTGCTCTGCAGAAAAATGGAGCATTTTTAAGGAGACAGCTTCTACACAATGTAGCCAAATAATGGGTATTAAGGGGCAGATTTTTTCTTGACCATTGAAAAGCCCCCAGAATGGCTCTGATTGGCAGATATTTTCTGAGAAAGGACAGCTGAGGCCCCTGGTCATTTTATGTCAGTGGCTCAAATGAGTTGTCTCCCCTCCCCCCTCACCTCCCCTCTCTCTCTCTCTCTCTTTTTTTTTTTTCCCTAATCCCTAGGGCTACATACCAACCTGCTACCCAAAAATATGCTCATAGTAGTGGCTTTAAGGGACAGGAATCACCACAAAAGAATGCACATGCTTGGGTGAAAGTCTCATGCAACTCATTGATTGAATATGCCCATGGTGATTCTTCTCAAAAGAACTTGTCAGATTAAAATTATAAATGACTTGAAACCGCTGGTATCTGTTTCATTTCGCTATTAGGGTGGTCAGGATGTCTAACTTAGGAAGGAGAAAATGGCAAAATGACCCAGAAATCAAAAGACCCTTGTTTTGCCTTGATTTTACTGACTAAAATGCACTCCTACCTTGATTGATTAGAGGCAGTATCGACTGTTCACTCTGTGAGATTAAGAAAAAGCAAACAAACAGGGGCACCTGGGTGGCTCAGTCAGTTAGGCGTCTGACTTCAACTCAGGTCATGATCTTGTGGCTTGTGAGTTCGAGCCCCACTTTGGGCTGTGTGCTGACAGCTCAGAGCCTGGAGCCTGCTTCGGATTCTGTGTCTCCCTCCCTCTGTGCCGTTACCCCACTTGTACTCTTGTCTCTTTCTCTCTCTCAAAAGTAAATAAACATTAAAAAATTTAAAAAAAAAGAAAAAGCAAACAAACAAAACATATGAGACAGTATTACCCAAGCACAAAGTTAAGTTATAAACTCTGAAGTAGAACATGCTTGCTGTGGGTTATAGAGATAAATCATGTACAAATTTGGCAACATTATATTAGATATTGTGACCTCTGGTGCTGGCATTTGCCAGTGTCATTTCAGATGGCCCTGGTAAAGATGGCAGAAGTAACCCAATCCATTAAGGCCCATGTCCCAAACAGAACTGCACTTCTGAAACAGCTTCAGCAGAAGCAGCATCTTTTCACACTTATTTTTAAGCAACCGAGGCAACTGAGCCTTCATGAGGGCAGCCACCACAGCCTTAGCGTTGAGACTGCGTAGGTCACAGCGTTGAGACTGGCCAGTGCCCACAAAGACAATGGCTTTGCTTGTGACGTAGGTCATAGAAATAGCAGCTCCCACCTTGTCATCAATGGTATCAAATTTGGTAAGGACGATGCCATCAATGGGCCGAGGCGTTTGAGCCATAGAATGGTCAGCCAAGGCTCTGTTGAATTTGCCCAGCTGGTCCACGGCCTCATTGCCTACTAAGGCCTCCCCCACAAACAGCACCAAGTCGGGTGTGTTGACAGTAATGAGCTTAGCCAGGGCAGTCATCCGAGGGGCATTCCTTGCATGCAAGGAATAGTGCATCGGGGGCACCTGGGTAGCTCGGTCAGTTAAGCATCTGACTCTTGGTTTCAGCTCAGGTCATGGTCTCACGGTTTCGTAAGTTCAAGCCCCGCATCTGGCTCTGCGCCGGCAGCATGGAGCCTGCTTTGTCCTCTCTCTGTCTCCCTCTTTCTACCCCTCCCCCACTCATGCTGCCTCTGTCTCCCTCAAAATAAATAAATAAACTTTAAAGAAGTAAAAAAATGAAAACTAAAGGAATAGCGCATCGGGCGTGATCCATGAGTGAAGACGCGCTTCCTAGCAAGTCAGTCAATAATACCCGCAAGGCATACACCTGGGGAAGCCTCACGGGCAATGTGCTCACAGGTAAGAATGAAAAAGACTAACACAACCTATTCAATTCTGTCTGTCTTTAGGAAGAAGCACTAAAAATGAGCCTTTGTGCATGTGTCTGTTTTGTGTTTTGTTTTTAACTATAAGCCAACAAGTTGATTCTTTTTTTTTTTTTTTTTAACGTTTATTCATTTTTGAGACAGAGAGACAGAGCATGAATGGGGGAAGGTCAGAGAGAGAGGGAGACACAATCTGAAACAGCCTCCAGGCTCTGAGCTGTCAGCACAGAGCCCTACGCGGGCTCCAACTCACGGACCGCGAGATCATGACCTGAGCCGAAGTCGACGCCCAACCGACTGAGCCACCCAGGTGCCCCAAGTTGATTCTTCTTAATATGTGTTTTTAAAGTAGTATTTCTCATTCAGGACCTGGACTCTAAGGACTGTGGCGGGCTCCATTGTCTTGGAACACAAAGAAAAAGACAAGGGCAAGACAACCCATGGTGTCAAGGCTCTCGCAAAAATGCAAAAAATGAGTAGTTAACAGTCTGGCTGCAAACAGTTTCCCAAATTCCTTTACCTTCATCTTTGAATCGAGAAGGCACTACCAAGCTGGTATCATAAAATGCCCCGGTGACATGGGGAAGGGAGAATAGGAGACTAATACTAATTACTAGGGTGACTACCAGCATTTCAAGCCTAAAAGGAACAAAACCAGTCATCAAAATTATTTCCTGGCATCAATTTGGCATAGTTGTAGTGCAAAGGGAAAAAAAACATTTTTTAAATAAAATTAAAATAAACTGAGCCCTTCAAATTATTTGGAAACTTCACACCAATCTCATTTCATGGCTTTCTCCCATTAAAAATTTTATCTACCATCGGGGCGCCTGGGTGGCGCAGTTGGTTAAGCGTCCGACTTCAGCCAGGTCACGATCTTGCGGTCTGTGAGTTCGAGCCCCGCATCAGGCTCTGGGCTGACGGCTCAGAGCCTGGAGCCTGTTTCCGATTCTGTGTCTCCCTCTCTCTCTGCCCGTCCCCCGTTCATGCTCTGTCTCTCTCTGTCCCAAGAATAAATAAAAAACGTTGAAAAAAAAAAAAATTTATCTAACATCAAGTGATACTACCTAAGTAAGAAAACCTTTAAGGAGTAAAACCAAGATTCAAAGCTGGGCCCTTTGTATAGACTCTTTTCCATTTCCTGTCTCAGATGCCTGCCTGCCTTCTAATAAGACAAACTTTTGGCAGGAACATAGAAGGTATCCAGACATTTGGATGAATTGGACAAGGAAAGCCTAAAATGAACAAAGGCTGGGGCTTGGAAATGAGGCACTCTTTTAAAACCAAAGAGCCACAACAGTGGCTAAATAATATAATGCTTTCTGATAGAGAAATTCACTTTTTAAAAAATGAGATAACACCATAGTTCTCATGGACCATTAAGGTAGTGTTCCAAATTAGTGCCTTTCAGATCAAGTTGAGACCGTAATTTCTACACAAAAACCATTAACATACACATGCCCCATACGTAGTTCTTTAACAGATTTAAGTTTCATATTGTAATCAATACATGCATAATTACTTACTTGTTTCCTTCTGTAATGAGCAAACTGAGAGAGGCCTAGAACACTTGCAAGAGCACCTCCTCCAACAAGAATAGTCCCTTTCACTGCCTTTTGAAATGCCATTTCTTAGCCTACAAAGAAAAACAAAAAGGAAACAGAAAGAAGTGAATTAGGATTTTTATTAGATAACAATCCCCATAATAAAAAGAGACTCGCAATTCTGAAACTGTGCTAAACTAGAAAACAAAACAGAAAATAAGGAAGTTATAATGGGCCAAAAACAACGCTCAAAAAAAAGGAGACCGGGGAACTGACCACGTAAGAGTGGCCTTCCAACAGGAATTAAAGAGGAGAGCAAATTAAGAGACAACCGAGGATATTTACACAGCATAAAGTCAAGAGAGCCGTGACAAGAAATGGTATTGTGTATCTGTACTTGCAGATTTGTTCCACTGCTAATCCCCTCCACAGGGAAAACTGGGGGAAGTCTGACACTAGTCCAGAGTGAGCTTCACATTTACTTCAGGTTCTTTGGCACGGTTTTAACTCAAACTGCAGCACGACTCCCTTCCTGAGCTTTGTCCTCCTAAGGAAGCTCTCACTAGAGCCAAGAGCCAACACAGTCCTTGTCGCTAAAAGAGTCTACACTTGACAGAGAAAAAGTCAATGGAGGGGCCCCTGGGTGGTTCAGTCAGTTGAGTGTCCTCCTCTTGATTTCGGCTCAGGTCATGATCCCAGGGTCTTAGGATTGAGCCCCGTGTAGGATTCCACACTGAGCACAGTCTGCTTAAGATTTTCTCTCTCTCTCCCCCCCACCCCCCCTTCCTGGGCTTGTGCTCTCTCTCTCCTTCTAAAATAAAAATTAAAAAAAAAAAATTTTTTTTTAAGTGAAAGGAAACCATGCCTGATCCTTTCACAAAATGGCAGAAGATCATTGCTAGTGATTGCCATATTTCCTTTCACTATGGGAACTTAACAAAAAAAGTTTTCTTCTAGCCAGGTTGCATGGCACCACAATTTCAAGGGGAGTCCCTTCATATGAAGCAGTCTTCGTGCTTACTATATATTTCTGAATAAAGTCTTATATTGCATTAGCTCCTTGACTCTCTTCTCACCTTGAAATACATATATATGTATGTACATATATACATATACATATACACACACACACACACATATTGTGCCATGGGACTCATGAAATTTTTTAAAGTGTTTTTGAGGGCTTCAATATACTTTAACTTTGTCAGAAACAACACACACAAAAAGGGCATAAAAATGAAAATTCCACTAAAACAACTCTTGCCAGCTTTTATTTTGCTAAACTAAAAAAAAAAAAGATAACACTGTGTGATCACATAAAAAGAAGAAGGAGAAGAAGAAGAAGGAGAAGAAGAAGAGGAAGAAGGAGAAGAAGAAGAGGAAGAAGGAGAAGAGGTAGTAATAGTTCTTAGAGTTGATAGTGAGCAATTTGATCTAAGACTTTCATCCACCATAGTAGCTGGCACACCCACACCTTACAGGAAGGCACCACCCTACTTTCCTGAATGGGTGGAGGTCAGACCTGTCTGGACAACATACCTTATGCTCTACAGGTATCTTATGACTCAGGAAAGTATTTAATATAAAGTCAGTTTTAACCTAGGGATGGTAAAGAACATATAGATATCTCAACGTAAGTTATGTCACCGTTAAAATGTTTGGGTCCGTATAGGATGAATAGAATCTATTAACATAACTACATTAAATCAAAGAATTTCAGTGAAGTGGATAACTGCGATTCTATAGAAAATTTATTTTGGAATACTATAAATTACATACTAAAATAAAAGTTGGCATTTCTGAAAATTTTATTTTTCCTCTGATCTCACTCCTTCTGACAAAGTAATAAATCCTAAGACCCATCTTTTTTTTATTAAGATTGTCATCAGACAAAATATTTCACAGGCATATGTTTCTCTACTGCTGGAGTTCTCTTTGTCAAACATGCCCTCTTTCCCAAGTTATGCCAAACAACTTGTACATGATGGCTAGGGACCGCCATTCATCAGCCAACTCTAAGCAAAACCTTACGTCCAAGGTTGCTCTGATAACTGAAAACCTCAACTAAGCCAATTTGGAAGGCACTCATTTGTTACAGCCCACCACGATTCCTAGTGCCTTTGTATGTTCACATGGGTGCCTATCACACGACAATGGAAACCCCAGCAGCCTAGAGATAGACTAGGTAGGACTCAAGCTAACTGGGTTCCCCTGACAAGGAGGGACAGAGAATAGAGACCTAGTTCTATTTACCTAAACAATGCATGTGCACTCCCCATAGAGACAGCAGCCTGGTGGTCCACTGGATGTGAGTTTTATAGCTGATTGACTTTAACTCAGTATCATTGCTTCTGAATGGATAATGTCATTGATGACCTCACAAAGGATACCACACACCAACATAGCCAACGGAGGCATGTTATATAACACAGTCAAAGAAAATGTCTCAGTGGAGGTGTTCACTCAGCCAGTTCAGTTTAGAGTCTTACAAACTGTGTAGGTTTGTAAGATTTTACAATTCTGTGCGTCCCTGTATTCCCTGCTCACCTTAGTAGAGTGCTTCAATTTGACTTCTGAAACCAAAACAGACCAATGGAGATATTTTCATGAGTTTTCTCAATGAGCCACTAATACTCATGAAAACTGCATTAATATATTATTTTTCAGAGTTAGTGATCATATGGAATATAATCAATATTTTCTTTTTCCCAGTAATTTCATAAAATAACCAATGCTTAGGGGATCATTATTTCTACTGGGATCAAATCCACCTCAGATCATCTAGCTAGTTGTGATGAATAAATCACACTTACATGTAATTAAAAAACAAAAGCACAAAATCAATTTCACCTGGCTCTCCTAAGATTATTCTCCTCCTCCTCCTCATCCTCATCAATGTTATAATGATAACAGTTGACATTTATTGAGTATCTCCTAGGTAATAGGCACGGTGCTTTTAATTTTACACACATCAGCTCATATCACCCTCACAACACCCTAATTTCATAAAAGAGGCAGTTGTGGCTCAGAAGGAGTAAGGGATTTGCCCAAGGTCACCAACCAGTAAGTGACAAAACCACAACTTAGTCTATACTCTTAACCACTGATTGGTTCTGCCCTGCCTTTTGCTCTCAGAAAAGCAACTTCTCCCCAAGGGCCACACCATGTTTTACTGTTATTCCTAAAAGAAGACCCTCTTTCTCAAACACTCACCCCATGTATACAGTCCTTGGCATTAGAGTTTCCCTAGGCAATGAAGAAAGCTTTGGCAAAATATCTATGGTAACCTTCTGTCACATAATGTTAAGAACTTTGTTTTACTGTTGAACAAAAGAAATTTAAAACCAGATAAATATAAACCATATGCTGTGGACTACTTGTGCCCACTTGCATTCCATTATAAGGAGACAAGTTTTCGCAGTGATTACAAAGGGGAAAGATTGTTTCCATCCAAGCAAAAGCCCCAACCAGAAAATCATCAAAGAAAGGGAACAAAAATATCGATAAATCTTCACCTTTCACGACCAAAAGTGTGAGAAACCAAAGGTAGAAAAATCATCCGGAAATAAAATTCGCTCAGTTATTGTAGCCTGGTGTCTATACTTAATAGCCTATGAATTAAATTGCGTATACATTGACTCAGGACCAACTCTTGCATTTGTACAGACAAGTAAGTGCCAGTCCTCCAATTCTTGCAAGGAGAACAGCAACCCAACTCAAAAACCCCTGAACAGGGGTGCCTGGGTGGCTCAGTCCGTTGAGCGTCTGACTTCAGCTCAGGTCACTATCTTACAGTTTGTGGGTTTGAGCCCCGCATCAGGCTCTGTGCTGACAGCTCAGAGCCTGGAGCCTGCTTCGGATTCTGTGCCTCCCTCTGCCTCTGCTCCTTCCCTCCTGTGCTCTGTCCCTCTCTCTTTCAAAAATAAGTAAACATTAAAAAAATTAAAACAAAACAAAAACAAAAAACCCTAAACAAAAGGTAGTCAACTAAACGTATCAGTGAGTTAATGAACTGCCCTCAGGTGCTTACAGTCAATTTGGAGAATTAAATATCAAAGTCGGTCTTGTAACTCTGTATTACAACTAGTTGCGCTATATTGAGTGTTATTAATACTCTGATAGACCCTGAATAGCAATCTTAAGAAAGAACAAAACTGGAATCATCATAATTCCCGATTTCAAACTATATTTCAAAGCTATATTAATCAAGAGTATGGTACTGACACTATAAACAGACCTATAGATCAATAGGGAGCCCAGAAATAAACCCATGCACACCATACATGGTCAATTAATTTTCAAAAGGAGCCAAGAATATACAATGGGGAAAGGATAGTCTCTTCAGTGTTGTGAAAACTGGACAGCCACATGAAAAAAAGAAAGAAGAAAGAAAGAAAGAAAGAAAGAAAGAAAGAAAGAAAGAAAGAAAGAAAGAAAGAAAGAAAGAAAGAAAGAAAGAAAGAAATTGGACCACTTTCTACACCATACTCCAAAATAAACTCAAAATGGATTAAAGATCTAAATATAAGACCTCAATCCGTAATACTCCTAGAAGAAAACATAGAGGGTAAGATCCTTGGCACCGGTCTTGGCAACGATTTTTTTGGATTTGACACCAAAAGCAAAGTCAACAAAAGCAGACATAAACAAGTGGGACTACATCAAACTAAAAAGCTTCTGCACAGCAAAAGAAACAATCAACAAAATGAAAAGGCATCCAGCAGAATGGGAGAACATACAAATTTGCAAATTATATATCTGATAAGGGTTGATAAATAGATGAAGAAGTCATGCAAGTTGACTGCAAAACAAACAATTCAACTGGAAAAACAAAAAACAAAACGGGCAAAGGGGCTGAATAGACATTTTTCTGAAGAAGACCTACAGATGGCCAACAGGTACATGGAAAGGTATTCAACATCACTCATCACCAGGGAAATGCAAATAAAAACCAGGATATCAACACACACACGCACACAGGTGAGGAGGGAGAGAGGGAGAGAGAGCACAAGTGTTGGCAGTGTGGACAAAAGGAACACTCATGCACCGCTGGTGAGAATGTAAATTGGTGCAGCCACTATAGAAAACAGTACAGATGTTCCTTAAAATATTAACCATAGAGGGAAAAAAAGTTAAACCTAAGACTACCGTATGATCCAGCCATTTCACTTCTGGGTATTTATCCGAAGAAAATGAAAACACTAACTTGACAGATGGTCCCAAACTCACAAGAGTAATCAGAGCTAAAGGTATGGCTTAGGGAACCTTATGCCTACCCCCGACAACAGGTCACTGCGACACAATAAAATGTGCTGACTTCTAGCCAAACAAAAACCGGGTTTGCCACTTCTCATAGTTTCCTGACCCATCCTTCTAGCTAACCCTGCAACTTATCTGGCACAAGCGAATTCTTAGCTGTCCTTCAGGACTCTCATTATGGAAAGACTTCAACGATGACCATCCTGTTTCAAAGAGTCCTTGGGGCTCGCCACTTCTGCCTCCTCCCATTCCGAAGTAAGGTTAGTCTCCTGCTTGTATCACGCATTTGAATAATTTCACCACACACTTTTAGACTTAAAAACAAGAAAGAAGTACCCATTGAAAAAGCCTGAGGGGTAGGAGTGACTGGGTGGCTCAGTTGGTTAGGCGTCTGACTTCGGCTCAGGTCATGATCTCACGGTCTGTGAGTTCGAGCCCCGCATCGGGTTCTTTGCTGACATCTAGGAGGCTGGAGCCTGCTTCGGATTCTGTGTCTCCTTCTCTCTCTGCCCCTCCCCCGCTTGTGCTGTCTCTCAAAAATGAATAAATGTTTAAAAAGAAAAAGAAAAGAAAAAGGCTGAGGGGCCAGCCTCTCAGCAACCACCCACAAAGTTATTCTGGAACAAGACCACACTTCTTGGCCCTTGAATTCTCCAAATAGAGTTCTCAAACTCTTTTTCCCTGTCACAGCTTCTTTCTGAATTTAGCTTAAATAAAAATCCATCCAAGGGCACCTGAGTGGCTCAGTCGGTTAAGCATCTGACTCTTAACTCAAGTCATGATCTTGCTGTTCACGGGTTTGAGCCCTGCGTGGGGCTCTAAGCTGAAAGCCTGGAGCCTGGTTGGGATTCTGTCTCTCCCACTCTCTCTGTCCCTCCTCTGCATGTGCGTGCTCTCTCGCTCTCTCTCTCTCTTTTTGTCTCTCTCTCAAAATAAATAAATAAACTTAAAAAAAATCCAAATGGATTTATCACTCATCTGTGGGAGGAGCCCTGGGTCTCTTCACTTTTACAAAAATTCTCCTATTCTCTGGCCACTTGTGTAGAAATAACAATTTCCTTTTCTATCTCCATGTTCTCCCTTCTTTTAAATGGGTGGGGGTGGGGGCCGGATGCACAGAAAAGATCATTTTCAGAAGAGTAATTTCAACCACAAGCTGTGCGGTCCTGGGGACATGCACTCCCTTGCAAGATGTAAGGGCATTCTATGCCCCTCTGACCACCTATGGCAGGTGCTACTTCTCTAAGCCGTTTACCTAAGCATCTGAAGGTCCAAAGGTAGCAAAGAAGCTTCTACTTGAATTGTGCAGTCATCTATCCTACACGTGCATGGAAAACCACTCCATCTATTCTGAGTCATGTCACTTTTTCAAACCCACAGAAGGCACAACCGCACAAGTCAGAAGACCAGGCCTCAAGATCCACCTGCATACAAATTCAGTGACTTATAGGAGAAGGGTGTGTACAGCCTACAAAATACGGGTGTAGGACCGCATCTGAGGAAGTCTATCATCATCGAACTTGGAAGCAAGTCCACAGCAAAATAAGTGACCACAAAAGCACCTTCCCACCCAGCCGTCCAGTTCTAACTATAAAAGCCAAGATTTCTTGGTGTTTTGAATTGGACACGTTTCAAACAAAGCAAAACCTTTATTATTCCGATCGATGATATATCAGATGTTTTATAGAATTCCCTTTAAGAAAGTATATCCCAGGGGCGCCTGGGTGGCTCAGTCGGTTAAGCATCCGACTTCGGCTCAGGTCATGATCTCACGGTCTGTGAGTTCGAGCCCCGCATCGGGCTCTGTGCTGACAGCTCGGAGCCTGGAGCCTGCTCCGGATTCTATGTCTCCCTCTCTCTCTGACCCTCCCCCGTTCATGCTCTGTCTCTCTCTGTCTCAAAAATAAATAAACGGTAAAAAAAAAAAAAAAACAAAAAGAAAGAAAGTATATCCCGGTTCAGGCACACCAAGTGTATGCTGATAAAGCGCTTAACAGACAAGTAACAATCAAAGCACACCACGCACTACCTTCTCTTTCCCCAAGGCGGGCTCGACAGTGCGGATCAAGATCAGCACTCGGCCTGCAAAGGCATCCTCCCCGGCCAAACGAGAGGCCCTTGGAGGCACATACTTTTTACATGGTGGCGTGGGAACCCCACAGAAACAGAGTCAGCCCTCAAGCATGCTTTTTGAAAGCTGTCAGACACAAATGAACAAAATAATCAACAACACAGGCCCATCAGCCTGTTCTCTGGAAACAGAGAGGAGCCTTAGTCCATAAGCTGAAAATGAATTGGTCCTTTTTTGGTTGCTTTCAAGGTTTTCAAAAAAGATTTTGGGCCAAGACTGGATAGGAAATGGACCCAAAGTTTATCCGCAGAAGACTATCCCAATGGAAATAAGTGAATATGTGTGTGCGTGTGTAAAATATTATGTTATATTTATACATATTTTAAAAGCCACAGACACAAGAGTAACAATGACCCCCTAGAGTTTTAAAAAATACATAACACTGAACAGAATATCAAAGGACAAACATAAAGGGTTTTCTGAAGTCACTAAGAACAGTATTCTCTTGATAAAACAAAATAAATGAAAGAACCAAGTAAAAGTCAGCATGAAAGTTAGAAATATAATGAATCTTCAGATTCTGGATGTGCAAAATTTTGGATTATAGCTGATGAGGAAGCTAAAGCAACACAATCACACATTGTTGCCAGAGCATCCAAACCCCAGCTTTGACACTAGAACGCCTTAGGGAATTTTTCAATTTCCAATCAGTTCCCCCAGGAAATCCCAAGCCAGAGGGGCTCAACCCAAAAGATGGAGGAAAATCTTAACAAAGGAAGACTATTTCAATGAAGACAAAAGAGAAAATCAGAAAGGGAAAAGAAACTGAAAGAAGGCAAACGCAATGTTTATATTGGTTCACCTCGCTTCCAGCCAGAAAGTACTTTGGAAACGCTTCCCACTAGTCTCCCTGGGACCCTCTGGATCAGTTACGTCATTCTAGGAGCAAATACACGGCTCCAGATGACCGAGAAAGAGGTTAGCCCAGGACCATTCCGCAGGCTCACGGGAGGGCAGGAGCCTGGAGGCTTGACAAAGGAGGAGCTGGCACAGAAAAGGGTTCGGCTGGCTCCAGGGGTTCAGATCAGAGATTAAGAAATGTAAGCAAAAGGCACAAAGAAAAGAAAAAAAAAAAAAAAAAAAAAAAGAGAGAGAGAGAGAGAGGGAGAGAGAGAGAAAACAAGGTCAGCAACCATTTAAAGTGAGCCAGTGAAAAGTCTCTGTTTACAAAAAAACTTGTCTCAAACATTCTTACATGAATCCTTCTGGTGTGCAATTGCAATTTTTGTTTAACTTAATATGTAAAGCCATACCAATTAAAGCATTTATTTTACAAAGTTGTCTAAAGGGGAAAACATATAGAAAGGAAGGAGGAGCAACACAAGATTATAAACTGGCACTCTAGTCCTCATTTATTATGTAAGACTCAATTGTTAAAAAAAAAAAGAAATGTTTCCAAGGCAACTTCCATATTATGTATTTATGTTTTCTGCCGATTCAAAAATGCACACCAATAATATAGTCACACATTTGACCCCTTTCCCTTATTTCCATGAGGTTCACTATAGAATTATAAGAAATCAATAAAGCCCTTCTCACCCAGTAACAGACTTATATTCATTAAATGCAAATGATCTTCGTTTAATTCATAATGGAATGATTTGCTTTCCATAGAATTGCTTTTAAAAATCATAAAGAATGATAGTTAGCTCTTGCAAGTGAACTTGTTTTGTCTTTTAAATTCATTTGAAAACTAAAATTAATCTATATTCTTTACCATCCTAGACATGCCAATGGATTTGTGTTTATAGTTGTAAAATCCTATCTTTAATTTTCTTTGTTCACCCTATATGTCATTTAAGGTAATCTTGAAAAACATAAAATACCCTCCTAAGTGAAAATCTGGAGCATTAGTTCCCCCAAAATGCCCACCCCTTACAAAGACACAAGTCTGGTTTAGATACTTAGTAGATAATGTGCCTAGTATGAAATTTAAAAACTTGCATTTACATATCAATAATATGAAATCCTCACTTAAAAAGAGTACAGTAGACACTTACAAACACTTTAATTCTGCGTTGAGGAAGAGAGAAAGTTACCAGTGAATCAAAGAACAAAAAAGTTCTTTCGGCAAACAGACCACAGAAGTCCTCTGCTTCCCTCAGTATTTCTGCTCCTTTACTAATGCTATTGTTGAGTTAAAAAAATGGTTCAAATTCCTTCGGCAGCATAAACCCTTTTTTAGATTTTATTTGCTGTTATAAAATCTACTTCAGTAATTAAGGAAAAAAAAAACCCTTTGTTATGAAACAAATTGCATGCCAAACAATAGAGTTCAAAATATCTGTTTTTACATTAAAATATATCACGCCTCTCATTCAGATTTATTGTAACTATAACAAAGCCTTATAAAGTAATCACAATCATGGCTGTTGACTACACATACCAAAATGCTTCATAAAAAAGCATCTACCTCACCATATAAATAAATGTATATTAAAAGGACTTAGGTGCTATAAAATAGTACATGGCACTATTTCAAATGAAAAGTTTTTAAAAATATATACAGATGATAATGAACTTAAACTCTATAGTCAAAAGAAATACACCTTAAGAAAATGTCAGTGAAACAGAATGTTCAGAGAAAGAAGTGCTTCGGATAATTGTGTTTCTATTTGCCTTGATCTCAACCAGAGATCTCTTTTGCTGTTTCTCCAATATCTTATATTTTTTATTAAATACAGCATTATGAATTAGGATAAACTATACACTGAGTGTGGTTACTTTTCTTTGAAGATTCAAAAAATCTTAAAGACTCAAGATTAGAGAAAGACAGATGTCACATGTTTTTCATTCATATGTGGATCCTGAGAAACTTAACAGAAGACCATCGGGGAAGAAAAGGGGGAAAAATTGTTACAAACAGAGAGGGAGGGAGGCAAACCATAAGAGACTGTTGAATACAGAGAACAAACTGAGGGTTGATGAGGGGACGCAGGGGAGAGGGGAAAATGGGTGATGGACATTGAGGGGGGCACTTGTTGGGATGAGCACTGGGTGTTGTATGTAAGCGATGAACCATGGGAATCTACCCCCAAACCAAGAGCCCACTGTGAACACTGTATGTTAGCCAACTTGACAATAAATTATATTAAAAAAATAAATAAATAAAACTGTTCTCTCAACATTGCCAATTACCCCTCCCAAAAAGAAAAAAGAAAATAACCCTCAAGATCCTAACTGTGAAAACTCTTTTTTAATAGCATAGATATGGAAAACTTTGAAAAGTTGACTTTTTTTTTTACTTCAAAATGTTGATGCCAATTGATTTACTTAGCTTTTGTTCATTATTTTTATCACCCAATGGAAAGAAAATGTACCAATTCTTTCACAAGTTCCTGTTGCAATTGCATTATGCATGTCATGAGAAACACATTTTAAGAAGTAGTTGTTGAAGATAGTTTATGAAACCCTGAGCTCATAAAAAAAAAAACTATGACTGATCATTTTTATGATAATTAGTTATAGCACAATAATTTCAGTTAATTTAATTTACTTACATTGTTAAAAAAAAAAAACAGTTCTAAATTTGATTACAGCTCAATTACAGCTCTATTAACGCACAAGACATGGCAGGGAGTTATAATAGAGACCAAGAATGTTGGGGTAGGAAGTCAGTTATTCTGCTTCCTTAAGCTTGAGAAGATCCCCAGGAAATAAAGCCAACCACTTTTTATATCCTATAGCCATTTTTTCCCTGCAGCCTGCTGAAATTTGCATTTAAAATTTACTCCCCAGTGTGTCTACTAATCCACTACATGTATAAATGTAACTATCAACAAATTACACACACACAAATCTTAGATGCAAAGGAAACTGAAGATATACTATAGTCAAAATAATTATATATTGTATTATTTAGCTTAGTGATCATATTCCCTAAAAACGTCTGACCATAAAAGAAATACAAATTGGACAACAGGAAAGACAGACTGCAGAGTTCATATTTCTAACGAAAATTTCTTTAAAATGTATGGAATACAAGTAATATGACATTTTGTAAATGCCCATTCCCTCACCCCCCAAAAAGGAAAAGCAAAATAGTCAGTCTTCTTTCACCTATGCAAAAATAATAATCAAATCTGTATTTCCACATCAGTCTTCTTGGCTAAAACAGTCTTGGTCATAAGATTCTATTCTCCCTAATTGAATGAGGCATCCTCTTCAAGCCTCTCCTTTTTAGATTTTTTCTTTTCTTCTTTAAAAGGACTGGCACACACTCTTAAGTGGAAAGCATTCAAGTACTAGACTATAAACAAGAGTAGTCACTGTGCATGAAATACTGTGTACCAACATTACTCAGCTAATACCCTAGCATTTGACAGTCTAAAATTTAATAAAAGGCACCAGAGAAGATAAAGGGTTCTTCTCAGTATTCTCTCTAAAGTTGCTATTGCTAAGAAAGAAGAAAGAAAGAAAGAAAGAAAGAAAGAAAGAAAGAAAGAAAGAAAGAAAGAAAGAAAGAAAGAAAGAAAGAAAGATAGAAAGAAGGAAAAGTGAGAATAGACAAACAAAAACACAAAAACAAACCTCTATAGTCTTTTAATCCTAGAAACACCAGAAAAAAAAAAAGAAAAAAAAAAGAAAATCACCAGGTATGTTCCAGAAGGTGAGATTGAGGAGACTTTCCTTGCTATTCTGTCTCTACCAGTAATTTGCTTTGTGATTTCAGGCAAGTCATTTGAATTTACTGATCCTCGCTCCACCTATAAATGAAGTCTTTTTGAAAATGTCCAGAGCTATTTTAACTTTAAATGTGTATTATTTTGTCTGTTCTTCATTCAATAGCTACAGGAGAAGAAAACACTGTCATGCATTAAAGGCGGTACTAGTTTAATCTCCTATGTATTTAGCTCTCTTGGAATGATTAAGGCTTGCATTCATTCTTCCATTCAGTAATTATTGACCGATCACCTAACGTGTTCCAGGCACTGAACATAGAACTGAGAACAAACACGAAAATCCTTGTCTTCTAAGAGCTTTGAGTGGAGTTCACAGTTAAAAAAAAATAAAATAGGGGCACCTGGGTGGCTCAGTCGGTTAAGTGTCCAACTTTGGCTCAGGTCATGATCTCACAGTCTGCGAGTTCAAGCCCGGCATCAGGCTCTGTGCTGACAGCTAGGAGCCTGGAACCTGCTTCGGATTCTGTGTCTCCCTCTCTCTCTGACCCTCCCTGTTCATGCTCTGTCTCTCTCTGTCTCAAAAATAAACAAACATTAAACAATTTTTTTTTAATAAATAAAATTTAAAAAGTCTAAACTATTTTGAATTAAAATATTTCAAAAATGCAAGTCACACTTTGTCTTCTTAAAAAAATGTATTAACCATGAATTCAATTATTGATGACTTACAGCCATCCCTATGTACATTAGACTAAACTGTAAGGGTGATGCTCTGAGGAACAGTAAAAGGAACAACACCATTAACCTCTTTACTAAGCGTCCAAAGCCAGACTTGTTCCCATTTGAATTCTTCTGTTTACAAAGTTTTTCTGCTTCTTCCAAACTATCAGGCTGATGGTAATTTTCCCTACAGATCTTTGAGCTCTCTAGCTCACTTGTTTGTTTTGATTGTTTTTAAGTTTATTTATTTTGAGAGAGAGAGAGAGAGTAGGGGAGGGGCAGAGAGAGAGGGAGAGAGAAAGAGAACCCCAAGCAGGCCCTGAGCTGTCAGCACAGAGCCCAATGCGAGGCTCCATCTCGGGAACCGTGAGATCATGACCTGAGCCAGAATTAAGAGTCAAACGCTTAACTGACTGAACCACCCAGGAGCCCCTCTCCAGCTCACGTCTACCTTGTTATTTCACTGTGGTCAGAAAAATGAGAGCCGAATTAGTTAAAACTATGCTTAAAATACCAATAAGTATCTCTGAGAAAGGAAAAGGAGCAACTTCAGTAAGCATTTCAACATTTGGATTTTCAACATTCTGGCTCCATCTATCTATACAAGGGCCCTTCCCCCTCCTTCTTTCCTAAGTTCTAGGTCAGCGTTGTTCACCAGATAATTTCTGAAGTTTGCTGCGCACAGTATGGACTGACTCAAACTGCACTAGTCTGTTATAAAGCTTAAGAATTTCCAATCAGATATAAGCACATAGTCCAAGATCAGAAAGTCAGAAAAAGAAAATTCAGTTCTGCCTCATCTGAATTAAATCCACATTATCTTGAAAAAACAAAATGTGGCAAAGCTGTTGGCTTCTGCTCTGGAAACAATTAGAACATTTTTCTGTGCTCTCTTGGATTCACAGAAAAGTTTACAGATAAATGGGCCAAAAAAGAATCTATTTGCCACTCCTAAAAAAACTTAAAAATTCCTTGTTAGAAATTGGCTTATGAAAAGCACATTTATTGTTGGTGAGTAAAACATAAAAAAAAAAAAAATTGTACACTCTAAGACACAAAAGCAAGCGTTCGGCAAATTTTCAGGAAAGCACCACGGAAGGACCTACCCAGGTAGGAAAGATGAAAAAAGGGGCATTCATTCCTCCAACATGCATTCAACCAGGATTGACTGAATGCCTGCTGTATCCTCTGAAGCACTCTAGGGGCTGGTGGTTTCTCCATTCTCAGGGATTGGGAGAAACAAAAAATAAACATGTGAGTAAAATTGAGTATTTTGAAACTGACAAGAGCTGTAGAGAAAAGAAGATGGAATATCAGGTGAGAGAGTGACTGGGGTAGGAGGAATCTATTCTAGATAGAATGTTCACGGAGGTGATTTAGCAAAAATGTAATTGAGGGGGAAGAGCCAACCACCCAGGGATCTGAGAGAAGGGCCTTCCGCACAGAGGGGACACGCATGCAAAGACACTTAGCATGTGCAAGCTTGACCTCTGCTGGAAACTGAAACTCCGCTGTGGCTGCAGCACAGTGAATGATGTGGGCGATGGGTTCCAAATGAGGTCAAGCAGGCCATGTGTGCTGAGTCACATATGACTTTCCTCCTAGCAAGGTGTTTATTTTGACAAGACACAAATAGAAAAAAATCAGTGGAGGGTCTTAATCAGTGCAATGATACAATGGAATTTACAGGGAGGGAGGAGGGAAGCCTAATTCTAGCGACACTGCAGAGGACGCCTTTTTAGGGCAATAAGAGCAAAACAGTCATTTCCTCTTAGGGACACCACTAGCCATGTTCATAATGAGTAGATAAAGTATGAAAAAAGGACAAAATCAGGAGAAAGGAAGGAAGAGTTAACAAATCACATGAGACAATAGTCAAAAATGTAAACCACAATCAAAAACAGTATTCTGCAATAGGAAAACAAATACTTCAGGGATAATATTGAATATAAATATCTACTGAATTTACACACTTGAAAGATGGCTCGATTCCACTCAGTCTAACAAGCTGGTAACAAAGAACAGAGAGGGTCAACTGAGAGAGCCTCTCAAATGCCAACCTCACACGTCTTTTTTTATATTTCTATTCCCCGTTGGGCTAGGGTATTTTTGCAGGTGACTCTTTCCCCCCACAACTCATTATATCTTGAACTGATTTTGGACCCATGTTGGAAAAGAACCCTGGGTCACAGCTCAACAAGCCAAGGCACCCGGAATATCTGCCACCAACCACAGGCAGGAAGCTAAAGAGCTCTGTGAAACTTACTGACCCACCGAGTATAGATTTAATAGACAAGAGAGACTGCATATGATTAATTACAGTTATTTATATTTATGGGTTTGAATCTTGAGGATGCCTGGCCTCTCCCCATTTTATTTCATAATATTCCCCCTGCTGGAGCCTGAAGAGCAAAAGTCAATTGCCTGAGTGTTGGCATCACACTGGAAACTAAAGGGCCATGCATTTCAATTCCAGCTCAAGAAACACTCTGGCTGAGCAGATGTAATTCACCAGACCCCAGCGGGCTAGGCTCGCACTGTTGTCAGTCAAATCACATAGCTGATGGAAATCAGCAGAGCACATTAGCAATTTATATTCAACAGCCTCTTCTCACCCATAAATTTTGAGATAATGTTAAGTAAAACTTAAAGTTAATCCAAAAAATTCAGTCCACAGGTTGAGCCTATGTCCTTACCATGAGGCAGTCAGAAGGCAAGTGACTCAAAATAGCATTTCTAATAGGATTGCTGTCAAAACTCCAGGTTCTGATATCAATGTAGCAACCTTCAGGCCTGACCTCACCCAGTGCACTTATGCCAACCTCTGGGTCAATAGTGTGGCAGCGGCCAGCAGCACGGTTTGTTTTCCAGACTGTATTCTGGGGCAGCCAACCCCTATGACAATCTCACATAAACAAAGCCACCTGACTTCCCTGGACTTTGGTTTCCCCGTATAAAAGACTGACATAGCCTGTACATTTCCTTTCTCATGACACTGGTAGATCCCATGACCCTGGCCTTTAGCTCTCCAGGGCCTCCTGCCATTTTCCGCATCTAGACTAGACAGTGGGTGTAGGCCATTTACCAGGCCAACTTAATGACTGCCATCAACATCTCCTTACCTGATTCCGACTTGAAAAAGCAACATGTTTATGATGGTAATAATTATAATAAAGTGAAGAAAGTTCTAGAAACAAGAGGACAGCCTAAATAAGTTAAATATTCTAGAATTTCTTTACTGCTTACAAATTAATTCTTTCTAGATTAATTACACCCCTTATGGAGATGAGGTTATGAGCAAGTAAAAATTAATTATGAAGAGGACAAAAGTAGATAAAACAGAACCTGTTTATGTATGTATTTCTGTTTTAAAGTATACGTGCAAAAAAATAAATAAAGCCCATGTGTGCAGGCACACACACAAAGGCTAGAAGGATATATCTGAAAATGTTTAAACTCTCATTCTTGAACGGGAGGGTTGTAATTCATTTTTATTTTCTTCCTTGTGTGCATCATTTTTAAATTTTCTAGGATGAGCGTGTATTTTTCTTGTATTAAGACAAAAAATTACGCATGTATATTTGAGAGAAGAGAGAAAAAAAAAAATTAAGAAAGAAAGACAACTTGAAAGAGGACCATGCAGACAGATAGCTGACATCTGACTAAACTCCATATCATCTGACCATTACTTGAGTGATTCCTGTTGTACAACTTTTCTCATCTTTAATGAATTAGAGTGAAAGACTCATGCAGAGAAAGTAAAAGGATACGTTGCCTTTACAGTTTATTAGGAATCTTGAAGCAAGAACTGGAAAACGTCACAGAATTGTCTGCCTCACTCTGAAGAACAGACTCCATCCTAACCAGAATGGATTTGCCTTGAGCATCTGACACCGTAACTATTTAAGCCTGGGTGAAACCACACCTAAACTAGTCTTGAATTTTTAGTTTTTTTCATATTACATCTCTCGGGGATTTAAAGTTCAAGACAACATCAGAAATCTCAACAACTAATCAAACCAATGACCACAGAGCTGATCCGACTTACTAGAACTCGGTGTGGCCCAGGGTTCAATTCCGTAAGTATGGAATCTCTTCAGCCAACAACATACCTGAAGGATCTCTACTGTGCCAGGCCCTGAAGGAAGGCCACAGACACAGAGAGAGGCCAGACCACCCTAGGCAGTGCCAACCTTTCCCACCTCTCCCCATCCCGTGACAATTCAGTAACCACATGCAGGAATACTGCTACCGCTCTGTGCATGGCTGAGATCCTTCTAGTCCCTGGAATATTCAAATGCTACCACTGACCAGGCAGGAGAACATTCTCTGAATTCTCTGAAGGCAGTTGGTGTCGGGGCCATCAGAAACAGACAGCCCTAGTCTGAATTGAGCCACTTAAGAGCTGTGTGCCTGATTGCGAGCCTGAGCTTCTCATCCATAAAAATCTCATCTATTTAGACTGAGAATTTGAGATAATGTAAATAAGATGTAAAAACACATCTGTGGTCAACAGCTCTCACTTGCTAATATATAAGATTACTGAGCACCTATAGTTTCCCACATGAGCAAGGCCAAATTGGGGTGACAGAAAAGACTAGTTAGAGAAGAGGACAAAAACAACCAATCTACATGGGGTCATAGCCCTGTGTAGCCTATGTGACACTTGGCTCTGATCAAGCAAGGGCACTTAAGACTCACCGACTAGGGAAATGAATCACATCACTGCCCTGAAAACACTGTAGGCAGGCCTCTTCGGGCATCTCTCTAGCATCCCTTCCCCAAATAAACGTTCTCTCGAACAGAACGTATACTGTTATTTGTGGAGTGTTCTATCAAAAATAAAACTCTAGACGGGCGCCTGGGGGGACTCAGTCGGTTAAGTGTCCAACTTCGGCTCAGGTCATGATCTCACAGCCTGTGAGTTTGAGCCCCGCGTCGGGCTCTGTGCTGATAGCTCAGAGCCGGAGCCTGCTTCGGATTCTGTGTCTCCCTCTCTCTCTCTCTCTCTCTCTGCCCCTCCCCCATTCATGCTTTGTCTCTCTCTCAAAAAAAACAAAACAAAACAAAAACAAAAACAAAACTTTAAAGTAAATAAATAAATAAAACCCTAGAAAGCCTAACATCTAACACAGATCTAACTCCAGGCCAACGGTGCCTATTACAGAGGCCACAGGGAGGCAGTGGCTCTTTCATTTTAGATCACGTGGAGTCCAGTGTTCTTACGGTTATCTCCAGAGTTCAGCTGATGCATTTAAAATATTCCCTGTAAAAGGCTTGATCAAAGGTTTGTGGCCTAAGTTAACCCAAGTCACTGGGACAACTCTGACCCACAAGAGTGCTTTTGTTTTGTTTTGGTCTTTTTTTTTTTTTTTTTTTTTTTGGTCCTCTATTTAGAATATTTCTTGGTATTTATTTTTAGTTCAGAGAGGGTGAGAAATTGCTCTCTGGCCCCATCACAAACCCTGAACACCATCTACCTTAGAGAAAATACTAATATAAAATAAAATGCCATCCAAACAGTCAGCTCTCTGAGTCAGTATTTTTTTCAAAGAACAAAGATATTCCTCAAGAATGTATCCCTTCCAGCATGATGCCCTGGATCTCAGGATGTAAACACATAGACCATGACTTCGGTTAACCTTGCAGCACAAATCTGGGACTAAGGGTCAGTCATCCCATCTTAAGTGTCCAAATGGGTCTTTTTTGATCATTCATTCAATGCATGCCAGCCATGCCCAATGATCTACTGTGTCCCCCAAACCACCTTTACCCATGCCCCCAGAATCCCCCCCTATTGCCCCCAGACTCCTCCACCCCCCATGCACCTTTGCCCTTCCCATCCCCCAACCATTCCTGCCCACCTACACTAAAGAGTGACTCATTCCTACCACCTCATTTCACACTTCACAGTGTCCTTCCCACTGTTCTCTCACTAGGCTCTTACTCTTCATGTCTGGTTTACATTCTCTTTATTCTTTGTTATGTATAGTTAATCAGTTAGTTCATGTAGGATGAGGAAACCAAGGTTTGAAGAGACCTCAAAGGAACTGGGCATTTTAACCAAGGTTCCAAAAGGCTCTACACACCAGTCGTGCAGTTGTAAGTGGGCACTGAAAACTGCCCGACCAATCATACGTAACACAACCACAAAACCACATTTATTCGATGTTTGTATTCCTTTGAGTGTGTCGTTAAAAAAATCAATAATTGCAACTCGGCATAAAACAATGACAGTAGCGAACAGAATCATGGGACAACTCAAATAAATAACATTCACTGGGTAAAAGAAAAAGAACACAGGATTACATCTGCTTCCCATCCTAGCCAACTACATGGTCACCAATTCATCTTCTGCTCCAGCAGAAAATTTGCCTCCACTGATGAAGTAAAGAAAAAGAGGACACACAAAATATGATGTAGATCTCACAACAGAAAGGCCACATGCAAACTCAAGTATGTATTGAATTTTCATTTATTCAACCAACATTCGTTGGGCACCTACTATATTAAACTGCGAGTAAATAAAGATGAATAATTTATAGTTTCCATCTTTAAGAACTCAGAGCTTAGACAAGATTCTAAAACAAATACAAGTGATACAAATCAAGCTTGGACAAGGGACTAACAGAGTAATTGCCCATGAGAGTGAACATCATCAGGGCAGGTCTGTAGAGAAAGCAATAATAAGCTCAAATGCTGAAGGTTCGCCGGGTCCTAGGTGAACATGAGCAAAGACATTATGGTGTGAATGAATACTGTATTTTCAAGAACAAGGGCATGTGATACGCCGAGAGCACAGGATGGTATGCAGGACTCATAAGTGAGGAGGTGAGGAGACTGAATGGACAAGCAGGGGTACATCTCTAGAGATCTTATATGCCACTCAAAGGATTTTGGCTTTTGTCCAGTAGGCAACAGATTGCCAAGGAAGGCTTTTAAGCACATTTATTGGCTGTACACTATGTTATAAAGACTGTGCTTGTCAATTTATACAGGTTATATTAGTCCTTAACAACATTCCTAGTAGGAATAGGCAGAATCACATTTGAATTTAAAAGACCATTCTCCCATTCCAAGTTCCCTGGAGCAGTGTTTAGAGGTAAACTAAAAGGATGTCAGTCTGCGAGCAGGGAAATCAGGAGACTGGATGTAAATATCCTGACACAAAGTCCTAAGGGTCCAAATTAAACCAAAGACAGTGACAATGGAGCAGAGATCACCAAGACTAAATTCATTTTGGAGGAAAGACTGCTAAGATGATTACCCTCAGAAGCAGCACTCCTTAGCTTCTGCCACATAATGGAAAGCACCTCCCCCAGGGGTTAGACCTCCATCTTGGCTGAGATGACTGATGCTCCCAGCCATTTGTCAGCAGTCCTCAGGCCCCAAGGAGGCCTCTGTACTACAATTGGCTACCACACTATCAGGAGATGTCCTTGAGCTACAGATACTCTGAGGAGGCTTTTCCTCACCCTTGCCACAGGGTCTGCACCCAGCTTCCCCCAAGATACTAGGGGACCAATCCCAGCATGCTCCACAATCCTCTACACTTTGGTCATTACCAGAAGTCCAGACTGCCCCATTTCTCACCTTGTCAGCAGCCCTCCCTCCTTTCCATACTGTCCTCTAGAACTCAAAATCTATCCTTAGCAAAGTCCACAATGTCTCCTTCTCTGAATGTTCTAAAAACATGCAGAAAGCAAGATTTAACCTGAATTTTGAAGGCTGAAGCCTATTAACACCATTTTCCCAGCATCCCATAAAGAAGAGGTTGTTAATACTCTCACATTTAAGTCTGATGTTCAACCACTATGAACAGGGATGGCTGCACCCATGGCTAAAATACCAAAACATCTCTGAACTGGGTGATAACCGCCCCTCCCCTGGGACCTTGCAATGATTACACAATTTAAGTTAATGTCTGTCTTCACCAAAGCCCCCCCATGGGGCTGCTCCAGACCAAAGGCTTGCAAATGTTAGACCCATTCCATTAAAGTTGTAAATACTTTGAGTAACACCTCTGATCCTATCACAAAAATCCCCCAGCCTGAAGATGGATTAAGTGTCTCTCCAAGTCACCTTCCAACTTCTCTATCCTCTTTCTAATCTTATCAGTTTTGAAGTTCATGTCATGAGACTTTACCACTCATTATCCCTTGCTATCACTTATCTATCTACTGCAGTTTCCCCTTATTCCCTGACCTTAGTACCTGGCTGTTTCCTTTCCAAACATACCTGTGCTCATTCTTGCTGTCCTCTACATCTACATGAAGCCCTAGTTTCTACATCGCTGCATCTCTGATGATCTTCTCTTTGACCCTGCCTCAGCCACCCACTCACACTGCCATAACCTCTGGTTTTGGCATCATGATTACTTGCAACAGCTCTGAGATGTCAGCTTCAAGAATCCCACACCGTGAATGCTACCTTCTCTTTCTCCAGCTCATCTACTCCTCTATTTCCACTCCAACATCTTCCTGGCATTATCTGGCTTTCCAGTCCATGGTCCCTTCAGTTTTTTCCACTATCGGTTACACCCTCACTTCCCTTTCGGTCCAGCTTTGGGTCAAGGTCCTTGACTGTAACCTCTCCCTTACAAGTACTTGTTCCTCTCTTTCTGATTCTTGCCTGGCAAATCCCCAAGTTGGTTAAACGCAACTATTTGCCTGTTCCACACCCCCATCTAACAGCTAAAGAAACTGCCTAGAGAAAAACACAACCACAACTAGCCTCAATTTAAATTCATGACTGGAAAAAAAAAATCGCAGCTGTAAATCTCTAATGGGCAATCCACATTGACCAGTAATCCTATTATATTTCCCCAGGATGTTTCAATATAGCTATTTCAATTCTCCTTTTTTCCAAAATCCATCTTACCCCTCCCTTCTCCAACATCATCACACTCCCTTGGGAAAGTAGAAGTGATTAGGAAAGAATTTCCCACTACCTAAACCATGACATATCAGCCTCTGTACCCATTCTTTCCGCATTCTTTTACTATAAATGAAATAACTCTGTTCCTAGTAAGGACCAACCTCTACATTTGTGCCTTGGATCTCCTCCCTTCCTGGTTCTTCAAGCATTGCACTCCAACAATTAACCATCACTCTCTCCTGCCTTCATCAGTTTTTCCTCTCTACTTCATCATTCCATCATTTTGTCTCTATTTCAACTCTCTGGTCCTAACAAACCTTCCCCTAACCAATATCTCCTTCATAGAACTTTTCCATTCTTCTGCTTCTCTTCACAACAGAAATTTTTGGAAGAGTTGTCTGTAAGCACTCGCTTCCACAACACAATTCAATGAGCTTCTGTCCCAGCCTCTCTACTTAAACTATATGTCAAATGGTCAAAATCACAAATGACCTAATTTGACCAAACGCGATCTGTCTGACATAGTAGAAACATTGCCTTATAAAAATATTTAAACTCTTAACGCCCGGGACACCACACTCTCCTGGTTTCCCTCCTACCCCATTGGCAACTCCTTCTCTTCTAAATAACATAGGACTCCAATGGCCCCTCTCTCTAACTATACATTCCTAATAGGTAATTCCCTCAAGTCTCTGATACAAACTATATGCAAATAACTCCTAACTCTGTATCTTCGGCCAAAACCCTTCCATTTATCCAAACTCCATTTATCCAATTGTCTAACTTACACCTCCAAAGGAATGTCTAATAAGTGCCTCACACTTAACACAGCCAAAACAGAATACTTTGTATCTTCCATCAAGCTTTCTTCTCTCCCAAATCTTCCCTTCCCAGTTTATGGCCCAGGTGCACAAGTAAAAAATGTAAGCCTTTGTCCAGATTCTTGTCTCCTGTCTCTAGATAATTATCTATCAGCAAGTTCAGTCAACTAACTCTATCTCAAAAACAAATCCTAAATCCATTCACTTCTTTCCATCTTTAACACAAGCTTGTCCATATGCAATACAATAATTTATAATATATATGTATTCGGTCATTCATATGACCTGTGAGCCACTCTTGCAAATTAATCACACCTAACAGGGAGGTCGTTAGAACCTCCACTCTTTAGCCAGTCGGTCAGAAGCACAGTTAACAGCCTGGGATTTACAACTGGTACTGAAATGAGGCACAGAGGGCAGTCTTGTATGCCCAGCCCCTAACCCATGGAATCTGATGCTATCTCCAGGTAGATAGTGATAGAATTGCCTGGTATTGTGTTGGAAGAAACCTCCACACACAAACTGAAACTGGGTCCAGGAATGCTAAAAGACCATACAACTAGAATTTCTCAGTTGGACAACCAAAATTCACTCTTACCTGGAGTCCTTCTTCCATCCTCTCCTCCCCTACCTACCACAATCCAGTCTATCTACCTTTAGCTGTCTGAACAGTCTTCAATAACATGCATTCCCAATGGGAGCAAAAACACCCACAACGGGACAAAACTGGTCTTGGGAATTAAAATTAAAAAAAAAAAAAAAAAAAAAAATCTCACATTACAGTGATTTGTGATCCTCCAAAGCTCAGCTCTACCCAGAAGAATCCTAAGCAGGCTCCATGCTGTCAGCTGAGAGCCCAACTCAGGGCTCGATCCCATTAACTGTGAGATCATGACCTGAGCCTAAATCAAGAGTTGGACACTTAACCGATTGAGCCATCCAGGCACCCCCCAACAAATTCTTATTCCTTAATATTATGGAATACTCTCTTGCTAGGGAGCAATTGATTTAAATTTTTAGTTAATTAATTTCAATTTATTTTTTCTTCTTGGAGAGATATAATGGGGAGGGGGGGAGTTGACAGACAGTGCTTTATAGCAAAACCACATTATTTTATTTATCAGCACATGACCTTTCAATGACTTATCTCACCACAGAATAAAATCTAAATGTCTTATCCTGGCTTCTAAAGCCCTATGAGACCTGACCCTTGGTTACTTTTTAAAGATGCTCTTTGGATACTATGGTAGGTTGAATAGTGGTGCCCAAAACCTACCCATATCTCAGACCCTGGAACCTAGGAGTGTTATCTTATACAACAACAACCACAACAAAAAAGACTACAAATGTGACCAAATGAAAGACTCAAACATTATACAGGTAAAATAATTATTTTATAGATTAACTGTTTCCCCAAACATTACATGCAAAAAAACAGACTCATGAGGGAAATCTCTATTTGAATCAGTTTTAGATATTGAAGGATTACTGTGAATTTCATTAGCTATAATAATGGCATTGTGAGTAGTAGTAAGAAAATATCCATATAGTTAGAGATGCATAGTGACCTCAATGAGGGTAAAAATAACGTGATGTTTAGGATTTGTCTTGGAGTCCTATGGCAAAGAAAAAGAAAAACAAGCGGGATAGGACGAAACAAAGGTAGCAAATTTTTGATATTTAATCAAGGTGATGCATATGTGGGAGTTCATCTTACTATTTTTATCTCTAAATATCTGTTTCAAAATATGCTTGAAATTTTTCATAACAAATTCTTAAGCAGGCTACAAAATTATACACAAACCATAACCCATTATGTGTGTATAAGAAAATACTATAAAATATTACTAGTGAGGGTGGGAGGGAGGGGAAAGTGGGTGATGGGCATTGAGGAAAGTACCTGTTGGGATGAGCACTGGGTGTTGTATGGAAACCAATCTGACAATAAATTTCATATTTTTTTTTAAAAAAAGTGTCTTGGAAGTTAAAAAGGCAAAACTAAAAAAAAAAAAAAATGTTACTAGTGAGTATTTATCTCTGAATTGTGGAATGGCAGAGATTTATATTTTTTCCTTTGTAATTTTTAGTTATTTTCCAATTTCTCTAAACTAAGTCTGTGTTACTTCTTAAATAAAAAATTAAAAAAAAAAATAACTACAAAGGATCTTGAGATAGTGAAATTACCCTGAATTATGAGGGTAGATCCCAAATGCAGACATATATACCTTTATAAGAGGACAGCAAAGGGGGAGCACTTGGGTGGCTCAGCTGGTTAAGCCTCCAACGCTCGCACTCAGTGGGTTCGAGCCCTGCATTGGGCTCGGAACCTGGAGCCTGCTTCAGATTCTGTGTATCCCTCTCTCTCTGCCACTGCCCTGCTCGCACTCTGTCTCTGTCTCTCCCTCTCAAAAATAAATAAACATTATTTAAAAGAGAGAGAGAGAGAGAGAGGGAAGCAAAGGGAAATGTGAGGTACATGGGAGAAGAGAATGCAATGTGACCCTAGAAGCAGAGATTGCAGTGATACAGCCACAAGCGAATGAATGCCTACAGCCACCGTCCCGGAGGAAAAGAACAGACTGTCCCCTGGAACCTTGGAAGAGAGCACAACCTGCCAACACTCTGATTTCAGACTGGCGATACTGATTCTGAACTTCCGGCCTCCTGAAAATCTATTTTCTGTTGTTTTTGGCCAATGAATTTGCTATAATTTGTAACAGTAGCCACAGGTAACTCGTACGGCCGCCTCTCACTCTCACCCATTACAGTTCAGGTTTATTTACCTTCTTCTGCCATCAGATTCATCAAGAATCCAATTAGAGTTCGGGCACCAGCTGTCTTCTCAGCCTGGCATGCTCTGTGCCTCATCTTTGCACGGCTAACTCCTTCTGGTCATTCAGGAGCCAGCTCAAATGTCAGCTCCTCAGAGAGGCCCTCCCAAGCCATCCAAATTCAAAACAATCACATAGCTCTCATCATCTCATACGTCTCTTCTATAGTTAATCGTTATTATCTTCTTCTCCCCACCCTAAAATGAAACTCTACAAAGCAGAGATCGTACCTGTTTTGTACGCCACTGTAATCTCAACTTGTGGGAAAATGCCTGGCATGTGGTAGGTGAGGGGTACATTTAACAAATGAATGGATGATATGGAGGGGAGAAGGGATGGCAGCACTCTTCAACGAGAGGAGAAACAGCATTAGGCTGAAGGTGGGGGGAGATGATGAGTCCTAGCTTGACTGTGCGGCATCCAAGTGGAAATGTCTAGAGTCTAAATCTAGGGAAGAGGTTTGGTTGGAGATGTTGATTTAAGAATTACTAAAATCAGGGATATGGATGAATGTGGTGGTTCCGGGAGCTTCTACAAGTGAGGACAGGCCCTAGAAACTCCAATGTCAAGGGGAAGAACCTGGAAAGAGATCAACAAGGAGACGTCCAAAAGAAAAACAAGTTGTCATAGTAGCCTAGACAAAATTCAACTTCACAAAGGAGACAATGAGCAGAATCACAGACATTTCAAGTAATGAGGTCCCGTTGATTTGCTAGTAAGAGGGACACCAATAATCATACAATAGCAGATTCATCTAAGGTAGAAGCCAAACTTCCAACAGCTGTGGAGTGAATGGAAGGTGAAGAAATAGAAAAACAACATATACAAAATAGTGTTGGGAAAAACCGCTTGAAAGAGAAAGTGAGCATGTAGCTAGAGGGGAGTACAGGGTAAAGGAACAGTTTTGGGTTTTAGTCTTAATTGTTTTTGTGATGGGAGAATCTTGAGTATTCTTGCAAATATTTAAAAAAAAATTTAATGTTTATTTTTGACAGAGAGAGAGACAGACAGACAGACAGAGCATCAGTGGGGGAGGGGCAAAGAGAGAAAGAAAAACACAGAATCCAAAGGAGTTTCCAGGCTCTGAGCTGTCAGCACAGAGCCCGACGCGGGCTCAAACCCACAGACCGCGAGATCATGACCTGAGCCGAAGTCGGACGCCCAACTGACTGAGCCACCCAGGCTCCCCATCTTGTAAATATTTAAAATATAGATGAACAGGGACAAATTTTATAGAGGAAGGTAGTGAAAGGGACGGGGGATCTGAGTATTGGCGAAAGAACCCACTTTGAATAACTCTGCCTCTGACTTGGTAGTTAATGATGGAGTCGATGGATTCAGTTACAGGGAAGATGTGGAAGAGAGACTGAAATATTATGAGTTGACATGATATCTCTGCTTTCTCAGTATAATGGGATGCAAAGCACTGTGAAGGAAACAGCTTACTTCACAAAAAGCCCACAATCTCTTCTGCTCCCAGCTAGACTACATTTGCCAATCTCCCTTTGCTGGTAAGTGTGACCAGGCACCTGATTTCTGGCCAATGGTATGTGAGGGGAAGTGACATATTCATTACGAGACTAAGTGTTTAGAAAGTGGATATGCTTCTTCTCTTTCTCCTTCCACTAAATGGATACAGTTGAAAACAAAGCCCTAAGGAATGGCAGTCACACAACGAAAGATTCCAGGGTGTGGTGTCTGAACAATCAAGTGGAGGAAAGCCATTCACGGATCAAGACTATGATATGATCAAGAAACAAACATCTGTTGTGCTGGTGTTTTTATCTACTTTCAGATCCTTCCAACAGTTTAGTTTGCCCCTAACCACCAACAATCATCTGATAAAGAAATGCACAGGTCGGGTAAAAGGCTCAAAGAAGATGCTGAAGTTTGGTAAAACCATGGCAGGAAATGGGAAAAGATGTGGTCTAAAAACAGGTAAAAGAACTTGCCTCATGGCAAAAACTGGAGAATGTGAGTTTGTATGGACCTCCAATTTGCATGACTGCGTTCATTTTCCCAGTAGCATTCTCAAACCCAGATGCAGGAGTGGGAAAAGCAGAGGAGCACCAAGTTGCAGGCTGTTTCCACATCCATTAACACTAAGAAGATTTTAACAATGTCATGGGTTCCTAGAAATCAGATCAAGAGGAATATTACTTTAGGCAGGCATATGATGCTATGCCTTCAATGTTTGAACAAGTTCAGCATCACTGGTGAAAACTGCTGAACCACAGGGTAAAATATTAGGAAGTGGAAAGTGTTAAAAGGCAAAGTTCAATGAGTCAAGCAGCAGAATCCAAAGTAGCCAAAAGCAGGAAATACATTACAGAAACACCAGAAGGATTATCCCTGGGTTCATTATTTCTTTGCACAATTTTCAAGGGAGTTTCGGTCATGCCAGAAAACTGTGGCTTTGGGTGGGTCACTGAAGTTCTCTGGAACTGTGTTTCATCACTGATCTAAAAGAATTTGCTGTTGCTATATGAAATAATGTAAGCAAAGTGCTTAGAACAGAACCTAGAAAATGGTGATTGCTCAATAAATGATACCTAACATTACTATTTATTATTCGTAATAAAAAGACAGAGTTGGGTTACCTCTAACCCTTTTCCTATTTTACAATTCCATAAATCTATGTTTTTTTAGATAAATATCCCAGCTACTTAATGGTGCATTAGGAGGAGGGAAAGGGGTTAACACTAGCAAACATGATGGAAGAAGGAAGTAAAAGTACATGTGTTGCAACAAATCCTATGAGGGTAAGTCAGGGGCCAGGATGCAAAGAGGGCAGCATCCTCCACATGTGAGTGCTACATTGGAGGTCAAAACAAATACAGCCGGAGAGGCTGGGAGTAAGGAGATCCCAAATTTGGAGAAGAGCAAAAGTTAGGTCAAGGGTCCAGCAGTGAACAGCATCCACTAGCCAAGACTGGCCTCACCTTAGAAGAGTACTAAGATACTTTATGCTGTTATGGGCTTTAAATTCATGCAGCCCACCTCCTTTTATAGAGAAAGAAACTGAAGGCGGCAGAAACTGACCAAAGCCACACTGAAGTGGCTATACAATGATTTCAGGGATGCTCAGGTAAACAGCACTCCCCAAAGATTCCTTCCCCTAGCTTACATAAATGGTACTCAATGTTTTGTCTCTTTAGAATCCACAGACTTTTGATAAGGTGACAAATTAATTTTATCAATCATCTTTTTATAAATTAATTTTCCAGCTTCTTTTTTAAGAGACTAGATGAGGTGAGCAGGTGGGAGATTAGGGAGAGATTGATGAAAAGAAGAGAGCCCTCAGTGGATACTAAATGACCTCCTTTGCAGATTCGTCCACTTGTTTTCCTCAGGGATTGTTTTTATAACGTTGGTTCACCTAGAGTGATTTCCTTTCCTCCTCCTAAATACAGTATTTTGGGATATCAAAAGTGCCGGGGCACCTGGATGGCTCAGTCGGTTGGGCGTCCGACTTCAGCTCAGGTCATGATCTCACAGTCTGTGAGTTTCAGCCCCGCATCGGGCTCTGTGCTGACAGCTCAGAGCCTGGAGCCTGCTTCGGATTCTGTGTCTCCCTCTCTCTCTGCCCCTCCCCTGCTCATGCTCTGTTTCTCTCTGTCTCAAAAATAAATAAAAACATTAAAAAAAAAATTTTTTTTAAGTGCCAAATGTGTAAAGAAAAAATAGGAGGCCTGAAGAAGAGAAAGTTGAAACTATCTAGTTTAACTGATTACCTGAACTGCACCTACCTGTGTTATCTTCTGTCCAATCATACCCAACTCATTTCTATCACATGTTTCCTGAGTAACTAAAGGATAAGTGCATTATATAAGGCAATCACTTATTTAACAACTATTTACTAGGCATTCCCCACGTGCAAGGTACTGGGGCTGGGCCTATGAAGTCTATAAAATTGTGTAAGATCCAGTCCTTGGTCTGCAAGATCTGCAGAAAAGGTAATGATACGTTTTCAAATCATTAGCTAATACAGGAGAAAATGGAAGACTTAACAGTGGCATAAAAAAAAAAAAAAAAGTAGTTGCAGGATTAGGAAATGTACAAAACACTTCTGACTGGGGCAGCGAGGGAAAGCACCATGAACCTCGTAGCCAATGGTCAGGACATTCAAGGGTTGGTAAGATTTCAAAATGGTGAAGTACAGAGAAGAGCATTCATATGGAGGCAGCAATGGAAGTAGGACAGATTTAGGCAATTCCAAGGAGTCCACAGTGGCTGGATCAGAGGGACGGTAAGGATACAACCTTAATATTGGAACACGTTTAGAGAGATCTATGAATTCAAAGACAAATATTTGGAATTTGATCCAATAAGTCAGAATAACCCATGGAAGAGTAGAGCAGAAAGTGATATGATCCAAACAGTTTTGACATTACCACAATGAAACAAACATCCTTTCTTTATCCAGTTTAAATAAAAGGAAAATGGCTTCTAGGAACCTAATACCCTAAGCTATATTATTTTCATCACTTATCAAATACATTTAGAAGTGTGTTGTGTCTTATTAAAATACTAGTGGTATAAAATCTTAGCTAAAAATTTCCTAAAATGTTTACTTTGAACAGAAACTTTTGTTCATCTTCATATAACCATCTGGCCTTAGCAGCCACTTGTGGATACAAGGTAAGTAATAAAGCTCTCTAAGCATAAGTCACCAAGTCATACTGGGAGGCCATCTCGTTTGATAGTAGCAAATTCTAGAAAATCCTTTTCAGAAAACAACTTCTCTGTTATAGTTTGTGGGGTTTGTTTCCCTCTCTATATTATAAAACCTTTTTATAGTAGGATATAAGTGGGCAATCAAATATGAGCTTCCACAGAGGACATAACACTAAAGAATATGAAGCTTGAACAATCTAAATTTAAGTCATTGTTTAAAAAGCACCCACACTTTAACAGATCTCACTATGAAAAAATAAAGTAAATCAGTAATAATTTCATTTTGCCAGAAAAATAAATAAATGTTCCCAAATAATGATTTAAAATTTTGTTAATACATACATCACAATAAATTTTTAGGTAGGGGGGAAACATTTTCCATTAATTAGTTTTCTCCTA
The DNA here is from genome assembly GCF_028749965.1 of Puma concolor. Classification (NCBI taxonomy): domain Eukaryota; kingdom Metazoa; phylum Chordata; class Mammalia; order Carnivora; family Felidae; genus Puma; species Puma concolor. Next base: position 147,292,219 of record NC_141674.1, on the reverse strand, counting down.
CTAATTTTAGTGAACTGACCAAATGCCAGCTTGACCTAATTAAAATTGGAAACCATTTTTTGTCTGATGCATAAGTCAGAAATCTGATTTTGAAAGAACCAACATAAAAAATTCAGCTGAAAAATGGGAAACAAGAGCACAGATATGATCTAGGAAGAAATATTTAACCCAAAGAGGCAGTAGGAACTCGCAACAGAAGATGAAAATCCTGGAAAACAAGAAAAAACAAACAAACCAAAAAAAAAAAAAAAAAAACCGTAAAAAACAAAAACATGGTCTCATTCATGTCAGGACACAGAATCAGAGTTCTGGACAAACTCTGACCACAATCATTACCTAAACATCCTCAGGTATTCAAACCGTCGGCTGCCGCGTTTCCTTTTCCTGAAAAGTTCCGGAGATCAATCCCTGGTCAGATAATACAGGAAGAGGTCTACTCTGAAGTTGCTAGAGATGTCTTGGCTTGCCTTAGCCCTGGTCTTTCTCACTGAAGTTGAATATGATCATCTCTCCCTCCTCCTTTTCTTTCCCCCATCATGTCAACAAGGAAATGTACACCATGCCCTTTATTAGCTGCTTCTTCCTCTAGAACACGACCTCTGAGTTTTCTTCTTACCTCAAAGGTGATGAATTTTAATGGAATTATCGAAGTATGTGGATGAGCATCTAGAAACACATCAATAATAATCTTCTTGGCTCAGTCGGTTTAGAGTCCGACTTCGGCTCAAGTTCAGGTCATGATCTCAAGATTCATGAGTCCAAGCCCTGCATCGGGCTCTGTGCTGGCAGCTCAGAGCTTGGAGCCTGCTTTGGTTTCTGTGTCTCCCTCGCTGTCTGCCCCTCCCCCGCTCACACTCAGTCTTTCTCTGTCTCTCAAACTTAAATAAAAAACATTAAATCGTCATCATCATCTTCTTCTTCTTCTTAGTCTAGTTCCATTCAGTCCTTCCCTATCTCATTAAACAACAATCCTGAAATTAGCCAGTTGTGGAGATCCCACAACTCATGAGCAGTAATTTTCTCTGGAAACATCAGATAAAAAATATATCCCATTATATACAACTGGAAAGAGTAACAGGCAGGCCATGTGATACATTTTTATGCAAGTGGGTTAAAAGTGGCAAGAATGATGAGTTACAATTCTTAACTCCAATCCTAGGCTTTAAAACTTCAGAGATATAGTGAAAAGTGTTATTTAGTGCACATACAGAATTTTACTGTGGGCTTTTAATACTTTTCCACAGAAAGTTCATTTTTGAAAGCTTAGGGTTGTGCTGACTTTTTCAATATGCTGAAATACAAAATAGCAAACATTCATGATACAATGCTGACCTCTTTTTTGCTGTAATCTGCAGGAAACTTGAGGTCTCTCTGTAGCTAAAGTGACATTCTCTTCACCACAAAACTGTCTCAACTATTTGAGCCACATTAATATCTCCCCTCCATAACCACTCAGTTAAAGCCAACATTCTCTCAATGGGTATATGATTATGAGAGATCTTATGCTGGTCCTTCACTGTTTTACATCCATATATTTTACCTTGTTAAACAAACTGTCTCAAAAGCAAGAAAACCATAGTTTTTCTTTTTCTAGCACTTGCTACTATGTAATAATGCTACACAAGCCTACAAAAAAACTGCATTCAAGACGTCAAGAGCTAAATGTACATTTGACCTCTGAACAATGCAGGAGTTAGGGGTGCTGACCCCCTGCACAATTGAAAATCCACATGTAACTTCTGACTTCCCAAAACCTTGACTATTAATAGCCTACTGTTGACTAGAAGCTTTACTGATAACAGAGTTGATAAAAATATTTTGTATGTTATATGTAATATACACTGTATTCTTATAATAAAGTAAGCTAAAGAAAAGAAATGTTATTAAGAAAATTATAAAAAAGGGATGCCTGGATGGCTCAGTTGGTTAAGCATCAGACCCTTCTGACACTTGATTTTGGCTCAGGTCACGTTCTCACGGTCGTGGGATGAAGCCCATGCTGGGCTCTGTGCTGAGCATGCGGCCTGCTTGGCCTTCTCTCTCTCCCTCTCTCTCTCTGCCCCTCCTCCGTTCATGTGCGTGTGTGCTCACTCTTTTTCTGGCTCTCAAAATCAATAAACTTTTCAAAGAAGGAAATCGTACAGAAAAAATCCATTCACAGTAGTATACTGTATTTATCGAAAAAATCTGCATAAAAATGGACATACACCGTTCAAACCCAAGTTGTTCAAGGTCAAATGTGTTTTATTTCCGATGTTCTCTCTGAAGTGCTGTTTCCGCACTTAGGGACACCCTTGTGAGTTCTGGTGTTGGCAAGCAGAAAGACTCAAGTTTTGAAAAACCCAAGCAGAAATGTCATCACATTAAAAAAATAAAGAGGAGGGGCGCCTGGGTGGCTCAGTCGGTTGGGCGTCCGAATTCAGCTCAGGTCACGATCTCGCGGTCCGTGAGTTCGAGCCCTGCGTTGGGCTCTGGGCTGATGGCTCAGAGCCTGGAGCCTTCTTCTGATTCTGTGTCTCCCTCTCTCTCTGCCCCTCCCCCGTTCATGCTCTGTCTCTCTCTGTCTCAAAAATAAATAAACGTTTAAAAAAAAAATTTAAAAAATAAAGAGGAGAAATTGGATACTTATCTGGAAAACTGTTTCCTTTTGTAATAAGGGATTCCCACTAACCACCTTCCCCCTTAAGCACCCACACCACAGGAAAGGAGATAATGCCTGGATAATTCAAGCACAAGCAGCAAGAGCTAAATTTTCTATTCTTTGCCCAATTCTTTCCCTTTTGAATACAAAAAGAAAAACGTGTAAGAAGGAAGGAAGCTAATATTTTGAAGTCTACCCCCTAACAGGTACATCACTAGCCATTTTACATATGTTATATCATATATTATCCACACTGTGCCAATGAGACAATTGAGGCTCCGTGGGTTTGAGCAGGTTACCAAAGGCCGAAGTCTTGTTTTCTTCCCCCCCCACTACACTTAGCTAGAGTTTGTCCCACAGTTCAGTCATTCATTGAGGAAATATTTATTGAGCACTTGTTACTAGTTAGTCACCATTCTAGGCACTAGAAATAGGAATCTGTGTGAAGCAGACCAACTCTTCTCATGGAATTTGCATTCTCGTGATGAGAGACAGAAAACAAATAACCGGACAGAATAATTTCAGAGTTATAATAGTTTGCCAATATGAGTTACTTACAATGATAATCGAACCTCTTTAAATAGCTATAATGAGATTAAATAGTTACAAGAACTAAAGGGGGAGGGGATAAAACCCATGACAATGGGTAACACTGCGGCCTTCTTGCCCATTACTAAGCCCTCAATACATCTTTTAATACATCAGAGAGAGGGAGGGGCACCTGGGTGGCTCAGTCGGTTAAACGTGTCAGACTTCGACTGAGGTCATGATCTCGTGGTCTGTGAGTTTGAGCCCCACATGGGGCTCTGTGCTGACAGCTAAGAGCCTGGAGCCTGCTTCAGATTCTGTGTCTCTCTCTCTCTCTGCCCCTCCCTTGCTCACACTCTGTCTCTCAAAAATAAATAAACATTAAAAAAATAAAAAAAAATAAATCAGAGAGAGGGAAAACAAAGGATAGCTTTAATAATGCTCAGTTTCTTTACAAAATGACTGTGTGAGATACCAGAATGGACAGCTCCCCCAATGTTGTTTGTCAAACTCAAAACACCACCTCTTATCCAGTTTTTACTAAGGTAACACTGCTTTATTTGAAAAGTTGATTTTTAAAAATCAAGACAGTATTGTAACTTGACACATGTCCTTACGAGGAACACAAAGGCGTTTCAACATCCACAGCATAAAGTTCCCCAGGCTGCACATGGTATCCATTGGGCAATGGCACCCAGCTGTCCCTGTAGAACTCAGGGACCACAGTAGTCAGAAGCAGGCAGGAAGGGCCTGGCCCCAGTGTGGCAATTGCCATTACCGTCCACAGTCCAAAAATACACTGCACATCAAACTTGAAACATATGCAAAATTCTAACAGTTTTGTTTTAAGCAACAAATGGTGTAAGTCCCCCGCCCTTCCCTTCCCTCACCTAATTATACAAAACTATTTATAAGCTGACCAAATTAACTGTTAGCTGTGTCTACCGCTGCCTCTCACGATAGGTATAATGGGATGTGTAATGTGGGTTGGCCCATGTCACGAAGGCTGTGAGAATTTGGTTGTAAGTTACTCTGAAACTCTCAAGGAAGGCTGTTAGCAAGTGAATGCTCCCGTGCAGAAGGTAGAAGGCAGCGTAGACACCAAGTGCTGAGAGCAGCACTTCATTCACAGGGCTCTCTCTACCTTTCTGCCAAAGCACTCTGCAAATCTATTTTTGCTCAGAGAAGCTGAGGGGGCTGTTTTAGGCTCATCGGTGTACACTTTCCATTTCCTCCTGAGACTGTCACACTCCAGCAGCTGAGGTCCTCAACGGAGCCTCAGCCCCCCTTCTAGAATCTTTCCCTCCCTTCCTTCAGAAGGGAGCGCCAATCCTCAGGAGGAGAGCGGCATCCACAAGCCAAAAGTTTGCCGCAAACTTTCCATGAGCTACCAACCCTCGCCCCAAATGTATTACACCCCGCCGTCCGCCAAAATGTAAATACTAACCCCTACTCGAGAATGAGTCCCCCCTTCTGTTGCTGGGGAGAAACCCTAAACTCTCTCCCACCCCCCAGCCAACGCCGGAGTCCTAGAGGACTCGCCCGGGTCAGAACGGGATTGCTCTCAGCCACGACCCCGGGGGCGCGGGAAGGGGGTCTCCCAGGAAGCACACACCTGAGATCGGTCCTGTCGCGCGAGGGGAGCGCAGGAGCCCCCAGTTCCTCCCGGCGGGGCGGAGTCTCTGCCTCCCCCCGAATCAGAGACTCGGCCCTGATCCTCGCGGCGCGGCGCGCGTGGCTGTCACTCCCGGGCAGCCCGGGCCAGTGCAACCCGCCGCAGCCCCGCCTCCCCGGCGACTTCCTCCCCACCCCCACCCCCCCTCCCCGCTGCCGCTCCTCCTCCCTCCCCTGGGGCTGGCGCGGCGGCCGCGTCCCGCCCGGATTCCTCCCGCCCGGGCTGCTCGGCCCTGCAGGGAAACGCGGAAGTGGAGGCGGGAGCCGGGGCCGAGGCGAGGGGGTGAAGCGTCGCGAACCAGCGGGCGGCGGGCGACCGAGGTCCCCGCCGCCCGAGGAACGTGACCTGGCGGGGCCGCGGGGCCCGCCGGGCGGGGCGGCGGCGCGCCGAGGCGTTGGCCCTCGCCCCGGGCTGCGGCTCCCGCCCCGCGCCCCGCCTTGCTCGCGGGCTGGAAAGCCTGGGCTGGGCTAGGCCCGGGGACGGTGGGGGAGGTGCCCGGTTGCCTCGGCCCTGGCCACCTGCCCGCGAGAGAGGAGACACCAGCCCGCCTGCACGCCGGCGGGCTGGCTTACCTGATTTCTCGTCGTCCGCCCCCGGATCTGGCTTCCCCTCCTCGGCAGAAAGGCTTCCCTGGGCCTAGAAACGCTTCTAGGAAGCGGGCGGACCCTTGGGACCCGGCCGTCAGAGCCCAAAGCCCTCGCGCGGACCCCCTCCGCACGCTCTCGACCTCCCGACCTGCCCGCTGAATGTCAGCGCAGGAACCCGCGGGGAAGGCCAAGCCCCGGCGGGCGCCGGGAGGTGGGAGAGGGGGGGATGCCGAGCGAAGGCGCCTCAGGCCCGGCCTCATACAGGTGGGGGGAGGCGCAGAGCCCCGGCAGCGGAGCAGCAGGCTTCCCAGATGCACCCCCTAAAACCGACCCTGCCCACTGAGCATGCCCAGCTTACTTGGAACCACCAGAGCTAAGCAAGCCCAAGTGGACCCAGGGAGGGCGCACATGGGGCTCAAATGGACCCCATATCCTTAAGACCTTTCCTCCAACAACCTCTGGGAGTTTTGCAAAGAAGGTTTCCACCGTGGTGTTGGAAAATACCCAGGGGAGGGTTGGAAAGACCTTCCAAAGGAAGGCAGCCAAATTAGTTTGAACCCAAATCGCAGTGCTGGGTTTTTTTAAAGCCAATTACTTATTAAGTCATTTGCTAATTTCTTTAAGTCATAATTTAATTAAGTCATAACTATTGTAATTGGCATAAAGTAATGTGTAGATTCATTGGGTCCCAAGCTCACAGTAAATGTCAGGAAACCAGCCTGTCCAAATGGTTCTCAACCTTGGATGCATATTAGAATGGGAAGGCGGGTATAAAATGATCAATCCCAGGTTCCCACTCCCACACCGAACATAGATGGAACCTGGAAATCCTAACCTGGAAATCCTTACGTTTAAAACTGTAGCTCTGAAAGGGCAGTGGTGTGAGCCAGCAGCAGCATCGAAGAACTTAATGGAAATACAAATTCTCGGCTTCACTCCCAACTACTTGATCCCTAAACTCTGGGGCTGGCACCTAGCTATCTGATTTAACAAGCTCTTCCAGTGATTCTCTTGCACACTAAAGCTTGTGAACAACTGCTTAAACATTCCCCTCAGGTATTACAGAGAACCCCTGTAACAAAGCACTGTTTCCACATTTTGTTCAAATCCCAATTCTATATCATTTATCTAGAAAAGCAACAGGTTACCCAGAAAGGGAATAATCTGGTTGAACTGAAGCGTCAGTCCTGTGTTTCCTTCCCACGAATTCTCCCAGAACGGTTCAGTTCTTGGAAAATGGAGACCACCTATTTCCTTCTGTACCCTGGTATCTACCACAGTGCCTATGACACAATAGATGTTTGATAAGTGTTTACTGATTTGAAATGAACGTTTAGATGAACGATTTGTTCCAGACTCTATTATGTCTACTGTTTATTTCCCCCCACAAAATCCTGGTCACCTTGCTAGCTAACAAGCCAGTGGGGATTCGGTTCTCAATAACCCATGGCCATCTCTAATGGCCGAAACCAAAGTCAGACTGATGGCATAGAACAGGGGAGAAGGGAGAGGATTTTGAGGAGCTGAGAAAAGTCAGAAGCATCGGACATAATTTCATTTGCCAAAACTGGGGCCAAGAGCGACCAGAGAAGAGCAGAAGGACACTAGGCATCTGCTGGATTTCAGGAAAAGCACCAAAGGAAAAGGTGGATATGGGAGGGCTTAGGCAAGGAGAGACAAGAAACTTACCATCATGAGCCTACCGGTCACTCTGGACCTTCTTTTTCTAAACAACCCACCTCTGGCTCCATATCTCCATCCTCTAACTACATCTAATCTCAACCACAGCCTTGAAAAAAATAATTTTAAAATTAAAAAAACTTATTTTTTAAATGTTTTTTAATTTGAGAAAATTAATGTCAGCAGGGGAGGGGCAGAGAGAGGGAGAGAGAATCCCAAGCAGGCTCTGCACTGTCAGCTCACAGCCCGATGCAGGGGCTCCATCCTACAAACTGTGAAATCAGGACCTGAACAGAAATCAAGAGTCAGACGCTTAACCAACCTAGCCACCCAGGTGCCCCAAAATAGAAAATTGTTATAAAAGTTACTTCCAATTACTGCATAAAACATGGTAATTTGTAAGTATTCAGCATAAATTAGGCATCCACTTGTTCATGACAAAAGTGGCTAAACACTGTTCATTTTTAAAGATAAACACTAGATAATTTCCAAATGCAAAGGTTTACGCTACTCTACTTTAAGACTCACAGAAACTTACAAAACCCAAAATTTACCTCTGTTTATTCCATCAATATTTTCTAGACGAAATACAATATTAAAATAAATTGTTCCTTTTAGCCTTATACATTATCGCTTTAAAACTTAATATACTATTTGTGAGTACCCAAAGTAGCTTTCTGCCTATGTCTGCCCCTTTGTCTGACTTATTAGGACAAGAATTCCACTGAAAGTTCAGTTGCTGATTAGGGTATCTGACAGGAGTGTAAATTTCAAGATGCTTAAGCAATTTCTTTTTACTATAAAGATAATTTTGTGGGGAGGAGGGGAATAATCATTAATTTAGGAATTATTATTGCATTAGATCCACCAACAATATATATGTTAAAAACAAACAAACAAACAACCTTGCCTACACACACATATACTTGCCACATCTTCTTTTTGCTCATGGAATTGAAACAAAACCAAACAAACAGGTTGAGGGCTAAAAAAGGGAAAAAAAAAAAACACCAAAAACAACTTAGGGTGTAGGAGGGGAAGCACTCCCCATAAGTAAATCTAAAAACATGAAGTAATTATTTCAGCAGCAAACAATCTACTAAAGACCAGTATCTCAGGAAAGTTGGAGTCTTAGGTGTTTTTCTGTGTCATCACAAGCATGACTCAGCATTTGGAAGGAACGTGTGTTTACCATCTTTCAGATTAAGGGTGTCAAATAACTTTGGTGCCACCTAACTCTTTTCTTGGGTGCCTAAGAAAACTTCAGGACTGCCGTGGGTGTTCGGTCTCACTCACATGGCTACCAAAGTCTGAAAAGCGTTCCCTTTTTCAATTGTTCCTGTTTTACCAAAGCCTGAGTTTGCCCCGCATTAATTTATCTTGCATTTTAGTGTTATCAGATGAATTTAGGTTATTTCCTGGATTCACGTGTAACAAAAGGAACAAGTTCTTCCTTTCCCAACCCTGGAGAGTAGCCTATCTGCTGCGAAGACATCTTAAACACAACTGCTGGGGGTGAACTTTCCCCAATATGGAGGAACCTTCCACTGGTGATACTATTGTCCACCTTTTACAACCATCTCTATATGCTGAGGGTCAACTGTTTCAGTTCCTGCCCATTTCTACAGAGAAAAAAAATTTTCCTCAAGTGGTCACAGGTCACCAAAGTTTATGATAACATTTATGGAATATAAGGATTGCAACGGGCCATAAATTTTGTTTTACAAACAATGAAATCAAGGCCCCACAATATGAAGTGACTTACCTAAACAATAGCTAAACAACAGAGCCAAGATTAAAATGAGAAACTACGTGGTATACAGAACAGTGTATGGGCTTCAAGTCCACTCTCTTCCAAGTTCTTTAACCTAAGTTCTCCGGTCTCCCAGAACCTCAGTTTCTTTATCAGTGGGTACATTAATAGTGAACATTCACATGGTGTTTATTCTGTGCCAGGCACTAGGCTTAACAAGGTCCACGTAATCTTTAATAAGATTAAATTGGAATAAGTCTGAGTTTTTGGCTTCTTGATTTTGTTTTGTTTTATTTTTACAAAATAGGGAAATTGAGGCACAAAATTGTTAAGTAACATGCCCAAGATAACACAGCTAGCAAATGGCCACACTGGGATTTAGTGGGATAATCTATGCAAAAGGCCTGATGTATAGTCGTCAACAAAAGTATCACCAATTTCACTTCTCTTCCCTAAGGGTGTAAATCAGAGGCATTCTGACTCTTGCTTCAAAATTGGGCCAAGACACCTTTATTCTGAGCTCTGATCATTGTATGCTCACATATTTCTTCAGTTATATTATTTTAGTACAGATCTTCCCCAACTTAGGATGGAGTTATGTCTTGATAAACCCAACACAGCTGGAAGATATCAGAAGTTGAAAATGCATTTAATACACCTCACCTACAAAACATCAGAGCTTAGCCTAATCTACTTCACAGGTGCTCAGAACACTTACATTAGCCTATAGTTGGGCAGAATCATCCAGCACAAAGCTTATTTTGTAATAAAGTGTTGAAAATCTCATGTAATGTAATGAAAACGGTACTGAAAGTGAAACCCAGAATGGTCATCTGGGTACAGAATGGCGGTAGGTGTATCAGTTGTTCACCCTTCAGATGGCGCTGCTAAAGGAGAGTGATAGCCCACTGCTGGTGTCCAGCATCAGGAAAGAGGGCTGGACCACACACCTCTAGTCCAAGGCAAAATCCAAATTCAAAAATTCAAAGTATGGTTTCTGCTGAATGTTTCTTGCTTTTGCCCCAAAGTCAAAAAAAAAAAAAAAAATCCTTAAACCATCATAAATTGGGGACAACCTGTCATGTACGTGATTTGGGACATACTGCATGCACCTATAATCCTATCCATTGTTACAATAGTTACAAACATTAAGGAGATAACCAAGCATTAAACAACCACTACAAGTTTACCCCTTACAAAGAAAACAAAACTAATACAGAGTTTCTAAACGATGAACAATGCTGTCCACAAAAATCTTAAAACAAATCCTTAGCCAGGACCAGAGCAGTGATGTTGGGGCTTTGTGATTAGAGCAGCTCACTTAGCAGATCTCTGCCTACTTGTTATTTGAATTTTTAAAAGCAGAATTATAGACATCTAAAAATAGCCAACAAGAAAATCTTCCCATGTCAGTGATTCTCAAAGAGTTAGGATCAAGAATAAGGTGAAAATATATGATCCTTGAAAAGATGAAATAAAAATACTAAATATACTTTTAAATGGGTACTTGAAGTTTTATTTCTGCTTTATAAGAATCTGGGAAAGTATTTTTTAAATAAAATTTTAAAGCATCAGTATAAAGTGGCACCAGGAAACTTACTTAGATTTAAAGGCCTTGAGGGTGAAGGAAATGTGAACTCCTTCCTCAGGCAGGCATCCACTGTGTTCCTAGGACAGAGCAGCACTGAAAACAAGCTTTTTCAAATGTTGATGATGTAAATTGAATAATGTTGACTCTGGCACATAGCCTCCTATTTAATAGCGGCAGGAAGGTTGTGGGTAAACAGAAATGTCCCAAGAAACTCATGCAGAGAACATGAATAAGTATTAGGTTCTGATGTGGGAGCTGAAACAAAATGGAATACTGGGTTCCTCAGAGTAAATCTGTTGATGACTCAGTGACAGAGGCAGCTGAGCCAAGGGTAAGCAGCCTGAGAAACCAGAGATTTGTTGAGTTCCACATTCTGAATACCTGTTACATAATCTGGAAGCGGCTTGGATCTCAGCAGTAGATGATTCAAATAAATTTAACCACTGTAATGTTGTAATGTGATTTTTTTTTTTAAGGATCAATCTAAACAGCAATAGTAGAACAACCATAGCTGTGGACAGCGTTTATGTCTGTGCATGATTAGCTTTAAAATGAGAATGTTGTGTCTTAATTCAGCAGCCCGAAACACATGGGCAATGACCTAATTTCTGTCAAGCCAAGAGGAAGGTACTTTACACACAAGGGTACCAGCCAGAGAGTAACAGGTGCTGTTCCCTCAGCAAATACCTTGGCCTCAAAAGCAAATCTCCATTCTTCCTCTATCAGCAAGAGCATCACGCAAAGCTGAAAAAGGAATGATAGGAAAGTAGAGAATCTTTCTTCTGTTATCATTGGGTTACATACTGAAGTTTATTTTTGAAATAACTCTTCAAGGGGACATAAAACATGAGATAATGTTTCCACGTAACCCCCACCAAGAGGAAATTTGCCCATTCGGTGGAAAGTCTACTGTTTTAAAATTCTCTAGACCATGCTGTAAACAGATAATCCCTTTCCCTTTCTAACTTTTAACTCTGGTCAGGTTTCTGAGAACTGAGATAACCTGATATGTGATAAGAAGCCAGAAACTGGTGTTAGGACATCTAAAAAATATGTTTCTGGTATATTTAAGGTATGCGTGTTCCAGAAATATTTTTCAATAATCAAATGTGGAGGAAGACAATCTTTCCTGAGTATGCACTCTTCATTGTCAACCTGGGTCTCTTGTGGTTTTGAAACAGAGCAGAAGTCCTTGCTCTCACAAAGATCGCCTTCCCACAGTGAGTCTCAAAGTGCTGCAGGGTGAAATTCTAGCTTCTCCATCATTATACTCACTAGACACAGTTTATTTTTTAAGTTTATTTATTCATTTTAAGAGAGAGCAAGAGTGCACTCTCAAGCAGTGCACAGAGAGGGAGGGAGAGGGTCCCAAGTAGGCTCTGCACTGTTAGGAGTGGTCCAATGAGGGGCTCGAACTCACCAACTGAGCCATCCTGGTGCCCCACCCTAGATACAATTTACTACGCGCTTGCTCTTGGGCCAGATGAAAAGCAAATAGTTCCGAGGCTTATGGACCCAAAGCAAAGAATTAAAAGCTATCCTGTAGTAGACAGAATAGTGGCCTCCCTGGAACCTGTGAATGCTACAGGCTGGGGCTGGGGGTGGAGGGTGTGGTAAGGAGATGTTGCAGATTTAATTAAGAATCTTGAGATGGAGACATTATTCTGAATTATCAGAGCGGACTCCAAGTGCAATCCTGCGTATCCCTATAAGATTGAAGTAATCTTATAAGGGTGGGTGTGCTTGAGTCGCTCAGTCTCTTAAGTGTCTGACTTTGGTTAGAATCAGTTCATGAGTTCAAGCCCTGAGGCAGGCTCTGTGCTGATGGCTCAGAGCCCAGAGGCTGCTTTGGATTCTGTGTCTCCCTCTCTCTCTGCCCCTTCCCCTCTTGCACTAGAAAGAAAGAAAGAAAGAAAGAAAGAAAGAAAGAAAGAAAGAAAGAAAGAAAGAAAGAAAGAAAGAAAGAAAGAAAGATGGAAGGAAGGAAGGAAGGAAGGAAGGAAGGAAGGAAGGAAGGAAGGAAGGAAGGAAGGGAAGGAAGGAAGGAAGGAAGGAAGGAAGGAAGGAAGGAAGGAAGGAAGAAAGAGAAAGAAAGAAAGAAATGTTTAAAAAAATTAAAAAAAAAAAAGATTGGAGTAATGGAAAGGTTTTACAGAGATAGAAGAGTAAAACACAGTGTGATCATGGATGCCGACTGGAGTAATGCAGACACGCTAAGAAAAGCCAGCAGCCACCGGAGCTAGAAGAAGCAAGTAATTAACTCTCCCTTAGATACATTGGAGAGAGTGAAGCCCTGCTGACTACTGATTCCAGTCAAGTGACACTGACTTTGATCTTCTGGCTTCCAGAACTGTGGGAGAATATATTCCTATTGTTTTAAACCAACAAGCTTATGTAATTTGTTACAGCAGCTACAGGAAACTCATACAGCTTCCTTCATTTATTTCTCTTTGGCACTAATGCCAATCTATCCTCGTGGAGCTGACCCTTCAGGGTGTTTTTTATTCAAGATGCCAAAGCAAGGGCCCCTGGATGGCTCAGTTGGCTAAGCGTCTGGCTTTTGATTTCAGTTCAAGTCATGATCTTATGGTTTGTGAATTCGAGCCCTGCATCTGGCTCCACGCTGACAGTGAGGTGCCTGCTTGGGATTTTCTCCCTTTCTCTCTGCCCCTCCCCCACTTGTGAGCAATTTCTCTTTCTTTCTCTCCCTCTCACTCTCTCTCAAAATAAATAAACTTAAAAAAAAAAAAAAAAGATGCCAAAGCAATTTACAACCATGTAAATGGACTCCATTTTCCACCCTGTGGTACATCCAACTGATACCAGAGCCTTCTAAAATCTGAGAGATGCTGGGACCATTTTATATTTTTTGAGCTGTCTAGTAAGTAAAAAACTGCCAGAACAAGTTTTTTTGTTTTTTTTTAAATTATAGTATAATGTGAATGTTACAATTAGCCAACTCATGCATAGCAAAAGGACTTCAGTAACTGTCCATATAACTCATTTAGAGATAAGAGCAATATTTTAAATGTGGGGTCTGTGGGTGACAGATTGTTGCACCACCCAGGTCTTCCTCCAAGTAAAACTCAGTATGCCAGCTGCTGGAAGCATCTTTGGCCACCTCGTTCAGAATCTGCCTCTACTGCAGAGAACTACCTCATTCAAGGTCATTCCTTTCCTGGGCTAGTGCTTATCCTGTGACTGAGTGAGGAGGGGTATAAAGACTCTGCTGGATTAATTGGGAGATAACTCTGATGGGCTGCTGGCACTCCAGAACTACCCGAGGGGCCAGAAGTGGCGAGGTGGAGGGGGAGAGGGGAGGGGGGAAGGCGACTAAGGCTTTGTTGGGCTCTCGTCAACATTTACTTCTCCCTCTGCCCAATCCTGCTTCTGCATTCTTCTTTCCACAAGTATCCCGAATAATAACCTGCATGGCTTACTGTGTCTCAGTAACTGCTTCCAAAAGCCAGCCTGCACCAGGGCCCTTCATAAATGTGATGCCCGGCTAACCAAAACCCTTGAGTTCCACAGAATTTTAAATTCACCCTTTCTGCTTGTTCCTATTTCTCCCCTGGAATTGTACATTTCGGTCCAGTTCAGATAAAGAATCATCCCCGAGGGTCGGAAACCTCTGCAATGTGCTGGACCCTATCAAAAGGCATAAGGCGTCTCCAAAGTACATGCCATACAAGAGCATGTGTTGCTGAATTTTTCCTTGTCCTTTCAGGTTTTTCATACTGTTTCTAGCGTTAGTCAATTAGCAGATACTTGTCCCGAATGCCCTGTATGAGGAGGCATTAGACCTAGGAAAGCTTCCTGGATGACAGGCTGCTTCAGTCTCCTTTGCACCAGGCACTAGCCTACTGTTCCGGGAGCAAAGTGCTCTATGCTCTTATCACAGTCCAGATTGTAGCAGTTGATAGTCTTCAGGTCGAAGTTTGCATACACCTCCCAGGCAAGATGAAATGAATCTGGCCTAGATGCACGGTGAATAAGGTGTGGTGGAGTCTGTGGTAACTTGGAGAGAGCTAACCACATCAAAAGAGGTTAGCCCACTGCCTCAACCCAGTGCTCAAACTTGGCGTTACCAACTAGGACGAGAGAAGTTACGTGATCCCCTGTGTGATGCAATATGAAGACCACATCATGACCTTTGAATTATTTTTGCTCCATATGTTTAACCTGAATTAACCAAGCCTTTAGATATGAACTCCAGTTCACAAGGCAACTGACCCCTTCACTCCAACGATGTCATAGAAGAAAAGAATGGAGGTGGGGGAGAGCCTGACGGAGTGTAAAAGTGACTAATGTGACATAACCAAATGCAATGACTGTCTTTTCATTGGATCCTGGCTTGAAAAGAAAATAAGTGTAAATGACATTTGGGGGACAATAAAGAAATTTGAATATTGACTGAGTTATAATGACATTAGGGAATTATGAATTTTTTTTTCAGTATGATAATCATATTGCAGTTGTGTAGGAAACCGTCTTTATTTTTGGAAATGCACACCCAAGTATTTGGGATGAGGTAATATATCCACTTTAAGATGGTTCAGCAAGGGGCACCTGGGTGGCTCAGTTGGTTAAGTGACTGACTTTGGCTCAGGTCATGAAATCATGGTTCACGGGTTCAAACCCTGCATAGGGCTCTGTGCTGACAACTCAGAGCCTGGAGCCTGCTGTGGATTCTGTGTCTCCCTCTCTCTCTGCTCCTCCCCTGCTTGCAGTGTCTTTCTCCCTCTCTTTCTCAAAAATAAATAAACATTAAAAAGACTTTTAAAAAAAGATGGTTCAGCAAAAATATAAATGTTTAGATATGTTTTTAATTCCATAATAAATATGGCAAAATATTAACAATCGGTGAATATAGCAGTACTTGAAAAAAATATCTATTTTTCTTTTTACTGTTCAGTAGGCCTTGAGATTTTCATAATCAAAATCTTCAGAAAAAAATGAAAGCAGCAGCCTTTACTCAGTTTTTGTCCATTACTGTCACATGGGAATGCAGTCCGGTGTTACTAGATAAGGTACTCTGAATTCCCAAAAGACACTGGAAATCTGGAATCTTTATGTAAAATGCTTTTGCCGCTTAGGAAAATATTTGCAACCATAACTAGAAACAAATAAACAACGCCTCTGTGCAGGCCTGCTACAACGCATCGGGATACCGGGATTGACTCTCGGCCTCTGACCCACCATCTCTGGTTTAGATTCTTTGTACCTTAACCCTTTTCCTTACACCTTAGCCCTCTGACCCTGCATCCTGGATTTTCCTCTTTCTCAAGGTGGGATGTGGCTAACTTAGTTCTTTTCTCACTCTCGCTCTTCTTTTTTCCTAACTAGCCTCTGCCACTTTGCAGTTTCACTGAGCACTTGGCAGATTATGTGGGAATTAATCAAGCTATGGGCTTCTCCGGAGTATCAGATGATTTAGCAAACTCGAATTGTTTAATAATTATCCTAGGGCACTAAACATTATCCTAATGATCTAAAATAGTTATTAAACCTTCCCACTTAAGATTATTAAATTGCAACATCTGTCTTCAGGAAGCATTTCAATTGCATGTAATATTTGCGAAACATTTACAACTGCTTTTAGTTATATCTCATACCCTGTGATAGGTTTATAGTTTTTTCCTTATTTAATGGCTGAAAACACGAGGCACAGAGTCCTAAAGGTAACTTGAGTCCTCTGTACGAGGAAGTATTAGGCCTACCAAGCTTCCTGGATGACAGGCTGCTGTTTATCCAACTGCGCCACGTTCTCGCCAGCCCTTGTTTGCTTTATTAGCTAATTACCGGCTGCATATTCATCCCAGGTCCCAACTATATTAAGGGCTATTTACTAGCTAAAATCAATACCCTTTCGATTAGACACCTGGCGTGGCTTTTGGTAACTAAGCATTATTTGGGCTTCACTGCTTTTACTCCATCAGGGAGATGGGAAAGTGCTTTGTTTTGATTTTTCACACTTAGTGGCTACTGCTCTTAGCAGTAGGAGATTAAGGGCAGTGGAGACTCACTCTGCCATGGCAGAAACTAGGAACAAACATAATATTTACTGGACAAGGAAAGGGGCAATGAAAAATAAAATGACAAACAGTGATTTTACTATTTTAAGGTTCTTTTTCAAATATATGAATCTCTTTGGATATATGTCCGGTCCCCAGGCACCATATGGACCCTAAAATTACAAAGATAGATAAATTACATTCTCCAACTTGGTTAAGTTGGAAAGAATGGCATTGAAACAATAATTATTATAAAAGAATGAAAAGAGCAAAAAGTAGTAGAACTAGGTTTTGGCATAGCATGGCAAAACCTTTCCAGAAAGAAAAGTTCCAAGAAGTCTGTTTGTTAGTGACGGTGGTGAAACCAACCACCAGGCTCTTGTTAATGTAGGTAGTTTATTACAGAAATAAAATATTATGTTCAGTTTGGAACCATGAAAATATATAGACAAAAGAGAAAAAGATCACCATAATCCTCCCTACAGATCATAATGAACCATTGTTGATAGCTTGCTATAAACACTTTAACAACATTTTCTCGGATATATATGGACAACTTTTTAATATAACAAAAAACAAAACATGTGTGAAGACATTGGTTGAATCAAATCATTCAAAGCCAGATCTTGCAATATTACCTTCAGAATATTACTTCAGAAAATATTACTTCAGAAAATCTACTTAATCTCACTGAGCATCAGTTTTCTTTTCTATAATACATGGGTAATGATACTACCTTAGTGGATTATTATAAAAATAATGATTTGAAAGAACTATAATTCTTAGAACAATTCCTGGTGTATATAAAATACTAACATATGCATTCAACCAACAAATATTTATTAAGAGTTTTCCATACTGAACACTTAGACCAGGTCATATGAACTATATATGGTAGCTATCTTAAGTATTATCACTACTATTAACATATGTTCTTTAAATCCTCTTTTATTTCACAAAATATCAAGAACATCTTTTTATGACAATAAACATGAATCTATATCATCATTTTTACTGGTGGCATAGCATTTTTATGGGAAGATCTATTATAATTTATTGAGCCAACCTCCTGTTCAAAGATGACTTTCAGTTTGTATTATAGTTAACATTGCTTTGAATATCTTTGTAACCTTGTCCAACTGATTCTAAGGATATATCTTTTAAGTGGAATTATTGAGTCAAAGATTGTGAACATTTTTAAAACTTTTTAACATCTGTTACTAGTTTGCCCAAGGAGAGCTTGAAAGTAGATGGAAAGGATACCAGAGCTGGGTATTAAAGAATAAGCAGAAAAGAAATGGGAAGAAAAGTGATAGAAAGACATCTATAAGAAGTTCATTGGCTTCAAGTTGTTTCAAGGTTATACTCTAATGCAACGTATCTTGTGGGCTAAAAAGATTATAAGGACAGCTAGTTTTATTATTTTTTTTTATTTTTTTTTAACGTTTATTTATTTTTGAGACAGAGACAGAGCATGAACGGGGGAGAGTCAGAGAGAGAGAGAGGGAGACACAGAATTGGAAACGGGCTCCAGGCTCCGAGCTGTCAGCACAGAGCCCGACGCGGGGCTTGAACTCACGAACCACGAGACCATGACCCGAGCCGAAGTCGGACGCTCAACCGACCGAGCCACCCAGGCGCCCCCGGACAGCTAGTTTTAAAAGAGAACTTTGCTGTTTAACTAAGGTAGGTGATATAAAGGATAAGGTTGGATTTTTTTCTTTCAACTCTGAAGACTACTCTAAGGAGTTGGAGCACCTTCTGAAATACTACCATGCACATTTTCATGATCCACACTGGACAAGTCTTCAAGGAAGGCAAACCATTGTTACCACTTAGCCTAGTCTTCCACCATACTCAACCTTCTCTCTGCTCCCAGGACTTGTACAGAACTATAAGATACTTAATGCAGATTTGCTGTTGTTTTACCTTAATGTATGTAAAAATAACCTGGAGCACTTGTTTAAAAACGTTTGTTCCTAGGAGTAAAGGGTATCTACATAGATTTTGTCTCTGTAAAAACAGGTTGAGGACTAAGAATCTGCATTCTAACCAGAACCACCACCTCTGGCTAATTCAAATAAAGGTAGTCTTCAACAGCGTTATGATGAAAAACTCTTCTATAGATCCTTGCTGCTCAAAGGGTGGTTCCTATATAAGGAGCAAAAGCATCACCCAGGTCCTTGTTAGAAATGCAGAATCTCGGGGCACCTGGGTGGCTCAGTCGGTTGAGCTTCCGACTTCAGCTCAGGTCATGGTCTCACAGTTCATGAGTTTGGGCCCCACGTTGGGCTCTGTGCTGACAGCTCAGAGCCTGGAGCCTGCTTCGGATTCTGTATCTCTCTCTCTCTCCCTCTCCCCTGCTCATGCTCTGCCTCTCTCTGTCTCTCAAAAATAAATAAATGTTAAAAAAAAAAAAAAGAAAGAAAAAGAAAAAAAGAAAAAGAAATGCAGAATCTCAGACCTCACTCCAGACCTACTATACAAAATCTGAATTGTAACAAATTTCCTGGACAATTGGTAAGCACATTTAATTTTGATAAACCTTGTTCTATGGGTTAACAGTCAGTTAATAATCTGGTATATCCAACATAGGAAAAATTTCCCTTAAAAAGTAGAAGTCCCATCCACTTGGCTTTTTGGGGGATCTAGAATCCAGATAATACTGGATACTGAGAAGATGCAACAAGAATCCTTGATCCTTCTAGAATTACTTGAGTAATCTGAGGGAAAACAAATTCCCCAAAGGATAAACCTGTGGCAAAGAAGACCCCTTCACTAACATTCCAGGAAATATAATGAGGAAAAATGAGATCTGAATGATCTATTAACAGTACCCTAGTTATCCCCTTCAGCTTATATATCCATTTCTAACTCTTTTCTAGGTATAAATGACTTTATGGGAGGTTGCAGAAATATTTAAACAGCTTGAAGTATGATCAATAGATGCTAAATGAAATAAAATTGGCTTGGTTTTATGTCTCTTGTCAGTTTCTATTGACCAACCTTTTAAATTGTAAAATTATGCAGCTGAAACTAAAAGCAAATAGGGAAAATGATGGAGCTTTTATTTAGCATTATTAGTTGATATTTTAAGAGGGGCAAAATTGGTAGAAATACATCTTATTGAGTTACAGATTTTATTGTGTTAGTTTCTTATAGGAATCTGGCTGGATGCAAGTATATTGCAATCAAATGTGAACATTTGTTAGGATGTCCAAAGTTTCATCAATTAAATAATTACTTCAAATAGTTATGATGGGATTTGAAATAAGCCCAAAGGGAAAAACATATGTTGGATCAAACAACATTTTTGTATCTCACAATTCTTTGTGTTTCAAATATAATTCCAGAAAAGATTCAAAGTTTGTTAGACCTTAAAAATGCAACACATAGGGGCACCTGGGTGGCTCAGTCAGTTTAGCGTACAATTCTTGATTTCGGCTCAGGTCATGATCTCATGGTTTGTGGGATGGAGCCCTTCATTGGGCTCTGTGCTGACAGCATGGACCCTGATTGGGATTCTCTCTCTTCCTCTCTCTCTGCCCCCCTCCCCCAAATAAATAAACTTAAATAAAATAAACAAACATAGAATGTAACTTTAGTCTTCATCCTCTAAGTTTTATTCTAAATAAGGCAACGATCAATTTTGATTAACAACAACAAGAAAAGACAGAATTAACCACGGAGCACTTAAGAGTTCTTGACTGATACTTAAAATTACTTGTCTTGATGCTCATTTCACCATAAAACTACTTAGGTAAAACTCAAGGCGATGGTAGGAGACTAATCTCCCTTTCTTATATTGCAAAATTATGCACATTCTTCTATCTCTTTGAACTTGTTGATGATAAGGGGAACAATCATGATTTTAAAAGACAAAAGAGGTAAAGAAAACAAGAAAAATTGAAGGGAAAATATGAGAAGTGAAAGAGATCCGGATCAGATCAATCAGTAAGTAAGGAGACTTTATGTCACTCATATACAGACTTTTTTTTTTTTTTTTTTTTTTTTTTTTTTAGTTTGAGAGAGAGATAGCATGAGTGGGGAGAGGAGCAGAGGGAGAGGGAGAAAGATAGAGAATCCTGAGCTGAGTGTGGAGCCCAAAGTAGGGGCTCGACACCATGACCCTGAGCTGAAATGAAGGGTCGGACACTCAGCTGAGCCACCCAGCTGCCCCAGACATAGAGATGTAAAGCCAACAGTAATAGAGAAAGATCTGGAATGCTGATCCTTCTCTCCTTAAAACTGGAAAGAAATGCTACCTCTTCATGAAACTAAGCTTCAGTATCAGCTTTAATACTTCACAGTCCATTTGGTTGGCTGGAGAAAAGAAGTCTGTGTGCAAATCTCCTGGTTGTCACTTTATGATTCATGATATAATATTTCAAACTTTTAATATTTGTACATGCCTGTCACTATTTTTGCTTCCTTTGTTATTAACATTTTTCTGCAACTTGCTTTTTAATCTAACTTACTTTCAGTCTTACTTTTAACTTACTTCTTTTTTAGATGTTTATTTATTTATTTTGAGAGCGACAGAGAGAGAGAGAGAGAGACAGAGACAGAGACAGAGAAAGTGGGGGAGGGGCAGAGAAAAAGGGAGAGAGAATTGCAAGCAGAATATTCCAAGCTGTCAATGCGGACAGAGCCCGAGGCGGGGCTCCATCTCACAAACCGCGAGATGTTGTGCTAAGCGAAAATCAAGAGTCTGATGCTTAACCAACTGAGCCACTCAGGTGCCCCTCAGTGATCCTTTTTATTGCTCATTACTTTGCAAAGAATGAGATCAAAGAAACAAACAGAAAGTGATCCAAAAAGCCAGATTCTTCTGAGTAAAACTGATTAATTCACCCTTCAGTGAACACCTACTATGTGTGAGGCATTATACTAGTTTCTGAAAATGCAAAGATAAATAAGACTAAATCCTGAACTCAAATTGTTTAAAATTCATGAGGAAATCAGGCTGTTAAACAGATAAATGTAATTGAGGGTGGTAAACATTACAAGAGAGGTATGTGTCACTGCCCCAGGGTACAAAGAGAGTGACCAACAGTGTCTGAGGACAGCCAAGGTGAGGTTTCAGTGAAGTCAGGTAGGGGCTAAGCTCCAAAAAGTGGCATCTTAATAGGCACTCAAGAATCATTTTAAAAGCACATGAATAAGTGAAGGAATAGAGTCAGATGTTAACTACTTGGATAAACAGGCAAAAATCAATCCAGATCTAACCTGTCCAGTATGTCAGGCAAATGAGCTTGAACTTTAGGACAAATTGATATAAAATGTGGGGACACTTTGAAATATTCTCACTTAATTTTAAGCCATGAGTTCTGACACATTCATTTAAATAATATGTTTCATGTTCCAGTGTGATTTCAAAGGATGAGTTATTTCAATTCTTATACAACTGAGGTTTTGGGGGGAAATATACAATGGGGTAGAAGACCTATGATCGTTATCAGCTCTGTCGGTGACAAGCCAGCTATTCTTAGTCAAGCCACAGCCTCTCCAGGCCTAAATTTTTCTCAGCTTTGGTGGCATCCAATTTCGAGTTCTAGTTGCAAAATATGTTCAGATTCTCTCTCTCACCATCTTCACTTCACATTTTGGTCCCAGTTTCCATTATCTTTGGCATGGATTACTAAAATGTTTTAACTTGACTCATTGCTTCCT
Organism: Puma concolor; assembly: GCF_028749965.1. Taxonomy (NCBI): domain Eukaryota; kingdom Metazoa; phylum Chordata; class Mammalia; order Carnivora; family Felidae; genus Puma; species Puma concolor. The sequence continues at coordinate 147,270,077 of NC_141674.1, read as the reverse complement.
TTCTTGCCACCATGCACTGTATTCTCAACTCAGCAGCCAGACTACTCCCTTTAAGTAAAATCAGGCCTTTCCTCTGCTTAAAATCTCCTAATGGCTCCCCATACCATTTAGAGCAAGAACCAAAGTCCTGACCATGGCCACTACCTACCACTTATCTCCTTAATCTCATCTCCCATCACTTTCCCCTCCTTCATTCCATTTCAACCTCAGGATCTCCTTGCTGTTTCTTGGAAGGAAAAAGGAAGAGAGGGAGGGGAAGGGAGGGTAAAAGAGAGGGAGGGGGAAAGAAGGAAGGAAGGAAGCAAGGAAGCAAGGAAGCAAGGAAGGAAGGCAGGCATCTTCCATTGCAGGGACTTCAGACTTAGCACTTAATATTCTATCTGCAAGAATACCTTTCCCCTTAATACAAATCAAAACCACACCGAGATACCACCTCACGCCAGTCAGAGTGGCTAACATGAATAAATCAGGAGGCTACAGATGCTGGAGAGGATGTGAAGAAACGAGAAACCTCTTGCACTGTTGGTGGGAATGCAAACTGGTGCAGCCACTCTGGAAAACGGTGTGGAGGTTCCCCCCCCCCAAATTAAAAATAGATCTACCCTATGACCCAGCAACTGCACTGCTAGGAATTTACCCAAGGGATACAGGAGTACGGATGCATAGGGGCACTTGTACCCCAATGTTTATAGCAGCACTCTCAACAATAGCCAAATTATGGAAAGAGCCTAAATGTGCATCAACTGATGAATGGACAAAGAAATTGTGGTTTATATACACAATGGAATACGACTTGGCAATGAGAAAAAATGAAATATGGCCCTTCGTAGCAACGTGGATGGAACTGGAGAGTGTTATGTTAGGTGAAATAAGTCACACAGAGAAAGACAGACACCATATGTTGTCACTCTTATGTGGATCCTGAGAACCTTAACAGAAGACCATGGGGGAGGGGAAGGAAAAAAAAAAAAAGAGAGGGAGGGAAACAAACCATAAGAGACTCTTAAAAACAGAATAAACTGAGTGTTGATGGGGGGTGGGAGGGAAAATTGGGTGATGGGCATTGAGGAGGGCACCTGTTGGGATGAGCACTGGGTGTTGTATGGAAACCAATATGACAATAAATTTCATAATAAAAAGAAAAAAAAAAAAACAAGAATACCTTTCCCCTTAATGTGCCTTCACTTGAAGGTCACTTCTTCAGTGAGGCCTTCCATCACCACCATCTTTACAATTTCTCTCCCTTACCAATATTTTTCCTGGTTTATTTTTCTCCACAGCACCTATCACCGTTTAGAGTACTATACATTTTGTCTCATTTACTCTCTCTTTTATTGACCTCCCCTATTACAGAATCCTAGTGCCACAGGGTAGGACTTCTGTTTTGTTCACAGATGTATCCTTAGTGACTCAAAGAATGTCTAGCACATAAAAGACCACCCCCAGTTTAATGAATGAATAAGGTAATTAATGAAAAGTAAAGAGTTTGGATTAGACTTCCTTCTCACTCTACTTTACCACAGTTGAATAACAGCACACACGTCATTATACTGTCTAAAAGACGGAGGAAATGGAGTAGTTATCATCATCATAATATAATCCCTAAATCTAGTTAAATATTATGTAATACCTTTATGTCCTTTTTAAATATCATATATTAAAGACCTATTGATCCCTTCTGGGACTGTCATTATTTAGAATCTGTATGGGATACCTGATAGCATTCCCCATTTTCTAAACGCAAATGGCATTGAAATCACAATCATTTAGAAAGTAAGTACTCATGAAAGCAATGCCAGTACTCAATAACCTTTGAGAAAGTTTTCAGATCTCATCCATTCTGAATGTAAAAACTTGATTTCTTTTTTAATAAAGTTCACCAATAACATGATGCTGCCAAAGCCACTGAAATGTCACAGAGCTACAGAGCTAGAAAGTAACTTGGGATCATTTGATTCACACCTTTTCCGTAAAGTATGTAAATATCAAAGCCACTCAGGACCCACCTATTTCTTAGCATAGAAACACATTTAGACATATGTATGAGAAGCATGAATCCTCTCAGATAATAGACCCATTCTTTAAATTTTAATGTGGACGTTTAACCTCACATTGATTCTCTAATTTTGTGCTTCAGTATCAATTATTACAGAACTATTGGGTTTACCTTCCAGTTTATGTAAAATTTGAAGAATAAGAAACATATGTAAGTAGCAAATTGTATGCCATTTACGTTCAACTATTAGTCTGCTTTAAAACGTCAATTCTGAAAGTAGTTTCATTCAGAACGCTAAGACAAGAACAGATTAATGACATATGTTCTCTGTGTTTGTATTACAATATTTAAATTTAAGTAACAGCGAGACTGACACTGAGACCCTATCCTTCAATTATGAGGAAAAAACAAGCTTTGTCTCTGAGCGCTTTGTGCATTTGCATCAAAACTTTTAAATTGAACACTGCAAATTGTTTAAGCAGAAGTGGTTGAATTCTTGAGGCAATCTGAATCCAACTGAATACTTTCTGCTCCTTTACTAATTGTGTTAAGTATATAAATCACTTCATCTACGTTCTTCACACTCCCATGGAAGAAAATTCAGAAATTCAGAATGAAAAAGAAAACTTTGAGTTCCAGTTCGACCTTTTTAAAATATTAACTTTTTCCCCTAACACTCAGTTTCTTTACTAGTAAAACAGGGAAATGTTACCTGTCACACAGGGTTGCTGTGGAGCAAAATGCCTGAAAGATATTTGTGACCACAGGTAACTATAAACATAAAAGGCCATCATGGTTATTAATTTTGACATCACACCTACCAAAACAGCCCACAAAGTACAAGTAAAACTCACGAAATATTGAAGCACCAAACTGCCATTTTTTTGTAAACTCAGCAAAAACATATTTGGTCTCCTATGTAGATTCTTCTCTCAGTTTTACATTCATTTGTCCTCATAACCAAGCTGGTTATCTGTATACTGGTGAGAAACAGGTTTTGCCATATTGGTTCTCATTTATTAGTATTAATAGCTAACATTTATGGAGCTAAGCTTATTACATGCCGGGCACTGTGGAAGAACTTTATGTGCATTAGCCCATTTAATTCTCCGAACAACTCTGCATACAATTGTACTAAGGAAGCAACTAAGAAAGAGATGGGAATGCCCTGCATAAGTCTACAAAGCTAGAGATAGAGAGGGGATTTGAACCTGGGTAGCCTGCTCAGGTCCTGTACTCTTAACCATGATACCATACCACAAGGGTTTCAGACAGTTGTCTGCAGTACTTCGTGAGGCTGACTGATAAAGCTTATGTCTTTATTACTCAGCGCTGTTAATGGAAGTCTCGGGTGATTACCAGTGTTCTCAACTGACTCAGACAAGGATAGTAAACTTCACTGAGGATGGTAAACTGAGCCAAGCAGACTACTTACTATCTGAGTGGGCTTGGCTTTTTCTGGACAAGCAAAGTATTCCTTAAGCCTATGAAAGATGCTATAGGAAGAATTCTTCCCAATGATTCAAACATTATAAATGTGATTTTTTTATACATGTGTTGGTTCTATAATACAGGTTCATGGAGTCAGAATATGGCAATTACACTTGGAATCTTTGCCCTTCTGAGGAACAACGTAAGGTGTAACAGCCTTTAAGGTCGTACTAGAAGACATCATATTAACTTGATGTCTTTCAGCTATTTGGTGCTAAAGGAAAAACTGCTAGAAATGTCCATTGCTATATTCTTTAATATACAGAATTTCATATGACTGAAAAGTTGTACAAATAAAACATAGAGTAAATCTGTTATGGGTGTGTTATAGATCAAGTTGTCAAGAACATAAACTCTGGGTTCAGGATCCTGACCTTCCATTTATTTTTTGAAGGATCTTAAGCATGTTACTTTTAGCCCTCCTTTCCCCTTCTCTTAACTAGAAATGTTCCAGTTTATGGTAATTATTTTGTTGTTAGTTCAAGCTGAACAAAGGCTGGTTTCTTAAAAGCACTATATGTATTTTTACTTATCTTCTCCAACCTTATTACTTTTCCTCCACTACATAAAATTAGTCTTAGGAGTGGATAGAAAATCACATTAAATTGGAAATAATTTGTCTGTTAGACATTCAGTTAATTGACCAAATGCAATATTCCTTCAACCAGAGTCATATCCTTTTTGGGTAAATATGGTGTTTATATAATAGGGAAAGGGGAAGAGCAAAGAGGTCTCTAAGTAACCAATAGCAATATTAACCTTTTAAGCATAAACTCAAGATAAGATGGTCATGAATGCTAAGGAGCAAAACAAAGTCAAATGGTCTATGACTTTGTAGTACTACCCCTTGCAGTAAATGAGTGCAAATAAAAAATAAAGACAAACATGTTATAGGTTCTTAGTGTCCAACCAAAGTTAAAACAGTTTCTATTGAGATCTTAGTTTCACATCTTCACTGGTAGGACAACACCATCCTGGATAGAAAAAGCTCAAGGCATTTGCAAACAACTCAAAAGATGAATTTCTCCATTAGATCCGCACATACTTAGAGAAACTAACTTTGCAAAATATCGAGGGGGCACAAAGTTAATATAAAACATTGCCTTAGTCCTGTTCTCTACGCCAATAGCCTCCACTCTAGGGCCTCAGAAACTGAGCTGAACTGAGCCTAGGGAGTATTGCCTTTAGCCTGGGCTAAAGGAAATAAGTACCCCCAAAAAAGGTGTACCAGGAAGCAAGGAAGTTGGGAATAATTTCTAAGGACAATTCTAGGGGCCACAGGGAAGAGGGAACAACAGAATATACACACACAAGCCACAATTTGGGAGCAGACAGCCCATGGAGTGCCAGCACCAGCAGGGTGGGCTCTGGGTGGGCTGGTTTGAACAGCAGGAAATTAGACCTTTCTATGATCTCCTACACTGGTAGGATTCTCTGCTTGTGACTCTCTAGTTTTGGAAGAGAATTCACCCTGGCCAGGGGGGTTTTGTTTGCCCCTTCACATTATTGAGCACACATGATATGTTCCAATGTAAACTAGAAACAACAGCCTGGCCATCCAATGGGTTTTAATAAGAAGGTTGTGTTACAGGCAGCAAAAATGATCTCCTATGCAAGGAGCAGAAGAGCTATAATCAACTGTACCTATATCGATGCTAGTAACACATCAATTAAAAAGAAAAAAATGTGTCTCCGGAAAGGAGTTGGAAACACTTGCTTTGGAATAGAGAGGCACATTTCAGCTGTGTGCCACTCATCCAAGGAAGAGGAGGGCATGGCCCATGGATCCTATTCAATTTCTGTAATGGAATGATATATACATTGTGAAAATGGAAACATTAGGTATTTCATAAACAGATGCCATTAAGCATTTGATTTTAAGACCAGTGCCTCATACGCTAACTCCACACTTACCAACATCCAACACATTATAGCCTGACTCCCCTTACATTTTGAGGATAAGAAGAAAATGTTCTGTTCATGAATACATAATAACACTGATGAAAGAGAACAGTGTAGTTTGAATTGAAACCAAATCGTTGTTCTGTTTAAAGTGTATCCGACTCAGAGTGACGGTTTTATTCTGATGTACAAACAAACAAAGTTTCTGAGCTCGTAAAATTGAGGACCAGACCCTGAGCCATGCTAAACTCATCAAGAGAAATGCTCTCAGAAAGCACCCAGCCTGATTCTGATCTTGAGACCTGTCTCCATGAATTTCAAACTAATGACTGATAATTAGACGCTAAGTTAAAGATATTCAGGTGAGTATGTTTTTAAAAATAACTTGTAGGGGCGCCTGGGTGGCGCAGTCGGTTAAGCGTCCGACTTCAGCCAGGTCACGATCTCGCGGTCTGTGAGTTCGAGCCCCGTGTCAGGCTCTGGGCTGATGGCTCAGAGCCTGGAGCCTGCTTCCGATTCTGTGTCTCCCTCTCTCTCTACCCCTCCCCCATTCATGCTGTCTTTCTCTGTCTTAAAAATAAATAGACGTTGAAAAAAAAATGTTTAAAAAAAAAAACTTGTATTGTTTTTATTTATTATAAAATGAATATACGTAGATGTTTTTTAAATACAGATAAGGAAAAAACTCAAAATTAAAAATTGCCTCTACTGATAATTAACTCATTTTTGTCTCACAACAACCCAGTGAGGTCAGAACTACTGTTATACCTATTTAATAGATTTTAAAACCAAGGTAGAAAGATTAAGTAATCCGCTCTGGCTCACATAGCTGGTAAATGACAAGAGGGTGTGCTTCCCCCCACACCACATCTGTCCCATAATCCCTTCTTTCACACAGTCTTCTCCTTACAATTGCATACATTATTGTCCTTAGAAAAAGGTGGAAAATAGCATACATGCTTCTTCATGGTGAACCTTTCTCCCCTTTAGCCCCATCCCCACAATACCAGGATGCATCAAGAAGGTATTGAGGGGGGTGCCTGGGTGGCTCAGTCGGTTAAGCGGCCGACTTCAGCTCAGGTCATGATCTCATGGTCCGTGAGTTCGAGCCCCGTGTCGGGCTCTGTGCTGACAGCTCAGAGCCTGGAGCCTGTTTCAGATTCTGTGTCTCCCTCTCTCTGACCCTCCCCTGTTCATGCTCTGTCTCTCTCTGTCTCAAAAATAAGTAAAACGTTAAAAAAAAATTTAAAAAAAAGAAGATATTGAGGTATCCATACTAGAGTGCCATTGCTTTCATGCCTTTCTGTTGACAAAACTAAGGGAAAAACTTTTTTTTTTTATCATGAGTTTTTAGTGATAATCTGCAGTTCAAATTCAGTAAGAGAGTTTTTCTCATATTTCCCCAATCTATATTTTTACCTCCCTCTCCAAGTGAGAAACTTAATAGCACAAAACATCAATATATTACTCATTTGCACTTATGTATCTTACACTTACATATTTGCACTTATGTATCTTACTATACATAAAAAAAACAGTTTCAGAATCAATTCATTGATACCTGTATTAGTGACACATTTACCATGTAAAATCAAGATTTTTCCCCCTTAGAATACATGTCACAAAGAATGTATAAAGTACTGTATTCAGATGTTATTTGAGTTCATTTTTTTGTGTTTGTGTGGCTATGTTTTATATATGGTTAGGCTCCCTGATTTCTGTTTACATTCAAATTTTAGGGTTTGCTTTCTTCATTATTTCTTATTAAATATAATTATTTGAATATATTTAAGTGGTTTGAAATACAAAGCTATATAAAAATGTACACTCAATGATGTCTTAGTCAATGGCCTCATTCTCACACATCGCTGTAGATTTCTCCTTCATGTTTCCATTTGCGGGGGAAACAAGTAAATGCATGTGTCTGTGTGAGTGTGTGTGCTTGTACATGCACAGCAGAAGAGGCATGTGGGGGCCCAAGTTACATTTATAAAAGAACACAGTACATTTAAGGGCAAATAAGAAAATCTGCAAAGCTAGGATGATTAATGAACACAGCATTTGACAAAACAAATGTATAGATTTTGCAATGATACTTACATGATTGAAAGTGAAAATGAAAACATTTCATTCTCTCCCTAAAGTTTTGTGACCTCTAGTTTTATGCCAATCTCTGGCAACTTTCATGTCCACAAATTATATTTAATGTGTCTAACCCCTAAAATAATCATGAAAATAGCACTAGAAGCATTTAGATTGGGAATAATTCTAACAACTTGTCTGAAGGGAATGTTCTTCTTACACAAGTGGTTGTCAATTATTTTGTCATCTACAAGTCTTCCTAAAGAAGCTACATTGTAAATTTTTTAGGGAACTAGCATTTGCTTAAATGATTGAAATACTTTTACTAAGCTTCCTTAAATTAAAGCTCTGGTAGCCAAGATGTTACCTTTGTAGAAGAGTTTATTTGTGGAATTCAGTTTTCTTTCCTTCCTATTCATGTTGAATAGTTTCTTGACTTTCTGGCATCAGATTACTGTCTGGTCTAGCTTTATGTTACTTAAATCATAGGAGCCTATTAAGGCAAGAATTCACATTAAGAATGATGTTACTGTTATTAATAAACAAATACACTGGTTTCTGCCAAGCTAAAAAATTAATATTGTAGAATTTTAACTGCTGAGTTTCGTCTTCCTGATAACCTGATGTTTTCATTTGCTAGGACTGCAGCAACAAAGTACTACAAATTGTACGGCTTGAACAACAGAAATGTATTGTTTCACAGTTCTGGAGGCTGTAAGTCCAAGATCACGGTATTGGTAGGATTGGTCCTTATGAGGGTTGTGAGGGAGAGTCTGTTTTATGCTTCTTTCCTAGCTTCTGGAGGTTTGCTGCCAATCTTTAGTGTTCCTAGCTTGTGGAAGTATTGCCCCATCCCTGCCTTCCATATAGTCTTCTGTGTGTGTCTGTGTGTCTGTTTCTGAGTCCAAATTTCCCTTTTTTATAAGGACCCAGTCTTACGGAATTAGGGACCCCCCCATGACCTCATCCCAATCACCTCCAAAGACCCTATTAAAAAAAAAAAAAAAAAAGGTCACATTCACAGCTACCAGGGGTTAGTACTTACACATATGAATTCTGAGGAAAACAATTCAACACACAATATTTGATATATAAATTATACCAAAAGTTACACGTTTTCTATTACAGTATTGGAATAATTTTGCGATTTTGTAGTATGCTCAGTGCTATTATTACCAGATATGAGAAAGAGAAGGGGGTGGGGGGAAGGGAGAGAGAAAGAGAGAGAAATTGTTTTTAAATATTTCCAGGCCTCAGTTGAAGTTTTCTTTCAAATAAATTTTGATTACTATTCACGTATATTGATGATTCTTGATAGGTTACTTTGCATATACAATTCCTAATGTCAATCAGAATATCTGGACACTGGGGCACTAGGTGGCTCAGTTGGTTAAGCATCTGGCTCTTGATTTCAGTTCAGGATCTTGTGGTTTGCAGGATTGAGCCCTGCATCAGACTCTGCACTGACAGTGCAGGGCCTGCTTGGGATTCTCCCTCTCCCCTCTCTCTGCCCCTCCCCTGCTTGTGCTCTCTCTCCCTCTCTCCCCCCAAATAAATAAATACACATAAAAACTTTAAAAAAAAAATTTTTTTTTCAACGTTTATTTATTTTTGGGACAGAGAGAGACAGAGCATGAACGGGGGAGGGGCAGAGAGAGAGGGAGACACAGAATCGGAAACAGGCTCCAGGCTCTGAGCCATCAGCCCAGAGCCCGACGCGGGGCTCGAACTCACGGACCGCGAGATCGTGACCTGGCTGAAGTCGGACGCTTAACCGACTGCGCCACCCAGGCGCCCCTAAAAACTTTTTTAAAAAGAATATCTGAACCCTGCCTTTATATCCAATATTGTGATAGGGACGGCTGAAACACAATCACGAAAGCTAACAAAACAACTACATGAGAGTTTCTCTGCCCACAAATACAACATATTAGGAAGGCAGGAATAACAGTAAAAAACATAAATAATAAATATTTAAGGGCTAAATCTTGATAGGGACTAGAAATATTGCAGGAGCTCAGAAAATGAAAATCCAAATAAGGTTTGTTAATCTACAAATACTCTGAAAAATCAATGAGAAAATGAGAAACATTCTAGTAAACATGGTCCATCAAGAAGTGATTGATTAAATTATGCTATGTCTCTGTACCATGGAGGACTCTGTCATTATTAAAGAGTAGATCTGCCTGTGTTGAAATGGAGTAGAGAAAGATAGGTTAAACCAGAAATTACTAATGGCTGAAAACTTGAAGAACTAATTTCAGGAAATGAGGAAGAAAAATATACTAGAATGGAAGAAGAATTTAACTTTTGATTTTATACCTTTCTGTGCTGTTTGCATTTTCATAGTTTATATGCTTTATTTTTTAGTTTTCATCATATTTTTAGTTGGAGGAGCTCATTTGTCTAAAATTGAGCTAATCATCCTTCTCTGTTTATGACACACTATTATCATTGGGCCATATATCTTTGTTCTTTTATTTATTCACTCTTACCCCCACATCCCTCTCTTCTTCCCTTTGCCTCCCTAGAAGGCATCACCGTATTGTGCTTAACATACATCTTTTTGTTTACATGTGACCTTACAAGGCATGTATTGTTTTGAGTTCACCGTTTTAAAGGTATGTAAATTATATCATCATATCTCATTTTGTACCTTATATTACTCACTAGGTACCATGTTTTTGACAGCATCCGTGTTGCTTGCTCCTTGATGCATCTTTTTTCTCTTTTCTCGCTCTCTTTTTTTTTTTTTTTAATTTAAATTCAAGTTAGTTAACATACAGTGTAGTCTTGGCTTCAGAAGTAGAACCCAGTGATTCACGTCTTACATATAACCCCCACTGCTCATCCCAACAAGTGCCCTCCTTAATGGCCATCACCCATTTAACTCATCCGATGTCCCTCCCCTCCAGCAGCCCTCAGTTTGTTCTCTGCTCTGCGTTACATCTTAATCTACTCCTTCCACGTGCTGGATACAAGTCATGGTGTGCACCGTTACCATTGATCTGTCCACTCTCCTTTAATTTTTTTTTAATGTTTATTTTTGAAAGACAGAGACAGACACAGAGTATGGGGGGGGGGGGAGGCGGAGAGAGAGGGAGACACAGATCTGAAGCAGGCTCCAGGCTCTAAGCTGTCAGCACAGAGCCTGACGCGGAGCTCGATCTCATGAGCTGTGAGATCATGACCTGAGCCGAAGTCAGACGCTCAGCCGACTGAGCCACCCAGGCGCCCCAATCTGTCCACTCTCCTACAGAACACTTGGGTTGCTTCCACAAATAACACACAATGAACATCCTGGTATAAGTCCTTGTATTGACTTCTACAAGAAATTATTTGACCTACATAAGAATTTACTTATGTAAGTATTCCCAAATGGAAATACGAGTTCATGGTTTATATGCAAACATAATGTGTCCAAATGGTACCAGCTGCTCTCTGAAATGGCAGCTCCCATCCACAAGCCTGCCAGTGGTGCACAGGGTCAAATGTCCCATGTCCCTGCCCATATTCAGCATCATGCAGCTTTAACATATTGTCTAGTCTAGTGGGTCCAAAGAGAGATCTCCTTTTTTAACTTGAATTTCTTTAGTAACTTTTAAAAAATTTCATGAGAAAATGTCTTCTCCATCCAAATGTATTACTTTATAATCTAGTGCTCCTTTACTCTGCTGCGACCTCTCTTAGAATCCAACTATGTGTTTTCACCTAGTCAAACTTGTATATCTTGTCTAAAACCTCAAACTCAGCATCTTTCAAAGCAATATAAAAAGTTCACAGATGATTACTACTGAGAACAATCTTGGTGATCTAGAACAATATCTTCACTTTAGACCAAGGAAACTGAGGCCCAGAGAAAATAAGTGACTCTCCTACTATGAAGGGGATTTGAGGGACAGAATCAGAACTGATAAGCAGCAAGGTACAGGGTTGAAGAGGCAGAGCTTTGGATTAGACAGAAAAAGGAAAGTACAAGATGGTTGGAATAGTTGAATTAGGTTTTCCAAATGGAGCTGAAGCTGAAATGACCTTTGGAAACATGCAGACAGAAGGGAAATGTACAGGGTTGAGAAAGCAACAAAGCCATCATCAAGAGGAATAAGCATGCTGTGTTTTGTGCATGACAGAGGGCAGCAAGAATGTTGCCATAGTCAAAATGGCCCTGGGAATTGGGAAGTCTGGTGAATCAGCTAGGACTGGCTATTTAATCTTCCGTGCCAGATGAAAACGCAGAGTCCCTTGTTCAAAACTTAAGAATTACAACAGGACGACAGCTAAGCATTCAGCTAAGTGCCAATCAACTAAGTGCAAGACTTTGTGCAAATGTACAGGTTGCACATCTATGAAGCTCGCCCTGAATTTGGCAACGTTTAAAAAATGTGGTTGAGGGGCGCCTGGGTGGCGCAGTCGGTTAAGCGTCCGACTTCCGCCAGGTCACGATCTCGCGGTCCGGGAGTTCGAGCCCCGCGTCAGGCTCTGGGCTGATGGCTCAGAGCCTGGAGCCTGTTTCCGATTCTGTGTCTCCCTCTCTCTCTGCCCCTCCCCCGTTCATGCTCTGTCTCTGTCTGTCCCATAAATAAATAAAAACGTTGAAAAAAAAATTAAAAAAAAAATGTGGTTGGAATTAGGATCCACTGAAGTTTGTGAGCAGAATGATAAAATGAAAACAATGTTTAAAAAAAAAAAATAGAGACCTCTTCTGGGAATAATTCCATAATATGTATCAAAATTTAAAATGTACTCACTCTTGGGGTTAACAGTTGCACTTCTAAGAATCTATCCTGCAGATATTTCATACATGAGCAAAATGGCATTTGTTCAAAGATATTCACTGCAGTGTTGTTTCCACTAGCAAAAGATCAGAAGACTAAATGTCCTCGGCTAAGGAACTGGTTAAGGTAATTCCAGTACCTTCATGCAATGGACATTTTCATCATCCTCATACATTTTAGCATTAGAGCTGGAGTCTTCATTTCCAAGCTTTGATTCTAAATCTTTAGGAAACCTGGCCCGGAGCACTATTTGTGATTGTGAGACGGAATAAATAATGTTTTACTTTTTAGCCAGTAGAGTGCAGTTAGATAGGAACATAGAACTATTAAAAAGAAAGAGGTAGCTCCACTTGTATAGAAGAAAAATTTGCTGCTATCTTTAAAAAAAAAAAAAAAAAAGAGAAAGAAAGAAGAAAGAAAGAAAGAAAGAGAGAAAGAGAGAAAGAAAAAGAAAGAAAGAAAAAAAGAAAGAAAGAAAAAAGGCAACGGTCACAACAGTAGGTATGGTGTGTACCTTTTGTGCAAAAAAGCTAAATGCAATTTGTATCTACATACGATTTCTGTGCAGGGAAATACAAGAAAGTGAAGGCAGTGGGTCACCTCTAAGAAATGGAACCCAGAAAATGGGGGTAAGGGGTGGAGGGTGGGATGAAGACAAGCTTTTTAATGCATACTCTTAGCTTTTTGAATTTTGCACCATACGCATGGATTACTTATGAAAAGAATATGTATATATACATACATACATATATATATATATATATATATATATATATATATATATATATATATATACTTCCATTAGATGGGTGGCCGAGTGCCACAGCTCAAGAGGGGTTGAATAAATGCTGCATCAGAAATGAGTGTCGAGAGAAGGATAAAGAATTCATACCCATATATCCTCCACCCTGAAGACTCCATATGAATTCGAAATTAAGTCAATTTTGAACCAGCAATAAAAATGATTAAATTTTGAAAAATTAAGGAAATTAGAAGCAGAAGAAGGAAGGAGGGAGGGAAGAAGTAGGAGAGGGAAGGAGGGAAGGAATAGGAGAGGGAGGGAGAAAATTCAACTAGCAGCAATTGTGGGGGGGCAAAGGAAAGCAGGGGTTTCCCAGGTAACCCAGGGGGTGAGCTGATAAGGATCTGCAGTAGTCCAGAGGGACAGGCCTGAGGAGGAAGAGCAAGATTCAGCGCTGTTTTAAAAGAAGAAAATCCGACTTGTTGACTAATTAGACATGCTGCAGAACTAGGAATGAGCCTATCATGAGCAGGATGATTTTGCAGTGACAGCTTTCCAGGAAAAATTGCTGCATTCTCAACATCTGCATGCATCTGAGAATTACACCTGGATTCTTCATTTCCATGCCTTGATTTTAATCCTTAGGAAAGTAGGCCTTGGGGTACTACTTGCGATTCTAAAATGGAATAAGTAATGATTTAATTCCCAGCCAGTAAAGGGCAATCCAAATGACTGGCTCCACCATTTCCCCAGGGCTAGTTTGTAACCTGGGACAGAAATAAGCTGTGTGTATTAAATCAATACAATCACTCACAAGTTAAAAAAAAAAAAAAAAAAAAAAAAAAGCATTGCTTTGGTGGCTATGTATTAAATGAACTATTTCTGTTTCTTAATGGTTTGCTTTCTTCAGATGATATAAGCCTGGCCACATTTCCATGGTGAGCCAACACCAACCAGGGATAGGGTGCCTTGAGCAAGAGTTCCAAGAGCTATGATGCAAATGACAAGCTCCTGCCTGCCCCATCAGGCTGTCACAATGACAGGTTTCCTGAGAGAAATGATTGGGTAACATTCCACGGCACTCCTCGCTTTCTCCTCTCTGCCAGCCTCAGAAAGGGCCACTCATCAGAGCATGGTGGCTCCGCAGACTAGGAAGTGCTCGTGTGTGCTACCCAAAAGACACCGTAGGCCATCTGTGATCTTTCCCTGCTTAACCATACCAGTCACGAAATCACTGCTTCCACAGCACCTCCGATGTGGAACAGGATTAACACGGAGCATTGCAATGAAACACAACGATACACGTATTTGTCCTGACGTGACCTGTGTCATGATGTGACTCAGAATTAGCAAGAGGAAGTTCTGCCTGCCTGAAGAAGCCCTGTCTCCACCGATTCCATGACAACCCACTCCCCTGCTTCTCCACCTCTGGCTCCTCAACTCCTACCACTCCCTAAAACAGACCTTCTCAAGGCTTGGCCTTCAGCTCTCCTCTCTCTGTGATTTCCTCCACTTTCAAATACTTACCTTTTACTTCTGTGTTGTTGCCCCCGACTCCACTTTTGTAGTCTTGATTTCTCTAGATCTAGAGGTCAACTGCCCAGGAGGCATTTCACCCTACTTACCTCAGAGTGTGTATTTCCGGAAGCAAACACTTTACTCCACCCTTTTCCTTCCAGTCAGTTTTCTGCCAGACCTGACATGATACCACTATTCTCCCAGTCACTTAAACTAGATTTCTTTTTCCCATCCTTCTACCTGGCCATGAACCTCAAGCAACAGCCTTCCTCCTACTTCAGAACCTCAGTGCTGCTCCGATTACACTGTAATCACCTCCTGAATGAATTTCCTGACTTCTGGTTTCTCTTACTTCTACTTCTCTGGCACATTGTTACCAGATGATCCCTTGAAAAGCTTTGACTCTGGGGCACCTGGGTGGCTCAGTTGGTTAAGCGTCCGACTTCGGCTCAGGTCATGATCTCACAGTTCATGAATTCGAGCCCCACGTTGGGTTCTGGTGCTGACAGCTCAGAGCCTGGAGCCTGCTTCAGATTCTGTGTCTCCCTCTCTCTCTCTGACCCTCCCCCATTCTCTCTCTCTCTCTCTCAAAAGTAAATAAACATTAAAAAAAAAATTTAATGCTTTGATTCTTCTCTTGCTCAAAAAATCTTCAGTGGCTTTCCTTGCCACAGAATTACCTTTATCCAAACAACTTGGAATAAGTCCTACAAACTTTTTCATGGTCTTAATAGTTTTTTTGTAATTCTACCAGAGATACATTCTTTACATTTTTCTTAAACTTTCATATTTTCAGCCTATATCACATTCAAGGGGAATAAGTTCTCTAAATTTATTATGTTTTGGGTAAAACTGTTTCTCAATTTTTGTTGTTTCGATGCAAGCAATATAAGTACTACTCAAACTGACTTAAAAAAAAAAAGATAGCTCATTTTCCAAAGACAAGTTACTGACTCACATAAACACAAAATCTAGATTTTGTTCTATTTAAGCATGGTTGCTTTTAGGGGCTCTGCATCACATTGGGGATGTGTCTCTCTCTCTCTCTCAAGCAAGATGGCATCAGCAAAACTAGCTATATACTCAATCTGTTTGCTCACCCAACAAGAAGATAGTTTTTGTTTATATCTCTGGAAAGAAAGTTCTGGTAAGTTCTGGAAAGTTCTATCATCCCTCTTATGGCCACATATCCATCTCTAAATTAAACAAAGGTGGGGTGCCTGGGTGGCTCAGTTGATTAAGCATCTGACTCTTGATTTGGGCTCAGGTCAGGATCTCACAGTTGGTGCAGATCCTGCTTGGGGTTCTCTCTCCCTCTCTGACTGCCTCTCCCCTGCTTGCTCTCTCTCTCTCTCTCTCTCTCTTCTCTCTCTGTCTCTCTCAAAATAAATAAATAAACCTAATTAAAAAAAAAAAAAAACACCATGACAAAGGGAAATATCTGGCTAGACCTGTTTCACATACTTACCACTGTGACAGAGATGAGGGGGAGAGTTAGCCTCACCCTAATCTCAACGTATCAGTTCTCCACAGAATAGAATACTTGTACCAGACTTCTATCAGAAATAAATGAATTGCTAAATACACACACACACACACACACACACACACACACACACACACACACACACAGAGAATGCTTTTGGCTGTGTATAACAAAGTGCCCACCACAAATGGGTTTAAACAATAAAGATCTTTAATTACCTTACCTAAGACTGGATGGAGAAAATCCCACCATGTCTCTTTCTTCTGGGTCATCCTCAGTCTTTCTTCAAGTCACAAAATTGGTGGAGCAGCTCCAAGTATTATACCTCATATGGCAGTGTTACAAGCAGGAAAGAAAAGGCAAAAGAGAGCTTCCATACCATCTTTCCCAGAAGCCCCTAGGTTATGTCTATACTGCACTGTCTTTGGCAGGAAGGGTCACAAACCCATCTGAGACCAATGTTTGGAAAGGAAAATGTAATAACTGGCTTACAGCACCACATTTGTTCCTAGAGCTAGGCTGACTCATATGGACTTGCAGTAAGGAAAAAAAAAATGTAGTATGGTCTTTGATAGGTCACTAATATTATTTGTCACTAGGCTGTATTCCTCATTTGATCCTTCTTTCTCTTTAAACTTTTGGTAGTGTTTAAGTTTTTTAGACTGTTTTAAATTTTGAATCGGAACATTTTGGAGTTTGAAGGAACGTAGTTAGATCAGGGCTTTTCAAAATCTTTTATTTCAGACTTGTAACCCATCAAACAAATGCAAATAGAGTTTAAAAATGGCCTGGTGGAGGGGTGCTTGGCTAGCTCAGTCAGTGGAGCCCTCCACTCTTGATCTCAAGGTTGTGAGTTCCAGCCCCACCTTGGGTACAGAGGTTACTTATAAATAAAGTCTTTTTTAAAAAAAACGTCTAGTGGAAGTGATGGGGCTGGGCAAAGAAGGTGGGGCCCCAACAGACAATGGCCATGAGGCTCTCCTGGCAAGTTAGAGCCCTTTCAGGATGCACTTTAAAAAAAAACACATCTCTATCCAGTTCTAGTTCTCTCATTTTAAAGAACTGAGGTTGTCAGAGGTAAAAATGATTTGACTGCATTCTTCCACAGGTGACTTAGGACTGCAGTTTCAATTTACTGAGTCCCTAACGTCTTCATATCTTCTATGTCTTCATAATTTCATGATGTATTTATCTTCAAATTTTGCTCTCTATTCACACAGTAAAAACTTCTTAAAAATAAATCCTAATGTGGGAGTTCTTAGGTTAGTCATTAATCTTTTATGATTTTCTCCAACGCCACTCTAGTATTCTTGATGTATAGTATCCTATGGGTAGAGGCTCTGATTCATGAAATTAGTGTTGAAAAGGGGCCCATGATCAAGTCATTCACAATGAAAGAAAGAGCGGTTTAGAGAAGTTTGGTCATTTGGCTAGAATCACCAATGCTTCAAAGTCAGGTCACAGCGTTCTAATTTACTCTTATAATTTGGTCAGGGTCCTAGCTCCTTACCCCTTGTTCCTAACAAATGTGAACACGTAGTTGTTTGAATAGCTACTATAACAGAAGAAAAATAGGGAGGAGTTGTTACAAATCGTCTAAAGGTCCGAAGAGACATCTAGGTAGCTGTGTAATCCTGTACACACATAACAAAATTTCCATTTGCCTGCTTCACCGCGATCAGCTTCAGAAGAATCACTTAATAAAGTTCAACAGAAGTTAATAGGATTGGATTTTTTGTCAATCTGAATGTTTTCCCACTATTTTATGATAATTATTTAATTACAGATTCCACTGCTTTATTTAATATTGAATACATAAACATATAATTACAAACAGAAGCGAATCAGCGCACACGTGGAAATATCTCTTCTATTGAAATATGGGAAGCACTTCCCCCCGTGAGCATTGGTGGTTCAGTGGTAGAATTCTCGCCTGCCACGCGGGAGGCCCGGGTTCGATTCCCGGCCAATGCAACCTCGCTTTTCATTTTACTTTCTAACTGTGTAAGTTAGGATCCCAAAGCAAGTTCAACGGTAACCAAACCCAAAAGTTGGTTTTATGCAAACAAGGAAAGAGGTATCAGGGGCAATTTCCGGTTTCGCTTTTACTTACAACTTAAAAGGCCGTTTCCCTAGGCTTCGCTGTTGTTTCTCTGCCTCACTGTTAGATTGTTCTTGGACGCCCTACTGTTCTGTGAGCAAAAGGTCTACGTGTAGTGTTTTCCGTGCTAGGAAAAGAAAAGGGATAACGGCTGTTTGGAGATGCCGGGGATTGAACCCGGGACCTCACACATGCGAAGCGCGCGCTCTACCACTGAGCTACATCCCCCAGCCGAGCATCCCCTTTCTGGTAAAGGTATTCATTCAGTCTCTGTGGCGCTGCTCAAATTAGTAGGGTTTCACGACCTGTTTTCGGTGAGCGTCAATGCCGCACGTTTCCACTCTTCCCACCCCGGTGTGAGGCCGCTCCTCCGGTGCTTCGGGACCTGCCGCAGCCAGCGCTCCGCGGCACAAGCAGGACGAGCTCCCGAGCACTCCCGCGCGCGCCGCGAGCGCGCAGCAGGAGCGACGGAGCGCCCGGCCGCGCCAGCGGGGGCGGGACGGTCGTGCGCAGAGCAACCCAGGGCTGGGGCCCTCCGCGGGTTTACCGCGCAGGCGCCGGGGCCGCGAGGTCGCCGCCGCCTTGCCGCCGGCTCCCCCGGGACTCGGAGTCGGGACTGCGGGCCTGCGCCGCGCCGCCAGCGTCTCCCTGGTGCCCGCCTACACCTGCTCCTGGAGTAGAGCGCTGGGGACCCTCCGTGCGCGCTCGAAAACCTTAGGGCTTTACCTTTCCCCACCCCCTTAAGAAAACGACCTGTTCACACCAACTCCCCCATAAACTGGGTTATGTGGGGGCTACTCCACCAAACTCCTGGAGGTGTAAATGATTTCACGACATGCTCTTCTTTTCCATGGGGACCAAACTGAAAGAAAGAAAGTGACACCGCCACCCTCTTTGTAGCTTAATTAGATCGAAATGATGGTTAAGTCGGGGAGGGGAACCTGCTCAAAATGGATTTTTTTTCTCCCTGTTTGATATTTTTACACCTTGGACCCATCTGATGAATAGGTTAAGATAGTATAAAGTAAGTCACTGAACACCTCCCCTCCCTAACCACTAATTGCACTCCCAGCCCCAAATGAAGACACGTTATTTGGGTCCTGTTGCCTCGGAAATTGCCTCTCTCCAGTTGTTTGAGTGCTAGATAATACAATGAGCTAACTTGCATTCTAGCCGCATGATGTTGTGTTTGACCCTTCCGGTGCAGTTTAAACTGACACCACCCCAAGGCAAGCGAAGGCACCCTGATAGGAGGAGGGGAGAGATCTGGTGTCAGGGGCCCTGGATAGCTATCACTTCCAGCCCACCTGGAAGGCAGACCAGACCCAACAGGTAGCAAGGACCGGGTGGGCCTAGAAGTTCTACTCACTTCCGTTGCAGGAAAATACCCCTCATAAATGAAGTGGTCAACAGTCCAAAAGGCAGAGCGGAGAGAAGTTTCAGAATAATTCTGAGTAAACCACAAGCCGCATCATCAACTCTTAGATTACAAATAAATAAATTCTTGTGTTTGCTTACAGTAATTTAAACAAATAATGGCTCATAATCAGATTTTGTTTTTAACTAAAACAAGCCACATGCTGATCTAATACAATAATACAGAATGTCCAAAAAAAACACACAAAAAAACCCCAAAAAACAAACCACGTCAGGGGACAGCCATTAGGAGCTCTGCTCCAAGCCAGAACATTTCCAAACCAAACCCTAGATTCCATCCTGAGGCACTAAAAGATGAACGTGTCAGTTGACTCTGAATTGGGAAACGGATAAAAACATTTCTCCACCCTCAAGGTTTTCACTGGGGCAAATAACAACTGCAGCAATTAGTTAATTGTAAAGGAAGTAAGTTGGCCTCTGGTCACCTTACCTTGCCATTGTCTTTAGACCCCTCCCTCAAGTTAGGGCTTATTTCTGTCACCTGAGGAAACTCCCTTTCTGGGGACAACTCCTTTCTTTCTCAGGCAATTCTGAAATTTCAGAGCGAAGCCCAGAGAAGGCTCTTTTTAAATTCTCACTCATATCCTACCAAGCCAAGGTCTACGTAAATGCATTTGACAACAAAAATGAAGCTAAACTCTAAAGCCAACAGAGGATATCACATTGATTTACTGGCCTGGCTTAACCCAAAAGAAAGGCTCTAACTCAGGGGACTTTTTCAGCCACGGTGGTTGACGGGAAAGGTGAAATAGGAGGCACATTTTTGGATTAGGGAGCCTTTTCAGGAAAACTTGGATCACATCTATTCTTTATGCAAATAAAACTGCACCAACTCTGCTCACAGATGAAGAGACGCTGGCCAAATGTCCAAAATTATAGACTATAAAAAAAAAAAAAAGCCAACTCAGTTCTATCTTCTACCCTCCTATTTCTCTTGGTTGGAGACAAATTTGCCTTTCACAATCTCCCTCTTTCTTTGTCACACACATCACACACACACACACGCACACACACACCACGCACAAGGATTGACCATAGGCCCCCACTTTGAAGCACGTCATGTTTCTCTCTTCCTGTGCTTACACCTTCCCTTTCACATTCTTGCTTGAACTCTTGGCACTCTGTCCAGCAGGTACAGAGCGTGTTCCCTCAGAGCTGGTTATGAGCTAAAATGTTTATTCCCAGTCCAATTAGCAGTTCTTCCTCCCGACTGCACATTAGTACTACTGGCAGAGCCTTTGAAGAAGGCTAATGATTGCTAGAACCCAACCCCAAATCAATTAAATCAGAATCTCAAGGAACGGGTCCAGGCATCAGTACCTTTTTAAACTCTCAGGCGATCCCTTGGGGTGCCTGGGTGGCTCAGTCAGCTAAAGCGAGACTGACGTCAGCTCAGCTCATGATCTCTTGGCTTGTGAGTTGGAGCCTGGAGTGGGGCTCTGCACAGACAGCTCAGAGCCTGGAGCCCCTTTCAGATTCTGTGTCTCCCTCTCTCTCTGCCCCTCCCCTGCTCACACTCTGTCTCTCTTTCCTTCAAAAATAAATAAACATTAAAAAAGATGTTTAGGGGCGTGTGGGTGGCTCAGTCGGTTAAGCGGCCGACTTCGGCTCAGGTTACGATCTCGCAGTCCGTGAGTTCGAGCCCCGCGTCGGGCTCTGTGCTGACAGCCCAGAGCCTGGAACCTGTTTTAGATTCTGTGTCTCCCTCTCCCTGACCCTCCCCCATTCATGCTTTGTCTCTCTCTGTCTCGAAAATAAATAAACATTAAAAAAATATATTTGAAAAAAAAAAAAAAGATGTTTAATTTCAGGTGATTCCATACACAAAAATAAAGTTAAAATGGATGAAAGACCTAAATGTGAGACAGGAAACCATCAAAATCCTAGAGGAGAAAATAGGCAGCAACCTCTTTGACTTTGGCCACAGCAACTTCTTACTAATCATGTCTCCAGAGGCAAGGGAAACAAAAACAAAAATGAACTACTGGGACCTCATCAAGACAAAGAGCCTCCGCACGGCAAAGGAAACAATCAACAAAATTAAAAGGCAACCGACGGAATGGGAGAAGATATTTGCAAATGGCATAATGGATAAGGGGTTAGTATCCAAAATCTAGAAAGAACTTATCAAACCCAACACCCAAAAGACAAATAATCCAGTAAAGAAATGGTCAGAAGACACGAAGAGACACTTTTCCAAAGAAGACATCCAGATGGCTAACAGACACATGAAGACTCTCAACATCACTCATCATCAGGGAAATACAAATCAAAAGCACAATGAAATACCACTGACAACTCAGGAAGTAATAGATGTTGGTGAGGATGTGGAGAAAGGGGAACCCTTTTGCACTGTTGATGGGACTACAAACTGGTGCAGCCCCTCTGGAAAAGTATGGAGGTTCCTCAAAAAATTAAAAATAGAATTACCCTATGACCCAGCAATTGTGCTACTAGGTATTTATCCAAAGGATACAAAAATGCTGATTCGAAGGGACACATGCACCCCAATGTTTACAGCAGCGCTATCAACAATAGCCAAAATATGGAAAGAGCCCAAATGGCCATCCACTAATGAATGGATAAAGAAGATGTAGCATACACACACACACACACACACACACACACACACACACACACACAATGGAATACTACTTGGCATCAAAAATCATGAAATCTTGCCATTAGCAACAATGTGGATGGAACTGGGATGTATTATGCTAAGCGAAAGCAGTCAGAGAAAGGCAAATATCATATTATTTCACTCATATGTGCAGTTTAGGAAACACAACAGATGAACATAGGGGAAGGAAAGGAAAAATCAGACAAAAACAGGGAAGCAAACCATGAGACTCTTCAATACAAAAACAGAGGGGTGCCGAAGGGGAGGTGGGTGGGGGATGGGCTAAATGGGGGATGGGGGATGGGCTAAATGGGTGACAGGCCCTGGGTCTTCTATGTAAGGGATGAACCACTGGGTTCTAGTCCTGAAACCAATACTATACTGTATGTTAAGTAACTTGAATTTAAATAAATAAATTAAAAAAAGAATCTCAGGTGACTGCAAGGAACAAATAAGCCTGGGGGCTGCTGCTTGATGGCTAGCATGTCTAGAAGAGATGGCCAGTGATGGTGTTTAACAAAACTTAACTCTTTTAATCACTTTGCAGTATATGCATATACCAAATCATTATGTGGTACACCTTAAGCTAATACAATGTTCTATGTCAATTATATCTCAATAAAACTGGAGGGAAAAAAAACGAGAGGTCTATTACTAGCCCAGTAATTCTTGACCTTGACTGCATATTGGAAGTACTTGGCAAGCTTTAGAAAAAAAAAAAAAATCTGATGCTTGAATCCCATTTCCAAATATACTGATTTAACCATTCTGAAGGTGGTCATTGAACATTTTTAAAAGGTTCCCCAGCTGGCCCCATATGCCGCCAAGGTAGAGAACCACAGCATTCGAGTTCATCCTTTCTCAAGTTCTTCACCCCGTCGTATGAGCAGCCAAGCCTGTCACAGTTCTGACAACAGAGGACTCCTTGCTCAGAGCCCCCCCACACTTGGGAATTCGTGTTGCTAGAGGATGAAAAGAAGGTGACTCATTCCAACTTGTCTTCCCTATTTCCCTTCATCTAAAATAAAACCGGTGGTTGGGGCTCCTTGGTGGCTCAGTCGGTTAAGTGTCCAACTTCCGCTCAGGTCGCTATCTGTTGGTTCATGAGTTCAAGCCCTGTGTCAGGCTCTGCGCTGCCGGTGTGGAGCCTGCTCGGGACTTTCTCTCTCCCTCTCTCTCTCTGCCCTTCCCCCACTCACTCATGCTCTCTGTCTCTCAAAATAAATAAACTAAAACTGGTGAAGGCAGGTGTTCAAGTGCTAACACAAGCATTTCTTAACCTAACATCGCCTGTCTCCTCTAGGTGAGGTGTCTCTGCTGAGCTGCTAGCCATGAGAAAAGCTCCAGAGGAGAACAGGAAAGGGGTAGGCAGAAGAGTAATCTGCACTTGGCACCCGGGAATGGCCAGTGCCTGTGTCTTCCTGGATGAAAAAAAAAAAAAAAAAAAGACTGGACTGCTTTACTCAACACCTAAAGGTACAGGGAGCTCTTTGAAATACATCAATTTGCTCCTCAGGATCATAACTATTAGTAATTCTTCATCACCACAGTTAATTATCATTAATAACAACCTGAAGGCCAAAATAGCTACTGGTTACATTTAATTCAGGGAAAGTTAATAAACACTACTCTTTTCCATAAGTATCCCAAAGTGAAAAATTACAGTGGCCATAATTTGCATTTAGGATTAGAAGTATTTATTGAACAGCAAGTTAGATCCTACTTGGAAAGATGCAAATTCTATAATTTAGATTCTGGTTACAAATAGATGGAAACAGAAGGAGGTACATATTTAAGATGACATTTAGAGAAGAGATGTTAGAAAAAGCCCATACTTCTGGAAACTATCAATGGTCAGTCAGTTTAAGAAAGGGTGTTTTAAAACTGGAAGGAGAAAAAAAAATATCTGTATGGGGTCTGAGAGATTTTTCCAAATTCAGATAATCTGTTCACGATAAGTTTTGTAGTCTTATACTACTGGCCTATTCACAAAAGCTGGAAATAGGATACATACTTCTTATGGTGGTCTTGGAGGTCTGATCTTGCCAACTAGCTCCCCCCCTTGATATTAGGTATTATATTTTATTCTATAAGAAGTCTCCATAGCACTAACAGTCACTAAGTTCTCAATAGTCATATAATACATTCTGACTTACCATTTCAAGAAGGAAGCTGCTTTTTCTTTTCTTGTTTCTAAAAAATGGTGTTTAAGAGTAAATGGGCACAAGGGATTCTATTGGGGTAAGGAAGATATTCTGAAACATTCTAAAATTGGATCATGATGATGGTTATACAACTCAGTAAAACTACCCCAAATTACTTAATTGTACAGTTAAGATGTGTGAATTTTATGATTTGTAAATTATATATACCTTAATAAGGTTTTAAAAAGTGGGAGGGGGGAGGGGTTTATAAAGGAATGGAACATGTTAACAGTGGAATGGGATTAATGTGCCAGAGGGGCATTATACATGCATCCTGCATACCTAATCCAAAGAGAAAACAGATGGTACACAAAAGAAAGAAAGTGGATGACGAAAGCAGTGAAAATAGAAGGAAAGGAGCAAATAGTTGTGACACAGATAGGGAATCTACTGTCTCCCATGACCGTTACAAGAATAGGAAGTGCAAGCCATGGGCTGGGCGCTGAACGAAGCACAGGGGAACACAAATGTAGGTTGCAACGAGACCTGACGGATTCTACAGTGGAGTTTTGCGTGGAGTATTGAAGGAAGAAACAAACAAGAACATCCGAACTTGCCCAAGTTCACACAGGTACAGATGCTGAAAGCAGAAGTCAAACCAAGCCTACCTCACCCTTCAATCTGTATCCCCAGGCTGAATAGATGTTTTCTATGCACGTGCCAAAGGCTGCTGTTCTCCTTTCTATAATAAACGTCCTGACTTTTAGCTGGACCTATGAGGGCCAGAAACAATGAGATTTCCTACCCTCCCAAGCAGTAGCATGGAGGAAGAGGCAAACTGTCCTCCTTTGGGGACACATGCCAGAAGCTGTAAATAAACATCATTTCCCCTCACATCCTCTTAGCTAGACCTTACCCTCATGGCTAAATGTAGCTAAGTGAGGGTTGGACAAAAGTGAAGGTTGAAAGGTCAAGTCCACACCTGGGAAGATGGGAGCAGCCTGGATCCCTAACAACTGAGTAGTCATCCTGTGCTCTCTGCATCCAGACTTTTAGGAGAGAGAAACTTTCTTCATGTTTGATTTGGAACCTCTCTTTCTCACAATAGAAGCTAAGTTCTAGTTACTAAAAAGAATTATTCTTCCCAGAACACAGGTAAGCACATAGACATATGCTGCCCATGTGACCCAAAGAGACTGACTTTGATAGAAGCAGTGTTGTAACACTATGTTGGGGCGTTCAGAGCCCTGCCAATAAGGTTGGACTCAGACAAGCTGATGGCGGCCAGCGATCTTCTGTTTTATTAATTCCAGGTAAAGAAAGAATACAGAACTTCCTGGCTTGTATATCACCCAAAGGGAAATGGAGACGAAGGCAATTACAACAAAATGAAATATTCCTTCTCAGGAGTTCTTCTGTATTTTAACTATCCAAAGACCGTACTTCCTGCTGCTCCCCTCCAATTCTAGACTTTGGTTATTATGTTACAAACTCCTTTAAAAAAAAATGAGAAATGGGATGTAAGTGTTAACTGGTATCCAAAGTGCTCATATTTCTTGTCCCTCTTGGCTAACAAAAAAGATGTCATCTATGGGGTGCCTGGGTGGCTCAGTTGCTTAAGCATCTGATTTCGGCTCAAGTCATGATCTCACGGTTTGTGGGTTCGAGCCCTGCATCGGGCTCTGTGCTGACAGCTCAGAGCCTGGAGCCTGCTTTGGATTCTGTGTCTCCCTCTCTCTCTGCCCCTGTCCTGCTCATGATCTGTCTGTCTCTCAAAAATAAATAAACGTTAAAAAAAAAAAAAATTAAGATGTCACCTATGACGTTGCCCTTATCCTCCCTTGGGAAACTAAAAGTTTTCCCCTGATATACAAGAGGGCAGAAAGGATAATAAAAATCCTCTACCCTTAACAGCATTTAGATAAATGTTGTGTGGACCCCCCAGAAAAAACTCCACACCTCTGCAAAAAAAATTATATATATATATATATATATATATATATATATATATATATATATATAATATTATATAAATATATAATATCAATATTATATATAATAATGATAATATGTAATATGTAATACATATTTACTTTAAGAACTCTGTATGTTTATAAATGTAAAATATTCCTAACATTAATTCACTATGTGTTGCTTGACTTAGGGAGATATTTGAAATATGGATTATGAGAGAAGGAGGTATCTAAGATGACTCCCAGGGCTCTGGCTTGAGTAATTATGTGCATGATAGTATCATTCAATAAAACAGAATACACTGGAGGGAGAGTGAGTTTTATAGGTGGTCATTAATTCTATTGTTATTTTGTTCAATTTGAGGTATAGTCATCTCTCCAAAGGGAGATCTTGAGTAGATAGTTAGATGCTGGATTTGGAGACCAGAGGTTTGGCACTGAAATATATACCTGAGAAACACTAGTATAGAGAAAAGAAAGTCAGGGACTGGATGGGACTAAATAGGGACAGAGTTGAGAATGGGACAAAGGGACTGAAGATCTGGCTTTCAGGAACTCTAACAGGTAAGGTCGGAGGAAGGAGAATGAAAAGGAAGAGCCAGGGAGACAGAAGGAAAGGTAGAGGAGTGAGGTTTCAGAGATCTGGTTTTCAAATACCAGGTAAATACCTGAAATCAGGTAAGCTATCAAAGATTTAAAATGCCCACCCGAGGGGGCCTGGGTGGCTCAGTCGGTTAAGCGTCCGACTTCAGCTCAGGTCATGATCTTGCAGTTTGTGAGTTTGAGTCCCGTGTCCCGGTCAGGCTCTGTGCTCACAGCTCAGAGCCTAGAGCCTGCTTTGGATTCTGCGTCTCCCTCTGTCTTTGCCCCCCCCCCCCCCCCACTCACGTTCACTCTCTCTCTCTTTCTCTATCTCAAAACTAAATAAACACTTAAATAAATAAAAAAAAAATGTCCATTAGATTTAGTGACAGGGAAGTCATTGATTAACATTATTAACAGTTATTTCACTACAAAATCGAACGATAATTGTTAATATATGCTATGCAATTCACCGTTATTCTCTGCGGGAAGTTTTCCTGTCTTTCTTCTAGTAAAAGGGCTATTTCATGCTCTTTTCCTTCTAATACCTGCTTTAAATAAACGATTTCTTTTGAAGCAAGTTCATCTGGAAATTAGTGGAGGTCCAAGGAATCAGGAAAAGACAAGACACACAAATACTTTTAAATCACAGGAGAATTTACAAACAGGAAATGTTCTCTTTTTTCTTCTCTGGTACTAAAAAAGATTGCATTTATTCATTTGCTCCTTCATTTATTCAGTGAGCATCTACTGATCACCTACCATATGCCATGCACTATGTGTGGAGCTAGGGATAAAAAAAAAAAAAATGACCAAGTGCTGTCCCTGTTCTATTCCTTGGGGAGGCTGCCAAATATAAAGAAAGTAGCAATAGTGTAATAAAGGATATGATGGAAGAAACTAAGAGTTGCATGTGAATACACAGGAAGACCCCATAGTCCAGTTCTAGGACATGAAGGAAGGTTTTTGTAGATGTGTGAAGTATGCACAGCAGTTAACCTATTGGAGAGGAGTGAGGATTGGAGGATGAAGAGCATTCCAAGCAGAAGACACAGAATATGCAATAACCTAGCCATCAAGAAGGTCGTAATGGCTTTAAGGAACACAAATAAGTTTAGTGGGGAGGGTATATGCTCTATTGTAGAACATGAAAAGGAAGAGTTGAAGCTGGGAAATAGTCAAGGGCCTTTTAATTTTTAATTTTTTTTTTTTTTTTTTTACATTTGCTCATTTTTGAGAGACAGCGGGAGACAGCACACAAGTGGGGGAGGGGCAGAGATAGAAGGAGACACAGAATCCGAAGCAGGCTCCAGGCTCTGAGCTCTGAGCTGGCAGCGCAGAGCCCGATGCGGGGCTCGAACCCACGAACTGTGAGTTCATGACCTGAGCCAAAGTCGGACGCTCAACCGACTGAGCCACCCCGGTGCCCCAAGGGCCTTTTAAATATCAAAAATGCACAGAGATCTGTGAGAAACCATGATGAGTTCTACACAGAAAAGCAACATGAGATTTTATTTTTAGAAAAAAATTATTCTGGCTGCCGTATACAGAACATGTGGGAAGGGGCCCCAACAAGAAGCAAGAAAACCACTGGAAGCTTCCTCCTGGCAGCGGCGAACACCTGATGGACTCAGGCAAGAGATGAGAATCTAGGGCTGCACTATCCAATATGGTGGCATTAGCAGCCTATGCCTATTAAAATGGGGCTAATCCAAAGTCAACAGGTAAAATATCTCACTGATGATTTTTAATCATGACCTCATGCTGAAATGAAAACAATTTTAACATACTGGCTGAAATAAAATACATTAAAATTAATTCCATTGTTTCCACTTTTGTGGCCACCAGAGTGCTGAAAATTTTACACATTGGACTCACATCATATTTCTGTTGATTCAGGGCCTTTGCATTGGAAAGGGATACCATTGAACAAAGAGATATTGAGGAAATGGGTTTAGCAGGGCCTCCATACCAGTTGTATATGGAGGAAAAGGAAGAAATAAGTGATGATCCCAAAGCTTTTAATTTGACAACTAAGTGAAAAAAATGGCAGACTGAAGAGCACCTAGGAATAAGAAAGCCTTTTTTGTTTTGTTTTCATTTTAAGATATGAAAGATTTGGTATGTTTTATTGGAAACATGAAGGAGTCAGAAGAGAGGGAGACGACAAAGATATGTGAAGAGTACTATAAGTGTCTGCTTTCAGTAAAAGAGAGACATACCTATCTTACTGTAGCAAAAGATGTGTTCTGGGATGCAGCTAATTTTATAGATTTGGAGATAATCAGTTGAAAACATTTCCATGAAAAATGCTTCCGTTTTCTCTGTAAAGAAGAAAGTTGATCTCCTTGGTTGATCTCATGGCCAAGGGACTGTATTTAAAGTTTTGATGAAAATGGGAAAACTCTAAAGGAGCTGGAAGGGTTCCAGGCAGCACTGAAAGCAAGATGACGTTGGAGAGAGGACTGCAGACAGCTGCTGGCCCACAGTAGGCGCAGAGAAAGGGAAATGCCAGATTGTCTGAGTCGAGATTCCGTTAGGTGCCTTCAACAAAAGGACAATGGGGCCAGGAAGTTTGGGAATGGATAAGGGTAGGGACTGAAGAAATAAACACAAAATCTCAGGTTTTCCGGAAAGGAAGTAAAGAAATGAATGGGTTGACCAGATGCTGGCAGAATTCCTTGATGTCAAATTGAGCCAGCTGTGGTCAGTGGGATCTGCGGAATAAATTTCAAAGTCAGGGTGATGACATTGCCCTCAGGGTGGATATCTAAAATGGAGTGGAGGTAAAGGTTAATATACATATGATCAAGGAATTGAGAGGCTGTTTCACCTCGGGAAAACAGTGGGGTCTGAGTGAAGCAGGCAGTGAGCCAGAAGCATGTCTTTAAGGAATGAGGGGGTGGGTGGGTTGCGGACAGGAGCCAAGTAGATTTATAGCATAATAATTATCCAATACATGTTAGTTTCTTTCAATAGTTCACATACAAATTAATAAATGATCCTATTTTGTACTTTCACATTAAAATAATATTCCATCCTTCTCTCCACAAACACACGGAGACACAATGTATGTCTCCTCTTTCTCTCTCTCTCAACACACACACATGCATATGCACACACACTCACATATGTTCCCCACTGCTGGTTTACATTAATCCAGTTTTTAGACAAAAACTGCCACAGAGAATTGGGGGGAAATGTGTTAAGTTGTGCATTTTCTTTTTGTGCTGCAAAGCAAAAAAATTGTACATTTTTAATAAACAGAAAATGTTTATTTTTTAGAGAGACAGAGACACAGAGTGCTAGAGGGGGAGGTGCAGAGAGAGAAGGAGACACAGAATCCGAAGCAGGCTCCAGGCTCTGAGCTGTCAGCACAGAGCCCAATGTGGGGCTTGAACTCCCCAACTGTGGATCATGACCTGAGCCGAAGTCAGATGCTTAACTAATTGAGCCACCTAGGCGGCCCCAAAGATGCACATTTTTTAAAGCATAATTAACGACAGCAACTTCATAAATGTGCTCAAACATAGCTTCTAAAGGTTAGTGGCAGGCCATACTGAAGAAGCATTTTTTAAGACAGGTTTTTATAGTGAAAAGAGGGTTAACTAGGAGTCAAAAGACCTGATATCCAAGCAGGTTGGTCAGTTTTCTGTTAGGTGTTTTGGGCAAGACATTTAACTTTGCTCAATCTCCCCTTCCCCATCTGTAAAAGATGGGTGGCTTTGAAGGCTCCTCCAACTCAACGGGGTCTTTGTGAGGACTAAGTAAGAAAATGTACAAGAAATTCTTTTGTGACCTGTTAAATGTTCATGTAAGTTATCTGAAAGGACACCTGACCTAGCTCCAGTAAAAATTTATCGTGGTTCCCTACAAGACTGATAATATTCACATTCAAAAGGGGGAATTAAGAATTGGGTCAAATTTAAGATTTCTGAAGGAAGGCTACTCGTCTATCGATTATTGGTCATTGTGAACGTCAGGAGGATTTCTCTTCTTGTTTAGGGAGGTAGCAAAACACATAATCTCTTAGATTTCCTTAAAAAGTGTGGACTTAGGTCATCTCACTGAAGTCACTCGATACGTTTGTTTAAATAACAGCTGCTTGGACTCAGCGTCTAGAGATTCTGCCCTTTGGGCTGAAACTCAAGAACCTGTATTCCAGCTGGTGCTACACACACTAACACTTTTTATAGCAACTTTCTTGAGAGAGAATTCGCATTCCATGTAATTCACCCATTTAAAGGATACAACTCACTGGGTTTTGTATATTTACAAAGTCGTGCAACCATCACTATAAAATATGAGATCTATGGGGTTAGGTAAAAGTTTCATGGATGTGGAGACTGCTCTGTGGTTAATGGATAAAGGATCCCTCCCCCAACCCAAGTATAAAAATACATAAAAGACAAAATCATTGCCTGCAACCAGGCTGCTCTGCTTTCTGAGCTCTGACGGATTTCTGCTGAACACATTTTTTTCTACCTTACAAAAGGTGTAGCAGATCCTATAGAGAGAATACAAATGCTGCATAATTAAAGGAGTGTGGAATTTTCCTCCTTCCTAAAACTCTGGCAAGCCCTGGCTTTCTCTTTCCGGCCTACTGTCAGAAAGAGTTTGCTAAGGGGGAAAGAACATGATCAGGCTAAGGTTTCCCAGGTCCTCTTAAGGCCTACTTTTGGATCTGTAGGTCTTTTTCTCTTCTTAAGAATTCAGGATCAATGCAACTTCCTAATATCTTTAGACAGAGCATGTCTCTAATAGCTTATTGACATTTTCAGTTTGTCAGCTTCCAGAACTCCATTGTTGACTCAGTTCCATCTCTGTTTAATTAGAGGGGAAAGACTTTTAAACAAAAACACTTCATTGTTTCTGTAAATGGTAACATAAACCGTAAGGTATGAGCCAGAAAGAGCCAAGGCTTTAGAAGGAGTCACAACTCGATTCAGGCTGCTGTTTCAGATATTTTGCAAAGTACTTTTCTTAACTCTGCCGGGAATCAGTTTTGGAGAAGTGTACTGGGGAAGCTAGGTAAGTTTCTTTTCTGGTTTTCACAGAGTGTTTCTTCTTTAGTTTATAGTGTGGTAAATTTCTTGGGCATCACATTCACTTAAAAGAATTATGTATATATATTACCTATTTTATCTACTATTATCTGGTATTTTATATATAATATGCATGTGTGTATATTACATATTATTCTATATATTATATAATCTCCTCTCTTCTAATGGAACTAATAGCCACTCTAAGGAGGTCATATCAACAACTGACTTTGATCATGAGGACGGAAACAACAAAAAATCCATAAACTCTTATAGAAAGTTTAGACCAGTCATTCCTTTATTTTTTAAGTTTATTTATTTTGAGAGATGAGAGAGAGAGAGAGCAAGCCCGAACTGGAGCAGGAGAGGGGCAGAGAGAGAGGGGGAAAGAGAATCCCAAGTAGGCTCCGCATTGTCAGGGCAGAGCCCAATGCGGGAGCTAGATCTCATCACGGTGAGTTCCTGACCTGAGCTGAAATCAAGAGTTGGACGCTTAACCTACCAAGCCACCCGGGAGCCCCATATTATGTCAGGACTTTCTAAATGCTGTTAGTTCATGAGATACTTTTAGGTGGTATGTGGGCATTTTTAATTTTTATTTTATTAATTTGTTTATATTAATATGTAATTCATGGAAATTATTTCCTAGGAAAAAGTTAGATTAAAAAGTAAGTTGATTAAAAAGTAAGTTAGGGGTGCCTGGGTGGCTCAACGTTCGTGAAACTGAGCTCCGAGTCAGGCTCTGTGCTGACTTCACAGAGCCTGCTTGAGATTCTCTCTCTGTCTCTCTCTCTTTCCCTCTGCCCCTCCCCTGCTGAGGCTTGCACACTCTTGCTTTCTCTCAAAATAAATAAACTTAAAAAGAAAAAAAAAAGAATGACTGGTCTCAACCTTCCATAAGAGTTTGTGGGGTTTTTGTTGTTGTTTTTGTCTTCATGGTCAAACTCAGTTGTTGTTGATATGTGCACAGCCTCATGCAGGGCTCAGTCCCACCAACCATGACATCATGACCTGAGCCAAGATCAAGAGTCAGATGCTCAATTGACTGAGCCACCCAGGCACCTCAATGGTTTCTTGTTATAGATGAGAAAACTAAGGTAGAGAGATTTGTAACTTTGAATTAGAACACACTTCTCTGCTCTCCTTAGAGTAGGGGGTCACACCATCTTGAATTAAAGGTAAGAACTCAATTAAATATGATTTTCAGGATGAAACCCTAAAAGCTGTGATGAAGTAAGTCCTAGTCTGTGTTAAGAGCTGAGTATTATATTTGCAAGATCATGACATTAAAATGAAAGCAGAGGACATTTCCTTGGTTGTTTTCCATGATGTCAAGATAAAACCAGGGAGCAGGTTATGTTTCAAAGTTGGTTGTTTTCCTCTGCTGTATACAAAGATTGTCAATTCAGTACAAAGCTCAGCTCAAACCATCTATGAATGGCTTCCAAATTCCAGAGACCTCTGTCTGGGAACATATTTCAAACCACTGGTTACATTGCCACATATAGATCCCATCCAGGTTTAAAGCACGGGCCCCCACAACATCATCCCTGTTTATAAGTCTTGAAGCTGCCCCCAGTTCCAGGAAATACTTTGTCATCATGCACTTGACAATTTTTGGTTGCCATCAACCACGTCACAAACTTAACACTCAGCTTTCCCAGTCAGTCTTTCCAGGGACCCAACTCACCTCTCTGTTTGGGTTTCCATGCTGACATTTAGAAAAACAACAGTCACTCAACTCATAAAGCCCTTTCTCATGTTCGTACTAATTTTAATATTGACTTTCTCCTAAAAGCTCCAAAATATTTTAAGGATTTTTTTTTCTTTTTTTTTTTTTTTTGCAAGATTGAGCTTCCAACTTGTGTTTTTTTAAGTGCTTCCAATTTTTTTTCTTAACATATGTTGCACGAAGTCTGTCCTATTAACAGAACCCACTCCTCTTCCACATAGCATAAAAATCCAAAGATTTAGCCTTTCAGAGAGCATTTCTAGGTTGTACCATTAATTTGAGCTTTGTGTTTAGCTCCAAACAATTTGTTTAGATAAGGTCCTCCCAATTCACTTTATCTATAATCATGAAAGATTCTGAGCTCAAATCCATTTCTGGAACACCCAATTTAATGTATCTGGGTGAGGACACATTACTTTGTACTCATGAGGAATGTGAAGATGTTTGTTTTAAATGAACACAGCAGTATGACATTTGATCCTAACTGTTTTGAACAGCTCTCCTTTGCTTTCCACCTCCATTCAGGAAACTCCATTTAAAATTACAGGATTGAATAAATATGGGTACCAAATTACAGTTTTTAGAGAGGTATTACTGTGTGTGATGAAGCACTTTGATGCTGGAATCAGATTGCCTGGGACTGGATCTTAGTTCTTCTGCATTCTACCTGTGCCACCTTGAGAAAGTTACTATCCTTCCTGTGCCTCATTTCTCAAATAGGAATAACGGGATTGAATAGTCAATATAGCCAAAGCACGTAGAACTATGACTGCCACCTAGAAGTAATGTATGTTAGCTATTTATTTATAAATGCATTGGATGGAGTAACATTTATAGATCAGTTACCAGGAATATCGATGCCATAGAGTTTGGAAGCTATACACAGGAGACCCCTGGCACACATAAATAGGATAATTCTGGGAGGAATTTGAACGAGATTCCTTATTTTTTACTTACTCTTTTGAATTTTTATTTTATTGTTTTACTTATTGCCTGGAAGAACTCTACATATTGCCTTTAATTCCAACTTGTACCATAAAGAAATAATCCCAGAGTAGGAGGTATTTAAGGATTTTTCCATGGCTGTTACTTGTGATCATATTCAGTTTTGATGTACATTTCATCATGGGGTTAGGACCTGAATGAAAACTTTTCCAAATAATTTAGATTAATCTGAGCCATCCCAATCCTGGAATTCTTCCAGGAAAGACTGGAGAAGTCTGCTGAGGAGCAAATTGAGAGTAGGCAGGAGGATTGCTTGCTCCCACCCATCAGGAAGGCCCTTCCTAAACACTAACCAGATCTCTCATAGGCTTGTGGCCAGGCCAGAAGCTGAAACAAATATTTAGAGTGTCATTTAGGATGATTAACTCTTTATTTACTTGGTTTCTGTTAGGTAAAGTCAATGACCTGGCCATTCCTTAGACGTTTCTGCTTACAAGTGTAGTTGATGGTTGTTGAAATACTCCAGCTCTTTACAGGTCTTCTCTTGTTCATTAAAGGAATTGTCAGAGACCATGATCAAAAAATTCTCCATTGGTGAGGTGCCTGGGTGGCTCAGCTGGTTAAGCATCTGATTCTCAATTTTGGCTCAGGTAATGATCTCACAGTTCATGAGCTCGAGCCCTGCATGGAGCCCCACATCAGGCCAGCATCGGGCTCCATGCTAACAGTGCCTAGCCTGCTTGGGATTCTCTCTCTGCCTCTCCCCCATGTGTGCATACTCTCTCTCTCAAAATAAATAAACTTAAAAAAATAATCCCCCACTGGAGAATGAAGAGTAAACAGATTTAAATCTTCAACGGGGATAAAATATAGTGTCATTTACTGCACACACACACACACACACACACACATATACATATATATACAGGTATATACG
Source organism: Puma concolor (assembly GCF_028749965.1). NCBI lineage: Eukaryota > Metazoa > Chordata > Mammalia > Carnivora > Felidae > Puma > Puma concolor. Next base: position 147,234,566 of record NC_141674.1, on the reverse strand, counting down.
TACATCATACACACACACACACACACACACACACACACACACACACACACACCCGGAGAATACAAAGAGAATAGTGATGCCCCTAAAAATTCAATGCCTCAATAATGATGAAACTCTCTTACTCTCTTAGGGCATATGAATCCAAATTCATTACGCTCTGAGCAGAGAGAATGTAGCAATTCACTGTTTGCTGCGTTTTGTTGTTCTCCAGTCCTGCCATCCAGGTAAATCTCACCTTCTAAGCAGGTTTCAGGACCTGACTTCATTCTCATCTCTGTCAGTACTTGCATTATACTGAGCTGTTGATCCAACTATACCATAGCTTCACAACAGGTATCCTAGCCCTTACCTCAAACTCTCAAGATGTTGTCAAATACGCTGTTGAGAGTACCATGGTGGCTCAGGCAATAGGCCTCCCAAAGGCAAATATTCTGTGTATGCTCAATTACGATCCACGCCTCTAGATAAGAAGTTCACAACTAAGGCCAGAGGTCAGAATATCTGCTCTGGGAGGCCAGAGGAACATGCAATGATAGGAGGAAGGCTGTTGTGACTCCTGGCTTAAGTGTATACTCTGCTATCAATGCACATTATCCACAGTTCACCCACACTCAAGGTCTTTCGAGCTAATTTCTGGGCCTGGCCTGCAAATACAGACATGAATGGCATTTGGCCATACCTTTAAGGACTTGATAGCTCATAAAAATAACACTCCGAAACAACACCCTGATTCTTAGGAAGAATCAAAGTACCACTTGTGATTTGAATAGAGGATTTCTCCAAAGTGAAAAAAAGGTGAAAAGGTGGTAATTAAATCAGGTGAAATAGTGTTTCGGCCTATAAAATGGCCAAGTAGGATTTTACCAATGTCTACTCTCCATAATAAAACCTAAAGCTCCACCTATATGTCAGCTCGTACAGAAAGGGTAAACACTAGCCTTTACGGCTTTGACATTCTCAAATAAGGATGGTAAATTCGTTACATAGACTTAAACAATTTTAAAGTAAGAAATTTCCAGATAATTAAGTGATTCAGCTTTTAACTGGCCTTTAATTGATAATCCCACTTGTGAATCCATAGAGAATCCCATTTAAAAATTAAGACAGCTTTTAATTAGGACAGATCATTAAGCAGGACAATTTGTATTTGATACAAAGCACCCTCGATCATAACACTGTTGCATTTTTTACCCTAATCTCAAAAATGTGTCAATATGTTTGTTAAAATAACTTTCACTGTTTATTATTTTTAGACTATTAATAGCATATAACTCAAATTTGTTTACATTTATGATTTCAAGAAAAAAGAAAATGCCTCAGAAGCATATAGGCAGGCTCTATGGAAAGGAACAAAAGGTCAGCTTCATGAAATGCCTGCATAACACCGCCTTCCCCACACAACGGCGAAATATCTAAAGAGATTTAAAGAAAAAAATAACTAAAAATCCTTATACTTGTACAAGCTGTCTTTCAGGCACGAGGGCAAAGAAAGGGATTCTTAGATGTGCCTTATCTCAGAAACTATCATGTCCTGGAATTATAATCTCAAGAACCCAGAGGTGATTCAAAATTAAGATTTCAAAAATGCCGAAGTAATTATATGAAAGAAACTGCATAGTTGTTCTTATTTAGTCTGGATTCCTCTCATCAACCCAGTCGAAAATGTGGTATCAGATGGATTCCACAGTGTTGGAATAATCTTCATCTGCAGTGCTTCCCTATTCTGTTCTTTCCTTTTTTTTTTTTTTTTTTCATTTTTCATTTTCTTTTCCAATTAGCCAGATACGAATGTTCATCTGCAACTCTGTACCTCTCAGTTCATACAGAACCCCTCTCCATGTTTAGTGACAACTTAAATAATATCTGTTGTCTAGTTTTATCACTTGTTTAAAAATGATCAACAGCTTCTGGTTAATGATTACTTTTGTGTATCTCTGATCCTTCCAAAAATCTCACTAAAATAAAAACAAAGCGATGAAGAGAGAAGCCCATGGGAGGAAAAATAATGTGAGAAGGCATTATGGAAGAGAGGAGGCCAATAAATTTGGAAGAAGGAAAGCAGATAGATGGATCCTAAGAAGGCTTAGGAACACATGAGGTATCTAAAAGGTGGGAGTGGTGGCTAGAATTGAAAAAGGAGAGATTATTTGAAAGCCTGAGGAAGTGACCAAAAAGCCCAGCTCTTAGTATCCCACATCCTCTTATCCCATAGTACAAAGCCATTCAGCACCCACACAACATGACCACCCCCACTCCCTCCCATCTAGGAAACTATCACCCTCCTAGGCAGGTTTTATACTTCTGGATGGATTTCCATCTTTGGCGAGAGCCACAGTTTCATTTTCCAGATTAATTAAACCATAGAGAACCCACACATCGGGAAACAATACACACCACAGAACGGGAAATGAGCCCTTGCAAAAAACAGGGAGGGTATGTAACATTCGTATAAAATGCCAAAACATATCAGCCTTATTCCTTGCTCTCTTCCTGGAAGAGCTCATCAGACAGGAAACTGAAATGTGTGGTAGGCAGAATAGTGCCCCCCTAAAGATATTCCTGTCCTAATCCCCCAAACATGTGAACACATACATGGCTAGGGGGAATTAAGGTTGCAGATGGAATTAAGGTTACTAATCAGTAGACCTTAAAATAAGAAGATTATCCTAAGTTAGCTGAGTGGCCTCAAGTAGTCCACAGGGTGTTTCAAATGTGGGAGAGGCAGGAGAGTCAGGGTCAGAGTGATAAGATGTAATAAAGACCTGACTAGCCACTGCTGGTTTTGAACATGGAAGAAGGCAATGAGAAAAAGGAATGTGGCCAGCCACTGGAAAGGAGAAAAGGCAAGAGAACTGATTCTCCTATAGACTTTCTGGAAAGAACCTCAGACCTGCTCACACCTTGATTCTACTCCAGTGAGACCCATTTTGAGCTTCTGAACCACACAACTCTGAGATAAATTTGTGCTGGCTTAATCTGTGGTAGCTGAGTTTATGGTAATTTTTTACAGAAGTTGTAGAAAACTGACAAATATTGAGATTTGTACAGCTAAGACTTCTCCTTTCACCCTGCAGTAGTAAGGCCTCAAGTCAACAACCATACCCCTCACGTACACGTGCAAGGGGCTTCCATTAGCGAACAGCTTCTAACTTGAATCTGAACAAACAGCCAACTACCCCTAGGAATGTGAGTGCTATCTCCAAAATATAAAATAGAAATAAATATTTTTTATAAAGATAAAATTTAATGTAGATGAGTGAGAAATGTGGAGGACTGAAAAACTGTGTTAAAAAAATAACCTATAAATAATATAATCAGGAAGCTAAAAGAGATCAGGTATCCATAAATCAAGAAAAGTACGTCATTGAAGTAAAAGTAGTAAAGAGGCAAGAAAAGAATAAAAGTTCACAGAAATTCAAAAACATGTCAGCAGAAAAATTTTAAGTTAATAGAATGTTTAGAATATAAAGTTGAGGAAGTCACCCAGGAAAAAAATAGTATCAAAGGACAATGGAGTATCACTCAGCCATAGAAAAGAATGAAATCTTGCCATTTTCAAAAACATGGATGGATCTAGAGGGCATAATGCTAAGCTAAAGAAATCAGTGAGAGAAAGACAAACACAGTAAGATTTCATTCATATGTGGAATTTAAGAAACAAAACAAACAAAGAAAAAAAGGAGACAAAAAACCCCACAGACTTAACTATAGAGAACAAACTGGTGGTTAACAGAGGGGAGGTGGGGGGTGGGTAATGGGTGAAATAGGTGATGGGGATTAAGGAGGGCACTTGTGATGAGCATTGAGTAATGGATAGAATTCCTTTTTTTTTTTTTTAACATTTATTTATTTTTGAGACAGAGAGAGACAGAGCGTGAGCGGGGAAGGGGCAGAGAGAGGGAGACACACATTCCGAAGTAGGCTCCAGGTTCTGTGCTGTCAGCACAGAGCCCAACATGGGGCTTGAACCCACAAACCATGACATCATGACCTGAGCTGAAGTCAGACACCCAACTGACTGAGCCACCCAGGTGCCCGGATAGAATTCTTGAATCACAGGACGTCTGGGTGGCTCAGTCAGTTAAGCTACAGTGTCTCTTGGTTTCAGCTCAGGTTATGACCTCACCGTTTGTGAGATCCCCATGTCAGGCTCCATGCTGCTGGTGCGGAGCCTGCTTAGGATTCTTTCTCTCCTTCTGTCTCTGACCCTCCCCTCCTCGCTAGCTCTCTCTCTCTCTCTCTCAAAATAAATAAACATACTTAGAAAAAAAATAATTCTTGAATCACTGTATTGTACACCTGAAATTACTATAACACAGTATGTTTATTATACAGGAATTTTTAAAAATAGTATAAAAGGCAAAAAAGACTAATCACAGGAGAGGGAAAAAAAGAAAATCAAGCATGCAACACAGGAGGTTCACAATCAGGACAATAAGAATTCCAGAAAGAGAATGAGATAGAGATAGAGCACACACAAATTGTTAAGAGGAAATATTAAAGAAATAATATAAGAAAATATCCCGTTACTTGTGAACATGTTCCCAATGAGTTCTTGGTACAATGAATGAAAAGAGAGAGGCATCCAAGCATGGAATGGTAAGATTTCAGAACACCTCTGTTAGGTGTAAGTACTTCCAGAGACAAAGCAGAGATCACATTCAAGGAAAGGTAAGTGCAAACCCAAAATGCCAGAAAAGAGGGGCGGGGGGAATGCTTTAACGTACCATGAGAAAATGTCTAGCCTTCCTTGAATTATTTACCTATCCAAACTATCTATTGAATGTGAGTGAATAAAAATTTATCAAGCAAGTTCTCCAAAAAGAGCCCTCTGATGTTTGGTTTGCTCTACAAATATGAGGGCAAGGAAAGAGGGGAAATCTTAGGTTCAGAAAATAGTCAACAAAAAAGAGTGACAAGGGAAATTCTCACAATGACAGGTATGCAGGGTGCCTAGAAAAAAGTCCATCTGTCAGGAAGGCAGAGGGGTGAGGGGACAGCACAAAAAAAATTAGCAAGTAAAGCAAAGAGAACTTGATAAGTTTGGCTCTATTGATATGTTTTTCATTTCAGTAGGATAGTTCAATTTTTAAAAATTAATACTGGGCCGCCTGGGTGGCTCAGTCGGTTAAGGGTCCGACTTCAGCTCAGGTCACGATCTCTCAGTCCCTGAGTTCGAGCCCCGCGTCGGGCTCTGGGCTGACGGCTCAGAGCGTGGAGCCTGCTTCAGATTCTGTGTCTCCCTCTCTCTCTGCCCCTCCCCCGTTCATGCTCTGTCTCTCTCTGTCTCAAAAATAAATAAAAAACGTTAAAAAAAATTTTAAAAAAAATTAATATTAAGATTTTGGGGAGGAATGTTAGATGTACAGAACATGAAACAAACATAACAACAACGAAACTAGATGATAAATAACTCAGGAAACCAAAGTTATAGGAAAAAAAAAAGAAATGTAACGTAATAAATTACATATTCATCTATAAACAATATTTAATATGGACAAGACAATACAAACAATTTATGTTGACTTAACCAAAAAGTGTGATGTAAAAATATTTGGAGGATGGGAGCCGTGAGAGAGTACGAAATCCTCATCTGTTAGAGCTGGGAAGTAATAAGTAATGTCCAAAGCCAGTAATTGTAAACGGCACTAAAAGCATCAAGAAACAAGATGGCAGCATCTACAAGGCACAGTTAAAATAACTCAAAGTGGTTATTGCTCTGGAGATGACATGGGAGGGGTGGGGTCCCCCAGAAGAGGTGGAGGAGAAGGCTTCTGTGTCTGTACTTGTCTTTTAGAATTATATGCACATACTGCTTTGATTAAAAAAAAATTAAGAGACAAAAATGGCTAAACTATTCACTAAGTTGTGAACCACACTGAGACAATTATCATACACAAGCCCCTTTCCTCTTTTCTACAAAACAGGACTACATACAGCAATAGTGGTCATTTTTATTACTAAGAAGCTTGAGTTACAAGTTTCCACATCTTTCAAACTCATATTGATTACCTGAGTCGTTTTTTTTTTTTTTAATGGGGAAAGACTAATAAACCATCCAGTGGTAAATATTATCTGTCATCTAAGACAAATGAGCATTTCTTTGTTAATTATGCTTAAAACACAGGTATAAATAGCTCTACCTCAACTACATAGAGCAAATATTTGATGCACACTGAAAAATAGAGATGGTGTCTCAATAAGGTTCCTATTTTTTTTGGTTCCTTCCTTCCTTTTCTTTTCACACTTCTCAATGTTCCCATTTAAAAAACCTGACTAGATATTTCTCTTACACTCAAGAAAAAAAATATATATATATTAGTTTAAAACTCAATTTATAGCAAAATATAAACATAAAAAACTTGTATATAACGTACAACATACACACACATAAGAGAAAGACAATGATAAGACACAACATTTTAAAGATGGTTATCTTCTCTGATAGGCTAAGAACCTGTTTTTCCTCTTCTAATTTTCCATAGCTTTCAAACTTCACTAGCAACATTTTAGTACTTCTAAGTATGAAATAAAGCGAATAACATTTTCCTTAAAGGCAATGTTGGCAGCTTCTTTCATTTTAACTCAAGTGCTTTATAGCAGGCAGGAAGTGTATGTGAAGGGGGCTGCCGTATGCAGTCAGCAAGTATATTGGGACTACGGCTATGGAGAGGGATTGTGGGAATTCTTCCAACTTTAATTTTTCTCCTGCCCACTGTGTGCAGGTGGCTTTCATGGGATTTACAGCATCTCCAGCTTCAAGGACTGGTCCCGCTGTGTTAAGGAACAGGCTAACTGAGGCTAACTGAGAGGGCTGACTGAGTCAATGTATGGGACTCCCTGACTGCAGTCATGGCTGAGGGGGGGTTCCATCTCCTTAGGACTGTACTTCTGTTACTGGTTTCAGGAACAGCATTCTCTCACACTATGTGGATCCTGGCAGCCACCTTGAGAAGCTAGTCCAGAGGCAACACCAAAATACAGAAGAGGGCAAAACAGAAAGAATCACAGGGAAGTAAAACCAGAGTCCTGTTTAAACAATACCTGAGGCCCACCACAAGATCTACACTTTTCACTTACCTGGAACAATAAATCAACTTTACTGCTTAAGCAGTGGGAGTCAAAGTTTGCAAACCTAAGTATCTCACCAGATAACACAGGACATCTTCAGTATTTATGTACCAAGCATATTCTATACATTCTCTCATTTTATCTGTACAAAACCATGCTGTTACATGTTATCACTCAGATTTTAAGTCCTGGTAAATTACCCAAGGTCAAATCTGAACAACAGTTTAGCTAATTTTTATTTTGCTAAGAACCTTTTTTGAAGTAGCATCTTTTATCACAATAATTTCATAAAAGGAAGAATAGATGATCACCATAAAATTAAAAATTAAGATGGCCATGGTCTGAGAACTAAAGATAGTCCCTTTCAAGAAAGCACTATTGCCATCATTATATGGATATTTTCACTGTGGACAGGTGAAAGCCTCATGGGCAGGTGCTGAGTCAGCTGTGTAAGTCATATTATGATTCAGCAGGATTTGCGAAAGGTCTGGAAATGTCTTTTCAAACGTTCTTCAGGTAGTTCTAGAGAGTAACCACCACAGAGAACTACCATTCTAGGAGATATAAAGACATGCTTCAACTGGAACAGGTCCCTGTTGCCTACTTTCTCTAGAAGTTTCTTTCCTGTTCTCCAATCTGCTTTATTGTCACTTCAGACCATATTCCCAGCCCGGTAGACCCACGAAACATGTCTCTTCTGGCCCTGCATTTCTAACAGTTAAACATTTTTTTTCTGTTTCTCTTGTTGCCTCTGTGATTACCTGGCTCCATTTGGACTCTTGTTTTCTTATTCAGAACTACCCAAAAAAGAACAAAAGGCTTCTCTATGAAAAATTAACCACAAGAAAAGAAACACTACCATGACTGTTCCCGAAGACCTCACACCTTAGATACTTACCCTGGAAGGTAGAGGGTAGTTCAAATCCATTCAAAATAATGTATGATTGCAGCCTTCATCAGTAATTTTATCCAAATATATTATATTATTTGGGGCAACAGAATTCCATTGCATTTTGAAAATAGACTCAATTATTCCCAGGCTCTGATGATCATGATGATGATAATATGATCCAGATTCACTAAAGAACTGTTCAGTAGTTGATACTTTAAAAAAAAAAGTGTTTATTTATTTTTGAGAGAGAGAGAGAAAGTATGAGCAGGGAAGGGGCAGAGAGAAAGAGAGGGACAATGTATCTGAAGCAGGCTCTACACGGATAGCAGCCAGCCTGACGCTGGGCTCGAACTCACAAACCATGAGATCGTGACCTGAGCTGAAGTTGTCCACTTAACCAACTGAAAGACCCAGCCGCCCCAATGGTTGGTACTTCCCCTGTCGGTTTCTTCACCCAGTTTGCGAGATCAAAGACTCACTGTGTTAAACACTAAAGAACAAACAGATGATCACCAGAGGGGAGGTGGGTGGGAGGATGGGTGAAATAGGTGATAGAGATTAAAGAGTACACTTGTCCTGATGCGCACCTGGCAATGTATGGAATTGTTGAATCACCATATTGTACAACTGAAACAAATACAGCATTCTATGTTAACTATACTGGAATTAAAATTAAAACTTTAAAAATACGGAACAAACAAAAAACAAACAAACAAAAACAAAGACTTACTGTGTTTACAGCCAGAACTCTGCTATTGCTCAATTTCCCCTTCTCTTCTTCTCTCTATAGCTCTCTCTCTCTCCATACTCCTTCCTCCTCCACATCTTGTCTCTGTTATTGACCTTTCTGGCATCCATCCCTCACTCTGTTAGCTTTCCCACTGTGAGAAGATGTGATTATATTGGTCTGTTATTACCCAACAAGGTACATTCCTATCAGGCAGCTTTGGGCTCAGGTACTGATCCCTTGGTCGAATCAACAATGATCAAAGTAGCAGGATGGGTCTCACTCCAAGCATTCAGCTATTTTTTCCCCAGAGATTTAGTAGAGGTAATATAGCTGGAAAATCCTCTGAGTCTCCATAACCAGTGAACACCATCCGGTTCAGCAAACAGCTAAAAAATCTCCAGGTAAGACTTAGTTAAGCAGACAGAGAGAGAGAGAGAGAGAGAGAGAGAGAGAGGAGAGAGAGAGTGCGCAGCAAGATATCTTAAGTAATGACTGCTCTTACTTTTCTACTTCAAAATAGGGAGATCACAGTGTTGTCCTGAAAAGTCTGGATTTCCGTAGCCACATATGAAGGGAAAACCCAGACTGGTATTTATTCGCTACTTTAGCAACCTCAGAATGAATGCCTGGAGGTGTGAGAACTTGCCTTCCTGCTCCCACACTGCCTCCATGACACGACTCCTGCCAAACTCTGTACTCTCTCCTCTCATTATTCTACTCGTATAGAACGACCAGCTATATTTCATTTTTTGCACTTCTTTGTTCCATACGCTCGCGGAAGTTTCTTTCTTGTCCTTTTCAACCTTTCTAAACTTTATTTACCTGGTCAACTTCTACCTGAATTCACGATTCCACATAAGCATTATTTCCTTCATAAGCATGAATGGTCTTGGTAGCTCTCTGTGGAAGGCACTATTCTTTACCCACGCAAAAGCCATTCCCATTTTATTTTTTGAAATCGAACCCCAAATCTGTTCAGGAATCAGGCAACGATCCCCAGTTCTCAGAAAAGGTGGCTCTAGCCGTGGGTCTAAGGACTGTCAGGAGACCAATTTGTAGCCAGTAAAATGTAAAGAGAAGTCTGTTGAATGGTTTTCTCTCCTTGATTAGTATACAGGGAGAAATGCACTGGCACAGACCACACCCTGCTTCCTGCACTGAAACACTTTCTTTGCTAGCCCAAGTGCACCGGACACATTCTATGTTACAGTCATCGTTTGACTTTGAAGGGAAGGCCAGCAGAACTGCAGACATGGCAGCCTTAATGTCATGAAGCCACTTGAGTCTAACTTTGTTGAAACCACTGCTAGCTGATTCTTTTGTTGGCTGCAGCTGAAAGCACTCCTTACTGTTACCTCCTCTGTGTGCATAAGGCTAGCGGTGAAGTGTCCCAGTTATCTCCTCTGAATCAATTCTGCCTAAGAATGAAAACATCTTTACTCCTCAGCAGTCCTACATTATTGACAACAGGAAAGTATCTGTAACTGAGTATAGCTGGATACATATTTACTATGCTGATAAAAATGAGGCAGCTGCACTGGCAAAAGATCTCATGCTATCATCCAGTGGCAGAGTTTAGTCTAAACCCATGCTGACCAGGAAGACTGTCTTTGCGGTATGCCTGCATCAAGAAATACAAGAAGGAAAAATTTTGGCTTGTAGGAATAAAAAAATGATTTCTGGTCTAATGATTTTCAAAGTCTCCCAATAAGAAGACCAAACCTCACATTATGGGAGCCAAAAATCATCCCTCATCAGCTATATATGTTTCTTGGTCTATATTATTTCTGTCCCAGACACTGGAAGTCTGGACTTCTCCCAGAGAAGAGAACTGTCATCCCGTCACATGACTGCAATTGGCAAGTCTTACCATGAGAGTTTGGCAGATTCTTAGAACAGGACTAACATATGTTTTATATATGTGTGGGTAGGTGTATATATAGCCATCCATCTACATACATATATGTATACTTATTTATTTATAAGCCTGAGTTAAAGTTAGAAAAATTAATTTAGATGCATATGGATAAGTCACACAAATTAGCAGCAGTTTAAAAGGAATTAGTATAACCCTAAAAGAAATCATTCTGATTTTTTTTCAAGTAAAAATGCCAATGCAAATTTTAAAAGTAGAACATCATATTAATAACTTTTATCTTTAGGTTATTGCTCATTTATATCAATGATTCACTCACTCATTCAACAAGCATTTATGAAACCAACTACAAAGACATAGAAGACAGAAGGACAAAGTCCTTACCCTTGAGAATTTTATGGTCTAGGAGTAGAAATGGAAAAAGAAGGAAATAGTGCATGCAATCACTCATAAGAATCATTATTGAGGACTCTCTGTCTGTCATATATGCGGATAATATGGAGACAAAAAGAGAACTGTTTTCACAAATCATATTTATTGATGGGGGGAAACAGTAAACTCCATCAACATATATACATATAAGGGAGTGACACATGCAATATAGAGACTTCAAGTAGAATGATAAGATGGAGAATAACTGTGTAACTACTTTTAAATGAGATCATGGCCATGATCTCACAGTTTGTAGGTTTGAGCCCCACATTGGGCTCTGTGCTGACAGTTCTGAGCCTGTGGCCTGCTTCGGATTCTGTGTCTCCCTGTCTCTCTGCCCTTGCCCTACTTGTACTCTGTCTCTCTCTAAAATAAATAGACATGAAAAAAAATTAAAAAAAAAAAAAAGAAGAAGAAAGGAGTTACCACAAGTGGTTTATGACAGTGGGAGTAACTGAGTAAAGAAGTGAGGATTCAGAAGAGGATGAAGACATAATTGAGAAACCAAGCCTTTGAGAAGGTGAGGGGGATGGGGATTCAGAGCACAAATGGTAGGGTGCACCAGTGAGAGCAGCAGAGACACTTGCTCCATAATAAAACAAGGCAGGCAGAGAACAGGTTTAGAGCAAGATGGGCAGAGAGTTTTAGGTTGAAAGGGGGAGGGAATTCTTCTTGGATTACCTCCATTTTCTCATTGATTTATGAAATGATGTTACATGCTGAGAGTATGGAGGGGAAAAGAGATTAGGAAACTTAAGGAGTAAAGACAAGATGTGTAATGATCATTTTGGAAACTGGGAATGCAACAGTCCTGTGGAAGAAGGAAGACCGTTCTTGACTACTGCAATGGTTAACTTTTTACATCAGCTTCACTGGGCCATGAGGTACCCAGATATTTGGTTAAACAATATTCTGAGTGGGCCTGTGAGGGTATTTCTGGATGAGATGAACATTTGAATAGGGAGACTGAGTAAACGGGTGGGCCTCATCCAACCCACTGAAGACCTGAATAGAACAAAAAAAGATGAGCAAGGGAGAATTCACTCAATCAGCCGTACTATCTTGGAGCTGAGACATCACTCTTCTTCCTTCAGATTAAGACTGGAACTTACATCATTGGTTTTTCTGGTCCCAGGCGCCCAGGCATGGGCTGGAATTATACCATTCACTCTCTGGGTATCCCGTTTGCTGACTACAGATCTTAGACTCCGTAATTACATAGCCAATTCCTTATAATAAATCTATCTATTGATTGAGCCATCCATTAATCATCTTCTATCAGTCTGTTTCTCTGGAAAATCCTGACTAGTCTAACTACCCATTTGAGATATATAGCCAGAATTTAAAGTGATATTGGCCAGCATAGTTATTGTGTCTTCATCAGTCTTCAGTTTATTTTGGTGCGCAGGGACTAGTGGGTGTAACCAGAGTTAAAGTTCAGCCAGGTAAGAGAGGACAGCAGAGAGAAGGGAATGAAGGGAGGGGAGGTCCAGAAACCCAGAGTCTGAAGTGTTAGATGGTGCTGAAGTCAGTAAGAAGGAAGTCTGTGAGAATAATGGCAGAATAATAAAAAGACAAAGAGCCATGGGCTAAAGGTATCAAATAAGAAGGCAACCAAGTTCTCTAGATGACAACAACGAGGAGGGGTAGTAGGTGACAAAGTCTGACGACATGAACTTCAAAGAGCTGGGCGTTTGGATAGATGAGGGAAGAGAATAGATTTGCAAATGTCACAGAAAAGCAAGAACACTCATTCCAGGATCAGCCCTGTAGTTACAGAGGATGTAAAAGCAGACAGCCTGCCTTGACTACGATGCATCAGGAATGATTTTGTCAGGGCATATCCAGGTTATACCTACGGTAAGAGGGCAAAGGGAACATTCCATAAATGAAGTTGAAAATGAAGACAAGTTTGCTGATCATGAACAGTTAGCACCATGTATTAGAGTGGAAGAGCTTGAGGTGGCAATAGAAGTGAGAGATCGGGTCAGATAAGTGCACATACACTTATGAGGATGAATAGATAGGGTAGAGGTCAGCAAACTTTTTCTACAAAAGGGCCCAAAATAAGAAGCTTCTGCACAGCAAAGGAAACAATCAGCAAAACTAAAAGGCAACCTCCTGAAAGGGAGAAGATATTTGCAAATGATGTATCTGATAAACGGTTAGTATCCAAAATGTATAAGGAACTGATACAACTCAACACCCAAAAAACAAATAATCCAATTAAAAAATGGGCAGAAAATATGAACAGACATGTCTCCAAAGAAGCCATCCAGATGGCCAACAGATACATGAAAAGATCCTCAACATCACTCATAATCAGGGAAATGCAAACCAAATCTATAATGAGATATCACCCCGATCTCCTGTCAAAATGGCTAAAATAAAAAAAAAAATCAAGAAACAACAGATGGTGGTGAAGATGTGGAGAAAAAGGAGCCCCTGTGCACCACTGGTGGGAATGAAAACTGGTACACCCACTGTGGAAGACAGTGTGGAGGTCCCTCAAAAAGTTAAAAATAGAGGGGCACCTGGATGGCTCAGTTGGTTTTAAGCGTCTGATTTCAGATCAGGTCATGATCTCACGGTTCGTCAGTAGGAGCCCCGCGTCGGGCTCAGTGCTGACAGCTCAGAGCCTGGAGCGTGCTTTAGATTCTGTGTCTCCCTCTCTGTGTCCCTCCCCTCTTGCATTCTGTCTCTCTCTCTCAAAAGTAAATAAACGTTAAAAAAATTTTTTTTTAAATAGAACCATTCTATGATCCAGTAATTGGACTACTGGGTGTTTAACGAAAAAATACAAAAAACTAATTTAAAGGGATACATATACCCCTATGTTTATTACAGTATTATACAGTATTATTTGTAATAGCCAAACAATGGACGCAGCCTCAGTGTCCATCGATAGATAAATGGATAAAAAAGATGTTGTATACACACACACACACACACACACACACACACACACACACACCATGGAATATTATTCAGCCATAACAATGAAATCTTGCCATTTGCAACAACATGGATAGAGCTAGAAGGTATAATGCTAAGCAAAATAAGTCACTCAGAGAAAGACAAATACAATATAATTTCACTCATATATGAAATTTAAGAAACTTGGGGCGCCTGGGTGGCTCAGTTGGTTAAGTGGCCGACTTCGGCTCAGGTCATGATCTCACGGTCCGTGAGTTTGAGCCCCGTGTTGGGCTCTGTGCTGACAGCTCAGAGCCTGGAGCCTGTTTCAGATTCTGTGTCTCCCTCTCTCTCTGCCCCTCCCCTGTTCATGCTCTGTCTCTCTCTGTCTCAAAAATAAATAAACGTTGAAAAAAAAATTTTTTTTTTTAATTTAAAAAGAAACAAAAGAGCAAAGGAAAAAAAAAGAGAAAGAGGCAAACCAAGAGACAGACTTTTAACTATGGAGGACGAACTAATGGTTACCAGCGGAGAGGTAGGTGGGGATGGGGTGGGGGGTGAAGTAGGGATGGGGATTAAAGAGTACCCTTATTATGATGAAATAAAGTGAAATAAAATAATTAAAAAAAAAAAAAAAAGAAAACAACAGGGGCGCCTGGGTGGTTCTGTCGGTTAAGTGTCTGACTCTTGGTTTCGGCTCAGGTCATGATCCTGCAGTTTTGTGGCTTCCAGCCCCGCGTCAACCTCTGCGCTGGCAGCGTGGAGCCTGCTTGGGATTCTCTGTCTCTCACTTTCTCTCTCTGCCCCTCCCCAACTCATACTGTCTCAGTCTCTCTGAAAATAAATAAATTAAAAAAAAAAAATCACACAAAAAAGTCATATAGTAAATATTTTACGTTTTGCAGGCCAAATGACCTTTATCATTACTATTCAACTCTGCTGTTTTAGTGTAAAAGCAGCCATAGAGAGTATGTAAAGAAACAGGCATGGTTGTGTTCCAACAAAACCTTATTTACAAAAACATGCAGTGGGCTGGATTTGGCCCATGGATAATAAAAAGAATAGGTAACAAAATGAGCTTGGGCTTCTGATTATGAGCTGTGTAAGAAATGGAAATGTGGGTCAAAATGGATGCTTGATATCTTTTAAGAAGAGGAGGACAGCCAGTTTAAGAAGAAAGATGTGAGGCTACTAAGTATCTATTTGCTCCTCAGCTCCCAGATGTGGCAGTGAGGAATGTGGGAGAACCCGGACATGGGACTGCTATGATGGGGCAAGGAGCAATAGTTCTGGTGACTGCATCTGCTTTCCAATGGCCCCAGTGTAATACAGGATGGCTCTCGCCTGGAGAGGGAGGCCTGGGACTACCACTTTACCAGGATGCTCAGTGTTGTCGATCGAGTCTGGTGACTTGACCCCGGTTCAAGGGGAAAGGGCAAGCCAAGGCTTCAGTACAGGTGGAAACACAAGGACTGTGTTTCTAAAGAAAAAGATGCAAGTATGGGTAAATATGGGAAAGGGCAAGGTTTTCTAACTCCACTCATATCTATATCCCAAAACTCAGCCACTAAGTAGGCTTACTTTGGGTTCCTTCAATGTTTAAAAATGATTCAATAGCTTCCAAACAAGCAGTCTTTTAGATTTTGTTCGACTTTAAATTATCTAGTTGAGGGCCTGGTATTTTGCATAAGCCTCACTTAGAGTCACTCATCAGTCACTCATTATGACAACATCTTGAACTCAGTCTATAGAAACAACTTCAAAAGATCCCTAGGTTGAGTTCACTGCAGATATTAAGTAAACTCTATACTTGGAGATGGTCTCTTGCATGTTCATTTTTAATGATTCTTGAATGACAACTCTTCACCCCGATTTCTGAAAGATTTTCTTAACTCCCAGCCCGATTTATACTCTACAGAACTGGACCACACATCATTGGTACTGATGTTGTTTTGTTGATATTATTTAAACAGATTCCCCAAATGTTTAAATTATCCCTTGATAACAAACCAGGTAGCATTTTATAGGGAGATATTAACTCTTTAAGACTTCCAGAGTATAATTTGGAGTATTTTGCTAGTAATCTCAAAGCATCTAATGTGCCTCTTGGTAGTAAATGAGGCCCTTGGATATTGGTTTATTGTTTATACTTGTGAGATTTCTGTTATGTCGATAACAAAAGAGTTGGTAAGGGAATGCTTCGTTTGACCTTACTGAAGATAAATCCAAAATATAGTGTGATTCAATTAAAATACATCAATGTGAAATCCAATCTCTTTTCTTTATTTAAGCCATTTCTGCCTTATAGTAAATTTATATTGTAATCAAAGACATTTTATGGTGGATTGAATAAAATTTAACATTTATTTAGCAATTATTACATGCAGATTCTTGGGGAACCAAAGTTGAACAAGGCTTGATGCCTTACGTATCCTTGTTTCATATATATATATATGAAATATATACATATTATACATACATACATGTATGTATATATACATGTATGTATATATACATACATGTATATGTATGTGTATATATACATATATACACATGTATATATACATACATGTATATATATGTGTATGTATATATATATATCCTTTGTATAGGATTATATATAGAGATATCTATATATAGATATATAACCAATATCTGAGACCAAGAAAAATCAATAATTTGGAAAGAATATCTGAGTTATACAATCACAAACATAATAATAGTAGTTCACAATTATTGAACCCCTACTATTGCTCAATATTATAATAACCATTTTACATGCAATAATTCATATACTTCTCACAACAGCCCCAGGAGGTGGGTACTGGTATCCTACCTTAAAGATAAGTAAAATGCAACTAAGGACTAGTTAGTGGCAGCCCTGAGTTTCAAATCTAGATCCATTTGACTTCAAAGCCCTCGATCTTAATCTCTATCTCATTATGCTTCAGAAACACACATTTTAAGCTGCGTAAAATCAATAAGTAAAAGCCGGTTATTGTAGGATATGGATTTTTGCCACTCTTGACAGACAGAAAAATGTGACATTTCAACTTCTGGCAATAGGTCTTCAAGAGTTCCTCTTAAAATGCAAATCTGTACTCCTAGAAGGATAATATATCTAAAAAACAATATTTTCAAGCTCCTAACACATGTATCCTTACAAAATCTTAAAGGAATGGGACAGAAGACAGGTAAGCTGTGATATGGTTAAAGAGTGATAGGTATGGAATAAGGAAGGGGCAAACTAGAGCAAAGGGTAGGAATACTACTCTAGGAAACAGTGTGAAAGAACTGGATACATGTGGGCAGGGCTCCTGCATGGGACCAAGATGAAACAACATCTAAGATAAGACTTTATAGCCACATGATTTTGCACAAGGCCATTACTGCTGCTTCTAAAAAAAAAAAAAAAAAAAATTCAATGGTACACCATGGGCACGTAGGATAAAATGATTTGTATGAACTCAAAAAATATAGTAGCTGCTTTAAGCAACGACTGAAATATTTCTGGTGTCAAAGAGCTCATAACTAAGGAAGCATTTTTTCCCCCTCTTTCACACCTATTTGCTCCAGCATTCTTTACGTGATGTCAGATTACACTCATGATCACTTGCCACATAGGGTTCTGAATTAGCCTTATGCCCAGAGCAGGGATGCTAATGGAATCGATTGCTAATTAGTTCTGTTGTTCCTTTTCATTGCAGTCACATTCTTAAGTTAATAGAAGATTTGTCGATACATGACTCATTCACAAAACTTCACTGCAATTCTAGTTAAATCTTAGTTACCATCATCGTAATGCTAATAATTATAAGGGTGATGGTGATTATAATAATAATAAAGCGAAGTGGTTTAAGGGGTAGAAATGTGAGTCTAAAAATGATATCTTCGTGATCTGCGTTTATCCTACATCAATAATTTTGCATCAAATTTGCTCAATTTACAAATCAAAAATAGATTTTTCTGTCAGCAAAGATCAGTCTTGTATCTGAAAATCAAGCACAGCTTGTACATCATCATTAACCATAAAGGCTCTGAAATCAGAACTTAGCTGCCAATTTTGTTGATGATGCATAAGACGAAATCGAGTACAGCTGGCTCTTCTGTCCTATGCAAGCTCTGCAGCACTGACATTAGTGAAAAATCTGTTTGTTTTTTGCTTCAGGAAATTAAATAGCTATGACTAAAATGAAGCAGAGGGAACAGATATATCTGGGTAATAAACAGGTGCCATTTTTATTTTTAAGTTATTTTCCTCTTACAGATTCATTTCGATTACTGCAACACTACTTTAATTTGACCAAATGCAATGACCTCAAAGAAAATACATGAAACTTCTTCTTAAAAATCACCAGGAGGAGCCTTTTTTTTTTTATAAATGGGGAACCAAATAACACAACTCATTAATAATTTAAAATCCATCGTAAGCAAATATAATTTTCTAAATGATTACTCCTTCTAATAGAATGTCTATAGGCAAGTCGTACCTTAAAATAAATAGATTTATTTACTGACACATCGACTGCTTTTTCAGAGTAGATGCTTCATGTGATTTAGGCCAAAACTTTAATGCCTCAGTTACAGAAAAATAAACTGATTTCTAACTATTAGCTTGAAATGAGGAAATGAGAGAATTTTCAATAAGGCAGCATTAAGTTAATGGCATAAAACTAAATTGTAAGTCCCTAAATTGATTGGAAGTTTGGTGAATCAAGGAGGCCCTTATCCTCTTTCCCAGACAAGCAGAGTATGCTATGCCAGTTTAGGGTTAACGTAAGGATTGAATACACACATATCAACAGCTACCACTTCAGAAAATCATGTGAAAACAACCCAAAAGGCATTTTTTTTTAAGATACAAAAAGATCAGGAGGAAGAGATGAGATAGCAGCGACATACTTTTGAAAATTAGAAAATAGATGGATGAAATCTGACTGATTCAGCAGACGTCACAGAGTAGAAACTAAGCTGTAATGGAGGAAAGCTGAGAAGCGTTCCCATTAACACAACAGAATCCTCAGAAGGTTCAAGAAATGGTAGCACCAGGTAATTCTGGACCTGAAAGTGAAAGGGGCAAGGTCAGTGCTGAAGGACTGGGTCAACGCTGACTGAGAAGCGATTATCTCTTTAGATTCCCAACTCCAGGCCAGCGGAAGACTGACTCTCCCAACCTTGGACAAGTCTGTGGTTTTTGTTTTGGACTGACAGAGGCCAGGCACAAATGAAGACCTGAATATTCTATCAGAAACATCCTCTCAAAACTCCTTTCCATACTTAGCACCCAGGACACTGGCAGCCAGATCTCAACCCTCTAGGAAGGAGAGGGATGGACTTCACTCTGGGAATCTGGCCATCCATCCCAACTAGAAAGACCTAAAAGTACTGCTAACAAGGATGTCCAACACGTAGCCTTCCCAGATCCCCTTGCAGAAAGCTCAAGGTCAGTAAGCCCTATATATATACATGTGTGTATGTATACACACACACATACATATATATGTATATGTAGATATATATGTACATATATGTATTCAGAGCTCCCTATCAGCTTTTAGACTTTCATTATTAATCAAGAGTAGAAAATCAAAGATTACAAGACATCTGAAAAAAAAGAAAAAAAAAACTCTAACATGGAAAAGTGATGAAAATAAACAAGCAATAAAGTGCAACTTGGAAGATATGAACACAATGCAGGGAAAAATAAATTTACATATATAATATATTCATATATAATAACATTTATATCTTCAGAGAATTAAGATAAGATTTCATCGCTTTAAAAAAAGAATGAAATATAATACAAATGGAACATTCAGAAAACTCCTGAAAAAATATATAATAGTATAAATAAAAAATAAGATACAGCAATGTTTATAGTAGTATTATATAGATAGCCAAAATATGGAAACACCCTAAACATTCACTGACAGATGAATGGATAAACAAAATGTAGAATATACATACAATGGAATATTATTCAGCCTTAAAAAGGAACAAAATTCTGACATATGCTGTAACAAGGATGAAACTTGAAGACATTATACTAAGTGAAATAAGCCAGACTCAAATGGACAAATATTGCACGATTCTACTTAAATGAGGTACTTATAGTTATCAAGGTCATAAAGCCAGGTAATAGAATGGTGGTTTCCAGGAATCTTAGGGCAGGGAGGTATGGGGAGTTATTATTTAATGGGTACAGAGTTATAGTTTTGGAAGATGAAAAATTTGTGGAGATCAATGGTGGTGATGGTTGCACAACAATGTGAATATCATCAATGCCACTGAACTGTACAATTAAAACTATTTAAAATGGTAAATGTTATTATATATATATATATATATATATATATATATATATATATATACACATAGAGAGAGCGAGAGAGAGAGAGAGAGAGAGAGAGATGCCTCATCATCAAATTGGCCAGTAAGAAGACAGCAGCTGAGAGCTAGAGCTGGGGTAGAGAGAGACTGAGATTCTGCTTGAGTTTTTATTCCCCAATAAACCATCACTCTATTTCACTGTAACCTATTTATTAATAAAGGTTTTTTCCCTCACACACACACACAAATAGTCACCATAAAAGTAAAAAATTTAAAGTACATAAGAATGTCAATTGGGGGGTACCTGGCTGGCTCATCTGACTCTTGATCTCAGATTATGCATTTGAACCCCACACTGGGTATAGAGATTAGTTTGAAAAAGAGTGTCAGCTGGGAAATAAAGTTGAGAAATTTTCTCAAAATATATAGCAAATTCAAATATATACATACTTGTATGTGTGTGTGTGTGTATACATGTGTGTGTATACACACACACACACACACACACACACGTATACCTAAACATATGTATGTACTTGAAAAGTAGCAAAAGAGAAAAAAGAGCATTCAAGAGGAAATTACTAGTGAAATAATAAAAATGCCAGAAATAATTCAGGAAAATTCTGCACAACTATAAAACATTAATTTCCAGACTGAAAGGCCTATCCAGTATTCAATAGATGAAAATAAAATCACATGAAGGCATATCACTGGCACTGGTAAATATTGGAGACAAAGAGAAGATCACAAATGTTTCCAGAAAGAAAAAAAATTGGGTCAGAAGTTACAATGGCATTGTATTTCTTAACAGTAAGACTGGAGCAATGCCTACGAATTTCTGGGGGGGAAAATGTATTTCCCACCTAAAACTCTATTGCCAATCAATGGGAGGAAAGAATAAATAGATTTTTCAAGAATGCAAGATCTCAAAAAATTTACCTCCTAGACACTCTTGCTCTGGAAGATGTAAGGGAGAGAAAATGCGTAGTTCTGTGTGTGTGTGTGTGTGTGTGTGTGAGAGAGAGAGAGAGAGAGAGAGAGGGAGAAGAAAGACAGAGTGAGGGAGAACACTAAAAAAAAGAGGATTACATGGGCCAGAGGGAACAGGGAATCCAACATAAGAGAAAGAGAAGCCCTTGATAAGGAGGATAGGATTATAGAGTAACTGCTCTTTTCCAGGCATACAGAGCAAACTCCAGACTGGATCTCATCAGATGATTTTTGGCTGAGGACAGTGCAGGGCTCTTTATAGCCTCCTTTCCCTCTCCACAGAACAGATGTGCATAGAGAAAATTAGTGGAATTATCACTTCAAATGATGATGGTGTATGAAGCAATAAAAGAGTATGTTCCTAACTTAAATGGTTACACTGAATCCTTTCAGCCATTTTTGCAAGAGCCTTCTGTTCCTTGTAGACTACAGTACATAATAAAATACAAATCTGGGGGCGCCTGGGTGGCTCAGTTAAGTGTCCGACTTCGGCTCAGGTCATGATCTCATGGCTTGTGAGTTCAAGCCCCTCATAGGGCTCTGGGCTGACAGCCCAGAGCCTGGAGCCTGCTTCAGATTCTGTGTCTCCCCCTCTCTCGCCCCTCCACCACTTGTGCACTGCCTCTCTCTCTCTCTCTCTCTCAAAAATAAATAAAACATAAAAAAAAAAACAAATCTGACTAAATAAGTTCTCCTATATATGCATTCTTGTCCATACGGATATGTATATGCGTGTGCTTATGTGTGTGTAAAATCTCTGAAAGGATATACAAGAAGCTAGAGGCATATTTGCTTCTGGGGAAAGGAAGTGTGTGGTGCGGCAAAGGGGGAATGAAAAAGAGTTATTTTTCGAAATGTATCCATTTGTTCCTTTTGATTTTTTTATCACAATTCAAAAATGAATAAATTACATTCCTTAAAAAATTATAACACATAGTTTTAACCAAGAAATTCAACTTCTAGGAGTTTATGCTAAAGAAATACCTGTCCAGAGGCAAAATGATGTAGGTATAGGGATATCATATAGGGATATCTAGCAAAAGATTGGAAAGCACTTAAATATCCATTCACGTGGCACTGGTAAAATAATTTATGTATACTCCTGAAATGGAATACTATGCAACCAAAAAAATTATTTAAAAGCTTTATATGTACTGATACAAAACCACCTCCAAAATAAGTTGTCAAGGGAAAATAGACAAGATATATACTTAAACACATATGTGTGTCCACATTTGCTTGTATATACGTAGACTATCTCTGGGAGAAAATACAAACATTTTATAACATTAGTGTAGTCTGGAAGAACCGGATGGCAGGGGAACAGGGATATGATAGAAATTATTCTCTGATTATAATTTTTTACCTTTTGAACTTTGAGCCATTTGAATATGTTACCTTTGAAAACCCAATTGAATTACAATTTTGAAAATGTGGGGCATTTTTAAATAGCCTAGATTATTTTCATCTCGATTCTTTCTTTTTTCTCTATCGCAAAACCAGTATGAGATCTTTCATCTAATAATAACACTCTGGTTGTAGTTCTGCAACGCTTCAGAAAGAAAATCTGTTACTCCTGCTGGGATCAGAACAGTTGTCAGCATATGTGGGCAGTAGTGGGTGAAGAGCTTTTGAATTTAAGGCATATAAACTAAATACCAAAGTTGAATGTATTATAACACATTATTGTTGATATAGGAGAAATCTCATATTAATGACATGTATGAAGACGTCAATGGTGTACTTCTCTACAATATAGATGAGGAAAAGACTTTATATATCAGTTTTATGCTATCCATTCAATCATGATAGACAAAGCATATGAAAAGAGAGGGATAATTGGAACTCCAGACTGGATTTCAAAGCTGTGTCTGGGCCCCTTTTCAATGGCATGACTTACTGGGATGCATAAAGGGGCATATTTTCTGGCTCTTCCTTTCTCTTCCATGTGTTTATAAATCATTATGCGTATTAAAAATTCAGGCATGAAATTAACTTCATAGAAGACTTTTTTAAATGCTATAAATAACTTTCAGGAAATTAAGTGGGCTGTGTGTGCTATTAAGCCCATGATATAACAGGATAAAACGAGGTACAGAGGTAAAGAGCCAAGCCCAAGAATTAATCTATTTGTATCCAAAATCGGTGTTCATAGACCCCACCATTGTCTCTATCATATTACCATCTCTCTCCACCCAGATTCATCTATGAACAGAAATATTTGATGGATTTATAGAACTGTCAATGAGGCATATCCCACAAGCCTTTTGATCAGTATGTGAATATCTGCTTTCCTAAACAAAGTAGATTTTCGAGGACGTCACTGCTTCTCCTGTGGGGCCACCTGCCTCAATACTGAAAATTTGTGTAGTCTGTAAATGGGTAAATCTTTAAATGGAACCTTTTTAGCAGGACAAATGACTTTAATGGCACCTCTTAACCAAACAGGTATCTGCTAGCTTTGAATACCTAAGTCTCCAAATGAAAGGTGCCAACTTTTCAAAAGAAATCCCCAAGACAATAAGCAGGCAGAAAGAAGGATTTTTTTAAGGGAAGTACTAGTAAGAGCACTGGTCATAGGCCAGCGCTCTTTGATGCTGTGGAGGAGAACCAGACCAGAGCAAGGAAGCAACTGGTGACAGCAGACCAGAGCAAGGAAGCAACTGGTGACAGGAAACAATGTAGGTGGCTGTTGCCAAAATCTAGGTAAAAAAAAAAAAAAAAATGATGAAAGTGGAAGGAAGAGGGAAAAAGTAGCCAGATTTGAGGACAGCAGGGGAGGCTTGGTGACTCAGTAATGAAAGGTAGAATAGACAGGAAGCTCTGATTCCTTTAAACAAAGAACGTTTCCAACCCTAGCCGCCATCGCTTGCCCCCCCCCCCCCCCCCCCCCCCCCCGTCTGCTCCTGAGTCATCTGCTTATTCACAGTCCTTTCAGGTTTCAGGAGCCTTGTTCTCCATGCTCTTCCTCAGACGACTACTCTTTTTCCACCCCTCACCTCCACCCATTTCTCCCCCACCACTGCCATAAGTGGGGACCACAACACTACAGCCCTGAGGAGGTGCAATATGCAGACGGCTGTACTTTCTTATGCTGTTCTTTTCTTTGATTGTCCCACACCCCCCACCACAGGAGGCCGTACTGGTGTTAATAACAACTAAAGATTGGAAACAAATGAAGGGGATTACAACATAGAGGAAAGATTAAAAACTGTTCACAAAATAAAACTTCCAGATAGTTCAAAGATAAGAGCAACCAAAAACTTAATGTAAAATATTTACACAGAGATCCTTAAGAGCATACCCCGATTCCTAGCCTCACTCCTTAATCTCAAGGTCCACCCTGTGTATTTTCGTCTTAGAAAGAAAGCACCTTCCTCCATTGCTCTACAGTCTGTATCGTATCTTTACTACCTTATACTTCACTAATAATGGTAGTTGAATCTCCTGGAGGGTTCATTGCCCTTTCCCAACCAGTGCAACCCACAGGATATTATCTGCAGCAATACGTTTCTGGAAGGCTCAGTCAAGCAACACAGAAGGTCTCTAACAATGTAGTCCCTGTAGCATTTGTCGTTCTACTTTTGCCTATTTGTAGCACTGAAGATTTGCCACCTCATTCTTCTTGATCATCTATTGGATTCTACACATACAAATCCTCCAAAAGCAAAGAATAATTATCAAAGACAATTCACATTTAAAAAAAAAAAAAAGAAACATTTCCCAGAAAATAATCTGTACTAAGTCTACCCTTCATGGAGAGAACTGGCTACATTTTTATGCAGTTATGTCGATTCCCACTGTGTTCATCCTCTTGCTTCTAACCATGCCCAGATTCTTATAGGTCTATAGGAAACAGGATGCATTACTGTAACCTTTTCAAGTGACAGCAACTCCCTTCCTACACAAAGATGTTGAAATCCTGGAATTATTAAAGAGTATGGATATGAATGTGTGCGTGGGTGTGTTTGTATAAGGTGGGTGGAGGGTCTTTTTCCAACTATAATTAGCTTGGCTCTGTTAAGTGTCTCATTTCATGTGCTATTTGAACTGGTTTTGGCTCTTGGTTATAATAAAATATTATCTAATCACAAATATCGTGTAGGTCTGAGGAGCAAACAGACATGCATAGGAAATAGAATACTTAAAGATAATTTAAAAATCTTAAATGTGAAATAGAGAAGAAAGGTAGCCAAGTTTAAAGAATGAGAATTCTTAGAGGTGCTTTGTAATATATTGCTATATTTATGCAAAAATAAAATAAAGGATACGATTATATAATGAGTTCTAATTAAATTTAACATTGTACTCTCTTAGAATGTATAACCTTGCAATTCCTATTGTGATAGGAATTTTGATCAATATCTTGATCATAAGGATTAGGTGAACTTCAAGGTCCCAGCTCTGAAAATGTATGACTCCTTCTGTTTCTGCATTCGTTCATTTCATACACTCAGTTATTTCCACTATTCACAAAGAATTTTTGATAGCTTAACAGCCAGGTCCCCAAAAGTTCCAGGAAGAATTGGAGAGAACTGCTGCCCTCATGGAGCTCAGTCCAGCAGGAGAGACAAATAAAACAAATAATTGCATATGGGTCACAGTGAAGGATGTACAGAGTGTGACACAGTAAGTGCTCAATTTTAGAGGATGGGGATGGCCAGGTGTGAGAAACAGGGCAGTGTTGGTGCTATCAGGTAAAATTTCACAGAGGCTGGGGCACAAGCTGAGTCTCAAAGGGTAGATTGTAGGAGAAATCCATTCCAGCCTGAGGAGAGAGCTAGTGCCAAGCTACTAGTTCATGAAGAAGCAGCATGAGCAATTTGGGGAACTACTTTCAGTTGGCTAGGACTGGAGGCTAGAGGCAGGTGCAGCGTTAAAGAGGTGGGAGATATATAGGGACCAAACGCTATGTTTCACGTCTCCTGTTTTGACCGTTGATTTCTATCTTGTGATCGCCAGGTTTAGGGGCACCTGGGTGGCTCAGTCGGTTAGCATCTGACTCTTGATTTCAGCTCTGGTCATGATCTCACAGTTGTGAGACAGAGCCCCACACTGAGCTCTAAGCTGATAGCGTGAAGCCTGGTTGGGATTCTCTCTCTTCCTGTCTTTCTCTGTCCCTCTCCAGCTCATGTGCTCTCTCTTGCAAAATAAATAAACATTAAAAAAAGAAAGAAAGAAAAAAAGGCTTAATGACTGGGGCAAGAAGAGTTTCATCATTCCTGGAAGTTTAACCCACAGTGGGCACTCCCACTTGATTTTGACATGCCACTTCCTATGTGATAACATTAAGGCCCCCCCTTGCCCTGCCCAGTAGCAGTAGCAAAATAAATTGATGTCATATGGTATGCATCCACTATTAGTCATCAGGTAAGTGATGTACTTACTATGTCCCAGCATTATGGCCTTGAAAAGGTATTAAGGACAAGTGTATCAGTGAGAACTCTTTTCTAAGGCAATTGACAGAAAATTCACTCCTAACTGACTTTAGCTAAAAGAGAACTGATTTACTCACATAACTTGAGAATCTGCTGGTAGGTTTAGCTCCAAGAATAGCTTGATCCAGGCTCAAATGTCTTCAGCACCCAATTTCTCCTTCTCCATCTCTTGGATCCTCTTTCTCTGTGTTGGCTCTATTCTCCAACAGACTCTTGCCGTGCGGTGGCAGTTTCCATCTCTCCATGTTCGAGAACAGAGAACAAAGAAAGGGAGGGCTCTTTCCTGGTGGCCCCCACACATATTCTGACCAGTCACTGCGGCTATCTGGTGCTAATGGGCAACTGATGGAAGAACTGGTATAACCCCTCCCTAGTACACATGAGTGAGGGCCAGGTGGTATCTGTGCAATGATTTGTCTCCCCTGACACACCTGTATGCTAGACCAGGAAGCATGACCTCATCGACTTCTCTGCCAACTTCTGGTTCTCTTCTTGGGCAACTCCTCCAGTATCACTCCAAGCTCCGTGCTTCTCCTCAGGAAACACTGACCACTCTGTTTCTATCTTCCCTTGCATGTGCCCAGGAAGATGTTTCCAGCTTCAGGGGAATCCTTTTCCTTTTGAAGCGTCTTCAAGATACTGTAGGAGGTTTCCTGGAATTTTTTCTCCTTGAAAGTTTGGCAGTAGCAGAAAATACAGGGAGGAAAACAAAATGTAAACATAATTTAGATTTTGAAATATTATCCCAAGGATACACATACATGATATTTCAAATTAATAATACAGAATGTTTTTTTTTCTTTATTTTCTCTTTTCTTCTTTCTCCCTCTTTCTCTCTTCCTTCCTCCTCCCCTCCCCCCCCACCCCCCACCCCTGCCCCGCACTAAGATACAAGGGGGCAGAGAAACCACTGGCAAATAAGCTAGTAAGTGGGCCTTAAGGAAGATGTGTGATGAAAATTAAACCTTGACAAGTATTATACGCCACCCTTCTGTTTAGCATGGAATTTTTGTATCAGGCTCAGTTAAGCATTAGCCCTGTTCTGACTGAACAGTAAAAAGTTTGAAAACAAAATTTTAAGAAATGTTTAATTTTTTCCCCTGAGGGCTGAACCTTTTATGAGCACTTTCTAAATAGCACAATAAAAAAATAATTCCTAGCAAAAGAAGATCAAGGAATAAGAGATTTTTCCATGTATAGGAGCCAATACAGTCATACAATAGGATGTGGGGAGTCAGGCTCCAACCTGGAAAACAGAAACTGTTTAAGTAGTCAACACAGGGAGAATTTAATTGAAGGAATCTGTAAAACAGGTGACTGAAGGGCTGAGAAACAAAAAGAGGACAGTGATTTTTCAACAGGGTAAAGCCACTACAACCCAAATGCTGGAGGAATAAAGGGAAAAGGCAAGGTTACTGGAACCCAGGGTCAGAGGTCCTGGGTGGGAGTATAGACCTTGGGGGCTGGGTGGGATGTCCTCTGATCTGGCTTTCCATTGGTCACACCCAGCTGGCAGAGAACTCCAGCTCCTGAGGAAGGCAGGGAAATCACAGCTGGCAGGTCAGCACCCCCTTTGCTCCCCCATGATAAAGACCAGAGAAGGTCTGGATGGATCAAAGGGCAACAAGGCCTAGGACCCTGAACCCTCACAAGGAATTTGTTAAAACTCACGGTTCACAAATCCTGATTTGATGTTATAATGTGTATTGGAAGAAAAAAGTTGTGTGCAATGGATCTCCAGCAGCAAGTTACCAAAGTCTGTGCAGTTTGGGGTGAACCATTAAAATCAGGGCAACCTTATCAGAAGGGCTAGTTACGTACGTGTGTGCATATTTCGAACTATGTCGGGATTCCTGTTAATTTTGATGAATTTTTTTTTAACTTTTTTCATAAGAACACTGCCTGCCTTGATCTCTTGGCCTTTTAAATGCAGAAAACTCCTAGGTCTATAACCTTGTTTCCTTTCTTTGGGAATGCTGAGAATCCCTCATCCCTCTTCCTGTTAACCTTCTATTTATCCATCTTGGAGTTGATGAGAGTTGCTTATACTATAACTTCAATGATATTTTCCGAAATGAATTCTATCACCAAAACTATACTGCATAGGATATGGCAAATATTTGTGCTCATTCCTTTGAAGCCTCAACCTGACTGGCACCACTGTCTAAATCCGGAGCAGGATTAACTGAGGAGTAAGGCGAGAGTGCACAGTAGTTTCTTTAAGAAATTCTTCAATGCCGTTACTGTAGAGGAGTCTTTTAAAAGGCTTTAACTTCAGGTAGACAGAAACATCAGAAATACTGAGAAATATCCATATTCTAAAACATTCACTATGTTTAAAAAATCATAACACGCTTTATGCTATCAAGGAGACCCAATGAAAGATTTTCCACATTTTCAGTCTCCTATTTCACAAATTTCAGCGCGCTTGTTTTTTGGGTTTTTTTTTTTTGTTTTTCTTTTGTTTTTGAGAAACTAGTTGTTTCGCTGTATTTCTACTGGGTTCCAGAGCTAAAAAGAAAATTGGAGGCATGTTTCAGTTTAAGGCTAATTCTCATGCTGCTAAGTTTTTTAAGGGTAAGGATAAAGGAGAATGGAATTTACCACATTGAAAAAAGAGAAGAAGGAAGCAAAAATGTTTTAACTGAAAACTATGTGAGACGCTGGAAGTTTCAGAAAAGTAGTAGTGAAAGAAAAATACCTCTTTATAAGCTGCAGGAGAAAGAACTTTAAGTGAAGTTAAATTAGGGAGATACCAAACATTTTATGGCAAAGAGAGACAGATGTGCTTTTGGAACCGGGAAAATACTGGTTAACTTTTAGTTGTGATCACACCTCAGTGGTGTCTACGTGAAGCAAATGTTTCGGCTCTAAACTTGTTTCTGCCTTTCTTATGTTTTCTGCCTTCACCAGCCTGGAGACAGAAAAATAAGGCAGATTCTGACAATGATGAGGGTCAATCAGAAGAAGACTTTGCCTGTCTCTTAAGTACCACTCACTGACAAACAATTTTGTGCCTTTCAAATGAAAACTGCCTCCTACAAGCTATACAAACCAGATTTGGGGGCAAAATTGGAGAAAAGTGATCCTAGTACGTTTTGCGTCTCATACTCTTTCACCCCCATTAGAGAACATGGTGTTGGAAAGGCCCTGAGACATCATCAGACTGTAATTCTGTCTGCTATCATGTAAATGAGGCCTACAGTGACAACTATGTTTTTCCTCTTAAAATAGTTTTAATGATATAGCTGAATTCATTCTTTTTCTGAAGTGGCCCTAATATATTTTCTCTTTGAAAATGTACAAAGTAATAAATTGTCAGAAGACTGAGTAATTCTATACTTGGTTATCCTTTTCCCTTGAGACACAAGTATTCATATTAATAACTTTATGTATTTGAACACAATTATGTCCTTTAGCATCCTAGAATGTTAGCACTGAAAGGGTCTTAGAAACCAGCCTTTCTCCATTTTGAAGATAAGGAAACTGAGGCAGAGAGGCTGTAATTTCTTTTTTTTTTTTTTTTTCTATTTTACAGTTTATTTATTTTTGAGACAGAGAGAGATAGAGCTCGAGCAGGGAGGGGCAGCGAGAGAGAGGGAGACACAGAGTCCGAAGCAGGCTCCAGGCTCCGAGCTGTCAGCACAGAGCCCAACGCTTGGCTCCAACCGGTCAACTGCGAGATCATGACCTGAGCCAAAGTGACCTCAACCGACTGAGCCACCCAGGCAGCCGGAAAGGCTGTCATTTCTGCAAGGTGGCACAGAGAATCGCAATGAAGACCTACCTAATTAAAACCCAAATTTCCTAGTCTTCAAACTCCCAGCCCAGCGAACCCTTCACCACCCCATTTTGTCTTGATTGTGCATCAACAATCATTTCCTCAGGCCTTTTAACTCACTGTATCCATGCCAGGTCACTTAAAAACTTTTGTTTCCATCTGCAAATTACCTATCGGCATCCCAGAAAATTCGTGGAATTCATATATCTGAGACATTTTGCTCAGGAGGAGAAATTATCGTCTGACTAGTCCTTTAGTCGATGGTTACAAGAAAACAGACCACCTCCAGTTGTCTCCTTAATGGGCACGAGGAGTGTTAAGGAGTGGGACAGACTGGCCTACGTATGGAAACTTGAACAGGAGGTTCCCCCTCCCCGCCCCCCCCCCAAAATTACCCATAGAGAAAGCCCCCTTTAAGTGGCAGCCTTGATGAAAGCCCAGCACGTTGAAAGACTGTAGGCTTTTGGAAAATTCAAATGGCCTGCGCTACGTTCAAAGCCAAAAAGGTATGCAAAAATGCTGAGCCTGAGAGCATGAGTCCTGAAAGCCAGGACCACGCTGCTTCTACTGGGCACCCTTCGTCCAACTTCCCAAATGCAAACAGTAACATGGCCCTGGGTCCACAAAAACCCACCTAGATAAACAATCCTGGTGGAGTCTGAAGGAAGGATTTGATCCAGATATAGAGAGGGACGTGGGCGGAACTCTAGGAGATGCGAACGCACGCACATACTTTGAAATACGCTACATCAGGACACGGAAGCTGGAAGGTTTTTGTTTGGTTTTGAACTGAGGATCTGCCACCACCAACACACCCTACCTGTACTAGGACGGGTGTCGGAGAGTGGAGAAAGCCTCCCGAGGCAGAACTCGAGCTGCGAGTAAGTAACACAGCGACCCCTTCGCTAAACTCGTGGGTTGGGCTCGGCTCGGCCCTTCCCACCCGCGAGCGGCGCTCCGAATGGGGCGGGCCGGGGCGGGGAAAGCCGAGCGCGGCGGGAAGGGCCCAGGGCGGCCGGGGGAGGGCGGAGGGAGGCCGGGGAGGCGGGCGGGCGGCTTTATTGTTTCCTCTCGCCCTCCTCCTCCCGCGCCTTGCCCCAGCGTCACTGGAAAGCCGCCCGAGCCGCCCGGCGGCGGCGGGTTATTTATAGAGCTGGCTGCGCGCGCGTCACGGAGCCCGGCCCGGCTGACGGGGCCGCTGACGCGCTTAGCCGCGGGGCCGAGTCCGCGGGGCTGCGCGCCCGGCGCCGGTGACAATGGGCTTCTGTGTGTGCAGCTGCCGCCGCCGCTGGGGGTCGGGGGAGGGGGGCGGGCGGCCGCTCCCTGACCCCCCCCCCTCCCGCCCTCGACTTCCCCGAAAGGTAACCGGCCTCTTCTGCCCCTGGCCGGGCCCCGGGCCCCCCACACCCCCCTCACCAGCAGCTTCTACCTTTTTTTTTTTTTTCTTTTCTTTTCTTTTTACCAGTAAGTTCCCCTGGGCCCAGCCTCCCCGCTTCCACTTCCCCCGTCTCCCCTTCTTCCCCCCACCCCCAACATGACGAGAGAGGGGGATTTAGCCGGCCGGGGGCGGCCACTTTGTGCGTCCCGGGGAGCGGGACCCGCACAAGGCGCGCCTGCGGGGGATGCGGTGACCGAGGGGCCGGGAGCGCCGGGCAGGTAACGTATCCTGGACCTGGAGCGGGGCTTTGTTTGGGTTGGGGGGAGGGGAGCGGGGTGGGTGCGAGCGCCGGGCAGCCCTGCCGGGACTCCGGCCTCCCGGCTCCTCCGCCCCGCTGGCCCGCGCGCCCGAAGCCGATCTGGGGTGTCACGCCAAGAGCGAAAGAGAAACTTCTGCGTGACTGACTAGATGAGGCTCCTCCCGAGAGACCAAGATAATAGAGGACTCCCCCCGCCCCTCCCCGCCGGTTCTGGCCGGGTACGCCCCCACCCTGCGGAAGGAGGGGCTGGCGGGGATTTTAGGGACTTCCTGGGACGCGGAGACCGGCTCTGAACCGTCCCCTCTCCGCTGCCGAGAGCTGGGAAAGCTTGCTCTGGAGCCTCTCGCACGTGGCAGGCCGGCAGAGAACTTGCCGTGCCTTCTAGGAAATTGCAATCGATTTGTAATGCAGTTTCGCTAATTGGGAGTTCAAAATTAAACTTTAATAAAGCATTTGTGTCGTCTCGTGTAATTGTGAAAGCTTCCATCCGTCCTGGTAGATAAGACTCTAAGTCTCAAGTTAATGGCGCTAAGCTAGATTTCCCCCCCAAGTACAATTCCGTCAGCCGTCGTCGGCGCAGCTGGATTTCCGTAAGGTACAGATGTTGCTAATGGCAGCTTAAGCACGGATGGGCAGATAGCATACGGAATGCAACATGTTGCCATATGGTTCCTTTAGCCTTTCACCTCCAGGGATATCAATCACATATATTCTGGGAGGATCTTAATGACTCTCCGAACGGCAAAATGAATTACCTGGTGCAATTTATATCCCTTGACCTGATACGTTATAACAACAGGGAGATAGCATCTCACAGTTTTCTGTGGTATAAATTGAGCTACAGAGCTGCGTTTCAAATTCTGTAGCATCTATTTGTGGCTTGAGGGGCCCTGTCAAATCATTCTGGCTGTAAAAGCTGGTTTCTCCTCCCCCCCCCCCCACTCCCGAACAAAACAAAGTTTATAAAGTTTGGCAAAACCGTTGTCTCAGAAATTTCCAGTCAGCCAACCAAATACTAATTGATGAGAGTATAGAGAAATGGAAAATATGATTTCCAGAGCTACTTAAGAGTTTGTAATGTTTAGGAACACCATACTTTTTGGAATCCAGAAAATTAAAGAACTCCTACGAAAAATATGTGTTCTGAGTTGTTTCAATATAACTCCTAAGCCTATTAACTATTTGAAATTCTGTTGTTTTTTTTTTTTAAATAAACTTCAGTTATTCTTAAAGTTTGGGAAATTACTTACAGAAAACAGTCCTCAGAAATATGAAATATAAGAAATATAAGGAAGAACTCCCCGGCCAAACAATTTCTATACACAAACACACACCCCCCCTCCCAACCTCCCACATACACACTATGTGTGTACTTTAACTTGGATCATCTATGTGGCGATGCTGGTCGTTTGTTTTTTTTTCCCCCCACCATGTCAGTCACAGCATACTGAGGTCACTGTTTAGATCCTAGTGGAATATTTCTGTAATATTTCACAGGTCTTATTTTAAGTATCCTGGTGACTAATAAAATGGTTGATTGCCTCTAATTTCAGGTTATAAACATGGTTGTCTCTTAGTGTATCCCTCCTTTTTCTTCCACTAATTCAGGGAGGCAACATGGAAAACAAGAAAGAAGGCTAAAACAAAAAAGTAAACAACTTATGAAAACATTTTTTTTTTTTTTTTTAACCTTTACCCATTAAGGGATATCTGAAATCTATGGTCATACTATCCTTTGGAAGATTTCCCTTCCAACAATATGTCCACCACGTGAATTCATGTGACCTCACAGACTAACAAAATACACAAGACAGACCTAAGCAATCTGAACAAGTATATATTTTCAGTCATGTCCGGGTCTGAAAGTTAACATTCTGAAAGTTTGTCTATACATCATGTCCTTTCAGTATCATTTTGAAATTACAAGACAGTATTTTTCCTTTTTTTTTTTTTTCTCCTTTTGTCGTAGGTGATGACGTGTTACCTGGTGCTTGGGTTAGTGCGATCATCTTGGCAATACCAAATAATCTAAGACCTTTTGTGTATTTATATAGCAGAAAAAATCTTCTACAGAACACATTAAGATCTATATCTGAGTTATGGCGACCATTTCTGGGGGCTGTTTTTGGTAATCTTTTAATGGCTAAGGTTTTCTCTCTGCAGCACCAGCACTCAATGAGTCTTAACCCTGATCAGAAGTGAGCTTGTCAATAATGACTCCATCTCCGTGACTTGTGAATAGGCAGTGAGTGTGTCCTTTAATCAGTCACACAGAACTCGCCTTATAAAGCTGTTATTGTCATGAGCAGATATGCAGCCTTTTGTTAGGCTCCATGATTATTAACGTGCTCCTCCTTCAAAAGCCAGGCCTGCTGTGCTTCATTTCAGAATTCAAGTCCGTTAGTAAATAAAATCCTAAGCAGCACGATTTGCTTTTTCTCAAGTTACAACATTACAGATAGTTCATGAATGATTTGGGGCCCTTTTGTAGACCTAAACGATGTATATTTTTGGTAGACACATCCAGTAGTAGAAACAAGATGTGGACCTTGCATCATGACTTTTATTTTAAATGAAGATTTGATGGATGTCCATTGTTACTCTAAATGAGGTGGCTGGCAGCCAAGGCGGTCCCTGTGGCTGGGAAGTCCTAGCATTGTTATTGTCTACCAGGGAATCACTTTCTATTTTTTGAGCTCTCAACTTCACCTCCCTCGTTCAATATTGCCCTTCCATATTGCTAATCTGAGAATTCGTTTGGAAAAGAAAACTTTTGAAAATGTGTTTGTATTGGCCAAGAAGATTTTCACCACTGTTTCTGGTTGCCTGCTGGTTTACAGCTTTTATCTTGAGCTGGCATGTTTATTTTAATTGAAAATGAAGAGATACCCTTAGGAGAGGGTATATTCCCCATGCTTTAATTTTAATTGTGATGTAATCCTAGCTGCCTTCTTATTTTTTACTCACAAATGTATTTTAAGATAGGGCAGATGTATGTGTTTCTCATAGGAACATGGGACAAGTTATGGATGGGCATTAGGCCTCTTATAGAACTCTGCATTCAAGTGAGTGGGGGTGGGGAGGAGAGCCATGAGGAAAGAGTATGCTGGTCCCACTGCACTGGCCCTGTTTGCTTTTCAAATTTAAAATCTACATTGCTGCATTGGAAACTTGTTTCTCTCTTTTATAGCATTTCATTTTAAAAGAATTCTTTAAAAACTGTCAATCTGTAAATATTTAACCAGCCAGGCAGGAAACAGTCTTTTATTCTCAGCTATATGCAGCTTTGTTTTTATCTGGGTTAGTGTGAGTGCCATGTAAATACCACATAAAAATTTGACTTGGTTTTCCTTACTTTGACTGAAGATTGACAGGGGCTTCTTTAATTAATCTTGTTCTCTTTCATGTTCTGTATTCAGATATTGAAATACAGTATTTTTATACATTTATAAGATTGTGTTTGCATTTATTTAATTTATGTTTCTTTTTTTAAAGCATGTAGCCTTGAATGTTTGTTCTACTTTTTTTTTTTTTTTCTTCACATCATTACTCTGGTACTGCTTGATGTAACTTGATTAGCTCCCTCCCCAGTCATGATTGGTAATTAAAATAGGCATTAAAATTAGTCACTTAGCAATTTTGCTGTTCAATTGGCAATTAAATTACTTAATTGCAATTAAAGTCCTAATTTTAATTGGCAAAATGATAGATGTAGATTTAAGATAATATGTATAAATACTTTAATAAGTGTCTATATAAGGATTACTTAATTACTCAACTTCAAGTTTATGCTGTTAACTTTAGAACTTTTAAGTGAGCAATGAAATTTATATTACATCTATTCAAAGGATATGGTAATTAGATTTATTACTTATCACTATAAGGGTCCTTGCTATAAGTTACTTTTGTAGTGTTAAAATTGTAGGCTTGATAATTGCAGAATTATGATGAGGAAAAGGGCATATATATCTTTGTCGTAATATATCAGTGCAGGATGTTCATTTTGTATTAAATCAAGAGGTTCCTATCCACCAGTTAGTCTGAGGAAAAAGAAAAGAAAAGTGGTTATTTTGTCATTAAAGGTAGACCAAAACTAGCCAGCTGTGATATAAGCACAGAAACTGTCACAAAGTGTATGCATTTTATCTACTTAGTATGCTATATAATACTGTGATAGTTACTAATGTTATTAGCTACTTTTAGAATTTCAAGTGCCCTTGATATTTTCTTAGCATGTAGCTACTTATTTGTAGAATCTTTAAGATGTCTTCTAGGACTTGGTACAATTTAATGACTGACCCTCCCATCCATGTTTACTGAAATTAGCAATGAAATACAAAACCAAAGTTACCCTTCCTTGCTTAACCAAAAAGAATTCTTCCATGGAAAATACTGGTGGTTTCCATAGGCTGGGAGTATGGGTGAAGGGCTAGTTACTATTTCATGGGTATACAGTTTCGTCTTTATAAGATGAAGCATTGTAGAGAGGGATAGTGGTGATGCGTACACAGCAATGTGAATGTATTTACTATCACTGAACAGTTCACTTGAAAACGGCTAAGATAGTAAATTTAATGTTCTGTGTACTTTACCACACATACAGAAAGAAAATACTGAGTGATTAGTTTAAAAGCAATTGTTTAGGAGATGGTTACTGAGAGTCAAGCATTAGAGAAAAGATGAAGAATTTTTATTATGCAAAATACTTTTTGAGTGGCATGAGGCTTTACCATATGTTCAGTTTTATAATTTTAATTTGCAAGTAGATGCTTCTAGAAAAAAAAGAGTGCTGTTTTCTCCTGCACATCTTTACACATTTCTAGAATGGAGTTCTGTATTGAAGTAAGAAATAATTTTACATTCAGTGAGTGATGTTGGTAAAAAAAAAAAAAAAATTGGGCTGAATAAAACTGAGTAAAACGCCATAACTACCCAAAATGTGAATATCAGGTAAGCAATTGACTTCTTGTGTAAGCATCCTATGGGAAGAGAATAAATGATTGACCGATTAATATCCTATTAATGCAAATGAAAAGGCAAAAGGAAAAAAGCAAAAAAAAAAAAAACCCTTCAATATTAAAAAATTATTTTGTAGTTCCATAACTGAGTTTGTCTTCCAAAGTGAAAATTTCTCTTCTATCACTAATGTAAAATGTCTTGCTGAATGGCAACAAATGCCATGAATATAAATTTGTCAAAATATGACTTAAAATGTATATCTCATTTTAATGTCTAAGATCGTTTCCATTAAGTAATTTTATTACAAAATATCTTAAACATACCTCAACTCCTACAGTATAACAGTGATGTCTCTTCACTATATCTGAATTGTAAGGGCTACTCTGAGTTCATTTTGGGAGAATAGTGAAAAGATTCCCTAAGGACCCCTTTCCCATGCATTAAGATGGAAAATCCTATGGGATTACATCTATGTTTGCTTTCTAAATTATACGAAAAGCTCAATTTTATTAAGTATAATCTGTCTAGCCATGCATAAAATAAAATACTTTGGTTTAGATGTGAGTGTATGTATTATTTATATTATTTTTTATAAAAATGTCTTTCTATACATGTGTCAATATATTCTGCTTAATATTGGTTAATATCCTAAAAGATAATATAGTAACATGACTTCCCTAAATGATTTTCTGACATCATTTAACTGTATAGATTGATAGAATTGGCAATTTTGTCATTTAGTTGTTTCCAAAAGAAGGAGCTACTTATGTATAAGACCAATTTTCACTCCTATTTAACTCATTAAAGAAAACAGACCTTCAGTGGGGCTAATTTTACACATTTATACATCCCAGTAATTTAAAGTTGTATCAGAATCCTGGCCCTGAAAAAAAAAAAAAAAAAAAAAACTAGTATTGTCATTTTAGTTGAGTTATAAAATAGTTTATATTCAAGAATCTATGTTAAAAAATTATGAAGGGTTGCAGTGATATATAAGTGCAAAATTTCAGTTTCTTTTAGCCTAAAGCATCATTTTAACATTTTCTAAAAGGTTATTCAATTCTACATTTTGATTCCATTATATGTATAATTAAACCTCTGTGCACAAAAGCATTCTCTTATGTACTAGCAAATACACCCACAGGAATCCTCTTCTAAACTATAATTTATTTAAACATGTAATCATAGGATTTTAAAACATGCTTTCATTTTTCCAAACTATATGCCAATTTGCGCTACTTGGTGATAAAATGAGAGATTTTATTACTATTTTGATCCCCCCCCCCCCCCCCCGTGACTTAGCAGTGAGTTAAACATGGGCAGGAGGAAAAAAAGAATATCTATTGTGAACCTAATTCCATGTGTTCAACTGTTTTCCCCTTTTAAGAAAAACAGACAAGAATAAAAGATTTGTAGCTATTTATAAATTCCAGCACAGTACCGAATATTTGGGCCTGCAGCTTTCTCTCCTAGGGTTTGGCCTAAGTAGTAAATAGCTAGCTGGTGAGTGAGTGAGTGAGTGAGTGAGTGAGTGAGTGAGTGAGTGAGTGAAATCTTCCTGATCCTTGTGGAGTCAGGCCCCCTACTGACAGGATCAGTCAATTACAGACGTTGGCGGTTCTACTGAGACTTCGTTCCGTCAAAATCTGGTGGGGACACAGGAGTCAGGAGCTTTGAGCTTGGTCCTTTTTTACTCTTTCTGATGATTGTGTTACATCCTTTCCACCCCGAGCACATCCGAAGCCCTACCAAAAATGCTAGCCCAAGAAGTAGCTTATCCAGTAATTGGTTCAAATGAGTTTATCAGTCTTGCATCCAGGGTGCCTTCCTAAGAAGTAACGCTTGCCAGGAACTAAAATAGGAATTTGAAGAAGAGGGAGAATTCTTAAACAAGTTGTAGGATGCAAGGGCAAATGTCCACCTTTTGTCTCTTTTTCAATGTGATATTGAATCCTTCCACCTCCAGTTACTAATAATTATAAGTAGCTGCTGTGGAAAACTGCCTCTTGATCTTGGGTGCATTAAGACTTGGGCAAGGGCTCTGTTAAGCCAGACTCGACAGGTTGCTGCTGTAGAATAACGCATCACACTGCAATGTGTGTCTACCTCAGAGCTCACTTTAAGAACTGCAGAACACTTTTCCACTCTCTGGGAGAGAATTCTCAAGTTGTCCCCAGGCTCAACCCAGGCTAAAGCCTAGTGTTTTTAAAAATGGCCATAAGGGAGGAGGAACTTGTGGAGGGAATGTACCTACTCAGATGTGCGTGTTTGTGTATGGAGGATGCTGGTTACAACCTTAAAGTTCTCCTGGCCCCCGCTTTCCTAGGAATATATTAAAAAATAATAACCGCCACCCCGGCGTGGCCGCGTTTGAGTTTCCGACTGCCTGAAAATAGCTGCCGGGAGCCTGGCCCACCGCTGGGATCAAGGAAAAGCTCCTCCTGGCAGCGCCCTGCTCCCTCGCGGAAGGGGAAGGGAACCCGGGAGGGCGCCACCGAGCTAGAGCCGCTGCTATTTTGGGCCCAGCCCCGCGGGTGCGTCAATGCCTGCGCCCCTGCGTCACCGCCACCCCCACCCCTTTCCTTCTCCCCGGCTCTCCAAACTCTCACTTTTTCCCTTTCGTTCGCGTGGAATCGCTCCTGCCCACGAGGCGCTGACGCTACCGAGCTCATGCTAATAGGCTATTCTTCGCCCTCCTCCCCTCTTCCCCCTACTCACACATCCTCACTCACCACAACAGCCCCCCCCCCCCACATACACACACACACACACGCGCGCGCGCGCGCGCACACACACACACACACACACACACTCACTCACTCACTCACACACACTTCCTGGTTTTATTTGTGCTCCGGCCCGCTGGGGCACCGCTGAGCCGCGGCGGCGGCGGCGGCGGCGGCGGCAGCGGCAGTCGAAACATCTGGGGGAAACTTAAGGTGGCCACGCAGGTTTTGCCGAGGCTGCGGCGCAGAGGAGCCCGAGGCTTCCCGGGGCAGCCGCAGGACACCTGATGGCTACGCCTTTCCAGCCGCTGGGGAGCGGGCAAAGGCTAGGGTGCAGATTAGAGCTGAGCGGCTCCGGAATGCGCCTGTTTCCGCGGCGCTTTTTGCCCATCCAGGGGACGCCAGGATGGGGGTCGGGGGAAAGTTGCCAGGGGGCTCCCGCAGCCTGGAAGCGAGCCCTGCCGAGGGAGGAGGGGCGGTTGGAACTCTTCGCGGGCAGAGAGGGGGATACCTCGGAAGCCTCCCTCCCCACGTCCCAGCCTCGTCCAGCCCCTTGGGAGAAGCCCGCAGAGGCCCGCCCTGCTCGGGCCCGAGGAACAGGGAATGGGGCTCGATCCCGGGAGAGGTGGCGTTTCCTTTGCTAGAAAGCGCCTTGCGCCCTCAGCCTGGCGGGCGGATTGGCTTGCAAAGTGGAGTCGGCGGGGACTCGGGCAGCCGCGGGGGTGCGGCGAGCTGCCACGGTGCTCCGAGTCCCTCTCCTGGGAGGGCTAGACGCATAACTTTACGCTCGCGGAGATACCCCTCCCTCTCCCAATGTTTTGCCTTTCCCTTTTGGCTCTCAGATTGAGGTTTCGAGAGCCCTTGTGCTTCAGAGGAGGGTTGATTTGTGTCTCTACAACTCGTACTGGGGTACAAGTTGGTGGGCACCCAGGAGTGTCGAAAGTATTAGAGTTGGCGAAAGGTGAGGTTAGAGCCCCTTTCCGCCGCAGGCGCACCTGTTGCCCGCTGCTTGGCTGCATTGTCTGCGAAAGGAAAGTGGGCGACGCCTCATTCTGACTTTGGGGATCCCTGAAGGGCTGGGATGCTGTCTACCTGCTCCCCTCTCTTCCCCTTTCCACGCACCACATCCTCCCTTGCACGTGGGCACTGCAAGGAAAGAAGGGAACACAGAGAACAGGCCCTACCCAGTACCTTCCACCTTGTACTTTGGGGGGGGGGGTGGAGGGGAGGGGAGACAGAGACAGAGAATGCCAACGCCAAAGGAGGAGGCCATGGACAGGAAAAAGAAAAAGGATATGCA
Source organism: Puma concolor (assembly GCF_028749965.1). Lineage (NCBI taxonomy): Eukaryota > Metazoa > Chordata > Mammalia > Carnivora > Felidae > Puma > Puma concolor. The sequence continues at coordinate 147,193,428 of NC_141674.1, read as the reverse complement.
TCGGACTAGAGAAATCCCACCCTGCCTGAGCCCTTTGACCGTCTCGGGTCGTGGGAGGTCTGTACGCGCTTCCGCTAATGGGGGTGACAGTTGTGAGTGCGTGAGGTTAGGACACTGCCAGATACACCCCACCCCTTGCTAGTCCAGGTGCTGGCTACCTGGCCCTCGCCAGCGTTCCCTGCCGCCCCGGCTTTTGTTGCACCCTCCCCCACAAGTGAGCCGCCAGGCTGCAGCGGTGGCCTGGGGGGTTGGGAGGTTGGGGGGGGGAAGGTGAGGTGAGATGTCGCGGTGCTGCGGGCTGCGCGGACCTGAGTGGAGAGGTCACACCTCTTTCGGAAAAAAAAAAAAAGAAAGAAAGAAAGAGAGAGAGAGAGAAAGAGAGAGAGAGAAAAGAAAAAAAAAAAAAAAAAAACCCCAGGCTGGCGACCAAGGTGAACCCAGAACGGTTCCCACCTTAAAATCGGCCCTACTCGTGACGTCAGGTCGGAAATATACCAAAGCGAGAGCCGGCCAGGAGTCCGGGGAGCGCGGCGGCTCGGCGATTGGGCGGCGGGCCGCTGACGCGCGCTGACGCGCGGAGACTTTAGGTGCATGTTGGCAGCGGCAGCGCGAGCCACATAAACAAAGGCACATTGGCGGCCAGGGCCAGTCCGCCCGGCGGCTCGCGCTAGGCTCCGCGGTCCCGCTCGCCTGCCCAGGCGGCCGCCTTCTCCTGCGCCCTCCCCGCTCTCGGCCACCAGGCTACCTTCGCCCCTCTCGCCCACCCCTCCCCGACCCTGCCACTCGGACTCCCAGAGGGAACTACACTTCGGCCGAGTTGAATGAATGAAGAAATACGCGGAGAACTCCTAAGTGAGTAGACGCAGCCCGTGCAGCTCGAGTTCCCTTATCCTTCTCTCTTCTTTTGCACGTCTCTTCTTTCCACATGTGTGGGACAGGTTTTCTGGAAGTGGGCGCCAGAGGTTCGGAGCGCGAGCGGGGCGGGAGGATGGGGAATAGGTGCGTGCAGCCACAGCGGTCATTTGCCCGAACTCCAGCTTTGGCACTAGGGGGGAGTTGGCTCCCAGCAGGCTTCCAGGCTCCTCATTGGTGGACGTGGAAGAGAGACCTGCATAGTTTGGGGGAGCTGTGGACTTGCCCGGGGAAATGTGCCCAAAGTTTGCTCTTAGAGCAGAATTGATTGTTACCGTTGGGCAGGGAGACTCCAGGTCCTGTATATACCAGGGTCTGGGACACTGCCCACAAAGGGGCAGGGAGAAAGTTCTTCAGTTTATTTGTTGCTTGGGAACTGCGTCTCCGAGGCTGGCCGGATTGCCAGGGTTTCCTGGGTATTATTGAATAAGGGGTGGTGTTGCTGTTGGTACAGTGTCCTATTACTAAGTTGCTTGAAATTTCTGGTTTTGACACATGCCGTGCTTGTGTTTGTGAGTGCGTCAGAGAGAGAGACAGAGAGACAGAGAGAGAGATAGAGAGTAAAGAGTACAGTTATGAAACTGCGAAGTTACCAGGAGGTTAATATCCAGCACAGGCATATCTCTTAAGGGCTGTGGCTATCATGGGTTGCTTTCCTTTCTACTTTTTCTGATTAACCTTCCTCCCCATGAAGCAATATTATGGGGGTGGGGGAAGGAGAACAGAAGGAATGGATATATTTGGCTTTCTTTTTCATTAGTAATAGGACTGTGCTCTAGAATGCCTTCCAAGTGGCAACATCTGAAAATTACTGGGACACAAGAATGCCTTGTTCCGGCAAGTAGGCAGATTGTGGAAGGCTGTATAGGGAAGGTGTTTGGCTTCCTATGTTGGGAAACGCTTCTAACCTCGGTGCCAACACCAGATAAGCAGTGTTTCCCTCCCTCTGCAGTTGACCTAAGATGCTCCTGGAAAAGTAGGGTCTCTGCCTCCCACCCCTTGGCCACTAAAGATGTTGAAAGGCAAATTTCCTGGGGAAAGTGAATGCCAATTCACCTGTATCCTCAACCCCAGTGTTGTGTCAAAATCCAGACGCTTCCATTCAGATCGCCTTCAGGGCTGCCCAGGCCTTGCTAGCATTCTGTAACCGCAGGGGTTACAGAAAACACTTGATAGAAGTTTCCAGTGCTGCATTTTATTAAACTCTAGTTTCTTCTTATTTGAGTCTGAATTAAACGAAAATGGAAATGACACTACCCTCCCACCTCCATCTCTACCCCCCTGCATCTTAGCAAAGGGCCCAATTTATTACATCATAAGTATTAAATAAGTACATGAAGTACCTTTTCTCCTTCAGAACCCTCTCTCTGCAAGGACTTACACAGTGCAGTGGGTTGGCATTTCCTGTTGTTTACAGCCGTCTCTTTTACACATTCATCTTAACTCCTAAGTTTGGTAAAGGCTACACATTAATTTCCAATGAAACAACCAAGGAAGGTATAGAAGGACTTGCCTGGTGACTCTACTGATGCCCAGATGAATCTGTCGGGAAAGTCACCCTGAAGCTTCTTGTGTCTGTGTTTCAGGGAGGAGATCCGACAGGCTGGACTCCCCACTGCTTTTCTAAAAATCTTGGAAACCTTGTCCTTCATTGAATTACGACACTGTCCACCTTTAATTTCCTCGAAAACGCCTGTAATTCGGCTGAAGGTTAGTGCAACTTTGTTTTTTTTATTTCCCTCCTCCGAGTTCCCTGACCATCAAGAAATAGGGCGATACGATCTTCCTCAGCAAACTCTGTCACTTAAGGCTTTCCTGGCCCATCATCTTGGGGAACAACATTCTCATTGTGCAATTCACCCTCATTTCTAGAATGAGCCTGCTGAACCCGAGCTTCAGAGGAAAGGCTCATTTGAGCGGGACTGGCCGGGTGAGGGGGTGAGGGGGGAGGCGGTTGAGATATCCGGGAATGGAGACCCTCAATAGCTTTCTAGCTCTGGGTCTCCCTTGGACCAGCCTTTCCATGCCCTGCACTGTTTTGCTTCGCAGCATTCGCGCTCTCCGCCCTTCCTTTCGCGTTCCTACATGCTCTCTGACCGCCACGAGCTGCCGGTGTAGCTCCAGGTGTACCCGAGCCCGGGGAAAAGTGTTCAGTTGACCAGGCTGAGTGTATATTACCCTGTTTCATTTCCAGCCATGCCTTGTGTTCAGGCGCAGTATGGGTCCTCGCCTCAAGGAGCCAGCCCCGCTTCTCAGAGCTACAGTTACCACTCTTCGGGAGAATACAGCTCCGATTTCTTAACTCCAGAGTTTGTCAAGTTTAGCATGGACCTCACCAACACTGAAATCACTGCCACCACTTCTCTCCCCAGCTTCAGTACCTTTATGGACAACTACAGCACAGGCTACGACGTCAAGCCACCTTGCTTGTACCAAATGCCCCTGTCCGGACAGCAGTCCTCCATTAAGGTAGAAGACATTCAGATGCACAACTACCAGCAACACAGCCACCTGCCCCCTCAGTCCGAGGAGATGATGCCGCACTCCGGGTCGGTTTACTACAAGCCCTCCTCGCCCCCGACGCCCACCACCCCGGGCTTTCAAGTGCAGCACAGCCCCATGTGGGATGACCCAGGCTCCCTCCACAACTTCCATCAGAACTACGTGGCCACCACGCACATGATCGAGCAGAGGAAAACGCCCGTCTCCCGCCTCTCCCTCTTCTCATTTAAGCAGTCGCCCCCCGGCACCCCCGTGTCTAGCTGCCAGATGCGCTTCGACGGGCCCCTGCACGTCCCCATGAACCCGGAGCAGGCGGGCAGCCACCACGTGGTGGACGGGCAGACCTTCGCTGTGCCCAACCCCATCCGAAAGCCCGCGTCCATGGGCTTCCCAGGCCTGCAGATCGGCCACGCGTCGCAGCTGCTGGACACGCAGGTGCCCTCGCCGCCGTCGCGGGGCTCTCCCTCCAACGAGGGGCTGTGCGCCGTGTGCGGCGACAACGCGGCCTGCCAGCACTATGGCGTGCGCACCTGTGAGGGATGCAAAGGTTTCTTCAAGGTGAGCGAGGACCGGGCGGAGGAGGCAGGTAGGGGCCCCCTAGTGCCGGGAGCCTCCGAGTGCACGCTGCACCTGGGTGCAGGCAACCCAGTCCCACCTAGTTGGCCCAACTCCCGGGTCCGCCAAGGCGGCCCCACTGAGGTCCACGGACTGTGGCGGAGGCTTCTGGGTGCCTGAGAAAGGGAAGTAGAAGGCCGGGAGACCTGGGGTCGCATCCTCTGCACGCAGAAGACCCGGCAGGCCCCAGCCCGAAGTTGCTGGAGCCAGAGTTAGAAGAGGGTCATTTGCATGTGCTAGGAGCTGTCTTCTCTGTTCAGATTGAAATTGGTTAGGACAGAGAACCGTGTCTGAGCTAACCAAGTGGAACAGAATTCCCTATGGTCAAATTAAGTGATCTCTTTATTTCGCCATCCTGATTGAATAATCTTATCATTTTAAATAGAGAAGGTCTCCAAGGAATGTAAATAATATGAATGCCCACGGATTTGTATTTACTGAGCGTTTCCTTCTCCTTCTCTTGGCATATAAAACACAGCGAGGAGCGGCGAGGTTAGCTCAAATGTTAACGCTATCAATTTTCTCCTGTTAAATGCCCTGGGGTAGGAACACGAAAAGAAAGAGAAAGAAAAAGAAAAGGAAAAAAAAATAAAAATAAAAAAGGAGTGGTGTATATGTGTTTGTTTGTGGGGAGGGAGTGTAGATCCCAGCCGTTGAGAAATTCTTCCCGGATCCCCTGGGTTGCTGGATTAAAAAAAAAAAAAAAAATCGGTCTATATTGTCTCCTTTTGCAGCGCACGGTACAAAAAAACGCAAAATACGTGTGTTTAGCAAATAAAAACTGCCCAGTGGACAAGCGGCGCCGGAATCGCTGTCAGTACTGCCGATTTCAGAAGTGCCTGGCTGTTGGGATGGTCAAAGAAGGTAGGTCGGGACGAGCAGCCCACTCCCCGGTCTGCGCCCACGGGAAAGTGCTGCGCCCACCCCAGTCCCGTTTTCCACTTCCCACAGCGGGGGGGGGGGGGGGGGGTTGGGGGGAAGTCTCCGGGTCCCCCCACCCCCATCAGAGTCTGGCCTCCACGACCCAGCAGCTGCCTGCTTGCCCATCCCGCCCTGCAGAAAGCAGCCAGGCCCTTCTCGCCTTCAACCCAACGACCCATTTGGAAGAAGACATAAAACCACCCCACATTTTTGATGCTTCTCGTCAGTAAAGGCTTTACAAGCAGTGGGACCCTGCGCGGCCCGGCCGGCGGCCCCGGGGCTGCGGCCTTCCCCCGGGAGGGGCCGAGGCGGCAGCTGGGTCCCGCTAGGGGGAGCGACGCTAACCCGTTTGTTCCTTTGCAGTGGTTCGCACGGACAGTTTAAAAGGCCGGAGAGGTCGCTTGCCCTCGAAACCGAAGAGCCCACAGGAGCCCTCTCCCCCCTCGCCCCCGGTGAGTCTGATCAGTGCCCTCGTCAGGGCCCATGTCGACTCCAACCCGGCTATGACCAGCCTGGACTATTCCAGGGTAAGAAGCTGGCGGGGATAGCATGTGGACAAACCGACAGACGGGCAGGACCCCTTCCCACACCCATCACTAGCCCCCGGCCTCCAGCAAGGCTGTGGCTTTACAGCCGTGGGCAGAGCCGCAGCACACAGAGCCACAAACAAACCACAACAAATGTTGCTGGGAGTGTAGACCGGAGGACAGAGGAAGGAGGAGAGCACAGGCCACAGTGATCACATCTCTGGGAGCCCTCCTTCTTACTGCCATCCCGCGGACACACATACTCACACACTCATGCCTCTAATGCCCAAACCACAGGCTGTACAAAACGCTCCCCCCGCCCCACTTGGATTTGATCCCCAATTTTCCACAGAGACGCTTTAATCCTTGTCCCCTGTGGCACTGTCAGGGTGGGGGATGCCTGCTTGGGGGTCGGGGAAGGGAAAGAGAGAGATAGAAGGAATGGCAGTGGGGTGGGAAATCAAGTGGTCAGATTCCTTTTTTACCCCAGCTGTGAGAAATGTGTGGGCTTTAATTGGAGGAAGTATGTCGGGCAAACCTAGAAGCCACTGCAATTTTATTAAGATTTGCAAAGGGCGTCTCTGCTCGAGACCCACTCTGGGACTGGCATGAATACTAACGTGTCAATTGTTTTGTGGAGATAAGAGTGAACGTTTCCCAGGGCTGGATGGCACTGTATTTAGTCTGTATGGAAATGGTAATTTACATATTTAAAGCAGCGACCTCATAGCACCATCCCTAATTGAATTAATTGCCCCGGAACATCTAATTTCCTTACTGGTCAGAGAGAGGTTTAATTGTTATAAAAACCTGGCTCCCCTACTAGAAGCGGGGTTAGCAATTTCACGGGTTATATATTTTAGAGAACCTCATTAAGTGCTTTTTAAAATGAAATTCCAGTTCCAGGCGAACCCTGACTATCAGATGAGTGGAGATGACACCCAGCATATCCAGCAGTTCTATGATCTCCTGACTGGCTCCATGGAGATCATCAGGGGCTGGGCCGAGAAGATCCCGGGCTTCGCTGACCTGCCCAAAGCCGACCAAGACCTGCTTTTCGAGTCTGCTTTCTTAGAACTGTTTGTGCTGCGATTAGCGTACAGGTAACGGAGGAGGCAATCCGGGGAGGCTGGGAAAGGAGGAAGAGAGGAGTCAAGAAGGGAAAGAAAGAGACAGAGGGGAATGAAAGGGAGGGGGGTGGATGAGAAAAATACAGAATAAGAAAGTGAAAGAGGGAGAGAAGAAGTAAAAGACAGTAGACAAAAGAGGAAGGGAAGGAATGAGCCCAGAAGCCTTGGGTGAATGGAATGGAAGTGGGATAGGGGGCGTTCTTGATTGTTATGAAATTAAACCCTTTCAAGGTCTACTGGTCTACATTTTATTAACTCTTCGTAATTAGGTGCCTCTTAAATCCCTCATTTATTGCTCTTCAAGTAATTAGTTGTTTAGCTTTTCTCTCTCTCTTTTTCTCCCCTCTCTCTCTTTGGTATTAATTGCAGGTCCAACCCAGTGGAGGGTAAACTCATCTTTTGCAATGGGGTGGTCTTGCACAGGTTGCAATGCGTTCGTGGCTTTGGGGAATGGATTGATTCCATTGTTGAATTCTCCTCCAACTTGCAGAATATGAACATCGACATTTCTGCCTTCTCCTGCATTGCTGCCCTGGCTATGGTCACAGGTCAGTACCTCAGGTGCAGGGCACTTCTCTGAAACTGCCCAGAGGGGTCTATCGTGATTTTCCCTTGCCCCTGAGCGTCCATCGTCCTGCCAGCTAGCTAACTGCTTTGTGTGTTCCTCTTTTGTTTCTGATTGTGTTTTCTGCAGAGAGACACGGGCTCAAGGAACCCAAGAGAGTGGAAGAACTGCAAAACAAGATTGTAAATTGTCTCAAAGACCATGTGACTTTCAATAATGGGGGGTTGAACCGCCCCAACTATTTGTCCAAACTGTTGGGGAAGCTCCCAGAACTTCGTACTCTTTGCACACAGGGGCTACAGCGCATTTTCTACCTGAAACTAGAAGACTTGGTACCACCGCCAGCAATAATTGACAAACTTTTCCTGGACACTTTACCTTTCTAAGACCTTCTCCCATGCACTTCAAAGGAACTGGAAAGAAACCTAAAACTATCCAGAGGGGGCAAGTCACAAGGCAGAGATATCCCCATGAGCTGTCTCAGCTCTAGCTGGCCCCCACCCCCTCCATAAAACCCCAGCCCCTCGATCCCTAAAGAAAACAAAAACAAAAACAAAAACAAAAAAAAACAAAACAAAAACAACAAAAACTGTTGCTATTTCTTAACCTGCAGGCAGAACTTGAAAGGGCATTTTGGCTCCGGGGCATCCTGGATTTAGAACACGGACTACACACAAATACAGTGGTATAAACTTTTTATTATCAGTTTAAAAATCAGTTTATTGTTCAGAAGAAACATTCCTAATGTCTGATGGGAAATGTTCGGCCATGTTTGGTTGTTGCCATTAAGACAAATGTAACACACACACACACACACACACACACATGCACACACACACACCTCACACATTGTAAGGGGACCCACAAGTATTGCCCTTTAAAAGACTTCAAAGTTTTCTGCTGTAAAGAAAGCTGTAATATATAGTAAAACTAAATGTTGCGTGGGTGGCATGAGTTGAAGAAGGGAAAGGCTTGTAAATTTACCCAATGCAGTTTGGCTTTTTAAATTATTTTGTGCCTATTTATGAATACATATTACAAATTCTAAAAGATAAGTGTGTTTGCAAAAAAAAAAGAAAAAAGAAAAAAAGAACTACACACAAAAGGGACAAGCATGTTGATTCTAGGTCGAAGATGTTATAGGCACTTGCTATTTCAGTAATGTCTATATTATATAAATAGTATTTCAGACACTATGTAGTCTGTTAGATTTTATAAAGATTGGTAGTTATCTGAGCTTAAACATTTTCTCAATTGTAAAATAGGTGGGCACAAGTATTACACATCAGAAAATCCTGACAAAAGGGACACATAGTGTTTGTAACACCGTCCAACATTCCTTGTTTGTAAGTGTTGTATGTACTGTTGATGTTGATAAAAGAAAGTTTATATCTTGATTATTTTGTTGTCTAAAGCTAAACAAAACTTGCATGCAGCAGCTTTTGACTGTTTCCAGAGTGCTTATAATATACATAACTCCCTGGAAATTACTGAGCACTTTGAATTTTTTTTGTTTTTTTTTTAATGTCTAAAATTGTCAGTTAATATATTATTTTATGTTTGAGTAAGAATTTTAATAATGCCATATTCTGTAGTATTTTTCTTTGTATATTTCCAGTATGGCACATGATATGGAGTCACTGCCTTTTTTTCTATGGTGTATGACAGTTAGAGACGCTGATTTTTTTTTCTGATAAATTCTTTCTTTGAGAAAGACAATTTTAATGTTTACAACAATAAACTATGTAAATGAACAGAATTTTGTCTTCTTTCTGGGTCAGGAAAAAAGGATGACTGAACAGCAATCTACAATAGAGTTGGAGCTTGATTTAGGATCGGTCCCTTATTGAACATTTGAGTTTCAAACTGACAGCCTAGATCTATTTTAGCAAAAGAGCCTGGGGAATTAAACTAATTATCCAGAAAATTCAGTACAATATTTTTCCTTAACCAGAATTTTCGAGTGTGGCAAACTGCATTTGTCAGAATCACTTGAGATGAGACTATCTCAACTCTTTTGTTAATTTTGCTGGTAAGGGCAGCTTTTAGAAGAGAAGTTCAGGAGACCTCTAGATAGCCTTTAAACTTTTGCAAGGTCTGAAGTCCTATCAAGTTTTTGTCTTGCCGAATGTTTAGAGAGTATCTCTTTAAGACTCAGGAAGTCAACATGGATTTGGAGTGTGTTGTACATGATCTCGTTTTTCCAATTCCTCTACTTATTACTGTTGTAATGGGCCTTCGAGGAAAGGCTAAGCGTTTCCGGCGTTCTGGGCCTTGGGTCAGTGGTCTTGGCACAGGACAGACTCAGTAGAGGTGTTTCTTAAAACGTTTTGTTTTCCTCCTTCAGTGGCTAGTGATGAGGTACAACTTGCACTTTTAGCATAACATTTCCTTCTTTAAGGCTACTCAGATAAATCATAAAATATCCATTTGTCAGATCCTGGGTCTGCTACAGGCAAGTTATACCACAGACCTTAGGATCCACCCAGCACCAACTTTTAGCAAAGGAAGGGACTAACGCTGCGGAAGCCGCTCAAGGTCTGAGCTTCCGTCGGGTCCGCCGAACGACCTGGTCCTGGAGCCGCTGAGGTCCTGCCTGTTCTGCTTCAGACCAGGGGTGAATTAATAGCGCAAGATGGGGACCACCTTCTTCGCTAAACCTAGTGAATTACACATGGCTTCCGTGTCACTGAAATTTACAGACAGTGTTATTGTTTTTAAAACGCAGAGTTAGGACAGTAAATTGCCACCAGAGTTCTCAGGTTGTTATTCTTACTTTTTTTTTTTTTTTTAAGACACGTTTTGCGAGTGGGCGGGGGGGGGGGTGGAGAAAAGGCACGTTCAGTTGTAATTTAAGGTTATTTTAACCAGATGCATTTCTCTGCAGGTAACTCTGAGGGGCAAAAGTGGGTGACCACATACGGGAGTAAATACTAAGCGAAATGTCCTATTTCCTGGTTTTCTTGAAAAGATAGGACTTGCCATTTCCTTTCATTTTCACAACTTGTGCCCAACCAAACCCTCACACTAATAAGCAGAGAGAGAAAGAGAAAGCTGTTTAGAAATGTTAGGAGTCTACAGAGCCGTCAGCGCGCTGGTCTCCCAGGTGTCTGCAGCCCCGAGACAATTACCTGCTGACTCAGAATCCCCGAGAGTTGAACCCTGAAACGAACTCTTTTGAGGGTTCTCCCTTAAGGAGGCGGCTGCGCATCACCCGAAGCCAATGGGGTGTTAGGTAGTGCGCCTCCCGAGAATTCGGGGTGAAAGGAGGGAGGGATGTCTCTCTCCCTTGCCCGCGTGAAGACCGCTGTACACGCGCAGCTATAATTTCTAAATTGCAAAGTGGCTAGTGTTTTTTCTGCTTCACAGTTACCGAGTCAATTTCCAACTGCCGGCTGCGCACCGGGTTGTAGGGAGGAAAGAACGTGGCAAGCATCTGTCCTGCATCTTCCGAGACCCGCGCGGTTGAGGACGTATCCTGCCCTAGTCTATGAGTAAAGCCCAGAAAGAGCAACAGACACGCTGCATTGCAAAAGCCAGACGTTGCACGGAACTTCTTTAGCAACAGATTAGAACTTTGTAATGAAGGTTTGAGATCACCCCCACCTCCCCACGTCCTCCGAAGCATTGCAGTTATTATGTACCATTCCAGCTTGGAAAATACATAATCATTGTTCTGAGGGTATGACCATTTCTCAGCTCTGAAAGGTCCGATTTTAAGTCTTCACGGTATCTAGACTCACTCTGAGTGGTTGCTTACAACGCCCTGACTTTATGGAGAGATGCCCTTAATTCAAAGCACGGGTAAGCCTCGCTACTGCCCCGCTGCTTGGCGGGTTACGCTTCTCCGCTGTCCAGGCGAAGTCTCCCTAGGTACCTAGGCGGCCCTTGCTTGGATCTTCCGCTGGGGGGGTGGGGTCGGAGGAAGAGAGAGACAGAGAGAGACAGAGAGAGAGAGAGAAGAGAGAGAGAGGAGAGGAAAGTTTGCATTTCTGGTTCTGATTCGAACAAGAGACATACGCCTGACCCAGGAGGGTGATGGCACTCCGCAGTGACAGCAGCACCCAACGGCCTTATCCTGTGTATTTCCTTTTGGTGCACGACTCCGTGCCTCGAGAGTTTGGGCGCCCCCTCCACTAAAAATATCCGTCGCAAGTCTTTCGGGACACTGGTTCTCAGTGTGCAAGGGGCGCGCGACGAGGAGACAGAGACATTCTTGCCAACTTCGGAATGTCACTTGAAGATTCCATTTCACTTTGCCTTGAGACCCTCTTGGCTTTGTCGGTGTCAGTGCGTCTACACGAATATCCACTTATCTAATTACATTTTAAACCTAGGCGTCGGCAGTGAATAATGCGTCCAAGATATGGCCAGGACTGGGAGGAAAAAGTTTTATTTCATGGTAATGTTTTGATCACAGAGTTTCCCGGTACCTCTCCATCCCGACAGGCCCCACACAGGGCAGCGACACCAGACCACTTCTGGGCATCGCGCGTGCCGCGCATCTTCGCGCCGCGAGCTCCCGGCCAAGTCCGCGCACAAGTCCGTTTCCTTTTTTATCCGCGGCGCGGCAGCGCGGAGGTGGCTGCGGAGAGTCAAGACTGGGGGTCTTCCCCGCCGGCCTCGCCTCTCTCGGTGAGACAGGCGCGGGTCTGGAAGCCCTGTGTGCCTCGCCGCCAACTCGGAAATGGAGACAGGTTCTATCAAGACCCATGGGGCGGGGGCGGGAAGAGGGTGTCTAGGCCCGCGGATTTAAAAACTTTTCTTCGGTATTATTTTGATGGCTGAACAGAGGTCTGGGACCGAGTATCTGTCTCTAAGACATCTTTCTAAGGCTCCCCCCACCCTCCACCTGTCACCTCTATTCGGGACCAAGAACTGTCGCTTCGTGGGCGCGCCCAGGAATTTCTCAGCAATCCGATTCCTGTGCGCCCCAGGCGCAGGGACTTGACTCAGTTTCAGAGTCCCACAGCGGAGGGGTGGGGTTGAGGGGGTCCCAACCAACTCCCAGCCAACCGTTCTGTCCCACAGGTCTCAGCAACTACTGAAAAGAGCGCAGCGGGTCCAACAGTCTTTGGCGGTGGCTCTGCTTAGATCCGTGCATGTGACAGAACTCGAACCGGAGCGATCACTTTTCGTACAGCTGTATTGGCTGGGGGCGGGGGTGGGGGGAGGATAGGGTGGGGGGTGTCCGTCGATATTGGCTGACTTTACTGGTAAAGAGAGCTAAGAATTCCAAACAAGGTCATCATTTTTAGTCATTCTTTTTAATAATAAAGGAAACACAAATATCCGCTTTTCATTTTTACTTTTAAATTTTACAAGAAATCACTAATTGGGCACCACTCATCACCATTTAGAACAGCGAGCCTGTTATTTAAAGCCATCTTCCCTCGGTATGTTTCCTGAGCACGACTGGAAACGACCGCTGGGGCCCGCAAGGACTTTGCTCCCACTTGAATCTTGCGTTTCCTTAGGGCAAGTCCCTCTTGGGTCGGAGGGCGCCTCCTGGAGCTGTGGGTGAGCCCCCGCCCCACCCTGGGGGCGTCAGGAGGAGAGCGGCACCCCTGGTTCCCACTCGCGAAGTGCGCTCCGGGCCCAACTGACAGCGGCGGGAGGACTCCCGAGAGTCAGGCTCCAGCCTCGTACTCCCCGCCCCACGCTTTGTCACTAGGCCCCCTAGAAGCGCGGTGCGATTTTGAGGCCCCGGGATTGCTGAAGAGGACGTGCCCGTTCGTGGTTCCGCCGAGCGTGAGAGTGGAGAAGCAAGCGCTCCTGCTGCCCACTGCGTTTTGGAGACGTAGAGTCGGACTCTGCAGGTTGCACCACTTTGCCGTGGGAGCCTGGGAACCATCAGGACAAACTCGCCAGGGTTAACTCTCTGTTTCCTCCTTTTCCTGCCCTGCCCTCCCCAGCTGCTCCTTGCTGCTTTCCCAGCTGTTCCCAGGCCTGTCCCCCCAGGGCGGGAGGCCGCAACAGGTTCCAGTCGCAGCGTGGCGAGGTTCGGTGCGTCAGGGCGCGAGCGCGTGCGGCCGAGCGCGCCCCCGGCTTCCCCTGCACCCACCCGTCCGTGGTCAGAGTTGGGTCTCCCGGGGCATCCATCCACACTACGCGGGGGGGGAACCGTTTTTTTTTTTCCCCCACTTGTGGGGGGAGCACAAAAGGGTGGGGCAGAGGCGCCAGCGCGCGTCCAAACCGCTGGCCGATCCCAGAGAGGGGCCCACACCTCCTTGCCACACGCGTGCCCTGCACGTGTGCCCTCAACTCCCAAGCTCCGAGGAGGGACGGCGCACATCCTGGTCCCGCTTTCCGATCCTCTCGCTGCGCGAATTCTGAGCCCTAGGGCGGGGATCCGGAGCAAGCGACTCGTCAGGTGGCCACTCCAGTGCTGCGCCCTGAGGGATCGCGGGGCAGCCAGTCCGCCTGTCTGCCTGCCGCCGGGAACGCTCCTTCTTCCCTTGAAGACACCGACTGCGGGTGGCTGGCTGCCTTCTTCGTAGCTTAGCTCGGCGGCACTGGACAGAGCGCCGAACAGGGACCGGGATGCTTGGAGAGATTGGCTTCTACGCTTTCCTCCGCGTTTACCCCAGTTGATCTCTCTGACTCCTATTTCTTTATGTTTCTATCTACACTTGTGTTTAGAGAAACTGGGATTTCCAGGACACGTGCCACCTGTCTTAACAGATACAGAGCCCAGGTTTCTGTTAGAGACTTCCCTGGGTAGTAGAAGGTGCTCAAAGGGCTGCTGCACGTATGAGGACTCCATCGGGTGCTAGAGGGACTTTCAGAGGGACTGAACTTGCTAAGATTTTCTGCGTTTGGAAGCTTAAGGGAGAGGACTGTGTTGACCATCTCAAATTCAATTGAACTTTTAAAAGGGGGACGGAGGAAGACAGAGAGAGAGAGGACTCTTGACCAGTAGGCTGCAAGTAGGCCAGTGGTTTTCAAAGTGAGGGTCCCAACCCACTTACGGTTTGTAAAGCCAGTGTAATGGGCTGTGATCAGAATTTTCTTTCGAAGAAACAGAAGAATAGCAGAATAGAAATCGTAAGTGCTTTACACAAGAGTAGCCGAAGCATGAAAAGTTTTAAGTATCGTCTGCTGAAACTTCTCTTGGGCTACAATATCAACTATATTTGTGAGTGTGGGTGTTAGTTAAAAAGTTTGAGAGCCACTGGTGATGGACCAGCAGGTGATGGAAGTGGAGGAGAGGGCGTGCCTGAGAGGTGCTGCTGAGGAAACCTCAGCAATGTGGCGATGTTATGTGATTAGCACTCTCTCTCTGTCTCTCTGTCCCCTATCTCCTCACTGCCCCTCTCTAAGTCCAGTGGGGTACCACATCTCTTTATCCCCTGGCGTGTTGTGTGCTTGGAGCCCTACTAGGCATCATGAGTAAGGGCCAAGGGCCAAGCACCCCCCCCCCCCCCCCCCAGCAACCCAGCGCCAGGGAAGAGAGTGAACAGTGAAGGTCATCAGGGAAGCTCAAGAGAGGGGAGGGGAGTGATGGTCACATTGTCTAGTGACTACATGCCAGACTGTCTCATTTGTGTGCTATTGCCCAATACAAAGAAAAAAGCAGAAGCTTTTGAAGGAAATGGAGATAGGGGTGGAGGAAGGGAATGAACTATAGTGTGAATGAGCTAAGTGGGGACTGAGGGGATGGAAGAGGAGAGGGAAACCTGAGAAGCTATTGAATCAGAGTGCCAGAGTTGAAGGTGAACAGAGATGGGAAGGAGAGAACTAAAATGCCCTAGAAATACAGGATTCTGGGCACCAACAGTAATGTGGAGGAGCTTGAAGAAAACAGAAGAGACAAAGGAGAAGGGCTCCTGGGTGGCTCAGTCGGTTAAGTGTCAGTCAGTTAAGTGTCTGACTTCGGCTCAGGTCATGATCTCCGGGGTTCGTGAGTTCGAGCCCCGCCTCAGGCTCTGTGCTGATAGCTCAGAGCCCGGAGCCTACTTTGGATTCTGTGTCTCCCTCTCTCTCTGCCCCTCCCCTGCTCATGCTCTGTCTCTCTCTGTCTCAAAAATAAATAAAACATTTAAAAAAAATTTAAAAAAAAAAAGAAGAGAAAGGAGAGCTAATAAAAAGGACACAGAAAAGATGCAGGGGATGAGATGAAAATTGGATGTGGAAGGCACAGTAAAAGGATTAGGTAGAGAGAGGGTGGCTTTAGGTGTGGGAAGCCTTGGGCTACTGAGGACCACACAGAAGTTTCAGGTTTTGTCACAGAGGAATTGAAAGGAACAAGACCATTGGCAAGGAAAGGTCCCTCTCCTGTCATTCCATTCTAGCGAAAGGGATTGGAAACCCTTAGGCCTGTTTCCTAAGGGTTGCTGCAGTCTTCAAGCAGGGGGATGTGGACTCCTTCCAAGATTCAGGCAAATGGGAAAAGCAGAGCCAGGTGGCAGATGAGGCCACGTTCCATGGGTTCTGAGTTTCCTCCTCCATCGCAATCTTCCTGCCTACACTATGTGGCAAGGTTGGATCTCATCTCCTGTAATCCTCTCAGCTCCAACCTGTGTCATTCCCATTGTTAATTCCATTTTACACATGAGGAGATGAGGCTCAAAGGTACTGTTAAATATCTTGGTCTGTCAGTCCATGGGATAGCTGGGATTTAAACTCAGATCCAAGACATGTGATTCCAACTGCCTTGGGTTTGTGATACCTGGCCCACAAGGACTGTACCTTTTCCCCAGAGTATCTGCTGAAACTGATGATGGGGTTCTGCTGAGAGTCTGAAGATGCTCTTTCAGGTGTGTTCAGATTCTAGAGGGAAGCATTGACATAAAATCATAGTGGGACGTGATGATGGTATATTGCTCTTCTCTCTTAAGAGAAAATAATCTCTTCTCTTAGATGGGGTTATTTTGATTGCTTTTCATACTTAGTGCGTGAAGGAGTTTTGAATTGCTTGCTTTGCTGCCCAAGAAAAGAAAAGCTTGGGAATGATTGTTGCATGTGTTTACGTCACGGCGAGAGTCCTATTAGAGGTAGTAAAAAAATGTTTTTCCTCCCCAAGCTGTTTGAACTTCTTTATATTAATCGTTTGATCTTTAGCCAGCTTCCAGATTTCCTATCAGGAAAACCAAACTGCACATCAGTAACTTTACTTTAGTCGCAGCCCTGAGCAGACCACTTTGTAAAAACTGGCTGTGTATGAGCCATTTACTTTCTTCTATTATTTCTGTCTTCGTGGTCTACAGTGTTTAACTGTTATTAACATTTTCTTAAAGCTGCTCTCAGGCTACCAAGCGGTATTTTACCGAGAGTGCGAAGCAGAGAGTAGTATTTCTTCAGAAGAATCTCTGCATCAACTTGGCACGGTCAAAGGGTTGCAAAAATAGTCTTATTATATTCTAAAATTTATTGGAATATACACAGTTGACAAACAAAATATGGTGGATTTAGGTCAGCTATTTGCTTATACAATAGATTTTATTCGTCTTTGACATTTAATGTAAGCTTCACTTGTCTGAGGGCTGGGAATAGGATAAGTATGTTCTGCTTCTTGTTTTATAAAACTTGTCTGTAGCTACCCGGAAATCATTCCCAATCAGTGACTTAGGGACAAGGAAGCCTTGTGACATGTTCTGAAAGTGCCTTTCTGAAATGAAACTTCTGAAAAGTTGAATTATGGAGACCCTAACAGGGGTTTTTCTTTTTGAGGAATGAAGATAGCTACATTTGTTTTCTTGATCTTTTGCTTAATTATCCCCCCTGCATACTGAATTGATACAGCTAAAACCAAGCTTCCAAAAATCCGTACCGAATCTCTTCGATGCTAAGAATCTGTGTTGTGTGTAATTGCCCTGCTCTCGGCAGTGCTGGGCAGAATGGGCCTGGGCCACATGTATGGAAACAACATCAAAAACATTTGACACATCAGTGACTTATTTTTAATATATCTGAGAAAAATAAAGTCCGCTGCTGTAAAATCTGCACTTGCAGATGTGTTAGCCCTAAATAACCTTTAAAATTGGTCGTGGTGTGGTGGGAGATGTTGGTATTCATGAGTGTTTTGACATGTTTGACATTTTATGTATGGTGCACTGCTCTGTCTGTCTTGCATTTTTCCCCCAACAGTGCGTGTTTCCTTGCTAAAATCCAGCTTTTGGTGTTTATATTTGGGGTCTATACGCCTGCTTATTGGATATATGATTTGTTGCTATTTATGCAAATAACGTTTTAATGAATTAGGCTATTACTGCTTTCCATGCGAGGCCCATAAAAAAGAGGGCTGTGTATAGAAGAGATAATTTGATTTTTACTTTTTAAAGAAAAAATTCATTTGACACATGTCAGACATCTTACATTTGCTATAGTCCTGGATGAACAAGTCAGGAAAAGCAATTCTGTGGAATGATTATGCTCTCAGAAGCCAAGGAATTTGTGTACCAGAATCTGGTGTAATGAATAGAGGGTTTGAAATCAGTCTGAGTAGCATTTAGAATTGTCCTCTATTCATTTACTTCTGGAAGTGTCCATAGAGGGAATTGCCCGTTGAACTGAGAAATCTAGGTGGCCTTGAGGTAAGTATATTATAAGAAAACACATACCTAAATACATATAGAACAGATACATATTCAACAGCCTTCTCTGAATGAAATACAGGTTTGATAGTGTGGTCGTCTTCCCTTCATACCCTATTCTGTGTTAGTTCTCCAGATAGAACCAGGTAAATGAGTTCAAAAGATTCCGCTAATCTTTGGTGAGGCGTTTTTTTTTTTTTCCAAGTTTATTAGTAACGTGTTACTGAAAGATCTACCATTTGTTTTTTGACTATCGGAAAAGGCAACAACCTTGATTGAAAAGCTTTGGCTGCCCCATTTTCACCCTGTGTGATAAACATGAGCGTTACACAAAGTCTGACCTAATGTCTGTTCAGCTTCATGAGGTTAGACTTGGCCGAGAGTTTTGTAATTCAGAACCAGTGAGTTGCTGATTACTTTTTTCCTCTTTAAAACTGATGTTGATAGTAATGTGGCTTCCCTTTAAATGTTATTCTCTTTAAGACGGCCACTGACTCCAAGGCTTTGACATTTTTTGTCCCAGATATTTCTCCTGCTTTTAATCTCCACCTGTTGTCACATGCTAGGACAGCACCATACCTCCAGGAGGAAGGACAAAGGGGCAACTTTCTCTGTCTGGGGATGTCAGGGCTGCTATTCCTCTGGAGTGGAAGTTTTATGTGCACTTTCTTTTGTCCTCTTTCCCTGGGGACTAACACATCACCTCCGTGACACACACAGCAATTGAGGCCTGGGGTTTGTGAGAATACCATAAGTTTACTTTCAGCTAGCGGAAGTATTTAATGTTGCATCTTGCAATTCAAATGTATCAAGACGCCAACCTGCATGCACTCCTGACTTGTAGCTTCCCAGTTTTTCTTCTTGACTAACAAAGCCTTAAGGCGTTTGCATCCCTTTGAGGCTTTTCCTGAGCAAAATTTCATTCATAAAACACAAAGCACCGGAAAAGTTTAACGTTGAAGGTGGAGTGCTGGTTTTTTTTAAATATATATATATATATATATATATATATATATAATTTTAATTTGTAGAGGCGTGTGAATGATTATAGTCTGACACTAACAAGATTGCGAATCTCATTTCCTAGGTTATGAGTTAGGAAAAAAATGCAAGGCTTTGCTTGAATGTGCAGTGTTTTGTATGCTGAACATTGCTTTCATCAAAATGTGTACTGTTGATTCATTCATTACATTTCTTGTATGTACTTAACTGAAAAGCAAGAAAAAGAAAATCAAGTGCTTGTCTCTTTTGAGTTAATTTCCCTTAACATGTATTCAAAATAAGCATTCCCATGTAGAATAATATAAAATAGTTATGGAATTTGATGATTAGAGGAAAGTTGGTGTGGGTGAGAAATGCATCATTCATTAGACTGCAAGTGGCAATGGATGATATAGAAAAGGCAAGGTGCTATAAACAGAAGCTGTAAATAAGCTTTTTTTTCTCTCTGTAGCTAGAATACAAATACTTGCATTATGTAGACATATTCATAAATTTTGATGATAACTTAGTGAAACAGGACCATAAATATGGAAACTAGGCACATTATTAAATGTATATGATTTTGCAATGAACGCTTATTATTTTTAAAAGTCTATGTCCCTATGGCTTTCACTTAGAGAAATCAATCTCCCAGTCCTCTGAATAGCCTACTCATTTTGGGTTTTTCCTCTGGCTAATAACGGTAACTTCCTAAACTGAAGACTGAATCGCAGCAGTCAAACTTAACAACCCTCTGATCAAATTACAAACCTGGTAACTAAAAGGAACATGAAACCTGTGATACAGTTTCACAAAATCTTATTTGAAATCTCATTCAGATTAACAAGAGAACTGTCACAATGTGCTAAAAATGGGAAGACCATAAATACAACAAGCTGTTATCTGACAATAAGCCAACTCGTGTGGAGTGATACAGTGGGGCTGCGGTGATAAGGTTTTTTATTTAACCTCATTGTTAACAATCCTTACAATGGACAAACGTCGTATTAATGACCCTCACAAATGGTAGTGAATGGAGAACTTGGTGAGACTGGAGAAATACAGTGGCATAAAGAGAGATCAGGCACGCGCAGAGAAAATAAAGCACTTCTGAACTGAAAAAGATGAAAGCAAATATATCCAGTACATGCCTCAGCACTACAAATTTGAAATACAGAGTTTGAGTGCAAGAGAAATATTTGTAAAATGCTGACGCTTAAAATTAGGTCACAGTATTCCATGTACAATTGGAGCAGAAAAGCTTATAGGCTTTTTAAGCTGCCTGCCCAGGGACTTCTCACCATCAGAATGAGAGAGATGCTAATCCTTTTCTGCAGAAAGCATTGATAAGGCCGTGCTGGAATCCTGCATGCAGTCCTGAACTTCCCAGCACCAGAGGGATGTTGACAAATTGGACAGATTTCAGAGAACCACAACAAAAATGATTAAGGGGCTGGTGCAATTGACTTATGAGGAAAGATTAAAAGAACCAATTATGTATTGCTTACCCACACAAGACAAGCAGTACAGGGGAGGAGAGACAAGAAAACCATGTATGATTATTTGAAGAGTGTAAATACCAAGGTAGAAGATGAATTGTTTAGATTGCTCCAAGATGGCAATAACTTTGGGGTAAGAGGAAGAAAATAAGTGAAGAGGAATTTGGTAGATTATCAGGAAAACAATTCTCAGTGATGTTATGTGTAAAATAATGGAAGCAATTTTGAGGAATTTGTCAACTGTACCGCTTTTATTAATGCAAAGGAAAAAAAGGCTGCTTTTCACTAATGGAAAACTTTAAGATGAGAAAGAGGAAAAGGAAGAAAAACCAATAGTTTACTTCAGTTTAGAATGTAAGGAACTTTATATGTAGTTTAAATTAAAGATGACACATTCAAATAAAGGTCAGAGCGAATCTTAAATGAAGCTGTCCTAAAGATAGGACCACCCCTGCTTTCATGGGTCTTCTTAGCAGTAGATCTACCTTGATCTTGACCGTGTATTCTATAGTAGAGTAATCTTACCTTGGTCTATGTAAGAGGATCTTAATGTTTTCTTTTAACAAAATATTCCTCTCATGGAACTGTTCTCGTAATGGAGGTGATGTTGATGGACCTCAGCCCAGTATCACATTGATAAAAGAAGTAAGAAGTGTTCTCATTTGTCTTTCCGTAGTATTTTTTTCCGGCAGGCCTCTCTGAAACTTGGCTCAGCTTGGTAGGGAAAAGAACGGATGGAATGAAGTGGCCACTTGAAATTATAATAAGCGTGGAAGCGAGGGAAAGGATTTTACAAAGCGTCCCCTAGCTCCTCTGGAAGCCAAGCAAAGGAACAGATTCCTTCCAGTGTCAATGAGAAATATAAATGGATTTAAAAACATTAATGACAAAGAGGAAAAAAAAAAAAGAAGGAAGAGAACTCAAGGCTCATCGGAATCTCCTGCTTTCTCTCTCTCTCTTAGGGAAAGAGTGATTTTCCTGTGCTAGAAGATGTAGCATGCGAGGTAGAGAGATGCAGGAGAATCTCATTAACGTGAGCTCTCCACTCCCCATGCACTTTGAAACTGCCTGCTGTCAGGCTGCTGAGAAGCCAACGTACGCAGGCTTCCTGGAAGCGCGTGCTGCAGAAGCCTGCGTGTAATTATTTCTGGGTAGGATCCTGTGTACGATCCCACGCTAATACTGACTTACCGTCTGCCTTTATTTGAACTGATACTTACCATATGTAGAATTTAAGCTTCTCGAAGTGAGGTCTCGGATTGGGGGAGCACACAGGTATTTTCCCCTAAGCTATGTAGTCAGCGTTGATATCTGAACTCTAGGGGATTTATTGTGCTAATTGAAAGAGAGAAAAGAAAAACGACCCACGTTTGTTTCACTTTTGGGGGGGGAATGCTGTTGTTTGTAGCTAGCACATGATAGCTGGTGTCGATGACAGCCAATTGGTTCTATCTGAAATATCTTAAAATTTCTAACAGGTGTATTGTACACCAAAACTTGCCGCATAATTTTAGTTTCAAGATGATTTGCAAAGTGTCTGTACGGAAACTTCTTCCTTAGCTGCAGGGGATTCTCAGTGTTTTTCTTCATTATTATTATTTATTAAAAACAATGTTAAAAAAAAGAAAAAAATGTAATGAAACTAATATAACACTGTTAGTCAACTATATTTCCATGAAAAAAAGGAGAAAAAGTGATGTTTTAAAAAATTCATTGCCCTAATAAAAGTCAATGAACTGTATTTACTAGACAGTTTTATTAAGTGAAGAGGGTGCTGTAAGATTTCAGTAGATTTTTTTTTTCATTTTGTAAATGGTTATAATTTGCGTTTTTATTTTAGCACATTCTTCAGCCCAGAGATTTAATTTAATCATTTTGCCTTAAAAAGCAACGAGAAGGTATTACACAGGTAGATAGACTATGCTGTGAGCAAACATTTGTCATTGCTAAACTGTTTTACTTTTGTTATTGTGTTAATGATTTAGTGGGAAAATGACCTTATTTTTGCACAAAAGAAATAAACGAAGCTGCTATCATTGACTTTTTCTTCTAAAACTAACTATAAACGTTTCTAACAAGAACATCTCTGATATAACTAATTGTGCATTTAAAAATACCAATGTGAATGATGGGGGGTTGATTTTTGTTTTTAGCTTTATGACTAGCTTATTTTAAACATTTTTAATTCTTCTGATCATTTAAAGAAGTGTTGACTTTTAGGTGATTTTGTTTACAGTGCTTGTACCTTGATTTCTAAAGCTGTTTAATGGCAAGGTATTTTTATTATTCTAATTTATTCAATAACTAGGAATTTGTTTGTAAGTGGTATTGAGGGTTTTTAAAAAATTAACCATTTCTTTTTTTCTTTTTAGTCTTGTCATGGCTTCAGTGTGGAAACTTAGTGCAAACCCTTCAATTTGCATAGTAAACATTTTGTTCAACTTAATCCTTACATTATTTTCAGCTCTGTTTTTATTTATTTGTTTGTGTATTTATTCATTTATTTTACAACGAGGCTCCACCCCCCAATGTGGGGCTTGAACTCATGACCTTGAGATCAAGAGTCTGATACTCTACTGACTAAGTCTCCCAGGTACCCCTTGAGCTCTGGATTTTGACCGCAAAACTTCCTGAAGTGATTATGCAGTTTTGTTTCTCTTTCTGTCCTGTTTGTGGTTCCTTTCTATCTTTTGAAGGCATAGGATAAATCCGAGAGTGGAGGGGCCATGTTAAGGAAGTTCAGAATTATGCAGTGAGACTATATGAATGAGTTCTCTACATCCTTTCACATTCACTACATCATTGCACACCATATGAATTTTCTTTGGGTACAAGAACGTTGCTATCAGCCATGACATGACTTGGGCCGTGTTTATAATGTCGACTTTGTGAATTAGATTGATTTTTGAGGCAGTTAACTTTTGTTATCTTCTTAGGAAGTACTTGTCTGTTTACAGATTTGTAAAATGATAATGCTTAAAGTGGTCTCACAAGCTTGACTAAGGCCATCTTTCTTTCTCTTGGCCAATACTGTCTTGCTTCTCTTGTATGTCAGAGCCAGTATCCCAGTTTGTTTCCAACTGCACAACGGGTAACATGTCATGAAATGAGGATTTGAAAAAAAATTTTATGAACACTTTAATATTTAGATGCTAACTACTGTGAATATGTCATTAAAAGGAAAGAAAGATTTATCTTTAGATACATTTCTGGGACCTAGGAAAAATCCTTACGCACTCAAGTGTTTTACCCCATAGTGCATTAACACATTTATATTCCAGATAAACGTCTCAGAAATGAGTGTTTTTAGGCCCACTTTAGGAAGGGCATATTTTGCATATAAAATATTATGATACAGTGACAGAATATTATAGCATTTAGTGAATGATTTCGTGAATACTCTCCCAAGTGTTTTTAGGATGCCAAGTGTATCTAAATTACATTATGTACATTTGGCTTACTTATACAAAATGTATTTATTTATAGAAAAAGTATTTTTTTGAAATGATTCTTTAACATATGTGGATAACTTCCATTGATTTTTTTCCAAGGAATAAGATGTCTTTGAGTCGGTATGAACATGAGAGTTTTTGACAATGGTTAGCTTTGTTGCTTAACACTTTCTTTGTGGGTTTATACATAGTGACTTATGTTCTTAAGATACACAATGCAGAAGAAACGCTTGAGGCACTAGACATATTATGACATACACAGACACAAAATTGCTCTGACACTAATTAGGGCATAAATAATGGCATACCTAATCGAAGGCAAGTAAAACGTTTGTTTAGTAATTACAATAAAACTTATTTATTTGCAGGTTCAAAGTTTGTCTGTTTAAAATGGGCTAGGTCAGATAGATAACACGTAAGCGAGTAGATAGATACACAGTGCCCAGTTTTGCATCATTCTGGGTGCCTTGAACTTCCATGGAGTGCTTAGGATCTGGAGGCATGGTGAAATAGAAATTTTGACATGTTCAATAGGATGAACCCTTGTCTTAGAGCTTTTTGTTTTCGGTGGTGTATATAAGACTCTGTGTATGTATCTTGCTCTCCTTGTTCTTTTCTATTTGGAGTTTTTAGAGAGGAATTAGCATAGCTTGTGCTGATATCAGGAATCCTTTAGGAATTAGATTAGTTGCCTGGTTTAAACCTATATGTTTTTGAAAAAGAAAGGGAAGAAGCAGGCTCCAGTGGAGCCCAGCATGGAGCCCGACACAGGGTTTGAACTCACAACCCTGAGATCAAGACCTGAGTTGAGATCAAGAGTTGGACGCTCACCCGGCTGAGCCACCCAGCTCCCCCTCCCCCCCCCCCCAACCCAGGAATGGTAGCTTTAGACTCTTTTAGGAGTATGCTGGGGAATAGTTCTGAATATGAAAGATAATAGTTATTTCATAGCTCCAGAATGCAGCGCACTGTATCATGTACAAGATTGAGCAAGATTCCTGATACTTCCTATGAGCACTGAAATGAAAGTAGCAATCATTGGTAACCAACAAAACACTCATCTATACTGAGACTTGCCAACTATTAACTGTGTTATCTTGAGCAATTTACTTATCCTAACTATGTCTCCGTTTCTTCATCTGTCACTGAGATGAAAATAGCCCGGGACATGATTAATCCCCAGTAAGGTAGGGTTGTTTTTACTATTTCTATTACCACTCTCTTATTAGCCCCTGAGAATACAAGTACTTTTTATTTCAATTCCATCTTCCACTCATCACTTTATAGTTGTATTTGGTGGTTTACAATGCTGTCCATCATGAAAGGCCTCTTTTGGGTTCATTTATCTGACCAATCTTGACTGCCGATTCTCTATGTGCTAGTGTAAGAATGTGGGAAATAACAAAGAAGAAAATCCATAGTCACTACTCTCAAGTCTCTTACAGTCTAGTAAGGAAGACATACATAAAAACAAACACTTTTAGCACAGTATATTAATAACTCTAAATAGGGGCCTGTAAACCATATGTTGTGATGGAGTGCCCAAGAATGCCTGGGAGCACCCTCTCTTTTGCAGAGATAGTAGATATTTACTTCTAAGTCAAAAAGGGAATATAAAGATTAAAGGCAGAGAAATATGAAAGGCCCAGGGTTTTTGGGTAATGCTGGCATATAAAATCCAAGGAGGGGATATTGGCCAGGATTAGACTGGTAATCAGAATCTGGATTTCGCAAAGGCATACAAAGGAATTTATGTTTTATATTTGCACCAATAAGCAGTAGGGAGCAATTAATCGAACCATGAAACTTCAATTGGGGAATAAAATCATCTTATTAAATTTTTATAACGATCACTCTGGCTATGACATTCTGATTACTTTAGGATCTTCTTTTTAACTTCAGTATTATAAAATTTTCCTGGGCTATGTTGTGGGTCTTTCTCAATGTATGATGCTGTGTTGTGTGTTCACGGGGCCATCTCCGTATAGAATGCCATTTAGTTTTGGAAAAAAATATTCTCAATTATTTCTTTAAAAAATTTTCCCTCTTTTTTTTGGATAATTTTTTCTCTCCTTTGGGAACGCCTGAAGAAAGACTAAGGGTTTTAGACTTTTTCAAATAATCTTTTAATACAACAATTTTCTTTTTTCTTTTTTGCTATCATTTCTAACAAGCAATAATCAGAGACCATTTTTTAAAACTGTAAGCTAGTAAAAAATTAAGGGGCACAGACAGTATCCTTTGTTGGTGAGGATGAGGGGAAATGAGCCATTTCCTAAAATTGTTGATGTATGTGTAAATTGGGATAGCATTTTTGGAAGGCAGTTTGGCAATACCTATGAAAATAGGCTCCAAAATTAAGTATCCTTCCTAGAGAAATTCTCCTTAAGCAAAAAGATATATGCTCGTGGATGCCTAGCATAGCACTGTTTGTAAAAGTGAAGCTTGAAAAGAACTAAAAAGTTTTTTTGGGGGGAATTAATAAGTAAAATGTAATCTATTTAAACTATAGAATATAGCATAATTGGTAAAAAAATGTAAGTAAGACATATAAATCTGGCTATGGTAAATCTCTAAGAAATATTGTTAAGAATAATATGTATAGTTATGTAGCATCTTCTTATAGGTTCTGGTGCTAATTCCAATGTGTGTGGAGGTTCCCCACACCAAAAAGCAATTCTTGTACATCAGTTGAGTGTCTTATAATTTAACTCAATTCTGACATGATACCTGGAGAAAGCATCAAATCCCATAGGGTAAGGGCTTAGTTGCACAGGATACATAAGCCCAAGTTATTACCTGTGCTTCTGATCAACTGTCTATAGAATGGAGGTTCCAACAACGCCCTCCAACTCAAGATGCCAATCGCAAGCACGGGTTGTTACCTATACTTCTGACTGACTGGCTATAAATCAAAGGTTCCCAAGAAGCCCTCCTCAGGTTCCAGTAATTTGCTAGAGGCCCTCACAGAACTCAGAGACATTTCACTTACTAGATCAGCAGTTTATTATAAAAGACTATAACTCAGGAATAGCCAGATGGAAAAGATGCATAAAGCAAGGTATGAAGAAAGGGTGCAGAACTTCCATGCCCTCTCCAAGAGCATCACTCTTCATGTGTTCACCAGTTGGGCAGCTCTCTGAACCCTACCCTTTTGTGGATTTTTTGGGAAGCTCTATTACATAAGCCTGAATGATTTAATCATTGGCAATTGACGACTGAACTCAGTCTCCAGCCCCTTTCCCCTCACAGAGTTGGGGGGAGGGTAGGACCGGAAAGTCCAACCCTCTAATCACCTGGTGGTTTTTTCTGGCAACCAGCCAAGATCCTTGGGTACTCCAAAAGTCACCTCATTCATATAACAAAAGACCTTAATCACTCTCATCACTTAAGAAATTCCAAGGGGTTTAGCTCTGTGCCAGAAATGAGGACAGACCAAATACATATTACTTACTAAAAATCACAATACCATACATATATAATGTATAGATAAATACAATATATGAATTTATAAATAAGATCATTATATAGATTTTACATATAATGTTTTACACATAAATCTAAATGCACAGACAACCTTCTGGAATGTTGCATATCACTTGTTTTTTTTTTTATTAGGTTTCTTTTTTTCTAGGCTTATTAAGAAATAATTGACTTAAGAAATTTGTCATTGAGAAATTTGTCATTTGTCATTAAGAAATAATGACATCACTGTATAAGTTTAAGGCATAGAGCATAATGGTTTGATTTACATATATTGTGAAATGATTACCGTAATAGGTTCAGCTAACATCCATCCTCTCGGATCCAAATAAAGGAAAGAAGAAAGGAAGAAAGGAAGAAACCCTTCTCTTGTGAACTTTTAGGACCTACTCTCTTAACGACTTCCCTATGTATCAGACAGCAGTGTTAGCCATGGTCATCATGTTGTACATTACATCCCTAGTGCTTATTTAGCTTATAATTGGAAATTTGCATTTTTGATAACCTTCTTCCAACCACCTTTACCCATGCTCTGCTTTTAGTAATCAAAACCTGATCTCTTTTTTTATGAGTCTGGGTTGTTGTTGCTGTTTTGGTTCCACAGATAGGTGAGATCATGCTGCATTTGTCTTTCTCTGTTTGAACTTATTTCCTTTTGCATAATGTCGTCAAGGTCCATCCACATTGTCACAAATGGTAGGATTTCCTCTTTTCTTAGGGCTGAATAATATTATTTTCCATGTCTTGGCTTTTTTTTTTTTTTTTTTTTTTTTACGTTTATTTATTTTTGAGACAGAGAGAGACAGAGCATGAATGGGGGAGGGTCAGAGAGAGGGAGACACAGAATCTGAAACAGGCTCCAGGCTCTGAGCGGTCAGCACAGAGCCCGATGCGGGGCTCGAACTCATGGAGTGTGAGATCGTGACCTGAGCCGAAGTCGGCCGCTTAACCGACTGAGCCACCCAGGCGCCCCTCCATGTCTTGGCTTTTGTAAGTAGTGCTGCTATGAGCATGGAGGTGCAGATATCTTTTTGAGTTAGTATTTGCATTGTCTTTGGATGTATTCCCAGAAAGTAGGATTGTTTGGTCATATAATAGTTCTATTTTTAACTTTTTGAGAATCCTCTAAACTGTTTTCCGTACTGGCTGTATCGATTTACAGTCTCCCCAACAGTGCACAAGGGTTCCCTTTTCTTTACATCCATGCCAGCATTTGTTATCTCTTGTCTTTTTGATGATGGCCATCTAACAGGCATGAGGTGATATCCCATTGTGGTTTTTGGTGGCATTTTCCTAATTACTAGTTATGATGAGTGTCTTTTCATGTACCTGTTGGCTGTCTGTATAGTTTCTTTGGAAAAATGTCTATTCAAGTACTTTGTGCATCTTTTAATTGGGTTATCTGATTTTTTCTTATTGAGTTGTATGGGTTCATTGTTTTGGATATTAACACCTTATCAGATATATGGCTTGCATTTTTTCCCCTTTCCATAGGTTGTCTTTTTACTTGTTTATGATTTCTTTTGTTGTGCAGAGGCTTTTTAGTTTCATGTAGTCCCACTTGTTTATTTTTTATTTTGTTACTTGTGCTTTAGATATCATATCCAAAAAAAAAAAAACATTACCAAGACCCATCTCAAGGAGTTTTGTTGCTGTGTTTTCTTCTAGGAGTTTCATGGTTTCAGGTCTTAAATTTATGTCTTTAATCCATTTTGGGTTAATTTTTGTGAATGGTGTCAGATGGGGTCCAGTTTCATTCTTTTATATATGAATAAGACTATTGAAAGATTTCACAACAGAAAATTTTCAGGCCAGAAGATAATGGGATAATGTATTCAAAATATTAAAAGAAAATAAGTGTCAACTAAGAATTCTATACCTAGTGAAGCTGTCCTTCAGAAAGAAAGAAAGGGTAAAGACTTTCCTGAACAAACAAAATTTGAGAGAGTTCATTACCACCAGATTTGTCTTGCAAGAAATACTAAAGGGAATTCTTTGAGTGGAGAAAAAAAAACTAACATCAATAAACACAAAAAGATAACAAAAATTCATTGGTAATGGCAAATATATAGTCATAGTTAGATTCTACATTATGGTAAGAGTGACAAATAACTCACAACTCTAGTTTAAAAGCTTTTAAAAAGTAGCAAAAATAATGGTAAATACAAAAATCTGTTATTAGTTATACAATATAAAAATCGTGTAAATTGTAACAACAATAAGCTAAAATGTGAGGAGGAAAAGAACTAAAAGTGCAAAGTATACAAATTCCATTGAGGTGATCGGTTTAAAATACAGTTTTATAAGTTTAAGATATTTTATGTAAGTCTCTTGGTAACTACAAAGGGAAATGTAATAATTAGACCAAAAAAAAAAAAAAAAAAACCACACACACACACACACACACCCACAATAAAGAAGTTAAAGCATACTTTGATATAACAAAACACGAAAACATAGGAAAAAATACAGAAGGATAAGAAACAAGAAATAATGGATCTAGAAAACAACCAGAAAATAATTAATAAAATGGCAATAGAAAGTTCTTACCTATCAATAATTACTTTAAAATGGATCAAATTCTCCAATCAAAAAACACAGAATGGCTGAATGGATTGGAGAAAGATCCAACAATATGCCACCTACAAGAGACTCACCTTAACCTTAAAGAAAGACACAGACCAAGAATGAAGGGCTTGAAAGAGATATTTCAAGCAAATGATGATCAAAAAAATCCATCAAGGGTAGCTATACCTACATTAGACAAAATAGGCTTTAAACTGAAAATGATAAAAAGAGACAAAGAAGGTCATTATATAATAATAAATGGGTCAATACATCAAGAAGATATAACAATTGTAAATATTTATGCATCCAACATCAGAGCACCTAAATATATAGAGCAAAAACTACCAGAGCTAAAAGGAGAAATAAACAGTAATACAATAATGGCTGGGGATCTTAATACCCCACTCTCAGCAATGGATAGATCATCCACACAGAGAATCAATAAAGACATAGAGAATTTGAACAACATTGTAGACTATTTGGACCTAATGAACATATATAAAACATTCTATTCAACAGCAGGATACACCTCTTTCTCAAGTGCACAAGGAACATTTTCTAGGATAGGCTATGTGATAAGCCACATAAGAGTCTTAGCAAATTCAAGAAGACTGAAATATCAATTATCTTCCCTTACTACAATGGCATGAAACTAGAAACACTAATAAGAGGAAAACTAGAAAATTCACAAACACATGGAAATTAAACGACATTCTCCTGCAAAACTAATGGATCAGATAAGAACTTAAATAGCAAATAACAAAATTTCTTTAGACAAACAAAAATGTAAACACAATATACCAGAACTAATGGGATGCAGCGAAAGGAGTTCTAAGAGGGAAGTTCATAGCAATAAATGCCTACATTAAGAAGTAAGAGAGGGGCGCCTGGGTGGCACAGTCGGTTAAGCGTCTGACTTCAGCCAGGTCACGATCTTGCGGTCCGTGAGTTCAAGCCCCGCGTCAGGCTCTGGGCTGATGGCTCAGAGCCTGGAGCCTGTTTCTGATTCTGTGTCTCCCTCTCTCTCTGCCCCTCCCCCGTTCATGCTCTGTCTCTCTCTGTCCCAAAAATAAATAAACGTTGAAAAAAAAAATTAAAAAAAAAAAAAAGTAAGAGAGATCCCAAATAAACAACCTAATCCTGAGCCTTAAGGAGCTAGCAAAAGAAAAACAACCTAAGCCCAAAGATAATAGAGGAAAGAAAATAATAAGGATTAGAGCAGAATTAAATGAAATAGAGAACAGAAAAATAGTAGTAAAGATTAACAAAACTAAGGGCTCTTTGAAAAGATAACCAATATTGATAAACCCATGGCTAGACTAACAAAGCAAAAAAAAAAAAAAAAAAAATCAACCCACATTAACAAAATTATGTGTGAAAAAGGAGACATTGCGACTTATACCACAAAAATTCAAAAATTCAAAATCATAAGAGGCTACTATGAACAACTCTATGCCAAAAAACTGGCAACTTGGAAGAAATGAAAATTTTTAGAAACATACAATTTATCAATACTAAATTAGGAAGAAATAGAAAACCTGAATAGACCAATTAATAATGAGATTAAATCAGTAATCAAAAATTTCCAATGAAGCCCATGACTAGATGGCTCCACTGGTGAATTTTATCAAACATTTATAATTAACACCAAACGTCAAGCTTTTCTAAAAAATGAAAGAGGAGGGAACACTTCCAAACTTATTTTATAAGACCAGTATTATCTTGATATCAAAACTAGAAGAAGAAGCTACTAGAAAAGAAAAGGCTGGGCCAATATCCCTCATGAATGTAAATGCAAAATTTTCTTTTCTTTTCTTTTTTTTTTAAGATTTTATTTTTAAGTAATCTCTCCACCCAATGTGGAGCTTGAACTTACAACCCCAAGATCAAGAGTCACATGTTTTACCAACTGAGCCAGCCAGGCACCCATAAATGCAAAATTTTTCAATGAAATATTAGCAAATTGAATTCATCAGCATATTAAAAGGATCATTCACCATGATCAATTGGGATTTATATCTGAGATTTGAAAATGGAAATGAATTCAGGAATGACTTATGTTGTCATCTTGATAGTGTCATTTCCCTTACTCATATGACAGTGGTTACTTATGTGGAGGGGTAAAGGAATTGGAAAAGGTGGATAAACCTTTCCCATTTTATTATGTAGATTTCTGCATTGAAGATTTTTTCAAGGGATCATGTACTCATGCATAAGTTTGGTAAATTAAAAAAAAAAAAGCTATTTTTTTTTCTCACCATCAAATAAAATTAACCAAGAGGCACCCATTCCTCATTTTAATCTTGTTGGTTTAGAATATTTTCTACCACTGTAATCCATACCTTAAAAGTTGTGAATATCCTAGCTTGAGAAGTCATTTTATAATAATGCAATAGCTATACTTTATTTCTGATTTTTTATACTTTATTAATTGAAAATATATTTGTCACTTTCTATTTCCTAACATTTTCTGCTTTTCTTGCATAGAGTAAAGCGTACAAAAAAAATCATCTATCAAGATTGGTTCAACAGCCTATGGCTGTGAAAGTCTTAAGGAATGACTGATAATTAGTTTTCATTAGTGAGAAGAAAGAAGCAAAGAAGAATAAATCAGCAACCACACATGCGAGTCAGCTTAGGATCCAAAGTTTCAATTTCCCCCCATGTGAATGATTTAGTTTTCTTTGATTTTTATGCTCCTGTAGAAAAATAAATAGCATATGAATACCTCAAATTTGTAACATCTCTGAAAACTTAATAAAAAAGAGAAAGTTTTCTCATTTAAAGAGGAGTAATATTTATTCATTTATTTTTAATTTTTTTTGATGTTTATTTATTTTTTTTTTAATTTTTTTTCAACATTTATTTATTTTTGCGACAGAGAGAGACAGAGCATGAATGGGGGAGGGGCAGAGAGAGAGGGAGACACAGAATCGGAAACAGGCTCCAGGCTCTGAGCCATCAGCCCAGAGCCTGACGCGGGGCTCGAACTCCCGGACCGCGAGATCGTGACCTGGCTGAAGTCGGACGCTTAACCGACTGCGCCACCCAGGCGCCCCTTGATGTTTATTTTTGAGAGAGACAGAGACAGAATGCGAGTGGGTTGGGGCAGAGAGAGAGGGAGGCACAGAATCTGAAGCAGGCTGCAGGCTCCGAGCTGTCAGCACAGAGCCCGATGCGGGGCTCAAACT
This sequence comes from Puma concolor, assembly GCF_028749965.1. Lineage (NCBI taxonomy): Eukaryota > Metazoa > Chordata > Mammalia > Carnivora > Felidae > Puma > Puma concolor. The sequence goes on along the minus strand of NC_141674.1, from coordinate 147,160,547 downwards.
CACAAGCTGTGAGATTATGACCTGAGCTGAAGTCGGATGCTCAACCGACTCAGCCACCCAGGCGCCCCAAAAAGGAGTCGTATTTAAACTAAAATATAAATACTGCTGCAAGGAATGCAAGTTTATTGCATAATGGGTCATGGAAATAGTACTTGTTCTTCATAAGTATATGTATCCAGAAGGCAAGGATTTTAATGGATCTTGGTATTTTTTCCTGTTGTTGCTTTTCTCAACATTATGTTTATTTCAGGTGTGCAACAGAATGAGTTCGTACATGTATATATTGCAAAATGAACACACATTGCTATTCTTTCCTCTTATCACTAATTGCTTGTTAATAACACTTGGTTCTTTGAAAACATTGCCTGGTTTCTTTACGAAGACACTCATTCAGAGTTGTCTGTATTACCTCTCAGCTTTAAACTCGAAGTCCAGACTCAGGATTGTCACATATCTTGCTGTCAACAAATCTTATGCAAAGGGTAACACCAGAACCACAAAGTGATGATGTGCTCTGTTTTTAAAGGCACGTTCTGGGTGTCCGGGTCATGCTTCAAAGCATCAAATTGCATGGTCCACTTGAAGGCTATGAATTTTTCTGTGGACAGATGTTTGTGGAATATGACCTCTTTTTTTTTTACGTTTTGCATGTTGTGACTGTCCTTTTGAAGTTTTTATAAAGGTAAGCAAAAAAATCAGGGATGTTGGCTATTGAGGGAGAAAAGTCACTGTTATTCCAACGCTATTTTGTTTATCCATCATGAAATGTTCACTCTATACCTTTCTTTTTCAAGTGGGGTAATGTAAATGCTCAATTTCTTTGAAAGAAAAGAAAAACCCATTCTCTTAGAAAATAAATTCACATACCTAAATTATAATCTTTTCTGTAAGATGAAGAGTATGTAAATGTTGATACATATGATAAAACAGCTCATATTAAGAATAAGCACTTGTTTTTCAAAGAATTAACACAAGAGATTTAGGAAAAGTATGGATTTCATGCTTGAAAACAATACGTCTGCATAAATCACCATTTCATGGAGGTGTGTGAAGTACCCATACATGGTTAGAAAGATGCAAATATGTCTATGGAAATCATATAATTTTATTTATACTTTATTGAAAATTTATGGCAAAAACAAATATAGTGCCTATTGTTAAAAAATCATGCATTTGCAGCTGTCCACATATCTATTTCAAGGTTATAAATATTTACTAAAGAAAGAGTCAATCTCTAATCAAAATAAATTATAATTCAGGGACAAGAAAATATCATGTTTGGAGCTTAACAATCAAAAATCAGAGAGAGGAGCCATCACTGAAGCCCTTGGAGAGTAACCTGTATTCTTTCTTACTGATCCCAACCAGACAAAGAAATTCTCCCTAAAATTATTTTTTTTTGAATAGTAAATTAGCGAGAGCCTTGACGTTTTTCTTTTTAATACTCATTGAGAATTCCTGGTTAACCAGTTCATACAATGCAGTTCACTTGTAGCTCAAGGGATATTGTGAGGTAGGGAATGACAGGAGAAGGCTCTGGAGACACTAGCAGGAGCTGGACTACGGAGGACCTTATGAGCATTGTTAACGACATTATCTGAGGGCAATGGGTAGACGCTGACACAAAATGCCAAAAGGTACTACCCTCTAAGATGATGGTTTAGATAAAGAGGACTTCTCTTGGGGGACAAATATCCCTAATGAAAAAATTCACATAGAAAATAAGGCATTGATTAACTAATTAAACAAATAGCTATTGGGTTTCTATTACGTACCAGATAGCATGGGGGATATAAAAATGAAATACACATGCTTAGTCTAATGGAACACTCACAAAAACCAACAGATACACTACAGAGGAAGCAGTGCCAGAAATATGCACCTTGTGTTATGGGAACACAGGAAGAGGCATGTTTATTTCATATTAGAAAATAAAAAAAAATATTTGGGTATCTGATTTTTTTCTAGACAAGTGAAACTTATGGAAGTTACTTTAGAATACTTCCATAGTTTAGAATATATAAGACTTCTCTTCCTTAGAAACAATATTGCACACATGAGCTTGACATGGATTTGGTATCTCCATTGGTTTGAATTGACCTGAAACATCTCAGACTTTAATGTAATGTATAGAATAGCTATATTATAAATCCTCCACTAGAAGAAATTACTGAGACAAATGTAAATTTGCTGTTTTGCATAATCTACTCTGCTACTGATGACTCTCAGCGTTCATTCATTTAAAAATGTATTGAACATCTAATATATGCAATATGCTAGAGCTGGGAATTACAATGAAAAATAAAGACGCAGTCCTGTCTCCTACAGAAAATACAGTCTAGTGGGAAATATAGATAACTAAATGGGCAATGTCACACTGTTGTGTTTTTCTAGTTGGTGAATTTTTTTCTTCTTCAACTGGTAGCTGTCACTTCTCAGTATTGAGTCATTTCAAAATCTAATTTGAAATGATAGTAATTAGTAGTTATGGATGAGTAACACTGTATTTCTTTTTCAGGAGTGACTTGCTTTGTTTATTATTTCTAAAAAGATAGCATCATAAAAATGGAATTGCTTTACATATATAATGTCTTATTTATTCAGTTGGCTTATTTAAACCTTTTGGGAATAAGCCAGTTACAGATGAGTGAATATTTACAATTGTCATTGATGGAGTGCTTACTATGTATTTTTTACATGCATTAACTCATTTAATCATCAAAACTACCCTTAGAAGAAGGTGTTAATATATTCTGCATTTTATAGATGAGGAAACTGAAGCACTGAGAGGTTAAGTACTTGTCCAAAGTCACACGAGCAACAGATTGGAACCAGGATTCAAGCCCTGGTAGCCGGGATCAGAGCAATTGCTCTTAATCAATTTCCTATACTGACTTCAGAATGAATTAATACATAAATATTCAATTGTATATATGAATGGCAGTCCTAAAATTATAAAGCTTAGATTGTCATTGATCATGACAAAATCTGAGTGTCACAAAAAGACCAATGCCTCAGCAGACTTGCTGTGGAACCTGACAATTCTACCAGAAAAATTATTCCTTTGATATTCTGGAAGATCCTTTTAAAGCAAGTCATTTGCATTAGCATGGATTGCATTGCCTAATAATCTAGCTGTGTCTTAAACAAGTTTGAGAACCGAAGGGGATAGCACAACTTCTTAAATTTTTGAGAGAAGCATGAAAGCTCTGGGACCTTACATACTTCCTATGGAGGATGCCACCAGTGCTGAACTGCACTGGACAGACTGTTAGGGCTCAGCACAAGAGTGGTGGAGTCCTTTGAGAGGGAGATTGGTACCAGTGTGGGACCCAACGCAGAGCTTGAACCTGTGACTCAGGGATCAACCCCCGAGCTGAGATCAAGAGTTGGATGCTTGACCCACTGAGCCACCCAGGCGCTTCTGTTTTTCCTATCCTCTTATTTAGAAACATGATTCAACTCAGCATTTTGTTTAGGAAATGAAATAAAATTTGCTCTTACTCATCCAGCTCAGATTGTGTTTAAGGACTTGAAGAAACACTGACACCCTTCTGCTCACTGATTTAAATGTAATAACTCTATTCTGGTGGCTCTCAGCTGGGGATTTTGAACCTGCCATAAGAGTGGTGTCTAATTTTAATCAAATACTTATGATATTAGAGTAATTACAGTCTTATTTGTCGGAGCTTTTTTTTAAAAATTTTTCTTTATTTTTTTTGTTTAAAAAATTTGTTTTTAGCATTTATTCATTAAAAAATTTTTTTTAATTTAATTTTTTTTTCATTTACATCCAAATTAGTTAGCAGGTAGTGCGACAATGATTTCAGGAGTAGATTCCTTAATGCCCCTCACCCATTTAGCCCATCCCCTTTCCCACACCCCATCCAGTAACCCTCAGTTTGTTCTCAATATTTATGAGTCTCTTCTGTTTTGTCTCCCTCCCTGTTTTTAGATTATTTTTGTTTCCCTTCCCTTATGTTCATCTGTTTTGTCTCTTAAAGTCCTCATATGAGTGAAGTCATATGATTTTTGTCTTTTTCTGACTAATTCACTTAACATGATATCCTCCAGTTCCATCCATGTAGTTGCAAATGGTAAGATTTCATTCTTTTTGATTGCTGAGTAATACTCCATTGGAGATATATATATATATATATATGTCACATCTTCTTTATCCATGCATCCATCTATGGACATTTGGGCTCTTTCCATACTTTGGCCATTGTTGATAGTGCTGCTATAAACATGGGGGTGCATGTGTCCCTTCGAAACAGCACACCTGTATTCCTTGGATAAATACCTAATAGTGCAATTGCTGGGTCGTAGGGTAGTTCTATTTTTAGTTTTTTGAGGAACCTCCATACTGTTTTCCAGAGTGGCTGCACCAGCTTGCATTCCCATCAACAATGCAAAAGAGATCCTCTTTCTCCGCATCCTCGCCAACATCTGTTGTCGCCTGAGTTGTTAATGTTGGGCATTCTGACAGGTGTAAGTGGTATCTCATTGTGGTTTTGATTTGTATTTCCCTGATGATGAGTCATGTTGAGCATTTTTTCATGTGTCGGTTGGCTATCTGGATGTCTTCTTTGGAGAAGTGTCTATTCATGTCTTTTGCCCATTTCTTCACTGGATTATTTGTTTTTTGGGTGTTGAGTTTGATAAGTTCTTTATAGATTCTAGACACTAACCCTTTATCTGATATGTCGCTTGCAAATATCTTCTCCCATTCTGTTGGTTGCCTTTTAGCTTTGCTGATTGTTTCCTTCACTTTGCAGTAGCTTTTTATTTTGATGAGGTCCCAGTAGTTCATTTTGCTTTTGTTTCCCTTGCTTCCGGAGATGTGTTGAGTAAGAAGTTGCTGCGGCCAAGATCAAAGAGGTTTTTGCCTGCTTTCTCCTTGAAGATTTTGATGGCTTCCTGTCTTACATTTAGGTCTTTCATCCATTTTGTTTATTTTTGTGTATGGTGTAAGAAAGTGGTCCAGGTTCATTCTTCTGCATATTGCTGTCCAGTTTTCCCAGCACCACTTGCTGAAGAGACTGTCTTTATTCCATTGGATATTCTTTCTTGCTTTGTCAAAGATTAGTTGGCCATATGTTTGTGGGTCCATTTCTGGATTCTCTATTCTGTTCTATTGATCTGAGTGTCTGTTCTTGTGCCAGTACCATACTGTCTTGATGATGACAGCTTTGTAGTATGGCTTGAAGTCTGGGATTGTGATGCCTCCTGCTTTGGTTTTCTTTTTCAAGACTGCTTTGGCTATTCGGGGTCTTTTCTGGTTCCATACAAATTTTAGGATTTTTTTGTTCTAGCTCTTTGAAGAATGCTGATGTCATTTTGATAGGGATTGCATTGAATATGTAGATAGCTTTGGGTAGTATCGACATTTTAACAATATGTGTTCTTCCTATCCAGGATCATGGAATCTTTTTACATTTTTTTGTGTCTTCTTCAATTTCTTTCATAAGCTTTCTATAGTTTTCAGTGTATAGATTTTTCACCTTTTTGGTTAGATTTATTCCCAGGTATTTTATGGTTTTTGGTGCAACTGTAAATGGGATCGATTCCTTGACTTCTCTTTTTGTTGCTTCATTGTTGGTGTATAGGAATGCAGAGCTGTGTTTTTGTTTTTTTTTTTAAGATTTTATTTTCTTAGAGCAGTTTAATTTCATAGCAAAATTGAAAGGAATGTGCAAAGATTTCCCATATACTCCCTACCCTTACAGATGCATAGCCCCTCCTATTACATACCCTACGTACCCTACCAGAGTGATATATTTGTTATAATTGATGAATCTACATTGACACATAATCATCACCCAAAGCCCATAGTTTATATTAGGGTTCACTTGTGGTGTTCCATATTCTATGGGTTAGAACAAATGTATAATGACATGGATCCATCATTATGGTATCATATAGGGTATTTTTCACCACCCTAAAAAACCTGCTTTTTGCCTGGTTACCCCTCTATCTTCACCCAATCCTTGGCAATCACTAATCTTTTTATTGACTTGATAGTTTTTCCTTTTCCAGAATGTCATATATTTGGAATCATATATTATGTAGCCTTCTCAGATTGGCCTTTTTACTTAGTAATATGCATTTAAGGCTCCTTTGTGTCCTTGCAAAGCTTGATAGTGCATTTTTTTAAAGCACTGAATAATATTTCATTGCCTGGATATATCCTAGTTTATTAATCCATTCACCTACTGAAGGACATCTTGATTGCTTATAAGTTTTAACAATTATAAATAAAACTACTACGGCTATCCATCCACGTGCAGGGTTTTGTGTGGACATACATTTTCATTTTGGGAAGGTACATACCAAAGTGTGCAATTGCTGCTATCATGTAGTAAGAATATGTTTAGCTTCATAAGGAATCAGCAAACTGTCTTCTACAGTTGCTGTACCATATTGTATTTTGACCCATAATGAATGACAGTCCTTGTTGTTCCACATCCCCACCAACATTTGATATTCTTAGTGTTCTAGATTTGGGCTGTTCTAATAGGTGTGTACTATTATCTCATTATTATTTTAATTTGCATTTCTCTGATGGCGTATGATGTAAGCATCTTTTCATATGCTTGTTTGTCACCTGCGTATCTTTGTGTGTGTGTGTGTGAGGTGTCTGTTCAGGTCTTTGGTTCACTCTTTAACTGGGTCCTTTTCTTATCATTCAGTTCTGAGAGTTCTTTGCATTACAGCTAGTTTTGGGATTCAGTGCAAATTAGGGCTTAATGTGATGTTAAAAGGAAGTAAGAGGCATAGGGTGCCTGGGTGGCTCAGTTAGTTGAGTGTCTGACTCTTGATTTGGGCTCAAGTCATGATCCAGGTTGGTGGGATCTAATGCCACACTCAACATAGAGCCTGCTTAAGATTCTCTTTCCTTCCCACTCTGTGCAAGAGAGACTTGCACAGTCTCTCTTTCTCTCTAAAAGAAAAAAAAAGAGAGAGGTGTAATACAATATAAAACATGGACTATAGAAAGATTTGTGTTTGTAGGAACACTATGAGTACGAAAGAGATGAGTTGTTGGTACACAAACATGTTTGAAGTCAACCACAGATAGCCAAGTTGTAGGAAGCCCAAGCTTGCCCTGCAGAAAGGATGTATGCAGAAAGGATGTATGCAGGCTAGCGTCCAGTTGTTTCAGTGATCCCAGCTCAAGTGCCAGACATATGAATAAAGGGGCCATCTTGTACATTCCGGGCCTGGAAGAGTCCAAGTTAAAAATATGGGAGGCCCCAGACATATGGCCCCAGGTGAGCTATACATCCATCCATAGCTCCTTGGACAACCCCGGCTGAGGTCCCAGACATAGTAGAGCAGACAAACCATCCCTGCTGTGCCCTTCTCAGCCTTCCTGATGCTTGGTACCATAAGTATAATAAAATGATTACGTAGTGTGATGAGAAGCAGATAGTCAAGACAAGCTCCTTATTTCCCCTCTATAGCCTGGATTAGGCTTAAAACATAGGTTGGGCATGAGTTTTCACATAAGCTAGAGCAATCTAATCTGCTGTGTCAAGTACACAATTCTTTTGTATTTGTAATTTGTCTTCAGGGGTTTCTTTGACCGCGCAAATCATTCATGGTTAATTAAGCTTTAATAACAAACACTCTTTTTGTTATCTTCTGACTGGGTAGGACCCTATGAGAAGAGGATATAGAAAACAATTTTCCATGTGTGTCCTTAGCCTAGATCTAGTTTAGGACTCTCTCCAATTTCATTAATTCAGTATTTAGTCATTTAGTCTTCTTTCTCTCTCCCTCTCTCTCCTCCCCCCCCCCCCCCGGCTCACTGAGATAATATGAGAAAAACAGGAAAAGAAGCAGTTATGTTGTAGGCATAGTATATCATGGTTAAGAACAAAGCTTGTGAATGGAATAGAACTTATGATGGCTTTGACCTTTGCAGGTATTGGAAGATTCACGTTTTAAGGGTTGATGATGGGCCACAAAACCAGGCCCAGTTGCTCTATGTATTGAAGAGTGGAAGGAACAAGGAAAGAAAGGCATTTTGTACCTAACTGAATATAACAGCAAATGGTCAAGTATACAAATATCTTGCTGTGCTTTGAGTGAGGCATTCTGTTTTGAGTTCCATAAATGAAAAGAGTTGGATTAGAGTGCCTTTAAATTCACTCTGTTTCTAAAATGTTTGACCCTTCGTATAAAATAACAAAGGTAAAGTCAGTGATTCTGACATGTAAATATTTGTTGAATAATTAATATGAGGCATGTATCAGATTTACCTGGCAGGGCCTAGCACAGTGAAACCTTGGCACTGTTCCAGAATGTTACAATTTCCTAACTCTAACACTTACATTTAAGGCTAGAGTGAGGCAAAACTAATATAGCAGATGTGTTTCTTTGTATTTTTATAAGTTTTTTTTTTTCTTTTCATCCAGGAATTCTAGCCACGGTCCAGGAATATCCTACTACTATCCTTAAAGGATTTTGCTCTTTAAAAAATTTTTTTCTTCAACGTTTTTATTCATTTTTGGGACAGAGAGAGACAGAGCATGAACGGGGGAGGGGCAGAGAGAGAGGGAGACACAGAATCGGAAGCAGGCTCCAGGCTCCGAGCCATCAGCCCAGAGCCTGACACGGGGCTCGAACTCACGGACCGCGAGATCGTGACCTGGCTGAAGTCGGACGCTTAACCGACTGCGCCACCCAGGCGCCCCAGGATTTTGCTCTTTAAATTGGACATCAACTAAGGTGTTTGGAAATCACCATAAAGCCAACAGACAATTCCACCCTTCCGTGCCACTGACTTAAAACAAAACAAAACAAAACAAAACAACAAACAACAAAAACAGCTAAACTTACTTCGTGTTTAATTGTAGATTCACAGCAGTTGTGAGAGTTAATGTCAAGATATCCTGTGTATCCTGCACTCAATTGCCCCCAGTGATAACATCTTGTATAACTAAAGTATAATACCATGCCTGGGAAATTGACATTGACATGAACCACTGACCTTATCCAGATTTCATCAGTTTTACAAGAACTCGTTTATGTGTGTGTGTGTGTGTGTGTCTGTGTGTGTGTGTGTGTGTGTGTGTGTATGTGCAAGCGCGCGTGTGTGTGCATATTTAGTTCTATGCCATGTTACTACATATATAGATTTGTGGAACCATAGTCAAGATACAGAAGTTATGTCACCAGAAGCATTCCTTATGCTACCTTTTAATAGAAACCTGCACCCATGCCTGTCCCTAACTCGTTGCCACCACTAATCTCTTCATCTCTGTAATTTTATTATTTCAAACATGTTACACAAATGGAATCATACAGTATATCATCTTTTGAGATTAGTTTTTTTCACTCAGTGTAATTCCAAGCCACTGACTTTTAAGACTTGGAAAAAGGAAGGTATAATAATGGACTATGATATGAAGGAATTGGTATTTTTGAATAAATATTTGTATGTGTTTTTTGTTTCTTTGGCCCTTAGCCAAATTACCTCCTTCCTCCATTATCTATGCCAGATCACACCATGTCAGAAACCTTTTAACTTAAGAGAAAGCTTTTGCCTAAGAAGGTAGAAAGAGGAGGAGTGAATTAAGTTTGATCTATCATCTACCAAATACGTCATTTCTGACAAAGAGCTCAAATGAAGGGGTTACATGTAATGACCACAAGGGTGCACCTTGGAAATTTTATCACTAGAATTGTTAAGATCACATAAAACAAATGTTTGGGGGCACTTTGACTTCCAGAATTGGGAAGGCAGGGAAAATATTCTAAATGGAAGCGTCATAATGCAAAAACCAGAACTGGAAAGTAATGAGTAAAGGTGTAAAAATTAACAAAATGTTGGCATCTTTACCCAAAATAAAAACTGATATTATCATCCCTGTTTTAGGAATGAGAAGAAGAGCTCAAGGGTTTAAATAGTTTTCTTGAAAACACACAGGCAGAGACAGAATTAGAATGTAATAGGGCAGGATTAGGGATCAAGTCTATTTGGAAAAAAAAAATCTCTCTCTCAGAAACAACAATAAATAAACAAACAAACAACCCCCCCCCCCCAAACCAGTGCTATAGGCACAGATAATGAAGATGTAAGCAGCAGAGAAAGGGAGAGTTTGGTGCAGGAAAGAAGGAGACTGTATTGATTGAAGTGGAGTGGCCATTCTAGCCACTTTGTAGGGCTTGAGAATTCAAATATGAATATAAATATATATTTTAGAGACAGCAAAGGGAATGAGTTTACTTAGGGCACTGATTCTCAAAGTGTGGTCCCCAAACTAGCTTCATTAGCTTCACGTAGGAGCTTACTAGGAATGTAAATTTTCTAGCCTCAGACCTACTGAATCAGAAACTTTGGGTGTAGGGCTCAGAAATCTGTTTCAACAAACCTTATAAGTGGTTCTGATACGTACTACAGTCTGAGAACTACTAGTGCCCAAGTGGAAAGCTTATACTGGGTAGTACATGAAAGCAAAGATTTGAGGTCTTTCAGTGGACCGAAGGATGATCTTATGTTAAAAGGAATATCTTAGGGACTGCTTAGAAACTATCTTTCTTCCTCTGCCCTTTGATTCTGATCCACTTGTAGGTGATCCCCATTGGCTTAACCTGTACATTTCAGTACCTTTGGCCTTGATTCCTGCCTCAGGAATCTACTGTTCTTTGAATTTGAGTACACTCATCATTGTACTCTGATTTACTGCTAATATAGACTGCTCTATCAGCCTTGGGGTGGTAGGAGGGATAAACGAAGTCTGATAGGATATGCATTTTGGTAAGCTGAAATGTTTTCCAAACTGGGGAACTTAAATTATTATTTTTAGTTACCTGATATCCATAAAAGACTTTCGGCAGAGGAATGACATGACAAAATTGTGTTTTTGAAATATTAATTTGGAAGCAATTTATGGAATAGATTGGGTGGAAGTGATTTATGAAGCACATGCAATAAACTAGGCAGGAAATGGCAAGAGAACTGGCACTGGGAAAGGAACAATGACGGGAAGGGAATGGAATGTAAGGAATGTTTAAAGAGAAAATCCAATGTAACTTGGGGACTAACTTGCAATAGAGAGTGAATAAGGAGGAAAGAAAACCAGCAAATTAAGAAAACTGACAACTGTGAAAATAATGCTATTGACAGAAATATGGGACTCAATTCAAGCATCTTGTTTTGGAGAGTTAATCAGATAATTTTGGAAATAGTGACTGAGATAATGGCGAAACGCCCAAGTAATATCACTCATCAGATAAGTGAATAAATGGATTCTTTTACCGTGGATCAATTGAGAGATTTGGGTTGTCTTAGGGAAAATTGTGATTTTTCTGTTTTGAATGTCATTAATCCCACCATGACTGAATAGATCTGTGTGGCTTTGAAGGCAAGTTATTCCAAACAGACCATTCAAGAAACTGCAGTAGGTGAATAAGACAAAGGCAACTCTGGAAAAATATGGCCCCAGCACAGTGGTTTCTGGGTAACAGGGATAGTAATGGTGGGGGTCGTGATGGGACTTTGATGGTAGAAGGGAGTGAGGGAGGTATAGGAAAGGACGGTGGTGGTTTTAAAATGAAGAACGGGTCTAAATGGAATAGAGCCTTTATTTCAATAGTCTGCTGCCCTGGGATCTAAACTCACATGCTTACAACAATGCACGGTGGAAATGGAGATGTGAAAATGGATTGGCAGATGACTGCAATATTGTAAAACAATGTGTTAGAGATTCCTTCCCTGCTTAGAAGTTAATGATAACTGAAAGAAGCTACCTACTTTGAGACAGAAAAAGGTTCCCGGGTTCCATTTTCATATCTTGCCAAATTATGGTAGCATTTACCGTTTGGAAAATAGCATTATGAAATTTACTTAATTACATGGAAAGAATATGAAAGGAAACACATTTTCTCTTCAGCAGATATGCTCTACAATACTATGCTCTTTACCGAAAAGCCACATTTAAGTTTTTCTTTTCTTTTATTCCTTGGGGTTTATAATAAGGTTTAAAACAATATATAAAATAGTGCCTGGGGACCCCAAAACACTGAAGCCAGGGTTCCTAAAGCATTTATAAGGAAATGCTGATACATCTCTTGAGGCCATGCCTGTTAACCCACTGTTACTATAGATGTCTGAGGAGCATATTAATATGCCTATTAGCAATGTAAGTCTATTTCATTTTTGGGTCAAACAGCCAAAAGAATATTTCTTTTTTTCTTTTCTTCTTCTGATTGCCCTACCTGGGCTGTAACTAGCTGAACATTTACAACTCTGAATGATATAATGCAATTAAGACTCTCTATAACATTCTAATTTGCATATCTCATTATATAGAGTGACACCATTAGAAGACATGTGTTGAAGCTTTCAAAATGATTATGAAATGTGAATGTGTAATGGGATGAATATGCTTTGCCGAACCAAGATCGTACAGCATTCACAGGCGTACTTAGGCTAGCAGGTGCTTCTTGAAGAAGTGATTTCCATGAGCAAATGCCAATCACATTCTTTCTTTTGCTTTTCTTTGCTATGAACATAAGCACAAAACTCCAAAATAAGGTATAAATGCTGTAAAATAGAAGATTTAGAAGGCAGTATTATTTAAACATAATTATCTGGGCTTTTCATTCTGTTTGGCCCTTTAGGTCAGTTCTTCCAGTTACATTTGGCCCATCGGAGGCACCAGCACTAGAGAGAGGTTGAGGTATTTATTTCCGTGGCTTCTTCCTGGCTGGGACAAGATTTGGCGCTGACTGCATTTGGTAGAGCATTTCCATGCCATGAGGAAAATTTAAGTTGCAGGGCTACTCACATGTACAGGCTCTTTCCAAGGCCCAGAGAGGGACCCCAACAATGTATCCACATGGCCATATGTTTTTGTTAAAAGGAAAAAAAAGTTCTGACATTAAGAAGTATATTTAAGAAGACATTTTAGACTATTTCAATAACACAAGTGAGAAATTAGAGACTCCTGATTGAGAGATGAAAGATTAATTCTTTTACCATCTCCTTCTCTCTATAATCAAAAATCTGAGAAATAATATAAACAATTAATGAAATATGAACCATAAGTGATAAATTGAGTGATTAAATCAGTATCAACTATTTTGATATTAAAAAATAAACCAAAAATGTTTAGGTTATACTAAAAGCTGTAATTTGAAGACAAACTATGAATAGAAAAAATGAATAGTTTCTTGGCTTGATAATCTAATTAACAGAGGGGAATGAATCACATACACACATTGGGGGAAAGATAGGATTTGTTGGTATTTTGACATGAATTACTCGCATTGATGAAGATAATATAAAACTCACAATCAGACACTATAATGAGGACAATTAGGACATACTGGTTAATGACTATTGTCAACTCAAACAGTATTTAATATTAGTCACTACACAAAAAAACTTGAAATGTCTTGACATCTCAGAGCTTATATGAGACAGAAACTTGATGGAGGGTTTCTCAAATTTCTCAAATACCAAAGAAAAAATTACATGACACTAACAATAGGAATTGTGAAGCCATAAATTGTGATAATTGAGTCTAAATTATCAGTGATAAGAAACAAATTTCAATCCATCACGTGAAAGAAAATACTGACATATTTATTTTTTTCCTCTATAAAACTTGATCATACAAAATTATTACATGAAGGAGCAATCAGTCAGAGGGGCATCTGAGAGGCTCAGTCGGTTAAGGGTCTGACTTCAGCTCAGGTCATGATCTCCCAGTTCATGAGTTCCAGCCCCACATAAGGCTCTGCACTGATGGTGCAGAGCCTGTTTGAGATTCTCTCCCTCTTTCTCTCTCTGCCCCTCCCCCACTTCCACTTGCAGGCTCTGTCTCTCAAAATAAACAAATAAGCTTAAAAAAACCCAATCAGAATATGCAATAAAAATAATCAGAAAAAAAAATGTTCCAAAGCTGTTCTGTTTTTTTTTTTTTAAGTTTATTTATTTAATTTTAGAGAGAGAGAGTGTGCAGTCAAACAGGGGAGGGGCAGAGAGAGAGGGAGAGAGAGCAAGCAGGCTCCACGCTGTCAATGCAGAGTCCAACCTTGGGCTCAATCTCAGGAATTGTGAGATCATGACCTGAGCCAAAATCAAGACCCAGATGCGTAACCAAATGAGCCACCCCAGTGCCCTGTCCATTAATTAATAAAATATTTAGCTATACTTCTAGATTTTGTTATGTTTGTTGTATTTGTTAGATTTTTAAAATTTGTGATTCCTTTATTTTAAATATTCACTTTCACTCCTAATTTCATATCTGTAGTTTTGCATTACTTTTTTCTAAAGAGAATACCCCAGATTGTATATACTTAAATCCTATAAAATCCTATAAAGCTCCTAACTCATAGCTCCTTTCCACACTAAAGCTCTCACTGGGATCTGGTAACAGGTCTTTCACCTTGACCCTTGCAACCTAAGTATAGTAACGTCCTCCGGTTTTTGTGACTCCCCGAGGGTTTCATCATGTTTGGCTGGTTTCTTAACATTGGCACATCTGTGTTTCAGTTGGATGGTTCTTTGTTATGGACGCTGTCCTGTGCAATATAGTAGTGTAAGATGTTTAGTTCCACCCTTTGCCTTTACCCACTAGATGCCAGTAGCACTTCCCAAGATGTGACAGCCAAAAATATTTGACATTGTCAAATATCTTCTGAAGGGAAAAGTCATCACCTCCGGTTGAGACCCACTGTCTTAAAACTTTACAAATGGTCTCTTCATTAAAATGCCTTCAGTTGCCCCTTTCGGTTTGCCCTTTTTTCTAACATGATAGTTATCCAATTCCTTCTCAAGATGTTGACAAGAACAGACATGAAATTCTGATGGAGGTTAAAAAAATACTTTACCATTTTCTTCTTTAAAAAAATGAAACAACTAAGCATTATATTCCTGTATGTAAAGCAGTAGTCTGAAGCAATTATTTCTAAATTCTAAGTAGCTTTAAAGGAAGGAAATAAACATACAGATGACAAATATAAAAATGAAAAAAGAAAAGTACTTATTCTAGAAAGAAAAAATGTAATGTCAATAGCTAAAGATGGTGAAGAAAAAACTTGAGAATAAGTGAACACGCTCAGAAGATTCAAGCAAATAAAATAGGGAGCATTAGAAAAGAAACAAAGAAGAGATAGGCTTAGGTAGGAGTTACGGTGATGGTGAAAGAGGGTGGCAAATCCCCTCCCCTCAAAACCAACTGTAGAGTTTTTGCTATTGAATTGTACGACTTTCTTGTATATTTTGGTAATTAACCCCTTATCATACATATAGTTTGCAAATATTCTCTCCCATTGCATAGGTTGCCTTTTCACTCTGGTGATTGTTTCCTTTGCGGTGCAGGAGCCTTTTAGATCAATAGAATCCCAATTGTCTTTTTTTTCTCTTTTGTTGTTTGTAATTTTGGTGTCATATCCATGTAATCACTGCCAGGACCAATGTCATGAAGCTCTTCCTTTATGTTTTCTTCTAGGAGTTTTATAATTTCAGGCCTTATCTTTAAGTCTTCAACCCATTTTGAGTTGATTTTTATGTATGGTGTATAATAGTGGTCCAGTTTCATTCTTTTGTGTGTGTGTATTCAGTTTTCCCAGAACCATTTGTTGACGAGATTATCCTTTTTCCATGGTGTGTTTTTTATATCCTTATTGAAGGTCAATTGGCCTTATGTGTGGATTTATTACTGGACTTCATATTCTATATTATTGGTCTAAATGTCTGTCTTAACACCTGTACTATACTGTTATAATTACTGTAGGTTTTTAATATGTTTTGAGATCAGAAAGTGTAATGCCTTTAGCTTTGTTCTTTTTTCTCAGGGTTATTTTGGCTTTTCGCAGTCCTTTGTGGTTCCTTGTGAATTTTAGAATTATTTTTTTTGTAATTTTTTTCTGCTTGTAAAAAATAACCATTGGGATTTTGGTAGACATGGCACTTAATCTGTAGATCACTTTAGGTAGTTTGGATATTTTAACAGTATTAAATCTTCTAAGCCATGAACATGGAAACTTCCCATTTATTTGTGTCTGCTTTAATTTCTATTATTGGTGTTTTGTAGTTTTCAGTGCACAAGCCTTTCATTTCCTTAGTTAAGTTTATTCCTAAGGATTATATTCTTTTTGATGTTATTGTACATAGTAGTTTTTTTCCTAATTTCTTTTTCAGATAATTCATCTTTCGTGCATAGAAATGTGACTGATTTTTGTATGTTGATTTTGTATTCTGCAACTTTCCTAAATTTGTTTACTAGTTCTAGTGGCTTTTTCCTGGAGTCTCTAGGGTTTTGTATAGATAAGGTCAGAACTACAATGAGGTATTACCTCATATCTGTTAAGATGGCTATTCTAGAAAAACAGAAGACAAAAGGTGTTGGCAAGGATGTTGCAAAATTGGGATCCTTGTACGCTATATGTAGGAATGCAAAATGATGCAGTTGGTATGGAAAATAGTATGAAGATTTCCTCAAAACAATTAAACATAGAACTGCCGTATCATTTAATAATCTCGCTTTTTGGATATTTATCTAGAAGAATTGAAATAAGATCTTGAAGAGATATTAGCACTCCCATGTCCATTGCAGCACTATTCATTCACAATAGCCAAGATGTGAAAATTATCTAAATAGTCTAAATGTCCACTGATGGATTCATGATTAAAGAAAATGTGGTATATACATACAATGGAATGTCATTTAGCCTTAAAAAAGAAGAAAATCCTGGGGAGCCTGGGTGGCTCAGTCAGTTGAGCATCCAACTTCGGCTCAAGTCATGATCTCCTGGTTTTTGAGTTCGAGCCCCACATTGGGCTCTGTACTGACAACTCAGAGCCTGGAGTCTACTTCAGATTCTGTGTCTCCCTTACACCCTCTGCCCCTCCCCCACTAGTGCTCTATCTTTTCTAAAATAAATAAATGTTAAAAAAATATTTTTGGGGGGGTGCCTGGGTGGCTGAGTCAGTTGAGCGTCCGACTTCGGCTCAGGTCATGATCTCTCAGTTCATGAGTTCGAGCCTCGGGTCAGGCTCTGTGCTGACAGCTCAGAGCCTGGACCCTGCTTCGAATTCTGTGTCTCCCTCTCTCTGCCTCTTTCCCACTCATGTTCTCTCTCTCTCTGTCTCTCAAAAAATGAATAAATATTAAAATAAAAAATTAAAAAAAAACACTTATTTTAAAATTTCTTTTTAAAAAGAAAAAAATCCAGTCAGATGTGACAACATGGATAAACCTTGAGAACTTTATTCTAAACGAAATAAACGCACAAATACACAGATGCACAGATACTGCATGATTCCATTTATATGAGACATTTAAAATAATTAAGTTCATAAAAGCAGAGAGTAGAATCGTAGTTGCCAGAGGCTAGAGGGGTGCGGTGAATGAGGAATTACTAATCAATAGGTATGACATTTCAGTTATTCAAGAGAATAAGTTTTAGAGACCTGCTGTACAACATTGTGCCTATAGTTAACAATACTGTATTGTATGCTTAAACATCTAAGCGGGTAGATCTCATACTTAGTGTTCTTCCCACAATTAGAAAATCCAACTTTAAAACTGTATAAAATTGTCAAAAACAATCTCTAGAAATCAACCAAAGGTAAAGAATGAATTGAGAAATGTTTATTCACAAAAAACTGTAGATTGTTAGGTAAGAACAGTGAGAGTTTACAGTGTTCTTGTCTGGGACTGGTTCTTTCTTTGCCCACCTTCCCCATTATTTCTCGGCTTGGTTAGCACAGTAATAAAAGTGGGTCAGGGTTAGGTGTAAAAACATCAGTTTCACTGCCTAAGAAGGCTGGCTTAATTTGGAACGGAAGATTTAAAAAACCCATGCTCAGTGGTGTTACCAGTAAAAATACCAAACTCAGAAGAAAATGAAAGGAGAACACCTATAGTTTTCCTAGGCTAAGACAACAGTCCTGTTGAGGGCAGCAACAGACATACTGACAAGCATAATATATTTTTTAAGTTTATTTTTTTTATTTTGAGAGAGAGAGAGAGAGCGAGCATGAGAGCAAGCATGAGCAGGGGAGGGATGGAGAAGAGAGAGGGAGCGAGAGAATCCCAAGCAGGCTCCTTGTTGTCCGCACAGAACCCGATGTGGGGCTTGATCTCATGAATTGTGAGATCATGACCTGAACTGAAATCGAGAGTGGGACACTTAACCGACTGAGCCATCCAGGTGTCTTGACAAGCACAATATTTAATAGGGAGATCCTGGAAAAGAGAAAACAACTCAAGGGCTAGATAAGCAATCTGTACCTCATGGCAGACTGGAAGGCTGTGCACATTAGGTAGAAAAGACCTTAAAGAGACTTGTCAGAAGCAAAAGCCAGGGAAGACTTAAGAGGAGCTCTAGAACTCACAGATCCATCAACAGAGGAGTTGGAAGCTATATTAGCTATAGATATTTGAACACATCCTCTGATCAAGCACTGGTTGGCTGTTATGCAGTCCAGATGACTCAGGGAAAATAGATTAAAAATTTAAAAAAATATATATATATTGAGCACAGGCATCAGTTCCCACTCTGCAGGGGGAAGAAAGCTTCCATAGATTAAGTTCAGGCAAGTCGTTAAAAAAAAAAGTGTGTGTGTGTGTGTGTGTGTGTGTGTGAAACACCAACAGCAATCCTCAAGAGAGACTTAGAATCCAGAGTTGTTAGACATTAT
Source organism: Puma concolor (assembly GCF_028749965.1). Classification (NCBI taxonomy): domain Eukaryota; kingdom Metazoa; phylum Chordata; class Mammalia; order Carnivora; family Felidae; genus Puma; species Puma concolor. The sequence goes on along the minus strand of NC_141674.1, from coordinate 147,141,880 downwards.
CTAAAATATCTAGTTTTCCAAAAAATTTATACAAAACGCGTAAACACAGAAAAGTATTTTGTTGAGTATTTTATCCCTTACTTGGGAAAAAAAAAATTAACAGCCAATACAAATTGATTCTGAGTGGGCATAGATGTTAAATGTAGCAGAAAAGATGCTAAAGCAGTTATTATAAATAGAAAAAAGCAACTATGCAATTATGGTGAAAGAACTCAGGGCAAAATAGTGATGGTGACTCAATACATATGAAATACCAATAAACAACAGAAGCTATAAAATAGAACTAAGTGGAAATTTTGTAATTGTAAAGTACGGTAGCTAAGTGAAAAATTCACTAAATAGGCTACACAGCAGATTTGCGATGACCAAAAAAAAAAAAAAAAAAAAAAAAAAGTCAGTGACTTTGAAAATATAGCAAAAGAAATGAACAAATCTGAAGAACACAGAGAATAAATTTTTATAAAAGTTTTATTTATTAATTTTGAGAGACAGAGAGAGAGTGCACCCTTGCACACAGGTGCAAGAGCAGGAGAGGAGCAGAGAGAGAGGGAGAGAGAGAATCCCAAGCAGGCTCCATGCTGACAGCAGGGCTCAAACCCACAAACTGTGAGATTGTGACCTGAACTAAAATCAAGAGTCAGACACTTGGGGCATCTGGGTGGCTGAGTCGGTTGAGCGTCCAACTTCGGCTCAGGTCATGATCTCATGGTCTGTGAGTTCGAACCCCGCGTCGGGCTCTGTGCTGACAGCTCAGAGCCTGGAGCCTGTTTCGGATTCTGTGTCTCCCTCTCTCTCTGCTCCTCCCCCATTCATGCTCTGTCTCTCTCTGCCTCAAAATTAAATAAACGTTAAAAAAAATTAAAAAAAAAAAAAGAGTCAGACACTTAACTGAATGAGTCAACCAGGCACCCCAGAGAGAATAAATTTGAGTAAAAATGAACAGAATCTCAGAGACCTGTGGGACAACAGTAAATGTACTAACACATGTGTAATGGGAGGGTCAGAAGTTGATGATAAAGAAAAAGAAGTAGAAAGATGATTTGAAGAAATACTGGCTGAATAATTTCTAAGTTTAATGAAAATCATTAATCTACAGATCTAAGGATCTCATTGAATCTCAAGTAGGATAAACACAAATATATACATATCTGGACACATCCTTGTCAAACTGGTGAAAGTGACAAGAGAAAAATGGTCATCATATACAGAACACAACATGTTTAATAAGTGACTTCTTTTCAGAAACAATGGAGGCCAGAAGGCAATGGAATGACATATTCAAGGTGCAAAAAGACACACACAAAAAGAAAAAAAAAAAACTTTCCAACAAAGAACGTTATATTTAGCAAAATTATCTTTCACACATGAAGAAGAAATAAAGACAATTCAAAGTACAGACTAAAAGAATTTGTTGCTAGACCTGCCTCACAAGACATACGAAAGGAAATAATTCCTTAGGATGAAAAGAAATGTCAATAGATGGTAACTTGGATCTACAGAAAAAATGAGAAGGATCATAAATTGTAATATGTTGATAAACATAAGAGATGTATAAATACATATTTTTCTTCGCTTAATTTCTTTGAAATATATAAAATTTTTAAGGCAATAATTATAACACTGATTGTTTTATTCAATACATGAGTGAAAAATATGAGTAATAACACAAAGAGGGAGTAAATAGAGTGATATTGGAGCAAAGTTGTTCTATTTTGGTGTAATTGTAACAATATTAAATAAAGCAGATCATAAATAGGTCATATACATATTGTAATCTGCAGAGCAACCACTAAATATTAAAATATATAATTGAAAATAGATAAAATTTATTTTATTATTAAAAAATTTTTATTCTTATTTTTAGAAAGAGAGAGAGACAGAGTGTGAGTGGGGGAGGGGCAGGAGAGAGGGAGACACAGAATCTGAAGCGGGCTCCAGGCTCTTAGCTGTCAGCACAGACCCAGCGGACCACAGGGTTTGAACTCACCAACTGCGAGATGTGAACTGAGCTGAAGTCAGGTGCTTAACCAACTGAGCCGAAGTCAGGTGCTTAACCAACTGAGCCACCCAGGAGCCCCCAAAATAAATAAAATTAAAAAAAAATACACTGAAATATATACTTTTTAATTTTGTTTATTCTGAGAGACACAGAGAGAGAGAGAGAGAGAATGTAAGTGAGGGAGGGGCAGAGAGAGAGGGAGAGAGAGAGAGAGAGAGAGAAGCACAAGCAGGCTCCACACTCTTAGAGCAGAGCCCAACTCAGGGCTTGAACTCATAAATGTCAGATCACGACCTGAGCTGAAATCAAGGGTCAGATGCTTAACTGACTGAGCCACTTACGCACCCCTACATTAAAATATTGACTTAGTGTAAGAGAAAGTAATAAAGAAAAAATAGATGAATAAAAATGGCATATACAAGAAATTAATAGCAAAACAGCAGATGTCAATTTAACCATATAAATAATTACCTTAAATACAGCTTTGGTTTAAGATAAAAATATTCAAGAGGCATGTGGCTGGCTCAGTTGGAAGGGCATGCAACTTTAGGGTTGTGAGTTCAAGCCCTATTTTGGATGTAGAGATTACTTAAATAAATAAAACTTTTTAAAAAAGTTAAAAAATCAATTATTGTAATATGTCATATAAATAGCATAAAGGGTGAAACCATATGATCATCTCAGTAGATGTCGAGAAAGCATTTAATAAAATCCTATATCTATTCATGGATTAGAAACTCTAAGGAAATTAGGAATAGAAGCAAATTTCCTTAACTTGATACGGGGAAATCTATGAAAAACCTGCAGTTAACATTACACTTAATGGCAAAATTCTGCTTTTCACAAAAGATCAGACAAAAAGCAAAGATGTATGCTATTAAGATTTCTATTTACCACTGTACTGGAGGTTCTAGCCAGAGCAATAAGGCAAGTGAAATTAAATAAAATCATACAAATAGAGAATGAAGAAGTGTAACAGTCTTTATGTGCAGCCGTCATGATCCTGAATGTGGAAAATCCTAGGGAATGCAACCACACAAAAACAAACCAAACTTATCAGAATTTAAAAATGAGTTTAGCAGGGTCACAGAATATAACTTCAAGAGACAAAAATCAATGTTCTATATACCAGAAAAAAATGAAATTAAAAATTGATTCCACTCACAGTAGAATAAAAAAATACTCAGGAATAAATTAAATCAAAGAAATGTAAATTGTATTCAATAAACACTATAAAATATTGCTAAGAGGAACCAAAGAGTGTCTAAATAAATAGCAAGATCACAGCACAGATTGAGAAACTCAGTACTGTTAAGATGGTAGTCATCCCCAAAGTAATTTATATATATATATAACACAATTGCTATCAAACCCTAGAACGCTTATTTTTTCTCGTAAAAATTGATAAACTGATCTTAAAAATTTATGTGGAAACGCAAAGGACCTAGAATAGCCTAAACAATTTTGGACGAAGGAAAAGTACTTGAGGACTTAGGGTACCTAATTTTAATACTTTCTGTGAAGCATCAATAATCAAGTGTGGGTAGACATACAAATCAGTGGAACAGTGTTGAAATTTCGGAATGAACCCTTACCTTTAAGGTCAGTTGATCTTCTGTAAGGGTTCCAAGGCAATTCAATCGGGAAAAGATAGTCTTATCAGCAAATTGTACTGGGACAATGGAATGTTTATATGCAAAAAAAACCAAATGTAGAAACTTGTCTCACACCAGATACAAAAATTAAAGGAAAATGGGCCATTAGACCTAAATGTATAAGTTAACATGATAAAACAAAGCGAAAACAAAAGAGAAAATCTTTGTGACCTGGGGTTGGGCAAATAGTTCTTAGGTTTGACACCCAAAACAGGATCTGTTAAAGAAAAAAACTGATAAATTTGGATTTGTACAACTTTTAGCTCTTTAAAGACACAATTGATAAATGAAAAGATAAGGCACAGACTAGGAGAAAATATTTGCAAATAATATATCTGATAAACTACTTAAATCAAAAAAATATAAAGAACTCCTACAACTTAAAAAATAAGATAGACAATCTAATTAAAAAATAGGCAGAATACTTGAATCGACATTTCACCAAAGAAGATATCCAAAGATTAATAAATACATGAATAGATGCTCAACATCATTACTCCTTAGGGAAATATAAACCACGATCACAGTGAGATGCTACTATATGTGCAAGAGTGGGTGTATTTAAAAAGGTTGACAATGTTAAGCATTGGTGAGGATGTGGCAACAGTTGAACTCTCATATAGTCCTGGTGGGAATATAAAATGGTACAGGCACTTTGGAAAACAACTTAGTAGTTTGTTAAGAAGTTAAACAGGGGGCGCCTGGGTGGCGCAGTCAGTTAAGCGTCCGACTTCAGCCAGGTCACGATCTCGCGGTCCGTGAGTTCGAGCCCCGCGTCGGGCTCTGGGCTGATGGCTCAGAGCCTAGAGCCTGTTTCTGATTCTGTGTCTCCCTCTCTCTCTGCCCCTCCCCCGTTCATGCTCTGTCTCTCTCTGTCCCAAAAAAATAAATAAAACGTTAAAAAAATTAAAAAAAAAAAAGAAGTTAAACAGAAATTTACCCTATGTCCTAACAATCCTATCCCTAGTCTCTACCCAAGAGAAATGCAAAAATACATCCACATAAGACTTGTTCATAGTGTGATTATTCACAAGAACCACCCCTCCCCCCCAAAAAAACCATCCAAATGTTTATGAAATGATGAATAGTGTATCAAAATGTGGCGGTATCCATACAATGACATACTATTCTGCTATAAAAAGGAGCAAACTACCGACACGTGCTACTATATGGATGTACCTGAAACACATTATGTTCAGTGAGAGAAGTCTGACTCAAAAGACCATGGCTTGTTTGGTTCTATTTAAATACACTTCACAGAAGGCAAATCTCGAACAGAAAGCAGATCAATGGTCACCTGGGGTTGGCTGTGGGGGCAGGGTTTGGCAGTAAGTTGGCATGAGGGATTTTTTTTAAAGCCTTATTTACTAATTTTGAGAGAGAGAGAGAGAAGCAGGGAGAGAGGGAGACAGAGAATCCCAAGCAGGCTTTGTGCTGCCAGCGCAGAGCCTGACGTGGGGCTTGATCCCACAAACCCCGAGATCATGACCTGGGCTGAGAAACCAAGAGTTGGCCGCTTAACTGACTGAGCAACTCAGGCGTCCCAGCATGAGAGATTTTTTTTAGGGTAATAGAAATGTCCTAAAACTGGATTGTGATGCTATTGACACAATTCTGTCCATTTGCTAGAAGTAATTGAATTATATAATTACAATGGGCTTGTTTTATGGACTATAAATTAAACCTTAGTAAAGTTATTTAAGAGGACAAGTCATGTTGGCAGACAATTAATGCTTTCTTATACAAACAAAATGGAAATGATATTTCAATTGAGTCATAGAACTCCAGCTGTTTCATGAAGTCATCAACACATTTTATTTATTTATTTATTTATTTATTTATTTATTTAACCTAGGTTCTTTATTTTGTTTACATTTCGATCTTCAAGTTTGCTATTTTTAATTTTTTAAAAAGTTAGTTATTTTTTAAATTGTTTTTTTTTTAAATGTTTTATTTATTTTTGAAAGAGAGAGAGAGAGAGCATAAGCAGGGGAGAGGGGCAGTGAGAGACGGAGACACAGAATCCGAAGCAGGCTCCAGGCTCTGAGCTGTCAGCTGTCATGCCCTGAGCCAAAGTCAGACGCTTAACCAACTGAGCCACCCAGGCACCCCGACACATTTTAACTCATTGTCTTTGTTTGAATCTTTCTGTTAATATTTGCAAATTATGCTGTGGAGGCAAAAGAGTGTGTGGTAAGCAGTTATCTTTCAAAGTTCTGAGCAAGTGCCAGCTTGGAAGTGTTAGAGAGAATTGCTCTTTAGTTGAAAAGGGATGTAGACATGCTTCTTGTCGGTTCACCGTTTATGGTTAGGTTTGCCCAATTTTATTTTTTCCTTTTTTCATTTCTGATTTTCCCAGTTCACTGACCTGCCTTAACTCTCTCTTGGTTCAGTCCTCCCTTACAACTTGACTTGGTTACGACTGATTGGTAAACCACCCGTTTGTTGGATTATATATAACAATGTACTTTTCTTTTTGGTTAACAGTATGTACACAACACACTGGCTTGCTTTAAGACTTCGGGCTCCCGGTATCTTGTCTCGTTCGCATTAACGTGATTTAAGCATCAGTTCGACTTAGTTTGGTTGGGTTGGGATTGGCCCAAACATGTTCCGTGCCTGTATATCAAGTGCCCACAGCTCATTTGCAGGTGTCAGCCATGCCCCTTTCAATCAGGTTAGATAGTGTGACTTGGGAAGCAGATTGCTTATTAGCATACTGTCTGATCAATCTAATAGACTTTAATTCAGTTCAGTTTAGCTTATTCCTCCCCAGGGTGCAGTGTGACTTTCTCCAACTTGTTGAGGTGAAGCTCTGATCCCACGGCACTCAGAGTGTGCTCACTCAGAACGTGCTCACCAGTTCTCCTACAGTCACAGGTTACTAGGGGCTGCCAATTCGCAGCCTTTTGGTTAGCCCCCTACCTTGCCTAATGATTCATTTACTGAATCATTAGGTGCGCTTTCCAGAAATTGCAACCACGCTGTTAGAGCATAAGCTGTTGAAATCAATTATAACCATTGAGATGAATACTCAAAGTCATTTGAAAATTCTAATGGGAAAAACATATCAGAATTTGCCAGGGCAGGTTTTCTCTGTTGGGTGTGATCATTAACGCAATAAGCTATCATTAATTACACTGTAACTAGAATGATATATCTCAATAAAAAATTTTTTACATAAAGTTAGAACCAATGGAGTTTGGACATGAGTTTTCACTATTGTATTTCTGAAACACTTTCTTACACTCATGTCAGCTTTGAAAACAGAAGTGTTTTGTGTTCCTTTTTGTTGAAACTGTCTTCTACTGTCCTGATTCTCCCATTCCACCTTGACATTTGGGCTTTTCAATTTTTTTTTTTTTTCTCTTTGAGGAGTTTGAAGGGACATGGTACAGTAAAAAGTAAGTGGATTATTGAGTCAAATGAGCCCAGGTGTAAATTTTACTTACAACAACCAGCATTGTTCTGATAGGCAAGTCCTATATCTCTGCCCTTCAGTGTCCCTGCCGTAGAGTGGGGATGATAAAGTCTTTCACCAAGGGTGCTGCGAGGTTTAAAATCAATGTCCATAAATACTTGGCACAGACAGGTACACAGCAAATATTGGCTGGAGCCCTTTCCTTTCCTCTCCTCTTCACTATTTCACTTTTTCTTTACTGTTACAACCTTTGCATGTTTACACAACATCAATTTACCGGTAGTTATGATATGCTTTCCTTCCTTATAAAGTCTCTCCAATCTTGTAGAGAAATAGCGTGATAGTCATTCATTCATTTATTTAATGACTATTTATGATGTACTCCCTTATATGCTGCGCTGTGTTCTAGATGTTGGGTATAGAGTTAGGAACAAAATTAAAATCCTTGCCCTCATGGAACATACATACTAGTTGTTATGAATAATTACTTGGGCTTAGCTCTCTTAAAAACCCAAGCTGAAGTAAAATTGAGTAGTATTTCAACACCCTTGAAGTTGCTACTTGGAATTGTCAATGATATGATTATTTAAAAACCTAACTTTGGGAAAAGTAGCCTTATGTAAAGTTTGGCACCAAATGTTTTAGATAGCTTGAAGATACTGAAAAAAGAGAAAGAAAGAAAGAAAGAAAGAAAGAAAGAAAGAAAGAAAGAAAGAAACACTTGTCACAAAATTTCATTTCTCTTTTTCTTTAAAATAACTATTTTTTTTTTAATTTTTTTTTCAAGGTTTATTTATTTTTTTTTGGGACAGAGAGAGACAGAGCATGAACGGGGGAGGGGCAGAGAGAGAGGGAGACACAGAATCGGAAACAGGCTCCAGGCTCTGAGCCATCAGCCCAGAGCCTGACACGGGGCTCGAACTCACGGACCACGAGATCGTGACCTGGCTGAATTCGGATGCTTAACCGACTGCGCCACCCAGGCGCCCCTAAAATAACTATTAAAGGCAGGTCTTATTTTTCTTCTATTTATAATAAGGAATCAAAGCTAAAAAAATAAAACACCTTACCTAAGTTCTATAGCGAGAGGGTGGTGGTTCTGTTGTCTTCAAAATTCATCTTTTGAATAATAGGTCGAGATATGGGCAGCATTAGCCAAGCAGACCCACACCAGTTCCTGACGATGGTGTTTCAGATGACCTCTGTCTTTGATACCCCTGGCCTTCTCTCTCTGTACCTTGTTCTTCCTCGCTGCCAGTTCTTAATAGCTTAACCAGGGTTATCATCAGGCACAGATTCTGTATAGAACAGAAGTGGAAATAGATGATTTCAAACGTGGCTCTCAGGCTTGTGATGGATGATTTTTATGGGTTAGTAGCATTTTAAAATCAGAGGATAATTCATTAATTTGTGAATCTCTAAAGAGAGGACTTCAAGAATTATGGCACGTGGGGACAAAGGTGGTATTTTACGGACCGGCAGGAATGACTCACTGGGCCTGGTCTAGTTCTATGGAGCAGGGAATCATCCATTCTGTGGGGCCTGATCCTCGATGCATATTGCCTGGGGCTTTAAAGACAGCAGTGGTTTGGATGGTCCTCTAAGTTCTTGTATGTAGGGCAGACAAAAGATATGCTGTCTACCTTACACACCACTTGTAACAATTTGAAAACATTTTTTTTAAGGCGACAAACATCAGCGATTTAGAGTAGGCTCACTGAAAGTGTTTTGCTGGACTGGGTGAGTTCTACCGCTAACCCATGAACCTACCTCTGTGAAATCTTCTTCCAAGTGAAGAATTTCTCATATATAGATTTAATTCTCTTAAAAAGTATGTCCAAAACCAAAGTCACCAATGTCATATCTCTATTTCAGGACAATGATATAAGCTTGTAAGCGAAAACAATGACAATTTCAGTGGCAAAAATTTATTTAAAAGTTACACCTAATACAATCACAGACATCTACTAATGCCTGCTAGGCCAGAAAAATTAAATATAACAACACTCAGAAAATGTCACTTACATCTTCAGCTCTCAAAATAAAAAATCTGTGCCAAAAATTGTCTCTTTCCTAATATTTGGTCAGCACAGAAGAGAAATCGACTTCCATAAAGAGCAGACATTTTCAGCTTTCTTCTTTCCTAATTATACAGAAAGTTACTCTGAAGTCAGACTACTTTTATGCATTAATTAACCTGATTCCCCCATGCAAATATTTAACAAACATCCAGGAAACAAATATTCAGACATTGATTGAATTAAACAAATATTCAGACATTGATTGAATTAAACTGAACCCATAATCCAGATTCCACACGCTGTTTATTTTTTCCTCACCTAAAGCAGATGAGTGGGTGTGGGTTTGACTTTTCTTACACTCCCGGGGTTTTGAGCATCATTTGGTGTAATTGATTTCCCTATAAACTGACAGTCTGATAGACAAGGAGCATATTTATTTCTTAGTCAGAGAAATGGGCTACAATCTTTATCAATGTGGACTCTATTTGTTTCATTTAAATCATGTTTAATCTTTAGAAAATTACAAGATAAGAAGAGTTATAGAGAAAAACTCAAGATGTACATAATACCCAAACACATTTTTTTAATGGTGATAGAAATGTTTGAATACCAGCAGTGTTAAATCTTAACCAACAACTAATCATCATGGTTGCTTTGTGAAAATGGAAATGATTTGTACCAAATTGATAATAAATTACATCAAAGGCAAAGGAGGACAGGACAAGGTAATCACTTTGCTTTATACTTTGGTCAAACTTAAAAATATAGCATCTCTAAAGAGTTTTTGACTCTTGTCTCTCCTTTCTCCCCCACTTAGCTCTGTCCTTTGCTTTATTCAAAAATTACTTCTTGAGAATATGCTATATTCTCAGTCACAGGCTGTCCAGTGCACACTGGTTAGGTTATTTCTTACCTTGTATGTAATAGTTATAATTATACATTATAATTATACGTAGCATTGAGGGAGGGAGAAGAAGGTAGGAGATCCCAGAGGAGGGAACAAGAACAAGGAGAGAAGTGGAGAGAATAATGACAAAGACAAGGTCAAGTTGTTAATATTAATTCACATTATATTGAACTTTATTTCCCCTAGAGTTGGTTGTTTTATTTACTTACCAAGTATTTCATAAGCAAATACTATATTTGAGGCACTTTTCTGGGCCCTGGGGATGCAAAGTCAAGAAAGACGTCCTTACTTCTGTCCTCAGGGAAGATACAGGGCCTGGAGAAACGTATCCAGCAGAGTCCTGCACAAACAGCTTTTCGAGGCCAGGGAATGCATCTACGTCAGATGAGACGAAGTTATTGAATTTACCACCAGAAGGTAAAATAAAATAAAATAAAACAGAACACTCTTTTTTATTCACGGGGGTGGGGGGGGGATATGACTGAGGCCTGCTCTGTGGGTGCCCCACCCCTGCTGCCTGGCCCCGCCCCACAGGCCGTAGATGCAGGCTTTGGTTAGGCTATACGGATAGGTGGGTTAGGTAGTCCCCCTCTGCAAAGGACGTCATCCTCAGCCTCAGTTTCTCCTCAAAACAGAACACTTTTATTTGTCAAATTGGCCTAGATAAAAAGGGAAGGATTTAATGAGGAAGACTGAATGACAAGGCTATACACTTTTTAGTCTTATCAGTCTGCAAATCCCAGTATTAATTCAAAACAATAATAGTCAGTTTACCATTTGCTCCGCCATGTTTTAAGCTTCCAGAGTGCCCGCTAACTTTACAGATACACACCCTGCATGATAATGGTGCGTGGCAAGCCTGATTTATAGACTCATAAGCATTGTTCAGTTTCTTTGAGAAGTCCCGAATCGTTTTTGCCATTAGAGCAAATTATCAATAGTTCCATGACTATTGCAACCGCACTGAACAAACTGCCCAATATTTTAGGTCTGTTTGCTAGAGTTATTATTATTTCATTGGGGTGAAGTGGTTTTTTGTTTGGAATGGCATACTTGGCAGTTTCTAAAAAAATATCAGATCTGCCAATCATACCGTTATGGGGTGGTGACTGACGCAGAGTCGAAGTTGGGATGTGTCTCCTCTCGGAGAGCACCAGGGACAAGGCAGATAATGCACTTCCCATAATTTTCTTTGGGAGGCTGAGTGACTAAATGAGCGGCTGCATCCCACCGTGCTGTCCATAAAACGAGGGTATATTAAATAGCTGCCAAAAAAAAAAAAAAAAATCCTCCAGTTTCAAGGCTGCTTTAAACAAATGATCGAAGTAGCCCCAGCGCCAATAAATTAACCGCCACTCCGAAGTTATTTTATAACCAACGAAGTAAATATCAGAGGAGGAGAATTTTCATACATTATCCTGTAGAAAAGTTGTGCGTAATTGTATCGAAATAATGTTAATATTAAAATGAAGTGCCCTAAATTATGCATTAGAACTGTTCGATGAGGATGCATAATAAGAGTAAAATAGTACGGATTTTTTTTTATAACTCTGATTTTGCAAATTCATGTCTACTTAATATAGCATTCACCTTAAGGTAGCACTTTATCCTGCCGGGAGAGAGGACACTCTTAAGCAAGGTATTAATTCATGAGCAGAGATGTGCCAGAGATTGTTGAATAGATAACAGGATGAAAATCCTGGAATTACTCCTAGCTTTTGCCATTTTAGCTTCATCATTATAAGAAAAGAGTGGTACTAATTCTTTCTAGCAAATTTAATAATAATTAGGTAATTGAATCTCCAACTCATAGCATTTCCCCCTTCTTTGGCATCGGCTATTTCAGGCTTCTCTGGAGCCTAAGTATGAAGAGTTTCCTAGGAATGAGTCTCACCACAATTAAGCCCTTTATTAAAAAAACCCTTTTCATTACTTAGAACTGTCAGGATATTGGCTTTACTACTCTCTACATGCTGTTTGTTAATACGACACGTCTATTTTTATGTATTAACTAATTCAAATTTAAGCTATCAATTATGACTGTGCTATCCACTTTGTAACACACAACAAATCCATTTTCTTCAAGATTCACAGGTGATTTTGTCCTAAATATATTTGCACTTTCCTAATAAAAACATTTGATGGTAATTCATTCAAAGTGATGTGACAACAAAAGCTCTAGCTAGAAAATTCCCAAGTTACAAAAATAACACGTATAGCATATGAACCAACAATATATCATACCGTGTCTGTAAAATATGATCACATTCAATGGAAGAATGAGGATTACAGAAAAGTTGGTATATAAGTGCTGGAAAAATACAAATGTTTGATAAATGATAATTACTGTGGCATTTTTGTTGTTTTATTGATGAGATGTCATCAGACAGATTCAGAAATGTCTGGGTTTTTAAAATCAATATCCCACATATTTCAAATACCATAGAGAAGAAAGATTCATGGCAATTACTTAGAGACTGGGAGAAATTCATTTTATTTTGAGTTTATTTCCTTTACATTTTCATGTAATCAAGTTTGAGTCTGATCACTACGTTAGTTCATGCAGTGATATGATGTTAGAAGCCGTGTACTCTAGGTAACAAGAAGGACCCCTGGTTCTTGACTAATTTGTGAACTGGTTCTTGTTTAAGAACCAGTCAGGGAATATTCTCATCTTTGCTAAGGATGTTCTTTTTCACATTGTCCAACTGGCCAGCTCTTATTTTGTTGATTCACAACTTCGTTGTCAGTATCAGGGAGGACCCCTCTTCCCCCCCCCCCCACCCCCGCCTCGGGTTCCTGATAGGATTTTTGTTGTTGCCGTTGTTATTGTTTTCCAGCTTAAGTGACATAAAATTGACACGTAACAAACATGGTATCAGTTTCAGGTAGACGACATAATGATTTGATATGTGTATATATTGTGAAACGATCGCCACAATAAGTTTAGTTAACATCTGTCACTTCACATAGTTACACATTTTTTACTTTCCTCTGTTGGAAACTTTTAAGATCTGCTAGGGTTGACTTGACCCTGTGCAACACCTGTGAATGCTTGTCCTTGCCTCGCTGTGCTTTGGTCTGGGCATCTCCCTGAATAGACAGAACTAAGTCGGAGATAAGAACGCTCCTAGTCATCTATTTTTTCCCCCTGATGCATAGACCGATTTCTGGTGTGTTATAAAGTAGATATTAACTTATTGCATCAAAAACAATCTAGTTGGCCCTCTTTACAAGAAAAGATGATTATATACCTAGAAGTGATGGTTAGATTACTAGGCATGATAAAATTAAACATGTTGAAGGAGTCCGTATGACAATGAATCCATTGGATAGATGTGGATGTACAGGTCTGTTTAAATCTTTACGATGAAAAAAAGGAGTATTCTATTTTTTTTTTTTTTTTTTTTACTCTTAATGGTTTAGAACTTATGTGGCTTTTCTTCACGTATCGACTCTTTTCCTGATTTTTTTTGTTTAATGAATAAGAAGGACATATCCTGTAGCAATACTCTGAAAACTCCATCGAGCTTCCAACTTGAAGAATACTGCCAAGTTATGCGCATCTTAAGATTTTTTTCTCTTATAAAGCCAAGAAATGTGAAAGTTATTAGCAGTTCTCGTGTACGGTTTTATGAGGAAAAGGAAAATGCAGGAGTTAGTGTTCCTATGGCAATGAGGCTTCAGTTCTGACTCCTTTCCCGGCTTTACACCCAGTGAGCCATGGCTGTGGATTCCTCACTCAACCAGACAGCTGGCAGAGCTTCCCAGGACTGAACAGTTGCTTTGACAAAAATCTTTGTTGGATCTGCTTTACTCTTTTCTTCTCTGTTAATTCTCACTTGTGTTAAAGAAAAACCCATGCTTATGTACTGATAGCTTCGTGGATTTTTGATAGAACTTGCTTTCCTTTCATATACATATAGCCCATCTCTTTGTCATTTCCTTCTGCTTGACTTATGAATCAGCCTGCATTTTGCTGGCTGCTATCGTACCATTCAGAAAAAAACAGTCTGAAAATCAGTGCATCGTCTGTGGAGCAGGAGCTCAAATTCCGTGATTGATGACATTGCAACAAGGCCACGAATCAGGCATGGTTGGCACTGAAGCTGTGTGCACAATGTCAGTGGAGTAACCATATCGGGCTTGAGAATTCAGTTTTGGATCGTTATAGGGTGTGTTCATTAGAGGCTGAATTTAGGCCACAGCAAAACATCTCTGACACAAGAATTCTTCCCACTCATAGGCTGCATCACTTCGAATTAAATTGAGATTCGATTCTGAGATCTGTAAAAAGCAGCATTTTATGTCCAGGAGCCAAAGACAGCTCAGCCAAAACCCATGTATTCAATTGTTTATGGAGAAAGAGTTGTAAGACGCAGGAATGAGAGGGAGCAGGTTTAATTGTAGCTCCACCATGGTTAAGGGTGGTATCTCTCTCTGTCATTATTATTATTGTTATTATTATTACTATTATTACTATTGCAGTTGTTAAGATTCAAGGAAAGGGTTGTTCCTTTGAAAAAAAAAAAGGTTTTCAATTAACATAAAGTAAAATAGATTTTTTTTTGGCATACAGTTTTTCTTAGTGTTTATTTATTTATTTTGAGACAGAGAGCATGAGCAGGGGAGGAGCAGAGAGAGACAGAGAGAGACAGATAGAGAGAATCCCAAGCAGGCTCCATGCTGACAGCAGGGACTGAACCCTGGAGACCTGAGATCATGACCTGAGCAGAAATCAATAGTCTGACCCTTAACTGACTGAGCCATCCAGGCACCCCTATTTCTCCGAGTTTTTTTTTTAATGTTTATTTATTTTTGAACTAGAGAGAACATGAGTAGGGAAGAGACAGAGAGAGAGAGAGAGAGAGAGAGAGAGAGAAAATCTGAAGCAGGCTCTGTACTGACAGCAGAAAGCCTGATGTGGGGCTTGAACTCACAAACCATGAGGTCATGACCTGAGCCAAAGTCAGACGCTCCACTGACCGAGCCACCCAGGCGCCCCATCTAGGAGTTCTAACACATGTATAGATGCCTGTTAACACCACTTCCGACTACAGAACAGTTTCTTCATCACAAATTGTTCCTTCATGCTATCTTTTTGTAGGTACCCTCTGCCCTCCCCCCACCTCCAACCTTGGTCAGCTACTGATCTGTTGTGGCACTATAGGTTGGAATTTCTGAGAATACACTTGCAAATTATAGGAGGATAGAAGTCTTCTGCGTGGACCCATCACTTAGCAACCTTTGGAAACAGGGAACGAATGACAGAAGTGGTTCAAGGGAGAGGAATGGGAAGAATCACTTGCCCTACAGTTCATATGCCCTTCTGGTGCCTCTCTTTAACCTCATTTTCTCTCATGAATACAGAAGAGCTAGGAAGACTAATTAAAATCTCCTTTCCCCTGTCCTCCAGCAAAAATTTTCATAAGGAGGTATTGGATCTCTATAGCGGAGAGAAGCATAGAATTTTATTTTCTTATATGTGTAGGCACAGTCTACTAGCAGATATAACCTGGTATTTTGACACTATCAGAGGGTATGAAGGCAGACACCTGGCAAGCTTGTAACTTTTAAATACGGTAAGGATGTTTCTATGCACAGAGAGAGCCACCTTGTGACACAACTCCTGAGAACTTTCCTCACCCTGACTGTGAATTGTGCCAGGGAAGCGATGAGCTCTGCTGGCCTGGCCATGACCCCCTTTTCCTGCACCCTCGGTCTGATTTACACAGAGCGATGTCTGACCACAGAACCAGAAACTGTCCAGTTGATAGAAACAACTGAGTTCTTAAGCTTCACTGATAGCAGTAGAACATTCAGAAAACTGGGGTAGGAGGTGTGAGAAGCTTGCTCTATTTGTGCTGCAGGGTGCCAGGAGTATTGTTTCTAGTTTGGGGTCCTATTGTACAGATGACATGGAACACGCTGAAGAAATACAGTGAGTTGAATGAGCTACTGAAATGAGAAACAGGTGAAGCGATTTCCTATGGTTCCCTTGAAAAGTGAAGACTCACAGGTATACATACAAATGTCTTCCAATATCTCCCACGCAGAACAGACACGTGTAACCCCCAAAACAAGTGTCTCTTAAGTTCTATGAATCATAGTTTTGAAAATCTGAATAATGCTCTGGGCATTTGATGCAGAAAAATGTACATGCAGACAATATTTATACGTATATACGCATGTATTTCAGGAATTTTTACGAAGGATATGCATACATTTTTAGGAAACCCTCAGATATATATGGTGGGTATAGAAAGATCAGAGTAGCAGATTTCAATTTAGCAACAGCAGAACCGTCTAGTGATTTGAGAATTCTGGAGCTGAGATAGACTGCTTCTGCAGTTAATGAGCTCTCTGTCACTGGGCAAGTTTAAGCCTAGGCCAGTGGTCTCTTGACGGTTTTGTTGAAGAAGAATCTTATAAATACAGTGGAGGTTTGGCTAGATGAACTCTAATTTCTTTAAAGCCTTGAGAATCAATTAGATTCTATGAGTTTTATAGTAAAAACTTCACATAATATGGTTGGTCTATAAGGCCTATGGTAATCCTTTTCACAGACACTGGCATTCATGTACAGGTTTATGGAGTATTTGATTTATTTTAGGACTTCTGCTTAATTTCCTCTTGGTGTGCCCCATAATTTTCATTAGCTCCACTTGGAGCTCTTTTTGGGTTTGGCTCTATGGACCAGTATCCATATTCATTGCAGTTATAAAGCTTTAAAACTGAGATATAAAGTCATGTGTTAGTTATCAAATTTCCTTAGCTCATTAGCTCCTAAAGAATAGAAGCTGGAGTTTTTTAGGTTGATCTTGAAGAAAGACCTGTTCCATGGGGTAACTAAGGTCACTCTGTGACTCACTGTCATCCTTTACACAATCATATTTTCAAGAAGCTTTTGTGTCAATTGCCCTAATAACTTTACATTGTTTTGCTGGAGATGGAAGGAGAGAGAGAGATTGAGAGACAGAGAGAGAGAGAGAGAGAGAGAGAAGGAGGGGGGAATTCTGGTCACTTTTAGTCAGAACCTCTTAATGATAATCTTCTATGTTGCCAAACTAATTGAACAGATTTAGTCTCCATTTTCCAATCCTTGGGATTCTTCCTGACCCTAGAAGCAAAAGCATTGCTTAATGATAATTATATTGCTTGGGGCTTCCAGATCAATAGGGATGGAGCCATATCTTTTTTGTTGTCCAGATGGGGCACAGAGAAAGAGGTATTTGGTAAACTGAGAAACTGAGGTTTCTACCAAAAGGCAGAAACCTCATAAAAAACAGAAACTGAGTGATACGTTTCTGTGGAAGCATTTGTTGTTACGTCATTACCAGGGCCTCAGATGTGTGAAAAGTAGGTTTAATTTATATTGAAAGGCGCTGATGAAATATATTACTAATCTTTTCATTTCCATGAACTGGAGGTTACTCAAGAGATTTCTAAGGGTAGATTCTCCCACAGGAGAGTAACACGTATCTCAAAATGCCAGCTATTTCTGGGAATTATCATGAAGGGTATTAAAAGCAGGGGAACAATGTGTGGAAGTTTGGATGTCGCAACCAGAGGAATGGCGAGAGAAGGTCCAGGAAAGGGCACCTGAACTGAATCAAGGGACTGTGGGTACTGCCATCTGAGGACAATCTAAAAATATTTGCTCTCATCTGTCTGGCAATATGCAGGCTAAAATGAAAAATGATTGACGCCTGTCAAATTATGAAAGTTATGTATAATTGGAACCAGACTTAAATGCAAATGAACTAACATATGTGAATGGGATTTAAATAGTTCCTGGCACATAGTAGGTGTTCAATAAATGTTAATTCCCTTCTTGTGCAAGCTTATTTGGAAGTTTAAAAGAGGAAATTGTAACACAAAGGAAAAGAGATATAATTTGTAGCAGGTAGTAAACATATGGAATTTGGTATTGAAAGAGGTGATTTTGGTGGAAAATGTGGAGCTAGCTTCAAAATAAACTTGGATAAATACAGAGATGATAGATACATAATGATCAGTTAAGGGGAAACTAGTTATGAGTCTGTAGCCTGAGGAAATGTCTGACTTAAAAAACAGAAGTTTGTTATTTTTTTCTCATTATAAAGACACATTTGCTAAATAATTTTCAGAAAAAATAGACGAACAAAACCCAAAATCACTCATGATATCAGCATTTAGTAATACCACTCGAAATTTTACATGGGTAGTTTCAGTATTTTTCCATGTAAATGAAAATACTTCATCAGTGATGCATGCGATTTCACTTAATGAAGTGAACATCTTTCCATATCATTTGAATTGTTTACAACACAGTTTTATTCAATTCATATTATATACTATGAAAGATATCATATATAGTATGTCATCAATTGCCTATAAATGTACCTTGATAGTTTCCCCACGTCAGCTCTTTGAACCAATATCCGTGTATCTGTCTTCGCATAGTTCTTAAAATATTTAATTAGGCTGAATTCCTAGATATGAAATTGCTTGGCCAAAGAGCACATGAGTTGTTGAAGCTTTTAATAGGTGTTACCAAACGCCCTCTTGAAACATTGCACTAGTAATGTGTACTCACATCTTGGTTTATTAAAGTACTCCTTTCCTCAAACTCTCTCCAAATTTGGGTATATTGAAAAAAAAAACAGTTTACCAAATTTATTTTAGCCATATGTTACAATTTCAATTTACATGGATTAGTAGTGAGATTAAATATTAACTATTTTTAAATGTTTATTCTTTTGGGGAGAGCTATTGCCATTTTATTATATACTTTCTCCAAAGTTATATTGCTATGTTTGCTTTTCACATTTTTTTATTTTATTTTATTTATTTATTTACTTTAACTAAAGTTATTTATGTTTGAGAGGCAGAGAGAGACAGAGAGTGAGTGGGGGAGGGGCAGAGAGAGAGGGAGACACAGAATCCGAAGCAGGCTCCAGGCTCTGAGCTGTCAGCACAGAGCCCGATGTGGGGCTTGACCTCACAAACTGTGAGATCATGACCTGAGCCGAAGTTGGACGCTCAACCGACTGAGCCACCCAGGCGCTCCTTGAGCCAACTTTCTACTACAGAAACCAACAAGACAGGGTACTGTATTTCCCAAGGTCCTTTGCGTTTAGGTGATCTAGCATAGCTAATCAGCTGCGTCCACCTGGGACTTTGAACTGGGAGCTGGTGATGCAAAGAAGGAATGAAAGGTGAGGATTTATTATGCGTAACGTGGCAACTCCAGCAGTGTAAGTGATAGCACCTGAAGTCTCATGCCCAGTTTCATCCACAGTGGTGTCTTCAGCAGATGGGATCGGTGATGTGATTTTGGTTGTGATTCTGGCTGCCTAGCCTCCATTGATTAATGTACTCATGACCTAGATGACCGTTTAGAAGTATAACTTTTCCACATTGTTCTTATTTCAAGTCCCCAATAGTTAGGAACACAATCCAAAAACAAGATAAAATTCAAGCATACCTAACCTCTTTTTGGTATTTGCTTCTGACTTGTCTAGAAATGATAATTTACCAGGCAGGGTGTTTGTGTGGTGTTCATATCAGAAGTCAATGGGTAAGTCCACATATATTTATAGGATTCATCTATGTTCATGGCAGATTACTGAGTGAAGAAGGTATAAATGGAGAAAAACATATGGCCTTAGTCCTCAATTTTGTTGATGAGGGAAAAATAAACAGAAATAAATGGGTTGGGGCACAGTAGAAGATTCTTTATAGCCTAGGGTTAATTATGTGAGAGATACATCAAAAGAGGGTAAAATTGAAACAGATATCAAGGAAAGTTCCATGGGGGAAGAATGGGTTTGAATAAGGTATACTAAACAGAACATAGATTTGGAATAAGTAGAGAGGAGGAAGTTACTCCCATGTAGAGATCAAGGAAGTGAGAAAAAAGTAGGCACATATGAAAGACAGACACTAACTAGAGTGAGAAAGTTGAGTTAGAGGGTAAGATGAAATAAGGTTGGATGTATATATGTTATAGAGGAATTTATATACCAGATCAAGGTTGGCCTTGACTTAATAGGCATTGAGGCACCAGTGCACACTCTTGAGGCAAAACAGTAATTTAGGAACCACGATCTTTGTTCTTGCAAAGGTAAATTAAGATATTGAATTATGAAGGCCCCTTAAACACCAGTGTTCCTCATGGATTTATCAAAAAACTTCCTTTTGGCTTTTAAAAGCTTTTTCCTTGATCATTCCTGTCACCTTTAAGAGCAACTCATTCCTTTTACAGAAGAGATAAGTGAGGCCCAGAGATGAAGTCATTAGTAATTAGTGGTAAAGCCAGGTCTGGGTATATACCACATCATGGCCAGCCCAGCACACATTTCTTCAGACCTCTGGTTTCCACCATCTGTCCTGAGAAGCAACGGATAAAGTGACATGGACTGTAGATTCTCTGGGTTCAAAGTCTAGCTCTGGTACTCACTAGCTTATGACCTTTGGCATTTTTTTCTAATGTTTGTTTGTTTTTGAGAGACAGAGAGAATGCAGGAGGGGCAAAGAGAGGAAGACCGAGGATCCAAGCAAGCTCTGGGCTGACATCGACACGGGGGGTCAAACTCATGAACCATGAGATCATGACTTGAGCCGAAGTCGGCCGCTTAACTGACTGAGTCACTCAGGTGCCCCATTTTTTTAAGTTTATTTATTTATTTTGAGAGAGAGAGAGAGAGAGAGAGAGAGAGCAAGCCCGGGAGGGGCGGAGAGAAAGGGAAAGAGAATTCTGAGCAGGCTCCACACTCTCTGCGCAGAGCCCCACACGGGACTGGAAACCACGAACCGTGAGATCATGAAAAGAAGCCAAAATCGAGACGCTCAAATGACTGAGTCACCTGGGTGCCCTGTGACCTTTGGCATCTTTCTGTCTCAGTCACTTGTTTTCTTCGAGTATCTGCTTCATGAGTTCTGGGAAGATTAAACTAGTCAATATTCATAAAATACTTAGAACAGAGCCTGGCACATCCCTGGGGGGAAGAGAGGTGTAAGGAGAGCTATATCAAAGGTTACACTGTTAAACTGAACAATGTAGTCAACTCTCTGATCTGAAAAAGCATAAACAATAGGTACTAATCCTATCAGGTTGTTTTCAATATCAGGTTGTTTTCAAGTTGAAATGAAACACTGTATAGAAAGTTGAGTGTGTGCCCCTTGGAGGAACTCAGTAAATGTTAACTCTTTTTTCCTCATTTCTTGTGTCTATCAGTGGTAGCAGAAAACGAAACAAATGGAAGAACAGCAAGTACGTATCAAGGGGTAACTTAGAAACAGTCGATAATTTGTATGCTTATTGTGTATGTGTATATGTTTTCTGAATATGCTTGCATATATGCTCTCCTCACTTGGGTTTTCTCTCGTATGCCATTTCACAGGTATGTTGAAGTTCTGTAAATACATACTTCTTGTAGATTGAAGGAAGAAAGATGAGCAGGTGTCAAACTCTGTAATGTAGACTTTCCTACCCAACACTCTTCATGATAACCTCTCTGCACCTTGGGAAGGAAGAAAAGTAAATCTTTTACTGGATTAAAAAAAAATACATTGTTTGGGGTGTATTAACTGAAAATAACATTGTATTGGGCAGTGAAACTGGGCCATAAAAATGTTTCAATTGCTAAGTATTACTAAATGCTTATATGGGCTAAAGCAGTCAGGCCAACAATGATTAGTTTTTCTGCTTTTCTGAGTGGGTCCTAAGGAGAAACAAGCAAATTGAGAGCACAGGCTTTGCTTCTGATGCTACAGCCTTGGGAGAGATATGAGGGAAGACTGGGTCCTACTTTGCTTGGATAAGTGGGAGTTTCCATGGGGGGGTGGCATTATGTGAGGCTGAAGCCCTTGTGAGGAGTAGGACTATATGTAGTGTTTGTTGAGATGATGCTCATAGATGTCAATCTAGCAAAAGTGTTACATCGTTCAGTAGCTACATATCCCCAGAGGGAGAAAACTTGGCTTTGATGTGCTGTGGTACTTGGTGGTGGAATAAGGTACTACATGACACTTTGTGCGTTATCTCTATTCCTTTCATTTTTTAAACTTAAAAAAAAAAAAGTTTATTTTTTTTATTTTGGGAGAGAGAAAACAAGCGGGGGTGGGGGAGGCAGAAAGAGAGGGAGAGAGAGAGAGAAAGAGAGATTGAGAATCCCAAACATGCTCTGTACTGTCAGCACAGAGCCGGACATGAGACTCGAACTCGGGAACTGTGAAATCATAACCTGTGCCGAAATCAAGAGTCAGATGCTTAACAAACTGAGTCACCCAAGCACCCCTCTATTCCTTTCATTTTGAAAGAATATTGTGTTGAATGTTGAAGTATTTGGTACTTTGAGTGAGATAAGGAGGAATTTATTTATTTTTTTTATTTTGAGTGAGAGAGAGAAAGAGGGAGGGGCAGAGAGAGAGGGAGGGGAAGGGAGACAGAGGGAGAGAGAGATCCCAAGCAGTCTCTGCACTGTCAGGGCACAGCCCAGTGTGAGTCTTGATCCCATTACCATGAGATCATGACCTGAGCTGAGATCAAGAGCCCTTTGCTTAATCAAATGAGCCATCCTGGCACCCTATGAAAGAAGTTTACTAAGCAACATCCTTTGCCCGAATTTCTCTATCTAACTTAAAGCCTTCTTTAATACACATATAATAATACTCATAATTTCTTCTTGTAAATTGTTTCTAGTTGCAATAAATATGCCAGCATCATGTGCTCCCAAAGTTCATTCTGTAGTTATTAACTACAGAAATGTATCAAGATCCACATTTTCAAATTGCACATGCCCCAGGTCAAGAATTAAGAAACATAGAATGCTCCTTCTAGTAAAAGAAAAATGCCTACCCTCAAGAAGTGTGTCATATAATCATAGAAGGTAAGTAAGCAAATTTTTAAAGTAATTATTTTGAAACTGTTGAAATTGTTCGTATAGTGATGAAGAAATAAAAATATGGGAATTTCCCAGATGGAGCGATAGCAAATGAATTGGGAATAGCATCGTGGCGAAATCCTGAACTCCGAGGCTTTGAGCACTGTAATCACAACGTACTAAAACTAGCATCACTGTGGGATCTTCAATATAGTGATCTGCCTTTCCATGTCTTGGCTTCATCATCTGTAAAGGGGGGATAATGATAATAGTAACTTACCTCATAAGATCATTTTGTGGATTAAATAGTTACCATAAAGGTTGTATTTATTATCTTTTACAGCTATTATCTTGTTTGCTGGGATACCCTTAGTATAATTCATATTTTCTTCTTTCAAATAAGTTTACTCCCAGAAACTTCTATTTTATTTAAAAAAAAAAATTTAACATTTATTTATTTTTGAGACAGAGAGAGACAGAGCATGAACGGGGGAGGGGCAGAGAGAGAGGGAGACACAGAATGTGAAACAGGCTCCAGGCTCTGAGCTGTCAGCACAGAGCCCGACGCGGGGCTCGGGCTCACAGACCACAAGATCATGACCTGAGCCGAAGTCGGCCGCTTAACCTACTGAGCCACCCAGGCGCCCCTGGAAACTTTTATTTTAAAATAAACATTCACTTGGGGGCGCCTGGGTGGCTCAGTCGGTTAAGTGACCGACTTGGGCTCAGGTCATGATCTCACAGTTTGCGAGTTCAAACCCCGCGTTGGGCTCTGTGCTGACAGCTCAGAGCCTGGAACCTGCTTCGGATTCTGTGTCTCCCTCTCTCTCTGCTCCTCCCCCGCTCATGCTCTGTCTCTCTCTCTCTTCTTCAAAAATAAATAAAAACATTAAAAAAAATTTAAAATAAACATTCACTTAAACCATGTGAGAAGCCATGTATTTTAACTTAAAAATGTATATTTTAAAAAGAGGTAGGAAGATAGAGTACAAATGATTTGTTATTTTGAAACAATCAGTTGGTTAAATTTACCCAAAGGACAGGGTTCTAGTTTCTTTACTGAAGGAAAGGAGGTTAAAGTACATAGGCTGGTAAATAGAATTTATAACTCTGGGATTTTTATCCCCAAAATAATTACCTGGAAATGGGAAGGGGACATTGTGCAAGGATGCTTTTATTACTTAAGTTTGCAGTTCTCAGGAATTAGGCACCACTAGGGTGTGAGAGTGAGAGGCACCTGGTTATATACTACTTTTAAATGTTGATGGATCATACAGAAGACATACTTTTATAAGAGGGAAAATGCATTCAACATTTTTCCCTGAGTAGAGTATGCAGAAAACCTGCTTAAATGGGGCATATGATTTTTAATGACTCAGGCCTTTTAGTCCTCGGAGATGAACCAAGTATGATAAATAACATGGTAGCTGGTGAATATTGTGTGTTGCCATCACACCATCAGATTTGAAATCACCTGAGAAATGTGTAAGAAAGGTAGTAGCTTGAAAGGACTGGTCATTGGTCTAGCCAACTTTGGAGAGGAATGAATATATTGAAGAAAGTGCATTGTAGTCAATTAACCCAAAAATCTCTTTCTGAAAATTGAGAGATACTGACAAGGTAATTAGAAATAGGGTAAGACTTTCATTGCAAGAAAAAACAAAATCAGAGCTCAGTTTCTCATAGAAATTGTTTTTCAGTCTGTTTTCTTTGACCTGTACATTACGGACAAGGACATGTTTCCACCTTGTGTTTTTTCTTTTGCTAACTTTTGACCTTTGATTTTTCAAATACTTATTAGTCTACACATAGGTAGGCTGCTTTTATGTCTGTTCTTATTTCGCTGGCTATTCTTAGAAGGAAATGTTCACTAGTTAGCCCAGGAGAAAAGCAAGGTTTGTGCATCATTAAAAAATCAATGAATGCATTTATTCTTTTATCTAACTGGATATAATAATCTAAACATATATTAAACCTGTCCCAGAATCATAAAGAAGAGAGAATGTGGAAAATTAAAGAATTAGGCAAATTAGAAAAGCTTAAAATGAACAGGTAACTAGCGAAGAAATAATTAAATGTATATACAATTCACTTTAATATAACACCAACGGAGCCTCAATGCAAAAAAACTATACCCGTGAAGTTTAGTCGACTTACACTTTGTAAAGCATCCAGTGTCTTAGGACTCCCCCCAAATTAAATAACATAGATCACATGACTTCACTCCTATGTGGGATTTAAGGTACAAAACAGATGAACATAAGGGAAGGGAAGCAAAAATAATATAAAAAAAAAAGGAGGGGGACAAACCATAAGGGAGTCTTAAATGCAGAGAACAAACCGAAGGTTGCTGGAGGGGTTGTGGGTAGGGGGATGGGATAAATTGGCAGTTATAAAGGGGCATTAAGGAAGGCACTTGTTGGGATGAACCCTGGCTGTTATACATAGAGGATGAATTACTAGACTACACCCTGAAATCTTTATTGCACTATATGCTAACTAACTTGGATGTAAATTAAAAATAAATAAATAAGTAAATAAAAATAACATCGATCAGCAACTAAAGGGAATTTAAAAATATAGAAAAAAGATAGTTAATGGCCATGTTGATCCTAAGAAATATTTCTGATTGATTATAATTAGAACAGTAAGTTGTAGCTTTGGTGTGAGACAGCATCATTAGCTAATGAAAGGTTTACTCAAACTCTTAAAGTACTATAAACTTATTAAAATTATAAAAAGCTGGGCATAATTTTAGGAATAAAATGACAAGGGATCAAATCTATAAAAACATTCAGAATCACAGGACTAAAGAAAAAGGGAAAACAACTATCAAATATAAAACCATAAAGGTCAAGAAAATAGATATTTGACAAATCAAAATTAGATCCATTGAGATGAGAGATGAGAATTGAGAGTTGTGTCAAAAACTACAGAAAATTTTAATATTTATGAAAAGGCTCATTGTTTATATGTAGAAAAACCTAAGTTCATCTTGATAAAATAGAGCTGAAGAATGTTGAATGTACGTTTGCTTAAATGAATTTCACAAAAATTCCTTCCTCTTCTGCTTGAAAATATTCTCAAGCATATTTTGCTCTTTTTAATAGAGAAAAGCAAACAAAAGAGGAATTTTTATTACAATTGCAAATCAATTATGTGCTCATATTCAGGGAGAAGCAGTGACCACGTATATGAAATACAAAATTAGTTCACATAGATTTTTTTGATTTGTATAAGAACCACACGTAAACAATCACACACAAATATAAAATGCAGAAATATATGTATTTATGTATTTGGTGTGTGTGTGCATGCTATTAATATTTTCCTAACATAAAATCAAAACTCTGAGCCCTTAATGATAAGTAAAAAGAAATAAAAAAAATTCATAAGCTCTTATAATATTGCCTAACATTTAAAACTTCTTGTTCTGCCTCAAGAATTGACTTCACAGATGCAGTTTCATTATCTACAGAATGGGTATAAAAATCCTTATCTTACATGATTGTGTATGGATTAAGTGAGGAAATATTTGTAAAATACTTAACCCAATGCCAGAAATATAGTAAATCTTTCATAAAAGTAAATATTATTAAAAAATTATTATGAGAATTGGGTAAGTGAATGCTTATATTATCAGAGGTACTTGTATTCATGATACTGAATGCTAAACATATAATAAAGCCACTACAAGGGAAGAGCTGAATATGAAAAATTCATATATTTATTTTATTTTAATTTTTTTTGAACTGGCTCTCATATATATATATATATATATATATGTTCTTTTTTTCACTTTTTATAGAGAGATGGAGCACAAGTCGGGGAGTGGGGTAGAGGGAGAGAGACTCTCAAGCAGGCTTCATTCTCAGCATAGAGCCTGACAGAGGGCTTGATCCCATGACCCTGGGATCATGACCTGAGCCAAAATCAAGAAATGGATGCTCAACCGACTGAGCCACCCAAGCGCCCCTGAACAGTTCATTTTTTTAATTTGATAAATTGGCCTTATTCAAATGAATGTAACTGTTACCAAAAGTTTTCATTTTTGTTTATGGTTAAACATAACACCGTTAGTTGATGGATGCTTGTTTTGGCCGTCCTGTATAGTGTTTGTGCCTCTACTGAAAAGAATTATAAAGTCCATTGTATTCTTTTCAATTGTATATACAATATAGCTCTTCCTCAAAGTATATTAACTAATTTCTCTCAAAGGCCAATTATTAGATGTCCTCATATTTGTGGCAGATTAAGTACGAATAGAAGATCATTGGAAGTTCTATGTACATCCCAGGTAGATGAAGACATGATGAGGTTAAAAGTTTTGTTCCTAGAAACTCACATCCCTTACACCTATCTAGACAGTCAGCTAAATATTCATGAAACTGTGTCATCATACAGTTTACATTTTTCCTTCTGGTCCAAAGAATAGTGTCTGTCCAATCTCTTGCTGAAACATGATACTCGATACTTTGCTATTCTCTATAACCACTGGTTTTGTCATTCTATTTATCCAAAAGTTTGACTAACTGGAGACTCATTTATTCATTATTCATCTATACATTTAATTAGAATTTCTAAAGAAAGACAATGTACTATTAGGGAATCCGTGTTGGCATTTGATGATCACCATTTTCTAAGTGCTAACAAGTTACCAGTTCTATGAGCATTTCATGATTTTGCTGGTCTTCAAATTTCAGAATTAAATATTCAGCATTTAAAAGCTCCAATAATGTTTTCTTTGTTTTGTTGTTAATTTCATGAGCGGAATATCCCACCTTTTGAGCAAGCAACTACAAAGACTAAACATAAAAGAGGTAGCCAGAAGGTGGCATAAATTGTAAGATAGTCAGCAAATAAAAATTAAATTTTCTTCTAAACTAGAAAATCCAGTTTTTGGCCTCTTTCTTTTCTAAATTGTCCAGTGTCCCAAGCATGGTTTTAGATGTGGACTTTCCCAAAGCAACTTCTCTGGATTTTAGTTACTTTCTCAGTAGGTACGGATACAGTACTACTTGAGTCATAAGTTTGTTGAGAAGAGAAGATTAAATATGGTATTCTTAGATGAAGCATCTAATACATGATATGAAACATTGTAGAACCAGTAAATTGGAGAAGGTGTCGTTATTCTTGTTCTTAGATTCCAAGCACTGACCAGGAGAAGTACTTTAGCTCTTTGTTCAGCTTCTCTACATTTCTTGCCTCTCATGGTATACAGGTTTGGGGCGAGGAGAAATTCTGGGCTATGAGACTATTGTTTTCATGGAATGAGGGTTGGGTGAGGATTTGCGGTAGAATACAAATTGATGGGGTTGTCGCTACTGAGCAGGCCGGGGAAATGGGGTAGAGATCCATGCCAAGAGGATAGGAAGTGAGGTAGGTAGAGTAAGACCTGAGAATATCGGGGCCTTTATATAAATAAGCAAAGAGGCATTATTGAACGCAAGGAGTGGTTCAGTACCTTTGCTTCAGGTCCAGCCAGATACACCACTTGTAACCGAATGAGGAGGACAGTGATCACAGCTGAACTTTTGAACACCCACCAGTGTGCAACGGTTGGTTTTGAGCAGCTTCAGCCTGAAGTCATAGCCCCCTGGCCAGGAGGAGGTTAGCAGACCCCAGGGAAAGAGAAAGTGTATCTTTTCTCATTCAGAACCACTCCCCTACTCCAAGCAGTTCCCACTCCAGCACGTGGAAATCTCGAAAACTCTGCTTATAGAGGCTTAAGCTTCTTTATTCTGGAAGCAAAATCTTAGAGATAAAGGCTTTAAAATGCAAATGAACTGAAATAACAAATTTGTTTCTATTTTACTACATAGGAGAGGGATGAGAAAGCCAAAAGTCATCTGAAACTTTGTCTCAACTGTGATTTATCTCTCCACTTTGGGCTAATTAAAAAAAAAAATCAGCTGGGGCGCCTGGGTGGCGCAGTCGGTTAAGCGTCCGACTTCAGCCAGGTCACGATCTTGCGGTCCGTGAGTTCGAGCCCCGCGTCAGGCTCTGGGCTGATGGCTCAGAGCCTGGAGCCTGTTTCCGATTCTCTGTCTCCCTCTCTCTCTGACCCTCCCCCGTTCATGCTCTGTCTCTCCCTGTCCCAAAATTAAATAAACGTTGAAAAAAAAATTAAAAAAAAAATCAGGTTTATTGAGGTACAATTTACATATAATGATATTTTCAACCAGTCTGATTTTGATGAGACACAAGACAACACTTCCTTAAAACCTTTGTCCTGGACCCTTGTGCAAAGGCCATTCAGATTGCACTGCAAATTGTTTATGAAATCTAGCTTCCCATACCACAACTATATTAGAATGGAAACAATCTCACATCAATGGCTCAGGTGGAATCTGAGAGCAGCCAATCCCATTATATTCCTGTTATTCTTGACACTGCACAAAATGTAGCCTCTTGCGTCTCCCAATGCCCATACTGTTTGCTCTGGGCCTCCTGACACTGCTTTCCTCTCTCCCTACTAACCTCTCTTCCACCTGCAACCCCCATTCCATTTTAAATCACCCCCGTGCCTTTAATGTTGATATTAGACATTAATGGAGTCGTAATGGGCCATTTTGCCTACTAACAGGTCTGAAGAGTCGCTTTGACACGTGTCGAATATTACAAGTCAGCAAACACTTGAGAATGTTATTCTCTTATAGAGTATCAACTCCATAAGGGCACAGTTTTTTGTTTTATTCACTCGTGTGGACCAAGTAACCAGAACAGTACCTCTTCTAGTAGGTATTCAATAAATATGAATAGAATGAATAAAGTCTCTGACCATTCTTCAGCAAAGTATATGGTTGTATAGTAATATAACAACTAATGATTACAAAATTCTTTCTTCCATGGAGTTTGTTTTCTAATGTATATGGGAATATTGGAAAAGGCAAAACAAACGAACAAAAAATTCCCGACAATAAGAATGGAAAGAAATATGATTTCAGACTGCCATTATACTATGAGAAAAATAAATCAAGGTAAGAAAATAGAAAGTGACTGGTATGGGGTGTTTGGCTATTTTAGATAAGGTGATTAGGACAGCTGTCTTTGGGAAGGCAGATCTGGGCATGACACTGAGTGATGTGAAGATTTTGGGTATGAAAAGATTTGGGTATAGGCAGGAGTGACAGAAAGTGTGAAGGTTCTGAGGTAGGAGGATGGTTTTTGTGAATTTGAGAGAATGTTGGGGATAATGCCGGGGAGATAAGCAACAGCTATATTGTATGGGTCTTTTAGGTTATGCTAAGAATTTTTGGTTTTATTTTATTTTTTATTGTTAAAAATATTTATTTTGAGAGAGAGAAAGAGAGTGAAAGCATGAGTGGGGTAGGGGCAGAGATAGAGAGAGAGAGAGAGAGAGAATCCCAAGCAGACTGCACTGTCAGTGCAGAGCCCTAGATGGGGCTCCATTTCACGAACCATGAGATCATGACCTGAGTTGAAACCAAGAGTCAGATGCTAAACCGACTTAGTTACCCAGGTGCCCTTGGGTTGTATGTTACACATAATGAAAAGACACAAGATAGTTTGGAATGGGAAGGTCATGTAATCTTAGAGGATTAAAGCTCACTGATTAAAAGGCTACTTGGTGAAGAGACCAGCTAGGTAAGGCTCTTGCAGCAACATGTGAGAGGTGATGGTAGATTGAACTAGCACGATGGCATAGAGTGGAACTCAGTTTCTGGATATATTATTAAGGTAGAGTGCTGAATATGGATTCAATGTGGGGTAAGTGAAAGAGAAATGAAGGTTCCTCGACCAAGCTGGAGAAATCCATGTTACTGTACGTGTTTCCTCAGGGAAGGGAGTGAGCTGAAGCATTTTGGAAACTATTTATTATGACTCCCTGAAAACTCAAAAGAAAATGGTCATTTCAAAGACTGGTGTACATTAAATTTTTTTTTTTTTTATTGTGGAAAGTGTTAAAGAAAAGGGTGAAAAAAATAGTACAATGGGCAACTAGATACCCATTGTCTATATCCATCCACTAATTGTTAACATTTTGGAACATTTGTTTTTTTTCTCTCTCCATTCACACACTACGACACACAAGCGTCCTTCAGAAGCATTTGGAAGTATGTTGCAGATATCATGTGACTGTACTTCTAATATTCAGCACATATTTACTGAAAACAAGAAAATTCTCTTAAATAAGCATAAGACCAGAGGAATTTAACATTGATACAATGCTATTAACCTTTTTTTTTTTTTTTACATTTATTTATTTTTGAGAGACAGAGAGAGACTGAAGGCAAGTGGAAGAGGGGCAGAGAGAGAATGAGACACAGAATCTGAAGCAGGCTCCAGGCTCTGAGCTGTCAGCACAGAGCTTGATGCGGGGCTCAAACTCCTGAGCTGTGAGATGGTGACCTGAGCTGAAGTCGGATGGTTAACCGACTGAGCCACCCAGGCACCCCAGTACAATGTTATTAATCTAATAGGCAGGCCTTGGGGGTCCTGGGTGGCTCGGTCCGACTTTAATTGTCCGACTTCGGCTCAGGTCATGATCTCGCAGTTCCTGAGCTCGAGGCCCATGGAGGGCTCTCTGTGGACAGCTCAGAGCCTGGAGCCTGCTTCGGATTCTGTGTCTCCCTTGCTCTGTCCCTCTCTTACTCACACTCTGTCTCTCTCTGTCTTTCAAAACTAAACATTAAAAAAAATTAATGCGCAGGCCATAATGAAATCTTCTCAGTTGTCCAAACAAGGTTCCTTTTTTCACTTATCCTTGAGTCAGTCGAGGATTATCCATTGCCTGAAATGGTGTTTCTTTGGTTTCCTTCAATTTGGAGAAGGGGTTAGCAGTTTTTTCTTTCTTTCTTTCTTTCTTTCTTTCTTTCTTTCTTTCTTTCTTTCTTTCTTTTTTTGCAAAAACTCAGACAGTAAATATTTTAGGTAGTATTTGTGGGTCGCATGTGGTCTCTGTTGTAACTATTCAGCTCTGGTGTTACAGTGTCAAAGGAGCCATAGACAATATGTCAATTATGAGCGTGGCTGTGTGCCGATACAACTTTATTTATGGACGACGAAATTTGAATTTAATGTACATTTCAGGGTTCATGAAATATTCTTCTTATGATCCCCCCCGCCTCAAATTTAAGCATATAACCAGGTTTGCCGGTGGGCTATAAAAACAAGCAGCAGACTGGATTTGTCACATGGCCCGTAGCTTGCCAATCCCTGATAGAGAACAATCCTCTCACCTTTCTTCTCTTTAATGGCATTGGCATTTTTGAAAAGTCCAGGCCAGGCCTGTTGTCATGTTGAATGTCAAAATCAGATCCATCTGATTGTCTCTTCATTATTAAATACAAGGTCATCGTTTTGGGCAAGAATATGGAGAGACAGTGGTGTGCCTTTCTCACACATGGTTCACATGTCAAGGTGTATACATGGTGTCAGTTTAGCCTATTATTTGTAATGTTCTTTTCATTTTTCTTCATTCAGTTCGGTGAGTAGAAAATGGGACCATGTCCGTATCAAGAGTGCCTATAAACAATGAAATTTTATAATGAGAAACTCATGCGTACCCAATGGAAAAACAACTATATGAAGAGATGATTAACCACTATGAAGCTTGAGCGGTGTTGATGGGCATAATGTTACTAAGAGTGGAACATTTACAAATGAATGAAGATTTTTATATCATTCTTACTTTACTTCATTGAAGGGATTTTAAAAAATGTTATATACAGACAGTTGGGCCAATCACATTTCTCTTTTATGGTACCTTTTGTCATGGTATGCCCCTCATTTTCTTTCTTCCTTTTGCTTTCAATCTTCCCCTCCCTCCCAAGCAGAAATCCACTCTATTGCATTTGAAGATACATGTATCTGGAAAACATAGAATGTTATTGTGTATTTGTATGTTATAAATTTATATGTGACAGTGTATTATAATCTCATTATTTTTCTTTCTGATCTCCCATCATGTTCTTAAGGCTGATCCATATCATTCTTTGTGTTGCTTTGCTCTGAGAATAATATTCCACAGTTTACATCTACCATAGTTCATTTATTTCCCCTAGTAGAGTACACTTAAGTTGCTTTCCCACTTCCTTTTACCACACACAGTGCTGCAGTGAGCCCGGTCATACATCACTCCTTCTGTGTCCCCCTTCTGATTCTCTGGGTCAGGTACTCAGGAGATGGATTGCTGGGCCATGGGGTTTACCCATCCTGCAGTACACTGAGCACCGTCAGTCAACTTTTTGTGCCTGCCGCTGATTCACAAGATTCCGATTTCTCCACATTCTCACCGACGTGTGGCGTTATTTCCAATTATGACCTTAATGACTGGTATAATGGATGCCATCTCTTCATAAAATTATTTTTCTACTGAGTACTCTTGGGTTTCTTTTACTCATTGATGCAAGAGTTACTTATATCTTCTAAGTTAGTTGATAGTCAAGTTTTGATATGTTTATCTTATGAAATAAAGTGGGCACCAGAGAGAGAAAAGGGGAGGAGGAGAGAGAGCAAATAAAGCAGAATGTTAACGGTTTGGAATCCATCTGGGTTTCATCATGCTATTCTTTTTACTTTAGTATATTCTTGAAAAGACCTATATTAAAATTTTGGCTATAGTTCTTTTCTTTGCATCCATAGAGCTCTCAAATGCTGTCGTGTTTACCCATGTAGCTGAAACATAGAAAGTATTCATACATTCATTCAGCTATTGAGGAAATAGTTATTGATGAAACACTACCAGACACGTAATCTGAGTACTGGCAATACAATGGTGAATGAGGAAGAGTCCCTAATTCTTTTTTTTTTTTTTCAATGTTTATTTATTTTTGGGACAGAGAGAGACAGAGCATGAACGGGGGAGGGGCAGAGAGAGAGGGAGGCACAGAATCGGAAACAGGCTCCAGGCTCTGAGCCATCAGCCCAGAGCCTGACGCGGGGCTCGAACTCACGGACCGCGAGATCGTGACCTGGCTGAAGTCGGACGCTTAACCGACTGCGCCACCCAGGCGCCCCAAGAGTCCCTAATTCTAAGGAAGTGAATGCTAAATCAAGCGAAGGGATATGGTCAATAAATAAGTAAACCAGTAAATGAAAAAGATAACTTCCTATAGTGACACATCCTCTGAAATAAGTAAAACAGAGTGTATGATAGTGACTTGGGAGACCCGATAAAGTTTGTAAAATTGTGGACTGAGTGAATGAAGAATTTCTAGGTTAAAGACAGAGTGAGGTGATAGAAGATGATGGACGTTGGAATCAGATCTGGGTTCAAATTCTGCTCATCTCACCAGATAAAGACTCAAACAGACTTGCATTTAGATCTTATTTTATTCTATGGCAAATAACAAATTCTGAACCAATGCTCTTTTGCTCCTGTCTTATCCATCACTGAATAGGCCCATGAGCAACCAGTAGGAGGGGGTGCAACGGAAAGAGGAAAGAAAGCAGAGTGGGTGATGAACAGTACAGCAGAAAAAGGGGAGGAAGAGAGGAATCTGGATGAAAAGGCGAGATGGCAGAGAAAGGCAAGGAGGAAGATAAAGACAGAAATGCTCAGGTTCAGTGAGGGGATTGTGAATAAATTCAGTGAGCATTTATTGTGTAAAATAGAGCTCTCTTCAATGAAGGCTGATTTAGAATTGGTGCCATCACTAAACATAGGCTGAGTAGACAGATACCCTCTTTGGTGGTTGTTTGAGTTCATGAGATAATATTAACAGTAGCTATTTTCCCTAACTCTCTGTTTAAGGAAGCTGACTGACTTTTGATAATGCCAGGATACTGTGTTAGTGTGACACGTCAGACATGTGCAGGGGTAGGTTTAAATAAAATGGACAGATCAGGGGAGAGTAGGTCATGGTTACTGGTGAGCTTGAGAAAAGGGCCAGAGCGATTACTCAGAGAAATGTCTGGCAACCTTTCCACGCTATTCCTTGATTTTAAGAGGTTTTCAAATTTAGTTCTTATAATGCACAACAGGTTAGAAATTGGCAGTTGTTTTTTAGACCAGATGCAGTTTTCATTACAAGATATTTTGATTGAAAATGGTCTCTTCTGAGTGGCAAAAGAAGCGGGGGGAAGAGTTATACTGACATTATGCTGCAGATTTTTTTTCAGTTAAGAAAATATTCTAATCCATAATATGTGAATTAGAAACTCAGTATCATATAGCTCCACAGCCCATATGTAGGAACTCAGGTATGGCAAGAAAGTGAAGAGGGACTTACATAGTCCATGTAAGTCTATGTAAGAGGGACTTACATAGTCTAAGTCCCTCTGAGAGGTCCCTCTTAGAGGTCCAGAATTAGTTCATATTGATATAAGCATACATAGATAGAGGAAATCAGAAACCAAGAAGGTAAATAAAAATTAGTGATGAATACCAGAACTCAGAGATTCTTCATATCATTTTCACCTGTTGCCATTGCAAAGAATACTTAGCTACGGCTTTGATGGGAAGTTAGAGAAACAAGAAGTTGTACAGAGTTCAGTTACACAGCACAGCACTTGACGGTAATATGTGTTGAATAAATGAGTGAACATATCAGAGGTATCAGAATTAACAGAGTTGACTCGTTTTTTCAGTGAGATAAAAATACTATTTTGGTACATCTCAAATCCTTTACTGCTTACCCTGGAGACAGTATCTCCCTTATCCATTCTCTACTCTTGTGTTTCTGGTGATCTGTCTCCTACTCTAGAATGACACCTGACTTAGACAAGAGCAATCAGTATAATTTATAATCCCAGCTTCATGATTGGTTCAGAGAAAGACACATGGCCCAGATTGTCCCATCAGGATTAACCTAGGGATTTTTGCTGGATGACTGGGAAAGAATTACATTCTAGCCTCTGGTATTGCTGGGAATATAGCACATGAGCTTGAAGCTGCCAGGAGCCATGTTGTCACCTGAAATGGAAAACCTACTTAAGCATTAAAACAACACCAAAAAAACCCCCACAACAACAGGAAAAGAGCTTGGATTCATCCTAATGTTATCATCTGAGCCCTTGGATTCTCTTGCACCTGGACTTCTCCAATGGAATTTTCAGTTTTGTGAGCCAATTAATTCCTGGTTTCCTTAAACCAGCTCTTTGTTGTGAGTGACCAGAAGCAGAAAGAATCTTAACAAATGTGCAGAATGTGTGTATTTTATTTTATGCTAGGCAGTAACTAAAACATAATAGGATAATTATTTTCTATTTCAGAAGATAATCTGGATTTGTATTTCACTTAAATCCATAATGGTTTGATGTTTTATGTTTTCTAACTTGCTACAATACTGGGTGAAAGCTAGTGATGTGAAAGTCCTTTCATGGCCTTTCCGTAAACATGGAAAATAAAAATCTCAGTAGATGAATGCTATATTCATGGAGTATATGTTATTTTAATTAATGATTCCAATTATTTGGAGAACTCAGCGTAGAATGAGTGTGAGCCATTAAACAATTGTATATATCTACTTGGAATAGTAGTTGTGTGATTTGCGCTCTAAAATGTCTACAAAATTCTAAGTATCCATCTTTGTTAAGATGCTTGAAAGTAGGACAGTGTCTCATAGACTCACAATTGTGTTGACCGTCCATTTAGTAATACGGACCAGAATATAAAAATGATTGAAAAGAAAAAAATATTTTGATTAGTTAAACCAGACAATGGAATATTCATGCAATGAGCTCATATATAGTTTGCTCCTGTCTAAAATATTTTATCCAAGCATATATGGTATGACTGTTACAGTTTGGATTTAGAGAAATGTATAGGGAAATGCCTTCTGTTTGGACATTAAGGTGAGAAGAAAAATGGCTCCCTAAAGATGTCCATGTCTTGGTCCCCCAAACCTCTAAATATGTTACTTCACATGGCAAAGGAATTTTGCAGATATGATTATGGTTCAGAACCTTTAGATGGAGAGATTATTCTGGATTATCTGGGTGAGCCCACCTTAATCATGTGATTTTTTAAAAAGTGGAACCTTTCTTGACTGTGGTCATAGGGAGAGGGGACAAAAGAAGAATAGTCAGAGAAATGCAATGTTGCTGGCTTTGAAGATAGAGGAGGGTTGGGGGGCGCCAAGAACCAAGGAACTTGCGTGCCTTCTAGAGACTGGAAAAGGCAAGGGAATGGATCTGCCCAAGAGCACCTAGAAAGGAACGCTGCCCTGTTGACACAGTGGCTTTAGTCCAGTGGGACGTGTGTTGGACTTCTAATTACACAACTGTAAGGTAATAAATTTGTGTCATATTAAGTCGTAAAGTTTGTGCTAATTTGTTCCAGTGGAATAGGAAATAATACAGCCATTAATGCTTTTTGTCAGACCAGAGTTGCATTCAACCATATACTTTACAACCTCACAGTGGCCCAAACTATGCAGTGAAAATGTTTGCCTCTTTATATGTACGTGTATAGATGAGGTCATAGTTCCTCTGCTGATACATTTCTATAAAAAAGCAAACAAAAAGAACATAAAAATAAGAAGTAGCATACACCTAAGATCACAATCTGGTTTTAATTGACGAACTTGCTTGAGTTTTCAGGAGTTCCAAAGCAATCTGAGTCCGTGTTTCGTTTTGTATTTGGTGTTTTACCTGTAGTCCAAAGAAATAGTTACTGGTAATACCCGTAGTGCAGTGTTTAAGTACGAGAAGGATCTCCTTAAAAATGCAATTGGGGGGGCGCCTGGGTGGCGCAGTCAGTTGAGCGTCCGACTTCAGCCAGGTCACGATCTCGCGGTCCGTGAGTTCGAGCCCCGCGTCAGGCTCTGGGCTGACAGCTCAGAGCCTGGAGCCTGTTTCCGATTCTGTGTCTCCCTCTCTCTCTGCCCCTCCCCCGTTCATGCTCTGTCTCTCTCTGTCCCAAAAATAAATAAACGTTGAAAAAAAAATGCAATTGGGAAATACTCATTACTGGTGATCACATTGCTTAGATACCAGGATGAGTACATTCAATTTCCTAAGGAAATAGATTGCTTCAAATATGTTTTGATGGCAATGGGAATTGAGGAGGTTATAGAATCTTGGAATTTTAGAAGATCTCAGAAGTCACTGATTCCAGTGATTTTCAAACCTGGCCATGAACAACTTTGGGGAGCTGTTTAAAAATGAAGATTTCCTGATTTCATGTCAGGTATA
This sequence comes from Puma concolor, assembly GCF_028749965.1. Taxonomy (NCBI): domain Eukaryota; kingdom Metazoa; phylum Chordata; class Mammalia; order Carnivora; family Felidae; genus Puma; species Puma concolor. The sequence continues at coordinate 147,103,906 of NC_141674.1, read as the reverse complement.
TCAAATCATATTTTTGGTGGTGTACCTGATAGATTTTTTTAAAGACCTCCCCATGTGATTCTGATGCGAATCACAAGTATTTTGGATCCACTAAGCCCAATTGTCCACTTAAAGCATTAATTCCCCTTATGTACTGTATCAAATAATTCAGCAAATATGGTGATATGGAGATTAACAAGCCAGAGTTTATTCATCTGGCAATTTACATGTCCAGTGATTTTTAGGTATGGAAAGAATTTGGAACCCAGTGAAAAAGACAAATTGTAGTAAAGTGTGAAGTAGAAGTAAGTAGGATGTTAGAACCAGGAGAAATAGTATATAATGCAGCCTAATATATGATTGTCAATCCTCTAGTTCTTTCAAAAAGTGTTCATTTATTTATTTTGAGAAAGAGAGAGAGCAGGGGAGGTGCAGAGAGAGAGGGCAAGAGAGAGAATCCCAAGCAGGCTCTGTACTGTCAGTGCAGAGCCCGATGTCAGGCTCAAACCCACGAAACCATGAGATCATGACCTGAGCCGAAACCAAGAGTCAGATGCTTAGCCGACAGAGCCACCCAGGCACCCCTAAAATAATTTTTCTTTTACATTTAGCCCCAAATATCTTCATATAACTCCTAACCAAACATTTGCATTCGATTCATTATAGCCTCGTGAAGTGAAACGAATAAATGAGACAGCATACGTGGCTCAGTGCCAGGCTCAGTCATCTCAGCTGGGAAATCTCAGGCCCATCCAGTGCTAGACTATGCACATCTATGCACACTCATAGCACTGGTCAGTCTTACTGCAATCACTTCTTCATTTGTGTTTCTTCTATAAGATTGTGAATATTTTCTGAAGCTTTAGCAGTTCGTGTAAGGTGTGGCGTATAGTAGGTCCTCAATAAATATTTGCTGAATAAATGACCAAAGAGTCGGCGTGTTTATGAAATTTTATGCCTCTCTTCCTCTTTGTGTCCAGTCATATTGAAAATAGTGAAATATATATATTTTTCACGCGGTTAACAACTTCAGTTCTTGGAGCTATTTCTCATAATTAGTGGTTTTTTAGATTCTTCCCCACTCCTGCTTTCTTCTCTGAGTATCTTTGGATGGACAGAGGATCAGAAGAGGGCTCTGTGCTGACAGTAGAGAGCCTGATGTGGGGCTCAAACTCACAAACCTTGAGATCACAACCCAAGCGAAGTTGGATGCTTAATTGACTGAGCCACCCAGGTACCCCTGGTCTGTTAATAGGTGTTTTAATCTTATTTTGTAAAGAATCTTGATTGGGCCCTCTAGTTCCAGCAAATTTTCATATTTGTTGAACATGCCCTCTTATCCCTATGAAATTTAACAATAAAATGTTGGGTAGGACAGACAGAAGATCAGAGATGCTGCAAAATACTGCTACAGACTGCTATTTAGGGTGACTGGAGTCTTAATTATTATGTAGCTGATGAAGTAATTAATGAATCAATCTTCATTCTGTTGGCATACTTGTTAGAAGAGATATAAATCTGACTAAGTGTATCATTTTCTGGTTTCATGTCTACATTTTTTTTATAGGAATATAGTATTAGACTTTGTCAAAAGTCTTTAAAAATTTTTTTTTAACGTTTATTTATTTTTGAGACAGAGAGAGACACAGCATGAATGGGGGAGGGGCAGAGAGAGAGGGAAACAGAATCAGAAGCAGGCTCCCAGCCATCAGCCCAGAGCCCGACACAGGGCTTGAACTCGCGGACCGCGAGATCATGACCTGAGCTGAAGTCGGACGCTTAACCGACTGAGCCACCCCAGGCGCCCCTGTCAAAAGTCTTTTAAAAGCTTGGTTTTATTGGGACATGTGTTAGGCTAAGAATGTGGTCTAGAGCAAAAAAGTTATTGGAGTGTGGAGGGGCTCTACAGAAACATCCAGATTATTGAACGAGAATGGTGGGGATTTGAGTTGCATAATTTTAGCACTAAGACTTTGGAACCAAGAGAATCTGAACCCAAGATGAGCTAGAAAATTAAGCGGGTTTGGAGAAGTTGAGTGACTTTGTAAGATCTTGTACTTAGAAGCAGAAGGGATATAGGGCCGGTTGTTGAACATTCGGTCCAGTGATGTTTCTACCTTACTACAGCATCACACCATTCTTGATGTCTCAGCTACGTGTTAATTTTTTCTTTTTTTGTTGTTGATCAACATTTTGCTGCCCTGAGACTAAGGCTGTGAGAAACAGGTAAAATTGTTTCTTGCTAGGCCATGCATTACCCCTAGGCCATGCATTACCCCAAGTTATGTTTAATTTTGACACAAGTGAACTGGGTGAAAAAAGAAGTCCTCTTTTTTTTTTTTTTTTCAGTCTACTTTATACTGACATTCTCTAATGATGAAGTGATGAGACTAGATGTCTTAATTTCTGGAATGACTCTTTTTAATCCATGCATGTTAGAGATGTAGGCAAAAAATGTAATGACAGTAAACAATTTCCATGCCCTAGCTTTTCTTTGGCATGGAATTATTGTCTGATGTAAGACTATTAGAGTCATGGAAAAACATCACGCTGGCATTAGTTAGATCAGTTGGCATCCAGCTAACAGACATATGCAGAAACCAGTGAGTTTTAAATGGAGGAAAGGAATAGGAACAGGTACAGAGCAGAAGATAACTTAAGGGAACTTTGAAAAACACAAAGGGCTCACTGTTTGGGATCAAGAGGCATTGAACCACGATGGGGAGAGCATTCTTAAAGGAGATAACAAATGGTCAAATACTAGCTCTACCTTTAGACAGTCCTTGTTCAGATTATATTAGTTACAGTTGTAAGATAGTGAAACCATTCCACTGCAGTAAACACTTACTGTATTTATTTTTATGTAAGACCTAGTTTTTCTTCTATAAGCTAGATTATCAATAACCATGGTTTTAAGATTTGGGCATGTTCTGAGAAAATCCACAGATAGCAGAACACATTAAAATTTTTTTTTAATGTTTATTTATTTTTGAAAGAGAGAGAGACAGAGCGCAAGTGGGGGAGGAGCAGAGAGAGAGGGAGACACAGAATCCGAAGCAGGCTCCAGGCTCTGAGCTGTCAGTACAGAGCCCGATGCGGGGCTCGAACTCACAGACCGTGAGACCATGACCTGAGCTGAAGTTGGATGCTTAACCGATTGAGCCACCCAGGAGTCCTAGACAGCAGAGTATATTGAGGTTTATTCTCATAAGTCCAAAGAAATCACAATGGGGAGGAGTACAGAACTTACTCTATATTCTAATCAGTAGAATTATGCCTTCAGGATTGTATGGATCTTAGAACTTAGGTTCATGATCAGATGAAGCAAGAAAATATCTTGGAGTTAAACTTTGTTTATAAACCCAAGTACCACCACTTTATTCCTCAAAGTGCGATTGTAATGCAAAGACTCAAAATCTAATTTTGAGACATCACATAATTAACAATTCAAATATGTTTGCATTTAAAATTTTGTATCTATTATTAGTAGATTTTGTTGAAGATTCCTTCTTTGGGGGGGCGCTTGGGTGGCTCAGCTGGATAAGCATCAGACTCTCGATTTCTGCTCAGATTATGATCTCACAGTTTGTGATATTGAGCCCTGTGTCAGTCTCTGCACTGTTCGGAGGCTATGTGGGATTCTCTCTCTCCCTCTCTCTCTGCCCCCAACTCCTGCTCATACTCTGTCTCTCTCTTAAATAAATAAACTTAAAAAAAATATTCCTTTTTTGGACTGGATTAGATTGGAATTGGAGTTAAAAACCATGAAGCTCACAGCCAACATTTTGTGAAATTTTATTTCTTTCTACATTCAGAGTCTTGTAAGATACATCTCATTTTTAAAACATTTAAATAAATTTGCTACTAATTCCTTTATATTTTATACATTATACATACCATGAAGTTTATGTCAATATTTGGGCATACAAAATAAATTTTAAAGACTTAAAGCTTTTCTTTTTCTTTTTCATGTTCATTTCATTTATTTTAGAGAGAGAGAGACAGACAGCACAAGTGGGGGAGGGGCAGAGAGAGAGGAAGAGAGAGAATCCGAAGCAGGCTCCAGGCTCTGAGCTGTCAGCATAGAGCCCCAAGCAAGGCTCAAACTCGTGCACCGTGAAATCATGACCTGAGCCGAAGTCAGATGCTTAACCGACTGAGCCACCCAGGCGCCCCACCTAGGCACCCTAAACAAGGGAGGTAAGGAAATATTAAATATAATTTGATTCATCTTAGGAGAATACTTCTTCATTCATTTAATAAAGTTTTTTTGAGTACCTAATCTATGCAACTCTTTATACTAGCTGTTAAAGGAGGATACAGTTAAATAAGACTTGGTATTTGCAAAAATGATGTGATATTTTCTACAGCGTAATTATTCTGAGAATAATTATCTTTAGGTCAGGGAGAGTGGTAAAATTAGTTGAGTTACAGAAGACCCAAAGTGGGGAGACTAGCTTTTAGGGGCATTGGGCAACTGTTCAGATATTAGGAAGGAGATGGGGCTGGAGGATGGTATAAGTCTCCTGGGACACTGTGTTATCAGAATGAGAGAAGGGCCAACAGCAGTGTTAATTCCATCCTAATCTAGAGAATTACTGAGGATTTTCTACATGGTATGCAGCTAGAACCAGATTTAGGTAGTTTGAAGTTGTCCCTTATGTGAAGATCAGTGTAAGTGCTGCAAAGTACTATGGCTAGACAATTGTAAGGAGAGAGAAATAGAAATCTAGCCAGATTGTTAAAGCCAGGGCATCACAAATGTTAATAAATGATTGTAGGCAGAATAGTGGCTCCTCAAAGGGGTTCAGGGTCTGGCTCAGTCGAAAGAGCATGTTACTCTTTTTTTAAAAAAAAATTTTTTTTTTCAACATTTATTTATTTTTGGGACAGAGAGAGACAGAGCATGAATGGGGGAGCGGCAGAGAGAGAGGGAGACACAGAATCGGAAACAGGCTCCAGGCTCTGAGCCATCAGCCCAGAGCCTGACGCGGGGCTCGAACCCACGGACCGCGAGATCGTGACCTGGCTGAAGTCGGACGCTTAACTGACTGCACCACCCAGGCGCCCCAAGAGCATGCTACTCTTAATCTCGGGGTTGTGAGTTCCAGCCACCACGTTGGGTGTAGAGATTACTTAAAAAAATCTTAAAAAGAAAAAGATGTTCAAATCCTAATTTCTGGAATCTGTGAATATGTTGCCTTATGTGCCAAAGGCAAATTAAAGTTGCGGAAAAAGTTGCTAATCAGATGATCTTGAGACGAGAAGATTATATTGGATTATCTGAGTGGGCTCAATGTATCAGAAGGGTCCTTGTAAGTGGAAGAAGAAAACAGAGTGAGATAGCCCAAGGAATGGCGGCCTGTGAAAGACTTGATCTGCTACTGTTGGCTTTGAAGACGGAGACAGGGAGTTGCAAGCCAATTCATATGGGTAGCTTCTAGAAGCTGGAAAGGACAAGGAGCAGATTCTTCCTAAGAGCCTCTAGAAGGAATGTAGTCTTGCCAACTGTAGCTTGTTGTGACCCATTTCTGACTTATGACCCCCAGCACTAGAGGTTAATAAATTTGGGTTACTTTGAAGTCACTCAGTCAGTGGTAATTTGTTACAGAAGCAATAAGGATACCCATACCATTGAAGTAAAATTCTCTGAGCTTTATCTTCCATAACTCTGAAAAGAGGGTTATAATGCTTGCCTCCAAAACAATAACCTCAAAATTTTATTGCAAAACTTGTATGATACTATGTACTTGAAGTATCATAGATCAATGTACTTGAAGCCCAGCAGGAAGCTGGACAACTATGAATTGTTCGGTTTGTACAGTTACTTGCATGCAGCTTCTTATGCATTTTGGAAAGAGGCTTAGAATCAATATCTCTGTGTAATCCTCAGAGATAATGTCTCTGTATGCACTGTTGATGTGTCCCGCCACACTGGACAAGCAAGGCACAGTTTCCAAGTCATTTCAGATAGCATTTAACAGGGTTCCGCATCAGAAACACATGTCTAAGGTGCAGAGTTGTGAAATAGAACAGAAGCTGACAGCTTAGACTGAAAAGTGGCTAAGGGCAGAAGTTAAGGGTACAAGTAAATGGAAAAATTTCTAGCAGGACAAAGAATACCTTGGGGAAGAAGACCGAAGAAAAATCACCAAAGCGCTTTGTGTTTATTTTATGTCTGGCACTGTTTTAAGCATTTTACATCCATTAAGTCACTTGATGCCCGAGACAATCCTGTAAAGTAGGTATTTAACTATCTCTGTTTTATACATGAGGTCACTGAGGCAATTAACGTGCCCAAGTCACACACTTACTTAGAGGCAAAGCTGGAATCAGAGCCCAGGCAGTTTGACTCCAGAGTCCATGCTCTTTTTCTTTGGACTCAGATGAAATTGCAACATTTGAACCGTGTTTTTCAGTATGATATCCCATAGGGCTCTTGACCTAGCTATCACTTTAATAATTTGAAATAAGCATGAAAATTTGGAAGAAATAGAGGACCGTGTCACCAAAAATAACTTGTGGTTTTTGTTCTATGTGCGATTGCCTTCCTTTTGTATATTTGGGAGAAATTCCAATGTTATGTGTCCTGTCCTCTGAGGTGAAAATCAGAACTCTGATTCTCAGGCTTTCTCGTGGCTGGAGCACAGGCATATGATTGGGCAAATCAGACGCCCGTACGTGAGTCTTTGACTTGCAGAAAACACACACTACATGGCGCTTCTGTTTTGCGGCTGCCTGGTACTGGTCTAAGGTTCAGTTTCTTAAGGCAAAAGCGGCATGAGCACAGGAAGCTAAAATTAGGGCTGTAAACCAACTTCCTGGTGACTGGAGGCAGAAGTGGCATTGGCAACGGTTTCTTACCAGTTTTCTGACACGGTGTTGGTCCTTTGTGTGTCCTGGAAGTTTAGACTTAAATCTGTTTCTCCAGCCTTCTCAACAGTTCTGTGAATGGCTTAATATTCAATAAATTATCTTCCTGCTTTAGTTAGTCAAAGAGGATTCCGTTGCTTACAGCTCAAAACCTGACCGACAGGAAAATAAAATGAGAAAACAATGCAGAATTATCATTTCTTTAAGATGCATTTTTTTTTTTTTTAAACTGGAGAGAGAGAGAGCTCCAGGCTCAATGCAGAGCCTGTCACAGGGCTCAATCCCATGACCCCGGGATCATGACCTGAGCCAAAATCAAGAGTCAGATACTCAACTGACTGAGTTACCCAGGCACCCCCAGAATTATCTTTAAAAAAATATTTTTTCTTAATATTTATTTATTATTGAGAGAGAGACAGAGCATGAGTGGGGAAGGGGCGGAGAGAGAGGAAGACACATAATACGAAGCAGGTTCCAGGCTCTGAGCTGTCAGCCCAGAGCTTGACATGGAACTTGAGCTCACAGAAGTTGAGATCATGACCTGAGCCAAAGTCGGACACCCAACCGACTGAGACACCCAGGCTCCTCTCCCAGAATTATCTTTTAAAAGGGAAATAAGGGGCGCCTGGGTTGCTCAGTCAGTTAAGCGGTTAATCATCCGACTTCGGCTCAGGTCATGATCTCACAGTTCATGAGTTCGAGCCCCGCAATGGGCTCTGTGCTGACAGCTCAGAGCCTGGAACCTGCTTCAGATTCTGTGTCCCCCTCTATCTCTGACCCTCCCCCGTTCATGTTCTGTCTCTGTCTCAAAAATAAATGAACATTAAAAAAAAAAATTATAAAAGGGAAATAAAAGAAATTATAGGTGAATTAGAAGGTTAATATATATTATCAAACAATATATATAATATATATAATATAAATAATATAAAATAAATAATATATATAATATATATTATCAAACAATAAAGGAATGAAAATATAAGTTAATATATCTATCAAATCTCTGGCTGTGAGATGACTTTGTAAGTATTAAATGAATTATATACATCTTATTAAAGAGTGATGAGTTACTCTGTATTTAAGTATATTATGTGTGAAAATAAAAAAGGTAAAAAATAAGCCAATGGAGGGAACTTTCAGAGCAAATAGGAAACCTAGAGAGTTGTGATCTTTCCAACATAAATTTGTAATAAACACAGTAAAAGCACAATAGAAATGGACAGAGATCACAAATACAGAGAAATAATGAAAAACGTCTAATATTACCAGTAATAAAACAAAGGAAAATTAGAAAAACTGTAGATTTTGTCTACCTACGATGTAGCTGACTTTAAAAAAATGATTGTAAAGATAAAAAGGACAGATTTGAAGGGGTATAGGCACCACAATGTTTATAGTAGCACTATCAACAATAGCTGAACTATGGAACTATGGAGAGACCCCAAATATCCATTGACTGATGAATGGATAAAGAAGATGTAATATATATATATATATATATATATATATATATATATATATTACTCAGCCATCAAAAAGAATGAAATCTTGTCCTTTGCAATAATGTGGATAGAACTAGAATGTGTTATGCTAAGTGAAATAGTCAATCAGAAGAAGACAAATACTGTATTATTTCACTCATATGTGGAATTTAAGAAACCAAATGGATGAACATATAGAAAGGGGGAAAACAAAGAGAAGAGAGGGAAGCAAACCACAAGAAACTCTTAGTGATAGAGAGTACACTATGGGTTGACAGAGAGAAGTGAGTGGGGGGATGGGCTAGACGGGTGATGGATATTAAGGAGGGCACTTGTGATGAGCACTGAGTGTTGTTTATGAGTGATGAATCACTGAATTCTATTCCGGAAACCAATACTGCACTGTGTGTTAACTAACTAGAATTTAAATTAAAAAGAATGAAAGAAAATGATTGTAATGTTAGTGATGGCAAAGTGAAATGCTGTTGTTAAATTTTAAAATTTTATAAAGTCACAGAATGTTCTTAACAGTTCTATAACACTACATACAAGCTTTAAAATACTCATAATTTGGGGCTAATCAGCCCATTTCTTGCAATCTAAGCTAAGATGCAATCATAAATAAAGACAAGTTTTTTCCGCAGAGAAGTGTATCTAAGTTTAGTAAAAATTCACATTGACTAAATAAAAATAAAAGAAGAGTTAAACGTACATTGCAAAATGAAATAAGTTATCATTGAAATATTCATTACAGATAATTTGTAGTTTGTGAAAATGCTTGTGATACAATGGAGTGAAAATAAGTCAAAATTTCAGAGTATGAGTATATACATGTATTAAAGAGAAAACCCAAGCTACACATATAGACATGTGGCTATGAGCATATACAATACCTCCTCTGAGTTCTAGATTTCATTAACGTGATAGAAGACATAAGAATAATACCCTCCGTAATAACACAGAAAAGGGCAGCATCAAATGCTAAAAAGATACTGGGTCTATATAGTTTTTGGGTTTGAATATATCAAACTTTCCAAAAAAAAAAAAAAGATATTGTTTATGCTATTTGAATGTTCTAGTCATAGAAAAATAAGAGTTACTGAACTGCTCTGTGAAGTTGGATAGCCATAATAACAAAATTGGGAAAGGGCAGTGTATATAAAAGCAGGAATTTATAGATTGTTATGGGTTGACTTGTGTCCCCCCAAATTCATATGTTGAAGCCCAAAGAGCAATAACTCAGAATGTGATTGTATTTAGAAAGATGATTGAGCTAGAATGAAGCTATTAGGTTGGGCCCTAATCAGATCTGACTGGTGTCATTAGAAAAGAAAATCTGGACACACGAAGAGACATCAAGGACACGTGTACACAGAGGAAAGACCATCTGAGGACACAGTGGAAAAAGTGGCCATCTGCAAGCCAAGAAAAGAGGCCTCAGGAGAAAACAAACTTGTCAACACTCTAACCTTGAATTTCTAGCTTCCAGAACTGTGAAAAAATAGATTTCTGTTGGAGAATACTACCCAATGTGTAGTATTTTGTTATGGCAGCCCTAGCAAACTAATGCATAGATTTATTTCGTTTAGAAAATTAGATACAAAGATTCGAGAGAAAATATTCTTAAACTAAATTCACGTCTGTAGAGAATGAGATATCATAAACATTAGGGATTTTCATAGGAATGCAAGAATGATTCAACAATAAATAATCCATCAAAGTAATAAATAAACGGCAGATTTTCATTTTAAAAAAAAATTAAATTTTTTCTATTTTAAGTTTTTATTTTAATTTTAGTATCTTTAACATACAGTGTAATATTACTGGCAGGTGTACAATGTAGTGATTTCGCCTTTCATATATCACCCAGTGCTCATCACAAGGGCCCTCCTTAATCCCCATCACCTACTTCACCCATCCCCCACCTCCCACCCCCACCTCCCCTCTGGTAACCATCAGTGTGTTCTCTATAGTTAAGTCTGTTTCTTGGTTTCTTTCTCTCTTTTTTCCCACTTTGCTTGATAAACTGTAGATTCAAAATTTTTTTTTAATGTTTGTTTTTTGAGAGAGAGATAGAGACAGAGTGCAAGCAGGGGAAGGACAGAGAGAGAGAGGGAGACACAGAATCCGAAGCAGGCTCCAGGCTCTGAGCTGTCAGCACCAGAGTCCAACAGGATGATCAAACCCACAAACTGTGAGATCATGACCTGATCTACTTAATTACCTTACTGGTTATCTAATGCTCGGGCGGAGATTTCCTTAAAAATTCTTGAACTTATAAGTCTTCTACCCTTTGCTAAGAGACTGTGTGTGCACATGTGTGTGCGTGTGTGTGTGTGTGTGTGTGTGTGTGTGTGTGTGCCTGTGCATTGTGTCAGGCCTTCTACTCTCTAGCAGTTAACAACTCTGGCTTAACTTTTGCTTTCTGCTTGCCCACAGCCTAGAGGTTAGCCAAAGGCAAAAGATTATGGTTGTGATGATTAATTTTATGTGTTGACTTTGCTAGGCTATGGTACCCAGTTGTTTGGTCAAATACCAGTTGTTTTGAAGGTACGTTTTTTTTTTTTTTTTAGATGTGATCAATATTTAAATCAGTATACTTTGAGCAAAGCAGATTATCGTCCACACTGTTCAATTCATTCAATCAGTTGAAGACCTAAAAGGAAAAGACAGATTTTCTAACAAAGAAGGAATTTTGCCTCTAAGTTGACTTTGGAGTCAAGGCTGCTGCATCAATTCTTCCCTAGATTCGCAGCTTGCCAGTGTGTCCCATAGATTTTAGATTTGTCAGCCCACACAGTAGCAGGAGCCAGCTCATTAAAATAAGTATCTCCATACACATGGTATTAGTTCTGTTTCTCTGGAGAATCCTGACACAGGGCTCTTTCAGGTAATGCTTTGGCATGTGTACAACCCTGTCCGTATGTGTGTCCTTCTAGCTCCCAGGAATATAGCTTTTCAAAGCCTCCTATGGACAGTTTATTCTCTAAATCTTCCTTTTAAGTTTCGGCAGACTCTGTTCCCTCAGCTGATATTTCAGCTTTAGGCAGCTGTGATATGAAATAATTGTCATTGATTATTTTCCACAAATACCCTGGGGAGGGGAGTATTTTTCCCCCCTTAGGAGCTGACTTTAAACAATGACAATGCCCTGTGAATGGGGCTTTTCCATGGAGCTGTGGGATAGGTAAAGTAATTCCAATGTTCTGGGGATGAGAGTTTTTGGAGGAGCTCCAAGCCTTTCTTGTGTTCTCCAGTGGCTTAAAAGGTTTCTGTTTGGCACATCTACTGAGTGAAGCTTCAGGGTTTCAAGTCTATGGTGGTATAGGGAGAAAGGACGCATTATATTGTCATAAACTTTGCTATTTTTACCAAGGGTCAGCAGTTTTTCTTGAAGAAACACCCCTTAGATTGTTGTTGCTTTTATGGAGGAGACAGATTTACCAAATTTCTCATTTTACCATTCTGGTAGTCTTGCTTCCACTCTTCTTTAGGTATATATATATATATATATATATATATATATATATATATATATATTAAGGTTCTTTGTTTATTGAGAGAGAGAGAGAGAGAGAGAGAGAGAGAGAGAGAGAAAGAGAATCCCAAGCAGGCTCCATGCTGTTAGCACAGAGACTGATGTGGGACTGGAACTCACAAGCCACAAGATAAATTCCTGAGCCAAAGTCAGATGCTTAACCAACTGAGCCCCTTTAGATAAAGTTTTATAAAACACAACTCATAGTTGCATGAGTGTGTACGAGCATACGTGTGTCTGTAAAAGTGCTTCTCTGCAGAGTGGGGTATATGTTAATGGAAAGAAGTGAGATCTGAACTTTCCACTCTTTATCATGTAGTTCTATGCTTGTTGAATAGTCTAAAATGAATATGGTACTTTTTACAGTAAATTTAAAAAGTAAGGACAGAATAGTGAAAGAAAAATCCTTTGGGTTAATTTACCAAAATTCACTAATATTTTTCATTGGGTAACAGGAATGTTATTATTTTTTGTCTTTCTTCCAGCATTTGTTTCCAAAGTTTTAACTGAAACATTATCAGTTCTTTTAAAATTTTTTTGAAAATTAGGGGCACCTGGATGTTTCAGTCAGTTGAGCATCCGACTTCAGCTCAGGTCCCGATCTTACGTGCAGTTTGTGAGTTCTGGGACCCACATCAGGCTCACCACTGTCAGCATGGAGCCCGCTTTGGATCTCCTGTCTCCTACTCTCTGCCCCTCCCCTGCTTGTGCTCTCTCTCAAAACCAAATAAACATAAAAAAAAAAATTGAAAATTAGAAAATGGAAAATGTGACACAGGTTTCAATCTCCTACCTAGTTTCTCACAAAAATGCAAGTAAAAGGAATAGTTAATATTATTTGGGTGCCTATTATTTACCTACCAATACAGAATTCATTCATCTTCATGTCAACTGCATCAAAATGAATTAGTTTGCTACAGAGTGCACATAAGCATAGTATAAAGCATTTATTTAGTTTCTGGTAATTTTGAGAGGCATAAAACACTTGGGATACTCCATGAGCATAAGGCTTGAGATTGTTTAAAAATAGTTAAGTGGGATATTTTGTTTAAATCTTCAAAAAAGAAGGCATCAGACTATTACTTCGTGAATAGCAAAACCCCGAGGGAAGTTGAACTAGTCTAAAGTTGACTTCTAAAGCCAACTCTTTGTAATTACAAAGATGATAAATAATACAACATAACATAAAAAGGCAATGTTGTAAATTAGGTTCAGTTCATGTAGGCAAACTGAAGCAGAATTAAATAATTAGAAATAGTAGCTAAATTTGGTGAGTAATTTTCATCATTTGGAGCAGCCACCTCTTTTCACTTGAATAAGTGTGTTTCAAGCTCCTCAATTATCTGGATAATTATAATCACTTTCAGTTTCACTTCACATTCTAAAAGAAAGAAATAGAAATGTTTTTATTTTTAGTTTTTTAAGAGAGAGAGAGAGAATGTGTGAGCGGGGATGGCCAGAGGGAGAGGAAGAGAAAATCTTAAGCAGACTCCATGCTCTGTGTGGGCAGTGCTCAATCCCATGATTCCGGGATCATGACCTGAGCAGAAATCAAGAGTAGGGTGCTCCACCGACTGAGCCATCCAGGAGTCCCAACAAATGTGTTATTTTAAAATCTAACAATTATGGTATGTGTATTTGTGGTGTTTTATAAATTGTCTTATATGCGAAAACTAGGTGCTGGAGTGAATTCTAACACATATCCTGGCTTGGCCAGTTATTAACTATGCAACCTGGGAAGATGCTTTCTTAACTCTTTTGAACTTCAATTCCTAATGAATACAATGGTTGTAATAATACCTCACAATATTGGAGTAAAGATTAAACAAGACATAATTTATAAATATTTGACAGGTTGGATACGATCAATAGATGTTTTCTTCTTGGATGAAATAATTAAAAATATCACAAATATAATAATATTCATTAAGTCAATAAAAGCAACACTAAAATGTGCCTACTATCTAAATTGATGTTTTTGAATATTTAACATGAGCTCTGAAACATGTATCTTTGTGGATCTTTTGAAAATAATATTATTGCACTTTGATTCTCAATTCTGCTCACAAATGAAAAGATCGATAGCATGCTAAATCTTGAACAGCAGGCAAACCAGTTTTCACATATACTGAGATTTAGAATTATTCTTATTCACAATAGTTTTGTCATTCGCATTATGGCTGATTTGAGTTAATATTAAAACAAGTCTGATTTTTATTCATACCTATCACTAAGAAGCAAGATACAAATATCATGGAATGGGCCTTGGATCTTGGAGAGGCATACTGAAAACAAACACTATGAATACCGATTTTGTAGGTAAGTATAATCAAAACCCTTTCTCTTGGATTTGCATCCATAAAGTTTTATTGGTCAGAGTTTGTTCATGGGCAGGTATTTCTCAGAGAACAGTAGTGAAAAAATTTCCATATCGTATAAATACTGAGAGAAAAAGTTATGAAAGAGTTTGTTTGGCATGGGAGGGAAAAAATGGGTGCTATGCTCTAGAATTGTCTGTTAGGTCTTGTTGGCTTGCCGTCTTGTCCAAGTCTTCTGTTTCCTTAATTGACTTCCTGCTCATTTGTTCTACCAATTATTGTGAATGGGTATGAAAGTCTAATTCTTTTTGTTGAATTATCTATTTCCCCTTTCAGTTTTTCAGAATTTATTTTCAGGAGTGTCTGTCATGGATTTGAAAAAGGAAATATCCCAGGTCTCCTTCAGTTTCTCCTTTATATGGATTTTCATATATGGGTTGTATTATCTCATGACATTCTTACTGACTTCAGTCTTTCCTTTGCTCACTGTTACCATATTAACTTTCTGAATGTACTACGTGGGTCGTTTCCACCTCTGCTCACCAATACCTCTATCTAGTAACATAAAGTCCTTCGTATGGCATGCACAGCCTTGAATAGCACCGTACTATCTGTAGCTCTGGCTTAGCCCTGGCTGCCATGACAAAATGCCACACACCAGGTGACTCATACAACAGAAATTTGTTTTCTCACAGTTCTGGAGGCTAGGAAGTCCAAGATTACAATGCTTCCGTAGTTGGTGTCTGGTGAGACCTCTCTTCCTGGCTTGCAGGCCAACTGTCTTCATGCCGTTCCCTCCTAGGGTCTTTTCTCTGTGTGCTCATAGAGAAGGAGAGATCTCTAGTGTCTCTTCCCCTTCAGCCCTATCTGATTAGTATCTCACTCTTTTGACTTCATTTAACCTTGATTGTCTCTGTGTAGGACCTCTCTCCAAATACTATCATTTAGGGGGTAGGGTTTCAAGATATGATTTTTATAGGGACACAGTTCAGTACATAACCTATATTATTTAAGATTAGGCTCAGATGACAGTGACAGAAAGTCCCCAAATAACAGTGGCTTAAAAAACTAGAAATTTATTTTTCCCTCATGTGAATGAGAGATGGTCTGTCTCTCCACGGTGCCGAGGATCCATGTTCTTATTTTGTTTCTCCTCTACCCTCAAAAAGAGTTTGTTTACTGCCTTTAAGAGACTTCTGACAGCTGTGCATGCCACTTCCAGCAATTAGCCATTGCCCAGAACTTAGACACATGGTCACATCTAACCGCAAGAAAGTCTTTTATTTGCAGGTGTTGGTTCTGTTACTGAGGAAAAGTGGGGATAGTGCCTATTGTAGGACAACCATCAGCTTCTGCTACAACATTTTCTAACTTTCCTTTTTCTCCAGCTAATTTCAACATATACCCTAAGCCGTAGCTAACCTGGATTACATTTCATTTCATACACCTTTGTGTTTTACCATCTCAATGTTTCCTTATGCTATTCTTGTTTCCTAGATTGCATCCCCGGTTTAAGGTAGATATGACAGAACTTGGCCATAGATCCTTCACAAGAGAGGGAAAACGTTTTGTCTTTCTGCACAAATCTGGCTAAAATTCACTGTAAGAACTTTTTCTCTGAATAATCATGGTCTACTCTGAACTGTAGTCACTGACAAAGCTGTTTGCTCGAATGTAAAAATGCCTGATTTATTATTGTTCTGGTGAGTGATTTGTATGCAGTGGAGAATTGTTGATCATGGTAATTTTAAAGTAAAAAGAACTTGCTTTCAGAAGAATGTTTTATGTTTCATTTAGAATTCTCCAAAGCAAATTATATCAATTCTATAGTTTGTTTTGGTGTGTATATTGCCTAGATTGCACTACAGAAATTTTTTTTGCTTTTTTTTAAAAGTTTCTTTATTTATTTTAAGAGAGAGAGAGAGAATGAGAGAGAGCAGGGGAGAGGCAGAGAGAGAGGGAGAGAAAGAATCTCAAGCAGGCTCTACATTGTCAGCTCAGAGCCTGATGCAGGGCTCAAACTCACGAACTCATGAGATCATGATCTGAGTTTAAATTAAGAGTTGGACACTTAAATGACTGAGCCACTCAGGTGCCCCTAGAGAAATATTTTTACACTGTTTTGAGTAAATGACTATTTTTCATTGTTAAGATAATTATTTCCTCTTGTGATGGATAGTCTTTAATTTTTAACTTGTGTAGTAAATATTAGTTGGTTTGCCCATTATTATTATCTTACCAATATTCTAAAGAAAGTTATTTCTAAAGTTTCAAAGAACCCCTTTGTCAACTTTGTTAGAAATATATATATTTTTTTAATTAAAAACATTTTTTTGAGAAAGAGAGAGAACATTGAGGGCAGGGGAGGGGCAGAGGGAAAAGGAGAGAGAGAATCCCAAGCAGGCTCCCTGCCCAGAGCAGAGCCCCACACAGAACTTGATCTCATGACCCTGAGATCATGACCCGAGCTGAAATCAAGAGTTGGGACGCTTAACCCTCAATCGACCGAGCCACCCACGTGCCCCATGTTAGAAACATTTTCTAGATAAAATGACAATCATAGATATTTTCTAAATTTTTCACTTTATATATAATTTTTTTTTTAATTTTTAAATTTCCCCACCACTTATGGGTAGAATAATTGTCATTAGGAAGGTACTCATTATTAAGGAAAAGAAATACAACATGTTTATCGGTAATGATTGATATAGATTTCTCTCTATAGCTTACTGAAATTTAGACTCCTGTCTTGAAACACCTCCCTTAAAAACCCTGAAATTTTATAGAGCATAACTTTGCATCATGCATTTGTTTTGCGTTGTGGGTTCCATCAGTCAGGATAGATGGAAGTTATGCTCTGGAAACAGACGATTTCCAATCTTCGCTGTTTTAAATAAGAGTCTCTTTCTTATTCATGCTACATGTTCAACTGAGGGTGGCAGCGGGCTCAGCTCAGTAGTCACTGAGGGACCTAAGCTAAGAGAGGCTCCAACCCAACACATATTTACAATCTCAATGGCAAGGGAAAGAAGATACGTGCTTAAAGATTCATCCCGGGATGACACATGCCACTTCTCTTCGCAGTTTATTTGCCAAAGCAAGCTACAAGGCTACATCTCAATTCAGTGGGGGCGGGGAGGTATAATCCTTTCACAGAAATCAAGTAATTTGTGAACAGTGACACGGTTTACAACAGCCTTGAGACAGAGAAGTCTTACCTTTGGGGAATGTTTGATGGAATGGAAATAAGACAAATTTACTGATATAAACTTGTGAAAGAATATTTCAAAGGAAGACAGATTGGTAGAGTTGAACAACTACCTGTTACCAACAATGTTGAAACTTTGTTTAAAAGTGAAACTCATGGTTTGGTCTGAAGCTTGAGATGCATGTAGTTTGGTAAGTGGGCTCCGGAACAAGATCTCTGGATCGAGGTAATTAAATTCAAGCTTACTTCACAAGATACTAGTCAAGGAAAATAGCAAATGTATTAATCTAGTTAAATGAGATCTCTTTAGAATGATCAGAATGAGCATTTTCTAGATCGTGCCTGTATTTTCTAGCCAAATCAATCGTTTACTACCTACGTAACAAGCGTTCATAGCTCAAGGACACTGAGATGCTTGGAAACTAGTGAAAGAGCTTGAAATATACCCTTAAAGGAAATTTGCAAATACTAAAAGAGCTAGTCCATAACCACATCCATTTTTTGGATCATTAAAAACTTTTCGTGTGATCACAATCACAGGAACCCAAACGCTCTCACTTTCCTTTGAAAAATACTAGATAAATACAATTGTTATTATTTATTGGGTACCCACTAGGTGTCAGGAATTATCAGTTAATTGTTTTGAATTCTCACAAAACTCTGTAAGATATTAGCCCTTTTAGGATAAAAAAAAATGAGTTTCGGGAAGTTAAATCATTTTCCCCAGATTTTCTAGCTATTAAGTGAATTTTTGAGATTTAAATAAACTGAAGTCTGCCTGATGTCAAAATCAGCCTCCTTTCCTCTATATCACACCACATCTTTCTAGTAAATTATACAAAAACTATGGTGCTGTATTCTCTTTGCATATTTTGCTTTTGAAGTTGACGTTGCTGACAGTGTGATTAATTAAACATTCACCAGACACAATTTGTTCCTGAAAGAATGTGAAGGTTGGGTGACTTGCTCAGATTATTCACTGAACTCTTTCCTCTTTATTTTATAGACCCATCCTAAGTTGAGGGTGATGGTTCCCCCAATAGATCTGAACACAATTTCTATGACTGCAGTAGTTTACAAAGGCTAGCTCTATAGAAAGATATCTTAAGGTGCATCTGCTTAAGAGGCCAGTGCTAATCTATTTTTTCAAGTAAAACTACCTGGCATCGCATATTAATATTTATTACTCTCTCCTATTTCCTTTTCTTTTGCTATTCTAAAGCTTGACTGTATGAGAGATTCCATCTAAAACCCTTGCTTTCACCCTATAGATGAGAAAACTGAGAAACAGTAAGGTTAAATGGTGTATTACAGTCCCGACCGAATCAATCAAGCTTGGCAGTTTAGTCTTCTCAATGTGTCAATGTCATATTTACTCATTGTCATCTACTTGTCTTTTCTTGGAAAAGTAAACTCTTGTTTATCCACGTGACATTAAAATGCCAATTTAAAAACCTCAGATCTTGATGATAGTGAGAAAACTAGCCATAAAATGGAAACAGGTGCAGCAATGAATACATCCAATAAAAGATCTAAATAAAACCAGTAAGTAAAAGATGAATACAACAGAATAATGAATAAAGACTTGGATAGGTACTTCACAAATGATGATATCCAAAAGACTGGCTTTATCTCATTAACTTTCGGGGAGATAGATATTAAAAGCACAATGACACATCAGTTTGTACTCAGCATAATGGCCAAATTTAAAAATAAATGAACCAACAATGAAAAAAACACACTCGACAAGTACTAACAAGGATGTGGTCTATTCAGAACAATCATGCGCGGAGGGTGAGAATGTAAAGTGGACTGGCTATTTTGGAAACTCTGTTTTCAGTATTTGTGAATACTGAGTGTGTGACTCAAATAATTATAGTCCTAGGTATACGCCCAAAGGATATATGTATATCAGTTTATCAAGACATAGACTAGAGTATTCACAGCAAGCCATTATAATGGCACAGTGATAAAACTATCCAAGTGCTCATCAACGATAGAATGGGTAAATTGTGATATTGATGTACAACAAGAATGAACACACTGTAACTACATGAAATCATGTGGGTGAGTCTCAAAATATAAGAATGTAAAAGAAACCAGATGCAAAAAAAGTAGGCACTGTGTGGTTCCATTTATACGAAGTTCAAAAACAGCAAAAACTAACATAAGTGTTTGAAGTCAGAATGGTGGTCACCTTGAGAACTAGGGAATGAGGGGAGGGTAACGAATGGGGTGATAAAAATATTCTGATTGTTGACCTGAGTTAAAGTTAAATAGTTGTATTTACTTCATGAACAGTCATGAAGCTGTGCCCTTACGATTTGGGCACTTTTAAAATGCCACATTTAAAAAAATGTACTTAATTTCAGGTGTGTGTTTTTTCTTTCTCTCAAACCTTCTCGGACATTACAATTCCTTTGATTTGCCCGCTTATACAAAATACACTCCTGGCCATTGCTTGCTCCTTAGATGAGATATACTCAAGGAATATAGCAGGGTAAGGTTGGCCAAATAAAATCTTAATTAGAAATTAATATGACTCAAATGTAAACAGCCCCTACATTATATCACTCTCTTGAGCCACTCTTTATGAATGTGAGTAATTGAGAATTGTTTATCTATAGCTTGTTGTTGGAGAGATTTCCCAATTAATATTTCTATCAAGTAGGCAGAAGAATTAATTTCGATTGTAATAAAATACTGAGCCCAAGAATTTCTATCCCATCTTATTAGGTTATTCTTTACCCTTATTGTTCTATATTTTCTCTCTCTTTTTATCCACTGCAAGAAAACATTTCTGTTCACTTAATGGATTTCAGACCTTTTAAAAATATTCAGATCCATCTGATATTTATCTTGATTTGGATGTCATTCAGAGTGTTTGCAATGAAAAAGATTTTCTATATGCTTTTCTAATATCTAGTATCTGTCAATGCCACTAGACTGATATGCCCTTGGTTTCGTCTTTCCTTTTGATGAAACGTTTCATGAGAATATGAGACGCATACTTGTGCATTTTTAAAAATTAATTTCAAATATTAGTTAAGGCTGTTAGATTTAGAGACCAGGTTTATTTATCTAGATAGAAATAACAGCGTGGTGTAATTTTAAATACGATTTTTGTGTAACCATTAAAAAAGTGATACAGGTGGTAATTAAAGAAACCCATTTGTGATCTACATATTCATGCAAAATAAAATTCCAGAATCAAACTACTACCCAGATGGGGTCTTCAAAGACTCTGATTTTGCTTTAGTGCATCTAGAGCATTCAAATAAGCATGAAAACTTTTTATATTCATTTTCACTGATGATCAAATAGATGAAGAACGGAAGGGGCAGTTTGTCATTTTTTTTTTTTATGTGACTGCAGTGAAATATTATTGGTAATTATAGCATATATTTTATCCAGACGTTAGCTTTTTTTCTTGCTCAGTGCAAACCCCTCCACATCCCCCAGAGTTTAACTTTCTCTAGCATCGTCGAAGAGAAAGGTGCTATCTTTCGTTCACGCCCGGATGGCTGACTCTGTTGCGCTCTTTGCGTTCCCCTCACCCCTTCTGTGGACCTCGGATTATCTGGCCCTTTCTTTTCTTTTTTTTTTTTTAATTTTTTTTTTTTTCAACGTTTATTTATTTTTGGGACAGAGAGAGACAGAGCATGAACGGGGGAGGGGCAGAGAGAGAGGGAGACACAGAATCGGAAACCGGCTCCAGGCTCTGAGCCATCGGCCCAGAGCCCGACGCGGGGCTCGAACTCCCGGACCGCGAGATCGTGACCTGGCTGAAGTCGGACGCTTAACCGACTGCGCCACCCAGGTGCCCCTGGCCCTTTCTTTTCTTTAAGTATCAATTATTCAAACATTTTGTGCCAGTCTTAACAGAAAATTTGGCTGTAAAGCATTTCCTACTCATTACATGATACACTGGTCTCTCTCTCGTCTGTGTCTGGCTTCCAGATTGGTAGTCTCCCTGTGTTTCTGCTAAGAATCTCCTCCCATTTGAGGCTGCTCAACACCACTGCCCCTTCTCCTTCCTTCTTTCTTTCTTTCTTTCTTTCTTTCTTTCTTTCTTTCTTTCTGTAGAGCAATCAGAGCTATCTCTGTCCTTTTCCAAACCAGGCCCTGAGGCATTGAAACCCAAGTGGTCTGTCAAGGTGTTTTGCTAAACAAAAGGCCATCTACTCCAGAGAGAGATTATGCTTATTCTTTGGAAGTATAAGTGATTTCAGTCAGCTCTCTTTCCCCCTTCTCTGTTGCAAAATACATGTACATAAAATGTCACAGAGGAGTCTTTGTCTTTTCCTTCTCACAGTCACGAATACCACTAATCAGACACACTACCATTGTTTAACTAGGCAGAGTCTTTCCTTCCATTTATAAGTTTGCCCGCATAACAGCTCTCTTGAATTTCACTGTGACTGACAACCAGGAGAAGGTGATGATGCCTTTGGCCACCTATCAGTGCCAAGAACAGAATCAGAAAAATACCATGATCATAAATGTTTCGTGGAATAAAAATTATCAATGAAATGCTAGATTAAACATCGCTGGACGTGGCTTTTATTTTACATAACTAAACTATAGAATGATTGAATTAGTATTTGTATTTAACTTCCAAATGCCAATTAAATTTGACACACGCCGCTTTGAAGTCAATAATTCCCAATGTCCGAATAGGCTGAAATTCAGAATCGCACGTGTGCATGAGTATGTGTGTGCTTGTCATGTGTATACATGCAGGGGTGCACATTTTTGTATGTGTATATTTGGAACAAGCCTCCCTCCAACCTGTCCCAACTAACCACGATTTAATACACTGTCTTTCCCAACCTTACTAAGAATAACTGCTGTAATCCAGCATTACAAAGTGTTTATGTGTTAGTTACACACTTCTTTTATAATTATATTCAGTGAATCAATTTGGCAATTTTGGTACAAACTGTTAATATCATTGTTGATTCTGATTTTAATGTCTTTAATTATTATTGGAAAGTGTGCTCTTAATTGACCACTCTTATCCTTTAAATCTGCTAGAAAGTCTAAAAAAAAACCCCACAAAAACAAACACATGAAGAAAAAAAAAAAATCTTACACTCTTTATCAGCTTCCTCCATAATTAAAATTTTTTAATTTTATTCATTTTTCTTTGAATACATGCATAACAAAATTTGAAAAGTGTAAGTAGGTGTAGAGTAGGAAGTAAATTTTCCTTTTAGTCCTGTCTCCAGCCACTAAGTCCTTTCCTCAGAGGGCTGTTTCGATTCTTTTAATTCCATAAGCCTTCTGTATGTCCACAAGCATAAATATCTGCCTATCTAGGGGCACCTAGGTGGCTTGGTCCGTCAAATGTCCAACTCTTGATTTCGGCTCAGGTCATGATCTCATGGTTCGTGAGATCAAGCCCTGCATGGGGCTCTGTGCTAACAATGTGGAGCCCGCTTGGGATTCTCTGTCTCCCTCTCTTTTTGCCCCTTCCCTGCTCCTGCTCTCTCTTTCCCTCACTCTTTCTCTCTCTCTCTCAAAATAAACTTAAAAAAATCTGCCTGTCATCTATTCATCTATATACTTTGTAAAACACCTGTATATCTTGCAAAAGTTAAAAATTGCTCCAAAATTTTCATTGTATGATATCATTAAGTTTATTATGATGGGCACTTGATTTGCTTCTAATCTTGGGCTATTGCAAACAACAATGCAGTGGAGATCCATCTACATATGTCATTTTATATATACGTGTGTTTTGGTGGGATAAATTCCTAGAAGTGGAATCGTTAAGTATGCTGAATTACTCTCCACAGCGGTCATAACCAATAACAACGATACCTGCAATGTGGACCTCATACCAAAAATCTATGTAAATTATTATCGTAATTTTATCTTCACAATGCTTCCATAAAGTTTGTATTGTTTTTCTAAGATAAGATGAAGAAATTGAGGCTTGGGTTGCTTGGGGGCTTGCCCAAGATTCCACAAGCGCCCGAGTCAGAGCCCTTTCCAACATAGTCTTTTCTCTTTTTCTTAAAGATGTGGAAGAAGCTGTCTTCTAGACTGTTAAGTCCTGCGACTTGTCAGAATCCAGAAGGTAACTCAGGACATCCCTGAGATGTATCATGGTTTTATTATATCAAAGAGTCTATCCCTTTTCTCTATTCTTTCGGGGTGCAGAGAAAGCATATCTATATCTATATCTATATCTATATCTATATCTATATCTATATATCTATATCTACACACACATACACACATACATATTTTATTGATGTTAAAACATGAGATTTGCTATGTAAGATCATCTCTGCCTCTTTGTCTGTAAAACAAAAATTTGGGCTAAATTATCTTTCAGAATTGTATTTTAAATATAAATAGGTCAGTTAACTAAAAGTTTTGAAGTTTTTTTTTTTTTTATTTTGGAAAAAATTCTTCTTTCTAGTTTAACATGTGAAACCATAAAGACTACATATCTTCCGGATTTGGTAATACATGGTATTTCTCTCTTTCTTGGCAATGCTGTATATTTTTTTTTCTATTAGAATCCCATCATTTCCCTGTCCTAGGCACGCATATTAAGTGGGTGCACACCAAAGATGATTTAGAAGAAGTATTTGGCTGTCTTAATGGTCTGGTATCACATAGCGTACTTTACATGGTGTTACTCTAGATGATACACATTTATAGAAGAGACATTTAATTTGTCATGGCATATGTGCTTTAAAAAAAATGCTGATAATTGTGTGATTGGTTCTTTCACATGTTTCAAGAAAGGGTTACCAAGTGAGTGGTGTAAAGGATGGCTGTGCATCCCCGAGTTTTGCAAATGCTGCCTCCACTTTGTCCTTGACCCAATTTTATTTTAAATTTGGGCTTAAAAAATAAGTACGAGTTTTGAAAGCAAAGTAAAAGTAAAGGTCAGAGATGATTCTCTTTTGCTTGGTCTTCTCAAGTTTGGAATTCTGTTTATGAGAAGTATTTGCAAAAAAGGGTTGGAAGGGTAATCATTTCATTTCCCTTCTCTCCCAATAATATAAAATGAAGTAACTGCAGATTTTACAGACTCAAGTTCATACTGGAATTGTTCTATGGTAGATGCATTTAATTGATTAATTAAATTACTTGCTCCCTATTTTAGGGAAAAAAAATAATGAGTTAAAGAAAGCATCTCGGCCATTTGTTTAGGTTTGTGAGACACAGTGCACACCTACTGGGTAAGGAAGTTTATTTTTTTCCTCTGATTTAATTTCCCTAATCTTTGGAGTCTTAATAAATTCAGGTCATTGGAGAAATTATAGGTGGAGAAAATAAAGTCTAAGAGTCAAATAAACACAAGCCCAACACACCCAGAAACCCAAATTAGAGATAAGGAATATATGAATAATAGTTAGAAAATATTTCCTTTTTTGTGTGTGTGCTCCTTTCTCTTTCTTTTTCATGATCTTTTAAAGATTTGCTTTTGTTACTTTTAAACTAAACAATATGTTTTCCTCCTACGTCTCTCCTAAATGGAAATTTACCTTTGGGGAAAAAAAAAAAAAGCTAACAGATTTACTACGCTAATTTGCTCTATAGATATTTTGGATTCATGGGAAGTTGATTATCTTTAAGAAAATTTTTTAATGTTTATTTATTTTTGAGAGAGAGAGAGAGACAGAGTGCAAGCAGGGGAGGGGCAGTGAGAGAGGGTGACACAGAATCTGAAGCAGCTCCGGGCTCTAAGCTGTCAACACAGAGCCCCACATGGGGCTCAAACTCATGTACCACGAGATCATGACCTGAGCCAAAGTTGTTCGCTTAACTGACTGAGCCACCCATGTGCCCTGAAGTTGACTATCTTAAAAATATTCCTAATGCACAGGGAAAAAACAAGGATTCAGGTTGATTATTGCCCATCTGTTCTATAATCCTTTGTGGAAAGTCTTAGATCTTAAGAAAAATCTGTGGGTTCAAAGGGAAAAAAGTAGAAAAAATGGGGAAAGAAGTAAAGCATGGATGACACTCCTGCTCTCAGGGTGGGG
This sequence comes from Puma concolor, assembly GCF_028749965.1. NCBI lineage: Eukaryota > Metazoa > Chordata > Mammalia > Carnivora > Felidae > Puma > Puma concolor. Next base: position 147,078,494 of record NC_141674.1, on the reverse strand, counting down.
CAGTAACAGAGAAGGCTGAGCAGAAGCCCGGACCCACAGCCCCACTCAGCCATAAGGAGTGCCTCTCTCCCTCCCTGCCCAATGGGAATTCAGGAGTTTCACCTGTTTCAGTTTCAGCTATGATAAGGTTACTCATCATACCAAGAACCAGGAAAGCCTCCACTGAATGAGAAAGAATAACCAACAGATGACAACCCTGAGATGACAAAGATGTTGAATTAGCTGATGAGGATTTTAAAATGGCCATCATAAATAATAATGCTTCAAGGAGGAATTAGAAATAGGGCTTGATACAAATGAAAAAAAATAGAAAGTCTCAACAGAGAAATAAAAGAAATAGAGAAAAATTGAAATTTTAAAACTGAAAAATAAAGTAACCCCAAGCCAAATCAAACAAAAAAACAAGCAAAAATTTTACTGAATGGGCTCAGAAGAAGTATGTATGAAGAGAACAGAAGAAAGAATCAATGCGCTTTAAGATGAAGACAATAGAAGTTACCCAACCTGAACATCAGAGAGAAAATAAACAGGAAAGAAGTGAACGGGCCTCAGCTACATTTGAGACTGTAACAAAAGATCTAACGTTTATCTGGTCAGTATCCCAGAAAGAGAGTTAGAGAATGTAGAGTTGGGAGAGGATTAGAAGAAATAGTGGCGGGAAATTTCCCAAATTTGGCAAAAGATATAAACCTAGAGATTCAAGAAGCTGAACAAACCCTAAACAGTATAACCCAGAGACATCTTGGTCAAGACACGTCATTATCAAAGTCCTGAAAGCTAAACACCAAGGAAAAACTTTAAAAGCAGTTAGAGAGAGTTGGTACCTTACCTATAGGGGAAAAGAATTCGAATGACAGAGAATTTCTGATCAGAAACCATGGAAGCTAGAGAAAGTGCCACAACATTTGCAAGCACTGAAAGAAAATAATTGCCAACTCAGAATTCCATATCTATGGAAAATATCCTCCAGGGATGAAGGTAAATTAAAACCATTTTCAGATGAACAAAAACCAAGAGAATTTGTTGCCAGCAGAACCACCCTAAAATAATGACTTTAAGAAATTTTCAAACAGAAGGGAAATAATATAAGAAGGTTCATTGGTACAATGAAAATGGACAATGGGAAGAGTAAAAATATGGTCCCTACAACTGATATTCTTTTTTGAGTTTTCTATGTTATATTTGGTGGTTTTTAATGTCTGATGTAGCTCTCGTTGTATGTAGAGGAGATATTTAAGATAATTCCATTATGAATGGGGGAGGAAAAGGGACTTAAGGGGAGTTAAGATTCCTATTTGTCACTTGTACTGTTAAAGTCTCAACACGAAAAGTTGTGAAAATTATGTATGTGAAAGAGTGTAGTACTTAGAACAACTACTAAAAAGCTATACATAGAGGCACCTGGGTGGCTCAGTCGGTTAGGCATCCAATTCTTGATCTCGGCTCAGGTCGTGATCTCATGGTTTGTGGTTTCGGGCCCCACGTGGGGCTCTATGCTGGCAGTGTAGAGCCTGCTTGGGATTCTGTCTCTCCTTGTCTCTGCCCCACCCCCACTTGTGTTATCTCTCTCAAAATAAGTAAATAAATAAACTTAAAAATAAAAAGCTGTACAGAGAGATACATTCAAAAAGTACTGTAGGTAAATCAAGATAGAATTCTAGACAAGGTCCAAACACAAAGCAAATGAATAAAGAGAACCATTGAAAATTATTCAAGGAATATTTAAGAAGACAGCAATTTTTCACACGTAATGGAAATGATCAGTCAGGAAATTGCTTTCTTCCTAAAAGTCAGTTGAAGGGTGATGCATTAAACCACGTGCGAATTTCACCTGAAGAGGGATAGGCAGTAGGTAGGTTTGGAACTGAGGCCACTGAGAGATGGAGGTCAGGCTTATAGGAAGCTGTTAGGGTGAGGTGCTTCGTAAAGGTTGAGAACAACTCTAAGCAATGGAGGAACTGGGTCAGAGAAATGATATAGAAAAGAAGCACCAAAAGATGTAAGCAAGGGAGTTTTGGTTATTTCACATTTTTGCCCAACATGAGCCTTTCATCCAAGTTGGAAGGAAGCTCCTTTTCTATTATTTCTCATATGTCCTGTATGTTCCCTTATATTATCATTTTCTCCTCTCTTAACATTCAAAGGTATTATACATTGAATTGTATTATACACTAAGTAGGTTATTATGGAGGGAGTGTGGGCCAAGCTTTTGTGAACACATTACTTTTTTTGGCTAAATAAGTTTGAGTTCCAAACAACAGACTCAACACTAGTCTTTTGGACCGCTTTTCTGATGGTTGGAAACAGATGGGGTCTGCTGAGATCGATGCTCAGCACTAATGTTCAGAGAATATCCTCTCATGGGAATTTATCAGAAAGAAGTGAGCAGCTATTTTATTTAGCTGATTATAATGGAGAGTCGAACTATGGATACTTTTCACATGAGGCTTCAGTAGCTGCAGTGTTCTGTAATATATTAAAAGAAAGAGTCAAACCTTGATCTTGGGGTCCAGGGTTGGGGTGGAAGCACCCCTTTGCATTGAATGAAGTGGGCCCTTCTCTAGGCTAAGTGTCAAGAGGGAATAGGGAAAGACACATGTACCTCTGTTGAAGATGATTTTTCCTTTAAAACTACACTGCCCACAAAGCATTTTTAGCTTGGGTAAAGTATACAATGACAGAGAACAGCTATAATTTTCCTTCTCTTTTTCTTTCCTTCTTTACTCCTCCTTCTTCCCTCCTCTTCCTTCCTTTCTTCTAAGGGCAAAGATGCAATACCATTTTCCCAATCTGCTGCTTTAGATCTTGGGCCCAGATTGCCTTTTTGTAACTCTCAACAGGTTGGACTTTATCAGCTACAAAAGGACTTTATGCCTGCAAGCATAACGTGTCCATTTATGTTGAAATCCACTGATTTCCCAGCTGTCGTTAATTACTACTGTTCAGTAAACTCTATTATTCTTTTTACCAGGAAATAATTTTTTTAAATTAGTTTTCATACGATTGAGATTCTATGTATCAACATGATGATTTCATTCTTAGTTTATTCTGCTCTCTCTACTTTAATTCTACAGTACTAGAGTGAAAGGTAATAGAGTTAGGAAAACGTGGAATATAAAATATTATTGCTTTTTGTGGCCCTGGAATCATTTAACGAAGCACAATTTTTAGACACACAGTTCCTATGAACTTACTAAATGAATTTCTTTAGAACATAAACAATCCTTTTGTCCCGCGTATCTGAGAAGCCCAAATATGTAATTAGTCAGTCCTAAGGAGTTTCAAAATAGGTATGTTTCTTTCTTTTTTTTAATTGAAAATAATTTATTGTCAAATTGGTGTCCATAAAATAGGTATGCTTCAAATTGAGTAGGAGAGAGGCATTTTCTCGAATAATGGGTGTGTGCAATTTTGCTTCTTTCAGCACAGAACCAACCCTGTAGAAGAAGTCCCAGGGTGTACCCTTGCGTTTATAGTAATTAACTCCTCAGGCGCTAGGGCCCTGTTGACTTTGAATCAAGTTTGTGATCAAAAAAGGATCTGGCTATTCAGTAATTATGTCAGACCAGACATCTTCACTAGAGGGGCTTGGTCTTGTTTTGTGAGTTATCTCAAGATGAATTGTCCATGATTTTCCTCATTATGTTGTCTTTGAGTGGGCTTGGGCAGTTCAGGCCACAATGTTGAGGAAGTGATTGGCAACACACTCAAATATTTTAAATGGATATTTGGAATGCACCTTTGGGACAAATAACTATTTTCATATATTTTGAAGAAGTTCACTCAATTCACAATGAATAAGCGCTAAAGGCATTGCACAGTTGGGTATAGTTGACCTTTTGCCAAGGATTATTAATATGGCAGAGAGCTTTGGTAAGGGTGAGGGCTAGGCCTTGGAACTATTGGTAGAACAGTTAAGGAATACGGTAAATTATCACATTACATATTCATGTTTTCGTTTAAAAGACACTCCTGCATTTCACATTCCATCTTTGAAATATAAACTTAAAAAAAAAGTTTTGTTGATGGCATTGTAATGGCTTGCCAAAGTGTAAGAAATAGGTCGAACAGGTTCCATCTGTGTCCGTTGCACAAGATTCTCTACGCCCTACATTTAGCATATGAAGCGTGGATTTCGTTTTGCTTGTGGATGTGGAGGGAAGTCCTGTAAGAACTAGTAGGAGGGGTTTTTCTTTCCTCATGCCAGTCATTGTAATCTACTTATAGCAATTTTTCCTCACCCAAACCCCACCTAATAAGGTGTCATGTTATGGGTATGATTTATGAATCTGATTTGAGTACTTCCTAAATCAGATGAAGTGGAAAACAAGAGAATTTGTGAGTCAGTGAAGAAGAATTCATTTGCCTATAATACTGTCTCCGTTTAAAAAAATGTTTTTTAAATGTTTATTTATTCTTGAGACAGAGAGAGACAGAGTGTGAGCAAGGGAGGGGCAGAGAGAGAGGGAGTCACAGAATCTGAAGCAGACGCCAGGCTCCAACCTGTCAGCACAGAGTCCGACGCGGGGCTTGAACCCACCAACGAGGAGATGATGACCTGAGCCGAAATCGGATGCTTAACCCACTGAGCCACCCGGGTACCCCTGTAATACTGTCTCTTAATCAAAGTCTTATATTTAAAATGTTGAAATAATGTTGAAGTAATCCACCCTTGTGCTGTAGCTGTCGCTGTAGCCGTGACAAAAGTGGCCCTGACACACGGCTGCTGCTGGGTTAGCAGGAGTAGAGCGACCTGAGCCCAGAGGTAGCGCTGTGCTTCTCACACTTCCCCCTCCCCTGCTGTTGTCGGGAGTTTTCTTTATGTTTTCAACAATCCAGACGTGCTTCTTTTCCTGGGGGCAACCTCCTTGAGTGAGAAATGTAGTGAGAAGTGTGGCTACAGCATTTTGGTTGAAATGTGCTACGAACACAGCCAGATATTTTTTTTCTCTTCCTTCCATAGGATTTGGTATTTGTTTAGTCTTTTAAAGTGAAACCATAACATGGTGTTTGATTTTTTAACCATGACAATACGTGATAAATGAAATGGTGAAAATGTAAATATGTTTGCAGCAGCATGAAACCTTTTAATTTTAAGTAATAATGAAATTTGTTTTGCGGTCATGGACATATGCAGAGATGGTTGGCAAAGATATTTTGCTTGAGACTCAAGAACCTGATAATAGGTGCAAAATTAAATAAGGTGTATGTCTCATTTGGAACGAGTACAAGTGAAAGAACTGGGAAAAAATTTGATGCAATTAAGCTGATTAAGATGTCTTATCACCTTCTTTTATGTGAAAACCATTTGTTCAAAGAAAGGAAATATTACCCTGTGAAGAGCATGGGCTTCAATAAATATTTATTGAACTGTAATGTCCCATTTGATAAGACTATCTCTCAACCCTGCTCAGCATTTTAATGATTCTACTCATAGCAGAATCGCTTTGCTTCTGAAATGTAGCAGGTGATTTGTAATTGTCCAGCCAAAGTTGGAATCAGTTCAGTTAGGACTCCCCCATGTTTATCCAATTGTAAGTAATGTCAAGAGGTGAGATGTTTGATGAAGGGGATATGATTTCTCATCTATGAAATGCTATTCTCATTTGTTCCTTTGGGGACTGTAGCTGTCAAAAGGAAAAAAAAAAAAGACAAGCTGAAAAAAAGAAAATCTTTATCCAAAGAGTACCGCAGAAATACCTATTTAACCCAGATTTTAAAGACCATTTTATAATCTTGATTAAAAAAATATAAGCACTTCAGCCCTTTCTAGTCAGCCACATAGAGTAAAATATGCTATTGGAGTGATCACCTGGTATTTGGTGAGTAACAAGTCAGTATTGATCACCCCTTATGAGTGCGGTGGCCTGAGAGCTTTTGGGTAGTCACATTTCATGGGAAAAAAACCATTGACTCTTACTTTTTTTCCAGTCTCCCATCTATAGATTTAGCCCCTGGTAGCTCTGGAATATCTTCTGGCTCTCTTAGCTTTCCAATTCTTACAAAATACTTTTGGTGTTCTCTCACAGGTAAAATATTTTATGTTACACAATTTTATGCTTCCAAGATGACACTATATTGACAATAGTAGAAAAAATATTTGTGAAAGTTTTATATACACAGCTCGGTCGCACAATTAGTTTCAATCAAATGTCCTTGGTGTCTGAGCTATAAATACTATTCTATAACACTGATAAAGCACAGTTTTGATATCTCATCTAAAAAATGCATTCAGTATTTGGATCCATTTGGAAAGCAGAGGCCTACCTGATTGTTTATAGATAACTGGGTTTTTTTTTTTTTTTGTAGTTTTTGTTACTGATGTAAAAGACCACCTAAGCTAATGTTTATTTATCTGGAGGACTTCTTGGCAATTGATTATAAACACACATTTAATTAACAAATGAATCACATGGATTAGATTTATACTGCCAGGGTTTTTTATTTTAATCATTTTCAATTAATAATACAAAGCATTTACAGTTTTATTTAATTCATAGCTGTAGTCTTGAAGATAAGCTGTGCTGGAAACGATGGTTCAGCTTTTTAACTGGCTTTGGTTTGGTTAAAAGATCAACCCCACAGTAATTTCATCTTGGAAGTGTGTGTGTGTGTGTGTGTGTGTGTGTGTGTGTGTGTGTGGTGAGGGGGTGGGGAGAGAGGGGGAGAAATATGAAACTCTTCTTATCAGTTGCCTTTTGAATAACACTTTATTCTAGCCATCAGCAATGACAGTTTAAAAAAAACATAGAATACCAAAGAAGGAAGACATATGTTCCCTATTTTTATGAATAAGTATTTCAACAACAGAACTCAGTTCTGTTCATGGAAATAGCTTCTTATACATATCTCTAGGACTATTTAGGTGCTCTAGCAATATATTCTATAACCATAGCCTGGGGTCTTCATCTTCCTAATCCCTGAAAGTTTTCCTTCGTTTTTTCTGTAACTGGGTAAGCCATAAACGCTAAGCATACTTTAAAATATTAATAACATAAAAACCTGCCATTAAATCATTTCTTCTCTGAGTAAGACATGCCCCTCAACAAATGTTTTTGTTAATGTTTATTTATTTATTTTGAGAGAGAGAGAGAGAGCGAGTGAGTGCGCTTGTGTTGTGCAAGCCGGGGCAGGGTAGACGGGGAGGGAGAGAGAGGATCCCAGCAGGTTCTGTGCTGTCAGCACAGAGCCCAGTGCAGGACTCGAGCCCAAGAACCGTCAGATCGTGACCTGAGACAAAATCAAGTCTCCGGTGTTTAACCGACTGGGCCACCCAGGCACGCCTAAACAATTTTTTTGATTGGATGAGGATACTCAGTGAGCTAGATCCTTCTAATGGGTGATCCACTTCTGAGACAAAAGGGGGCAATTCTGTAAGTTGTAAATCTTTTAGTTTATGAACAAGCCTTGTTTTGGGTATCAAAGCAGTGATTTAATAAAAGTAAATAAACACAACCTCAAAACACCTTCTTGTGCAAACTCTTTATAAGCGATGTGCTAGGCAAAAGATCAAATACACTAAAGGCATTTTATCCCTTCCTGTTAGGAGAGTAACCTAGGAAACAAACAGCATGGGTGTGTCTACTTATACCCATGCTGTAGTCAACCTCCAAGGACTGACTTCTTTAGAGTAATGCTTGGCCCAGCAGTGAATTCTCTGACAGCCCTGTGATTGGTAAAGGCATCAGGATGAGGCAAAGAATGGAGGCATAGGACATATACCTCATTGGTAGGGGGAGCGTGGCCTCAGGCTGATGAGGGTGTGATAACTCCGCAGGGCACAGGGGGTGGGAAGAGTTGGGGACAAACAGAACAAGTAACTCTCTGATAGTGTTTAAAGGGTTATACAAGAAGCATGGAACCCAGCTGTTCCATACTTTATGAAGGCCAGACAAGAAGGAATGGACTGAACTTGCAGTAAGAATTGACAAAGGAGGTTCTTAAGTACTGGAAACGCGCATGAAAGGCGGTTCTGTACTTGTCCCTTCACACACACATACATGCTCAGCTGTTAATCTCCGTTGACAGAGACCAGGCTGCAAGACCTTTGGAGGCCCTTCACAGTTTTATAGAAAGTCGAAAACTAACTGAATTGGATTATGTGACTCCGTGAACAAAAAATTCTGGTAAACTCTTCTGCCTTTCCAAACCCAAGGTCTGAAAGTCCTTTCAAAACAGTCAGGATATGTATAGTATCACTGGGAAGATCTTCTTCACAAGCCTGTTACTTTCGTCTATTGTGAGCCAAATAGAGCGTTTCCAGTTACTATGCAGACATCTGGTCATTTGCAATTAGGAGAAGCCATTCACTCAACCATTCTTTTATTCATTTCCTTTTAAAACATCCTTTTGAATGGCTATTTAGCTGATAGAGTCTGACTAATTTCACTAAAAAAATGAATAACTAAAAATTTCTAAGCACATGCAATTATGTATACATATATATTTTATAAATTAAGATGATTTTCCTCATTTGTACATCACTGAGCTCTCTGTCTTAGTCAATGTAGATAAGCCTGGAAAGGAATGGATGAGCATTTAGGATTATATTATATAGAGAGTTTTGTATTTTACTTTGTTAACGCATTGTCTATTTCACCAAAGTGACATTGAAAACAAGATTTTTACTTGGTGGATACTAATTAGTGCTTTTCTCCATGTTAGAGATTGAGTTGCTTTCATTTTTTTTCACTGTAATGAACAGTCCTTAGAATAAAAACTTAGAAGGAGAGTTGCTAAACCAAAGGGTAAGAACATTTTTAATGTTCTTAATGCTGCCAGATTGCTATTCAGAAATTCCATCAAAAGTGCCTGGAAGTGTCTTTTTCATTGCACCTTTACCAGTGTTAACTGTTAACAGCACTCAAGGTTTGGAATAACATTAAATGGTTTCTGATTTGAATGGGATTGATGAAATGATTAATATGTAGACAGGTTATCACAGGCATATGGGACTACCTCCCGAGCTTTTAAATGAAATCAATCCATCAAAAATGTTTTTGATTTCATTCACTCATGTTCATTCACTAATTTGAGAAATACTAACTACGTATTCAATAAGATCCTACTATGTGTCAGGCTGTGATCTCTATTAAAAAACTGGGTGGTGAAATTCCTGTGCTGTTTAGGTCACTATAATGTCTTGCCTAGTTTACTGCACCAGCTTTTCTCGTGCACTCCCTGGATTCTTTCTTTCTTTTTTAATATTCGCCACTGTGATGGTTAATTTTGTGTGTCAGTTTGACTTGGCCATAGGGTGCCCAGGTATTTGGTCAAACGTTATTCTGGTGTTTCTGTGAGGGTGTTTTGGGGTGAGATTAATACTAAATTAGTAGACTGAGTAAAGCAGATTGCTCTTCCTATATGGGTCAGCCTCATCCAATCAGGTGAAGTTACAAACAGGCTGACTACCCCGCTCCACCTCTGAGTAAGTGAGACTTCCTCCCACTTAATTACCTTTGGATTATAGCCACACCATTGGCTCTCCTGGTTCTCAGGCCTTCAGACTTGGACTTGAACCATATTACTGGATTTCCCAGGTTTTAAGCTTGCAGACAATGGATTGTGGGACTTTTCAGGCTTCATAATCTCATAAACCAATTCCTTATAATAAATCTGTCCCTCTGTCTGTCTCTCTCTCTATAAATACACACACACACACACACACACACACACACACACACACACACACATCTCTCCTATTGGTTGTTTTCTTGGAGAACCTTCATACAACTATGATAGCTAGAGTGATCTCTTTGAGAAAAAATCAAATAATCCTGCTTTTCCCTGTGGAATTATTCAGTGAGTTCCCTTTGCCTTACAATAAACCTCAAACCTTTTAACATGGTTTCCTTCATGATTTAGCCCCTCCTTTTTAGCAGCACTTCTTTATCTGTCTCCCTCAGTAAGTGCACTCTATCCTTATTGTAATTTTTATATTCCCGTGAACACTCCATGCTTTGTGACCATGCTGGGCCACCTCTCGTGCTATTCCAGCTTCTTAGTCATGTTCTCTTCTTAGTCTTTTCTCTGCCTCATTTCTGTTCGTCCTTTTTGTCTCAGCTTACACAGAAGGTCTTCTAGGAATCTCTTTAAATCTCTTAAATCTACTTAAAGAGCCCCAGCTACTTTTCCCACGAGAGCACTTACTATATGTCATAGTTGCCCACTTCCTTACCTGACGTTGCCGTCGGCATTGAGAGTCCACGAAAGCAGGAATGCTTCTATCATTTTTACTCCAGAATCCGGCTTCTAACATGGTGCCTGCCATTGTCTAGGCTCTTAATAGACACTTGAATAAATGAGTAGAGGTATTTGATGAGATTTTAGGGTTTCCTTTATATGCTCTATGATATTGCTGAGGTTGCTTTTTACTTGATGAGCCTGGTAACTCGTTGAATACATATGAGTCCTGGAACGCCTGGGTGGCTCAGTTGATTGAGCTTCTGATTTCGGCTTAGGCCATGATCTCGTGTTTGTGGGTTCAAGCTCCTCATCGGCTCTGTGCTGACAGCTCAGAGCCTGGAGCCTGCTTCGGATTCTGTGTCTCCCTCTCTCTCTCCCCTCTCCTCCTCGCTCTCTGTCCCTCTCTGTCTCTCAAAAAAAAAAAACAAAAACATTAAACAATTAAAAAAAATAGGTATGAGTCATGCCATTGACATTGTTTACAATATTAGACAAATGCAATTCTAGAAGATTAGTCCCCCATCTGGTAGGTGGACTGTTCAGGTACAGTACCCAGTGCATTCTGCTTTACCTGTGACTCCTTTCCTGTAACTACGATTTCTATCAGTGATTCTAAACTGGGGACAATTTTTTCCCCCCGAGGACATTTGGCAGCATCTGGAGACATTTTGACTGTCATGGTTCGGGGTTGAAGTGAGGGTCCTGCCGGAGTCTAGTGGTCAGAGGCCAGGGATGCTGCTAATGGTCAACATTGCACAGTGTAGCCCCCACAGCAAAGACTCATCAGGCCCAAACTGTCTAGGAGGCCAAGGTTGGGAAACTCTATATAAACCCAGAGAAAGTTTATGAAGAGCAAGCTGTCCCATGTGATGGGTTCACTGTAGTCACTTGATATCTGTGGTCTTTCCAGGATGCTGCATATTATTTGACCATTGAAGGAAAAAAAACAAAGGCAGGGGACCAGGCAGCCAAATGATGCACTGTATTATTGCATGGGAGCTGTTTTGGTGCTGTATTTTAACTCATTAACATTTAAAAATTGTTATGCAGCAGAAAAATAATTATGTCCTTTTAACTGTTGAAACAGAATCCATTTTTTCCAAGCATACTTTTTTTAAGGGCATATTGCTAAAACACCAACTGTTTTACAAGCACAGTAATCACATTGCGGTTGAGTATATTGTGTTTTGTTAGGACACACTTCATAGTGTGGAAAATGCATTTGAAAGTAATTCTTCTGGGCACAGTTATGGAAAAGAACAAAGGTGTGCTTTAGTTTTGCAAGTGAACAGTAAGCTGCAGAGTGACCCCCTCTGGCAAATGAAACGTGCAGTGGTTTCTCCAGGTGGTTTCGGGAAAGTTCAATATCTGAGTCTTTGACCTTCACTCGAAGGAGTGAGGAAGCTAAAGAAAGAAAGCGGGAGATGGAGAACATTTAAGAGGCTCGGAATGCTTCAATCCTTTTCAAGAGAATAGTTTATCCTGTTCCTAATCAGCAGTTCTGTTGGGCCCCTTCGCTTTGCACTTCCGACACCCAGGAAGGCGCTGCTTGTCGACCTGGTTTCACGGACCTGCATATCCACATGTGGAATTTCAGGGGGTTTCTGAATCGCTGCAAGTGTGTCCAAGACTGGCGTGCGTGCCAATTTAAGAGTTTTTCTCAAGAGATGTGTTCACAGCTTTATCGGAATTTCAGAACGACGGTGACTTGAAAGAGTTTGAGACAGCTCTTTAGGAGATGAGCATGTCCTGCTCTAGATGGAGTTTCTACATTTGTGTGTAGAATGTTCAAAATGCAGCTGCTTCATCACTAATGGGGTCTCCAGCTACTCACCGGTCTGTAGAGCTGCTGTGGGATGCCTGACTGTAAGATTTGCTTTGTGTTGTTTATTCTATTCCTACACAAATGGGCCTGGACGATCATAACTTCTACACTGATAGATGACTTCCGGACTTTTATTCTCTGGTTTGCCAAAGATGAGTTATAACTCACCCAACGCTGCCTTCATCTGATTTTTCCGCCTTGAAGACAACCTCACTTAAATGAACACATAGCTCTCTTATATTGATGTACTGTAATTTAGGATTAAATATGAAGGAAATTTAATAAATACATTTTATTAAAACAAAAGTAATAATAATAAGAAGAAAAAAGAGTAGTGCAACTTTATGTATTCTTCCTACACATGGAAATTCTGGTCTGATCTTGATTACGTTGATGGCCTTGGGCTCATCTGTGTGTTCCTTAAAGGGTTAAAGCTGGTCTCCTTCCAGCTTCGTATGGCCAGGCACACTGCCATCTCTACACATTATCAGCCTGTATGTGGCACAGAGGGGGAGGTGACACTGGCTCCTATAATTTACTTTGGAAACATGCAAATTCGCTTTCTCCTATGAGATAATTACGCAATAACCAGGCATGGATGAATCCTCAGTTTCCCTTTCTTCATAAGTTGCTGGTGTGTCTGACTCTGGATTCTTGTGCAGTTTGAACAGTCACGTTCTCTAGACTGCTTGCACTGGGGGTGGAGCAAGGCAGAAGGGACCGCTGTGTTATTAATAAAATATTTTCCTACCCTCGACATTTCTGTGTTCTTAGGAGAGGATTATGTGATTTAAGTTTGTAGAGTCACAATTCAGTGAGGGCTCCTAGACTCATAAACAGGTAAACTCTGATGATCAGAATAAGGAAAGGTGGCAAACATTTTAAAACAAACTGACAGTAGAAAGGCCCTAAATAATTATATTTTGAAATGGATGCATTCTACTATGAATAATATTCACTGTATATAGGAAGTACTTATTCAGTGCTAAGCTCTGAGGTTATTTTCTTCATATTAGTTTCTGATTGTAAATCATGGGTTTACAATGTTTGATCTGTGTAGAAATTAAAAAACATAAATATTAAATGATAGTGCTAGTAATGTATTGTATTTCCTCAATATCTTTTTTTTTTTAATTTTTTTTTTCAACGTTTATTTATTTTTGGGACAGAGAGAGACAGAGCATGAACGGGCGAGGGGCAGAGAGAGAGGGAGACACAGAATCGGAAACAGGCTCCAGGCTCTGAGCCATCAGCCCAGAGCCCGACGCGGGGCTCGAACTCACGGACCGTGAGATCGTGACCTGGTTGAAGTCGGACGCTTAACCGACTGCGCCACCCAGGCGCCCCCCTCAATATCTTTTTAAGGAAGGTTCTTGTCAGGATATTGGAAAATCAAATACCATATTATTCAATGTCTAGCATGAAATTGAGAGTTAAATGTGGGTCATCAGCATAAGAATTTAGATGCAGTCTTTCTTTTAACTTAAATATCTCGAAAAAACACGTAAAACAGGGGAGCCTGGGTGACTCGGTAAGTTAAGTGTCAGACTTTGGCTCAGGTCAGGATCTCATGGTTGTGAGTTCAAGCCCCAGATTGGGCTCTCTGCTGTCAGCATGGAGCCTCGTTTGGATCCTGTCTCTCTGCCCCTCCCCAGCTCGCTCTCTCTTCCTCTCTCTCAAAACTTAACACAATTTTTAGTCATAAGGGCTGTGGTTCAGAATATTTTATGGGTCATTTAAAGTTTGAGGAGACTTTTGTGTTTAAAAGTGACTTTAGCTTCAGACAACATTGGAGCTCTGGAGAGAGCTCGATCTACTCGTGCAGGTGGGGAAGCACTGAGAGCAGAGGTTAACCCAGGTTATAGTTGCATCGACATTAAGTGACAGGTAGTAATGCTCCACGTTGTCCTGGTTGTTCTACTGGGCATTTCACCAAGTTGGTTAAACAAACGCAATGGGAACCGCTCCAAATGATCTACTTAAGGTCAGAACATGCCCTTTTGATGTATAATTTACATCAATGAAAGTAGTATACCAAGAACATACTTATATAATCACATCGTAGCAAGAGTAAAATAGTACTCACAGTCTTTTGTTGGGCTTCATGTTGACTTAAGAACACGTTCTTTCAAGTTGCATTATTCTTAAACTACAACAACCTAAGGAAAACTTTTTTTTTTTAATTTTAGAAAGAGAGAGAGAGGTTGAGCAGGGGAGAGAGGGAGAGAGAGAGAGAGAATCTTTTTTTTTTTTTTTTAAATTTTTTTTTCAACGTTTATTTATTTTTTTGGGACAGAGAGAGACAGAGCATGAACGGGGGAGGGGCAGAGAGAGAGCGAGACACAGAATCGGAAACAGGCTCCAGGCTCTGAGCCATCAGCCCAGAGCCTGACGCGGGGCTCGAACTCCCGGACCGCGAGATCGTGACCTGGCTGAAGTCGGACGCTTAACCGACTGCGCCACCTAGGCGCCCCATGAGAAAGAGAATCTTAAACAGGTTCCATGCTTAGTGTGGAGCCCGACACGGGACTTGATCACTCGACCTTGGAATCATGACCTGAGCCTATATCAAGAGTTGGACGCTCAACCAACTGAGCCACCCAGGTGCCCCAGGAAAACATTTTTGAAATACCTTCCTTAATGTTTTAATTCAATAAATTACTTAAGTATTTATTGAGTGCTCCTGATATGTATATGCTACACAGACCATGGTAGCATGTGGACCTTGCTCTCTCACAACTTCCAAAGTAATTGGAGGAGGTAAAACATACTCCATGAAAAACTAAATAAAGCAGCACTTTGATGCACTATTTAAAGTAATGGTCTTTAAGATGACAATGCAAGAAATGGGACAAAGTAAGACACGCTTAGTTGCCATGGGATTTCAGAAGATAGAGAGGGAGAGAGCTTCAGGCTATGATAGAGAAGATTTTTTTTTTAGTATGAGGAGGTAGAATTAGAATTTACTTTTTTTAAGCTTATTTGTTTGTTTTTGAGAAAGAGAGAGAGTGTCTGCGTGTATGCATGCCCACACGCAAGCAGGGAAGGGGCAGAGAGAGAGGGAGAAAGAGAATCCTAAGCAGGCAGGCTCCACTCTGTCAGCACGGAGTGACAGTGTTGAGCTGTTCATGGGGCTCGATCTCACGAACCTTGAGATCATGATCTGAGCCAAAATCCAGAATGGGACGCTTAACCGATGGTGTTACCCAGGCGCCCTAGAATTTACTTTTGAAGATTGTGTAGGCTCTTAATATAGGTAAAGTAGAGAACTGAGGCCTTTCCGTTTGAGAACAGCCTGTGCAAATGACTCTGCACCGTGTGGTTGGAGGACAGTGAAGAAAGGAATTCAAATGTGGCGAAACATTTGTGAAGTGCATTCAACCGAGGCAGGCTGGATGCGGACTGTAGAAGACCTTGAACGACAAGGAGGGGAGTGTGCAGTTTACCTTCTATTCGATTCTGAGCCACTGAAGATTATTCAAATTTCCTCTGCCTACTGGTGTTCTCTCGGTAACCTTATGCATTGCAATGTCCCTTTTCGGTATTGGGACATAGAGTCAGAGAAAGTACAAAAATTGCTAAATTAAATGAAGTTCGGATTTCATGTCCAGCAAGAAAAAAAACAATGAAATTACTTTTTCCTAATCTAAAGCACTTGATAGCATATCCTTCTCAGGAATGAGCTAACTATGGGTACACTGTTCCTTAGCAATCGCTGTCTAAACACACCAGTCCATTCACCAAGGTCTCTTGTGTACATAGTGCTGGTCGAGGTGTTTGTTTTATCCCACAGTGAACTGCACGTTGCACCTGCCATCAATCACCAGTCATAGGTGTGTCTCTTAATTGCCATTTAAAGGTCTTCTGAATGTGACTTATATGTATTATTTTTTGCCTTTTTTCACAGGCTCTAAACAATTCCTTGTTTAGAGCCAGAAAAGGATGCTGAAGATCGACTATTACATTCTTTTTAGCTTTGCCTTCTAATTTGAAAGAATCAGGAATTGTTGGTGCTACTCAGGATTACAATTCCATTGGTAAGAGCTTGCCGTATATCTCCTTGAAATAGGAGGATCAGTGTTTTTCTAATGGCAGGGACCAGACGATCTCATCACTTCATGTCTGATGTTTCAAAAACAAGAAGGTAGATCCTACAGATTATAATTCGGTGACTATGAGGTTATTGCTAAGCAAAATTCTAGAGTCCTATTCAGGAATAGTTTTGAGAGTGTTTAGAAGATGAGCCCTTGATCACTTTCAGCTAATATACTAGAAACAGCTTATCGCAGACTGCTCTTATAGACTGTTTTCCTTTATTCAAATCGTCTTTTCTGAAGTTTGTTTATTCACTTAACAAACATTTATAAGTCCAACTCCATAGTAGGCACAATACTAAGACCTTTCTTTCTAGCTTTCTTGTTCACAAGAGAGGCATGGATCATACCCCTAGGGAGCTTATGTTTCACTAGGAGCAATGAACTCAAATAAAACTCAAAACAAACAACAAGAACACCCAGCAGAAGGAAACACTTGAGGACATAAAATAATTTTAAATTGCCGATATGTCTGTGAAGGAACCAAAGAGGATGAGGAAAATGTTGAGAGACCTATATGTGTAGGTGCCCAAGATCATTGCTGTAGTGAAACTTACATGTTACTTAGGATCCTTCTTAGAGTCAGCTGGTTTGTGGTAATAAATAAACTAAAAGGTCTTAGGTTCAACCTAGTAGAAATTTATATCTAGCCCTGGTAATGGTCCTGGATGGTGTTGAGACAGGCAGGGTAGTTCTGCTTTATGCAGTCACCCGAGGGCCCAGGTTCATTCAATATTAAAGCTCTGTCATCCCATAGAGTAGGGTTTCTTAACCTTGGCACTATTGACTTTGGGGGGGGGGCTGTCCTATTCATTGTAGGATTTTTAATAGCATCCCTAGCCTAAAATCACTAGAAACCAATAGCCCTCCCCACTGCCTCTTCTTGACAGTCAAAAATGTCTCTAGCCATTTCTAGATGTCCTCGGTGGGGCAAAGTATCCACAGCTCTAAGGCCTCATTATCATTTGCATTCAGCAGGTGGAAGGTGAAAAAACACAGGAGAGGCAGACCCATTCTCTTTGAAGCTCAGATCCAGAAACAGGAGATCATTCTTCCACTTATATTCTTTTGGAGAGACCTAAGTCATGCAGCCACGCCTAACTTAAAGGGAACTGCGCAATATAGTCTAATCATGTGCTCAGCTGCCATCTTGTTATTATGAAAGAAAAAAGTAAAACATTTTGGTGGCTACTACTGGCCTTTGCCACACGTTTCAAAAAATTAACAGCGATACTTATCCCATAGTTTTGGAATCTATGAACTGTTGCTATCAGCGTGTTATGCTTGTGAAATATTTGTGTTATACTTAATGGAGGAACAGTCTTGTCCTTAGATCATCCATTATTCTTGTTTCTTCATAGTTTTAGTGAACAAAGTCACATGTAGGCTACAGGCTTAGTGAAAGTCACTGCAAGCCTAAGGGAGCTCTCCAACGTGTGTGATGTGGCACTCTCACGTTGACTAACATCTTACTTTGAGTAAGTCTGGTTTTAACAATTGCGTCTTAAAGATATGTAGAGAAAACAATACTAGCCTAGAGGAAAAGAACAAAAAGCACTACAGGAAAAGGAAATAGGCTCACCAAAGGAGATCAAAAAATCACTGGGTAGTTAGCAAGCAGATACCTTTTATTATATAAAGGAGTCATATTTTTTTAGAGCTGCAGATATAAAATTATTCCTCATGGAAAAGTAAACTATAAAACTTACACAAATATTAGAGTCAGTAACATTTTTTTTTGTTAGGTTTGAATGAAGAATTTAAACAGTGTGGCCATTAAATAGTAGTGTGCATCATCTCTGAGAAGAGAGAGCAGAAGCAGCAGCAGAAGAAGCAGGAGGAGGAAAAGGAGAAGAAGGAGGAGGAGAAGGAGGAGAGGAGGAAGAGAAGGAGAAAGAAAAGGAAAAAGGAGAGCAGAGTGTCTCTTTTGATAGTATGCTTAGCTATTCCTTAAGGCGGGACTCAGATCATTCTTCAGGATTCTCCTCTACCTTCCTAGTATGAACACACATATGGTGACTGAAACTTGAGTTAAACTAGATTCTCCATGCTGGTCTTTGGCCTCTTTCCAGGAAGCTAACTCCACTGAGAAAACAGACTATCCTGAGGGATTTGGTGCAGTTTGTATGCTTCCTAATCAGATTTCTCTGAGTTAGACTTTTCCTTCAAGAAATTCCTCTCCAGATACATTTTTTTTTTAATATTAATGGAATCTTATTGTGTTTTTGTCAGGTAGGTTGTAGGACACATTCATAACTAAACATCTGGTATCTTTTTCCTAAAAAAAAATTAAATTCTGGCTAGAGTGGTTTCATCGTACATTTCCAAAGAAAGATTTCATAACACATATGTTCATATACTCTTGCCCTGGAACGTCAAAATCAACGTCTATTTCACTTTTGATTTAGTATGTTCTCTTTGGCAATTTGCTTGCTCTAGAAGCCTACTTCCCAGATCTGTTCTTTCATCTGGAACTAAGATTCTTATTATGAAACTGTGCTACAGACCCACCATTGGAAAACATCCCTCTTTGGGGTGTAATTTGGCACCTGCAGACAGGCAGAGCAACAGGATGTGACAATTTAGGACGAGAAAACAATGGTATATATTGTACTACAGCAGAGTTCGACATGATAGAAGCAATTTGAAGAGGCCAAATGTAGTTCGCAAAGACACTTGTTCTCTAAGGAGTCAGCACTGATTCTTCCGGATATGCTGGGAGCATGTTTAATTAAAGCAAAAAAATACATTAGTTGTTTTTTTTTTTTCTTTAAAATGTAACAACTGGTTAGAGTTTTAAAGCTCTTAGTTTCTGGATACAAGTTAGTTACTAGTGGCAGAGTACAAACTTCAGTGGGTTAGCTTATTTTCCATGCTATTGCTTACCCAATGATTTTGAAAGCAAAGCAGGACCTTAAATGAAGGCAGGAAACACATGGGGGAAAACTACCTTCCTACTGGTGGGAATACACAGTGATACGAAAGTGCCCAGTTCAAGTGATGGTAGGTCTCTCAGCTCCCTTAGTGCATATTCCACATTTTCTCACTTCGTTCAAGCCCCCAGCCTGTTGCTCCCCATATCTTCCCAGTTCGTCTCAAGCTCCCTCAATTTATGCCCTTGAAAGTCACTTTCTCCCTCTTTCTTGGTTTCTGAGGGAGAAGTGTTTTCCTCTTCTTCCCCCCTCCCTTTTTTTTTGTGTCTTTAATGTTATATTTGGTGCATCTGCCAGAACATTAGCACCTTTAATTTCTGTTTTCAGTGGTCTTCCCCCATCCTACAAGATGGGACGTGGAAGATGACCCAAAGTCCTTCAAGAAAATTTTTCAAGCTATTTTGCCTTCATTCTCGATCTCTTCTTGGAGCTTGCAGCCTCCGACCCTCATCACTCGATCATTCCTTAGTCTTTGCAAATGAACATTTATATGCTACCTTCCTAGACTTTTCATATACCTGTTAACTGACCATTGTTTCATTCTGTTTCCTCTTCTAAATTCTCCCAAGTAGGTGGTTTCCAATCATCAGCTCTTGGCCATGACCAGTCTCCTTACTTCTCCAGATTGGCAGTATCAGGCACACTCAACTCCTACTTTGAAGTGGATAATTAGTGATGATGCTATTGCCATGCTTATATCTCGGTGGGGATTATACTCCACATTGCCAACTGCCTGCTGCAAATCTCTAAGTGCAGCATGTTCCAAAATCATGAAAATGCAACTTCTGCTCTCTCTCCCTAAACCGCCTTCTATTTTCTACTGTCCCGGTTCTTACATGTAATCAGTCGCTAAATTCTCAGAAGTTTACTTCTACTACCTCTCCCGTCATCCTCTTCCTTTCTCTTGGCACATTCTTAAAGAAAACTGGTACCCTTTTACCAGTTTTCTAAATAATCTTTATGCCTTCTATATTCTGTTTCTTTAAATTTGTTTTTTTACGGTCATCACATTAAATTCCAAATCATTGTTTCCCATGAAAACTTTCAATGGACCTTCCCTCCATACAGCGTGTAATTGAAAACCTCTCAGCCTGGCACTGAAGTTGTCCCTTTGTGCTACAGTGGGAAAGAATAATGCTTCCTAAGTGTCCTGAGGAGATTAACTGACCCTCCGTGAAATCAGGGAAACAAAATTTGAGTTGACCAGGACTATTTGCTCTTTTTGTTCATGCGGCATTGTTGTCATAATTTGGCTTTGAAATACTTTCTAAAACTATTGGTTGTAGAATTTCACTTGAAATTGATGCTGGTTTGCTACAGCTCTTCAGCGTTTATCATTTTAGTTTGACAAGGTTTCTTCCTATTTGCCCTCAACCACAATCGCATTTTATTGCTACAGTAACTACTTACTTCCGTTTAAAATATAAAAACAAAACATTATCTGCTCCAATTAAGATAG
Source organism: Puma concolor (assembly GCF_028749965.1). Lineage (NCBI taxonomy): Eukaryota > Metazoa > Chordata > Mammalia > Carnivora > Felidae > Puma > Puma concolor. Next base: position 147,057,998 of record NC_141674.1, on the reverse strand, counting down.
CTGTTTTCATTCGAAATGAAAATCGCGGCTGAGATGATCATTGTCTTTCCAGGAGAATTAACAATGATGAGAGTAATAAGTGATCCTCAGATTATAATCAGATGATTTTTCTACCAGTTACAATGAATTATGGTTTTGGTAACTGCCATATTGGCATTTAGAGATCCACTAATCCAAAAACTAGAAAGTATTTATGGACGCATGCAACCTTCATTGCCTGTTTATTTCGAAAGCAAGTGTTAATGGAGGTCAATTAGAAAAGACAATAATTACTCTCACTTCAATAGCTTCTGCATGCCCACCAAATTTCTTAACCAGACAAAACCAAAAATATAACCTGGAAAGGAAGCCCTTCTAAATCAAATTACATGAAGTATTGAATTCATTACACTTTTTGGTAAATGGGTCATAATATTTGCCTCAAGCTGTCACACCTTGAAAATGTACTTGTCCTAGTCAAGGTTGCTGATGTCACGCTTAGGAGCTCACATCCTGGGAGAGGTTAACAGTTGAAGCTGAGGTGTATCTGGTTCAGCCCTGAGGCAGAAAAACTGGATGAAGCAGTTTTCTCCCCCTTCCCCTGCACAGAGTATGCGATTTGTGCAACAGCTTTGGCTTGGCAAACAGGGAAGTGTCGCCGCTAAATCGGCTTTACTCTAAGGGCACAGTGTGCCTGTTTCTCAACTCAGTGATATCCAAATCCAGGACCATTTCACTTCAAGTGGAATACACACACAGAGCAAACATTCTCAAGGTCAGATGTGCGTGTTCTTTATTTTCCACTGCAGGTGCCATTTTCCTTGTTCAGAAAGTGGTACAGAACTCACTCATGCTCCGGAACAGTAAACTCCACAGGAACAAAATTGGAAGAGTACACTCTTTTTTAAGGAGAAGATGTTAGGCAATCAGTGTTTACGGGGTGATCAAACAAGGGGAGGCGTGGCAGCCCAGATTTGTCTTCCTGGGCACAGGTTGGACGGTCTACTTGTGGGGTGGCCAGATTACTATGGCAGAAGAGAAGTGAACAATCGAAGCAAGTCACTATATAATTCCCGCAAAATTCCATGACTTTTCAGTGTCAGTAGTTCAAGCAGCAGGAGGATTGGGGACAAAGCCATTTGGATTATTCCTTCTTTTCCTATTTTCTTTGGATAGAGTGATTAGCTGTACAATGCTGTACATTTTGAGCGTGCATGTGCGTGTGTATAGTTGTTGTTATTATTTTGCAGGATGACACAGCTTATGTTTGTATAAACACGATTCAGCAACTTGATAAAGCAGACCCTAATGGTCTGGATGCTTGTTACGGACTAGAGAAGTGTGGATTTTTCTTTTCCTTCTATCTCATATTATTGTAGACAGCGTCACAATTACAGATGGATGGGTCTTTTACATACACGGGCTCCGCAAACACCTCTGGGTTCCCCTCCACCTCTCAGTACTGAATGCTGTTCTATTGTTTCCTTTCAGGTTGTGCCACTTCATATCTCTTACCTTTTTTCCCCTCAGTTTTATGTAAATTGTGTGTGGATAATGGAATGAAATGGTTTCCATGGAGCTGAACAAATATAGGTCATAGTGTAAGGAACTCTTCCTCTCCTGAAGTACACAGGTGAATTTGCATATAATTTTAATTATTCAGTTTTATAAGTAGGACTGAAACCGTGAACAAAGTTGAGCTTCTGTGAGGTAGACCTTCATTTTCCCTCATAAAATATGTCTGTGTAGATACAATAAAAACTCACACTGCACAAAAATGTTAAAACTTCGTGGAGGAAAATCAGATGGGAAATCTGGGTTTTCACGTATGTTTTTATGACTTGTTAGCTGAGTGACTTTACGGTTTGTGTCTCAATGCAGCCGCTGTAAACCTCTAAACGCGCTTGTCTTTTTAAGCCTCCCATTCATTTAGTCTACTCGCCTTCATTTATTAACGCATTAAGTAACTCATTCAATAAATGCATAGGCTTTGGAATCAGACAGACCTGCGATTCAATCCCGGTTACACTCCACACTATCTTTCATTCAGGAAAGTTAGTGAGCCTCGATGAACGCGAATTTCTTCATGGGTGAACACGGGCTGATCATTGCTACCTTACAAGGTTGCCGTGGTGCAGAAGGACACGTACATATACATTACCTGATCCAGGATCTACCGCATGATAGGTGATACAGACGCCACGAGAAGGCAACTTGCAGAGCTCCAGATACAGGAAATGTTTCTGATCAAGAACATCAGCTTCTGTGACTTGAAGTTCACCAATGCATTGGCAGTGAAGCCACGTGTAAAAGGCTCCCGGCCGACGACTGGGTGCACCGGGGATGGTAATGCAGGTTTATTCCTGGAAGACAAGAGCCCCTCCTTAGCATGGGCTGCTTTGGCTCAAGGACACCTTGATGGTCTTGGTCTTGTTGAACCTTCCTGAAACCGCAGGGCAGTCTAGGACACCACACCTAACCTTCCTTCTCTTTTACTTGCATGGCGGTCTGAATGGTCTCCCAGCCTTTCTCAGCTCCTCCCTCATGTTCTCTCACAGAAGTTTCTCCTGATAAAACCCTTGCCTCTTGGTGTCTGCTCCTGGGAGACCTCACATGAATACAGGTGCTCATTAGTAATAGTTGTTGTAAAGATTATGTTTATTACCCAATATGTGCAAAGCACTTTCTTGGGCTCAGTGTATGACACAAAGCTGAATGAAGCGTATTTCATTATTTCAAAGAAGTGGGATCACGATACTGATGAGTTGTGTGATAAGGCCAAAGGATATAATATTGAAAACTTTTACCCCTTGGATAAGAAGTACCATAAAAATTAATGATGGACCAAATAAAATTAAAGGGCACCTTTTCAAACACTCATTAGAAATGTGACACCTGTGCGTTTCTAGTCGCCTAATATCACTTTGCTCTAGCATGATTCCTCAGGCTAATGTTTGAGAAGGATATATGCAATAAAGGATTTATAATATGGACTTAATTTACTCTAAGATGGGCTGTGTATTTTGGTTATCATAGTTCCATTGGAACTATGAACGGGTTGGCAGTGGGGCTTTGATTAAGTAGACTTCTCCCACTATTGTGATCTTGGGTCTGCTGTAAGATCCTTATACGCCTCATTTGTCAAACTAAGTTTGAATCAGATGAGCAAAAGATCTCACATTCTCTGAACTTCTAAGTTCAGTATCTCAACACCTTTTCAGACAGATGGATAAGGTGATGATTGGAATTTTGAGACGCGTCATTTTTTTTAAGGCTTCCATTACTGAACTGACCATCCCCACTGCTAAGCTTTGGAGAACAGTTTCCGGAAAGAAAATTGGCTTTCCTCTTCCTTTTTTTTACTGTCTCTCAACCAGTAAAGATATGTGTATACATGCATGTGTATATATTGGCATGGGTGTGTGTGTGTGTGTGTGTGTGTGTGTGTGTGTAAGTTTTGGAAATAGAAGAGAATGTTACTTTTAGTTAGAAACGAATTACTGAGGGGAGCCTGGGTGGCTCAGTTGGTTAAGCATCTGACTTTGACTCAGTCATGGTCTCCTGATTCATAAGTTGGAGCCCCACATCAGGATCCGCACAGAACTTGCTTGGGATCCTCTCTCTGCCCCTCCCCTGCTCTCTCTCTCTCTCTCTCTCTCTCTCAAAAATAAATAAACATTAAAAAAAAGAAAAGAGTTATTGGATATTGCTTTTAAAGTTTTGATTTGTTTTGCTTTTCAATAATTATTTTTAAAAAGCTTATAGAGCACTGTAGACATAATTCATTAATTTTCACTCTTGCAGGCAATGGAAGAGGGAGGCGTACGTTATTATTACAGTTTTACAGATTAGGATCTTAAGAAACCCAAATTTGAGTGGCTTTTTCAGCTTCAGGAATAGATCTGACACATGCTGATTTCCAATTTCCATTTAACTCTACAGATATTTCCTGTAATTGAGGAAAATTGTATTAACAAGTCCAAATATCTTGAATTTTTGCCTTTCATCACAGTATTGCTGGATACCAGAAAAAGTCATTAATAGCTTGACTGTGTAATACACATACCAAAGGGTGGATTAATAAGAATTATCATCCATGAGGCAAAATAATTCAGTTCAGTTATTTCAATCAGAGCAATGATTTTTCATTTTAACACCGAAGTTCCTAAATAAGCTGTTCAGGAAATTCATGTTTGAGGTGGGAAGTTTTCAATTTGTATAACTTTCCTGTCTTTCTCTGCAACTCCAAGGTAGTATTTTGCACAAAATCTGAGATTGTTGCTGGTGCTTTGGTCACTGATGACAGTCCTTAGGACTGTTGAATTTGGAACTTGAGTATATTTCAGACTTATCTTCCCCAGTGCATCCCTCCGACAAGATTTCATCAGACCCAAGGGCCCTAGATTGACTGCCTACTTCTGTCTGCCTTCATTATCCTTGTAGATTCAGCTTGGGTTTTTTCATAGGATGCACACTTTTTTTTTTCACACTGAGTATTAAAGTTTAGCATCTGCAACATCTTCCTCTTCAGCTGGTTGTGCTGTTATATAAAGTATCTATGGATTGACCCTATCCTTATAGCACTGATTATTTAGTTCCTGGAGACTCTCTGAAGTCATTTGTGTAAACCTAAGTTGTTCTTTTTTTTTTTTTTTTTTTTAATGTTTTACTTATTTTTCAGAGAGAGAGAGAGAGCGTGCAAGTGTGGAGGTACAGAGAGAGAGGGAGACACAGAATTGAAAGCAGGCTCCAGGCTCTGAGCTGTCAGCACAGACTCCTATGCAGGGCCCAAACCCATGGACTATGAGATCATGACCTGAGCCGAAGTAGAATGCTTAACTGACTGAGCCACCCAGGTGCCTCCTGAGTTGTTCTTAAATATGTCAATAATGTGCTTTCTCAGTGAATGTATAAAAACTGAAATTTACATGAGGTGCTATTAGCCTAATTCTGGCATGAAATTATGTTCCTTATTCCTTAAGCCTGTGGTTTATTCCAGAACTTTGGTATATTCTTTTCCTAAAGTTCTTATGTCTACCTTGAAGTTTCCAGCATCACTCTGCTTTTATGCTCAATAAACCTCCAGACTTTTCTCCCATTAATATGTACACAGAAAAGTGCTAAGTATAGCCTTTTTCAATTTTTTTTTCTATAAACCTTCCTTAAACTTGTATCAGCTGTTCTTGCTTGAATCTGTGTGAGCCAAGATCTGATTTTGCACAAAATTGCACTAGTCATTTTAAGTTTAGCATCCCAACAATTTCTGGTGTTCCGCATACAGCCATAACTTCAAGGCCTCTGTTATCTGAAGGGTGATGACCTCTTAACTGGAGAAGTATGTCCGGTCATTTATCCACAGTCACAGACTTGACATCTTTCTCTGAATATTTATATAGGTCAGCTCTTGGGATATTCCAGGGGAAAAAAAGCTTCCATGGCCAAATCATTTTAGGAATTCCTGCCTATTCAAACCCTTCATGCCTTCGTTTTTTGTTTTGTTTTGTTTTGTTGTTTTTTTTTGTTTTTGTTTTTGTTTTTGTTTTTTTGTTTTTTTAGGTGGAGCTGCCCTCAAACTTTGATTAGGAAAAAAAAAAAATTGTCCACAGCCTGTTTTCCACCATTTGGGGAAAGAAAGTTCCCATGGCCTTTTTTTTTAAAGCTTATTTATATACTTTGAGAGACAGAGATAGAGAGAGAGAAATGGGGGAGAGGAATGGGAGGGGGGAGAGGGAGAGGGGGGGGGAATCTTAAGCAGGCTTCATGCTCAGTGCAGAACCTGACACAGGGCTCGATCACTCAAACCTGAGATCATGACTTGAGAGGAAATCTAGAATCAGAGGCTTAACCGACTGAGCCACCCAGGCACCCCTCCTATGAGCTCTTTTTGTGATATAATTCAGCTTCCTAGAAAATTTACTGACCAGAAGCTCTAACGTGTAATCCAAGCATCCTCCTGTTTTGGAGCCTATTGTGAAATGCAATTTGCCTTTGCTTAAATGCTGTTATTTAGATTGTTAACATCTTGAGGGAAGAGGGAATATCTTTATGTGACTCTGTAACATGTTGACATGCATTAAATATGTGAGTAAAATCAGTACTTTTATCAAATACATTGGTGTGAGCCAAATAAAAAGTAGAACACTCTTGCTATATATGTACCTGGGTAATGGGAAAGTCCAGCATCTCTTACTAAAGACCCTATGCCTTAACAGAGGAATTCCTTTTTTTTTTTTTAATTTAAAGTTTAGCTAATATCCAGTGCAATATTGGTTGTAGGAGTAGCATTCAGTGATTCATCACTTACATACAACACTCAGTGCTCATCACAAGGGCCCTCTTTAAGACCCATCACCCATCTAGCTCATGTCCCACCCACCTCCCTCCGTCAACCCACAGTTATTTCTCTACTGTTAGAGGGTCTTGTGGTTTGTTTCCCTCTCTCCTCTCCCCACCTTCCCATACGTTCACCCATTTTTTTTCTTAATTTCCACATATGAGTGAAATCATATGGGATTTGTCTTTCTCTGACTGACTTATTTCGCTTAGCATAATACATTCTAGTTCCATCCATGTCATTGCAAATGACAAAACTTCATTCTTTTTGATGGCTGAGTAATATTCCATTATGTATATATTTATTTATATATATATATATATATATATATATATATATACACCACATCTTCTTTATCCATTCATCAGCTGATGGACGTTTAGGCTCTCCCCATAGTTTGGCTATTGTTGATAATGCAGCTATAAACATAGGGGCACATTTATCCCTTCGAATATGTATTTTTGTATCCTTTGGGTAAATACTTAGTAGTGTAAATGCTGGGCCAAAAGGTAGTTCTATTTTTAACTTTGTGAGGACCCTCCATAGTGTTTTCCAGAATGGCTGCACCAGTTTGCATTCCTGTCAACAGCTCTTGTTTCCCAAGGTGTTGATTTTAGCCATTCCACCAGGTGTGAGGTGATAGATATCTCATCCTGGTTTTGATGTGTATCTCGTTGAGCATCTTAATCCTTAAGAAAAAATCCTTAAGAAAAAATCCTTAAGAAAAAAAATCCTTTTTTTTCTTAATCCTGGCTATGTAATAGCATCACTTGGAGTGCTTTAAAAAACTTGTGATATACTGGTCCCCTCCCAAACTAATTAAATTAGAATCTTTGAGAAGCAGGAGTATATGGGGCCTAAGCATCAGCATTAAAACTCTCCAGAAATTCTAATATACAGCCACTGGTTAATTAATGAACCATGAGTTAGTGAAATATCAATGAATTTCTGATGATTTTCTTTATAAGTTGGTGCCACACAGTTGGATTTCTCTGCCTATGGGTCATCTCCTGAGGAATTGCTACGAATTCCCAGGACTTAAACTGCATAAGGCACACACACATTGGGGTATGAGATGACCTGTGTCTGTGCTGCCAAAGAGCTGACTTGACCAGCTGGTAAAAGCCAATTCAAGGGCAAACAGAAGCCTGAGATTACCCCACAGGAGCTGTTCTCTGAGCTTTAGGTTTCCAGAAATAGAGTGAAATCGGTCTGGATTTCCACAGGCTTTAGTGTCAGAAGAGAGTCAAGAGAAAAGAAGCTATGGGTCACCTCCCCTCATCTTCATTCACATACTTACAGACACCTCTCTCTATAGCCCCAGGGTCCAGGCCCTTCATTTATTTGTCTATTCCCTTTGGCCATTCAGTCTGATCAACATCTACTGGCCAATTGAGGACACAGGTACGGTATGCCAACATCATAAAGGATTAATGGCAATATAATGTATTTACACAAATACAACCAACAGAACCATAAAGAAACCAATGGAACCATAAAAAAAACCAACCCTGCCATCCATTAACACCCAAGTAATATACATCTGGCGAAGTAAGCCAATGCTTTCTGTTGGAATCATCCCCGATTTCACAAATCACCACCTTTCTGCCTCTTCACACTGTTGGTTTGTCTCTCGGTGCCCTGAGCTCGGTTCTGAGTATGAGGAGTCTGCCTACCTTAGTTTGGTCACAGGGATCTGTCAGTGTCATGGGTCTCCTGATATGGGCAAATACCCAGGTCACATGGTAGGTAGGGCTGGCTGAGTGGCTGCTGAGATTTTGATCTCTTCAAACTCCAAGGAGGTTGGACAGGCTCAGGGTGGAAGATGTCACTGGACAGCCTCCTCCGAGTACTCCAGTAAGTACTGCAGATACGGACACTTTCTATGTGTCTTATGACATGAAAGAGTTTGGGAGGTGTATGTTTTTATGTCCAAAACTGGATTATTTGATTTGTGAATATATATATATTGTATAAAATATTATATCTACTTAGCAAATGCCATTTACTAGAAAACAAAACTCTGTATTTCATTATATCACTTAAATTTTGACACGAATTAATTATGCGTTGGGCCACAAGGAGACCTAATTTCCAGGAAGGAATTTCTTCCAGATGTTTCTCAGGCAATTTATCTTTTTTGAATCTTCAATCTTCAGAAAAATCAGTTGAGAATTCAGAGAAATGGGAAGAGGCGTTATAATTCTCCTGTGAGAATTAAAGAAGCTACTGGTTTAAGGAATCCACTGATGTTAAATCCAAAGCAAGAGCAGAAAACACTGACAAGGGAGTTGAAACTCCAGAAACTGCAGTGGGGGCAAGGAGGAAAGAAGTGGTCACCACCTAATCAGTCAGTCTTGCTTATAGTTGTTGCCTGGTTATAAGTGTGTGTTTGTGGCCCTGTCTGTTGCTGCTGTAGCCATTCTTTCACATTAAACAAATATTAGTAAGTCCAGGCACATAATATATTTTATACAAACCCTATGAGTGGTCTTCCATGACATAAGAAGTTTTGAAAGACAGTAACTCTTTAAATTGGAAATTTCACCATGTGAGTCTGTATAGTGCTGTTAACTTTGCTAGGTGATTTGAATGTTGCCTTATTTGAAATCTACCCAATATCGTTCACTACGGTTTTCCAGCATTTGAATATTTGCCAGAGGCTACAGTTCTTTGTACGTACTTTAATAGAAAAAATACCAGGTAAAGAAGGGAATTCAATACTCAGATAAGAAGTCAAAAACCAATCTAAAATCTAAGTTAGCAAAAGCAATATCGATTTCAACAGCAAAACCAGAATCGGAGCAAGCAGACAAAATATTTTCATTGTTCAAAAAGGAATTAGTTCATATGGAGTAATTTGCACCCTGACACCCAGCTTGAAAGTACTTTTGGATGCACTCTTAGCATTGCAAAATGAAAGAAGCTTTTCTACATCTTTAATATTTGTCATGGAACAAAGGTCACGACTATTGGATAGGGTAATTAATGCTTTGTATGTTTCAAATTTCATTGTAAGAGTAGTGGCTCTTAAAATATTAACTCTTGACGGTATTTAAAAAGTTTTTAAATAGGTTTTTATTGGAATTTTTGTGCTACTAATTTCTTTTATTGTTTTGAATTATCGAATGTTTATATCATGTGGAAATCATTTTTATATGTTATTGAATTTCATAATATATATTGTTTCATAATATTAACAAGTCATGCAATTGTTATTACATGTTTTGTTTACAGAAAAATCTATCAAAGTTTAATAGAAAATCTCTATCAGAAAAATAGTTTGCTATTTAATATTATGGCCATTCCTTTTTAATTAAAAACACATAAAATGAAAACTGCACAATGCTATGATTTGGGAAAACCCAAAGAGTTTTTTGTGTCCTAGGATTGAAGATTAATATCAAGAATTTGCACCATTAAAATACAAATGAGATATCCTGGGGGCCAGTACCAGGGAAAGAGGAGAGCAACATGATGCCCCGGCAGGGGAAAAGTTGGAGGGTTAAGCCAAGTTCAATTACAGGGTGTCAGGACAGAAGGCTCCAGGAGCAGAATGGCATGGACACCAGAATTGGAATCCTGAAGACACATCAAAGTCAGGAAACATCAGAGGCAAATGAGGGGGCAGAAGGGGAGTTAAAAAAGAAACTAATTCCAGGGATCAACATCTTCTGGAATCAAGATTGCTTTAAAATGGCTGAGCGTGGATCTCTGAGGTCGGTGAGGCAAGAGATCTTAAAGGAACAGCTTATTGTCAAGTGCCACCTCCTGCAGAGTTTGAGGATTTAAAGATACACATTTGATAAATTCACCGTTTGGTAATAGACCAGTGGGAGATGGCGATAGGAAAAAAATCTATTTCTATAATCAGAACTTTCCTTACACTTCATGGATTATGTGTGCATAACTTCTCTCTTTTCCTAATTTCTAAGCAGAGGACTATCTATGACAGGAAGACAGAGAAGGGAGGGCACAGAGCTGAGGAATGACATCTGGGGAAGTGGTGTCATTCATTAATCTGAGGAGGAGAGACAGTTGAGGTTTTTATTCTTTTTCTCTTCTTATACAAAAGGGAAGGGAAGTATTCTTCGTCTACGTTAAGTGAGGGACCTTCAACATACTTGTAGAAATTGGAGGTGCCTAAGAGAAACAAAGATTGCCATCCTGGTCCTCTTCAAACTCCTATTAATGTGATCTCCGTGACTACTTGGGCAAGAGGAGAAGACAGAAAGAAATGTCAGGTAGAGAGAAGAGACCCACAGCACAGTGTGCTGTGGCACAGACTGGTTTGTACTTCTGGCCCACGGCAGTCTGTACAAAGTGGCCAGACCTCATCCGATTGGCTGAAGGCACACCTACAAGGACTGGATGAGTGATCCCGCTGCAAGAAGCAGGGAGGAAGCCTACCTACTAGGTTGGAAGAGGTTGATCCACAGAAGTCTCCCATAGAAGGTGTCAGCTGAGATGGGGGGGCGGGCTGCACCTGTGCCCTTGTGGGGTGCCAGCACTTGTGCACTGGCCACCGGGATGGCTCCATGTAGCAAAATCAGCACAGTTGATTCCAATTGCACATCTAGGTTCTTTTCTCTTTTAAAACTATTTCTCCCGGGTAATCGTAATCCATGGGTGTTTCAGTGTCATTCCTGCTGTTCCAATTGTATTGATCTTTTCAAGTTCTTTAAATACACCACTCTCACATTGGTTTCAGGGCTTCTATGGATGCTGCTCCGTTTGCTCAGAACACTTCCTCCTGCTCAGTGACTCACCAACTCTTATTAATTCTAAGTTTTGCTTAAATGTTGCTTCTTTAGGGAGGTCTTCCTTAAGTCTCTGGTAGTTTTCTCCTCCATAAGATATGCTTTCTTACCACCCTGAAATTCCACTTTCTAACAAACATGTCAAAGATCATGTCTGTCTTGTTCAAACTTGCACTCCAGGATCCACTACTGAACTTAGTGGCGTATGGTAATTAATGTATATTCTTTGTCTCAACGAACGAAAGTAGCTATAGTCATCAAAGGAAGAATGAGAAAGCAGAATTCATACTAGGAATAGAAATCAGTTGTATACGATAAACCACTTGCACTTTGGAAACATTATAAGGGCCTAATAAAAAGTTAAGTTTTGTCTCTAGCCATTTACCTGGAGGCAGTCACAATTCCTATATCAGCATTAACAATATTGACTTTGATTGTTTTCTCTCTCTCTCTCTCTCTCTCTTTCTCTCTCTCTCTCTCTCTCAAGCTAGCTAGCTAGCTACTGGCATGGCTCAGGGTTGGGAAGGAAGTTATGATTACACTCAAGTATGTCTTTCACAGAGATGAAGTGAGCTGTGGTATACACGACATGGGCTGAAGCATCTTAAGGCATCACTTGCCTTAAAGATCTCCACCTTCTTGGCCCTCACTGTACTAGAAATCCAACAACTCAATTAAATGCTCTTTTACAGTGAAGGCACATGAAGAAAGAGATGAGTTGTGGGAATGTTAGGGCTAATATAGATTATGAAGCAGGTCTCCTTTGGTCGTCTTGTGCCATCTTCTTCTCAAGGTCTGTATCTTCTCATCCAGTCGGATAGATTTTTCCAGGTGATGAGCAAAGGGGCCCTGAAGGACTCCGGGGAGTCCTTAGCTTCTTTCTTCGGTTCATCTCTAAGCTCTCTATCAGCTTGGGCAATCCATGACCTCACCTAACATGGAGCATTTTATTGTAATGAAATAGCACTCAACTAGGGAGTCGAAAGATCGAGTCTTTGGTTATTAACAATCTTGGATGTCCATTAACTTCTCTGAGTTTCAGTTTCTTCTTTGAAAATTAAGGGTTATACTTTATGATGTCTCAGGACTTTTCCAACCTTAATGTTTAGTAAATGTTGATAATGATTCCCAATAACAGAGAATAGGAAGGAATGATCTTTGAGAGTTCTACTATAACAATGCAAAAATGCCATCTGTTAATTACATGGATGGCAGCAGGTAATAAACATATTTAAAAAGGGAGAGAGAAATTTATCTAGAGCTCACCAAAGTATATTAAAGAAGAAATCTCTCGAACATGACTTTTTATTGCAATGTCCATCTTTCCTCTCAAGGAAACTGAAGGAAGCACTCAATATTTCAGAAAAATGATCCAAAGAGACCAGCAGAGTCTCTGGCAGGGTAGGAGGAGAAGAGGGAAAAACAAGATTACCTTTATGAAATGCACTGAAGAGAGAAATTCTAGATGACTTCGGCTTTGGCAAAAATCTTCCCAGGAGTTAAAGGTCATACAACTTTCTACGATAGATCTATGAATGGATTGCTGTGTTTCTATCACTTCCTGAGTGAACCTCACAAAGTCAAGGTTCTTTACTTCCATATTATGAGTTGAAAGGGATAAGGGGGATTAAGAAAAAGTTACCCTTTTGTAAACATTTCAAACCAAGTTTGCTCCCGCCATGTACAAAGAGGCATTAACGAGGGGCTTACTGTCTGTGTGAGAAGTTGCTGCAGGCTGCAGAAATCTGTGGCTGGGCTCTCAAGATGGCTCGTTTAAGGCCAGAGGTCCTGTTTCTCCTAAAATTCAAAGGTTATACTTTGGCTAGCGGAGAGAGGCATGCAGGGAAGATTCCTCCACAAAAGGTCGGGTGTGGGCCCCCTCCTCGGAGACAGATACCATCATGGGGCAACAGGGGGTCTCAAGATCAGTGGGTTGAATTTCTAGCCTCTTTTTAGGGGCCTTCAAACTTACAAAAATTAATCCTTTTGATTGACTCTGGCTCCTAATCTTGAAGATAATCTCAGAACATTTACCAGTTTTCAGCACTGTTTACCAGGCCAAGTCTTAGCACCAAATTATGAGTTTTGTCATCAGTGACCTTTCCAATCTTCCCTTTTCACCTGCCCGCTTGGTAGCTCAAGTCCTCCTCCTTCCTTCTCTGTGGAAATTTATGTCAAAGTGTTTGCGATTGTTAGGGATTTAAGGAGATCAAATCATTCAGGCGTTTCATTTTCAGACGACAAAACGGAGATCTAAAGAGGTTACATGACTTCTCTAAAGCTATGTTTTTAAATCCTCCTCAGGATTTCAATATTAGGCATCTGAGTTAGTTACTGATGTTGGGGGAATCATTATTAATTGGTTTGACATGTAGTAGGTCACAAAAATTTTCATTTGGTACCACCTGTCGTTTCTAGATATTCAAGTGCCAATTCAGGCATATTTCAAAATAATTTAAAGATCTTTAAATACATAAGGCATCCCATATCATTCATTTTTAAAACTTCTTGGCAAAAAGCTTTTGGGATAGAATTGCTCTTTACTACTATTTTGAAAACCGTTGTAAATTATGAAATTAAAAACTGCTCTCCACTTAAGAGTATAGTATCTGAAAAGAAAAGGGGGTAGGGGCATCTGGGTGGCTCAGTCAGTTAAGCGTCCAACTTTACCTCAGGTCATGATCTCATGGTTTGTGGGTTCGAGCCCCTGTCTGTGCTGACAGCTCAAAGCCTGGAGCCTGTTTCAGATTCTGTGTCTCCCTCTCTCTCTGCCCCTCTCTCGCTAGTGCTCTCTTTCTCTCTCAAAAATAAAATAAACGTTAAAAAAATTAAAAAGAAGGGGTAAACACAAAAGCAGTTTGCAAACCCACATTAACGAGTGACTTTAGTGATTTGAATATTGTAGAGTAGAAAGACAAGTGTCGGGTGGAACCCCATGAAAATCAAAGTTATTTGCTTCTCGAAGAAAGCATGTAGGCAAAGTCTCCTTGGGGCTAGCATGCAAGGATGAACAGACTTGAAGGCAGAGGTATCTGACCTAGGACTTCTGAAGTGCTATAAATCTTGCTCAAGATAGCGATTACCAGGACCTCAATGTTTTTTAATCCTGTTTGATGCAAAAACGGTTCCCTGGAGGCTTCCACTTGCCAAATGAACTCGAGCTGCTGCTGCTGCTTCTTCTTCTTCTTCTTCTTCTTCTTCTTCTTCTTTTTAATGTTTATTTATTCTTGAGAGAGAGGGAGAGACAGAGCATGAGCAGGGGAGGGGTAGAGCGAGGGAGGGACACAGAATCTGAAGCAGGCTCCAGGCTCTGAGCTGTCGGCACAGAGCCCCATGCAGGGCTTGAACTCACGAGCTGTGAGATCATGACCTGAGCTGAAACTGGGCGCTTATTCGACTGAGCCACCCAGGAGCCCCTCGAGCTTCTTTGTGGAACCACTAACATGGGACATCTTATGAGTAGACAACCCTCATGGAACCTTATATCATCAAACTGTTGGCTTCATTGCTTTGGACTTTCTTTCCCGTCATCCTATTACCAATGTACAAGTTTAACTACCTGTCACGGTGTTGCTCTTTTCAAGGGTATTTTGTCAACATTGTCAAAGAGAGTTACGCTAGACTTTGAGTTTGAAAAAGAATTGTTGGTCTTTTAGGTAAATAATGTATCTATGGATATATTCCCTAGTAAAATATTTCAGTGCTAAAATAAATAACATAGTATAACTTAAAAAAAATTTAATGTTTAGTTTTGAGAGACAGAGATAGATAGAGGGAGAGAGAGAGAGAGGGACAGAGAGAGGGAGACAGAAGATATGAAGTGGGCTCTGTGATGACCACAGAGAGCCTGGTGTGGGGCTCGAATTCACGAACTGTGAGATAATGACCTGAACTGAAGTTGGACACTTAACCGACAGGGCCACCCAGCTGCCCCCCAAAATAGTATAACTTTTGTGAATTTATTACATTTATCTCCAGATGTAAAATATTATTAATTTCTTAAAATAAACATTAAAACATTTTCTGTAAGGTATTAAAAACATTCTTAAAATAATGAGAAAAAATAATTTAACACCAGAGAAAATATTAAACATCAGCACACTATGTAATTCTTTTAGTTTAATGATTATTTTATACTCTTTTCAATACCCTTTTTTTTTTTTTTACATTTATTAGTTTTTGAGAGACAGAGAGAGACAGTGCACAAGTGGGGGAGGGGCAGAGAGAGAGGGAGACACAGAATCCGAAGCAGGCTCCAGGCTCTGAGCTGTCAGCACAGAGCCCGACATGGGGCTCGAAGCCACAAGCCATGCGATCGTGACCTGAGCCGAAGTCGGATGCTCAACCGACCGAGCCACCCAGGCATCCCAATACTCCTTTTTAAAAAGCCAGCATATAAATTGTTGGTTAACATTCTAACCTTTAATGGAAAACCAGAACACTCTGGCCTCTTGCCTTTACCATTTCTGCTCTTAGTGCACTTTCCTCTTCCCAAGCACAGTGGTTTAGAAGATGCGGCTTCACAGTGCCATCTTTTTCTGGTTGCTTTGCCCCCATTTTCCCTTTACATCCTTTGAGTAATCTGGTACCCATTTGCAGAAGTCTTCTTTGAGGAAATCATAGTTCCTTTTTTTATGGAATGGATAATATTTGAAAAGACAAGTAAATCCTATCAAATAAAAATAAAACCATGGACTTTCTGCATTAGGCCCATATCTATGAGGAAATTACCCTCCTTTCTTTCCATTCTTGCCACAAATGGGATGTGCGTGTGTCATTGGTATTTTTATTACCTTCCTTGAAGGCATCTTTTTATCCAATTTCCTAGAATGCACGTGGTGCCCATACTAGGTCTAATGCTTTTGATTAGCTGCTGCACATAATGAGTCCCTGCTTTACTCTAATGGAAGCATGAGAAGATGATGTCCTGTGTGCATCCATTGTGGAGAACAATAGAAGGTTAGTCTTCTGTACTGAAGGTTTCCGAACGTGGGACTGCCAAGCACCAAACTCTACCACCTAAGACTAGAAAATCTGGACGTGTTCCATTAATAATTGACTTCAATGGTGCTAACTCTCCATCAAAAGGCTGATGATGAGACTTTCAAGATCTTGGCTCATATGGGACACCAAAATGCCAGTGTGGACGAGATTAATAACTTAGGCTTTTTCCTTTTCATGCAAGAACAATGGTACCTTATCGGATCCTAAGCCACAGGCCACACTTAGAACTCTAAGGTAACCGGGTAGGCTTGGGAACAGGGCTTTAAAAACCTGCTACTTCTGTATCGCTGGCTGTGCCACATGTATTAATTATGCCCATCTTATGTGTTGGTGTGTGTATGTGTAGTTCTACACCCTTCTCTGAATTAGCCTTTGCAGTGTTATACCTTGTATAGCACCTGGAACCCTAACAAAGGAAGAAAACCAAGAACAGTAATTAGAATTTGTTCCTGTCTCATATGCACATTCTGGTGATTCAAAAGCACCCACCATATGCAAAGTGCCAAGCTGAGGCATAGTTGGTGCTCACAGTGCTTGGGGGGATATTATCATCTGGGATGGGGAAACAGACAGATCTGCAAGCATTTCTTGTGCAAGGTGGATCATGCTGAATGGTCCAATAAAGGTGAGGTATAGCATCTAGAACATGGGCTCTGGCTTCAGAATGTTGTGCAAATTCAGTTTTTATGGCTAAACATGCATACGATTTGGGAAAGATTATTTAATCTCGAGAAGCCTCAGTTTTCTCATCTGAGAACTTGCAGTTAAAATGGGATCTTCTGGGGCGCCTGGTCGGTTGGGCGACTGACTTCGGCTAAGGTCATGATCTCTCAGTCCGTGAGTTTGAGCCCTCATCGGGCTCTGTGCTGACAGCTCAGAGCCTGGAGCCTGTTTCGGATTCTGTGTCTCCCTCTCTCTCTGACCCTCCCCCGTTCATGCTCTCTCTCTGTCTCAAAAATAAATAAACATTAAAAAAAATTAAAAAAAAATGGGATCTTCCTCATGGAGTCATTGAGAAGATGAAGTCTGATAAATTATGTCAAAGTTCCCTTTTTAAAACACAGTACCTACCACACAAGGCTTCTAGCTCAACAAATGTTAGCTGCCATTATAAAAAACAAAGTCCCATGGAAATATGGGGGGAGACAATACACACATACCATCGGAAGGGTTAAAAAAAAATCTATCTCCATAGAGGATTATAATTTAAGGCTACCTAGAGGTGGCTTTAACTTACACATACTGGTAAGTTATGCGGGTTTTACACGTCTGCTCAGTCTGTTAATTCAGTGACAAAATATGTACTTACAACGGCAATTAAAGCAACTTAAAGTAGCTCTGTAATACATCACAGAATACCTCTGTAAGGAAACACAGTTGCTATAGATAATTTTAGATGGTTATGATTTTATGAATATTTTAAGAAGTAAAAAAAAAAATCAGGAAGGTGTAGTGCTATTATTTTTAAACTCAGAGCTCAGAAATCTAAAACTGTGCCATGGGAGAGCTCTAAAAAGCTCCTTTCATAAAGCAAGACGTCTCACTGCATTAAAGATTTGCCTCTGAGTCTGCTGGTTACTGAATGAATGGAATTTTGTAGCATCTTTAAAAAAAAAATCCGTGTTAAGTATTGTTTTTAATGTTTAAATAAAAATTTGCAGATAGATGTTAGTGTTTTGTACATAAAGATTGCAGCCAGGCTGGAAACACAGAAGGAAACCCAGAACCGTTTTG
Organism: Puma concolor; assembly: GCF_028749965.1. Taxonomy (NCBI): domain Eukaryota; kingdom Metazoa; phylum Chordata; class Mammalia; order Carnivora; family Felidae; genus Puma; species Puma concolor. The sequence continues at coordinate 147,040,187 of NC_141674.1, read as the reverse complement.
AGATGGTTATAATAAATATCTGTTATTTATTTATTTATTTATTTATTTATTTATTTATTTATTTATTTAAAGTTTGCCACGGGAGTGGCGCCTGGGTGACTGAGTCAGGTAAGCAGCGAACTTCAAACTTCGGCTCAGGTCACGATCTCACACTTCATGTGGTTCGAGCCCACATCGGGCTCTGAGCTGACGGTTCAGAACCTGGAGCCTGCTTCGGATTCTGTGACTCCCTCTCTTTTTACCCCTCCCCCGCTTGTGCTCTGTCTCTGTCCCTGTCTCTTGCTCTCAAAAATAAAGACGAAAAGAAAATTAAAGTTTGCCCAGGGAGAACTCCAAACAGGAAGTCTGACAGTTCCACGGAATCTATCACAACAGGACTTAGTAGTGAGAGGAGACACTAGGGGAAGTAGGTTTGTTTTCAGTCGTGGTTGAAGCACAGGAACTCACCTTCCTCAGAAATTAATGGAGGCTTTCAATCTTGCTGGCACTGCTACTTTATCATTCATATGACTAAACAGACAATCAATTTAGCCGCAATGTATGGGAATGAAGGGAAGGGACAAATAAGCTATGAATGATGAGAACAGAAAAATCAAACCCCCCTCCCTTATTCTTTTTTAATGGCTAATTCCAACAGGGACAAGACCAGTAAAAAGAGGTTAATGAATTGCAAAGATTCTTTGGAAAGTGATTGACTGGTATTGAAGCACAGTCAAATCAGTCATAAATATTTACTTTTATTAGCAACCGTGGGTTGCCTGTTATTTCCGATTGATTTTTAAAGCTGGCAAAAATCTACCACTGTGACTATTATCACATGTTCCCAAGTTTGTCAATATTTCTCGGCTCGAAACAATTCCAGAACACACAGAGCCTCCTAAACCCTTATTTCAAACGCATTTTTTTCAACACAATTTCCCAATGATTACAAATGATGAGTTAGAGTGAGTTTCCCTATATCATTAAGAATAATTATCATCTTTTCATTTTGACATTTTTTCAAATGGTTAGAATGGCAGCAGTTGTGGGCTTAATGTTCTTGGATAATCTATATTCCATGAACATCGACTTGCTAACCTGCAGTTGTGTTGTTTTACCAAGTGAGAATGAGCCATAAGGGAAACCTCTTCTTCTTCTTCTTCTTCTTCTTCTTCTTCTTCTTTTTTTTCTTTTTTTAATTTCCAGCCCGTGTAGCAGCGACTGGGAGCACTCCAAGAGTTAACAGGGCAACATCGTTCCAGTTTCTGAGCAGTGTGCAATACCACTGTTTGTTTACACCATTGAATAAGATGCTGCTTTATTTTGTGCAATCCAACCCAATATAAGGACATTTTCCCGAAACTTGCTGTCTAGACCATCAAAAAGATGGAAATCACTTTTAACGCAGCGTTTGTAACATTCAGATCCAATAATTCAATTCAAAGGAACATAACAAAAGGACTTTCCTACGGATAACAACAAAGAGTTAATATTTCCCAGGGCAGACAAGTTTCCAATTCAATTAGTTTTAATGAACCTTCTGCTCACTGGTTACTGAACTAGAAAGAACAGCAATAAATGCCCAGAGGAAAGAGGGAGAGGATATTAAAGGAGGGTTAGTGTATAGTATATAAATTTCCAAGTTGACTAAAAGAGTAGCCTTGATGTAGTTTTGGGAGCTAAAGACAGAGAATCAGATCTGTCTTCTCAGTTTAGTGTGCAGAGACAGCAAATCTCAGCTGGTTGTTTCGTGCGATGAAACAAATACAGTAGTCTATCCCCAAGTCTGATGGTAAAACAGATAATACAATAGATAATCCAATCACATTGTGTCTAAAAGCGATGAGCATGTTCCATACGGAAAACACAAAATGAATTCTTTACTAATAATCAGCAGACCAGATTTGTTAGTTTATTTACATGTACTAATGTAAATATGAATATATGGATAAATGTGTATGTACCTTTCGCTGTATGCTTTTCAAAGAATTAAGATAGATTTTTTTTCAGTTTGCGTGTAACAGAAGTTATACATTCACTCATAAAGGGAACAACATAGACATAAATTTATCAAAGTAAAAAGCAGCCACCCACAAGCGATTTCCTATTTGAGATCCAGAGAATGAGTTTTACCCTAAGAATTTAATGGATTTCATATTTTTATTTGATTCTGATAGTCACCTTAAACCTGTACGATAGCACGGCAAACTTATATTTCCAGGATCAAGCTGCAAGTCATACTGTGGTTAAACATGACTACCTGCACAGATATGATTGTATAAATATACAAATCCACTCCAGTTAAATATTTGAAATAAATGATAGAGTCCAGTAAGAGCCTCCATGTCTATTATTGTTTCGAGTAAGCATTGTCAGGTATTTTTCCATTTCTGGAACTTTTGAAACATTTCATTACCCATCACACCCTCATTATATTGAACTATCTTTTTATTCTTAGCTACAGCCCAGTTCCCCGCTGCCCCCGCCCCCCGCCTGCCATGGTTTGGAAATCTTTTTCTGGACCCTGAATATGAAAAGTTCTAAATGTATGGCATTACACGGCACAGATACATTCCATAAGGTGCATAAGGATCCCCTTCACCCCAGGTGGTCCATTTTTTCTCAAGCAAGGGTTCAAAGAGCACAAGTGCACTGTAAAGGGGACCCACAGCTTGCATCCCTGTCAGCTTTCTGAGGCTCGCACTTGAGACTGGCCGCAAATCTGATCAGCAGCTACAGCATTTCAATGATGCATATTTTTCCTTGCAGATGCATTTCTCTTTGAGTTTAAAGTTAAGCTTGTGTTTGTGGATGGCTGCTTTGTCAGTGAACATTTGGAGTTTGAAAATAGAGCACCTGGGTTGGGTTGGAGAGAAAAATGGTTTCTGGCTTGGTAATCACATGTTTAACCATCACTACCACCACAAAATTAGGATAGAATGGAACCAAATCAAATGCAAAGTTGAAGTTTGATAGCACAGTGTCTCTCTTGAATACTCTTTAAGGAAGGTCGTCACATAATTGGGAGAAACATTAAAACAGGTCAACTTCTATCTGCAATGCTATTGGCCACTCCAAGCACAGACTATTTTAATACTCTAAGAGTTTTTATCACATTTTTGATGTTATTCAATGGCCTTCGTTTATTTAACGGTAGTACTGCATTTCTAACATGAAGAGAAAATATTCACTCACCGCATACTTCCTAAGAGATGACTGCTTTAAATAGGATGAAATTTTAAAAAGAAAGGAAATAAAACGAAATACAGAGCACTCGTTTCCAGCACAAATCCTATGTCTTGCAATTATCTCCATGCTGGCCACATAAAAATTGTTATAAATAATCAAGTGACCTCACGCTAGTTAAAAAGTAGAATACGATAGGGCTAATCTCTTTAAAAATATAAATATTCATGTTACTCGAAAGAGGCTATTTCCAGGGATGGAGTTTAAACATTCATTTTCAATTTAGACAAATGTTTTACTTTGTCTTACATTCATTTGATGTTCTTGTTGTGCATCAGTGGTTGGGTGAGTTTTTTTTTTTTTTAATTAAAAAAAAATTTTTTTTAACATTTATTTATTATTGAGAGACCGAGAGATACAGGGAGGGAACAGGGAAGGAGCAGACACAGAGTCCAAAGCAGGCTCCAGGTTCTGAGCTCTGAGCTGTCAGCACAGAACCCGATGCCGGGGCTCAAACTCACAAACTGTGAGATCATGACCCGACTTGAAGTCGGACGCTTAACCGACTGAGCCACCCAGACACCCCGGTTGTGTGAGTTTTTAGAGCTTCTGAAGGAAGAGGGTTGCGAGGCAATACAGAGTTCATGTTTGCACTTTTGGTAGTGGCACCGGAAATGACACTTATGGGAAAGGGCATATTTTTTTCGAATAGCAATTCGCATATGAAGCCTGATCATGAACGTACCGCCGGAAAAACAACCTTACTTACACGTGGGGGTGCCTCAAGGTAGTAGAATTCAGAGCCTGTTGTGGGCTGGCAAAACAAAAGCCGAGGACCTCCCTCCCCAGAACAATAGAGACACGGCAATTGGCAGAGGTAAGCACCAAAGGAAACATATATTACACTAAAGCATTTACTTGCAAAATAAGAACGCCGGTGTGCAAAACACTACAGCCCTCCAATGCCCACTTTTCTTAAATAGCAAAAGAAACTCTAGAACTTTGCCTCTAAGGTATTACAAGAAACTTTGTCAAGTTGCACATGAGAAAATAGAGCCCACAGCCATATAGTAAGCAAAAAAATTCTGTTTGAGTATTGACATGACAGTTTTTGAAAGTTCAAGCAGAAAACCAATTATAATGAGCACTGGAAAAGCCCGGAGCCCTGCTGTTCAATAAATAAAAAGTACAACAAACTATTTTCCAAAAAGGTTCTAGAGAGTTTCTTCTTGTCCCACTACTTACAATCTGATTACATAAATAGTCTCTATTTGCTGTTGAATTGCCAGGCAGCTGTATTAAAGTACAAATCAAATCAAGTCAGGATTAGAAAGTAAAAGAGCATGGTTTAAAGTAATCTATCCCCCAGGAACTGTGCTCAGATTCATCAAACAGAGCTTAAAGTACAGTATATCTTATACCCTCGTGTTTCCATGCTGCATTGCTGCAAAACCAGTTATTATTTTTGATATCCAGAGAATGTTGCTTGTTGCTGAAGAAGGCTCACTTGCTTATTTAAAGGTACTATTCGTATGTGCCACTTATTTATTACTTCTTTTGGTTAAGATTCACGGGAAGGATCTGAGTACTAAAGACTGGTAGACTCTTTACTGACCATCTCCTATCTGCCTCAGCTGTGAATTGTCATGAAGATTTCTTATACATAGAAGGATGACTAATTTATTCCCGATTTTGGATGATACACAGTTGTGATGTTATTAAAGAAAAGCTCATTGCCCTTAGATGCTATTGGCTATACAGTATTATGCACACCTGCCCTCACAAATCCTGTTCCATCCAATTATTACCAAAGGAGAAGGCGATTTAGTCATTTCGACCTGTGATTGTTTTTGATGGAGAGCTCTACACGGAATTGTCAATGCACTCATCAGATTTTGGTATTTACAAAATTGCTGTCGCCTTAAAGTAGGAGGAACACAATTCAATAAATATAAGTAGTTTCATCAATGAAAATTTTCAACTTTTATTATCTTATAGGACAAACTATTTAAATCTACAAATATAAGCTTGTATTTCACCACGTTCCTTGTATTTATATGATAGCTAAATAACGATTCCGAGATGCTATATTGGCTTCAGTTATCATATTCTACATTTCTCTCCAAAGGGCATAAATGTAGCCTGTGAAGGTAGCTGGATATTGATCTAGAGTGATTAATTTGTATTTTATGTGTAACACGGAGGGGAAAACAGGCAAAAGCGTTATTTCTGTGAGCTGAAAGGCTTCAGGAAAATGGGTAATGTGTGTTTTAACCAGACAGCCCAATGACCATTTTTCTTCCTACATCCCTAAGCTGAGAGAGAAAAAGTCGACGGTTGCCATTAGTGAACATTTCTCATGTAAGTAGCTCTACTTACAAACTCTGCCACATTCAAACAGGCATTCGGTGCCATCATCGTGCACCACGAGATCTGAAATGCTGGCACCTCTCCATTGCAGTCTGAGGCTCTTCAGCCCAATTTAACGTTCCGTTCTCTGCACTTTGCTCACCTGATCATTACCAGTGACACAGAGCCCCCGCGGTGAGATGTCGCCAGGTGACTCGGGCAGCGTTGGGAAGGGACCTGCATTCGTGCAGGACACTGGGAGGTTTCCCTGTGTGGGACAGAGATTCCTGTCTGAACCGTTCAAAAAGAGGGAGGCTTTTATTACCAGGGAGGTACCTGCAGACCAAGATCCTGCACACAAGGCCTTTGTGGGGCGAGTGGCGCTCCCAGAGTCAGGTCGGATGTTGCTTCTAAGAAACTAGCTGCCAATCGGCCCTGTGTTTGAAACAAACAGTTTTTGAAAATCTTTTAATGAAATATTGATTTTATCAAGCACATCAAACTAAAGGCAAATGTAGCATGGTGTCATGATTAAAAAATAACAATGTATTACAGGTAAACTAAGATAAATGAGTTAAGTGCTCAGTTTGCGGTGCAAATTGAAACCATATATCACAACCTTTCATTATCCAGCATTCCTGCTAGAGTACGGAACATGGAAGTTGATTGAATAGTAATATCAGATTAGTAGGGAGCTTTCCCCTGCTTCAGCTGAGGGTGGAATTTGGAGCTAAAACGGGATTATTTCCATAACAAAAGTTTCTTGAAAAGATTTTTAAAGTGAATGTGACTGATAATCAGGCAGACTATGGCACCCTGAAATTGCCCTTCCCAGATCTCACATGAAGAAATGAAGGGATCTGTATTAATTTTCAAGCTCCCTTTGATTGGGTGAACCTGTCTCCGTTTTGTATGACATTGTTGCCACAGGTCATTGCCTGGTGCGGTGTACCATGAAACAAACAAATAGAAAAAGGCACCTTCTGGCACTTTAAGTCTCACTGCCATCTGACTACTACCCTCGTGGCTCAGAATGATGAAAAGCGGAGGCTGGGAGACATCTTCCTATGGTTAGATTGGGAAAAATGAGCATGATGATCACATGGGCTGGGAAGGGCAGGAGAGACAGTCGAAGTCATCTAGGAACTCAAGAGAAAAGGAGAAGACAAGAGGTCACAATTATATTCTAGTATCACACTCCCTTTCACGGAGATCTGATATATTCAGTTTGTTCTTGTATGGTGCTTAGGGAAGTTCTAATTAAGGGAAGAAAGAATTTTGACACATGTGAAGCAGAGATCAATATTTAGCACTATAATCAGCAATTCCTGATGCTTTGACAGTGTCACTGTACTCATCGTAACTATCCATTATTTTCTCAGGGAGGAGAGCCAGGCAGAGGCTAACAGGCTTACGGCAAGCTATCATGAATCACATAAAGCAGTGTCTCATCCGCCTCTATTTGTCTTGCTTTTCGTCTTCATTCATCCTTATAAAGAAGGCTGTACTGCCACCAGCCCTGAGACGCCACCTTACCTCTGAACTGCACGACAACAAAAAGCAAAAACAGTTTCTAAAAATGTCTACTGTGTAAAGCACGAGAGCTACTTTCCAGAGAAATTAAAAAAAAAAAAAAAAAGAAAAAAAAAAGGAAGTGGTGATTGTTTACCCTCTGAAAACATGCATGGTAGACTCCTTTCACATGTAACCTAAAGGGACTCTATTAGCCACTAGAAAAATATTCATTTAAAACACTTTGGGGGGAGGTTATGTTTATAGTAAGTTATAGGTTTAGAATATATTGATCTCGCTTTTCACCCAGACTAAACAGTGTCTGTTCTACGACAAAGAAAATCCCACCATCACAGAACTGAACCAGATTCTGTGTCGAACTTTGGTTTGGGCTGGACAGATCAAACTGTAGTAAAATATCAGAATAGCTGGTCATCTTAACTTTAGGGGTGCAAGCAGATGGTCAAGTGCTGTGTTCAGGTTTTTTTTATGCTGCCCCGAGATTTGTCAAGCTGTAAATCTTTCTTTATGTTCGCCAATATGAAGTCTAAGTTTATAAAGCATCTCCCACGCTCAGATTTTGGCCAAGAAGTAGGCGAGTGATGTAGTCTACCTGGGTATAATTTGATCTCTGTTTACATTACATATATGATATCATCATACTCAATGATCATTTTAGCACATTTAAAAACCAATGCAAAAATAAAATACAAATCCCAAGGCTTGTGTTCCCTTGATTTTAAGTTAATTGCATTCCATTGCTCCATTTACCTAATTATAAACTGCTATTCTCTGTGTGTGTGTGTTTTTTTTTTAATATTAAAAATTGTGCCAGGTCTGTCTGGTTAATTAAAAAAAATGATTGTCAGCAAGTGATTTCAAGTTGTATTTTGCTTATTTTTGCCCATTAGATTTTGAGTGGAGAACATGGACTGGATAACTTAAAGAGATAAACACCCTGTAAAATGTGATGGAATGATTTGACTCCCATTTACATACAGAACATCATTTCCAACATTTTCCATAACATTCACAGGCGTGCAGCGTGCGATGTACGACTGTAGGTGGAAGCGGAAGACCTGGTGTCTCGTATTTCAAACCGTCAGCTGATTCTCACTGCTCTATTCCTGTTTAAGTGAGATGCTGACACAAGCTCACACACTGACTACCCCAAGTAGCACTAATTAAGGGCTGTCCAACTGTGCTTTCTGTTGAGCAGTTTGCTCCGGTGGGTGACAGGAAACAGCCTGAGCTCTGTCTGCAGAATGACATAACAAAGAAGGTTTAAAAAAAAAAAAAAAGAAGAACACAGATCTGGTGGGCTGGATAAAAAGACCTAAGAGAGAGCTAACTTGCCCATTTGTTGCTATGAATACATAATTGTGGATTAAGAAAATTTGCGAAGTCACTGTTTATTGTCAGTTTGTTAGGGTACGCACCCTTTGCTAGAATCACTAATAGTTATAGAAGAATGTGAATTAATAGGGAACAGAGCAGTCCTCTTATTCAAAAGGTTATCAGTAAATCTCCTCTTAAAAATAGTGGTCAAGTGTTGTCATTATGATGCAATGGCATTGTGTGTAACTTGGAGAATTTAGCTTAAAAAGCAAAGACTTGAAGGGAATGACTCTCTTGGGTATAACTATGAACATTAATTTATTAACAGCCAGGTTGATTAAGAGAGTGTTATTAAAAAAAAAAAAAAAGGAAAGAAAGAAGAAAAACAAACAAACAAAAAAACCCAAAACAAATGTTCCTATAAATGGGGAAGTAACTAGAGCAACATTAACCTTAAGTTCTTTCCCTACATTTGTTTTCCTTAAAACTCCAATGAATTTGAACCCGAGTTTCAGTGTTTCTCTCAACTCACTCTAAAACTAATCCCACATAGAGTCTTAAGAAAGAAAGAAAAAAATATATATTTATATATATTATATTATAGTATATATAGCATATATATACTATGCTATGTATATATACATATATATATACTATATATATGCTATATATATACATATATATATACTATATATATGCTATATATATACATATATACTATGCATATGCTATATACATATAGCATATGCATATGCTATATATATAGCTATACATATGCTATATATATATATATATACATATATATACTATACTATGCTATATATATGTAGCATATATATATAGTATATATATAGCATATATATACTATATATAATATAATATATATATGAGCCAACTGCCCCCCAGGGTATTATATCACTACTTGGAAGTATAATAGATCCACATGGACATATAGTCGAAACCAAAGGGGAGGAAAAACACTAAATTGTGTTTTTGTGGTATTACTGTGCGTTCTGACGAACGCCATCCTCATCATCTACCAGCAGGCATGGGACTGAGAACCGAATGTAGTCCATATCTCACTAAGCGATAACGCCTCCTGGCTGCTGTGGTGTACTTGAGGAATTGGGTGGCCCACTCCTGTCCTTTTGCAATGGTTTCATTTAATTGTAATCCAAAGATCAAAGGTCTGTAACTCTTTAACCAAATTCCAATGTCTGCCAAATTCAATAGCTGTCATTCTTATAGAAAAAGGCAGTGTAATATGTGTGTCCTGATCTAATTTTACAGAAAAAGACACAATTTACATACTGTTTATTTAGTTAAGTCCCTAAAATCAATACCTTTGTCTGTACCTCTTTTGTTTAAAATACATCATGACATGGCAAACAGCTATATAAATGAATTTTTCTAAACCACACGCATTGTTAATGCTTCTCTATTGCACACTCAAAAAAGAATAGTTGAAATCATAGCGTTTTATAGATCAACCTAAATGTATTTTAATATTGGATTACTAAAGAATGTTAAGTTTTACATTTCTAAAATTATAAATTTTGTTTGAAAAGGTCAGTCATTTTCTTGAGCCACATTTACCAACAGGGGAACATATTTCAACCATTGAAATAAAAGGAAAAGTGATTATGTTCACTATTAAGAGAAAATAATTCTTAAAAATGTGTCTCTGTAACAAACAAGTAAAAATCCCAACAACAATGAGCTCCTGAAAAAGTTTCAGGATGGAATGGCAGTATTCTCAAGGAAGGAAAACCACTTTCTGTTGGTAAGAAATAAATCCATTCAAATAGTTATCTTACAGATTAATCCATAATTCATGACACCTAAGAAAAGCACCATTTTGCTTTGTGTTACAGTCACAGACATCTCTTTACTGGCATTCCTCTGGTCACGGTAATATTTCTTTGAAATGTGAAGCAAATGACTATCTTTAGAACAATTTTTTTCCAACTCTAAGAATAGCTATTTGTGTGTTAATTTTGCATTTTTAATGACATGTGGCTTTTATATTTTGATTAGCTCTTTAGAATAATTTCCTTCCTTCATTGTCTCTGGTGTGTAACCATAATTAGTTAGCAAGGTTAAGCAAGATGGATCTAAGTGACACATACAGTGTGGCTGGGGTAGCGATCACGTGACAGTGAATACTTAAAGGTGCATGTGAAGACCCGCACAGTCTCCCCTTTAGTAAAATTTGGCGATTTTAGGCTTTAAAAAGCATAAAGTGTAATGCTTTTCCCATTTAAGTTAATCACAACAAAAGAGCCGAGGTATTCATATATATATCTTGTCCTTTCACATGACATATTGAACATTTAGTTTCCTGCTAACTTTATTTTTCTAGGAAGAAATTTTTTAGGATAGGAAACTTACACCATGTGTTTTTCTTGTAAGGACAATCACTAAACCTAAATATCCTGTTTTTCTCAGGGAAGGGAGAACTGAAAGATTCTTGGTGAAGGGAGGGGGCATTGGGGTCCCAAGTCAGAGGTCTTAAGGTTTCTAGTTATACCTTAGATTTGCAGTTGGATTACTTTGTGTGTAACCTTGATAAAACTGCACTGCTATTTTTTTGGTTCATTTTCACAGATTCTACACACTCATCATATTCTAGTCCCTTCATTTCAGTGCATATGTTCTGGTATTTAGGTTAAAACTCCGGCTCCAAGGTATTTTGTAGGTTAGTCTGGATATCAGAAAACTTTTCATCTTCCAATAAGGAAAATCTCTTAGGCATTAAAAAAAAATATGTTTATTTATTTTTGACAGAGAGAAAGACAGAGCATGAGTGGGAGAAGGGCAGAGAGAAAGGGAGAAACAGAATCGGAAGCAGGATCCAGGCTCTGAGCTGTCAGCACAGAGCTGACACGGGGCTCGAACTCACAGACTGAGAGGTCATGACCTGAGCCGAAGTCAGACGCTCAATCGACTGAGCCACCCAGGTACCCCTCTCCTAGGCATCCTATGGGATGAGCACTGGCTGTTGTATGGAAACCAATTTGACAATAAATTTCATATATTTAAAAAAAAAAAAAAAAGTTTGCCTGGGAACTTAAGAATGTAAGCTATTTCGAGGCGTCTGGGTGGCTCAGTCAGTTAAACGTCTGACTTCCGCTCAGCTCGTGATCTCGTAGTTTGTGGGTTGAGCCCCGCGTCTGGTTCTGTGCTGACAGCTTAGAGCCTGGAGCCTGCTTCGGATTCTGTGTGTGTGTGTGTGTGTCTCTCTCTCTGCCCCTCCCCTGCTAACGCTGTGTCTCTCTTGGTCTCAAAAATAAATAAACATTAAAAAAAAAAAGAATGTAAGCCATTTCTCTTCATTAAAGGATATTTCTAAGTACCCGTAATTGCCACAACTCAGTTATGAATATTTACCTAGCCATTCATCTACCTTCCCATCCACCCACCTAAGTATATTGAATATCTTCTCTATGCCAGGTACCATGGTAAGAGCTGTAAAAACAAGGACGACTGCATCAAAACCACCCCTTTTGAGGAATTCTTGCTACAGTGAAGGAGACAGTCACATAAAAAACTAAACTCAACCAAAACAACCAACCCCCCCCCCCTCCCCAACCCCCCCAATTAAACCCATGTTCTGATGTATCTTAAAAATAGTTTCTATCTTTTGGTAGACTGAGGTCAAACTTGTCTGAAACCTGGTGCATATACCTCCTTCCCTGCGTCTGAAACATTGGATGATACTACTGTGGAGAAAAGGATGCTTTGTTTATCCAGGCTTTTTATTTATTTTGGGGAATGAATATCTCATGGTAACTTGAGTAGAACAGTTGCTTCTAAAGAATCCACCAGGTTGCGGATTTCTGCAGCCTAACATTGGAGGAAATTATTCTAGAAGTCGATAGCTGTAGTGTTTATATTTCATTTCATTAAAAAAAAATAATTTATTTTTGAGAGAGAGACAAAGCATGAGCTGTGGAGGGACAGAGAGAGAGAGAGAGAGAGAGAGAGAGAGAGAGAGAGAGAAACATAGGATCCGAAGCAAGGTCCAGACTCTGAGCTGTCAGCACAAAGCCCCATGCGGGGCTGGAACTCACAAACCATGAGATCATGACCTGAGCTGAAGTCACTCAACCAACTGAGCCACCCAGGCACCCCTATATTTCATTTTCATTATATCCTTTGCCATTTGTGGTTTTCATATGACTCTTCATAGAAACAGTACAGCCCTCCTTCAGCACCTTTCCTCATGACAGCACTTGTGGCTTCCCCTCCCCCTTGCCCAGACATGCCATTTCCCGCATTGGAATTCCTGAAGGCAACTCCATTTCCTGAAACTCATCTTTTCTGTAACTCTCTTAGGTGGTGGTAGCCCCCTCCAACTTTTCACCCAGTAACTTCCTAGCTGTCCACGGTCCAGAGTCTGGGACCTGTTTTGTTTCTTTGCTACTTAGGACCCTGTTTAAAGAAAATAAATATTTCCCAACCTTGAAAAGAATCCCCTGGACAAATACCTTGGTCCCAATAATTGTCCAAATACATGGACAATAGACAAAACCTTACATCATTTAAAGATGTGCTAGGACCCGTGTAATTGTCTCTGGTTTTTGATTTCTTTAATTTGATATACATATGCTGTGTTCAAAACATTATTCTAGGAAATTTGTCAGGGCACAAAGTTGGAAAAGGGGTAGTTCCTGTCTCCTATGTTCTCATAATCTGTGAGCAATAATGATAAATCCTTCTAAAACAATGTAGATTATGAAAATGCAGACTGTGCCATTTTTAGAGTATCAACAAAATATCAGAGTCTTCTTAAGTATTTCTTGATGAATCATTTATATTCAATCATACTCTTCAGACCCTGGAACATGAGCAGCACGTGTCTCCTTCAAGGTCATGTGGTAATGGAACACACTTCCTCCTATAGTGAATGCAAGGTTTCATTCATTATACCACATAGCCTTCTTTGTGTGATCCAGTGTCCTGCCTCTCCTCCTCCTCCTCCTCCTCCTCCTCCTCCTCCTTCTCTTTCTTCTTCTTCCCTTCAGGGATCCATGTTCTTTTTATTAGACATGTGCTCAGTTCCTTGGATTTTTAAAAACTTAATTGGTGAATTAGCTCTTACTGCTTGTTCTGGGACCAATCCATCAGATGATTTGAGAGCAGTTCTCTTCATTCCCAGTAGGCAATAAGAATGAAAGAACTAATACCACTGAAAATATTTTTTTCTTTGGAAATTAATTCACATTTTAATTTTGCATGATATAGACTATTTTGTCCATTACTTTGATATAATGCTATCATTATTTGGAGCTTGACTTAATGCTTGAAGTGGGCAGTAGAAAATTGGATTTACTGATCTAACCAGGAAGAATTTTTTCCTGTTGCCATTAATAATTCAAAAAAGAGGACCATGTTAACTGAGAAGACATTCCTCTGAGGGCAGAAGAAGGGTAAGTCGGGGCCTGAGTCTCCCCACTTATTTGATCCATTTGACAGATTGTTTCAAGTGGAAAATCTTGAGACTTTGCTGGTTATAAGCTCATATTCAAGCTGGAAAAAATGTTTTAATTTATATCTAAAAGGCTAGTACATAATTATTGCAATATGATTACATGCTGCCCTATATTAAAAAAAAAGAAAGAAAAAAGGACGAAGGAAGGAAGGAAGGAAGGAAGGAAGGAAGGAAGGAAGAGAATGTTGGCTATTGAGCTGGGCATTTCATAGGTATTATTTCTGTGCAAGATTAGATATCATTATATTCACTTTACAGATTAATAATAATAATAATAATAATAATAAAAGACTAGGTAATTTAAGTACTTTGTCCAAGATTACAAATGTATTAAGTGCTGAACTGAGCTCTAAACCCAAGTTTGACTGACTTAAGTCTACATAACTCTTTTTTTTTACATTTAGTCATTTTTGAGAGACAGAGTCTGAGTGGGGGAGGGGCAGAGAGAGAGGGAGACACAGAATCCAGGCTCTGAGCTGTCAGTACAGAGCCCGACATGGGGCTCGAATCCACTAACCCTGAGATCACGACCTGAGCTGAAGTCAGATGCTTAACTGACTGAGCCACTCAGGTGCCCCCCCCCCCCACCCCGACCTTTTTTTAAGTAGGATTCATGAGTAAATGCTCTGAGACACCTGGTAGGCAAAATAAGTGTGTGAAGTACTCAATCCAAACAATAGGACTGTAGTAAATTGCAGAATTCTGAATAAAGACATTTGGTTTCAGAAATTTTGAAAATCCTATGCTGGCCAATAATATATTTCAAGTAATTGCAATAGCAACTATAGCAGCAGCAAGAACAAAAAGCAATTTGGGACCCGTTTTCTACATTCGAGGTGTCTGTTTGGAAAGAAGTTGGAGATAGCCTGAGTACTGTGGGAATTCGTAGATGTTGGAGGAGGCCAAGTAGCAGGTGAGGCGATTTGGGGAGAAAAGGATTATTTCTTCCAATTACAAAACGCCTTAGTAATGCCCATTATGCTTTTGATCTTGGCTTAGATGTAACTTCGTCCAAGTAGCATTCCTTGATCCTGCTAAGTTTGTGTTCTTCTGTAGCACCTTGTACTTCCCTTGTCATAGACCATTATTCTCTATTCAATTGCTTATATATTTGTCTTTTTCTCCTCTTACTATCAGCTTTGTTGGTAGGCAACGTCCAGCTTGTTCATGTTGCATTTCTAGTATTGTAATGGCATCTCCAACAGAATTGGTGTTCAATAAATATTTGTTGAATGAATGAGGGAATAAGTAAATATTAAATGTTTTACTTTTCTCTTTATACATATTTATTTATATTGCTTTGGAAAATATTTAACTCTTCCCATGGTTGTTAATTATAGAAATGAGAACCTTGTAAAATTTTTGGAAGCAAAATATTTTGTGTTTATTCTAAGTAAGCTGCAGTTCAGAGCTCGGATGTTAGTAGTTGGGGTTTTGTCAGGAAAACAGCATTTTAGGTCTTTCAAACAGGAAGGGTTTTATTTTATTTTATTATTTTATTTTATTTTATTTTATTTTATTTTATTTTATTTTATTTTATTTTATTTTATATTTTTAGGAAGGGTTTAAATTCAGGAGCTTAAAACCATTTGGCAGAGCTGAGGAGGTGGTGGAAGCCATAGAAAGCTTTTGCTAGGTTTCCGGAAATCAGAAATTTATGGGAATTGCAGATGCTGACAGCCAATGAACCTGGTTGACTTCAGCATGAAAGGGTGAGATACAGATGTCCTGGGAGCCATTGCCAAATTCTCTGTGCCTATATATGACTGCTAGGAGAATAATAATGACTTGTATTCTCTTCCCTGTTCTAAATTTCATGCACTTGCCCCCTCACAAGAGAGGGTGTTTTAGTTTCCTGTGGTTGCTGTAACAAACTATCAAACACTTGGTGATTTAAAACCACAGGTATCATTCTCTCATAGTTCTGGAGACCAGAAGTCTGACATGGGTTTTGCTGGGCAGAAATCAATGTGTTGGCAGGGCCACATTCCTTCTAGAGAGTCTAGGGACAAATCCATTTCCTTGACTTTTCCAGCTTCTGGACAGTATTCCTATTCCTGGGTTCATGGCCCTGCATCACACCATCTGTTTTCCTCTTCCTGTTTCCTGTCGTCACACTGATTCTCTTTGTGTTCCAAATCTCCCTCTGCCTGCTTCTTATAAGGACATGCACGATTACACTTAGGGTCAACCTCGATAATCCAGGATAATCTCCCCATCTCAGCATTCTTCATTTAATAACATCTGCAAGGTCCCTGTTGTCATAGAAGGTAACACTCACAGGTTCCAGGGATTAGGGGCTGGATATCTGGAGGAGAGGGGGTGAGGGTTGGAAGGGGGATTATTCAACAGTATAGGGGAGAACATACAAGGAAGTGAAAATGAATGCTGGTGATAAAACAATCAATATCCAGCACAGAATTCAGTAACAGTAAGTTGTCAATAAAGATCATGAATTTTTATTTTGGGGCATTAATAGCAGATATGTGTCCTGAGCAAAGGAGGCCATATTTCTGTTCTAGTCTGCATTAGTTGGATCACACAGGGATCAATGGTTTTAATTCTGAGTATAAATCTTTAATTTTTTTTTTTTCCTGAATGATTCTAACGTAGGATGGAAGTAACTAGTAGCTTTAGTTCAAATGAAAGAAGGACTTTCTAACCATAAAAGTTGTTCTATAATGGAATATGCTGCCTTGTGAAATAATGACTAAGACATTGGTGGACATGAAATTAAGAGAGCGTATAATTACCATCTATGAAATCCTTAAAATTCTATTCATGCTAGTTTCACTTAATGGTTCTGTAATTCATAATTAAAGAAAATATTTTCAGATTCATTTAAATTTTCAGGTTTACCACTTGTTGAGTTTCTAATGAGTGCTTCATATTTATTATTTACTGAGGTTACTACACAATTTCTTTTTAGTTTGCTCTAAATTTAATGGGCTTGATTTTCAATGGCTATCCCTTGCCCTATTAGTTCTGACTAATGCAAAAGTCATTATTATCAACTAACCTCTCAAAGTTGTTCCTAACTTTTCCTTTTTTATGCTATACACACTATTTTTCAGCAAATCCTAGGGTTTCTACCTATTAAATCTGTATTTACTTTATATCTTTATACTTTTAATGAGCTAATATGTTTCACTAGTGCATTCTTTGAGTTACCAGTTACCCAAACAAAAAAAAAAACAGTATAATTATTTTATTTTGATTTTACTATAGAGTGAATGTTTGTATGCCCCCCAAATTCGTATGTTGAAATCCACTCCAATGTGATGGTGTTGCAGGTGGAGCCTTTGGAAGGTGATTAGGTCATAAATGTGGACTCCTTGTGAATGGAATTAATACCCTTAGAAAGGAAACACCAGAGAACTCTTTCCCCTCTTCTGCCATGGAAGGGGACAGGGAGAAAATGGCCATCTCTGAGCCAGAAAGTGGGTCTCTTCACACACCAAACCTGCCAGCACCTTGCTCTTAGACTTTCTACCCTCTAGAACTGTGAAAAATAAATATATATTATATAGAAGCCACCTAATCTGTGACATTCTGTTATAGCAGACAGAACAGGCTACACATATCTCTTTCACTTTGATTTGTGCTTTAATTGGTCTTTGAAACTATTCGGGTTTTACAACATCGTTCTTGAGGTAAAAGAGTAGTATAGAAGAGTATTCAGTATAGCTTATTTTAAGTGTTTGTGTTTTATTTATTTATTTATTTTTTTAGGATGTTAATAGGACATCTTGATTCCTACTGACCTGTGGAGCAAAATGTAGCAGAGTGAGTATTTTTCAGGTTGTAACTGCAGAGAAAAGTTTAATTGTTGGGATGTCTTTTTGCTCAAATGTTTACAGGGCTTGTACAAAAGAATACTGAGTCCCTGATTTTGTATCACTTGTGAAATTTTGTGGGTTGCACTGTGCATTACCATTCCAGAAATCTTCAGATTAAGGATATTTCCCCAAATATTGTCCTCCTTCTAATGCTTCTTATTTTTGTATGCATTCTAAGTGTGGATCCAGTCACAAGGATTGTTTTAGGTATGTGCATGGCACCTAATCAGAGCCAGGGAGACAAGGAAAAACATTCTTGAAAATCCTGGAAGAGAGAGAGAGAATCCCAAACAGGCCCTGTGCTGTCAGTGGAGAGACTGACGCAGGGCACCATCTCATGAATCGCAAGATCATGACCTGAGCCGAAATCAAGAGTTGAATGCTTAACCGACTGAGCCACCCAGGCATCCCTCTCTTGCCTTTTTAAAATCAAAATTAAACATCTTGTGACACCAAAAGCACAGACAACAGATGACAAAAATAAACAAATTAGGCTTCATGTAAGTTTTATAAGATGCATTAAAAGGTGCTATAAACAGAGTAAAAAGGCAACCAACCTGCAGAATGGGAGAAAATATTTGCAAATCACATTCTGATAAAGGATTAATATTGAGGTTATATAGAGAACTCCTAAGGCTTAACAACAACAACAAAGAAACAACCTGCTTCAAAAATGGGCAAAGGACTTCAAAAGACATTTCTCAAGGAAGATATACAAATGGCCAGGCACATGAAAAGACGTTCAACATCACTAATCATTAGGAAGTACATATCAAAACAACAATGAAATACCAACTAATGTCCTTTAGGATGGCTTTTATCAAAAACAAAACAAGCAAACAAACAGAAAATGTATTGGTGAGAAGGTGGAAGAATTGGAATACTTGTACACTCTTGGTGGTAATGTAAAATTGTGAAATGGTGCAGCTGCTATGGAAAACAGTAGCGCATTTCCTCAAACAACAACAACAACAACAAAATAGAATCACCATCTGATTCGGCATTTCCACTTTTGGGTATAAATCCAGGAGAACTGAAAGCAAGGCTTCAATTATCCTGAAAAGATAATTGTTTACTTATGTTCATAGCATCATTATTTACAGGAAGTAAAATCTGGAAGCAGCCCAAGGATCCATTGATGGATGAATGGATAAGCAAAATGAGGCATATGCAGTGCATATACAATGCATATACTGCATACAATGCAGTATTGTGTAGCCTTAAAAGGAATGAAATTCTGATGTATGCTACAACATGAATGAGCACTGACGACATTATGCTAAGTGAAAAAAGCCAGTCACAAAAAGACAAATACTGTATGATTCCAATTATGAGGTACTCAGAGTATTTAAAATCATGGAGATAGAAAGTAGAATGGTGATTGTTGGGGGCTGAGGGAAAGGAGGAGCTGGGAGGCTAATATTCACTGGGTATAGAGTTTCAATTTTCCAAGATGAAGAGTTCTGGAAACGGATGGTGTTAATAGCGGCACAACGTTGTTAATGTGTTTAGTAGCGCCGAACTGGACACTCGAAAAATGGTTACAATGATAGGTTTTAAATGCTGTGTATCTTATCACAGTACAGAAATTGAAGGAAAAAAAAAAAGTCCAATGAGAACGCAGGATAAAGTACTAAAACAAAGGCATAAAACTGAAAAGCAAATCTAGCTACCACAAGCGTAAGCCTGACACTGTCAGAAATCAACACGTTGTGCTTAGTGATGGAATCCAGCAAACTAGAACGCAGGGAAAAGAGAAAAACCCGGTTACAATGACATCATTTGAACTTCTGAACTCTTGCTGTGTCTGAAGCCCAACATACTCCTTGGACCTTTCAGTTATATGAACCAATAAATAATCTTTGCGTAAGCCAGTTTAAATTGGGTTTTATAAATAAAAAGATTCTTAATGGATACATCCTGGTAGATATTGAAATCACTGTGTATATATCAACTGTATGTCATAGCTCTATCTACATTCACCCTTCATTTATCCACTTACTGCATTCCTGGGCTGTCTCTCCCAGGATCTAGCTAGACATTCTTTGTTTCCCTGCCTCACCAGGAAGTTCTACAGTGAGCATCCCCATTCTCCTCTCCACCATTCTCTATCTAACTGTGGTCCCATAGCACCTTGACTTTTCTGACATCATTCTCTCTGATAGAAGTCAGCAGCTTTTCAGTTTATTTGTGCCACTTCTTTCTTCTGAAGTCAAGTGTTGCCTGGAAGCACTAAGGAGAGAATTTCCTAGGACATTTTGAAGACAGAAATTACATAATAGCTTAGAACTGGTCACAGTAGTTATGGGAGGCCCCATGGGGGGAATCTGGGTTCCCAAGAGGTGAGGTAAAAGATGGATGATAGTTTACTAAGGCTGAGTATCTTCGGGGCGGTGGGGATTACCGAATGGCCGTTGCTTGCTGCTGTAAATTCTGGTTTATTTCCAGTGAAGATGCTACCTAGACAATGCTTACTTATCCTTCTGCCATAAGGCACTTCTATAAGGAACATTCTCTAGCCCATCCCCCCATCTCCCAGATCCAAGTGTGGGTTATGTGCTCCTTCTATATATTTCTCTATCACACTGTACTCTCCCATTTTAAACATTCAACACACTGCAATGTGTTGACTTACCTACTGACTTAACTTCCCCGTCCAGTGACCGCAAGCTTCACGAGAGCAAGAATTTTATTTTGTATCCTATTTGGGACAGTGCCAAATACAATGCTTGACCCTTGTATTTGTTGAATGAATGAATGATTACCTGAGTATCCTAAATTATTTTATCCCTATTTTAAGGGATTGAGTGCAATGAGAATTTTTTGAGAAATTGAGAATTTGAGAAACTTTTTGAGAAATTACTTGTCAAAATTTTTTATAGATTTCATTTTTAGAAAAAGCATAGTTTTTGGATTTGGGGAAAACTATTAATGTTGAGGATTCTTTAGACTAGTTTAGGTTTAGAAATGTCCTTTGTAGAATATCTCGTTGCTTAACCAAATTCTCTTCTTAAATATATAGAATCATCTTTATTCACTTCACCACATAAGCCTTATAATGGTCAAAGATTCGATTTCTGACAAGATCTGGAAGTTAATACAAATATATATGTTTTTAATTGAGGTAACATAAAAATCACATCAAAATCCAGATTTCTAGCTTATTTTGGAAAACTGGAAATTTATCAACACTGAACCCCCTTTCCTACAAAACAAAAATTAGGTGGAGATGAAGAGTGGTTTCCTTTTGGAGCTGAGCACATGTCTGTTAACCAAGATTCCCAACATTCGTTCACATGAGATATGTCACCCGTATGGAAATGTTATAGAGGTCAGTTAAGATCCCATGACAACTCATATAAACCCATGGAATGCTTGAAGTATGGGTAGACAATGGTTTTGGTTTATTGTTGACAACAATTCATGATAAGTTCTTCAAAGAAAATTAGTTTTGTTTCTACCAATTGTATAGACACCCATCCAGGACAGATGTCTAAAGTTGTCAGAAGAAAAAACCAGACTTTCGTAGCATTTTTGTGCATTACTGACATCATTTCCATTGGTCTCCCTTCTTCTACTCCTTGCCCTCCTCAGAACTCTCTCTGATGTGATTGCTTCATGTCGTAAATCTGAAAATGTCATTCCTCTAATTAAAACAATTTGGCCTCGGGGCGCCTGGGTGGCTCGGTCGGTTAAGCATCCGACTTCGGCTCAGGTCATGATCTCACGGTACGTGAGTTCGAGCCCCGCGTCGGGCTCTGTGCTAACAGCTCAGAGCCTGGAGCCTGTTTCAGATTCTGTGTCTCCCTCTCTCTCTGCTCCTCCCCTGTTCATGCTCTGTCTCTCTCTGTCTCAAAAATAAATAAACGTTAAAAAAAAATTAAAAAAAAAACAACAACAACAACAATTTGGCCTCAGGGACCTGCATCCAATGGCTTCGACTCTCTCTCCATTTTCTCCTGGAATTATTCTATTTCTCACCCAGCTTCAACTATGGTTCTTTTAGTTCCATAAGTTAGTGAAATAATTTCCTAGCAAAGCCTTCACACATGCTTTTGTCCCTCAGTTCACTCAAAAGTTTCTTATCTTTTGTGTTTTGTTTTCATTCTTCTTTCTAGAAACTTTCCCTGAACCACACAGTTTGGAGTGGGTCTCCTTTCTCTTCATTATTTTCAAAACATTCATCAGAATTTATAATTAGATACTTATTTGTCTATTTACTTTCCACCCTATAATACTTTAAATTACAGGAGGATAAGGCTCATGTGTGTTTTTACATGCTGCCGTATATAATATGTCTACTGTGTGATATGTTTATATGTTGAAAAAATAAATATATATTATATGGCCATGTAAATTTGGAGTTCAAAAACAGTAAATCTTGCATGAGTTAAAGTTTCAGTTGCTAATATTTATAACCATAAGAACATAATTTCTAACATTATAGATTATGAAAAAGGTTTGCTTTGAGATGTGTGGAGTAAACAGATGCATATTGAAGTAACTCCCATTGGAAGCAATGGGATGTACCGAATCACAGCATACTCTTTTCCAGATGAATGCAGTTTTGTGTTTCTCCTTTTTTTCAAATGGAAAATGTAATCTCACTTAGGAAAACACTGCAAGATTCTATGAGTATGTGTAATCTCAGTCTGGTTGTGCTCATAAGGAATTTTCAATTTAGCCAATGGGTAGACATCCCTTTTCCATTGCTTGGGATTTTTCTCCCCTAAAGCTGAATCTTTTCTTTCCAAGGAATGCAAATTTGATTAGGGATAGCTATGCGCTGATATTCTGTATTCTTTCTTTTTCCATGGTGATGGAATTATAAAACAACTTGGCCAGGCTAGAATTTTACTGGTAGGTTTGCTGATCAGCATTGTTGCTTGAATTCTGTGAAATTATATCACTGGCATGTAGAATCAGTTTTTCAAGGATAGCTGTCATGGACAAAGAATACAATATGTTTACATTTCCTGGGGGAAACCCTATGCAAGTATACATTTGCGTTTAGGTTTAAGATTTTAGTGTCAATTACAAAATATTTACTTTGATTAAAATTTACCATTGACACCTGGATGCACTGAAGTGTTTTTGTTTCTCAAGGTGTTTTTTTGTGAGTGGAAATTTGGCATTAGAAGATTTAAGTTTAAATCCAAATAAAACACAAGTTCAATAAAAATCTCTTTCATTTTGTGGCTTGCAGGTATAATTTCACTTAACACATATCGCTGACCCTACATTTTCTCACATACATATATACAAATATATACTCGTGACTGTAATAGTCTTTTCTTGGTTTTGTAACATGAGGCATTTTCAGTAATTTAAGGTATTCTTTTTGGGGAAGAATTGTCAGAAAACTGTTTACCTTCCTATTATAACAGCCCTCAAAATTAAGACTAGTGTAGGACAAACCAACTTACTTGGTGACCTCAGTTTTAGACTGCTAACCAGTGGCCGTTTGAACATAAGCGAGGTCAAGAAAATACATATAAACTGCACCAGAGCAGGGGCTTGGCTTTGTTCACTATTGCATTCTCAGTGCTTAGGAGTATACTTGGCTCATAGAAAGCACTCAACACATATTCGTCGAATCAATGCATTATTCTTCCATTGCCCAGATTGCCTGTGTTTGTTGGTGATACTGTGTGACAGTGACGGCGGCAAAGCTGAGAAAATGGGCTGACTGACCAGGCTTTCCATAGATAATAACAATCTGGTTGAACTGGACTGAGCAAACCACCCTGGGAATCTTTGGGAACATCTGGAGGGAGAATGCTAATCTTAGCTCATGTTTGTATAGCAGTTTACTCTTCTAAGCACTTTACTTATATTAACTCATGGTATCCTCATAACACCCAAAGCTAGAGGTAGGGAATATTCTTCACTTAGGGAAGAGAGACTGAAACACTGAGAAATTAAGTGACTTGCCCGAGGTCCCATCTCTAGTAAGGGGCAGAAGTCGGATCTAGAATTTGCTTTCTTAACTCACTGTGCTATTGTGTCTCTCCCAATCTGATTAATGGGGGTTTGGAAGTATATTAACTTCAAAATTAAAAGAAAAGTGGACATATTTTGAGCCCCAGTTTAAAGAGGAACATGCACTATTTTGGTGAGAAAAACAGGTAACTTTGTGATGACACTGTTTCATAATTTTCATGCATGTTGATCCAGACATGTTGAATATGTACACATGCATGCACACCCACACATATATAATCATATATATATATATATATGTATATACAAGATCTTTTATATATATATGTATATACAAGATCTTTTAAATTTAATGTTTGACTATATATATGATCTTTTTAATTCTCATTTAGTCTTGTGTGTGCATATAACATACATTAACTTTCTAAAAAGTTTTGGACATAGGTGCCTGGGTGGCTCAGTCAGTTAAGCATGTGACTCTTGGTTTTGGCTCAGGTCATGATCTTGGGGTTTTGGGCGTTCAAGTCCCGCATTGGGGGTCCTGCACTGGCAGTGCAGAGCCTGCTTAGGATTCTCTCTCTCTCCCTGGCTCTCTTTGTCCTTCCCCCACTTGTACTATCTCTGTCTCTCTCAGATTGAAGAAATAAACCTAAAAAAAATAATAAGATATAAAAAAAGTTTTTGGACATAGATATTCAGAAAGGGAAAGGAACACAAAAACTGTCATTACCCTGCTTAAATAATCATTTGTTTTATTTAGAAATCATGAAAGTAGTAATTGAATATGTGTAGACAATTAAAATGGTTCAAAAAGGAAAAAAATAAATGGAAAATCTCCCTTCCACTCATCACAAACCCCCACTTTGCTCCAAAGTTTAGCAGAGAGGACTTTAGAAGGGGAATGATAGATAGCATTTAGCTTTGACGACCACTTTTAATTACATTTTGGCACGTATATCTTTATGCTAATACATACTTTGTCACGTTCTCTCTAGAACTGTTATTATTTTTGAAGCTGAGCCTTTAATGGGTAATCCTCCATCTTTGGTTTCCTTTTTAACTTCTAAATTTTGGGAAACCAGAATCGACACAAGAATTTCTTAAAAGATTCCATGAGTAAGACATGAACAAAAATATTCCATACTGTGCTCTGATTACAATTAAAATAAACGCTCTTCCTTTTACTTACAATTTTAGCTCTGAAGATGCAACAAGAGCAACTGAATCATTTCCTTTCTCTCCATTTTTTATGTGCTATAAAAATTGTCGTATTATTCTTGGTAAAAACATCAACAAAAATGTATCCATTGAATCCTTAATTAAACAGTTGTCTCTTTAAGTACTTCTTTCTCATCCTAACATGCTTCAACATTTTAATTTTAAAACATTTTTTAAAAACCTCATAGAAATCTGAATTTTTTATGTGTCTTTGATATTAATTACTGAACGATGAAGTTTTGGGTAAATGTACCCCATCAGAATCCATTAGTAAAAATATTTATACAGCATATATACATAGATTTCAATTTATACATATTTAATAAACTCCTTTTTTATATGAATCTACCCTTTAATATTAATCCTGGGAATTTTTACTGCTGCAGCATATCAAATTCTTGAATTTCATTGAAATACTTTGGTTGTTTTCATATATTATGAAGCCTACCATAATGTTCATTTCATCTTTGAATTTCATGCTAGAAAGTATTCTTTCTCTCAGTGTCCATGTTGTCATTGACAATCTTGTAATTTTAGGACATCAAATTTGTTTTGAAAATTGGATCTTTTTGTCTGTTGTCAGTTACTCCAAATGTATAATTTATACAGAAACAACTAATAATCAAATAATCAAAATTATTCTAGTTTTAAAATGCTATAATCTATGTTTGTTTTCTAGACATTTTTTTTCTTTTTTCTTTTTTTAATTTTTTTTAACATTTATTTATTTTTGAGACAGAGAGAGAGCATGAACAGGGTAGGGTCAGAGAAAGAGGGAGACACAGAATCCAAAACAGGCTCCAGGCTCTGAGCTGTCAGCACAGAGCCCGATGCGGGGCTCAAACCCACGGACCGCGAGATCATGACCTGAGCCAAAGTTGGACGTTTAACCGACTGAGCCACCCAGGCGCCCCTGTTTTCTAGACATTTCTAAATTTCACCATAATTTGAGGTTTTACATGACTTCTAATAATTTCTGTATACATTTTTCGTCTTAAAATTTTTAGTTAGAACTTGAAATTTTGACTTATAAATTATAACATTTTAAGTAATTTGAAAAATTAAGCCAAAATTTCCCTCAAATATATATAATGTTCAGTCACCAGCTATACTTAGGAAGTTAATATGAAGAAAAGAGGGTTTTTTTCCATATCCTATTTAGAAAAATTGTTGCTATTTTAAAATTATAAAGATCTTAGAAATATATTCCAAAAGTAATTGTTAAAATTTTTTATTTCTTCTCACATTAAAACACCAACAGCCTGCATATTTTTAAAATACTGAAGCTATGGGACAACTTTTTTGTGCACCTACCAATTAAAAAATATTTCTGTATGAATTAAAAGCTAAAAACTTACTACACTTTGCAGGTTATTAACTGATTTTCTACCATATGCTAAGTACCTTTTGATTAAGAAAAATTGACATTAAAGAACTTAAATTTATAATATTGTTAAAATAAGGAAGTGGATTCTTCTGTGTAATCCACATCATTGAATTCATGGCCCTCTCATCGTAAAACATATTTTAAATGTACTACCACTGATTGTGTTACTCATTCATTCATTCATTCATTCCACAAAGATTTGCTTAGTCATCTAGTGGTTACTAAATACAAACAAAGGGAACATTGACAGGAAAAAAAAAAGATTTATCAACTTTGGGAAAAGAAAGAAATATAAATGCTTAAAATGATAGTATAGTTGAGTACAATGACATAGTGTCCATGGGTGCCATAGAAACCAAGAAGATGTGCACTCCAGCCTTACCAAGAATAGCAAATATTAGATCCGGGCAATGGAGGGGAGAGGCATGAGAGCAGATGTAATGATATCTTGTGTCCAGGAGAAATCTCTATGGATTCTGGAATATAAAAGGCAACTGACAAGTGTGAGCAGAGAAAGAGACACAAAGAAATAGCAAAATCATCAAGTGAAAATTAAAACACCAATTAAAAAAAATGCCCTCCATCATTTTGCAAGTATCACCCCAAACACCCTATTATTAGTAAAAGTTTTTGCTCACAAAATTGGAGGAATATTTCCCCCCCAGGAGAATGAATATGGGGGTTCTTTATTCAATTTACTTAAGGAATAGATATTAGTAAGGAATGTAGGTGGTCATTTCAGCTTTGGGATTTCAGGGCTCAGAAATTTTCCCCTTAAAGAAATAAAATGCCAAAATGTACAGTGAAAGTTAACTAAGACAAAATGAAAGTATTAGATCCAGTCAACTTGGACATTAAAAGTCAAAGTTCTTAAGTTCTGAGGACACAAATTTCCGCTGCCTGGCCCTTTGTAATGTTAATTGGGTCTCAAACAAAATAAGTTTTATAATGTCTAAAGCTCACGACTAACTAACTCTTTAGCCACTTGAGAAACTAAGCTATTTGTAAAGGTGCATTCTACCTGCTGACTTCTTCAGTAATGCCCTACCATTCAGTCTAGGTGTTTTTTGTTTTTTGTTTTTTTTTAATTGTGCTCCTTCAGTCAGAAGCTGACACAACTGTCAAAATATAGTCACTCATACACTAGTCAGTCACACTCCGATAATGTGTCTGTCATCATGTTAAAACAGTCATTTGCTGACATATTTTATGGCCATGAACATGTTTCAGAAACCAGCAAAAAGGGTTGGCCTTTAAAAAATAAGCAAGAGTAGCATTTCCTTCTAGTGAAACGACATATAATTTAAAATAATAGTGTGTCAATAGTGACTATAGGAAATTGCTGGAAAGTGGACATTTCCAAGTCCACTTTTATCTGGGAAAAAGTAGTTCTTTTTAAACCAGCAAACACTTTATTGAATTAAAAGCATCTTTGTCAGATTCTGAAAATGTTTATTGCACAAGGCTTAGAGTTCTGAACTTCTCTAAATATGTGGAATAGCAATTTTGTGAAGAATAAATGTTAATGCTGTACAAGATAGCATTTATCCTCAATACCTTTTCATTTATATTAGACCACATCCAAATTGAGTTTTGGATTTAATAACCTCTATCAGCAAGTGTAAGAATAAGCAGGGAAAATTTATAGTTAGAAGCATAAACATCCACATAGATCAGCTCGTGTCCAATGGTTTGTTCCAAAAGCTCTTAAAATATGTCATGGATAAACTCCAATTATGTAATAAATAGGAAACAGTTTTTGAAAATAATAAAGCTTAGACAAGTCCAGCAAGATTATATACAAGTACATGCTGATTTTTTACTTGCTATTGAAATTGGCAAAATAAATACTTTAGTGGATCCCTAAGTAGTTATAAGAGTTCTATCTCTTTCGAGTGAAGAATTCACTTGTTAAAAATACATGCTAGTCCCCACACTGCATTAAAATTCATACAAAGAAGAGCTTACATTCTGTTCATATTATTATTGTTTTCTGATTCATTAGAATCTTCGTATGTAACTCTAAGATCTTTTTTTTTTTTGAAATATGGAAACCATTCAACATGAACTAGGAAAATTATTTCCTTACTTCCTAAAATGATTGCTAAATTAGGAAACCGATCACAGTCCCCAAAACTATTACATCAGCATTGACACCCTGTTGGGTCTGTGGGTAAGAAGATCATATATGTTAAACACTTGTGAAATTGTAGTGACTTTCTTATCCAACAAGATTTTTTGCTTCTTTTAAAGTAATTATTTAAAAGTATTTCGGTGTTCCTTATCAACACAGACATTTAAATCTAGTACCAGCTCCCTAGCAAGGATGGAGAGCCAAACTGTCTCACAGATGCTATGTCCATAGAAGCAATTTTTATAGAAGAAACATCCTTTCACTTTATTTCACTACCTGGCTTCTTTGTTCATTAAGCTAATTACTCTAGTCTACATTCGTGCCTTTCATCTACCTTGTTTCTTGAGCTTGATCCTTTCCCAACCCTGAATCGACTCTTACTGAACAGTTGAAGCTGAACAGGAAGGAATTGCAGGTGTCAACTCACAGTTTACAAATATGACATCTCCTCTGGCATAGCTGGAAATATGAAATATTGATTTATGTGCAGTAAAAGGTCTTATAAAAATGATCACATACACATGAGAGATTAATGCGCAGGAGATCAATAGAAATTTCATTCTTGACGCTAGACTGTCACCTATGGTGAAATGCTAAAATACAGAAATCAATATTATCTATGAAATGTCAAATTTATTATAATTATGAGGATGAAAGCTGGCCAAGTGGCTCCCAGGAGAGAAGGAAGGATAGGTTACTGGGCTGAAGCATCCTTCATGTCCCTTGTTCACTTGCTGCCAATTTGAGAGCAATATTGGTGCAGGGGGTTTTCAGGCATTATGTACCGCTGTGTAGTAACAAATTCCTGCTGGAATATTTAACTCTTGAAACTGACAATAATACAAGTGTCCACATAGTCAAAAGGTGCAGAGCTTTTTAGCTCCCGGAATATGGAGAACATTTTAAGCATAGATTTTACTGTGGTATGTATACCACAGCCCATTGCTTAAGACAATTGAGCTTTTACAGACCGAAGATTAATAAGATCTCGGTGCCGTTTTATTCAAGCTCATGTTCTGTTCTCTCCAGTGGGGGGTGGGGGGAGAGGGGAAATCCTAAATTGTCTATTAGCGGGCTTCACATTTTCTATAGTTTAAGCCATTAGCTTGATTCTTAGAAATTGCCATTCAATTTCCACTGCTAGGCAGCCATTCTTCGAAAAGATTTTTATGAGTTTGTGGCAGCCTACCAGTCTCATGTATCAAGTTTAATAGAGTCTTTGAAAAAGTAACACAAAGCTAAAATTTTATGAGCCTATAAGAAAACAATAAAATGAGAGTATTTTGTCTTTGCCTTTAAGTGGGGAGGGGGATTTTTAGAAGTTGAAGTGAAAGCATAAAAGAAAAAAAAATGCTTCTTTTTACATATTCTCCATGTCCACAGAAAAGCAGAATATTAAAACCCTTATTAATAGTATTATTGTTCCCCGTAACAAGTGGAGGTTGTACAAGCTCGTGTTGGTGATGTCACCCCGTGATTCTTGCAGGCATTGGAACCTGGTGTGGACATAAGAGAGGACGGAATGCGTCTGACCAACCAATGAATTGGGAACCTTGAAGGAAAATCTGTATTCCATTGTAGGAGTCTAGGTGAGGAATAGATTGTGTTATTTGCTGTCAGTTAACACTATTCCTAAAGCCCTTCTGATTCAAATTTTAACGATTCACAGTTTTGAATAAGCCGTGAGCTCTGCCAACCATGCCCAGAGGGCAGCACAAAAAAGCCTGTTCATTTTGCTACTCTGGTGCCTCCACCTACAAAGTCCTCAGAGATTTGTGAAATGAATGAATGAATGAATGAATGAAACTTTAATTCATACCACAGTGCTCTGGTACCCCATGAGTGGTGGCGGGTAGAATTTCTTTTCATTTGGACTTAACATTCATTTGTTTTTCGAATTATGATTCTCTCGGGGCACCAGGGTAGCCCGGTTGGTTAAGCCTGGGACTCTGTTTTGGCTCAGGTCATGATCTCGAGGTTTCAGTTTTGTGAGTTCAAGCTCCACCTAGGGCTCTGTGCTGGTAGCTTGAAGCCTGCTTGGAATGGTCTTTCTTCCTCTCTCTCTGCCCCTCCCCCATGTGCGCGCACACTCGCTCTCAAAATAAAGAAAGAAACACAAAAAACAAAATTAAAAAAAAAAAGAACTATGATTCTCTTTTCCTTTCATTCTTTTTTTCAAATCTAGACAGCTTTTTGGTAATCAGCGCGTCCAGGTGGAACGTGGGCTTGAGTACTATTTGCTATATATGAAAATTTCAAAACATAACATCTCCTTGTATGGATAGATGTCTTTCACCATGCACTCTTTAATGTATGGTTTATCACTGAGTTTTTAACTGGAATTACATACAATATGGGAAATTTACTTTCAATTAGTAACGTGAATTTATAATTACTAAATTATAATTTATTATAATAACTACTGTGAGTTTGATAATAGTCTTGTTATTCTACATTTCTTTGCATCTTCCCAGCTCTAAATTAATTTTAGAGATTGGTCTTTGATCTGATTCTTAGGGAGATGTTTCTCGTCCAGACTTCGATTTAGTTGAGACCATTTTGAGTGACGGGATATTCACCACTAATATCTTGCATTTGTTCTCAGTTTTTAGGTATCAAAATGGAGCCGTGCCATTTCGATTTGTGACAGTCAGGCCCCCTTCCTCTAATAAATTACCCTTTTTCTTGGATTTCAGTTTTTCGGTGTTATTGTCTAAAGCTACTGTTTTTGTTCATGACACGTATTCTCCAAGTAATACTTCTGTATTAGTCACGGAGGAGCACCTATCAGAGGTGCCACAGAGCTGGCAGTCTCTGTGTTCCATCACAGAGGAACACAAGAGGAGTCACAGGGAGGTTCCCCAAATGCTGAGCAAGACCCCATGTGAATGTCATTTAGGTCAATGAGCATTCATTAGTTGAATGTCTACTATATACAGGAAAACTTGGGAGAAAAGATGAAAAGAGCACAGATAGAGTCCTCAAGTGGTTCATGGAACTGTACAAATTGGATGATATTTAGAAATGGGGGAATATTTAGAAACGGAAATTGCAAGACTTGGAACCCGAATCCTTGGATTGGTGTGCTCTCAGCTCAGATAGAACCTATTTCCATATCCTTTAGAGAAGAGCCAGTCCATAGATATTCCAGAGACATAAAATACCAAGTTCTTTCTCATCTATTATTACTGAATTATTTACTCTTCCTAAATATTATCTCTTTTGGCCAGAATTGTAGGATTATTATTACTGCCAAATATGATGGAGGATTCATAAACTTTCCTCCAGTTGGTAATATAAACACTTTTTTTTTAAATCTGGAAAAGAGATAAAGATTTATTTACTTTTTAAAAAACACTGCAGCATTTACACAATTTATAAATAGAGATTTGGGAAGATTTTCCACTCTACACAGCTTCTTAAGGCTTTTTTTTCCCCTCTTCTGTACCTCAAGTACCCAAAGCAGTTAAAGTTAATACTTAATGCAACCTAGTTGAAGAGATAGGCATTTCTTGCAGTCAGGTCTCAATTAAGAGATAAAAGACAAAAAGTGCAAAGCGCTTGATAAAGCTAAGAATACAAGGCCAGCCATGGATGTGCTTGAAGCTGTCCATAGCGATAACTGGATAGTCAGCTGGAATCTTCTTGAATTGAAGTGGGTGCTCTAACTTATCAAATTCCACATATGGGGAAATTATTGGTGCCTACAGTGGT
Source organism: Puma concolor (assembly GCF_028749965.1). Classification (NCBI taxonomy): domain Eukaryota; kingdom Metazoa; phylum Chordata; class Mammalia; order Carnivora; family Felidae; genus Puma; species Puma concolor. Next base: position 147,008,094 of record NC_141674.1, on the reverse strand, counting down.
GATTAACACTAACCCACTGGGTCAGAAACAAGCTGGGATAAAGGTGAAAACTGTATCTGACTATCAACACCAAATACATCCATTTAGAGAAAGATAGCAGAGGGTTTTTTTCTCTTTTTATATCTTCAGTTGTGCAGGTTGTCAGGCTGGTCACACAGTTAACGCTGCATATAGAGTGCTCTCTATAATGTGCAAATTGCAATGCACATTAAAATGTAATCTACTTTAATAAGTCACATGAAGATTACATTTTAAGATAATTGTTTGTGTGTTTATGCTACACACCAAAAATATTTTCCTGCTTTGTTTACAGTATTTTCTCTTTGCCTTTAAACATAATGATTGCAGCTATTAGCACTAAATAACGCCCTTCTTCAAATGGTTGGGGGCAAAGTTATGGAGGTTCAAATTGTGGATTCCAGGAACAATGGTTCACTGTATAATGTCCAAACTGCTTAATCTTACTGAATTTCCCCAAATGAAACTTGTTATGATGTTATGATCATCAAAAACTTCACTGGACATCAATCATGAGGATACTTAGCTTGAATTATCCAGATAGTTTTACAAAGTTGTCCACTTTTCAATTTCTAGGTAGACAAAAAGATTTGAGAGGTGACAATTTTTGAAATACTTATAATGAACATCATGACCTGGACTTTCTGACAGATCTATTCACTTGGAATATGGCCAATTATCAATGATTTATTAAAATGGGTGAGAAGGAAATTAGAGGAAAATGGAGATGACAAATAATCTCCAAATTTCTCACTGTTCATTCAGTTAAAAGTCCTTTTCCATTCAGCTACCAGTAAGATCATTTACAAGTGATGACATTTAACTGAAAAGATTTTCATCTCTCTTTTTTTTCCCTCCTATCCATCTTGTAAAGGAAGTATCAACGGATACTAAAATAATCCATTGGGTTTAAGAGGCAAAATAAGTGCCGATTAATCTACGTAGATATTGTGCATTCAGCAGGAAGCAAAATTACTGGACTACAGTTGGTACCCAACCAACATTTCTTGAATGAATGAATGAATGAATGAATGAGTAACCAAAAATATAACTGACTTATGGATTGACTGAGCTATGTATTTTTAAAATCTGGAAATTATTATAATGCTCAAACATGCTGTATGTATTTTCATTTGCTTATGGAAAGCCTATGGCATGTGGCTTAATCATATACGACCACTTATTTCATTATACTAATGTCACTAATATATGTCATGTTACCCAGAACAATTGTACTGGCCTTGCTCGGGAGCCGTGGGACGCTAAGTTAATGTGCTTGTTTCCTCACTAATATCTGGATTAACAGGGAAAATTTTCAATCTACTTTCTGTCAAAATAATTCAGTGATCTTTGTTTTTATCTGTTTGAATATTATGACGGAAGATCCCAACATTCTGTAAAAGTAAAGGAGCCATATACTGACAGAACCTTTTAGTCCCAGGTGATATAAAACCCAACTGAATCAGACTTCAGAAAAAAGAAATATTAGTTTGTATATGTAACTGAAAATTTGGCAGGAGGTCTTCAGGAATAGCTAGATACAGGAGTTCAAATAATATGGTAAGAATTCAGAATGTCTTTATTTTCGGCCATAATTTCCTCTGTGTTGGCTTTCTATGTAGGCAGCTCCTCCCACAGGAAGGTTAGGTAGCTCTCAGCAACTCAAGATGGCTTTATTACTAACCTCAATCTAAAGGAAAGATCATCTCCATTTCAATAAGCCACCAAAAGTTCTGGTTGAGCTTCACTGGCTTGCTTGGGTTCTGTGTCCATCCTTGACCCAAACACTCTGGCCAGACAGGTGAAATACACCAGCTGTGACATTAGGATCACGAGTCCTTTCTTAACTCAATTTGCATTTCCACTGGGATGTGGTGCTCTGTCTCGAGTCCTACGTCTAATGCTGGGATTATGAAGTAGGATTAGTATAAACCGAACCAAAAGCAGTGCGTGTGTAGGAAGATGACTTTAGGAAATATAAAATTACATTTTCAGAGGAAAAAAATGGATCTTGGGGGTGAGGGGAACAGTAGACGATATTGCAAGAAGTGTAGATGTAGAAATGAAAATATTAGGAAAAGGATTACAGAGAATGAAAGCCTTCATTAACTCTGAAATCATATCTACTAAATGACTAGAAGGCTATATCCTACTGCTGTGTCCCAAATGGAGAGTATTACCGAAGATCCAAGTCTTCCAAAATATTTTGGAATATATTCAGCTCTTCAGTTGAGAAATGTGGTCAATATATTATTTTTTTAACGTTTATTTATTGAGAGGCAGAGAGATACAGAACGTGAGCAGGGGAGGGGTAGAGAGAGGGGGAGACACAGAATCTGAAGTAGGCTCCAGGCTTTGAGCTGTCAGCACAGAGCCCGCGCGGGGCTCAAACTCACAAACTGTGAGATTATGACCGGAGCCGAAGTCGGTCGCTCAACCAACTGAGCCACCCAAGGGCCCCAATATATTAGTTTTTATATTGGTTCCTATGAAAGGAACCAGTATATATAGACTTTCCTGTTTTTAATTTAACCTGGATTTTGGTTTTGAAGGCAATTGAGAGTCAAAGCTGGGATGAAGAGAAGTGACTCATTTTCCTCCTAGCGGAGACTCTTCATCTGGGGGCATCTGCGGATTGCTCACATCACACTGAATTCCACTGCCCCTAGAGGACATTATTTTTAATGTCAGGAATAAAATCACATTATTGAATGAGAATGGAAAGAGAACTAAAATGGTTACTTTGATGGGTTTCAGTAGATTAGCTAAAATAATATTCAGACATAAGATTTCATCAATAACATTAAGCAGCATTTTATTCTAGACAATGTGACTTAATGAGTTAAGTAAAAGATAGCATCTGAAGGTTTTGGGGTATAGAATACATTAATTTAAAGTTGTGTAAATTGTGAATAAAATACTTTATTTTATAGGTTCTACTTTAGTTTGGAAACTTTGTCTTAACTTTGCTCTGACCTTTGGCAACTACTACTGAAAGAAATTATTGTTTATCTTTCTATTTTTTGTTTCTAGCAAAAGCAAATGTTCCTCCATCACAATTTTAAACACTATTTACCAGGATTTCTAAATTCTAGACTTTAGAAAAATAATCTTATAGTTTTGGACAGACTCAGAGTTACAAATCTGTTTCGTAAATGGTTCTTCATAATTCCTTCTCGATCTACTATTACAAATCCGCAGCATTTCTCTTCATCAAGCCATCATGTTTTACTAAACTGTGCCAAACTGGGTAGCCTATTGCACTTTTTAATCATTTCCCAAATGATCTCAGGTCAAAATCTATAGGATTTTGGAGCACTTTGTATAAGATGTATAAGATGATATATCAAGATTTGTGTTGCATTTCAGATAAGGCATTAAACTTCAGTTTTTCATGAATTGTTTTCACAGTTCAGTCTGGACTGGCTTTATGAGCAGGAACCTGTGTGAAATAGTTGAGGGGCAGCCAAAAGGCCCTCTGGACTTATAAAACTTCCTTCATCACAGAGTCTCTTGAAATAAGTACTGTAATTCCCATCAAGTGGGGTGCCTTATCATTAGCTCATTATTCCCCAGAAAGCCCTGTGAGGAGAACATATATGGTCATTAATAGAGCCATTGACATTTGAAGCCAGCAAAGGTAGGGAAGCTGGAGAGGGGCGTGGGTAAAGGATAGGGTCTCAAGCCCTGTGGTTTGCAGAAGAAGATCTTGCTTAATTGCAGAAAAAGAAATGACCTGACAGTCTTGCCTTCTTTGTCATTTTGTGTAGACTAGACTCTAAGCTGGGCTATTATAAAAAAGAGAAATTGGCTTGAGATATCAAAGTTTTATCTAATATTTATTATGTATAGTTTTGGAAGATACAGTTTGTTGTTCCAATGGTTTTTGTTTGTTCATCTGTTCATTCTTTTATGAAAAAAATAGCTGTTTTTTTCAAGTTTTCTGCGTGTCAGATATTGTCCTAATTGTATTACATGTGTTATCTCACTAAAGCCTTCTAAACAATCCTCAGAGATAAGCATGTTATTATCCACATTCTACAGAATAAAGTGACTAGTATAGATATTAAATAAGCAACAGCACATGCTAGTAAATTATGTGTCTAGGAGTTGAGGAGGTTTACAAGACAGCAAACAAATAACAGGTACATGAAAAAATAGTACAGGTAAAAAAAATCTAAATAGGTGGTGTGACAGAATAATGAGGCTTTGGTGCAGAAGGGTAGAGATTATGATGTGTCAGGTGGTTAGGGAAGGATTTGGGAGGAGGTGACATTTGAGAGACGACCTGTAGGATAAATAGCAATGAGCTATGCAAACACTAGTGCAAACTTCTTAAAACAGAAAAAGGTTGGTGTGTTTGATGAAAAGAAAAGGGAATCCCTGTTAGCTGTATCTCAAGTATAGTCCTTCTTCTACTAAACCTTGGTCTACTTACAGATCTAGCTAGATCAGAGGAAGAACAAATAGTTGTTTCTTTTCCTTCCTTCCTTCCTTCCTTCCTTCCTTCCTTCCTTCCTTCCTTCCTTTCTCTTTCGTTCGTTTTATAAGTAACTGTTTCTTAAGTTCTGTTCAACTCTACTCATTCTCTCTGGAATCAGCAAATCTTGGGTACTGGATGTGTTCTCTCCTTTTGGATTTCACATGGAATTTCTCTCTCTGGCCTTTCTCATCTAAATTCTTCTTTTGCTGGTATACACACTAAGGCTCCACAGCGTTTAACTGAGAAGTAACATCTTTCTTTACAGTCTTTATTAAGATCAGAGTCTGGACTTGATTAACATCTTTCTTTAATTCAATCAAACACTAATCCAGGGCTTAGTTAGGATATATTCTCAGGTTAATCCCAAAACAAATTGTCATAAACACTATCCTTAAGAAGTTTAAAGTCTAATATAATAAATATTTAAAAAAATAGGGGCCCCTGGGTGACTCAGTTAGTTGGGCACCTGGCTTTGGCTCAGGTTACAATTTCACAGTTTGTGGGTTTGAGCCCTGCGTTGCGCTCCATGCTGTGCAGATCTTCCTTGAGATTCTCTCTCTCTCTGCCCCTCCCCCTCTCATGCTCTCTCATCTCTCTCTCTCTCTGTCTCAAAGTAAATAAACTTTTAAAAAATTTTAAAAAATAAATTAAAAAATTAAAATATATATATATATTATTTTAAAAATATTTGCTTTATTTACTTTTTATATCCTATCAATCTTTTCCCCTTGTGATTCCACTATCTTTGAAGCCAGTGAGCCAGTCAGAGGAAACAAATAAGTCATTCATTATTCATGCTTAAGTTTCAAAAGTGATTTTAAGTTAAGGATTTTAAGTTAAGTTTTAAAACCAAACTCTTTGGAGAAAGAAAATGCTGTTCCAAGTTTCAGAAGTTTATCTATATATAACTACATAAAATATATATAATGAAATATATATAATGAAATATATATAACTCTATATACATATATATAATGTATAACATACATACATATATAACTCTACATATATATAATGAAATATATATAACTCTGCGTACAATACATGTAAGCAAAATTTATATATCTTATACTATGTGTTAACTAACTTGGATTTAAATTATAAAAAATAAATAAATAAATAAATATCTAAAAATTGAAAAAAAAAAAACCCTTGGAGATCTAAGTGCTGTATAAAGTATAATATATGGAGATTGTAAGACATGTTGTTACAGAAGTTCTTATCCAAGCAGCAAGGGAAAACCCTTTTTGTTCTGGTGGTATGAAAGTGCAGAAACCTTGAAGAACTGGGAGAGCTCAAACCTTGAAGAACTGGGCAGCTCAAAGGCTCTTTTTGGCCTTGGCTGTAGTTAAAGAAAGATGGGGAAAATGAAGACAATGTATAATTGAGATAGAAATAAAAACTATGGGGTTTTGTGTCTCTTTTCCTCTTGAGAACTCTGGGAAGAGGACTGTCACAATAGGTCATCATTTACCTGGGAGCATCACACAAATTTAGGGGACACTAGTCAAATTACTGTATATCTCAATTGTGCCTCTGGAGTTGTACATTGCTCAGCTGTAATTCAGAATATGGTGTCTTTGACTACCTGCACATCCCAGAACAAAAATAGCTGTATAGGATGCTTATGCAAAGAAGGACCTGAAATAATTCTCATGAGTCTCCTTCTTTCCACCTTTGATGGAAGAGATTTGAAAAATTCCCACATAACTTCAGTTGAGCAATGCAGAAGGAAGGTATTAGTGTCGGGGATTAAATGGGAATCGTGGCCAGATCACAGATTTGTAACACCAATTAGAAAAGAAGGGAAGGTCCTGGATAACAGGTAGGTGGGCCAGTTTCCTGGGAGAAATTAGAGTTCCTTTCTCTAAGGGGAGAACAGAATAGGCCAGTTAAACTGCGGCCACTTCAGCATAGGACAGGAGCCAGTGAGGACAGAGGCTGCTTGTTCTCTATAGTCTAGTGGGATGAAACACCAAAAGGGAAGTTGAGCATATGGTCCTCTCCTCGATGCCAAAATGTATGGCCAGCTTCTCTTCATACACAAATACCATCTTGGGAAGGAAAAGACGCCTTGAAAGGGAGTTGAACTTTGAATTGTCTTCATAATTACCAGAGACGGATGATTCTGAACCAGAGGAGATGAAAGTAGTATTATTTGGTAAGATAGAGTGTTTTTATTATTACTTTTTGTTCCCTGGATCCTTCTCACAATAAAGACAGTTTCTAATTTTTTACCCTTCCACTTCCATACATGCTTATGGTACTAAATACAAAGCAAGATGTCTGACAGTTTTAGTGAAGTGGTCTTGAGTTCAGGAGAAAACCAGATTCTTTATAGATAGAAGTAATCCCGTTTTATTGAAATCTGTGAGCTGCTTTTGTTTTCCTAACTTTCAAAGTGGATTGTCCACAATGGATGTTCAGTTGACTCGTGTGGTTGGAGCTTTTTATGCTTTATTAATTGACTTTCAAGATTCATTTGGATTTTAAATAGATAGTGCTTTCAGCAGTTAGAGAAGGATTACTTTTATTACTCAGAGTTGGAGTCCCTTTTGTTTTCTGAATGTATCAAATTTCTCCACTGTAGAAGGTAGAGGCCTCAATGGATTTTCATGGACTCTGCAGGTTATACCTGGTGCCAACAAAATTGCTTTAGGGTTTTCTATAGAAAATGAGATCTTTTAGGAATATCTGCAATAAACTCAATTTAAATTTCTAGCAATAATTTTAAAAGTCAGTTTATTCTGGTAAGGTTTTGGTTTCATCTTTACTTTCTTATTAATTCTTTTGGGAACTCTCTTCCAAAAATTGTATCCTTAAGGTTAGCCACAAGCAGTATTTAAAATGTTTATCAGCTGTTACATCTTATTACCAACCAATTAGGGCCACCATAGACTGAAACGAACCAATATAGCTCTCTGGACTGGGGCCAGCCCTGGTTTGGGCAAAATTACTTCAGCTTTATTTATTGTTCATTACCGTTGACACTAGCAGTACTGAAAGTTGATAGTATTATGAAAAATGGGGTTTTCTGATATTCTCTCCTCACTTTTGGGGGGAAAGGGCACATACCCGCACATTTCTGAGGTCCTGGGCTATAGACAACTAGGAAAATTGAGTTATTTGTTTGTCCTCAGTTTAGCCTGGGAATGCAGACAAAGGAGAAAGATATTTTTGAAGCATTTGGTTTTCCCATCAGCACCTAACACAATATCTGATGCATTCTCAGTAGATGAACAAAAATACAGAGGGTGGAGTTTCAAAATTGCATATTTGTTCTTTATGACTCTGGACATCACATTTTCACTTAGTTTTTGGTTAGTTGATCCCACTTGGGCACGTTAAGATCCAAGATGATCAACATGTAATTTCAAGTAAGTCTTTTTAAAAGCAAACTCCAGGGGCTCCTGGGTGGCTCAATCGGTTAAGCATCTGACTTTGGCTCAGGTCATGATCTCACAGTTTGTGAGGTTGAGCCCTGCGTTGGGCTCTGTGCTGCCAGCTCGGAGCCTGCTTCTGATTCTGTGTCTCCCTATCTCTCTGCTCCTCCCCTATTCATGCTCTGTCTCTCTCAAAAATAAATAAACATTAAAAAAATTAAAAGCAAACTCCAAATGTCTGAGGTTTTTTTCTTTTTTTTCCCCAAATTATAGAGAAAAAGAAACTTGAAAAAAATGTCAAATGACTTAGCTTATTATACAACAGAAATCAAATAAGCTATTGTGTTTATAGCACATTGTTGTAAAACTGTGGTAAAATTTACTGAGCTTTTTTCATCAGAGATAATCTTTTAAATAGTAATATATTGACTTCAGATCATCTTAGCTGCCTTCCCTTTGGAACATTCTTTGGGAAATTAATTTATTCATTTTGCTAATAACGTGCCTCTTCTAAGTGCAAGTAACTCTTAGTCAGGCTAGCAAAAGAGTTAGAGTAGTGAACAAAATATTTTCCTGCCCTAGTGGAGCTTATATTCTAACGTGAGGCACAGGAAATAAACAGAGTAAATGAGGAAACTACAAAACATAGTATGATTACTCTTACCTGATATTATAAAAAAAAATTAACTCGAAATGGATCCAAGAACTAAAATGTGAGAGTTAAAACTATAAAACTCTTAGTAAGAAAACATAGTAATCAATGTTTATAACTCCAGATTGGGCAAAGAATCCTCGTATATAACACCAAATGAACACGCAACAAAAGAAGAGTATATAAATTAGATTTTATCAAAGTTAAAAATTTTCATGCATCAAAGGACTCAATGAAGAAAGTGAAAAGACAATTTGAAGAATTGAAGAAATATTTATAAATCTTACATCTGGTAAGAGTCTAGTACACAGAATATATAAAAATTCTTACAACTTAACCAAAAAACGATGAACATCCTAGTTAAACAATGGGTAAAAGACTTACATAGACGCTTTCCCAAAGATTATATACAAATTGCCAACAACTATATGAAAAGATACTTGACATCATTGGTCATGAGGGAAATGGAAATAAAAATCACAGTGAAACACCACTTCACACTCACGAAAATGGTTATAAAAAGAAAAAACAAAAACAAAGTTTTGGCAAGGATGTGGAGAAACTGATATCTGTGTGTATTGTTGGTGGAAATCTAAAATTGTGCAGCCATTGTGGAAAGCAGTTTGACAGTTCCTCGAAAAGTTAAACAGAAAATCGCCATATGATCCAGCAACCCATGCCTAGGTGTATACCCAAAAGAATTGAAAACAGGTGTTCAAACAAAACTGTACAGGAATGTTCATAGTAGCACTACACACGGTAGCCAAAAGGTGGAAATAACACAAACGTCCATCAATGAATAGCCGGGTAAAGAAAATGTGGTATATCAGTACAATGGAATATTGTTCAGTCACAAAATGGAATGAAACAGTCACACGTGCTACAATGTGGATAAACCGTGAAAACATGAAGCTAAGGAAATAAAATGCCACAGATCACATATGGTATAATTCAATTTCTATAAAATAGCCAGAGTCGGCTGTAGGATAGGTGCTAGAATTTGATGATGGATTATACATATGCTGTATTAGAGAAAGAGGAGTAAAGAATGACTCCGAAAATTTTGGTCTGAATAACTGGATAAATGGAGTTGCCACTTGCTGAGATGAAGAGGGCTATAAAAGGAGGAGGTTTGGGGGGAAATGAAGAACTCGATTTTGGAGATAAATTCGAAAGACCTATTTGATGCCCAAGGGGAGGTGATAAGTAGGTAGTTGGATATACTAGTCCGGTATTCAGGGGAGTGGTCTGGGCTCATAAGCAAGAAGATCGCATTTAAACCTGTATGACTTGAATAAGGTCATGAGAGCATGGCGAGATGTGAGAAAAATGACAGACTAAGAGCTGGGACATCTCACTTTTCGAGCTTGGAGAGACGCGGGGCTGCAAAGGAGCCTGAGAAGAAGCAAGCTAGTAGCTAGGCTTTTAACCCATTCTGATGGCTCTATCCTTTTCCTTCATGTAAGTACTAAATCTAAATCACCAGCCCCAACATCTCCCTAGGCGCTGGGTTGCATTTTTTACTGACACTATCACTTGGTTCTGGTAGAACGAACCTCCAACTCAATATACTACGTTGCTGATTCTGTGTCAACCCCTCTGTCCAATTCGGTCCTCATTCCTGCTTTTAGGGAATCTCAGCACTACTTCTGCTTGAATGCTTCTTGAACATTTCAAGGCCTTTCCAAATGCAGCCACATCTTGATTTATAATCTTGTGTTCATTGTACCTGTATACCCACTCCTCCAAACACCACATTCCTCTGCTTGTGGTCCCTTTCCTATCGCTCTTTCTCCCTAATCTTTATCTAAATTCTAACCACCTTCCGAGGCCCATTTCACATATGCGTTCAAGCCTGGAGCACATTAACTTTTCTTCATCTCCAGCCCATATGAACTATTTCATGCCCCTGAGAAGGTTTTACATTTTATTTCTTCTAACCCAGTGAGGTTTGGTGAGTATTGTCAGTTGGGAAGCTAGGCCTCCTCCTCATAACAGTATCTGGAGTTCCTTGTGGGGGTGCTATTTATATTCTATGTTCTTCTGGATGATTTGGGCGGTACCAAGAGAACTCCTTTTGATGCAGAGATGGTCACGTATCCAGGTTTGCCCCAACAGTTCTGCTAAATGCTCTAGGGATGGGCAGGTGACACAAGCGAGACAGGTGAGTCACTTTCTCTCCTTTACCCTGCTTTACTTTTTATACAGCCCTTATCACAAATAATTATACATATTTATTTCTGTATTTGTGTCATGTATATTTTCTCCACTAGAATATGAACTCCATGAGAGCAGGTGACACTGTCTATTTCATTTATTACTGTATCCTGTAAGCCTGGAACACTGCCTAATACTTACTCTGTGCTTAATATTTGTTAGATGACTGAATAAATTAATGACCCCATCCCAGGTGTATTGTAAGAACTATTCAGAAAAAGACTTGCTTATCCCTGGGTTTGACAATCTGGTAGAATAGAAATATAGAACCGGTAGTGGTTATTTAACCACCACATAGGGAAGCCTAGCTGAGAATGAAGCCAATTCCCGTCCAACATAGAACCAAAAGACGGATTTCTGTCAACATGATTTGAATGCCTGGACCCAACTGGGTGTGGACTTCCTAATGATTTTGGAATTTGCAGCTTGTGAAGCAATGTATTCTTCCCTTCCCCACATTTTTTTTTTTTTTTCCCGTAAGCAAGTTTGCCCATTTGCCATAGCCCTGGTACACGGTTTTTATTATACTCCAGTTTGTACAGTGTATCATAGAATTGGCAATTTTTTAGCTCCTCTGTTAGACTGTAAGCTATCTCAGGGTGAAGACCTTGCCTTATATGCATCTTCAGGTTTCATATAGCATTGACCCCCTGGTTTCCTGATAAACATTTGATAAACACTCATTGCATCAAAATGAAATTAACGGTCTTTACTTGAAAGTCAGAAATATCTTTTCTTACATAATATTTTGAAGAAAGGTATGGATATTCCCGAAGAAGATGTTTGCAGAATGCCCATATGTTAGTGTTCTTTAAATGATAAACTTCAACCACCTAAAAAATATTTTTGCTAACATTTTAGACTTTATTCTATAATAACTATTAATCATATTAGAACCTTGGATGAGTCCAAAAAAGTTTGATACGATTTGGCTCCTTATCAAAAGCCTGGGAGGAATTATTGAAATATCTCTGTTGGAATTTATAACTTGATCTGAGTGCTTCTTGGTGTGCTTTGATTAAAAAAATAGAGGGTGGTTCTACTCATTTAACAGAAGGTATGATGTGTTTTTGGATTCGTAGAGCCGTGTAATCCTAATGGTTTGCTATCAAGATTCTCATATTTTGGCCTATATTTCTGCCTATTAAATTCAGTCCAAATGAAAGTTTATAGCTGTGCCCGAGCTCATTAATTCTCTCTCTCTTGCTGGTGGCCAGCCATACCTATCGTTGGGCTGGGCCGAGTTAGAAACCAAATGATCTCCCTGCGCAAGGAATCAGCGGTTTGATCTCCAAGGCTCAGGGTTTCATATCAATTGAAATAAGCAGCCAAAGATAAAAGGCGGTCTGTTGTGCTTCCTTAGTATTTCCAGGAGAAGTAAACAAAGACCATCTATTTTCCTCTAACACGCCCGCACGCCAGCCCCTTGCCTCCTTCTCTGCCTCCTGGTCATTTGAACAATAATGCACATGTCCCTGAAATTGCCTTCTAGCCAAGAAGTCAAAAAAACGTTTGACCCAGGAGATCAGAGATCCTTGGGTGCAGAGCACAGACCCGTGATGTGGAAGACATCCTTGCGCTGTAGGCAGAAGCCGGAGGGATGAGACACTCCTTTCTCCGTGCTCCCTGCACAATGGCTGCCACCAAGCAGAGGTTCCCAACAACCTGTTGTGTTTAATCAATGAAGAGATAGAGTCCAGCCACCGTCTTTGAGGCAGAATTATGTGCTATAAAACTCAATTTGTTTTTGTTTTGTTTTATGCTTTGAAGCCTTCTAAGTGGATTTGGTGCCATTTGCTGATTGACAATAATTAGAGTCCAGATTTTTTTGCATCACATTTCACTGATACATTTAATGTTGCCTGTCTAGATTATCATTATTGTTATTATTTTTAGTTCAGTGCTCGACAGAGTCAGAAAACAGTTGCTCAGCACCTTTTTTATAATTTCAATTTATTAACATAGAAACCTCTCAGACTTCTTTTCCCCCTAGCTTAAGTGGCTTTAACACCTCAGAAAACCCCCAGAATTCATTTTTTCCCCCTAATTACCTTTCTCTGGATAATCTCCAGTTCCTCCAAGTGCTTCTTTCAAGGGTGTAAAAATCCATTACTGCAGGCTTTCTTGGACAATAACAATTCTGTCCTTGCCCTTTGGTTGACAGAGTAGCATGGCCAACATTATGGTAAGGTGAGGGCCCAGGGACCCAAGAGTTGTTTTCTTCCCGTGTTCAGTTGCCAGTTTAAATACTATCAGTGTTTCCAAATTTACCGCACTGTGGTCTCACGTTGACTGAGAAAATTCTTATAGGGAAGCAAAAGTTTTTACTATTGCCCACCCGTTCTGGTAATATAAGAGAGGCAATTTTCCAGTTCTTGCAAACACATCTGCAGGCCGGTGCCCCAACATCAGGTGCCATAGTTCGGGCTTGTTTAAATGAATGAAGCTGGTCAAGTACCAAGCACCTGCTCTAAGTATTCCGTATGGTTTTCCTCCCAGAAGGAATGACCAGTCTGAAGCAGCTGTGGGTAATTTTATTCGCCAAAACAAGCTGGAAGCAAAAAGGAAAAAATAACATGATTAAAATCCTAAATGGGACTCAGTACAGTCTCATTAATAAGCTACAAAGCATTTAAATAGTGAGTGTACCTATGTGCTTGCCAGTATTAGCACATCATCAAGAAAGTGAAAAATGGACATACATGTTATTCATTAAATCCTCAAAGGTAGGAAACTTGGGGGCTGATTAATTCAAGTAGGTAAATGAAGCCAAGAAATATGGATCACTTGATGGAAAATAACCAAGTTAAGTCCAGTGCTAGCTCACCTGTCTGCTTGGTGTATGATGTCCTCATAGAAAACTCAGAGCAAAGTCATGGGAGTTATCAAGTCAGGGAACATTTCTTGAATGGCCACTCATTGTAGTGTCTCAGGCGCATTGTTGATGGCTGGTAGTATCTGCTCAAATCTAGAGTGCTAAAATTTAGGAAGGAAGATGTGCAATAGAAAATTAGAAAATTCCAACAACCACTAACCCAGAAACAATGTGTGACAGATAATTAAAAACTCCCATTCCTGTATGTATATCACCTTGCAACATGACTTTGCTGGTCCTCTCAACCATTGAACTTAATTTCTTCAACCATTGAATCTGGACTTGCCCTTTTAACTTGCTTCAGCCAAAGGAAAGTCAGCAAACATAACTCAAGCAGAGGCTTGAAAAGTCTCTGTACTTTGGGGCCTGTGATGGTTATTTCATATGGCACTTTACTGAACTAAGGGATGTCCAGATAGCTTGTTAGACATTGTTTCTGGGCGTGTCTGTAAGGGCGGTTCCAGAAGAGATTAGCATTTGAATTGGTGAAAGACAAGGCCCTTCTCAATGTTGGTGGGGGTCATCCAAACCCTTGATGGCCTTAACTGAGCAATAAAGAGGAAGAAGGGCAAATTCACTCTCTCTCTCTCCTGGAGCAGAGACAGCCATCTTCTCCTGTTCCTGGTTTTCAGGCTTTCAGATGCAGACCAAATTACACTGCTAGCTTTCCTGGTTCTCCATTTTGCATATGGCAAATTGTGGGACTCCTCCACCTCCATAACCACAGAAGTCAATTCCTATAATAAAAATCCTCTTATATGTATATCTCTATATATCCTATTGATTCTGTGTCTCTGGAGAATCCTAAAATAGAGCTTTACTCTCTCTCCCTGCTGGGAAACCTGCGAGCTCCAAGTGAGGAAGCTTGGGCTATTCTAGGAGAGAGACCAGGGAGAGAGAGAGGCTCAAACATTCCATTCTCTCCATTCAAACACTGTGCAGAGAGAGGCTCAAACATTTCAGCGGTCACGGCCGTAGCCCCAGACATTTGAGCGAAGCCAAGCTAGACCCTTGCCTTGACCACTCTAGCCCATAACTGCCAAGTCCCCCACAAAACATGAGAAAAAAGAAATTGTATTAGTTTTAAGTCACCAAGCCAACAGCAAAGGCTAATTGATACACGATGAAATAATTATTTATGTAATTAAAATTCAACTGTAAAATGTAATATTTGGTGGTGGAATGATTAGAAAAATTATACAAGGATGAGGCTGGGATGGAAAAGTCTCAATACCAGTGAGATCTGGCGATTTTGTGCAGAGCATTTTGCAAGGATTTTTTTTCTGCTTCATTTTCATCCCCAAACCATCTGCAAATCCTGGTCACTTTATATTTAGATTCCTGCAAACACCTTCTTATGCATCTTCCATAAGATTTGTCGTTTTGTCCATAATCCAAATAAGTATGCTTAGAGCCATTTGAGTTATATATAAATTCTTTGAGGAATGCAACTATACTTAGTATCAAGATTTTTTGATTGTTCAAACAAAGTATTTCAGCTTGGAAGCTAAATAGATAATGTGGTGATTTTAACGGGTGTCCACAGATTCTTTGATGACCACATCCCACTTCAAAAGGTGGACCCTAGTTTTCCAATCAAGTTAGTCTGTTTAATGGGCCTCTGCATGAAATGTCATTTGCCTCTTGTTCAGTTGAAAAAGGCTGGAGTGGCTTGCTTCTAGTGAATAGATTGTAGTGGAAGGGATTCCAAGTGACTTCTGAGGCTAGGTCATTGGAAGGATAGAGCTTCTCTCTGTCTTGGACCATTCACTCTGAAGGAGGGCAACAAACTTGTGGGGACAATCAGACGGTCCTATAGAGAAGCCCACCTGGTGACTGACTGTATTTCCCGCCATCAACCAGCACCAAATCATCAACTCATGGGAATGAACTACCTACCTTGGAAAAGGATTCTCCAGCCCAAGTCCAAAATTGCGGCCCCAGCCATTATCTTGACCCCTTCCTAGTAAAGGGCAGAAAGGCAGAACCATCCATCTCAGCTGCTCCTTAATCCCAAGCCCTGGGAAACTGTGAGATATAAAATGTTTCTTGTCTGAAGCCACCAAGTTTTAAGGTAATTTGTTTTACAGCAATTGATAACTATTACACATAATAAGGAAAGGATGAAATTTACATGGTCCTTTCAAAAATAAAGATTATAAGTCGATCAACTTTTAGTCCAACAGCTAGATCAAGGAAAGTTAGTTCCAATCCCTTAGAATCCAAATGTGGACTCACACACATTTTAAATATGTTACAACGATATAATGCTATCATCTAATCAGCAGACCTTATTCAAATTGTGGCAAATGTCGCAATAATCTCTTTTACAGAAGGACATTGATCATCCATTACAGGTAGATATTATGCGTCTTAAATGTCCTTTAATTTTAATAGTTACAAAGCCTTTTTTTAAATTAAAAACAATATTTTATCTTTCAACTTTACTAAGATATATTTAATATATAGAAAGTATATTTAATATACTTTAATATATTAATGTATATATATTAAATATACATATTTAAATATACATATTTAATATATATACATTAATGTGGGTATTTTGAATGTGGAAATCGTGCATATACCCATGATACCATCACCACAAATTATATGGTGAACATACCCATCACCTTTAAATAACGTTTTGAGTCTCCTTACTGGTCTTTCTCCCTTCCTTCCTTCCTTCCTTCCTTCCTTCCTTCCTTCCTTTTTTTTTCTCCTTATGGTAATAACACTTAGCATGAGAATCTAGGATAGACAAATATATAAAGGCAGAAAGTAGCTTATAGGACAACTGGGAGGTGATAGCTAAAAGGCATGGGTTTCTTTTAGAGATGATGAAAATGTCTTATGATTGATTGTGGTGATGGTGGCACATCTGTGTGAATATACTGAAAAGCATACACTTTATCAAATGCGTGAATTATATACTATGTAAATTAGACCTCGATGAAACTGTTACAAAAAAGTTCGACTAACTGAATACTGACAACATGCTTTCAAAATTCTAACGTGTATGGTGTAGGTACAAAATAATCTGTGCTTGTTAATTTTCAAATTTATGTTTCATATTGGATTTGTGTTAGAGTATACCTATTCTCAACTTCAAGAATAAAGTTTCCCAAAGAGGGTTTCATTAGAATCCCAAGAATAGAGTTGGGTTATGCAGAGTGGGTTCTCATCAGAATTTTTGCTCACACCGATGCGGATCCATTCTTTGCACACAAGCCGAGATGTCACAACATCACAAGGCAAGAACAAGCTAAGTCACCAAACAAAATCAAATTTTGAAAAGTTACCAGCTTTTATATTTTTCAAAATAAAGCAGACAGGACTTTATTCTTCTTCTTCTTCTTTTTTTTTTTTTTTTGATTATTGTTATTGTTTATTTATATTTGAGAGAGAGAGAGAGAGAGAGAGAGAGAGAGAGAGAGAAAGCAGGAGGCAGAGAGGGGTGGAGAGAGAGTGAGACACAGAATCCAAAGCAGGCTCCAGGCTCTGAGCTGTCAGCACAGAGCCCAATGCAGGGCTTGAATCCACAAACCAAGAGATCATGACCTGATCTGAGGTCAGAAGCTCTACGACTGAGCCACCCAGGCGCCTCAAGGGACACTATTCCTGAACTCTGGGAACAAAATCTCAGAATATGTATGTTGATGCTGTTACATAAAACATGTTCAAGCATGCATGCCAGTATGTCAGCCCCATCCATTACCAAACCAGCCCAACCCCAGGACACTCTCTTGAATGGCTTCCCCGTGTATTTTTGTCTCTATATATTTTTTCTACAATCTATCACTAAAGGCTTCTTACACATTCACAGCTGTCTACAGTCTATAATCTACCACTTCAACCTTCTACAATTTATCACTAAGCATTATTAATCATTCCTTAATAATGTATTAAAGGCTATTGAATTTTTCAATCTGCAAATAGGGGTACTACTTTAATGTAGGGAGACGGCTTCTCTCAGTGCATTGTTGCCCAAGTATGATAGGTTGAGGTACTACTTAAGGCTCTGCAGGACTGGAGATTCTTTAAATTAGTACAAGATTGGGAAAAGAGCTGGAGACGGCAGGAAGGACAAGCAGACTTGTTTTGGGGAGACCCTTGGGAGAGGAAGGGAGGAGAAATGGAGCAGGAAAGGACTGGGGTGTGCTGGAATGGGGCACCACAGGCAGCCACTATGGTGGTTTCATTTTTTTTCCTTGCTACAGATTTGTTAGCACCGATGGCAACCTCTTTCTCTCACTCCATTCCCAAAACGCTTCCCCTCCCTTAGGCGACACTTGAGATTTCTGGTCAGGGTGAACAGGCAGTGGTGATAATCCCCAGGAATGTTCCTGAGGGCCAGGATGTCCAAGGGCCTGAAGAAAGAGGGCATGATACACAGTCCAAATCACAGGCTTGAAGTCTGCAGTCAGATGCACTGGGAAGCCTGGAAGTGCTGTAGCCTCCAAGTCCCAGACGGCAGAGCTGGTGCTTAAGAGACAATCTGGAAGCAGATCTTTGTTCAAGTCGTAGTTCTACAACTGACTAGCTGTGTGATAAATCCCTTGACTCTTCTGAAACCAATTTATTTAACTCTAAAATGGGGATAATGGTAATATTCACTTCATACAGTTATCGTGGGAGTAACAATAATTCTCACTAATAATAATAATATTGTCTAATAACAGAGTTAGCAGCAAATAAATGATAGACATTTTTATTATTGTGTTTAGATACTACACATGCAGATGGAAATGAGTCCTGGAAGTGAGGTGCTGAACCTTATTTTTTTTCCATTCAGCCAACCAACAAATGTTGAAAGTTTTTGATCATCTTAACATTCTGTCTATACAGCCATCTGGAATATTCACAGGAAATATTTTGAAAGACTTGATAAAAGCTCATTGTTATATATATATATATATATATATATATATTTTTTTTTTTTTTTTTTTTTTTTTTTTTTCCAAATGAAATGACAGCTGTGGATGGATAAGAAGCCCTTTCCCGTCACGTTTTGGACAGTTCTAAAGTCTTTAACATTTTCAAAGAAGAACAGATTCTGGAGATCACTTTAGATTGCTTTTTAATTTGTTGAACAATGCCAATTTGGTTAGAAATTAATTCTCAGCATTTCACATTTCATAGAAGGAAGGTAAGTATCTTTTGAACTTTTCTCTCACATACCCGTAGGATCTGGGATTTCTTGATGCTGATTAAAAGAGAAAATAATCTTATTGACATAGAATATCTCATGTGCCAATATAAGAGGCATCATGCTTAATAGTCTCTAATTAACAGCTGGTCATAAATAGTGTTATGCTTTTCATTGAGGAACTTATTTTCTTTTATGTGGCGTTTGAATTTGTATTTTATACACTGGCAAGTGTTACTGGTTTTAATTTATTTCAATGATACAAAGTTTAAAAAAAATCTATTTTTTTTTA
Source organism: Puma concolor (assembly GCF_028749965.1). Classification (NCBI taxonomy): domain Eukaryota; kingdom Metazoa; phylum Chordata; class Mammalia; order Carnivora; family Felidae; genus Puma; species Puma concolor. The sequence goes on along the minus strand of NC_141674.1, from coordinate 146,989,022 downwards.
AGTGAGTTATTTTAAGGAACAAAAGAAGAAAATATAGGACAGGTAGTATACAGATATGGTGTGACAGAACCCAGCCATATATGTGTATCCTTAGTTCACAGCTTCTGTTTTACCATGTGCTTAATAAATACTTTGTGGATGAATGGATGAGTGGGATTCTGCCTTGCTCCCAGGGCATCCGTGCCATGTTCCTCAGTTCTAGGAAATGTGCTTTCCCTGAATCTGTCATTTTGTGTGTGTGCTTTTAGCTCTTCGATTTGGATCTGTTTATGAGTCTTTCTTTCTTTCTTCTTTATTATTCTTAAGCATTTTTGAGCAATTTGAGATCTAGGGCAGCTCTGTATTGTTCTTGGTCTTTCCTCTTCACCCTTTTCTTTTCCCACCCATTGAAAGCTCCAATATCCAGTTTCCACAACTTTTGCTGCCATATTCTTTATGTATTCTCCAAGACATGGCCCAGTGGCTGACATTTGAATCCTAAATACAGGCTTACGCTTGATCATAGAGTTAACTTAATGCCTCTGGGCATTCCAACCTGGTGAAACCATAAACCTTGCTTGCATATACAGGTTGAATTCTCAGTCCTTATCTTTCTTCATCTTCTTACTTCTTGTCACCCCTTTTTTGTAGTTTCTTTCTTAAAACACATATTTTTATTTTTCACTTTTCTTCCAGGAACCCATTCATTCTTGGTTTTCCTCCTACCGTACTTGTTACTCCTTCTCAGTGTCCCTTGTTAGTTCTCCTCTCCTTTTCAGACTGTTGAGGTAGGTGTGCTAGGACTCAGTGTTTGGACTTCCTATTTATTTATTTAAAGATTTTTAACATTTATTTATTTTTGAGAGACAGAGAGAGACAGACCATGAGCCGGGGAGGGGCAGAGAGAGATGGAGGCACAGAATCCAAAGCAGGCTCCAGGCTCCGAGTTGTCAGCACAGAGCCCGATGTGGGGCTCAAACTCCCGGAGTGTGAGATCATGACCTGAGCCAGAGTCAGACGCTTAACCAGCTGAGCCACCCAGGTGCCCCTGGACTTACTATTTAAACTCACTTGACAAGCTTATCAATTCTTTCAGTTGTTGAGGCCAAAAATGTTGGAGTCACTCTTGAGTCCTTTCTTCCTCTCATATTACATAGCTGATCCTTGAGCAAACTTTATCGGCTCTATCTCTAAAATATATCCAGATTTCAATCACTTGTGTCCACACTTCTACAATCCTGACCCAATCAACGATTATATTGTAATTAAATTATTGAATTAACCACTTGAATTACATTTTTACTTGTATTCCTGTTTCTCTATAATTTATTTTCAAAAGCCATTTAAAAAATCAGTAATATCATGTCCCTTTTCTTTCACTTCATATACGTAATGTCTGTTTGAATTGTTCTCCAGTTCTCTTACCATATTTGTTTCTAGCACCATTATTGATTTGAGGTCTAGGGCAGCTTTGCATTTTTCTTGATATGTGTTTGTATTATAATTGAAATGCAATAATCTGTACATATTTAAAGTGCCCAATCTGACAACTTGTGATATATGTGCACACCCATGAAATAATCACTACTATCAAGATAATGAAGACATTCATTACCCCTAAAGTTTCTTTCTGCTCTCTTGTATTCTATCCTTCCTGCCCTTCCTTCCTCCACCCTCATTTTCCTGGCATCCACTGATCTGCTTTCTGTCACTACAAGTTGTTTGAATTTTCTAGAATTTTATATAGGGAGTAATACAGCATGTATTCTATTTTTGTCCCCGTTCTTTTACCCAGTAGACTTGGGATTCATCCGTGTTGTTCTGTGTATCAACTGCCTATTCCTTTGTGTTGCTGTGTACCAGTGAATATGAATGTAGCATGGTTTGTTTTACCATTATCAACTGATGGACATTTGAGTTGCTTCCAATCTTTAGCACTGATAGATAGAGCTGCTATGAACATACTTGTGCAAGTCGTTGTATGGACAGAGTCTTTCATTTCTTTTGGGTAAATACCCAGGAGTGGGATGGCCAGATCATATGGTAGATGGCTATATTACTTTTTGAAAAGCTTCCAACCTATTTTCCAAAGTGTTTTGTCAGTTTACCTAACCACCAGCTGCATATGAGAGTTCCTGTTCCTCCACATTCTCACTAACACTTGGTGTGGTCAGTCAATTAATTTTAGTCCTTCTAATATGTATGTGGTAGCATATTGGTGTGATTTTAATTTGCATTTTACTAACGACTAATAATGCTGAACATCTTTTCATGTGCTTATTTATCACCCCTATATCCTCTTTGGTGAGTGTTCTTAAAATCTTTTGCCCATTTTCTCTTTGGGTTCTTAATATTGAGTTTTGAGAGTTTTTTTTAAAAAAACTATTTTAAATATATGTATTTTTTTAAATCAGATGTACCATTTGCAAATATTATCTCCAAGTTTGTGGCTTGTATTTTCATTATTTGTATTTTCGTTATTTTAACAATATCTTTTTAAAAGCAGAAGTACTAAATTTGGATGAAATTCAATTTATCTATTTCTCCTTTAAGAATCCTATTTTAGGTGTCGTGTCTAAGAAGTCTTTGCCTAAGTCAAAGTCACAAAGGTATTTATATATTTTTTTCCAGAAATTTTATAGTTTTAGGGCTTACTTTTAAGTTCTGTGGTCAGTTTTGAATTAACTTTTATACATGGCAGGAAGTACAGATTGAAGTTCTTTTTTTTGGCATATGAATATCAATTATTCCAGTTCCATTTGTTGAAAACACAATTATCTTTCCAATAAATTGCTTTCTTGTCTTTGTAAGAAATCAGTTGCCTGTGTATGTGTGGATCTATTTATAGAATCTCTATTCTGTTTCACTGATCTATTTATCTATTGTGATGCCATATCCACACTGTCTTATTTATGCATCATATTCTAATGGAACAGACTGTATTGTCTTCCCATTTATTTTGTGTATCATCTGTCTTCCCCAACCCCTGGGAAGTAAACTCCACAAGGGAGAAGATATTTTTCATTTTTGTTTTTGGCTTTTTCCCAGTATACTGCTTACTTGGTGCATTTTGTTAAATAAATGAATGGACAGAGAGCTCAAGTGAAGAGATGATGAGCTTTCCTCAAGTTGAGGTAACAGCAGAACCTCTAGGGATATCTGGCTTTTGAAAATATGGGACTATAGAGAGGTCAGATAAGAGATAGACATCTGGGAGACATTTGGATAGAGGAGAAAATTCTTGAGGTCTTTTCATTGTTTCAGACAACTTCAAGGCAACAGCAAGGATATTCAGATTCTGGGTGTTGATTCTTGGGGAAAGCAAGTCACTAGTTTCTGCCTAGCATTAAGAGATTTCCCCCTTTAAGGTGTGGTTTGTGAGACTATGTAACTCTGCTACTTGTCCAGGTTTAAGCCCACTCTACTAGCTTGACATCTGACTGAGGCATGATCTCTCTTTTTTTTTTTTTTTTCACTCAACCTTGATCTTCCAATTGGCCTTTGACTGCTGACTTCTGTGCTTTACTTGGTTCCAGACTGTCTGCTTGGCTGACCCTGTGCTTAATTCCTGACCTCTCCATGACTCTTAGGAACCAAAGCTCGAACCCTACATTGACTGCTGTCCACAGTTCAGTCAGAAGATGGAAGCCTTTAGTACAAATGAATCCTCAATGGGAAGAGAATATATATTAATATAAAAAATAGGTCTCTGGGTCAAACCTTGTGAAATGCTCAAAGTAGGGGAAAGGAAGAAGGGAATAAAAAGGGAATAAAAAACACAGAAATGGTAGAAGAGCATAAAGGAGGGTTTTAAAAAGAGAATATATTTTCATGAAGAAAAGATCAGTCAACTGAATGAAATATAGAGAATAAAGAATGAGCCAAGTCCACTGGATCGTAAAAACAGTAAACCATTGGTGACCTTTAATTGCACTGAAATTTACCTGCTAGATAATTTTGGTACTGGTCTGAATGTGCTTCTTCACCATTTAGAAATGAAAATATGTTTCTGTGTGTATAAATGTAAGTGTTTCAAAGAGATAATTTGGCCTAATCCTCACTGGAGATAAGGAGTGGTGCATGTGTGCACTTGTACCGGGTATGTGGGTATATGTACATAGGTGGCTGTAGGAAGGAGAAGCAATTAGGATTCATTTTTCTTTCTTTCCTTTCTTTTTCTCTCTTCTCTCTTATACCAAATCCAAATGGCATAGAAGTATGAAGCCATGGTTTGGTTTGAGGGGTTCGCTCTGGGTCAGGCAGTATTTTCACATTTGCTGTGAAGAAAAAAAAAACTCTAACTTTTTGTTCACCCATCTCAAACTGTAATTTACCGCTCTTAAGGCTAGCAGCATTTGGAGATATGTGTTCTACTTTCATTCAATGGTCTTAACCCATTCAGATGGTTTATATAACAGAATGGTCTCACACGGTTCTTTCGAAAGTTTGAATCTGGCCTTAAGAAGCTGAAGTTGGCAGCAAGATGTGATTAAGCATATTAGACGGACCAAGATAGTCTTGTGTTTCCACAACAGCCAGGGTTTAAAGGAGCTTATTTCAGAATATATATTATATGTATATGCATATGTATTATATGTATATATATATATATATATACACACATATGTATATATGTATGTATATGTATATATACATACATACATGTATGTATATGTGTATGTATATATGTATATATATGTATATACATATGTATTATATGTATATATAATTTATATACATATATGTTATATGTATATATAATATATAATATACGTACATAAAATATACATATAATATATATTATATGTATACGTACATATAATATATATTATATGTATACATATAATATACATATGTATATATTACATATGTATATTATATGTATACATATGTAATCATATGTATATGATTCCCCGAGAATCAATTATATGTATATAATTTAAAGCTTTCATATTAATGAAAATACTACGGATTGATAAGGTAAGAAGAAAACTAATTGAAAACCAAGCCAAAAATATTTGGACAATTACATCTCAGTTTTCGTAACAGAGAATGCTTTTGACCAACATTTTAGTGACCCAACTTGTAGGGTTGCTTTGGAGTATTCAAGACATACATAGACACACACACTGACACACATTTCAGTCGTGGACTAGGAGAAAAAGGACTAGTTTTCAGGGCCCTGTTTGATTGCATACCACAATTCAAGGTAAGCAGGTGGCTTAGTGCAATATAAAAGGGTTGCTAAACAAAGAATTTTATTTCCTGGCTGGTGCCTGCAGGGGAGAAACTTTGAAAGGAAAGCAGAAACCTGACCGCCAAAGAGAGTCCAGAATTTTGAAACGAACTGTTTTTACTGATTTTAAAAGGTATGCAAATTAATTACAATTTACAAACAAACCTAAGCTTTTGAACGTGATAGATTATTTTAAAAAATAATAACAGGTGAAAAAAACAAAACAAAACACTTCATCAAACCTTATGAGAAATCCTAGCTCCGGCTCAATAGAAGGGTGTTACTCCATTTTATCATAGATGACAGATTTTGTAAGAAGCCAAATAAAGGCACAATTTGAAAGAAAGTGTGGTATATTGCTTAGTTAACTATTCTTTTGCATAAGCTATTAATGGATAGATGAAACAGGAAGAAGGAATCCTTGGGGGATTGCACCATGCCAAATTCTACTGCGTTTTGCACTACAAATTCTAGCTTCACATTATTTCTAATAGGAAAGACCATCTACCTCAAGCTAAATAAAATCTTCGTTTTAGTAGACACACCGAATAAACACCGTGGGCTCCTTGCATTTCTGAAATTAACAGTTACTTGGAGCCACCAATGCCCACATTTGTTTTCTTATTTTCATAGATGATTTCACTAAGCAGAAGCCCTTGTTAATCCTACATTCACATAGATAGAAGGTCAAAGTTGGTCAGTGAGCCAAGAAATACCATATCAGGGTTTCTTTCCTCTTCAATTGAGAAAGGTATAAATTGTGGAATTAGTGTATTGATTGAAGGCCACAACTTCAAGCAATCAGTTTTTCTGGTTTGACAAGATTATTTTATCCTACTTTTCTTTTATTATTATGTGTAGTATTTGAGTCATCCTTCAGGCAGATGAAGTGACAGCTTGATTTAACTCAATAAAATCCACCAGTTAGGTAACCTACTGAGCCAAACAAAAGATGAAAACAACCGCAAGGGGCAGGTGCACTGTTAGTTTAAGAGAGTAGAGAAGGCTGAAGAAGAAGAAAATATTAACAGAAATTATGCTCTAATCAATGCATTTCTATGGAAACTTGAGAGAAATTTATAAAACCTTCTTGCTGGGCAATTGAGCAGATAATGCCTTTGCTTTAAAAACAAAACAAAATAAACACATCTTTAAAGCCAGACTACATGCATGAAAAACAATGTCTCTGTAATGGCTGTGCTTTTGTTTAATTGCAGCAAGTCAAATAATCTTTAATTTCTTGGTATCTTTGAGATGAAAACAGTGCCTGATGGATTTGCGATAGTTTGGAAATTAAAACTATAATTTGTGTCTCTTTCATTGAACCTTTGCTTTCTCACATTGTACCCAATTGATATCTTTAATGATTTCTTAAGATTTGAGTATTTGAACATTTACAAATAATCGCAAATTGAGTTTTCCTAAGACACCTAAATATACAAGTCATAGTGGGTATTTTTGTTTGCAGAACAAGAAGGAGAGTCTTATAATTTTAAATGTTGACTTAATGGAACTGAAGTCTTTATTTAAAGCTCTTCAGACCTAAGGATGCTCATTGCTCTTTGATTACATATAAAGCTTTCATTAGTGACAGTGAGAATGTCTCCATGGGCAACTGGGGACAACTTGTGTGAGCTGAAATTTGCTTTTAAATTAGCTGTTTCATTAATGTCACATTTTAGAGTTTTAGAGACCACGTTGTTTAGTGCATTGACTTGAATAAATCCTGGAGGAGTATAGGTGAGGTTTGTGGTGTAGTTGCGGGGTGCAAGATGGGGAGTGATTTCATTATTATAAGGAAACTTGGAAATTCCTTTCATGGCAGCACTCTTAGGTTTTATACGAATCTGACCTGATCTTTACAGAAAGAAATCATTTCTTATGTAGCCCAGATACATGAGCACCAACTCTTTAAACATCTTCCAGAATTCTACTCAATAAGCAATATCAGTATTAAATCACTTTCAGAAAGCCTTCTTGTAACGTTTACATAAAACTTGCACGGAATGGCAAATAGATTTTTCCTCACATAAGTTTTTTTCTTTAACTCTTGTCTTTGCTCTTCTCTGACTTTTCTTTTCCACACATATTTCTCTCACCAGAGCTTTCCACAGTTAAAGGGGATTTCTGAGGGGTAAGGGCAGTGGTATTGAGACAGTGTGATTGCTTGGGTTGCGGGGTCTGCATTTACTCCACTGACACAACAATGGTATTGGCAAGTTAAAACCATTGGAAGGGGAGCAGGTCGGTGGTACTACGGGACAGGTGCCCATTTACCGGAGGCACTGCCATTACAAAGATTGATTATTTTCAAATACTTTCATTTCCTTTATGACCCAAGGAATTGGAAGCACCTTGAAAAGCTGTGCTTAACAGAAAGGAAATTAAAATCGTATGCCTAAGGATGTAAGCTTTATATACCGTTAAGTTTAGAAAAGAGGGAGAAAAAAAAGGAAAGGAAATATTTTGTTTAGAATCCATACGGGATTGCCCTCTTAGAGCCAGTACAGTCACTTTACCTGAGATATAATTTAGAAGGTACTAGCACATGCCTGAAACATAATTCAGCTCCTAGTAGTGTAAGATGTTGAAACTAATGAAGGTTAATGTTATTTTAATAAACTACATTTAGGGAGTGAATAACTTGTCAGGGAATTCATGTCTAATGTTGACTTTTTAATCCACATCCCCCTGCACGTGCTTCATTTTATGTTTGTGGTCATTGTGGGAATGAAGCAATTATAGTCCTCCCAGTTTAATTTCCAACTTTGTATGGATGTTTTCTTTAGTTTTATTTTATTTTGTAGTGAAGTATACTTCACATGTTCAGTGTGACGAGTTTTGACAATTATATATACCCATGCTACCGTTATCCAAACAAGATATAAAATGTATTTGTCACTTTGGAAAGTTCTTTCCGTGTTCTTTTAAAGTTAATTCCAGCTCCTCCTCGACCATGTTTATAGGCAATCAGTGTTTTGATTTCTAACATCACACACCACACACACAGACACATGTACACACATTTTTTTAAATGTTTATTTATTTATTTTGAAAGGGAGAGAGAGAGAGAGAGAGCGCATGAGCAGGGGAAGGCAGAGAGAAAGGGAGAGAGAAAATCCCAGGCAGGCTCCATGCTGTCAATGTGGAGCCCAATGTGGGGCTTGATTCCACAAACCATGAAATTATGACCTGAGCTGAAGTCGGACGCTTAACCAACTGAGCCACCCAGGTGCGCCTGTGTTGGTCTTTCTTATTTCTGAGTAATATTTCGTTATATAAAAACACCACAATTTATCCATTCTATTGTAGGACATTTGGGATGTTTCATTTCTGGTTACTGTGAAGAAGGTGAGGAATTACCAGCTTTTTGTAAACATCTGTTTTCATTTATCTTGATAACACCTGTAAGTAGACTTGCTGGGTCATAGATTACATGTATATTTTGTTTTTAAAAATTACTTGAAAATTTACATACATAAATTTTCATTTTATTTTTTGGTGTATAGTTCTATGAATTTCCACACATGTATAGATTTGTATAATCACCACAATATTCAGGTTAAAGAATGGTTCCATTGTTCCAAAAACCCCTTTATGTTGCTTACTTGTTATCAAACAATTTTTTTATCTTTTAACCCCTGGCAACAACTGATGTATTTTCCATCTTCAGGGTTTTACCTTTTGCAGAATGTTACACAAATGGAATCGTACAGTGTATAACCTTTGAGACTGGCTTCTTTCACTCAGCATACTGTCTTTGAGATTCATCCATGGTGTTGGCTGCAACCATACTTTGTTCCTTTTTATTGCTGAATAGTATTCCATTGTATGGCTGTACCATTGTTTGTCTGTCATTCATCCATTAAAGACATTGGAACTTTTATACTAGTTTGGGGCTAATGTTAATAGAGTTGTGGGACACCTGTGTGGCCCAGTTGGCTGGGTGTACAACTTCGGCTCAGGTCATGATCTTGAGGTTCGTGGTTTTGAGACCCACGTTGGGCTCTGTGCTGATGGCTCAGAGCCTAGAGCCTGCTTTAGATTCTGCGTTTCCCTCTCTCTCTGCCCCACTCCTGCTTATGCTCTTTCTCTCTCTCAAAAAAATGAATAAATGTTAAAAAATTAAAAAGTAAGAGAATAGCAGTACATATTCAGGTGCAGGTTTTCGTGTGAGTGTAAGGTTTCATCTTTTACATGTTGATGTTCTATCCTCTTCTGAACTTCCTAAATTTACTTATTAGTTCTATGAATTTATTTTTTATTCTTTGGGGTTTCTACATAGACCATCATGTTATCAACCAGTAGGAGTGGTTTTATTTCTTCTTTTTTAAACTGCATTCATATACTTTATTTTGTTCTCTTAATTTTGTTCTCTTACTGCACAATCTAGAGGTTCCAATAAAATGCTGAATACGAGTGATGAGACTTGATATTCTGGCCATATGACTGATTTTAAGGTGAAAGCATTTATTATTTACCACTAAGTATGATGTTAGCTGTGTGGTTTATTTTGTTTTTATTTTATTTTTGTTTTTAAGTTTCATTTATGAGCTTAAGGAAGTTAATTCTATTCTTTTTTTGATGATTTTTTTTTTACCATGAGTCGATATTAGATTTTGTCAGATTATTCTTTGCACCAATTGGTATAATCACATAGTTTCTCATCTTTACTCTGTTAAAATGATAAATTACAAATATCGATTTTCAATACTGAACTAACCTTGCATTTCTGAGATAAACCCCACTGATCATGATGTAGTTTATAAAAATTTTTTGCTGGATTTGATCTGTTAGTATTTTGTTGATAACTTGTTTGTAAATATTCATACGGAGTGTTGGCCAATAGTTGGGCTTCTTATATTGTGGTCTATTTTGTGGGTAATGCTGGCTACATATAATGACTTGGGATGTGATCAATCATCTTCTATTTTCCTAAAGAAATTGTTTAGAGTTGGTATCATTTCTTCTTAAAATGTTTGGTAGAATTCAAGTGAACGCATGTGCTTTGAAGACAATTCTGTTACATGTTTCTTACTTCCTGAAACATGAATAGGCATTTATGGTTTTTTGTCTGATAATTCCAGCGCTGGTGCCATCTTAAGTTTGGCATTTGTTGATTATGTGAAATGCGAAAGGGTAAAATTTTCCAATACTTGTATGTCAAGTCATTTTGGATTCCATCCACACATTTTCATATTATGTTGTCTGACTCCAGGTCTTGTTTAGTCCCGTGGAAAATATCATTTGTTTTTGTTGGTTTCAGCAAGCCAGATCCATGAATGCTCAGCTTTGTAGTGAGCCCAGTGGCTCATGCACAACTTTATGGAATTCCTTTCTTGAACTCACAGCTTTCTGTAATTTCCCCAACACTTTTCTTTTTACCTCAGCTGAAAATTGTGGGTTTTAGTTTCCTTGCTTTGCTGTGACCTTGGTGTGACAATGCCTGCTTCTGGGATTAAAGAGTAAGGAGAGGAGAAAAGATCAGAGAAAAGGAGAAAGAGAGAGGAGAGCAGAAGAGGGAGAGAGAGAGGGTGGTGGGAGAAGGGGAGAGAAGTGCAACAGATGTTTGTTTTCCCCCATACTCTTAAAAGATGTCTCTGGTCAGTGAGAAAGATTCCTGACCTTAGAGCTTTAGGCACCCACCCATCTACTGCTGCCATCACTCCAACTGTAACTACTGACTAGGCAAGAGTGAACTGCAAAAAACAAACAAAAACCCCACAACATTTCCCACACTGTCTGTGACCCATAGAGCCCTCCATTCCTACTTCATGGACCAGAAATAGGAAGTTTCTCTTGGAACATTTTCTTTCCATACCTAGAGGTGTGAAGATGATTTTGAGTCCAGGCCAGGAAATACTGTGGAAAAACATGTTAAACTTACTACCAGTTCAGTGGCATTCTGGTTCTGGTTTTCTTCCCTTATTTCTTTAGCTGCCATTTACTTTTTAGAGTCCTCTGATAGCTGCTTCATGCTCCATGTGTTCTACCTACTGTGTTTTGTTACAGTCAGTGGGAAGAAATGTTGGAAGGTGCTTACTTCATCTTGATTGGAACTGGAATTTGCTAAAGGTATTCACAGAAGTGGGGCACTTGGGTGGCTCAGGTGGTTGAGCAATCAACTCTTTTTTTTTTTTTTAATGTTTGTTCATTGTTGAGAGAGAGAGAGAGAGAGAGAGAGAGAGAGGCAGAGGGAGAGAGAGAATCTTGAGCAGACTCCATGCTCAGTGTAGAGCCAGATGTGGGGCTCGATCCCAAGACCCTGGGATCATGACCTGAGCTGAAATCATGAGTTTGATGCTTGGGGTGCCTGGGTGGCTCTGTCAGTCGAGCATCTGACTTCAGCTCAGGTCATGATCTTACAGTTCATGAGTTCAAGCCCCATATCATGCTCACTGCTTTCAGCCCAGAGCCCACTTTGGATCCTCTGTCCCCTCGCTCTCTGCCCCTCCCCTGCTCCCTCATGCATGTGCGTGTTCTCTCTCTCTCAACAATGAATAAACATTAAAAAAAAAAAAAGAGTTGATTGCTTGTCCTCTCTCTCTCTCTAAAATAAAATTTAAATTTTTTTTTTAAAAGATATTCACAGAACTATGTGCAATAAAATAATCTGAAATCTGGGATTTCCTCTAAAGCACTTCATTTTGAAAAACACAAAGTGAGAGAGAAGCTGAGACAGTACAGGGACCTTTTTCCCCACCGCCAGCAAGCAATTATTTATGGGTGAGCAGGGGATCTGGGGAATTAGACTTGGGTATAGTGTCACTGAAAAATTGCGAGATTGGCCTATGTTTAACTTTATAAGAAAACTGCCAAACACTCCCAATGTAGTTGAAACATTTTACCCACTTACCAGTTTTACATGAGAGGTCTAGTTGTTCCACATCCCCATCAACATTTAATACTGTCACTTGTTTAGATTTTAGCCAAGCTAGTGGGTGTGAAATGGCATCTCCCTGTTGGAATTTGAATTTCATCAAGGACTAATAATTTTGAACACTTTTTCATGTGTCTATTGGTCAACGACATACTTACTGTTGTGATGGATCTATTATGTTTCAATGGTCGACATAATTATGGAAGATTCTGATAAAGAGAGAAGACGTTACTTAAATAAAAGGATGTCAGCCTGATGAATTGAAGTATAAAAAAGAGGCTACTAAGGAAGCCGTAGAGAAGCTTTCATAAAGTTATCATAAATATTAAAAAAAAACATAATAGTTGGCGGCACCGGAGTGGCTCAGTCGGCTGAGTGTCTGACTTCGGCTCAGGTCCTGATCTCTCAGTTTGTGGGTTCAAGTCTTGCATCGGGCTCTGTGCTGATGCCTCGGAGCCTGCAGCCTGCTTCGGATTCTGTGCCTCCCTCTCTCTCTGCCCCTGCCCTGCTCATGCTCTGCCTCTCTCTGTCTCAAAAATATATAAAGACATTAAAAAAATATATAAAAAAACCCATAATAGTTGGAAATCCCATAGAACAGTGTTTGGTTCATTTTGAATGCTATGTATGTTTTGCAAAATAAATCATATATAAATAAAAGTGGAATTAATTTTTTAATTGTTTCTCTTTCTAGTGACTATATACTGCTCTTTAGTATTTATTCATGATTTACATCACTAGTGAGTGTTCACAGATAAATAATTTTTCTCAAGTTTTGGATATGTACCAATGAGCAACAAATTCTCTACTGATTCATAGTATCCAGCTAGAAGATAATCTTTTAAGGGTCATTATTAAGTATATTTTATTTCCCTGTTGATGCTGTTTTCTCAGTGAGACTCTATCCTTCAGTCCTCCAGATATACTAAGCCTATTTGAAAGTCCACAAATGATCTCATTATGTTTAGATAATTTTCTTTGCAGGGATAGAGATTGTTCAAGAAATATTTTGGTAAATTTTGAACCAAGTTGTTAATACATTTTCTTTGAAAAATAAACTTAAGAAACTTTAACAAAAATTATATTTCTTACACTATTTTTAATAAAATTATATTAGTATGCCATTTTACTTCAAACTAACAAAATTAAGCAGTTATTGTATAAATACTTTTTGAAGCTTTGGACCAAATTATTAGGAAGAATATAAATAACAGAATATAATGAATGTTACCTTTCCAAGCAAATATTTCTAACAAACTTTATAAGATAATTTAAAGTTTACAAAGCATTTATGGGGCTGACTTAACTAGTAAATCATTAAATTCACTTTTATGATCTTAACAGATATCATAAATATATGTATATGAGAAATAATTGGATAATTTTAACAAAAGGTATTTAAAATGTATATCAAAGACTTGATCATTATCCTAAAGTGGGTTTTAAAATTTTCTTTTCTGATATCTACTGGAAAGAGGAAATGTGGATTACATATTATTTTCATGATCAATATTACATTGATAATTTTGATTACTTGAAGACAATTTGAAGGACTCAAATATGGCTTTGCGTTTATTTTTGGACTCCTTGTCCTTAAAGGAAATTTTTAAGATTTAATGAGTGGTAGTTTGATTTTAGAAATTTTGTTGATATATAGCTTTTTTTTTTAATTGTTCATGCTTTTATTTTGTCTGGTAAAAAAAAAATATTGAAAATAACACAATATGGGGCTCCTAGGTGGCTCAGTTGGTTAAGCACCTGACTCTTGATTTCAGCTCAGGTCATGATCTCATGGTTTCATGAGTTGGGGCCTGGAGCCCCTATACATACTCTGACAGGGGGAGCTTGCTTGAGATTCTCCCTCTTTCTCTGCCTCTCCCTCACTCACACTCTCTCTGTCTCTCTTAAAATAACTACTAAACTTAAAAAAAAGAAAATAATACACTATGTAGCTACAGAATAGTATAGTAGAAAGTAGTTATACTATAGTATTTTAATTATTTTCAAAATAATACATTTACTTGGCATCAATGGTAAGGTTTATCATTTTAGGTGCTTTTCTATTAAGTTCTTTAAGCTCTATCAAATAATGTTCAAACATGTCCATGTATGCAACTTCTTAGGCATTTTGAACAAAACTGTATTGCCTCGTAACTAACATGACTCTGGATTATGAATAGATCCATAGATCCATAGATTGCACTAGATTCACCTTTTGTGACACATCTATGGTGAACTAATACTGCGCGTCTTTTTTATACATGATATCATTTAATCCTCACAATAATTCTGGGAAGGTATCATTCTTATAATATGCTGCTAAATATTGTCTTTTTGATAAATTAGGGCGACTTATTCCATTCGGGCTGCTATAACAGAATATCATAGAATAAGTGGCATAAGAATAACAGAAATTTATTTCTCATAGTTCTTGGGAAATCCAAGATCAAGGTGCAAGGAGATTCAGTGTCTGGTTCATAGCTGGCCTCCTTCCTGTATTCTCACATGGGGGAAGGGAGGTGGGACGTCTCTGGGGTCTCTTTTTAAGGACACTCATCCGACTCACAAGAGCTCAGTCTTATGACCTAATCACTTCCCAAAGGCCTACCTCCAAATATCATGATGCTGGAAGCAAGTTTTCAGAATATAAATTTTGGGGGGAATACAAATATTCAGTCTATAGCACTAATTGTTACATAAAAATGGATTTCTTTTACTTTAATTTTTACCTTTTTTAACTTTCTGTAATAAACTTAATAAAATTTTATTTTCATGGGATACTTTAGTAATAGATTGCTCCACAAATAACTGTTTGAAAATACCCCAATTGTTGAATTATTCTAAGATAAGTAAATATGCATAAATAAGAATGTGATAGATATTTCATTGATTATCATAGTTAAGGTTGATTTATTAGACACAGAAAACAACACACTGGATTTAAGCAAAACAGCAGTGAGGAAGAAAACACACTGGTGTGGGTGATAAGAGAACATGGTGGTAGAAAAAGAAAGATAGGAATGTATCTCTTCACTTTTTAATATATCAGTGTTTTTAATATGAAACTTATTTATCAAAATAAATGAGGGAAGGCAGCACATTTCTGAGATTTGATACAGACTACTCAATGGCCAGGAGAGGCCAAAATGATGGAAAGCACATTGTTCAAGTATGGGTTTGGAGTCTTGGAATACATGGATGATATATATCAGAGTGCACATCTGCAGTCATGAACCAGATACGACAAATGCAAAACACAAAAAAAGAAAAAAATTGCATAATTGGACAAAAGAAGGATTAATGTTTAATTTAGTCATATTGCCTTCTGTTAATTTAACTCTAGCCAACATTGTTTGCAAAGTAGTGTAAGTGAGGGAAAAAAGAGCAAGGCTTGATCCATGTAATAGGGTTTACATGTGTGTCACATATCAAAGTGTGATAATCACAATAATCAGAATTTGGAAAACTTATGAAGCAGTAGTTGGAAAAAGGTTAAAACCCTAGGAGCTTAATCAAAAACTTTTTACTTAAATAATGACAGGTTATAAAGCATCTCATTTGCTCCCCCCCCAACAATGTATAGTTATTTGTAAAAAATATAAATTCAATGAAAAATACATAAAATACTTGCATACATTGACATCTTGTATTTCATAAAAATAAGCTTTCTGCTAAAAAGACATATAAAAAAGAAAAAGAAACTCGAACAGGATTGTACGTTTTCCTTTCATCTGAATTTGTTTATAATTAGGTAATCTGAGTATGTTCCATGGCATAATGCTAATTGTTCATTTCAATTATTCTGCAGTTATTCCTTCATACATTTTCCAAGTATTGAGTGCCAACTTTCTGACATACTATATTTTAGGATCTGCAGATAGAGTAGTGAATAATAGGGAAAAATCCTAGACCTATGGAACTTAGATTCAGGTGGGGAAAGATAAACAAGCAAAATGTATAATATGCCAGGGAATGATTAAACCATTGAAAGAGGTGGAATACTGGTGGGTGTTGGTTTGTTTCTTAGTAGTAGATTCCTCAGTGCACACCTCATTGTTACAGAGACATTTGCACAGAAGCCTGAGGGAGTGAGGACATGAGTTATGCTGATATTGGGGCGGAGGATTTTAGGCAGAAAGACCAGCAAGTTAACAGGTCCTGACTTAAAGAATGTGACTGTATGTTTGAGGAGAACTGAGGGCCAGTTTTGCCAGAGCATTGTGAGTGAAAGAGATCTGGTAGCTAATGAGATCACTAAGGTAGTTGAGACCAGATCATGTAAGTGATGAGAGAAAGTGATGAGTGGGAGAGAAAACCATTAAAGAGTTTTGAAGAGAGGAGTCATATGATCTAACTGATGTTTTTAGAAGACCACTCTAGCTGTGATATACACAGTAGCATGTATTTGTGTATGTGTGTGGGGGAGGGTGATAAGGATGAAAATAGGACACACAGTAGAAGGCTTGTTATCAATATCTAGTTGGCAAAATATGGGACTGGATTATTAATGGTGAGGATGGTAAGAGGTTGTTGTATTTTAGATATACTTTGAAGGTTGATCTTGGAATTTACTGATGGAGTGGATATGGGTATGAGGAAAAGAAAAGAGTTAAACTTGCTCCCAAGGTTTTGGCTTAAAATTTTAAAAAATAATACTATTAAGATAAGGAAGACTCTAGAGAAATCAGGTCCTAGGCAAATCTTGGGGATGTTTTTTTTTGGACTATTAAGTGGATATGTCAAGTAGATAGTCTGATATATACATCTGGAGTTCAAGAAAAAGATCTAAGTTAAATTTATACATTTTGATGATATCAATATTTAGAAACTGGCTAAGACTATCTTGGGAGTGTGTGCAGATATCAAAGGGAACATTTAGTGGCTAAAGATGAGGAGGAAGAAGCAAAGGAGGCTGAAAAGAGAGACAAGGAAGATAAAAGGGAAACCAAGAGTCTGTGTTATTTCTAAAGCTAACTAAAGAAAGCATTTCGAGAAGGAGAACACATGTCTTTTAATAGGAGCTATTGGTGTCTCATTCACATAATTTGGATCTTACTATTCTGAGTTGTTCCTACCTACTTTCAGCTGTCAATATCCACATCCTCATACCTGAGGGTTGTTTCCAAAACCAAGGAAAAGCACTCTTCCCAAGTATAAGCCAGGCCAGAAATGCGGGGAAATTATACAACCCTCCCACTCAGGAGCCCTTCAGTGATGACTGGAGAAAGTAGGTATAAAAATACTCCAGCTCTAGATCCATAGGTGGGAATAATGCTGAGGTGAGTGTCTATATTGTTTCTACAAATTTCCTCATGGTACTGAATTCTAATGGCAGCTGTGTTAGTAATATAACCTTTTTGGGCTGGTTTTCCTTTCCTGTACCACTTTCCACTTACCTACTAGTGTTCTCTGAAATTTCTAAATAAACTACTTGCCTTTGAACCCTTGTCTCAGGTCTGCATAAACTAGCAGGCATGGTTGTTTTCCAGTAAAATTTATTTATATAAAAATACATTGTATAAGTTTGCAGGATACAAGATTAATGTACAAAAGTCAATCACTTTCCTATATGCCAGCAACGAACAAGTAAAATTTGAAATGAAAAGTACAATATCATTTACATTAGCACACCCCAAAATGGAGTACTTATACATAAATCTTAAAAAAAGTAAAAGATCTATATGTGGAAAACTACAATACTCTAATGAAAGATATCAAGAAAGAACTAAATAAATGGAGAGATAGTCCATGTTCATGGGTAGGAAGATATTATTGTCACTTCTTCCCAAATTGATCTTCAGATTCAATGCAATTGTAATGAAAATCTCAGCAAGTTATCTTATGGGGGTCAACAAATGGATTCTAAGGTTTATATGGAGAGGTGGAAGATCCAGAATAGCCAAGAAAATATTGAAAAAGAAGAACAAAGTTGGAAGAATGACACTACCCAACCTCAAGACTTACTATAAAGCTATGGTAATTAAGACAATATGGCCCTGGTAAAAGAATAGAAAAATGGATCACTGGAACAGAATAAAGAACCCCATAATAGACCCACATGAATAGAGTCAACTGATCTTTGACAGGAGCAAAGGCAATACAAATGAACAAAGATAGTCTCTTCAACAAATGGCGCTAAGGCAACTGGACATACACATGTAAAAAATGGATCTGGACTCAGACCTTACACTATTCAAAAAAATTAGCTCAAAATGGGCCATAGATCTAAACATAAAGTGCAAAACTGTAAAACTCCTAGAGGTTAACATAGGAGAAAACCTGGAGGATCAGCAGTTTGGTAATAACCTTTTAGATACAACTCCAAAGGCATGATCCATGAAAAAAAAAAAAAAAACTGATAAGTTGAGTTTTATTAAAAATAAAAACTACTCTGAAAAGTAACGCCAAGAGAATGAGAGGATGAGCCATAGACTGGTAGAAAATATTTGCAAAAGCTGTCTCTGATAAAAAGCTGTTATTCAGGTTTTTAATATATAAAGAACTCTTAAAACTCAACAATAAGAGGGCAAAAATCTGACTAAAAAATAGACCAAAGACTTGAACAGACACCTCACCAAAGAAGATATATAGATGGAAAGTAAGCTAATGAAAAGATGTTCAACATCATGTTTCAATAGGATTTGCAAATTAAAATAACAATGAGATATCACTACACACCGATTAGAATTGCCAAAATTCAACACACTGACAACACCAAATGTTGGCAAAATGTGAAGCAACAAGAACTCTCATTCATTGCTGGTGGGAATACAAAATGGTAACAGCTATTTTTGGAAGACAGTTTGGCAGTTTCTTCCAAAATTAAACACACCCTTATGATCAATCAATCACCCTCCTTGGTATTTACACAAAGAAGTGGGAAACTTATGGTCACATAAAAACATGCACACAGATATCCTTGATTAGGTATTATTCAGTGTAAATAAACTGTAGTGTATCCAAATAATGGAATATTATGCAGTACTAAAAATAAATAAGCTCTCAAACCATAAAAATACATAGAAGGAACTTAAGTGCATATTACTAAGTGAAAAATCCAATCTAAAAAGGCAACAGACTATACGATTGCAACTATATGACATTCTGGAAATAACAACATTATGAAGACAGTACAAAGACAAGTGGTTGCCAGGGATTAGGTGAGAATCAGGGATAGATAGGCAGAGTCCAGAGGATTTTCATGGCAGTGAAACTATTCTGTACAATACTACAATGGTGGATGCATGTCATTATACTTTTGTCAAAGATCATATAATGCATAATAACAAGAGTAAACTGTCTTGTACACTGTGGACCTTGTATGATAATGGCAGGTCCATGTAGGTTCACTGTAATGTAACAAGCATACCACTCTGGTGATGGATGTTGATAGTAGAAGTGGTTGTACATGTGTGGGGACAGGAGGTGTATATATGGAAAACTGTACCATTTGCTCAATTTTTCTGCGCACCTAAAACTGCTCGAAAAAGAGTCTATTACAAGAAAAACAAGTGGCTGGCCCATGGGCATAATTTGTCAACCTCTTATCTATGGTATGCCTATGAGTCTGGGTCGCTGGAGTAGGCTGAAAGACAAGACTATTGAAAGAGACAAAGTCAAGGAGTGAAGGAACTGAGTGTTGACAAAGCCATGAGTGTGGATACTGACATTACTCAGTCCCATGAAAGTAATGTTGGGGAAAGTAACAGTGAGACTGTCACACGTTTAAGGAATGAAGGGGAGTGAGTCTGGTGTTAGTACCTGACTGCACAAAGGTGTGATAGAACAATCCTTTTTTTTTACAACACAAAGAAAGTCCCAAGTATCCTGACCATCTGAACTTGAGTATTATTAAAAATAACGTATAAAAGCAAAGGGTCTTTTGGTTAGGATTAAAGAATGTGGATCTATAACCAAGAAATTCAAACTTATCATAAGGAAAAATGTTATTTGTCCTATACCAGATCAGATTTCCTTTGTCTATGGCATGGATATCCATGACCACTGATTAATCTTGGCAAACTCTGATGTCAGGCTTATTTGGAAACAGCTGCTTTGGGTGCATTCAGTGTTAATTCAAAATAACCTGCTCACCTTGTTATTTTTTCTCTTTGTATCTCATATTAATTTCACTTCTATTTGGTTACATTTAAGGATATGCTAAATAAAATAATTCTTTAAACCCAGGACAAAACTAACCTCTAGTCTTAGGTAATAGGCTTGTGTTTCCGTACTCCATCAGAATCTGGTTGATTGGATGGACAATGTATGTCTCTTTTCACAGCCTCTGATTTGCAGAAACGTGGCTTCTTCCTAGGCTGATGTCAGCTACAGCTGGTTAGGTACTGTGAGGGCAGGAAAAGGACAACAGCCACTTAGAGGAGTTTTTGTTTCCAAATGATTACTCATAACCATGGATTGTAACATTAAGATGCCTGCGACTGTAGATTAATCTTTTTATCAACCTGTATTCTTTTGTCCACCCATCACATATTTACCATTTAAATTTTTGATTTTTTTTGGTCAGAATCACATCAAAATCTCTTGAAATTATAGCTGGGTAAATTACTTGTTTAGAATTTCAGTGAACGCATTCATAAATAAATATAGTTTTCTTATATTCCTCACTAGATGTCATTTACTTTGACTAAATTTACTTAAACCATTTTAACCTTTCAGTGAAAGTCCAGGAGTTTTTATTATTATTATTTTTTTAATACTCAGCTGATTTACCAAAAGGACATCACTATTCCTCCAAAGTGTGTTTGTTCAAAATCAGAAGAAAAGAAAACAGAGGCCTTCATATTCTATTCTTCTCATTACATTTTAGCTTTAAGGGGCTTGGGGAATTATAAAGTTATTGGTGAATCATAAAGTTCTTAAATTCCATAAGCTGAACCCACAATGTACTAAATGCTGTCAACTGTACTAAAAAAAAAGTCACCCAACATCAAAATAGTCATGACTTTTTCTTTATGCACATTCTAATCTATCTGAGTATTTCTCCTATTAATGTCATAATATACCATCCTGTGTATTAGAGGGAGATGCTCTCACTCCATTGTGGGAGGATTAATCTCTCAAAAGAGTGTTTTCCAAGACCCTTCCTGGGTTTAGTCACATTTACTTTTTTGTGATCAAGTGTATTGACCAGTTGGCTGGCTAAAATTTCAAAAACTTACAAGTTATTTTTCTTCATAGAAGGCAGGTTTTTGGTAGACATTATTACTTAAAAATTTTTTTTTCAAAGAATTTGTTTTTAATTACATAGTAAAAAGGAATTTCTTCTGGAATGACCATGGAATAATAGGTGGAACTAGTTTGATCTTATTTTATTCAAAGAAACACCTATGCTGTTATTTTACACAAAGGAGAAGATTTCCTATTATTCATTTTGGTCTTCATAGTGGAGAACAATATATTCAGGAAGAAAAGCCTACCTTTATGGGGTGTGTGTGTGTGTGTGTGTGTGTGTGCATGTGTGTGTATTACATGCATGTGTCTGTACCAGACTTAACACTCATGACAGATAGAAACTCATTAGTTACAATGGCAAGCCCACATGTCTGTTGTTGAAGAATAGAATTACTGGCATAGAGAAACTTCTAAACAACTGGATGAAAGATTTTTAATGATATCTATAGCTATTTGAAACAATATTACTTAATGGGCTAAAAATGCATAAATTTCAGGTCACTTTGCAAATGTATTATAAAAATAGGTTAATATCATATATATTACATTCCGTTTTCATTCTATACTTGGTAGAAGGAGACCAAAAAATATTTGATTTTGACTTAGCACACACTGGGTTAAATTATTTCTCAATTTACCTTTCATAGTGGATGACAGAGAATGAGCATGCTAATTTTCATTTTTCAATTACCTATTATTTAGAAGAAGGATCTATTGAAGCAATCATAATGTATATGGGAAGCCTTGAAGTTAAAATCACATTTCTAAAAGGTACATTATAATTCTAAGAATGTGTGTGTGTATGTGTATGTATGTATTTAGTATTCATGGGCTAACTGCTAAGAGCAATTTTGTATGTTGCATAATCCAGAATCCGTAAAGAAAAAGAAAACAGAATAATTAGAGCCATACCGTGTGGTTCTCCTTTTTATTTGAGGATACTACTTTTCTCTGCTCTTTTGTATATTAAGGTAAAGCCATGCACTTTTGTACTCTTCATTAGACAAGAAGTTGTTTGGAGAATTAGAAAGAGTTTTTATTTATTTTTTTAAAATTTTCTAGTCAAAGCACTGTGCTAGGTGCTAGGATGGCAAAAGATACAAATAAGAATGAAAAGAATTTTACTGTGGATGGAGCAGTTCTCAAATAACATTGGGAAACTGAGCATATTACATAACACTCCTGTAGATCTGTGACAAAAATAGGCATATTAAAGCATATTCTGACAATTTTGGATGGCAATCTATGTGTTTAACTTTCTTGATGGTCCCACTTCCCGAAGATTCTTCTTTTGCAAAACAACCATTAATGTCTCCAGCAACCTCTATTTGATGGGATAGACTCTGGAGAACTCTGGGTTGCAATAACCTTTTGGCCTTAGTTCAGATCCCAACCCCCTCCCCTCCTGTGTCTAGTCTCAGTTACGCACTACCAGGCAGGATCTCTCTGAGGTGCCCATCAGCAGCCCCAGCTAGAGACTGGGGTGGGCATTTCTGCCCAGTTACTTCCTTGTTGCCAAAGTGGATAGGCCTGCATCACTTTCTCAGGTTTCTGATTTGGAAGACCGTGACTATACGATTTGAACATTATGAAGTGTACTGATAGGATTTCAATTGTTAGTAAGTTCCTGTCTTCCTACCCAGGTGCTGAGCATATTCATAGTCCCTATGTCACCATGGCAAACAATTAGAGATTTGGGGCAAAATGAGGCATTTCAGAATCCCCAAACCAAGATGCATGTATAGTTCACAACTTGGCCTAAATCACCAACTTTCCCTGCTCTGAGGAGCACAATTATAAAATTTCTAATTGGCGATCTTGCTTTAAAGCTGACTTGAAAAATAGAGCAAACATTTTTTTTTTTTCATTCAGCAAAAATATCTTAAACCACGTCACCCTTGGTGGTAGGGTACCCATTGTTTTTCATCCAAATTATCGCAAGTATCACAACTGATTTCCATGTTTCCACCCATACTCCCCTCCACAAAAGGAATTCCATGTTTCCACCCATATTCTAACCCCAAAAAGGATTTCACAGCTGAAAGGACCCTTATAAAACAAGTTTGGCCAATTACTGCTATATTCAGAACCCTCACGTGGCTTGCCATTTTAGAGAAAAAAGCCATCTTCACAATGTTCAGTAAGGTCCTACACAGCCTGATATCTTCATTCCATTTCATTTCCCACCTTCTGTCCCTTACCTCCTTTATCCAGTTACACTGACCTCCTTGCTTCATGTTCTCTCTTAATGAAATTGTCTTCCTCCAAAATTGCACATGGATAACTTCCTCACTTTTTTAAAGTAATTGCTCAAATACCGGTTCCTCAATAAGAGCTACCATGACCAGCTATTTAAATTGGCAACTTTTCCAATCCTCTTTAACTTGCTTTTTGTCCATAGCATACACTGTTGCCTAACCTATTTAGTTCATCTAGTGTTTGTCATCCGTCCGCGCTGCTAGAATTTGAATTTAATGAGGTCAAGGTTCTTTGTATGTTAGTTTTGGGTTTGGCCTCTTTTATTAATTGTTGTATCCCAAGCACCTAGAAAGAATGTTGCTGACACATACCGGTGGTCAATAAATATTTGTTGACCAAATGAGCGAATGAGTGGGTAAAATAATCAAAACCAAATGTTTTCCACTTGTTTGATGAAAGAAATTCATCAACCGAAAAAATTTTCTTTAAAAAATTTTTTTTAATGTTTATTTATTTTTGAGAGAGACAGAGACAGAATGCAAGTGGCTTAGGGGCAGAGAGGGAGGGAGACACAGAATCCATAGCAGGCTCCAGGCTCTGAGCCGTCAGCCCAGAGCCCGACGCGGCTCAAATTCATGAGCCGTGAGATCATGACCTGAGCCGAAGTCGGACATGCAACCGACTGAGCCTCCCAGGCTCCCCTAATTTTCTTTTTTTAATAAAAAAATCTAGTGCTTTTCAAGGTAGAAAAATCTAGCTTTAACCTAGCTAATTGAATTATTAGTTTCTTGTTAGATAAATAAACACCAGAATTATGAAATTCCTCACAATTTAGTCCTTGTGTGGTTAAAACATTATTTTGTTACTCATTGTTGGTTTTGAATTGTACTCTTTAATCTCATGCCAATACCTGACATCTAGATAAATGTTGTAGGGTCCCGAAACCAATATTTTTTCTTCCTGACTTGGGCAGCAGATATTTTCTCCAACATGACATTAGCCTGCATTAGTCATAATGAAAGCCAAGATTTCAAAAGGCAGCAAGAGACATGGGTTTTGCACAAGTGGAGATCACAGAAGCTCCCCCCAAATGTTGCTTAAAAAACAGCAGAGAGAAAACTCTCTTACTGCCTGTGATGGCGGGTTAGCCATGGGGGCCCGGGTGAGAGAGGCAGGCTCCAGGCTTAAATCACGTGTTCTCCGAGGAGGATTAGAGGACTCTAAGCAACAACTGTGGGGTGAGGGAGGTCAGAGAGCTGGCAAAGCTGGGAAAAATAAACCACTGTGTGCCAGAGCTGCACAGCTGTATCCACCACTGATAATCCTTCTGTAGGAACAAGCCAGTTGCTTCCCAGATCACCCTAGAAGGGGACTTATTATATACAAGAAAATATGTAAAAGTCAGAGTCTTCATTATAAGTTCTCTACTCACTGTTTTATTGTCATCCCTTTTTTTTTTTTTTTTTTTTTTTTGGAGACAGAGAAAGCTGGGGAGGGGCAGAGAGAGAGAGAGAGAGAGAGAGAGAGAGAGAGAGCATCCTAAGCAGGCTCCACACTGTCAATGCAGAACCCAACATGGGGCTTACTCCCACAACGGATCCGAGGATGGATCCCACAACCAACACATAACTGTGAGATCATGACCTGAGCAGAAATCAAGAGTCAGACTTGACCTTGATTGATTAAGCTTGGCTCAGCTTAACCCACTGAGCCACCTAGATGCCCCGACTATCGTCCCTTCTAATGATACTTCTCTACTTCCTTCACTGATTGGCCTTCCCATGTAAAACAGTAAATCTAAATTCTAAGTAAAAAACAATTTTTACATATTGACTCTGTTCTTTTTTTGCTTTTACATTGGGAAAATCTACTAGCTTGTTAATACCATGAAGAAAACTCAAGGAATGCCCAATCCTATCTTCCTAGCATCCTGAAGATGTAATTCTATATTTTTCTAACCTGAAATGTCCAATTCTAGTTGATCAACTACACTGGTAGGATCTTTCTTTTCCAACATGTTCTTTTCAACCTTGACAGAAAACATTTATTCACTTGTAAAATGTGAAATCTATAATTATATATTTTAATCTGCTAGATTAATTTTAAAATACTAGTTAAAAGTGTACTCCCGAAAACAAAATAAATTTTGTAAGTGATTTTAATTTTGTTTTCTCAAGCTTTCACATATATGTAAAATTTCTGTAATGAAAATTACTCCATAATTTAAAATATCCCTCAGAAATTTTAATTAAAATTATTTATGCTATTTATTATTATTATTGTTATTATTAATTTTTTGTTACTCTAAGCTACTCTTTTTTTTTTTTTCAAAGTTTATTTATTTTTGGGACAGAGAGAGACAGAGCATGAACGGGGGAGGGGCAGAGAGAGAGGGAGACACAGAATCGGAAACAGGCTCCAGGCTCTGAGCCATCAGCCCAGAGCCTGACGCGGGGCTCGAACTCCCGGACCGCGAGATCGTGACCTGGTTGAAGTCTGACGCTTAACCGACTGCGCCACCCAGGCGCCCCTCTAAGCTACTCTTTACACCATGGGCCACCAATTAATTTTGTATTCTTAATTTAGCTCCTTGTGACATTTGCATCTTTCTGTCTCTTTTTCTTTTTCTTTTTAAATATCACTATAATGTGTTCTTACACAATATTATAGAAATATTATATATGTAATATTACTTGATACTGAAAATTCAGAAACTGTTAAATGCAAAAATGTACAAATTCAGAAATATGTGAAATATAATATAGAAAATGGATGTCATCTGTAATTGCCCAAACCTGATGGCCATTATTTACATTTTGCTATATATACTAGAATTGTCTCTAAATATTTAATCTGTAATTGTGAAGATACACACATCACCATGCACATGCACATTTTTAAAACTGGAGGCATAATTTGGATATTGTTTAACAATGTATTTTTTATTTAAATATTTGGTATGGGCATCCATTGAATAGATGTACCATAATTTACTTAGTCTAGTATTAACAAACATATAGATTATCTCCAGTTTTTCATTGCAATAGGTATTTTTGCACACATTTTTCATATTTGCATAATAATAATCTCTAGTGTTTGATTTTGAAATTCTAACAAAAATACAGTAAGTAATCTAGTAAGCTTATACACTTTCTTCATATTTTGTCTCATAACAGTAAAATGCTTCAAGACTTCCTTTTCAAGTTTATTACTTATCGTATTTATATATGTAATCAGTGGTCCTAATGGAAGAAATCCAGGATTACTATACCAATAATAGAAACATCTTATTCAATGTTAAATACCCTACTGCATTTTCCTGATGCCTGATTTGCAGTGATCAGAGAGTGAAAACTAATTCAGGTATAGTTAAATCCCATTGTTACGTGCCTTGGCAGTCTTTGTTGAATTCACCATTGGTCAAGTTAGTTCTGTTCCCAGAACATTTATTATCTTGTGCATCTCTCAGAAAGCTTATAGCATGGTTCTTGTCCTCTCTGGAGATTAAAACTAGTTCCTATTAAATTTTGGTAAAATATAATTACAAATGCAATCAATTACTGTGAAGAAAAGAAAAAGGAAAGTTATAGAACATATTCCAACACTGCCTATAACACGTTATCATGAAAAGAATTAAGTAGGAGCTATAGAAATTTAATCAGAGATCTGAAACAAATTAGCCATGAGAGGGGCCAGTCGCAGTCTGCCTGAAACCATTTCCTCATGTGCTGAGTTTTATTTGCCCTATCAACTTTCAAGGTAGCTGTGTGGATCATAGGAGGTAACATATGTTGATAGTTTTCAAACAACATCAAGAACAATTTTATACATGCTCCTAGCATGAAGGAGAATTTCCACTTTGATGTTTTCAATGGAAGAGAATTGAACCAAATCACTTTGTACAAAGTGGTTTGGGCACTTTGCAAATTCTCGGGTTTTACCCCAGACCCACCGAATGGGAAAGTGGGTATGTGTGGGTCTATTGAGCGCGCTAGGCAATTCTGACTGAGGCTAAAAATTGGCAACCGCTGAGCTGCATTACGTTTGGGCAATAAGTTGCTCCAAATAAATCAATCCCAAACCACTTATCTCCAGCTCGTGCTACATGCCCATCGTGGACAAGTTTGTTGTGCAGCCGTTGCAGTTGTCCTCCTTGTGTTCTTCTTTCCAGGCCCCAGGCTGATGATGCAACTCCCGCGGACAGCATTGCCTGCCACGGTGGTGGAGGGAGGGTAATGAGAACATGGTAGAGGCTGGCTGAGAAGCGACAGAAGTCATGTTGGTCTTTATTGGCCAAAGCTGGTCATGTGGTCATGCCCAACTTTAACACATCTGCATGTGCATTTCACCTAGAGTGAGGTACCCTGGATACGAATGAAAAATAATACTATCCACATCACCACAACGAGGCCAGAAAAAGTCATGAAGGGAAATGGAGGCCTGGCAATCAGAACAAGCTGGAGCCATGGAGGAGAGCCACCCGGAAAAAGAGATACATGGTGGAGTGAACAATTGCTGGAAAGAGGCACAGACAGAGAGGCCTCCACACTTCTACTGTGTTTGCACAGGTCAGTCTAGCATGGCCCAGAGCAGGGCAGAGAAGCATAGAGCCTGGTTTCAGGGGCGCAGCAAATACGATGACCAATTCAGGAATTATTATCTTGATGGCTTACATGGTATCTAATCGTTTACACCCTCATGTCCCTTCTTTAGTCTGTAAGAGTGAGAACTACCCATGCATGAAACACTTGTATCTACATTATATATCCTACATTATCTGAATTTGATGTCCTGCCGAGCTAAATAGGACTTTAATTATTTTGAGTTAGATGAGTGTTTATTTCTTAATCACCACAGTATTGTTTGGTACCATAGTCATCAGCGTCAGACAATTTCGCCTCAATAGATGTGGATGAAAACGATCAGGCGACAGTGCAGTATTTCTTTTTTTTTTTTTATATTTATTTTTGAGAAAGACAGAGGCAGAGCATGAGCAAGAGAGGGGCAGAGAGACAGGGAGACATAGAATCCGAAGCAGGCCCCAGACTCCACGCTGTCAGCACAGAGCCAGATGTGGGGCTCAAACCAACGAACCATGAGATCATGACCTGAGCCGAAGTCGGACGCTTAACTGACTGAGCCACCTAGATGCCCCGATAGTGCACTATTTCTAAAGCAAAGATAGCTTCTACAATTGACAAAGAACAACAAAGTGAAAATGTCTTCACCTGGGAGTCGGGGACCTTAATTCTAACCTGGATTTGCTGTAGGCAGGCTATAGAATTGTAGGGAAAACTGTTTATACATTAATAAAAAATTTGGTTGAGATACCCTCTAGGACTCTTTTTAGTAATATAAAACAATATTTTTTAATGCCACATTTGCTTTATTATTGGATGGCTATTGATAGAAATGGAAGTGAGATAGATTTGGCTGCTTCTAATCATCATTTTTCACTAACCGATTCTATATATTATACTGTGACCAGTATTAATTTATCCTCAAAAGCTTCAATTCCAAGAAAACTTAGTAAATATATTGTTGGTTTCCAGCACATATTTCTTAATTTACAGATTAGCAGTAGGATTCTCTTGGGAAGTGCAAGATAGAGTGAATCACAATAATGCTATGAGGTTTGAGTTTTTGTGTTTGTTTGTTTTTTTAAATCTCCACATTAAGGAAGATAAAAGAAAAGCCAGAGTCAGAGACATTAGGTATCTTGAAAAAGTTTGCACGTCTAGTATACAGCAACACTACGTTGTGTGGTCTTGCCTAAGTTAGTTAATCTTTTTGAGCCTCAGGTTACTCATCTTTTAAACCAGGAGTATAATACAAATATTAGAAATATTTTGAAACAATTAGGAGAGATATCATATGCATATTCCTTAGTGAAGCATCTGGCATGTGGCAAGTTCATTATAAATATTAGTTCCTTTTGCCTCCTTCTGTTTATCCAAAGCACATACGCCAACATTTTGAATATCATAGGTGCTTAGTATATTATGAATTCTTGTTTGATGGAACCAATCAGAATATCTGATTGGCTATAACTCTGTACTAGTTGCTGTAGACCATGCTGGTTGAAATACGGGTGACCTTCATGGTTACTTTTAGTTTTGTTGACCATGGTTTTAACAACTTGACTGTTTGGAGTCCAGGTGTGAATCTTGACTCTGGCAGTTGTAAGCTGTATGATTTTTTTTTTAAATTTTTTAATGTTATTTATTTCTGAAAGAGAGAGAGAGAGAGAGAGAGAGAGAGAGAGAGAGAGCATGAATGGGGGAGGGGCAATGAGAGAGGGAGAATTTGAAGCAGGTTCCAGGCTCTGAGCTGTCAGTACGGACCCCAATGCGGAGCTCGAACTCACGAACCATGAGATCATGACCTGAGCCGAAGTCGGACGCTTAATGGACGGAGCCACCCAGGCGCCCCTATAAGCTGTATGATCTTAACCCAAGTCACTGCGCTCAGTTTTCTCGTCTGTAAAATGAGTATGATGATGATGATGATGATAGCAATGATCATCTCCTCGTAGATGTGTGTGTGTGTGTGTGTGTGTGCGCACGTATTGAAGAAGTGAATAGCCTACAGACACTTGAATTAATAATGCTTGGCACAGTCAACGCTCAGAAAGTGTTACACTTTATTATTCTTCTGTTTTGTATCATTGTTTGATCAATGTTTATCTCCCCACACAGACATACACACAGACACACAGACACACAAATCCTCTAAACAATGCAAATGATATTCCTCCCAAGAGTGACCCCCAACAGTACAGTATCAATATGTGTCGGCTTCCAAATGTCATTTTGTAAATGGGCACCAAAGATTCTCTTAAGCAACAGAAAGGGAATCAAATGCCAAAAACCAATTAAATAATACGAAGGGTGAAACACTATCTGACACAATCAGACAGCGGAGAATGAAGGCCAAGATAGCGATTGCTGCTGTACCCTCGGGTGCCCTTTTCCCCCTCGTAACGGGGTGAGTTAAGGTGGAGTGTCATCCTTAACTTTGAATTTTGCTGCTTTTGTCAGTTTGTGTCACAACCTTAACATTATTTAAATGTACTTTTTTGTATTTAATATTCATATTCAGGTGTTCAAGCCATAATTTCTGTTAGTAAAAGTGACATTTCTTAAAGTTCATTATTTTTTCCACATAGAAATCTCAGACATCAAAAAAAAAAAACAGACTTTAAATAATAGAACAGAAGTGTCTTCAGGCTAACAGCCACCCCTTTGATTTGTCATTTTAGTACTTGAGTACTTGGAAGAAATAAGTTTGATAACACCCGAGTCATTTAGCTTTGTGATTAGAAACCCGGCAGTCAGAGTTACATGTCTTAGGCAGCCCTTCACACTCAGCGGA
The DNA here is from genome assembly GCF_028749965.1 of Puma concolor. Classification (NCBI taxonomy): domain Eukaryota; kingdom Metazoa; phylum Chordata; class Mammalia; order Carnivora; family Felidae; genus Puma; species Puma concolor. The sequence continues at coordinate 146,958,159 of NC_141674.1, read as the reverse complement.
GAGCTTATATAGACTGTGTTGCTCTGACTTTTTTTTTTTGCTTGACATTTTCAAGCCAAGATGCACTGTATAAAATGTCCATTAAATTTGCCAAGGATTTCAAGTTATCACGGCAATGTATCTTGATGCTAATCAAGGATGTGGCAACAATTATATGGCATCCATCTGTGGAGTTTAGGTAAGGTACTCAACTGAAATCTTCAAATTAATTCACTTGCAAAAAGCAAAATGAGTAATTCTTTTGGCTAAGAGAGAGATAATAGAAATAAGACTTGTGAATAGAAATAAGACTTGTGAAAACCCTCGTGTCTTTCAGTTGTTAGAGTTTGACAAATACTATTTATCATCGATGTAATTGGTTTAAAATAATGGAGAGGAAAGGAGATTCTGGTGTTTCACCATACTAGAAACATACCAAAATTTCCACCTTCAAATCCCTGCTCTCAGCCTAAGATGTTTATTTATATCTCATTCCCACTGAAGGGTTGGTGTTTGTTTCTTGGTTAAAAAGAATGCTGCGTCATATTCAATGTGAATAAAAATTGGCATCATCTAAAACTTCAAACAGACAAAAATTAAGTTAGGCACTGGCATTTAAGAACTAAAAAGAAGACATTCTCCGCTTTACTTAAGGATTTACTTCAAATAGTAAAAAGACCTAACCAATAGAGACTTGTATATACAACTGCTCAGGAACATCTAAAACATCTGCGTTATACTTCTAACACGTGATGGCTTTCATGTCTTATTCCAATTGTATAAAATTAATAAAAACCTAAATTGTTTGAAGACGGAAATAGAAGAGCCATTTTTAAAAATAAGTTTTCATGTTTAACTTTTGCTGGCATTTGAACAACATGCTATTTGGTGGTGTTGTTTTCTCTGTTGGCGTACACGTATACTGATACCTGTTCATTGGAAATTTTAACCCGTGTATGGAAGTAAATCATTGTTCAGCACTTGTTTCAAATGAGGTCAGTAGGTTTGATTATGCCTTTGATACAGGCTTGTCTTTTTACTTTTCTTTTTAATGGAACTCATCCAGGCTCCCCTTCCTGCTAAGCAGGGTATGAAAAAGACACAGATCTTTTCTGGAAGAAAAAAAAAAAAAATCCTCAGCGAAGAGAATATCATTTCCCCAATCTCTCCTGGCACGTTAGGGCTTCTTGGTGAGGTTCTTCCTTTTTCTAGACAGTAAGAGACAATTGTGAGAATCTATTTTCCTTCATGAGAATGCTCTTCCAAATTTCCTTTACCTCTTCAAATCCCATCCAATTTTTTCGGGCCTAGGTCAAATTTGACCTCTTCCTTGAATCTGTCTTTATCTGTGCTGGTTCCTTCTCATTTTCATACTCAGGATTCCTAAGGCATTTTTGTGGTTTTTTTCACCCACTTTTGCACATAATTGTACATTTAAAGTATTATGTACCTTTGTAAAAGTTCATGAAGGCAGGTACCAAGATGCCAGTGAACAAGACTGATGGCTAGATCCTCAAAAAGTATCATTTCTTATAATGCTGTATTAGTTTTATGTGAAAAGTGTTATTTCTGTATGAAATCATAGAAAATTGCAAGCATTTTTTTCAGGATGCCCTCTCTAGAGGTTGTGTGTAATATATCTTCCTCAAAGCTCCATTAGAACCTTTAATAAGAGTAAAATACTGCATTTTTCTAAACATATGATTAATGGTGTACAATTTTTGAAAGAGATACACTGGCTACTTACAAAATTTCCAGGCAATGAATGAGGGGAACGATGTAGTTTTAATCATTATAATTGGGTAACACCATTGGGTCACGGTTGATTCCTAGGGTAAAATATGGGTACCAAAAGAGATTTTCACTTAACGTCCAGAACCATTTAACTTTTCATATCGCTCACATAGTTTGGGTCATATTATTTGACGCAAGCTTATTTGTGGACTATTCAAGTTTTAATCCTCCAGGAATCTATAGACGGAGTGAACATCCAGCTGTGAAATGCAGATTACTAAACTCTATAAAGCAGATTTATACATTATCTTTTTCAGTGACAATCACTGGTGGTTAACTCCTTTAACCACAGAACTGGCTAGGAAAATAATCCCATTGACCACATAAACTGGAATGGAGCTGGTTTTACACATTCCGTTAAGGCAAAGAAATTAAATCTCTTGTTTAAAATACAGCTCCCTGAAGTACATGTTCAAGTAGTTCATGAATGAAATGTCTTTATTAACTTGAGCCCAATACTCTTCTGGGAGCTTGTTTTTGACCCAATTTAACCTTAACATGACCATTTCCCCCCATATTTGGTTAAAATTTTCTCATTGTGATTCATAGATATGTTGTGTTAAGAAATTGCTGGTAAAATGTGCTGGGCTCCAATGGAGAAAAAAGGTGATTGAGGTCATAAGAAAGTATTTTCCCACAAAATCTAATTGTCTGAACAATATCTGGCTTTAGGAAACACATGTGATAAGCAATCCTTTTATATATTAGGTTTCTAATAAAGCCTCAAAATATGAATGTTTTCGTGATCCAGTGAGCCCCTATGGCATGAAATGATGTGATTTTCTAATAAATTAGAATACAAAATGAAATTATCACCCAATTCTGGTTAAGACATAGAAAAGGATTATGGGTTTTTAGGCGTCTCCTAAGAGTGGCTTAACTGTCTTCATTTCTTATGCCTTTGTTCTAAAAAAATAACTTAATAAAAATTTAAATATTCTAAGCATGTTAGAAAACAGCAGTTACAAAGATATTTTCTTAGAAATAACTATTCCATGCCTCTCTATTTTCACATTAATAATGTAAGATGTGGTGAAAAAGATGGGGCAACCACAGGAGAAGGAAGTCACAGATCTACCGGAGTTAGTCCCAGGAGGCTGCTGGGAAAAAAGTAAGAGAAGAAATCCATTTCTATTTTTCCTACTGTTCTCTGCAATCCATGAGCTGCCCTCACTATCCCCACTATCTTCGTGTGTGTATGACAACTACTATCTATCTTTTCCATATCTGTGGCTGCTACATTTTCTTTTCTTTCTTTTCTTTTTCTTCTTTCTTTCTTTCTTTTCTTTTCTTTTCTTTTTTTTGGCCATAAAACACTTGTATAAAATACGTCCGGCTTATTGGGTGTTTAAAAACTCAAGGTAATTTTAGGAGATGTATATAAGGTGTATGTTTGCACCATTTCACTTCTATTAAATATTCAAGCAGGATTAGAATGGCTGCCAGGTGATAGAAGTAGATAAAAGTTAGTCATTCTGTTTATCAGAGATTTAAGATATCTGACTCTGTAAGATACTCCTTGGTAGCGCTCTATTGTTCTGTAGAGCAGAAGAACTAGATTCCAAATGGGAAGACTTAATTGTGTTAAGCATTCTGGACCAATGAAACATATTAAGCAAATACTGAGAGGATGCAATGAGGAGATTCAGATTCAAGTCATGTTGAAGGATTTAATTACTGGATTAGATTGGAGTTACCTGTGTGAATGACCAAAACTTTACATAGAAAGCAATTATTCAATAATCAACTTATTTTCAAAGTTTCAAAGTGCACCGTAACGATCTTCACTTCCTATTAAGATAGTAATTAGTTTCTTTAGGTTAATCTCACCTACAAAGATGATTTTACTTAATGATAAACTGAAAGACATATTCAGCTTTTTTATTAACAAAGACATTTGGTAGCATGGACAGCATATCAGAACCTCTCTAGAAGGGGGAAAAAGCCTTATAATTATGAAATAGGATTCTATTTCCATGGTAATTACTTGTATAGTAATTACTTTAACCACTTGGCATTTAGCCTTTATGTGATAGTACCTGCCACTTATGGCCACTATGAGTTGGCTTTGCCATCATTTTTTACTTTTGATGTTAAAGTTTTCGTTTAATTTAGTTTAAGTTTTGCTAAGAATATTACCACCTCTCCTTGGTTTCACTGCTTTTGGTTGTTGGGTGTCGGTAGTTGTGATACAAAGACAGTTAAGTGTTGTTTGAGTGTTTGAAAAAAATCACAGAAAATACGTATAATTTGTAAGACTAATAACATTCTCTAGTAAATGAATTCACTCCTTAAACATTTTTACTGAGAGCACAATACTTATGAAGGACTATTCTAAAGGCTGTGGATAAGAAATGGAAGAATTAAGGAGCACCCTCAAAAGTGAAAGCAAAAAAGTGATTCGAGATAGCACACGCAGCAGTTATAAATATCAGGGCATATATACTCGTGGGTGCAACAGTGATTACAACCTTCTTTTACATTATCTCCATTTTGCCTCTACAATCCCATCCAGCCAGCATAAAATTTCATCTCAGTCATTAGCAGGCCTCCTGCTTTTTATCAAAACCTTGGGAATTGAAGGGCAGTGTGCACTGTCCAGAACTATCGTAGGATGGTTGTGGTACCCCAGGTGCAATTGAGTCCAATTTGGTTCCCTTGAATCCAAAAGTCCTCTGCTTTGATGCCACCCCAGGTTTAGGAGAATCTCCACCAGATTTGGGGACACCTTTTCCACCATGCAAGCATCCTGAAGCCTGTTCATTCACCTAGGTGACATGTGGTGGGAGTGGGGCTCAGCTGACTTTACCCTTCTTCCCACACAGGAATCTATCAATGTACCCTCTCTTTCTCTGTCCCCCCACCCCCAATCTCTCCTCTCCTCTCTGCTCTCCCTTCCACACCCTCCTCCTCTGTCTTTCTCTGGAGAACCATCTTCTCAATGAAATCTGACTTTACAAAAACCAGGAAGAGCTCCCGATTCAAATACTTCCCTCTTTCTGCTTCCTAAACTCAGGAGAAAAATTGCAGAGAATATACACAGAATATATAGTCATGTAGCAAAGAGGTTGATATTTATCTGTTTTATGTTCTCTAGGACAGAGAATTCCAAACTCCAGTGAGTGCATTTGGGGTCTAGGGCAAAAATATTACCATTTCTATTTTTTTATTTTGCACAATTTTATCCTTTAAACTTAAAAAAAAATACGTGTTTTCTATGGGCATGCTATATTAATACAATAGCAACTACATGCATGTAAAATTTATCAATGAATAAATGTGTGTTGAGAATGGGAGCTTAACACTATATGAGTACCTGACATGTACTAAACAATGTGCGAAATATTTCAGGGCCACAGAATGTAAAGATAGATCTTGCTCTTGTGTAGTTCATTATTTAATAGGGGAATAAGAAAATGAAATTCCTATCTACACCACCGACCTGTCCTGTAAAAAGGATCTTTTGAAGGGAATCCTAACATGAGGTTTCCAAAGAAGGAACGTTCACATCCAGTTGTGTTTGTGTTGTGGGGAGGTGGGTAGGACACGGATCATGAAAACTTCATGAATGCAATGCTTTTAGATTTGCATATTGAAAGTAAGGGAGGTATTACCTGTGAAAATAAATTAACGAAGGGCAATCCAGGTCAGCAGTCTTTGAGCATGGACATCTTTGGACATTCCTGAAGGCACACAAAGAATCTGTAGGAGGTACTCAGGCATGGGTACCTATCAAGAAACAAAATTTCAGAATGTCAACATGTATTCCTTCTTAAAATCGACCTGCCTACTTGTAACAGTATCTGGAACATGGAGTGGTGATTCAAGAACCCAGGCTCCCCGTCCTTGTTCCCTGCCCCGCAAGCAACACTGCCCCCTGTGTGTGTGGAATATACATTAGAAACGCTGCAACTCTTGTTTTTCCAACATCCTTATGAAATAGATAGGACATAGCCCAAGTTAGACGAGAGGAAACTATGGCTCAGAGAATTGACACAACTGGACAAAGACTGCACCTGTGCCCCGAGGAACTGTAACCTGAACACAGGCCTTTGGAATATATATTATATTATTTTCATGCCACTATCCAGTCTTTACACTTACTCTATTCTTACAAGTCTGCAAAGAATACGAAGTAAATTGGGTAAAATGAAGTTTAGAAAGGGTAACTCACCCATCATGAAATCTGATACAAACTGGATTCCCAGATTTTGAAAACCATCCATATCCTCGTTGCCAAAGTGTAGTTTACGGACCAGCAAAAATGACATCACTCAGGAACTTTTCAGAAATATAGAATCTCAAACCCCCAGCCCAGATTTAACTGAATTAGAATTTTCGTTTTTAACAACATCCCAGATGTTTCTTTCAAGTTTGAGAAACCCAAGCAGAGATGACGAGGCAAACCTTTCGATGAAGGTAAAATAGCTTATTTGACATTTACAACACAGTGTTTACTGGTGAATGGTTCAAACATCTGCTTCAATATTAGAAATTCTTGTTATCCATAAAAATTCAAACACAAAAAAGGTAACTTCCCATCACTTCTCTTCCACATAAGGGAAACTAGTTTATTATATTTTAATCCAGGCATCATCTTATTTTAAAAGAATGTTTTCCTAATTTAATGGCACGACATCACAACGCAAAGATCACAAATTAGATAGAAACTATGGGCAGATTGGCTGACGATTGAATATTTGGTTGTTCCAGCATTTATAAATGACGTGTATGGAAGGTTATAAATCACATTTTGTGCTGATGTTGTCTCTTCATCAGAAGCAGAACATGGACGAATTCAAAAGGCAACCACAAAGAAGCGGACCTAGAGTTTGTTAGTTTCCCTGAATTCTGACGCACAACCTCCTGCTTCCGATACTCATCAGGGTTTTGTTTTTGTGTGTTTTTTTTTTCATCAAGTTAAAAAAAATATTTATAAAGTTGGTGGTGGTTTGTTTAAACTCATTGCACTTTTGTAAATTTCAAGTGACAAGTATGTTCTGCCATTAATAGAGTTTTTGGAGCCATTCATCCAAATGTGCCAGCACACGAGAAACCACACATTCTTTGTTAAACTAAACAGTCCTAAGCATTGTGTGGACTCCTGGCATAGTTTGGCTAAATATTCAGACACATGCCTATAGAGTACTGTGTGTTCTGTGAAATAGTGGGAAAACAAAAGAAAGAAAATCACATAAATATACTGGTAAACATTGACTTTGTAAGGAACAGCATAAGCTGCTTTGGGGGAAAAAAATCATGGAGCATGATTCAGAGAATGCATTTAAATTCTTCTCCTTAGGAAAATGTATCTAATTTGTTTTTCATGAAAACATGTATTTAGCAGTGGGGAGTTTTTCATTGGCTAAGATATTTTGGCATATTTATAGTATAAAGGTGATTGGAATAATATTTGCATTCATTTTGCACTGAAATCCGAAATAAGTATAAGATATACACTTTGTAACATAAAATCGTTGCTAGTCAGGATATACTCCCTTTAAGAAAGCATAATTCAGTACATGAAAATTCAAAGTGACTAACCTATAAATATGGGGGAATTATTCATGTTACCAAAGGATTCTTCTTTCACCAAACATCTATCACAGGGTATCTTTAAATAGCTAGTTTTATTTTGGGACATTTAAAAATACTAGATTTAGAATTTGTGATGTTCAAGGAATATCTAAAGAATATATGTGTATATAAGGCATGAGCTTTAATAGATGATTTTAGAAGTCCTTAATGATTTTGATTTGTGCTACAATTATTAATCACGACCAGCCAAGAAAGAAATTGAAAGGCTAATGGCCAAGCCGATGTGATGTTTCCTCAAGTACTTTCTGTAACCACAGGAGAATGATACATCTGAGTTCATTTTTTTCTTTTCATATGATGACTTTCTAAATGGCATTCTATTATGCCTATAATTATTTATCCCAGAACAGGTGCTGACTTTTCAAGGGATATTTGAAATCCACCTCTCTTTCCATAAAAATAATGCTCTGCTTTCCTTCCTCTCCAAACATTTCCTGCAAAATTGCACAATTAAATCTCCTTCCGACCAGACTAACTTAACTTCTCTGTCCTCTCGTAAGCTACACCACATCCTGGCAGGTACACTGAGAGATATGGTTCAAACTGATGGAGTAGCCTGAACGGGCTGTTTCTAGCTCACTTTTCCATTCTCATTGGCTCTGCACAAACTAGCAGGAGCAATCAGCTATTAATTGCTCGTTCGTGACTTTATTCCTTGTATAAACCATCACTGAAGTCACGCTAGTTTTCGTTCACTCTTTATGCATCATAGAGCCTAGTGGTTCTCTCCACTCTAGGCCTTTCTTTACCTTGTCAGCAGTGTGTGTAGTCTAAGAAACAATCCCAGCCCTACTATTCCCTTTTCTAAAGGCTTCCCGTGATATTCTTTTTAATATGACAATTTCCCACTGGCAGAGAAATTATCCAATGACCGGCCCAACTGAGTGAATGGTTAAAGTAGCCTTAAAAAATTTGTTAGGGTCTATTACATGTCCTGTATGGTTTTATAGCAGCCCCCCAAACATGGGAAAAAGCAGCCAATAGCCTTTGTGTTTAGGCCCAATATACAGAAGAAAATAGTCACTTATCTTCTTAACCCTCCCTTTTCCAATACCTCCTGTTGTGTTCATTCCCTTTGCACAGACATAGTTTAATGGGCTTGGTTTAGTCCGTCCAATGCTAATCTCAGGGAATAATATTTCTTCCTCTACCTAAATTTTTTGTATAATGTGATCTATCGTCTTGTGGATGTATGACTTGTTTTATCTCCTCGTTTCCTTTCCAAAATTTTCTTTCCCATTCCTTTCTCACTAAGGCGCACACAGTTTCTCTGCTCAGAAAGTGTGCACTGACGATTTTGTGTGGCAGGTTCCGACAACATACATTTTGTGCCATTCTGAGCAGGGTTATAAGTCAGGGTGGAGCCAGGCGTATGCAGAATCACCTTTTAAAAATGAGGATTTTCATAATGCTGTTCTTTGGAAAATAATTTGCATTGGCCAACTCCTTCCCATCGTTTCCCCTCATGTATTTGATTCCATAGTTGGTATAAAAAGCTTGTCATTTCCTGTGTACACTAGACCCTTGTAGGACCGCATGCTTTTACACAGGCTACTCCTCAAATTTGCAATTCTTTCCCTCCCCCCCCCCCCCCCCACTTGGAAAATTCCTATGCATGCCTCAGAGCTCAAATGTCAACGCTTTAGTGAAGTCTTCTAAAATCTCTCTGGGCAGGATTATGCTTTCTCCTTTGTGCTATGGTGTTTTTTAAAATTCACATTAGTATCCTTTTTTTTTTTTTTTTTTTTTAATTTTCAGTATGGAAGTTTTGAATCCACATTAGTATCCATAGCAATGGGTCACATAGTAACCCAGGGCTCTGGTTGTCCTCCAGTCGGAATAAACACTAAAGAATCAGAAGAAACTTTTGAACAGTTTGCTCATGGCTTTTTTTTTTTTTTTTCTGCCGAAGGTAAGATCATCTAGAGGACAAAGAGTTCTCTCATCTTAGAAGAACGACCAGGAAGCATATAGTGACACCAGATGTGTAATTTAGGGAACTCTATCTGCTAAAATTATTTTTGGTGTCCAGCTATCAAGAAAAATCCAGAAAAAGATGTAAAGCTGCTGCGGCGAGTGAACTAGCACTGACAGGCTACAAACTTCAACATCACCTCTAACATTTCAACCAACATATTAGATATTCCTGAGCCAATTTCCCTACCTAGGTAACTTTCATCGAAGAGTTACAGGTTGGGAACTTGTCTCATTAATATTTCACACAGGTGTACTATATGAAGTTCAGCTCTCAAGCTCTCTGTTTTAGTATTTGAGGACGTAGAAAAATGCACCTTTTCAAAGAATGAGGCACGTGTTTTCCCTTACTCGGCTTCCACACCTCACTTTCCAACTTATTTGGGGGAGAATTTCATTATCTTTGGAAGAAGCATTGGGAAAGTTTCAAAAGGAACTAATGGCATTTAAAATAAAAATGATTATAGCCCACCGAAATTCTACATTGGGATTTATGCCTAATAAAATTAAATCAGAACCCACTTGAATTAGGACTTAAGGGAATCTATTTCTATTTAGGAGATTCAAAACTTACCTATTTCAACCAGAAAGCATTCATAATGGTCTGAATCCTTTTGTATCTGATTTGTTCAACTTGATCACAATCTGTATTACATAGGCACTGAAAGCAGCTACAATTTGTTGTTAAAAGTCTGATTATTATTTCTTGCTTTGTTAAGCATTATTTCCCAAAGATGGTGTTTGAACAGGCAGTGCACAATCTATATTTTCAGGGCAAGCCTGTAAGGATAGATTATTATTATTTAAAAAAAATTTTTTTTAATGTTTATTTATTTTTGAGACAGAGTGAAACAGAGCATGAGTGGGGGAGGGTCAGAGAGAGGGGGAGACACAGAATCTGAAGCAGGCTCCAGGCTCTGAGCTGTCAGCACAGAGCCCGACGCAGGGCTCGAACTCATGGACTGTGAGATCATGACCTGAGCCGAAGTCGGACACTTAACCGACTGAGCCACCCAGGCGCCCCGATTATTATTTTTTTAAATATAATTTATTGTCAAATTGGCTAACGTACAGTGTGTAAAGTGTGCTCTTGGTTTTTTGGGGGGATTCCCATGTTTCATCGCTTACCTACAACACCCAGTGCTCATCCCCACAAGATTAATTTTTGTGTAAAAATTTTTTTTTTTGGGTTGTCTGTGCAATTCTTTTACTCTTGTGTCAGGTGCCAAAATATTTCGAAAAGGAAGATTATTTCTGCCATGGGTGATTTCTGACATCCGATTTATTTGAATGTCATTTTGCACTGCATGTGAGACGACTCCTTTTTATTTCTTGATATCTGTTGCACCCAAAGGAAATCTGAATTTTGCTTTCTGTAAAAAAGAGTACCTGGGAGGCATCGGAAATACTTCTTCCCACGAACATGGAAAAATATTCTATCTGTCCCGTTACATTGAAGTGGGAGACTTTAAAGGGCAGCGTACCCAGTTAAAGAAGATCTATTTCCATCTGTGATCAATAGCATGTGAAGAACAACTCCTCTCTGAGTTTTACCCAGGGAAAAATTACCTTGGTAGTTCCCCAGACCGCGGACACTCCACAAGTTTCTAAGGTTGAGCAGCCATAGGGAGCCATGCCTGATTCTGAGGGGGAAGCTGTTCTCTTTGTGAGATCCCATGGAACAGGACTCCTCACTGTTCCCCAAGGCTGCAGGACAGCTTTCAGAGACTGTATCTTCTATATAGACCACATAATAAGCAAGAGACAAATAGGTCCCAGAAAGCATTAGAGAGGAACTAGTATGACAAATGTTATTTCATTCCCTTCTGCTCCCCCAGTCCTGTTTTTTTTTTGTTTAAGTTTATTTATTTTTGAGAGTGACAGACAGAGAGAGAGAGGGAGAGAGAGAGAGACACATGAATCCGAAGCAGGCTCCAGGCTCTGAGCTGTCAGCACAGAGCCTGACGCGGGCTCAAATCCGGAAACCCGTGAGATTGTGACCTGAGACGAAGTCGGATGCTTAACCGACTGAGCCACCCAGGCACCCCTCCCTCTTCCATTCTTCTTTAACAGAGGAAATAATGTGGGTTCTTGATTGAGGAAATTGACTATGTTTACCATAAAAGAACTGGAGCATCTAGTTCTCTTTAGACAAAGGGAATGTTACATTGGACCAGGTACTTACACCCCATCTTGCTATCTTTTTTTTTTTTTTTTTTTAATTCTCTGAGACATTTAAGGCTACATAGAAACTTTATTTATTTTTTTTTTTTTTTTAAATTTTTTTCAACGTTTATTTATTTTTTGGGACAGAGAGAGACAGAGCATGAATGGGGGAGGGGCAGAGAGAGAGGGAGACACAGAATCGGAAACAGGCTCCAGGCTCTGAGCCATCAGCCCAGAGCCTGACGCGGGGCTCGAACTCACGGACCGCGAGATCGTGACCTGGCTGAAGTCGGACGCTTAACCGACTGCGCCACCCAGGCGCCCCATGGCTACATAGAAACTTTAAATGCAATGGAAGTTTACTAATGAAGTTTCTTTGTAAAGCTGTTTATAATCTCCCACTTTTTAATGTAAAGTCCCTATAAATTCTGAGATGTCTATTTGGTGTCATCTATCAGTGTTTTTCCCTCCCCTCTGTCTTTCTTCCCCCCCCCCCCCCCATGAAGGAAGTACGGTTAGCCATAGAAGGTTTTCGCTCATTTAAATACAATAATTTCTTTCTGCAGTACATGAACTAATCAGGTCAGCTCTTAGTGGGTGAACATAATTTAATCTGAATTTCTCTACGTGGTCTAGGAAAATGCAAACCAACAAAAGGCATAAAAAATAAAAAAAAAAATTGTCATTTCCGTATTATATCCATTTTTGAGTTAATTTTGAGTTTTTCTTAAAGAAATTTTTCCTTCCTAGGGTAGCTGGCCTTTGGGACTGATGAGTGTTATTTCCTGTAAACACCTGGACCTATGAGTCTTAAAGGGCATTATAACGATTTCCTCAAGAAATAAGACATTAGGATTGGTCACTGGTATTCTTTTTAGTATAATCTTAACTAATTTTCTTGAAGGTTACCTTTGAGGGGAATTTGTTGGGCTGCATCATGGACACAGATTGGGAGGATATGGAGAACCAGGATAGAAAGTAGAAAAAGAAGGTGTGGAGAGTTTGGGGAATGTTTGGATCCAGGGAGTGCTCAGACCCCAGGGTTCAAAACAGATCAGTATTGCAAGACAACATAGTACCATTGACAGAATGTTGGAACCAAGGGCAAGCTCGAAACCTAATCCTGCCACTAATTAGCCGTGGCCATAGACAGGAGGAGCATTTAAATCAAATAAAGCATTTTCTTTAGTAAAGCATGGGATGCACTAGTAATTGAGGGAGGCTGAAATTTTCTGTTCAGGATGGCAAACTATCCTATTAGTAAATACCACAAAGGTGTTAGTCCACAAATTTCTAATTAGCCTTTTCTTTGAGGGGCATAGGTAGAAAAAATTTTTTTTACATTAACTTATTTATTAAACCATAGATATGCCTCGATTTCAAAAAAATACCATAAGGCAATCATCCTAAAATGACATTTACTTTTACAAAAAATACCACGCAATTTCTTTAGACAAGATAGAATACATTTTTTAAAAAATATTTGATTTATGCACATCTCATAGAACATATTTATTGGAAAAAAATGTGGGACCCATCTGTATTTTCCAAGAAAAATAGCCTCTTATTTTTGGTAGACTTTGCAATCATGAGCCTGAAAATATAAGTGTTGCTCTGTCAGGAGACAGAAAGATGGACAAAATGACCCTTTACCTGCCCTTTCCAAATGTATTGCCATCTATGTTACTGCTAGAAGATACCTGAAAGAGATTTAAACTCTTTTCACCTTTTATGCCTGAAATATATTTGCTGAATTCTTCCTACTAGATAATTACAGCAAAGGTATTTTTTTTTTGCCTCTTTCCCTTGTGAGGATATCAATAGTCTATCTAGTCAGAATGATGTTAATATTTGGGGACATTTCTCATGTTTCTCTGTGAGTCAAGGATTAGTCAGATGAGATTAATTAGTGTGTTGATTATTCTGTCCCCTTAACCTCTCTTCTTTTTCCTTCTTCTCCTCACCTTTTGGTTATTTCATTACTCATTAACAAGCTTATCAAAGAGTGGGCAGAGAGAGGAGGTGAAACTCAGCATTTTCTACCATTTTCCAGGACTGGTTAAAACTTTAAAGTGTGGGAGTGAGAGTGGTTGGGAAGAGGAAAAAAGAAAACTATTAGCTTAAATGAATTAATTTTTTTTTAAATTACTCAGATATTTTATCTTTTCGAGTGCAAAGGAAAGATGAATGTGCTGTTACCTTTCCTTCTAAAAAACATGTTGTTGTTTTTTTTTTTTTTATAAAACAGCATACATTAGCATCTTTTTCAAAGATGAATCAAATAACACTATACAGAAAACAGAATACAAAGCCTAGAAATTTCCAAGTGCACCCAACTGAAATAATTGTTTTTCGGGGAAGGATTACCTTATGAGTAATACTGGGACCTTAACCCCTAAACTCCTGTGTTCCTTAAGTAGCCTTTATCTCTAGAAATCAGAAGAGTGAACTTCTCCATTACTCTCCAAAAAAATTCTTTCCATGTCTGGTGTTACTCTGGTATTCACCGAGTAGAACCTCCTGTTTGCTTTGCTGCCCGGCATATTTTGCGGTTCTGGAAAAAACTGTCCTTCCTTGGGAAGATGCTGTTGTAGATATTCATCACTTAGGAGGAGGAATAAGGATGCTCTTCTTTTCTCTACCTGGTTCCAAACATGGACGTAGGTCCTGCTCCTAATTTTGCATAACACAGATGAGACCAGATTGTAACAGTTAACAAATTGTTCCTTAAAACTTAAGGATAGGGGCGCCTGGGTGGCGCAGTCGGTTAAGCGTCCGACTTCAGCCAGGTCACGATCTCGCGGTCCGTGAGTTCGAGCCCCGCGTTGGGCTCTGGGCTGATGGCTCAGAGCCTGGAGCCTGTTTCTGATTCTGTGTCTCCCTCTCTCTCTGCCCCTCCCCCGTTCATGCTCTGTCTCTCTCTGTCCCAAAAATAAATAAAAACGTTGAAAAAAAAAAAAAAAACCACTTAAGGATAACAAGGTAGTACCGAATACAGAGCCATTTTACACTGGGTCCAACACTGGGCATGACTCCTTAAGTGTATATCACCAAGAACTATTTCTTTCACTGCCACTCTGGGAAGACCTCAGTATATTTGTCCCCTGACCAGTGCCAGCCCTCTGCACACTAAAACTCCCCTGCCCTCCAGGGGAGAAATCTTTCTCAATCCCAGTATAAGTATAGTTTTTTTTTATTCTAAGTCATCTCCATTTCAGTATTATCTGCTCATTACCCATCTCTTATCCATAGAGCTTGCCCTTATCTTTAGTCTCCAACAGTGCACTCATGTTACAATGCATAATCTGACATTTGTTATTGACCAAGATCTGAGTCATTTTCCTTGGAACAAACCGTATGGACCACAAACTGCCCAGGTTAAATTTCAAATCATCAAATTCAGACTTATTTCTTCTTATCGGCTGTCGACTCGTTTGAGGAGAACACAAGATTTTAGTCTCCTGGGTCGTACTTCCCAGTACTGACATCAACTGTTTGAACAAGAACACACATCCATACCCCAACAAGCAATAATTTCCAAAGAATCCCTGCATTGTACATCATTGTTGCAAATGTTTCTCAAGAGAATACATGGACCTAGAGATGCATTATGTCCTACAACAAAGCAAATCTTTCATAACATCATACGGAACAGGTTACTTTCTTAGACCATAACAGAGTCTTCATTTCAGAAAAGGAGCTCTGTTTTGCATTTTGTTAACTAGAAACACTTATTATGGTGGTTTTAAAATCAAATCAAAGAAAGTATGTGTCCCAAAGGTGAATTCAAGTCTCCCCTTCTTTCAAAGCTACAGCTACTGTAGGCCTTTGGAAATGAAATTATTCCTACCTTCCGGTATGTGCATTCAAAACTCAAAGATTTGAGGGTCAAATTTGGTCAAATCTCAAGAAATTTTTACTTCTTCCTAAGCAGTCTTTTCTAGAAAATTATTTTTCCCAAGTACCTATACCATAAATAGGTGCTTAACCTTGAAATGAAGGTGGTAGATAACCTGCTTTACCCTTCTGGAACAGAAGGTCAGTGCTTCAAGCAAATGCAGCACACTTTTCAAATACTTTACTGTTAACAACTTTGCTTTTGAGGTCTTTGTCTCAGTTCTCTCCCATTCACCTTTAAGCTTTATTTATGTGTTAGTAATATTTTATGTCTTTTCTACTTAGGAGGCTGTATTAAGCAATAATATTTTGGTCTGCTTCTTTCTTGGATTGTAAGGCATCAGTTTCAGTTTATTTGTGTCCTGTTTTCTACCCCCCTCCCTGATGTAGTGTCTCTTCTTTCTGTAACTGTTTATAGTAAATCTCTTCTTTCTCTGATTCTACTGTGCCTTTTACAGGGGTGGCATGTAATGCCAATCTGTCTCATTTGATTCTAATTAATATGCTTCCAGACCCTCTCTGGACGACCTGTCTTTTTAAGGAACCCAACTAATTGGAAAAGCCATCATAAATTATATACAGTTACGTCATTCAGTTCCATAATATAAATGAAACATAAACTGATATCTTCCCAAATCTCTTAGTACCTAGGGTTATGAATAAAGGAAAGGCCTGATTACATTTGAATTTTCTGTCTTTTCTCTTCCAAATGATCAGCAAAGAAAGGAAGGTGCTTGCAGATTTTCTATTTTTATAATATAAATATTATATTCAAGGAAGTGTCTAGATTTTGCAGCAAACTTAAAAAAAAAAATTATGTTCTCCCACGTGCACCTAAGCCTATACTATGGGTTGAATTGTGTCTCTCCAAAAAAAAAATTGTTTGTTGAAGTCCTTACCGCCAATACCCCAGAATGCGGTCTTAGTTGCAAATAGGGTCGTTGTAGATATAATTTATTAATATGAAGTCATCCTGGAGAAGTATGGGTCCCTAATCCAATATGACTGATATCCTTATTAAAAGGGGAAATTTGGACACAGACAGGAACATGAGGAGAACATTGTGTGAAGATAAAGGCAAAGACTGTGGTGATGCCACTACAAATCAGGGAATGCCAAAGATTGCTGGCAAGCTGCCAGGAACTATGGAAAGCATGGACAGGTTTTCTCTCACAGCCTCATAAGAGGAAGCTGGGACCGTGGAGGGAGAGCCTGTCCAGAGGGGGCTGCTGCTGGAGAGGCTACCTGAAGAAGAGAGAGAAGGTGAGCTACACCTTGGCTTCTCGTTTCCTCCTTTGCTCTTCTGTCCTGTCAGTGCCTCCTGTGGGCTGAACTTAGTAGTAAGCCAGCTGGCAATGGAGTCTGGAAGGTGCCATTTTCAGTGGAAATTTTGAAAATATATTTTCTGTCCGAAAAGAAAACAACCAACATGGCCACAGTGGAGTAAAGTTCAGACATGGTGACAGGAGTTGGCAATTTTTCAAAAATGGTACCCACATTTTGTTGGAAGGGAAATGAACACTGACTGAATACCTACTATATGCAGGCACCATTGGATGTTTTAATATTTGTGTGCATTATCTCATTTATTATATACAAAGCTATGACAGAGATGTATATATTTAATATATAAATGTATAAATATATATATATAAATAAAGTATATATATATATAAAGAAAGTATATATATATATATATATATATATATATATATACTTAAGAGCCAAGGAAATTATAACACAGAATATTTAGATATTTCATACATGATTATATTTCTAGTGGCTGGTACATTTGAACCATTTGATGTGTCTGATGTGAAGCTCAGGTCTGTGCAAGCTTTCTCTGCCACCGCATTTTTATCTCTTTAGGCTGTGGGGTCACATTTGGGAAAAAAGACCAGAAACTGGCCATTGATGAAGAGGCAAGAGCCTGCCTATGAAGAAGTGAGAGCTGCCGTAGGCAACACAAAAATGGGCCAGGCAGTTGAAAGGCAAAGTGTCATAACTGAGATCAATGCCAGGTGACACAGTAGCTGAGAAAGAGATTTGGTAATGACGGGCAACAGTTTTTAAAAACCCAGTTTATCAAACTGTAATGGAGGCATTGAGATCAGAGTCTTTTCCCATACATTTGAAATATGTAGATAATGTGGAAAAATTAGCATTTTACTTTAGAGAGTGTGTAACCTAAATAGGTAGAAGCCTCCAGAATACTGCAAGATGGTTATGATAGTGAGGCAGATTAGTAATTTAAGTGTGGCAGTGACCAGCACTAACATTCTTAGGTTCCAACTGTAAGGACCAACTAGGCATTGTCATTTTCATGTGTCTCAGAGGATCCTTGTGTGGTTGTGACCATAGCTGAGATAGACAAGGCATAAAGGAGGCCAAGGCATCCCTTTACTTTAGGATTATGATCTGCTGACAGATTCAAAAATTGATATTTAGAATTATAACCTAGTGGATAAAATTTCTTAGACATATGATAAAATCTGCAAATTTTAGGGGCACCTGGGGGGCTCAGTCAGTTAAGCGTCCAACTCTTGATCTCAGCTCAGGTCTTGGTCTCAAGACTTGAGTTCTTGATCTCAAGAATGTGACTTCAAGCACCACGTTGGGCTCCACGCTAGGCATGGAGCCTACTTTAAAAAAGAAAAATCTGCAAGTTCCACACAGATTTACCGTAGTCCTTTACATTGTAACTCTCCTTGACCATGAATGACAATGGCATACATGTAGATACATCATTTCAAAGGCTAGGAAAGCTTGCAAACTCCCACATTTATGCTTCTTTAGGAGGAGACTTCTGCTCTCCCCTTTATTAGGAATCAGGCAGTTCGGGAGAGAATTTTCTCCTCTTGCTTGTGTCTCTCTAAAGGAGGAGTGGCTAATATGTTGGTAAAATGGTGTAGACCGTGACATCCACTAAGATTAAGGTTCTTTCTTTTTTGGTGGGTGCTTTTATTTAGCCTCAAAAATGGGACATAGGTCTCCCTGGCACTCTTTCTTGTTCTCCTTCCCTTCTGCCTTCCCCATACTGTTCTTCCTCTATCACTTTTATCTGCTTTGAGACCGGGTACAAAGGGAATCTGGATGCTTCTCCACTTCCTCTTTCTACATGATAAGCACAATCGGGTCAGAGGGTCATCACTCTTTCTTCTACTTTTCATTCTGCTCATGTCTCACTTTGATAGGAAAACCCAAATGGGTAAGTCAAAATCTGCTTTACAAACTTAACACTCCCAACAGATGGATCACAAAGAGTGTTTGGGGCAAGTGGTTGAAGGCCTTCACTTTGGTCTCAGGCACCAGCACTGTGATTCTATTTAGCTTGTCACACAGCTGGACATATGGAGGGCATGGCATTGTCTCTAAGGAATTGAGACTTTGATCCCCATTAGCTTGTTTCTATCAGCCAGAATCCTGGGGAAGGGGAAGATGGTTGGTACCCTGGACTCAATGTTGACAATTAAAAACTTTATTAATTTTGCTGTTTGGAAATTTCCTCCTGTGGCATTACCCTGAAACTACTCCATTAGAGAAATATTTATCATTTAATTTTTTTATGTTTATTTATTTATTTTGAGAAAGAGAGAGAAAGAGACAGAGAGCACACGAGCAAGGCAGGGGCAGAGAGAGAAGGACAGAAGGAATCCCAAGCAGGCTTCACGCTATCAGCGCAGAGCCTGATGTGATGCGGAGCTCTATCTCACAAACCGTGTCATCAAGGCCTAGAAGTAAAGTGATGTTCCTAATGCCATGTGGCTATGAAGTGGCAAAAGCCAGATTTGAACTCAGAAATCCCGTGCCAGAATGAGATTTTAATTCCCCAGTTCTGCCTTTAGAAATCTTTAAACTATCATCCTCTTCTACTAAAAAAAAAGAAAAATCTAAAATATAGACAAATATCCACTTGCTATTACAATTCAGCTTCTTAAATTCTTTTTTTAAATAGATATATTTTTTAATGTTTATTTATGTGTGAGAAAAAGCATGGGTGAGGGAGGGACAGAGAGAAAGGGGAAGGGAGAATCCCAAGCAGGCTCTGCGTGATCAGTGAAGCCTGATGTGGTGCTCAAACTCATGAACTGTGAGATCATGACCTGATGATCATGATGCTGAACTGACTGAGCCACCCAGGTTCCCCAGCTCCCTAAATTCTTGAATAATCTTGAGATGATCTTTAGGGAATCATATCAAAGACATTAAAAATGCTGGGTGAGTGCTCATTTCATATTGTTTATGGAAATATGGGCTGAACTGAAAGTACATATCTGGCAAGTACGTTTCCAAGTTTTAGGTTTTAATATGTTAAGACTGAAAAGTAAGAAAATATATATATATATATATATATTCCATTTCTTTAAAACTTAGATATTCTTCAATATTTACAGCATAGAGAATGAACTTAAAGAGAAGAGAGAGACACAATTAGAAAAAGTCTCCTAAAATGCCATGCTGTACTTAGGAAAACATTCTTGCATTTGAGGAAATCTTTCCCCTCTGTGTGTTTGGCCTTTGCTTTTGCCAGGCCCCCCAGTGGTATCATTTGGCCCGAGACCAATTTGTATGGCTCAGGCTTTCTGTATCCTGCTCTTTCAAATATATGAGAGAGGAAGGCATGTAGGAGCAACTGAGGCTATACTCAGAAAAATACACTAGTGTGTTTAATGGTTAATGACACCGGACTCCACTTTTCCTTATATTGACCCCAAAAGGTTAAGACCAGAACTTTCCCCTGGGAACTAGTACATGTATTCTCAAATCTAATGGTCATTTAGCATGGTAATTCGCATTGAACATTGGCTTATATTGTTCACAGCTGTTTCTATATTTAGCCTAGATGCTTCCAGGTGAGAAATCAAACAACAAAATGACAAATATGGAAGGAACTGGAACCATTTTTAGGCAAGATGCCCATAACTTCTATAACACTCCATATATATGCTCTTTATTATGTAGAGGGTGGTAAAGATTTTGAAAATATGAATGACCTCCCAAGAATAAAATTAGCAAAATTGATCAGAGAAATAGAAATCCTGAATGGGTCAATAACTGTAGACTTGCAAAGGTAACCAGCCTGATGGAGAGTGCTTGTCAGAAGGAAAGAATAGCAAAGAGAATAAGTTGACTCTTTACAATCTAATTTTTATTTGAAAAATTATAAACTCATCAAAGTTAAAAGAACAGTGTAATGAATACCAGTGTAACGCACACTCAGATTTATCAACTGCTAATGTCTTTCCAAGCCTGATGTATCTTTCTCTGTAAACAGGCACACAATTCCCTTTTGCCAATTTATCTGAAAGTAGATTTCAGCCACCATGATACCTCACTTCTAAAAACTTCCACATGCACCTGCCAAGAACATGGACATCCTAAGACAAACACAGTACCATCATCACACCCAAGAGCTTCACCATTACTTATGGAACACCATATGGTATGCACTCCACACCAAATACTAAATTTCCCCATTTCTCCAAGATGTTTCATACAGCTATATATTTTTTTCCTTTTAACTGAGGATTCATTCAGGGTTCACATAGTATAGATTGATTGTTATATTTCCTGGTGTCCCTTAGAACAACACCCCTCTCTTCCACTCCTCTTTTCCTGCCTACTCTGCTTTTCATGACTTCAGATCCTTTAAAAAGTTCAGTGCGGTTGTCGTACAGGATACCCTACATTCTGGATTCTTCTGTTTCTTCAGCAAAGACACCTTTAGGATCAATTGTATCTGTATTCAATAATTTTTTCTTTTGGTTTTAATTTTATATTTTAGATATGTAAAATACTTTGTTTCAGAAAACAAAACTATAGAAAGTGATATATTCAGGGAAAGCTTGCTCAATGTATCAATTGTATCTGTATTCAATATTTTTTTCTTTTGGTTTTAATTTTATATTTTAGATATGTAAAATACTTTGTATCAGAAAACAAAACTATAGAAAGTGATATATTCAGGGAAAGCTTGCTCAATGTATATCCCCTCCACTCCAATCCTATCCATTTCCTAAACTATTATCCTCACCCTCTAAGTGTATCTTTTCTGTTTTTTTTTTTAAATAAGAAAAACATATTTATGTTTTTATTTTTATTTCTTACAAAAGGTAATATATTGCATACACTCTTTTCTACTTCACTTTAAAAAAAATAATTGCTGGGGCGCCTGGGTGGCTCAGTCGGTTAACTGGCCGACTTCAGCTCAGGTCACGATCTCGCGGTCCGTGAGTTTGAGCCCCGTGTCAGGCTCTGGGCTGATGGCTCAGAGCCTGGAGCCTGCTTCCGATTCTGTGTCTCCCTCTCTCTCTGCCCCTCCCCCGTTCATGCTCTGTCTCTCTCTGTCTCAAAAATGAATAAAACGTTAAAAAAAATTTAAAAAAAATTGCCATTTTGGGAAAACATTTTATGTATAGAAGAGTTGCTGGGATAGTACGGAGTTCCCAAATACCCCTCATTCAGTTTCTCCTAAGGTTAAAATCTTATGTTATGATGGTCCATTTGTCAAAAGCAATAAACCAACATTGCTGCATTACTATTAACTAAACTCCAGACTTTATTAGAATTTCATGAGTTTTTCCACTAATGTCCTTTTTCCGTTCCAGGATCCCATGAAGAATCTCACATTGCATATAGTTATTACGCCTCCTTAGTCTCTATCTGTGATACTTTCTTAGTTTTTACTTTTTATATAACCTTGCAGTTTTGAGATTCACTGGTTAAATATTTTGTGGAATGTCCATCAAGTTGGGTTTTTGTGGTCTTTTTCACAAGATTAGGCTGAGATTATGGGTTTTGGAGGAGAAGATCACAGACATGAGGTGCCCTTCTCATTGCTTCACATTAGGGGGGATGTCCTGTCAACATGACTTAGCATTAATGACGTTAACCTTGATTCCTTCATTAAGGGAGTGCTTGCCAGGTTTCCTTCCCTACTGTGATGTTACCATGTTTCCCTTTCCATATTCTATTCTTTGGAAGCAAGTCACTATGGCCAACTCACACTCAAAGGGGAGTAATAGATTAAGCTCTCCTCCCCAGGAGGTGCGGAGGCGGGGGGGGGGGGGGCAGTGGGTAGCACCCTGCTTTCTCATTTTTCAATTTAGCCTGTAGCATTCTACATCATATCCTCTCACTTTCTACCTCTTATGTCTGTATATTAAAGTAGGTGCTTTATTGAATGGATATTCCATAATTTATTCAGTGAGTGCCCCACAGATGAGCATTTAGGTTGTCTCCAATATTATTAATTATAAATATTAAACCATAGGAGATACCTTTTACCAAGCTGAAGAAGATCTCTTCCATTCTGAGCATGCTGGGAATTCTTAACAGAGACAGTATTAAAGCTCTATCAAATGTTTCTCCTGTATTTGTTGAGATGTAATTTCTTTTTCTTTTTTTTTCTTTTTTGTTCTGTTAATATGGTGAATTACACTTATTTTTCTATACTGAACAAACCTTGCATTTCTGGGATAAACTGTACCTGGTCATGATGTAGTCATCTCTTTTATGGATTATTGAATTAAATTTGTTAAGAATTTGCCAAAATAAATTATGTCTATGCTTATGAAATCTATTGGTCTGTATTTTTCTGTTCCTATAAATCAACAATTCTTCACTAAGTTCTTATACTTTGTCAGGTCTGACCAGAGAATCCCATATGTTCTCTCTTAATTATAACAGATAATGACTGGACAGAAGAACCATCACCTTTGTCTCTTGGTCAGTGAATGATATTAGTTCTTGTATCTCTTAACTCCCCACCAAAACTGAATGGTTTGACTTTAGTGAATCAGTCTGAATTTGTGTGTCATAAAAAAATTATGGGGCACCTGGATGTCTCAGTTGGTTAAGTGTCCCACTTAGGCTCAAGTCGTGTTCTCACGCTTTGTGGGTTTGAGCCCTGCATCAGGATCTGTGCTGACAGCTCAGAGCCTGGAGCTTGCTTTGGATTCTGTGTCTCCCCCTCTCTCTCTCTGCACCTCCTCACTCATGTTCTGTCTCTCTCTGTCTCTCTCAAAAATAAATAAGGATTAAAAAAATTTTTTAATTACAATATGACCCAAGCAAATTATTAATTCTTCCATTTTGATGCCTTCATTTACCCTTAATTGGAATTTTCTGGAAAATATCCTTATTCTTTGTAATCAAACTTCTGAGCATTTATAGAAGGGTCTCTTTCCCATAGTCTATTGTCTTCTTAGACAGTAGAAAAGGCTGCTTAGAGAGCTGGATTGGTATATGGGTGTCTTGTATATTGAGTCAATTGATTAGATTTGTGAATGTCTATATATGGGTTCTGAGTGATAGGAAGAATTCAGAATCTTTCCACCTTATCTCCTAAGAGTTTTATTTATTTATTTGATTGTTTTCCAGTTTTAATGAGATATACTAGGGCTTTTAAATTGTCTTTCATTTTGTAGGTATTGAACACTAATTTTTTTAGTTCCATTCAGTTAACAAGAACCAGTAGGAATGTATACTTTCCTTGAGGGTTTACATTATGTTTTAGAAGGTAACTGGGAAAAGGCAATTAACCACACTTGTGCCTATGAGTATTTCCTACCGTTATCCTTCTTCTTTTTTTTTTTAAATTTTTTTAACGTTTATTTATTTTTGAGACAGGGAGAGAGAGAGCATGAACAGGGGAGGGTCAGAGAAAGAGGGAGACACAGAATCTGAAACAGGCTCCAGGCTCTGAGCTGTCGGCACAGAGCGCGACACGGGGCTCGAACTCACGGACCGCGAGATCATGACCTGAGCCGAAGTCGGACGCTTAACCGACTGAGCCACCCAGGTGCCCCCGTTTTCCTTCTTCTTAAACCCTATTCATTTATGGTTCATTTTGAATTAATGATGGAAAAATGCATAAAATAAAAAGAAATGTGAAAGAAATAAAATTAACATAAGATTCTGGAAAGGAAAGAGATGGGAATGGCAATTGTCTACCATGGCTTTCAAGAGTCAAATGTGACCTTTCTTTCCAATTGTAGTGCATTGCTATTTGATTCAGAGGTCCAAACTGGGTTAATCCAGGCAGCAGATGTACTTATTTTCACTTGTATAATGTTTTAAAAATGTTTATATTGGTGCCAGAATTTAAAAACAGTAAGATTTCTTTCCATAAAAATCCAGAATTCTGGTTTCTCTTGGAACACCAAAACATTAGTCTGGTCCCAGCTCTATGCTCTCTGGAAACAATAAGCTGTTGCTGAATGGTGGCTGCCTCTTTTAGTTGTGGGGGAGTCATGTTTGTACTGTTTATAATAGCCCACCGCTCATAGCTTTACTCATTTTAATTAGCTTCCTGGTATGGATAGGCATTTGAGTTTGAAATATCTGATACAACTAATGATAGTTTTTTTTTTTTTTTTTTTTTAATTAGGGTTTTTATGAACAAAATAAAGCAATTTAGTTCCAGGTCAGTATGGATAGTTGATGACTCTCTGAAAAGAACAAACATTTTCCTGTGTTGAGATCTAGAATGTGAAGGTCTTTCTAGGAAGGATAAGATAAAAACACAGGACTCAAAGCTATTCAGTAGAGTTAACCTGTCCTTTACTTTATATATTTCTAATCACTCATGTCTAAAATATTATTCATTAATTTCTATTAAATATCAGAATTGGGAATTAGATGGTAAATGGAACCAAATGGTAGAAAAGGACCGTGAAAGGGAATTGCAGACCAACATATACATTTATTAAGCCAATTTCTAGACTTTACCTAGACTGCTGAAGTTTGGTCTGGAAAGGTTTGATTCCCGTATATGATGATCACAAACAACCAAGTTGAGAACTATACGGGCTAGTTCACCATTTCATAAAATTTTTGGCTTAAATAATTAACTGTATTAGCAATAAAGTAGCTGATGATGAGTCAAGAGTAGAAGCAATTATTTTGGTAGTCTATTTTTTTAAGCTTTTATTTTAATTATAGTTAGTTAACATATAGTGTTATGTAAGTTTCACGCATATGATATAGTGATTCAACAATTCCATACATTACCGAGTGCTCATTCTGGTGGTCTATTTTTAAAGTCTGATAATTCCAACCAGATAAGATATTTGTTATTATATTACATGCCAAATAGATATTTCATCAGTGAACTGACACCACAGGGAACCCATCAGAATGTATCTGCTAATAATCTTGTCTAAATTTCCTTAATACATTGCACATAAATATTGAAAAATCACATGTACCAATTATCAAAATAACATGAATACTTTGTGTGATGTATCTGCAATGGAGTGGCAGATTTTTATTCATTTAGATAAACAATGAAACTAATTGGAGTTCCAATAAAAGGTTGGTGTGTAATGGGAGCATAAGGAAAAACTGCCAGTTTATAGAGATCAAAAGAAAGCTGTCTCTGAAAAAAACAGGTAATTCTTGCAATAGATTTGAATCCTGGGAAGCAAGCCTTCTCTGTAGGACATTAGTGGCCTTTAAGGCCATTTTTTTAAATCTCCTTCCTATACTTATAAATCCAACCAAAAAAAAAAAAAATCCCTGTGTGATAAAATTTACTTTTTATTATTTGCTTTTGAGAACCCAGACTCAATTCCCAGGGCAGGCAGTTAATGTTGGTTAATAAGGACCATGTTCAGTGGCTTTTGCAGGTTTTCACCTCCTCGTGTGCCACTTAAGTGAGAAAAAAGCCAAAAAGTTTTCCAATGACTTTGGACGTTTTCATAAGACATGCTAAATAATGATTAGAGCTCCAGTGTCTATAGCTATTGTAGTCAACTAGACTTTCCACTGGGGAGGAGATTTTTATCATTTTACCAAACCCTCAGAGTTTACCTCAGAGACTCATGATGGGCAGAGTATGAAGTCTGTTCAATTGCTTTTTTCTCATAGCTGATGCTTAAGAGTTTGGGGGAATCTCTGGTGCTGGGGATGCTCTTTATTGACATACATTTTATTACGAGCAGTCATACCTTGTGTTTTAGTAAATGCAGGATGTATGCGAAGTTAAATGGAGGAGAAATTTGAAGTGTTGAGGCTTGATCATTTTCTTCTCCCCATGGGCATTTGTAAATTGAAATTTTCATGTTTATTTTACTAATTAATGTACATTTGATGTATAAAACATAAATATGATATAATTTCAAATAGCTCTCTTTATTTTTCAATATTGATGTATTATGGATCCCATCAATGATTCTATTTTCAACTATTTTTATTTTTACTTCAATTTTGAATATAGTGACACTACTTATTTCCTGTTAAAGTAAGACTCACAAAAATATATATATTTAGAAATATCTCTGTATGTCCTGAATTTATTCTTCTCTATCCTTTTCTTATCTTTTGGGAAGATTTCCTTGCCATGTCTCTTTCTCTGAATGATTAAGAGATACTTTATAATATCTACCATAAATGCTACCATTTGGTTAGATGCATTGTTTTCAAATTGTTTATTCATAGATTTTGTTTAGGATCCCCAAGAACAAGACCATATTTCTCTCTTTTTTTTTTTTTTACTACCACAATTCTGACCCAATAGACATCCGATCATATAGGGTCACTGAATACTTTATTGTCATAATTATCCATTAGCAAATAATCTTACACTTTCTTAACATTTTGTTAAATGTGGAATATTTCTCATTCTATGTGATTACAATTACAATGAACAACTCTGTTGAACAGAATAAAGTAATGTAATGGGCTTTCCACATTCTATACCTGAAAAAACTATAGTTAGATTTGTGTATATATTTGAGATTTACAAATTTACTCTCAAAACAATGTTCTCCATAAATCCTTCCTCAAAAAGAGTCATTCTGGTCATTATGTTGCTCTGTCTTACTTAAGGGCATTTTTTATAATTCTATTCCTATAGTTAACTTTTTTTTTCCCATCTCTGCTTGAATTTCCAAAATCACAGGACACCATTTTCCTTCAAAATTTCTACAGTAAGTGTTGCTTTAATGCTTAACAGGTTATAGTTCCTAAACACAATACATAGGATACAATACTTTGCTTTATTTTCTTAAAAGTCTACCCAAGTCTGACTCTGAGGTTCCTCTCCTGCAATACTGTTTGAAAATTTAACCTTAATACCAATTAAGACTTTCCATAAAGGGTTCAATGCTGATCATTCCTAGAACCAACATACAGACAAAGCTTTTTAGAGCCACAGTCATTGGCTCACACTGGTAACTTTAGACGTGCCCCTTTCAGTCTGGGCATCCTTTTGCCATCCATGGGACGGAGGGATCCTGAAACTCTGGGACTCCAGTGGTTAGGATCTGATCTTGTTAGTTGTTCTGCACATATTCCAACAGTTACTGCTACTCCAGAGATAACAAACATGCTCTCTTACCTTTTTAGAGATTCTCTTCAACTTCAAAAGCCTTCTACACCTAATCTTTCACTCTTGAATGCTTGTCATCATCTTTTCATGTGTTTGACCTCATCTATACAAGTCCAAATTCCTGAGGCAAGGATACACAGAAGTAACTGCCAATCTGCCATGTAAGAGAAAAGAGTCTGCAAGGAGAAAGATGCCTAGTAATCTTGCCAGAAGCCCACTGCCTTATGTCCCTCAGCATTTAACATAGTTCTCATCACAGGGACACAACTGATGTGTGCTCAGAAAGCAATGCCCATTTTCTGAAGAACATGGGGTTCAGGAAGGTGTGGGGGAAAAGCATTCAAAATGGCCGATGGGTTTGAAAAGCCACAGGAACAGTGGTTATTCTGCCAAACCCAGGGTCAAGAGAGCTGCGGTACAACCTTACTCTATTGTCATGACACCCAGACATGGCACACACTCCCAGATATCAAACAGAGGCTCCTATTCTAAATTTAAATTTATGTACTTCCTTAAATTTGAACTCAGTGGAACACAAATGTTTCCACTCTGCCCCTTCAACAGGTGGTGATAGTGTCCCTAAGGACTCATGAATAAATAACGTTATAAACAGGCTTTGGAACATAATCTGTTAATAAGCACAAGAGTTTCTGCTCTAGAGTTGTATGTAGGAAAAAATCAAAGATGGATATAATTTATTTTTTTGTCCTTTTCCCCTTCCTTTCATTCTTTCCTTCTTTCCCCTATTCCAAATCATTTAGTGATAGATATCACTGTCTATGGTATTTTTAAATAATAAAAAGTTAGAGCATAATGAGCCACCTCACAAAGTGGATGAAAAGTGATAAGAATATAGAGATAATAAATCAAAATGAAAGAGTCCAACAAAGGAGAGATTAAGTTGCCTAAAGAGAAATACATAAATAAATAAAGATACCATCCAAAATCAGAAACAGAGAGAAACAAACTATAGGCACAGGGGACACTCATTGTAGAAGCAAGTCCATGGACTTGAGATGTGACGGTATGGAGTGGCTCCAGCATCTTCCTGGAAGCTCTTCTCAGTGCTGTGTCAGTGGATGATGCTTTCATGAAGCAGAACACAGCAGTCAGCTTTTTCTAAAGAACTCTGATTAAGTTTTGTATTCTCTCATTACCTTTTTGAAGTTCCTACTATCATTTATATTTTCTTTGTAACATGATTTAACCTATTCACTTCCCCTCCTCCTCTTCCTCCTCCTCCTCCTTCTTCTTCTTCTTCTTCTTCTTCTTCTTCTTCTTCTTCTTCTTCTTCTTCAGAGAGAGAGGGGGACAGAGGGAGAGAGAGAATCTTAAACAGGCTCCATGCTCAGTACAGAAACTGACACAGGGCTCCATCCCACAACCCCTGGAATCATGACCTGAGCTGAAATCAAGAGGCGAACACTCAACAACTGAGCCATCCAGGCACCCCAGACTTACTCACTTCTACATTACATCTTTGCATTAGACTTGTGGCATGGTTGGGTTAAAATTAGACAATTTGCAAAGTTTGATATTAATGATATTTTGAGTAATAAAAGTGAACATATACATAGAATTTATAATGTTTCAAACACTTTTTATATAAATGCACCTAATTCTTTTGATAACCCATAAGACATATACCATCATCATCCCCATTTTGCAGGTGGAGCAAATGCATAAGCATAAAGCACAAGCCAAAGAGTGGAGGAGGATTTGAAAGTGGGCGGCCTAGCCCTACGTGCCCATATGCTCACCCTCCCTGCTACACTTCCTATTGTTTTGGAAATTGCAACTGAAGAGCGGCTCCTTCAGTAGCTCCTGAAAAAGTCTTATTTTATCATTAAAAAAAAATGCAGCCAGTGCTAACGCCACCTATTTACCTTTAGTGCTTCTTACAATATTACTAGAGTGAGTAATGGCTTGCGGGCTACTGGCTCATTGCATTTGCACAATGCTTTGTTTTCTCACCTTATTTTGTCTTTTCCCTGCAGTTTTATGCTCAACCTTTGTGTTAGTTCCCTGGAGCTGCTGTAACCAATTACCATAAACTTGGTGGCTTCCAACAACAGAAATGTATTTTCTTCTCAGTTTTAGTGGCCAGAAGTTCAAAATCAGTGTCAGGCAAGAATGATTTTTTTCTGAAGGCTCTGAAGGAGAATCTTGTCCATGCCTCTCTCCTAGCTTCTGGCTTTCCTTGGCCTTCCTTGGTTTGTAGCTGCATAATTACAATCTCTGCCTGTCTCTGTCTCTGCACAGCTTTGTTCTTTGTGCGTCTGTCTCTTGAATCTTCCTCTCCTTTCTCTTAGAAGGAGGCTGGTCATTGGACTTAGGGCCCATGCTAATTCAGCATGATTTCATCTCCAGATCTTTAGCTTAATTATATCTGTGAAAACCATTCTTAATAAATAAGGTCACATTCATAGGTACCAGGGATTATTAGTTGGACATAGCTTTTTGGAGGCCATCATTCAACCGATACACCTTTACACCTTCTCCCCATTTCCTCTATCATACAATTCTAGCAGAGCACATAAGGAGGACCAGAAATACAAAAATTAGGGGTGCAGAAGAGCACCTACATAAGCTCACACTATATAATAGTTCTAATGTAATACTCTCAAATAACTTTCTCTGGTTATATCCAACTGTGCCCTCTTGTCTCCCAATTTCATATCTACTTTTCCATAGGCCATTTCATTTCCTCTCTTATTCAATTCTACTTTTAGTCCCTCACTATTAAGTGGATTGACTTATACTTATGTTAAAAATTGAATGTGCTACTAAACCAACAGACATGCATACATTATGCAAATTCACTGAGTCTGAGTCTACTGACAAATATACCATGTCCCCAGAGTAACTTGGAGTCTCCTCAAATAGCCTTGCTGGCTTCTAGAGATGGTTGAGTCCATGAAGATATTCCCTATCTCTGATACCTGGGTCCGAGTGCATAGCAAGCACTGCACCAGCTCTAGTAATATTGATGTTTGTGATATTTCATTAGAATAGGAAAGAAAGTTTGGTTTATCCTGAGATTTCTCCTCAATGGGGTTTGCCCTGAACTCCATTCAATTCAACTTTTTAAGATAAGAGTGTGGATAGTTATACTGTAATATTTACATTTTATCTGAAACATATATGAAGCATGGTCTTCATACCTTCATTGTTTTCTGATACTATATCATCATCAAAACCACAATGTTAGTGTGTCAGTGTGTGGAATTAATGCTCCCATTTGGATTGGGAATGTTAAATCATCAATCACTTCCCCAAGATTTTATTTCCTGCTCTAATACTGTCAATTCGCTCATTGCAATTTTAGCACAAAAATTGTTTTTCCTAAACCAGATATTGTTAGTCTTTTCTGGGTCCATTTCAGATATGTGGTGTGTTTAAAACTTTCTTTTCAATGTTATATAACATAAAAACAATGGGGAAGCCAGGCACATATTTGTATTATTATAAGAGCATAGTAACATAGATTACTTCATGCTTGTAGAACGCACTTTAGTTTATGTGCCACCATACTCCTGATTTCAGAGATGGTAAACTGTTAAAAAAAATGTGCTTCTTAGACCTAATTAATCCTATATTCTTAAACTTATTCATTAATGATCCTTCATCCTATGCATAAAAAGTGAGCTATTTGCTATCCTTCACCACAGTGTATTTGGCTTTGCCTTTTGTTGTTGTTTTATTTTGTTTAATTAATTCACTTTCTTTATCCAGTTCCTTTTTATAGGTATAAGATTCTGAGAAACACTGTCCTTCCCACATGCCAGACTCTGGAAAGAGATGATTGGAATGACCCTTGGGGCAGGTATCTTTGGTCACCAGATCCATCTGGTTGAAATGAAGCTCGTGTTACCTTTGGACTTCTCAGGTAATTTTACCAAGCTTTCCATTGACTTGTGTGAATTAATAAGGCAGCACTAATTTTCAGTTTCTTAACAAAGGGTTCCCAATCACATTAATTCCTTGAGAAAACAAAGCATGACGGTACGATTTTAGTATGCAGCAAAGACATTCAGGTCCTTTGGGGGTCAGCAGGCTTCTATTCAATCCTCTCCTTAATTCTTTATGTGCCAGAAGTGGCAGGGGGGTGGACCAGGAAACTGAGGAAAGGGTTATAAGTGATAAATGAGGAGAGGCCTCAAGTTAAGTCTCAGGAAATTTGCTCTATACTTTTGCAAGTATAGGGCATTTCACCAGGGTAGAGAACATGTGATCTATCACACATTATTCTATGCCAACAGTAAACAATATAGATATATAGATATAAATATAAATATAGTGAAATTTTGCCAGTTATTTAAAGCTTACTGCTTAATGAATGGAACATTCCTTCGGGTCTTTCAGAGTTCCTATAACATTAGGGACATGAAAAGGTGAATATATATATTTGTTGTTGCTGCTAGGATTATTAAGAAGTCTTGTTCTGAGGGCTAATGTAGAGAATGATTTCAATATTTTCTAAGGGATACCAAAAATGTATATATTGCTTTTGGGCACATTTAGAAAAATAGGAATGTGAATGTCTGAAATCTACCCAGCCCATTATTGATTTATTAAAATGCCTGGAAGAAAACCAGATAAGCAGATCTTCCTTCCTTCTTCCTTCTTCCTTCTTCCTTCTTCCTTCTTCCTTCTTCCTTCCTTCCTTCCTTCCTCCATCCCTTCCTCCCTGCCTCCTTGTCTTGTCTCTCTCTCTTGAACTTCTTTTTGGATACCTATACAGGGTTAAATGAAGCAGTGCATATGAAACAACTGGTATAATGATTGTCATAAGTGGGTTCTCAACACTTCTTACTCCACAGTTGCTCCTGTTATTTTGGGGGAGAATAATGACCTTTAAAAGGTAGGGAAACAAATGGATTAAAATGAACTAGAATGAGTGGTGGTGCAGGTTGCCCTCAGGTTAGCATCAGTGCCCTCAGTACCTCAGAGCTACTGTGACTTGGGCTTTGATATAAGGGGTACAGAACAATTTAGGAAAAGCAGCACTGGATTAGAAGCCAAAAGACATATTATAGCCCCAGTTCTTTTACTTACTAGCAATTTGACCTTGGGTGACTTAATTTATTTAAGCCCCTGTTTCCTCATCTGAAAAATGAAGACTGATGATATCTGCCATAACTCCGTTTTGTGAAGATTCAATGAAATAATGTACTATAGAAATGTGAGGTGTTACTTTTTATTAAAGGGATGCAGTGAATTTACATTTTACAAAGTCAGATGTGCCATATCTATGTCTTAAATCCCTCACAACCCCAAACCATGAAGGTGTCCTATTTTCATGGGGGAATCCCATCTGGTGTATATAGCCTATGAAAAAATAGACATGAAATAGTGAGACAGTAAAACAGAGTGGATATCACCAGAGAAAGTTGCTTGGGAGTATTATATTAGAACTCTCACAGCATATGAACTTTATATGGGTGAGAATATTTCAGAAGTTAGATTTCATGTAGAAGATGCTCTCTTCCACTAAATTATAACCCTTTCACCAGGGAAGCCTCAGGGGCTCAGAGCAAGAAGGAAAGATAGCCGCTTAGTGTGAATAGAGAGATGCCATTCTTGTGACCATGAAAGCAGTGGTAGATATTCTTCAGGATATTCGAAAGTGTTAAGGACTTCAAATATATATTCGTCAGGCTTACTTTTTGGTGGATGGGAAAAACACAGTAAACGGAATAAGTAAATTGTATGGCATGTTAGAAAGCTGTGAGAGGTCTACATAAAAAAATAGCAACAACAGCACAACAGTCAACCCTAGAGCAAGTTAGGGGGGACTGGCAGGACAGCAGTTAGGGGTGCAAAAGAGCAATTTAAAACATGGTCAGAGAAGTTCTTGTTGGCAAGTTGAACACTGAACAAAATTTGAAGAAGGTACAGGATTAAACCTCATCTATACGATGAAAGAACATTCCGGGGACAGAGAACATCCAAATCAAGTGGCTTAAGGCAAGAGCATACCTGATGTTAAGAGACAGTATGGCAGTCAGAGGAGAGGAAACTGGGCAGGGAACACGGATGCTTACTCTTCTGTCTGCACGTTTGTGATTTTTTTTTTTTTTAACTGTCACCATCGTGTTCAAATCTTAGCTCGAATTTGTCTAAGCCATCCCATTACATATCAATGTATATACTTATATTCTACATATAAAAGTATATTATTTTACAACATAATATTTAGGTATATATTATATATGTGTATATAATTTATAAATACATGTGCAAACACACATGTGCAAACACACACACATATTATATATGTGTATATAATTTATAAATACATGTGTATGCATATAATGTTTGACTGTACTATATATATATAGCCCTTTTTCCATACTTTGGAATTAATCTTTTCCAATTAACAATGTTTTTTAAAAATCATAAATATGAAAAAAAAATCGTAAATATGTTGTTGAAGACATCCCCTTATATGTATTGTTTCCTGACCTGGATAGTTTCCAGATAATAGTTTGAGTCACACATGCTATCCACATATATCAACAAGACTATTCTCCTTACATATTTTTGTCTTAAGGTTTATATTTGGGGATTATAGCATATAATATAATGAAGCATTTTGAAACAAGTATAAAATATTAACTGATCATTACACTTGTATAAGTAGCATTTGTTTATTGTTATCCAAGGGGAATATCCTATGTTAACTTCAACTAGAAATTAGACTTTAGCTCCTAGAAAAATGTATACATAGATTTGTGGATATAGTTAGATATTCATAGATGTCTATCAATCTACTTACATATATTTCCAGCTATATAATTTTGTATGAAGACACACACATGGGTTTGTAAATTAAGTAAACAAATGTTAAGTTTCTTTATCCATATCCATATTCTTATTCTATGTTCAGCTTATCCTTTCTGATATATTCCTATAATTATGACCCTAATGCAACTTTATTTCTTTTATTTTTTATTTTTTTGGAGTGGGGAGGGGCAGAGAGAGAGAGAGAGAGAGAGGGAGAGAGAGAGAATCTTAAGCAGGCTCCATGCTCTGCGAGGAGCCCCAACTGGGGCTCAATCCCACAACCTGAGCAGAAATCAAGAGACAGGAGCTTACTGACTGAGCCACCCAGGCACCCCCAACTCTAATGTAATTTTAATTTCTTGATTTTTATGTACACATGACTTCTGACAGAGTGTCTTTAGGATTTCCAAAATTTGGGACCATTTTTCTATCAAGGCACTGAATGTTAGAATGAGAAAATCCTTTCTGAACAAATTTTCCAAAAAACTTATCTACTTTTTTTATTACTGTGAAAATGATGCCCAGCCAACTGCCAGTGTTAAGGGTATTATTCCCTCCCTCTTTATCAAATGGTAAACTTATGGTACATAGATTTCAGCTACAGTCATGTTGTGAGTTCTTAATAGCCCATACTCGACTAGTTCATTCCGCAATGGAAAAGACCGTAAAAATTTCAAGCCTCTCCTAAATTTTATTCCCATGAAAACACCTTCTTCATCTGAATGTAAAGGAAAAAAAAATTCTTAAAGCTAAGGTAGAAAAAGTATCCTGGCCTGATAGCTTAAGAGAACAATATTTTCCTTCACTGATGTTTACATCTAAACTTATATCTATTAGAAAGCTTTAAATGCTTAGTCACTTTTTTATATGTATTTGAAATATCATTGAAAAGGTAAAAAGGAACTCTGAACCTTAAATGTTTATGCCTAATCATGGAATGACATTTCTAAAAAAAAAAAAAAAAAGTTTTATATATTTGTTTCAGATTGCCTAAAGCGTTTAGTCAGTGAGTTATGAGTTGGCACAGAGGAAGAAAAATCAGATATCTGAATGCCTACTCGTCCTGCAGAATCAAACTAAAGTTTTCAATTATCCTATTTTATATGGATTAGTTATGTTAATTTTAGGCTTAGATTTTTTGAGTACTGTTTCTAATCTCTAACCTGAGATTGGGAAAGATTTTTCCAATTAATCTCTGTCTAGAAGAAATATGCTCAGTCACATGAGCATAGTCTCTGAATTCCTATGTGTTACAGTGGAAATGTACAGAAGAAATTTTTTATCCCTTCCATCGTATCATCAAAATTCCTAAATCCACCCTGAGAACATGGATGTTAAAGTTGCTTGGTTTTCCTGGAATCCCGACACCCAAAGCAAGTGGTATAGAAGGTCCTCTCAGCTTCCACCCATGTTGATGTGAAAACAAATAATATCAACCTACTATAATACATTCTGTACAGAGAGAAAAATATGCCTCCATGATAGAATCTTCAAAAGGCAAGCTGCTCATTTTCACAATTCTTGCCGTGAATTCAACGGTGCCTTAACGCAGTGGGCAGAGTTAGGGCACAGGTGCATTTTTTTGACAAGATGTTCTCTAGGGAATTTAACTTTATTTCTGACACAAGTACTGAATGGTAAAAGGGCCAGTGTCTTCGCCTCTTCCAAATGTGGTGCAATTTTTGTAACTGTACTACCTCATCTTGGGTTGAATGCTAAGATTTTGTACTATGCAATCTGACAGCTGGGGAAAATGTTGTTGCTTTAAGTCAAATTTGTTGAGAGCAGTAATGTGAAATTTGCATGATCCATCTTTCAAGTTATAATACAATACCGTATTTAGCAATATATACACACATATATAAATACATATAAATACATATATATAAAAATATATATAAATACATATATTCACATATACATATATGTATACATGTATGTATATGTGTATATATGTATACACATATATACTTATACATATATATACACATATATAAATACATATAAATACATATATATGTGTATATATATATAAAATGAAAGAAATATATATATGTGTATATATATAAAATTAAAGAAATATATATATATATATCTTTTTTCTTTTTCTGTTTTCCTGTTATGCGATGTCACCTGTAGGCATCTGTTTGATAGAATTCTTAAACTATTTATTATTCTGGTTTCTAGCTCTGTACAGATGTTTAGCTACAGGGCAGTGTTACTGCCCAGATTAGTACAGCTGGTTAGAAGACACTGTGCTAAATATGTAGAGCATCTGCGGTTTGTCTTGGGAGGTTGAATTTCAATTAATTAAATGTGCAGCTAACTTACAAAGATCTTGCCTCTCAGTTCAACTGACTGTGGAGCAGAACTAATTTTAGAAGCCCAGAATAAGTAGTATAACAGAAAACTTTGAAAAAGACAAATATCTCAGACTACACAAATAGAATGAAAATAAGTATTTAAATTAAAGAATAAAAACCACTGTCATCCTATCTTGGAAAGCAAGAATCTATTTTCAATATTGCTAGAAGAAAATGGTAAGATTACTTAAAAACTAAATTCTTTGATTTCATTAAGAATGTAGTTTAAGAGAACACCGTTTCTTCATGTGTCCTCTCCACTTCACATTTATATAAGAGAAAAAAATGGACTCAAAGGTAATCATTCCAACATGATACTGAGCTGAAATTAATCAGATAGCAACTACAGCATATACCACTTATGATTACAGTTGTGATGTTTGGATGAATTTCCTGGCTTAATATTCTGGTAGGAGGTCTTTTGTCATTATTTAGACATTTGGAAAATGGATTTCACGAAAAAACATTCTAACAGTGAATGCTTACAAAACCTTCCCCTGAACATCTGCAACAAATTAAATAAGCTTGTAAATATAATAAATAAGCTAACTTGAAAAGTACTAGGGAATAAACAAACTTGATTCCGTTTTCTTTGGCTAGCTACAAATAATTTTATTTGTAATGGTTTTTGCAATCTCTGTGGTATACATGTCAGATACCTGCCTGATACAAGGGACCACCAGACTGATTAGTTAAAAGAAATAAGAAAGAAGGAAAGGATAAAAGGCAGACTGGAAGTCTAAGCCCAGATTCCACATGTAAGGCAAGTTTCAAATTATGCAATTTTTGACCATCTAAAATGTGTGGAATTTCACTGAATCTTTATTTGAATTTGGGGTTATGCTAGGGGACGAATGTGTGCCCCCGAGTTTATATGTTAAAATCCCAACCCCCCGTGTGTCCATATTGGAGATAGATCCTTTAAGGAGGTGATTTAGGCTACCTAAGAACAGAAGGGTGGAGCCTTGATCTGAAAGATCTAGTGTTCTTAAAAAAAAAAAAAAAAAAGGAAGAGATATCAGATCTTTCTCTCTCTGTCTACACACGTGATGGCACAGTAAGACAGACATATGAAAGCCATTAGGACGGTTTTCACAAGACCATGCTGATACCCTGATCTCAGACTTCCAACCTTCACACTGTGAGAGAATAAATTTCTGTTTAAGCCTCCATTAATAGCAGCCTATGGCCTTTTGTTACGGCAACCCCAGGTAGACTAGGGTACGCTACTTCATCCAATGATGACACCGTTTTAAAAGAAGTAATTTTTCCTTATTGAACCAGCTTATCAAGTGTCTTCATAGCTCAAATATTGCTAAAGGATTTGCATAGTTGATTTCAGCTTGCTATGAAGTTATCAGCACAGATATCTAGAAATTGTAATTTACAGAGGAGTCAAGTCATTGTCTTAAGCCTTATCGCTCAAGAAAGTGATCGCTACCTTGGTTATTGCAAAGCCACCCTGTGGAATAACATATCCCCTGAAGACAGAAACAACCCCTCAGGGAATTTGAAAGATCCTCACCTGCTTAACAGACCCCATAGGACCTTTGGAGTTTCTCTGAAATTGGTAACAATATCTGGCTTTTAAAAACAGGAGAAATTAAACTTTGCAGCATTTTGCTATTTGAATGACCTACTCTGTGGAATTACGGCAGCAAACTAATCCTTTAGGAGCGATGCCTCTATCAATCTTTGGATTTTTCTAATGTAGAAGCTACTCAATTGAATCTCAGAAATCAGGGAGGTAATTACTCATGCAGACAGCACAAAATGAAAGAAAAAAATGCAAGTTCTGCTGAGTATCCCTTTTAGAACAAGCCGCGGAACAAGGAAAACAGCCTCTATAATCAGTCAAATTCTTCCGCTAATTTTTCAGGTGTTGAAGGCTGTAGTAAGAAGACATGCTATGAAAGTTAACAAAGCAATGTGGCTTTAAGAGTGGGTTTTATGGGAGAGAGAAAAAGAGGGAGAAGCATGGTTCATTTTTTTTTTTTTTTAATTTTTTTTTTTTTCAACGTTTATTTATTTTTGGGACAGAGAGAGACAGAGCATGAACGGGGGAGGGGCAGAGAGAGAGGGAGACACAGAATCGGAAACAGGCTCCAGGCTCTGAGCCATCAGCCCAGAGCCCGACGCGGGGCTCGAACCCACGGACCGCGAGATCGTGACCTGGCTGAAGTCGGACGCTTAACCGACTGCGCCACCCAGGCGCCCCATCATGGTTCATTTTTAAGCAAGAGTTCTGCCCTGAGTGAAGTTCCCATTCTTCCAACTTTAATTGCTTTAAGTGTATGTTCTAGGACACATCTTATGTGTCATTCACCAAAAGTCTCACTACCCTATAAATATTATACAAACATATTAGTCAGTGAGGTAAATTAAAAATTCAAATTTTGGGGGTGCCCGGGTGGCTCAGTTGGCTAAGCATCCGACTCTCAGCTTCCGCTCAGGTCATGATCTCGTGGCTTGGGGAAATGAGACCCACGTCAGGCTCTGAGCTGACAACACAGAGCCTGCTTGAAATTCTCTGTCTCCGTCTCTCTCTCTCTGCCCATCCCCCACTGTCTCTCTATCTCTCTCTCTCCCTCAAAAATACATCAACATTGACACAGGCTAGTTGGGATTTTCCAAAATCTGGGGAGATCTTATTAGGAAAATTAATAAATTGTAGGAAAGAATTTGAGAGATTCGGCACTGGTACTGCATTGGAATTCTAGATTGCTTCAGATTTTTCTGTATTCCAAAAACCTAAAGAATTTATACTTCTAGGTGAAATGCCCATTTTGTCATCAAATATTTGCCTCTAAGCATTAAGTAACTAAGGAGCCTTCGGTTTCTTTCCAAAAAGTGAGGGAAGATAGCATTGTTATTATGGGGCTTACAGACTTGGGATTTGGCATTGCTTGATGTTTTGTTTTCGATACGGGGCACACAAAGATTTGGTTATAAGTACTCTCTCCCTTCTATTCAACTTTCCCTATCCCCCTCCCCAAGACCTACCTATTTCTTACTTAAGGTATTTAATTTGAATGTTTAATTGAAATCAGAATGCTTTTTTTTCTTCTGAGGGAAAACAAAGGAGTGGGGGAGAAGGTGAAGCCAGCTGTTCATTATTGTGACCCTGGTCACACGTACTCCAAATGTGCTAACTTCTAGTTGAAGCTCTTTTTATAGACAGCCCATTTTCTAGATTGCCAGCCCTGGGAGAGTAATTTGGTACCATAAAAATGCTAAAAAAGTGGTATAATTTTCTTGGGCTGCTAGCTTTTTGGCGATGCTGTATCTATAGGGATGAGAAATAGCTTTAAGGCATATTGATATTTCTAATCTGTATAAATGAGCTAGCTATACCCTTCATTTTAGCAGTACATTTTTTTTCCCCTGGGGGTTGGGCAATTGTGGCTTTGCAACTATTTAAACAGCTACCAGTGAAAGCAGGCCAGGAGATAGAAGGAGTGGAGGTTAGTGTTGTCATTAGAGCTGGGCTTTTGCGTGTCCTCTAGGAATCATGGGCTACGGGGGTTTGATTCTGGACAAGTTCCAGATAATGCGAAAGTGGGCTGCTTTTCTTCAGAAATTCAATTCAAAGTTCACAAAACTGCAATGAGACATACAGACTGAGTTCCGTGTCTTCTCTTACTCTTTCTGCTTACAGAAATCACCGTTTTCTAGAATGCTGAAAACCTTACTAGATGACATAGGTTTTGATTAATTAAGGGAGTTCAGTCTGGATATCTAACATTCAAAAGAGTAAATCAGATTTCAAAGAAGGTTGAAAACAGGCATCAAATTAATGCTCTTATTGAAAGCTTATGTAAACCAAGAATGCAACTATCACCACATGATTCATTTGTCATATTGGTTTTTAGAAAAGTCTTGAGTTTCTTGTTTTCTACATGCTTTTCCACAAAAAATAGCTGTATGGGTAAGACAACTGACATAAAAAGACATGTATACAAAATGTTATGGGGTATAAAAGGAGGGAGATATGACAAACAGTGTGTATATCAGAAAAAAATGCCATAGAGGAAATATCATTTCAAATGGGACCTTAAAGGAAAGATTAGGATTTCTGCTGGCAGAGAGGATCTCAGTAGTGCTTTGGGTGGACTAGTCTGACCACAGTGTGTAGAATGGATAAGCATGAGTTGGGGAAAGATAAGATGTGAGTGGTGGTTATAGCAGTCAAGGTAGGGAATATAAAAGGTGTGAACCAGCGCAGTGTCTATAAGACTGGGAAGGAGGTAGGGTAGTGTAGAAGTCATTGAGACATGGGAGCTAGGTATAAAATTGAGGGTAGAAAAGGAGAAAAATGTGAATCTAACTTTTTGAGTTAAGAAACTGAGAACATGGTTGAGATATAAAAAATAAATGTAGAAATGTTCAGTTTGTTATTACAACCACAGAACGAAGATAAGGAACTAAAAGTTATATCTGAGAGTCATTTCCATAAAAATGTGATAACTGAGGCATTGGAAATGATTATGTTTCCTGAATAGAACAGAAAAGAGAATTTCAGGAAATGAGTCATTTCCAAGATGGCAGGATGAAAAGAAGTCCTTCCAAGCTAACCTTACTCACATCAGAGAATCTAAAAGAGGAATTTTTATGGAAGCTTAGTTAAAAGTCCAAGATTAAGAGACAACAAAAAGGATGAGAAGTGAGGAAGATAACTAATTAAGGTGAAATTTTCTTTTCTATTCCATTTATTCATATAGAAGTCAAAATTCTTTGTGATAGTCTATATCTGAATAGAACAAACTCCTTGAATACAAAGCTTATTCACATCTGGGTGCCTGGGTGGCTCAGTTGGTTAAGCATCTGACTCTTGGTTTCTGCTCAGGTCGTGATCTCACAGTTGGTGAGATCGAGCCCCGTGTCCAGCTCTGCACTCACAGTGCAGACCCTTCTCTCTCTCTCCCCTCTCCCTGCCCATCCTCCACTTGTGTGTGTGCTTTCCCTCTCTCAGAAATAAATAAACATTAAAAAAAAAAAAAAAGGAAAACAGAGCTTATTCACATTTTTTTGTAATTTACATATTTCCCTTATGATTCTATGGGGTAGAGAAAAAATGGCTATCAAGAACTAATGACCTAAGACATTTTTCTTGTTATCACTCATTTACCCTTAGGCAGGTTTTCTGTCTTCTCCCTTAACCAACCTCTCTCTCTCTCTCTCTCTCTCTCTCTTTCTCTCTCTCTCTCTCTCTCTCTCTCTGAAATTTAGTCTATAAGTTGAGTGGTGCCTCAGCA
The DNA here is from genome assembly GCF_028749965.1 of Puma concolor. Classification (NCBI taxonomy): domain Eukaryota; kingdom Metazoa; phylum Chordata; class Mammalia; order Carnivora; family Felidae; genus Puma; species Puma concolor. Next base: position 146,916,010 of record NC_141674.1, on the reverse strand, counting down.
CCAAATAAATCCATTTTCACTTAGAAGATAAGCAACCTGGTAAGCAGTAGAATGCTCTGAGGCCATGTCTGCCTCCACTCAGAGAGCATTCACTTCTTGTTTATTCAGAAATAAAATGGCATTCTTGGAAGGAAGAAAAACATGTGTGCCCTCAAGAATGAACTCTCTGTCTAGCAGAAGAAAACAGCAAAAGCTGGTTCTATCATTTTATATTTTTGCTTTAGAGAACACAAATGCCTTTGATGTCACAATAAAAAGGCTGAAATTTGAATATAATACATTTCTTCAGCCTGGAAATGTTCGGTCATACAAGGACACCCAAATGAAGAAGTCTTATTTTATGTGTTTTTAAACATTGTTTTGCATGTTCTCAACCCTTTTTGTTAAGAAATGAGAAGTGGGGGGGGGGGGGGCGCCTGGGTGGCACAGTCGGTTGAGCGTCCGACTTCAGCCAGGTCACGATCTCGCGCTCCGTGAGTTCGAGCCCCGCGTGGGGTTCTGGGCTGATGGCTCGGAGCCTGGAGCCTGTTTCCGATTCTGTGTCTCCCTCTCTCTCTGTCCCTCCCCCGTTCATGCTCTGTCTCTCTCTGTCCCAAAAATAATAAACGTTAAAAAAAAAAAATTAAAAAAAAAAAAAGAAATGAGAAGTGGGGGACAGAAAGAATCTCTTAGGGAAGGAAGTAGATAGAAAAATTGTCTTGGGTGCTCTGTTACAAGCCTCATCTCCTGTTTTCCTTTATTGTTGTCTTAAAATAAACAAGCAGCAATTCTGTAACAATGCTCTTCTGGGCTCCCTTGTGAACAAGGGATGGTGACACTGTTATCTATAAGTATTGTCATTTCCTAGTACGAGTCGCAGAAAAACTAGTAACTTCCTAATGATTAGTAAATTGTTCTCAATAGGGAAACAATATTGTTAAGCATTTTTAGAGATACTGGCCTGTTGATTCTTCTGGATGAAATTCAGAATAATTTTCTGAAGTGAAAAAAGAAAAAAAGAAAACTATTGATTTCTTCACAGGACTACGTTAAAAATCTGGATGATTCATCATCCAGTCAATGCTTGTGTTCTTACTGAGAAATATGCCAGGTTACTGAGAACTTCCTTCATTAACACTTCACTCTGTTTGCTGGAATTAACCCTCAATGTTTTTGTTGCTATTGTGAGTGAGGTTATTTCATGCCTTTGTTTGCAACTGGCTTTTGATATTGTAGGAGAAAAAGTAGCAACTTCAAAAGGCACTCAATGTACTTGTCACTCTTCAGCATTATAATTATTATAAAAACAACGTTTCCATTAAGTAAAACGTAAGCTCAAGCAGCAAACTATAAAAATATTAACTTGGGGCTTACTAAGGGCGCTACAGTAAATGTTTTTTTATAATTACCTTTTTTAGTCTTCATAATACCCTCTGAAGTTAGTCCTTCTATGGCCTTTCTTGAATGAGGAGATTGAAGCTTAAACGGACTGCTTTGCTCCCTGGGGTCGCACTGCTGGTAAGGGGTGGGTGATTCTGGATTCCAGCCAAAGCAGTTTGACATATTTTTAACCTCTGTGCAAAATTGTCTCTCAAGCTGTTAGTGTTGATAATATGCATATGGAATCACATATTGCAATGAAGTAAACTGACATAGCAAAAGAGCAGAATTCACCTCAGCGAAAGGATTTTGCTTATTTGTTTAGAGAAACAGGGGAGTTAAACTTTTTGGTTGTAGAAAGTTCAAGGAGGAAAGAAAGAGACTATAGGAGAGCTTCTAAATCCTCCAACATCAGAAATGAACAGACACTTGCAGGTGGAGAAAGCCAAGTATGCTTTTGCAAGCATAAGAAAGAAGAGAGAACAGGAAACTGAGGCAGAAGGGACCCGGAAAATTACCCGGGCATCTGCAGATGTCTTTGGGAGAGCACTGGACTTCTCCCGGAAGTTAAGGAGTTTGGCCAATTCTGTATCATTTAAGAAGACAGGGTAACATTTGGGTTAGAGTAGTATAATACCTACAGTTCCTGAATAATCGAGTATACATCGGTGTTTGTCATTCTATTAGTAACTTGAGGGACACATTTGCACTAAATGTAAATACTATGCAAGATAAAGTTCTATTTTGATATGAGTATAGTAGATGGGAGTAGACTTCAAACTGATAAAAAGCATGGTGGGAATATTTGACTTGACTTTGTACAAGTAACATGTTTGGCTTGAGCAATGAAACTGAACATTAAATCCACAGCTTGTATAACTAACAACTTTTAAACAGAAACACAGGGAGAGACTGCAATATTGGTGTAACTGCTACCTCCCTGCATCTGCTATTGAGGCAGATGAAACTTATTATTGTGAAACTTACCTTGCATATGCCTGAAGACAATCATACTATATGCAAATAATGTTATCTCCTCTTTACCAGTAAACTTCTTAAGATATTAAGTGATTTATCATATAGGTGAAGACTATCTTATTTTCATAGGTGAGGAAGATTTTATTTATATTTGTAATCAGGAATCAATATTATATTTTACTGACATTCATTGAAACAATCATGTTTCTTTTTGAAAATGTATATAATTTGTTGATTTATTTCTTAATATTGAATGATAATTGTACATAAGTACTATTTGGCTGTGGTGAATTCTTCTGGTGTCGTATGGATTTAGTTGCTCTTATTCTGTTTAGCATGACTTATCTCTGTTTATAAGTAAAAACAGCTTAGTTTTCCTGTTTTGACAAAATTTTAATGCTGTGGAGTGGAAGATCTCCTAATGCGATAAAAGTAAGCTCATCTTATACATGGGAGAGTGATGGAAAGATCTATTTCAGAAAAACTTGAATGGCCCACTAGTAAAATAAGGTTATTCTGGTGAAAATGAAAACATAAAGTGATAAAGTAAAACAAACAAACAAAAAATACCCTCATGATTCTCTATAATCATGTTTTTATATTTTATATTTTAATAAATTTTAAAACTAAAATGGTTTACAATTTTATTTATTTATTTATTTATTTAGTTAGTTAGTTAGTTAAAGAGAAAGAGAGAGAGAGATGAGAAAGACCATAAGCAGAGAGCAAGGGATGAGCAGAGCAAGAAGAAGAGAGAATCTCAAGAAGGCTCTCCGTGGTCAGCTTGGAGTCCAACAGGGGCTAGACCAGGACCCTGAGATCATGACCTGAGTCGACATCAAGAGTCAGAAACTTACCTGACTGAGCCACATAGGTACCCAAGTTTTACAATTTTAAATTTGGTATTGGTGAATTTTGAACAGCACAATTAATTTACTTTTTGCTAATTCACTGATTTTATCTTTAATTTGTGTTTTTCTTTACATCCCTTGGGTTAATGTTGCTTTTATATCTACCTTCTACCTTCTATTATATGTGTCTATATAATATATGTATGTAATTTTTTATTTTTTATAAATTTTTTATTTTTATTTTTGTAAATAAAACCATTATAGAGCTGTATAAATATATACTTGTATATATATCACACACACACATATATATAATTTTTATTTTTATAAGTAAATACATTATAGCCATGAATTTACCACTGAGCATCATTTTGACTGAATTCCATGGAACTGGTTGTGTGGGTTTTCATTTTTTTAATTTTCCAGATCAGTGTGTTAACTGCAATTTTCATTTCTTCTTTGACTCTATAATTATATTATTTTGGAGAATTGTAATTTGATAATAACTTTTGGAGACTATGATTGTTATTATTTTAAGTTTTATGATTCATCTCTAGCTTATGGCACTATGGGTAAGAAAATGCATTCAGGTAGTTCATAATCGGTGGGTCAAAGATTAAGCATGAATATGGTAAGTACTTCTTTAATTTTGTCCCTGGCCATTCCTATTCTTATTTCTATGGTTTCAGTTTTATGTATTTTGATAGTAGTATAACCATATAATTTGATGTTCAATTAGAACATTCTTGAGAGCTAAAGGAGGTACTATTAACTGAGATGAAATAACAGGCTTTTACTGGAACCATCCTATGAAAATTTGTACTTGTGGTTACCCTCACCGGTTTCCATGTTTGCTTTTTGAGAGAGGTTGCCATCCTTGAGAGTTATTATCATCACTAGTTTTCTTGTTGCATTTTTGGAAAGAGAAAAAAATGTATTGCTCTCCTTTAGCCCAGGTGTTCTAATGCTTGCTGTGCTTTCTGATAAAGGCCTAGAATGAATAAAAAGCCTGAGTTATGCACATGGCCATGTCCCTTTCCTTCACTGAGCTGCATCCTCTTGGTTTGCCCCTACAGACCCATTGTACACTCTTTTCACCACCTTCTGTGTCTGAGGAAATTAACCTGGGCTGTACAACCTCTTGCTCTTTGGCTTCCAACAGGATTCGACCAATGAAAGTCCCGCGGGAGACTGGAGGCTAGAGTGATGATGGTAGGCTTAAAGTTGACTAGTGTTGTAATCCTTCATTGAGGTTGGCCCACACCCACCCATACCTTGACAAAGATCCCTTTAGTGAATATTTTTTATGGATGTACTATCTGTTTCCTGCCTGCTCCATAACTAATACACTCTCTGTGAGTGTATGACTGTGTGCTTTTTTATATAAAAATATCTGTTTTACAAATAATTAACATTTACATCTAAAGTTTCTAAGTATCTCTAGAGAGAACAAAAGAAGCTTGCTTTTTTTTTTAAAGATAAAATCAAAATATTTACCTTGGCTTTCTGTAATTTTTAAAGTTGTGTTTAAACAAAACAAAACAAAACATCTGGAAACTGGAAACAAATGTCTCTGGTCCATTTTTTGACCTTATTCGATTATTTCTTCATTAAATACTGAGTTCTCGCCATTTGCTCTGAGGACAGGTTATGGCCCCTGCTCTTTGTGTCTGAGCAAAGATCCTGATCACAGATAACAAGAGGGCCTAATTTAGGGGTATGCATGTGTGGGTGGGGGGCAGTGTTAAGGGAATGATGTTAACATTTAAGTTGGAATCTGAAGAATGGATTAAGTAAATAAAGGATGAGAATGTGAAGTTGGATGTGTTGGGTGGGCATGTCCTATGAAGCTTCTGAAGGAATTGGTCTTCACTCTGAACATTTACTTTATGGAAAGCTACTAAAATGTGGTAACTAGAAAGGTAACAGGAGATATTCTTTTTTTTTTTTTTTTTTTTTTTTTAAGATCCTGCTGATCAGTTGGTGAAATCTGGAGAGAAGGCAATTCAGATTAGAGACTACTGCAATTCAGATTAGAGTCTGAGTGTTGAATGAAGACAGTGAGAAAGGAAAGGGGTGGAGTTTTCAGGTACAGTAAGGAAAGTAATTACCTTTCAGGACATAATTATACAAATTAAACCTTGTAATTGATCAGATGAGTATAAGAGTATGATGAATAGGAAAACATAGTTAGGTATAAGTCTTCAGTATATGGAAGAAAGTGGACACCTGTCAAGGAGAAATTACTTTGGTTTTAGCTCCATTAAAATCACCTGCATATGTTTTTAAAATTATAGTTTTATCTCATTCATGTCCTGGATTCTGAGTAAGTAGGTGCTTGGAAGGGGCTTGGACATTTGTATGAAAGCACAATGAAGCAAAACAAACAAATAACAGCAACAAAAATCTTTTGGTGATTCTAGTGAGAATCTGTAAATCAGGTTCATTAGTGAGGGAAAACGTTCTAGGTAGAGAAAGTAGAGAAGCATGAATGAAGACAGGAAAAAATCACTATTTTGTGCTTAGGTAAGGCTGGTGCACATGTAAAGACAACATGGGATGAATCAGGAAAAGAAGCAGGAGATGAGGCTGAAACTTTTAGTTTTTTTTTTTTCTGTACCTACATAAATACACATATTTTTACCCAAAGTGGGAACTATTGTGCAGATTTTGTTGTTTAAATTTACCACTATATCATAAACATACTCCCATGTCAAGTCTTACTGAGATAGCTCTATCTCTATTGACCATATCCTATTTTATAATAATGCTGTACCAGAATTTATATAATCTTTTTCTCATTATTATACACTTGGGTTGCCTTTTTCGGTTTCAAATCATGCTACAGTAAAAATCTTTGTACTAGTAACCTTGAGCAGATGTTTGAGAATCCTTTCAGAAATAGAATTATTGGGTCAAAGGACACACTCACTTTAAATGTCATTGGATGTTAACAATTTGCTCTTCTAAAATATTTGGACAAACTTATAAACACACCAAGATTTCTTCAGTCTCTCAATACCATGGTGTGTTTCAATCCCTTGGCAATATGAAAGGGGCAGACTGGTGTTTGATTTTTGTTTAATTTGTATTTCTTTGACTAATAATAAAGTTGGTAGGACTTTTCCATACATACTGGCTTGTTTCCTTGCAGTCTTGCTTTTGAAAAGTGCATGTTTTTATCATTAATCTTATTTCTACTGGATGGTGTTCTATTTACCATTGCTGTATCCTAAAATATAGCCCTTAAAATAATCATTTTATTGTGTTATTGCATTCTGTGTGTCAACAATTTTGAAAGGCATCTCAGGATGTCTTTGTTCCATGTCTGGGACCTCAGCTGTGGGGACTAAAAGGAGAGTGTAGGGATGCCCGTGGGCGGTTTCCAGGACCAGTTTCATAGGTGAATGTGCAATGTGTGCAGTGCTCTGCACTTAGAAAGGCCCCACGTTTGGTTTAATGCTTTGCTGTGGCCCTCTCGAAAGTCGGAATATTTTTAAATGTGGGGTCCTGTATTTCATTTCACAATGGGCTCTGCAAATTATGAAGCTGGCCCTGGCTGTATCACCTTGTGGTAATGCCTTGTGGTAGGCAGAATAATGGGTTCAAAACTTGCTAGCTTTTCAATCCCCAGAACCTGTGAATGTGTTACCTTATATGCAAAGGGGATTTTGCAGATGTGATTATGTTGAGGAGTTTGAGGTAGGGAGATTATCCTGGATTAGCCTTCTGGGCCAGAAGTAATCACCAGGGTTTTTGTAAGTGAAAAGGGGGGATAGGAGAATGAATGACAGAGTAATGAAAGAAAAACTCCATTAGCCATTGTTGACTTTGAAAATGGAGGAAGAAGTTAGAAGCCAAGGAATGCAGGCAGACTCCAGAAATTGGAAAAGATAAAGGAACAGATTCTACTCATAGCCTCCCGAAGCAGCACCATCCTGCTGACACTCACTTTGTACAGTGAAACTCATTTTGGAGTTCTGACCGTTCACAAACTCATTTCACTCATATTTCTGGCACCTGGGACGGGATGACTCAAAGATAAGCACTGCTGACCAGAACATCTGCCTATCGTTTCTCCAAGCATTAAGGCTTCCGAATAGCAGAGGGTCCTCAGAAGAGGTGGGCAGTTACTAAGCTCCAAGAGTAAGTGTTCTGGTAAAGCTGTATTGTCCTTTATGATGTAGCCTTAGAAGTTATGCAGCATTACCCTGTCATATTCTGTGGGTTGAAACAGTCAAGAGGCTACCCAGACTTAAGGGGAAGGTAAGTAAACCTGCTCTCTCACTGGAAGGAGTGTTGAAGACTCTCAAACAAAGAATTTGAACCCAGTATTTAAAAAAAAATAATGTTTATTCATTTTTGAGAGACAGAGAGAGAAGAGCGCAAGTAGGGGTGGGGCAGAGAGAGAGGGAGACACAGAATACAAAGGAGACTCCAGGCTCCGAGCTGTCAACACAGAGCCCATTGCGGGGTTTGAACCCACACAATGTGAGATCATGACCTGAGCCAAAGCCAGATGCTTAACTGACTGAGCCACCCAGGGCCCCTAAACCCAGCATTTTAAAACTGGGTTTTAAAATACCACAGATGGTTTGTCTTTTTCCTATTGATTTTTACTCTTTGCTTATTATGGCTATGAACCATTTGTGCTTTATGATTATTTCAAATTGTTTTGATCAGACTGTCATCTACATATCCTATTTTTCATATTAAAAATATCACATTTAAAGAAAATTGAGTAAACATTAACTAAATAACTGGATTTTCAGAGATTGTCTAAGACTAGATTTAATTCACTCATGGATGGCAACTTAATTTGAAGGTTAAACAGGCAAAATATTATATAGTAAGATCAAGGTAAGAGATATTAAAAAGTTGAGGGAAGAAAGAGGTAAATACTGTTTTTTATATAATTGCATTTACATTGACTTCATCATTTTATTCTGTCTCTGCTAAATCCTGTTTTCAAATTAAAGTTTTGGAGAATTTCTTGGTAGCGGAAACTACACTTTTGATAGCATCAGACTATCACAATTAATCTACATCTCTTCTCTTTTTTTTTCTTGTTTCAATAGACTATATTTTATTTAATTTCAGGTAATTTAGTTTTATTAGCTGTCACAGCAAGACTTTATTTTAAAGTGCTTATTTGAAGAGGATATGTTTTGAATATCCTAAAATATGGATTGAATTATAAATCTGTCTATATTCATGCTTGCATCTTCAAGGGTTATAGTTTCACATATACTTTCTGAATAAATCTATATGTTAATAGGTATACTGTTTTATATAATGAAGTATAAACAATTTTTAATCATCGTGCAGGAAAGTTTTGAAAGAGACATTAATTAATAAATATGGATCAATGTTTAAAACCTAATGTTCTTTTAAGAAAGATCACCTATTTAGCACTCGTGTATTTAACACATATATGCTTCAATATATTTGATTGGGACATTAATAAAACCTTATTGCTTATATTAGCATCCACTTGTATAAAACAATTAACGGGCAAGAAGAACCAGGCACAATACATTAATCACTGATACAAAAGCAGAACAATTTAAAGAATTTGTTAAAGATAATCGCTTTTGATAAAAATAGGAAAATTCAAATGTAATATTATTCTCTTAATTAGTCTATATACATAAAAGTGTAGGGGAATTATGTTCAAAGACCTTAAAAAAATGAGAGGGGGAAGGGCTCTGTCACAGCCAAATTCATAAGGCAAACGATTATGCTTTGCATGTTAGTAAAAAACTCGGGTCTTCATTATAATGATCGATAGTGTGTTTAAGCAACTGGTCATGTCTGAAAAGTGTTTGTTTAGTTTCAAAGAATGCATATATTTACCATTTTAGACTTCTTTCTAGATTGCTCACAGATAATTGTGGATCACACAAAGGAAAGATAAACAGTACTGTTATTCTGAAGATATCTCAGATAACAGAAAATTTAAATTTGGCCTAACAATTATTCACGCAACCTTTTGCTTTCTAAACAGGCATTTTAGATACAACGCATTCCAGTTGGGCTTTGATCAAGCTATCAAGGGTCTATTAATACAATTCCCAGAAACTGCAAGTACAGTGAGTGATACAGTTTCATAAAACTTTCTCTCAGTTAATTGTGGACTTCTGGTAGCAGGGCAACCCCTATGGGAAAATCGCATCAGAAAGAGCAAATCCCCACTAACCTAACTTACAGCCTGAGTGATTCCCTCTGTTGTGTGTCTCTTAGGCTTGGGCATTGCAACCAAAAAGAAACCACTGAGGATGCCCTCATAATGGCTTAACAGTTTAGTTGATGTCACTTTGGAAAATTTAAAGGACACGGGGAAAAGGGAAGTAAAATTCTGACAGTAGTGAAAGTGTATAAAATATTGTGGCTCATAAGATATTATTAAAGAGAGGTCTTAGGTCAGGCCTTAAGTGAGAGAGTTCCAGGAGGCCAAAGGATGCGAGTATTCAATCAATTTGCATTGAGTTACTGAATCAGAAATAAATGTGAGAGTGTAATGGAGAGTGTTCAAAGAAGAGTGAGGTTTTTCATTGAGCACCTACTATCTTAAAGCCTTCGTGTTAGATGCTGGAGGCATACACTCATTTCTACCAGATTACATTGGCTAAACTTGTGATAAGGTCACCCCTGACTGTTAAGTGGATTAGGAGATGACATCAAAATGTGACCAGGAGAAAAATGAGAATTATTTGTGGGCATGTGGGCTACTCCTGCCAGAGTTTACTTTTTTATGATATCTATCAAACTCTTCCTTTTAAACATAGACTTCATGTCCCCTCCTCAAGAGACACAATCTCAAATCCAGATGGGATCTCTGGGTAATGCACAGTTCTTTTCATCAAGTTTGGATGAGATTCTTCATGGTCCAATGGCCTACGAACTAGAAAGACAAATTATCTACCCTCTCCCTCCCCTATCAAACCAACGTACAATTGTAGAGCAGAAAAAAAATAACCATCGTTAATTGCTCTCATTGGAAAGGAGAAATACACGAGACACAGTATTTTCACAGCAATTATGAAATCCCTCTGGCAGTTATTATGAAGTCCTCTCCCTGAGGATATAGGAAATTCCTTGATTAAATCCTAATTTTGCTTTCTGGGGGGAATATATATATACATTGTGTGTGTGTGTGTGTATATGTGTGTGTGTGTGTGTGTGTGTGTGTGTGTGTGTGTGTAGTATATGTGTATGTATAATTCTTAAATGAGAATTCATTTTGTACCAAGTGTCATGGTCATGATAAACTTCCTTTTCATCTCTTTCTTCTAGGAAATATTTTATTATTTTATTTTATTTTTCTAATTTTATTACTTTATTTTATTTTATTTTATATTATGATTTTTTTTTTTCTAAGTAGGTTTCACACCCATCATAGAGCCCAATGCTGGGCAGAGCCCAACGTGGGGCTTGAACTCATGACCCTGAGATCATAACCTGAGCCAAGATCAGGAGTGGAGGCTCAATGGAATGAGCCACCCAAGCACCCCTATTTTTATTTTATTTTAGAGGGAGAGTGAAAGTTGGAGAGAGGGTTTGGGGGAGAGAGGGAGAAAATCTCAAGCAGGCTCCATGCTCAACGTGAAGCCCCACATGGTGTTTGATCCCAAAACCCTGCAATCATGACCTGAGCCAAAATCATGAGTCAGATACTCAACCAACTGAGCCACCCAGGTGCCCCAGGAAGTACTTATTTTAAAGTCTACTCTTTCATTGAGGATATATCCTTCTGAAGATCTTGGCTTTCTGCAAGTGTCTCCCATGCCAACTTTTCAGCCCACATAGATCTAGGTTTTTCTATTTTGTCTCTTAATGTCTATTAAATCCCAAGTTCTTGGTCACTAAGGTGAGCAATAACCACGGATTGCCTCTCTGTCCATACTGACAACCAGGATAGCTAAGCCCTGTGTTCACTTCCATTTCTTATTTTCAATTTTCCTCCAATTTCTACCCCTGGAGATAATTCTCACTGTCCCTTGAGCTCAGTTATGCACATAGAAGGCTTTATGTTGTATTTTATCCATTTTAATAAGATTTTCATAGCAGGGGAGTTTTCATACTAACCAACCAGTTGTATTGTTTGTAATGCAAGCCCTGGAACTGAATTTTGAAGTTGGACTATCCCAGATATTTCAAGTGCATACACCCTGAAGTATAAACGAAAGAATGGAGGCTCCAATGTAATGGAGGAATTACATTTTTTAAAGTTTCAATCTGCAATGTAAGTACAGTTGACCTTGGAACAACACAGGTTTGAACTGCACAGGTCTACCTATGCATGGATTTACTTTGATAAATACCATATAATACTATAAATATATTATTTTCCTTATGATTTTCTTTTTTTAAGTTTATTTGTTTGAGAGTAAGAGGGAGAGAGAGTGCACATGCAAGGGGGGAAGGGCAGAGAGATTGGAAGAGAGAGAATCCCAAGCAGGCTTTGCACTAACAACAGCCCCAATGCAGGATTTGATCTCATGAACCTGTGGGATTACGACCTGAGCCGAAAACATGAGTCGATTACTTAAACCAACTGAGCCACCGAGGCACCCCCTTATGATTTTCTTAACATTTTTCTCTAGATTACTGTAAGAATTACAGTATATAACCCATATAACACATAAAATATGTGTGTTAGTCAATTTTTATGTTATCACTAAGACTTCTAGTCACAGAATGTTATTACTAAAGTTTTGGGGGAGTCAAAAGTTATATGTAGGCTTTTGGCTGCACGGAGGGGTCACCGACCCAACTCCCACATTGCTCAAGTGTCGAATACATTACATTTCTCATTTTTAAAAATTTTAAAGTTTTAAGACTTTAAAAAAACACTTTTTGTATAAGCGACTTATTTATTTCAACATTCTTTTTTTTTTTCATATGTGAGTAATCTGAAGCCAAAAGAGGTCATACACCCATCTAAAGACACAGTGCTACCTAGCAGGAGATACAGAGACTAAATTTCATGCCTCTCTTGACAAGATCCTGTGGCTTTTTAAAAATTATTCTTATTACTTTGCACTGATAGAAGTTTCAAAGAACTTGATGTAGGTTCAATTTGACTAAAGTTGCCTTGATATATTAAAGTAATATAAAATAATATTTTTTTCAATTAAAAGAAAACAAAACACAAAAATGCCTTCAAAACTAAAGGGTGTATTAGCTAGCTGCAGCAAATGCTGCTTAATACAAACGATCTTATTCATAATGAAGAGGGCAGGAGAAGGAACAGGAAGTACAATTCTTTAAAGAAAATAAAATTCAAAAGACATTCACGAAAAATCTAATTTAATAATGGTAACGTTTCTGTTTGATTCCACTTTCCCTACAGGCAAGGCTTTCTTTCTAAACAGTGTGTCCGAGTATCCCATTCTTTCCCTAGAGGACTTCCGAAAAGCCCAGAACTGTTGGTTGGCAGTTTGTCTCAGGGTTGGGGTTGTAAGCTTTAGAAAACAGCAATAATAAAACAATGCAGGGTATCCACTCAAGGTTGAATTCCAGATAAACAATAAATAAATTTTAGTATAACTATATACCATAAATATTGCATGGGGCATACCTATACTATTTATTATTTGTTTATCTGAAATTCAAAATTAACTGAGACTCCTGCATTTTATCTGACAATCAAAATGCGGTTGATGTGTCAGAGGGGAAAGGGGCCCACAAGCAATGACAGCTCAGTGCTGAGTCCGTAATTTCCTGGTTGTCGTGAAAAAGGATCCTTCTTTTCATTTCTATTTCATGGACTCCTCACTTTGTACTTTTCCTTCTCTTTCAGTTTGCCTACTGGCCCCTCTTTATAATAATAGGGAGGTAGAATATACAAAAGACATAGGTTGTTATTTAAGCTGAAGCCCTATTACTTTGTATCAATTTATAAAATATACATTATAAAGCACAAATTTAGTGTCGTTTTCTCCTCCAAGAAATTGAATTTCAATGTTATTCTCCATTTTTCCAATATAATGATGTTTAGAGAACCAGTTATTTTCCTTTCAATTTGATTGCCAAATTCACCTTAATGGTTACTAAATAAGTGGAATCCTCACACTGATACAATAATCTCTCTCCAGTTACCTTTTGCCACCATGAAAAGTTTTTATTTATGACCATACCCTCATCTGCCCTTTAGCCAACATTCAATCCATTTTATGTACATTCATGTCCATTCTGTTTTCCTCCTTTAGTAGACCTCAATCTTTCTACCAAGACCTTGATCTCTGATGTGGAACTTCGTCAAATGCTGTCTGAAAATGTAAGAGCACACTCTTCCCTGCATGGAGACAAAGCCAGAATCTTCCTTGAAAGGCAGGAGGGTGCTGAATGAATAAACATTGGCATTTTGTGGTGGGGTTCTCTGTCAGACGCAAGCGGCTCCAGATATAAAGTTTTGATTAGAAATTTCAAGAGGTGTTGTATGGAAGGGCATTATCGGTCTGTTGTCATGACTTCACAGATTACAATTATACTTTTTCAAACCATTTGTCAACGACTGAGGAAGAAGACAGGGCTGTCAGGCACTTTTGGCTAAGCACTGCCCAAGAGTGGACAATGGGAATGAAGAAATGTTTTTCTTCCTTTTTGTTCAGGAAAAAACAGTTGTGGTAAAGGTCTTAGGAATAGATCAATTTGACTTCTTCAACTTCTTTATCCTGACAGAGGCTTGGTGAACTGTAAATGGATGTTCAGTATTTTTAGAGAAACACTGAGGACTTTTAACGGCAACTTTAAGTTTAATGAGCAAACATACGCTTTGTATTCCAGTTTGCTGTGGGATGAATGCAACTTTTTAGAACCAAGTATAGATAAATATGCACTTTTTATATATCTAAAACAGGACCAGTTCTCTTTAAAGAGCCAAATAAAACTGGAAACACACAGAATATCAAGATTTTTATCCGGTGAAGTTTACAGTTACAAACTTCTTTAAACTCCATTAAAATAGGATTTAATTGTTCCCTAGCCTCCATTTTAGTGATAGAGTGGACAAATATGACCCTGCTTTAGCTGATAAAGGAAACAGGAAGCTGTGATGTAATCACCATCTCTTCTTTCCCTTCTCCACTGAGTCAGATTGAAATTTGGGAGAATATTTGAAATTAGTTTCTTGCATATTCAAAAAACCAAAACATTCAACATTCTTGCAAAAATTTGTGCATTTTATACGCATTTGCTGACGTCAATGTTTTTTAAACTTGCATACTGAAGTCCTTACTGTGGTCCGTGGGGCCCATGTGGTCTGGCCCTAGTCCGTCTCCCCTGTGTCAGGTCTCACTTGTCTGTCTGTACCGATCATGGTCACAGGCCATTCGTGGTTATTTGTCTTCCTTAGTCTAGCATTCTAAACTCTCTTCCGCTTCAGGGCCGTTGCATTCCCTGGGCTTGAAAGTCCCTTTTCCCTTCTCTGGTTTGCTTCTTCTCCTTCTTCAGGTATTCACTCAAATGGGTCTTCCTTGATGTGGCCATCACTGACCATGGAATCCGTGATTTGCCACAGCTTGTCTGTTTTGTTTTATTTACAACCCTTCTTTAAAAAAATTTTTTTTATTCCAGTATAGTTAACAGACAGTGTCATATCAGTTTCAGGTGTACAATATAGTGATTCAACACTCCTATACATTACTCAGTGCTCATCAGGGTAAGTGCTCTCTTTGTCCCTTTTATCTATGTCACTGCTCCCACCCCCTCCCCCCAGCAACTACCAGTCTGTTCTCTGTATTTAAGTCTGGGTTTTTATTGTTTGTTTGTTTGTTTGTCTCCTTTCCTCTTTATTTGTTCATTTGTTTTGTTTCTTAAATTCCACGTATGAGTGCGATCACATGGTATTTGTCTTTGTCTTCACATACTTCTTCATGAGTGAATAATTACTATATGAATAACTTCTTTGTACAGTTATTTATCTGTTCACGCACTTGTTTCTATTTCCTTGTCAGCTTCTGGAAAAAGACCGCTTAGAGAGCAAGGACCCTGTCTGTCTTTATCATGGAACAAAGAGTGCTATACACAGTACATGCTCAATATTTCTTACATAAATGCATTTCATCCTCTCCTTTTCTCTCTCCTTTTCCACTTTCTTTTTTTCCTTCCTTCCTTCCTTCCTTCCTTCCTTCCTTCCTTCCTTCCTTCCTTCCTTCTCTTCTCTCTGCCTCCCTTTCTCTCTCTCTCTGTTGTGTACTTTCTTCTACACAAAATGAATATAAATATATAATATGCAATACTTTATATATATGCAAATTGCTTGGTGCTATTAATATGCTTTAGAAATATTTACAGATCAGTTTATTTAGTTCTGACTTATATTTCAAAAATAGCTTTAAGGTATTGTATTGTATGAATGAATCATAATTTATTTAATCATTCTATAGTGAAGAACATTGAGATGGCTTAACAATTTTTTTAAATAAACAATCAATACTATCATAAATATCATTATATAGTCTTCTTTACTTATACATGCTTGTGTTTCTCTAAAGTAGAATCCTAGAAGTAGAAAAAATATTTTAAATTCTCTCCTGAAAGGTTTTACTAAGGATATAGGAACTTGCACATTTTTCTCATCTGTACCAAAGCTGGATATTTATAGCTTATAAAATATCTTTATCGGTTTTTGATGAAACATAAAATCTTATTTTTAAGTTGTCTTAGCCTGATTCTTAGTGAGGTTGAAATATGTCCATGTATTTATCGACTAATTATATTTCTTCCCGGAGTTGCTTTTTTTATTCTTTTCTCATTTTTCTATTGCACTGTTTTAGTTTTTTATTTTTTATCTATTCCAATTATAAATATTTTGACTCTTGTATGTGTTGAAATTTTTTTCTAGTTTGTGACTTGTTTTTTATCTTTGGCAATAAGGTCCTTTAAAATACAAAAATGTACAAATTGGCCAAATACGTTAAATATTTCCTTCATGGATTTTGGCGTTTGTAATTGATTAGGAAAGCAATTTCCATTTTGAGACTATTAAAATATTCTCAATTTTTTTTCATATGTGTCATATTTAAAAATTTAAGCATTTGTCTTTCTACCTATCTGAAATATGCCTTCTGGTATGTTGTATGTGCATATGGAACTTAACTTTATATTTTCCTGATGGGTAGCCAATTTTGTGGTCATTTATGAAATAATTCATTTTCCTTAAATGATTAAAATTCTTAAAGCTCACATAGGCATTTACCTCTTTCTGAACTCTCTCTTCTCTTCCATTGATCTCTGCAAATATTTCTGCCACAAATGTACATTAAGTGTTGCTATAGCTTTATTTTATGTTATGATAATAAAATGCTGATAGTATGGAGGAGGCCTATATTTGATTATAAATTCTATCTCATGAAGACTTAAAGTACAAATGTACAAAAAGTACTAAATGCTCTATCCAAGTAAAGTTCAAAGATGACAGAAGTCAAAAGAATTGGGTCTGAAATTAAAAAAAAAAAAAATCTTATCCTTGTGAGTCCAAACATATGAGAGCTGGGGAGAGGGAATATGTAAAAGCATGATTATTTATTTATTTATATTTATCTCATTGAAGAGAACAATATGATACGGATTAACTCTTGGAAATCATTTTTTAAAGTTTAAATACACTGTTTAAAAATTTAACAGGAGAATAGAAATGGATATATAACTTCCAGAACCTTAGATAAATAAAAGAAAAATGGAGAAAAAAGCTTGAACAATCCAACCAATGGCAGGAATGGGCAGGAATTATAAGAATAAGAAAGCAGGCTAAGTAAAACATCTAAAAAAATACTGCAGGAATAATCCCAGACAGATCTGTACCTCATGATAAATATTAATGGAGTAGGCAACAGTTACACATAGGGACCCTTGATACATCTGAAATATATATATATAAATATATTTATACATAAATATATATATATATACACACACATATATATACATACATATATACATATATAGATATACACACATATACATATATACATACATATACATATAAATATGTGTGTGTGCGTGCGTGTGTGTGTGTATATATATATACATATATATACATACACTCTATTCTATAAGAGTCCCACATTAAACAAAATTACAGGGAAAATGAAAATAAAAATGTTAAAAATATTTATAGACCATTACTTATACAGTATAATTTCTGTTGAAAAAGTCCAACCAAAAAGCATTAAATGAGACAGAGGTATATTAACACCCCATACCAAGAATATGTATGGTTACATGTCTTTATTCACCTAATAATATAACAGATTCAAAATATAAAGCAAAATGTGTTGCAAAAAAAAAAATAAATAAAAGAAATGGACAACCTACAATGAGTAAATTGTATCTTTTTCAGAAATAGACAAAATGAGTCAACAATATAAAGTAAATAACAATGAAGTGGATTTAAATAATGTTGTTTTCTAGAGCTATATCTATCTATCATTTATCTTATCTTTCATCTATCTGTTTGCACAAATAAACAGTGAAGTATATTACATTCAAATTTCAAAGGACCTTTCACAAATATTGCTGAATAAAAACAATGGGCAATTTTCAAGAAGATCTCTAAAAAATTCTAATACTCAAAAATAAGACAAGCTGTATATTTGATCATTAGATCATAAATTTAGAAATAAATCACAAAAAAAAAATGCCCCATGTCACCAATAATCTAAGGGAACATATTAAAACAACATGCTACATAGCTCTTGTGTATAAAGATGAAAACACTATTGAGTAGGCAATTTTGAAATGAATGACAAAAAGAGTACTTGTGTATATCAACACCTGGGAGTTAAAGCGGAAGAAAAACCCAGAAAATACAACTTATCACCATAAATTATTTATTAGAAAACAAGAAGAGTGGAAAATATTTAATGTGTTCTGTGTAAGAAAAGAGAAAAAATAATGATCATAAACATAATTTTTCTTGAGGGCTTACTACATGCCAGCCACCCTCGCAAACCATTTATGAATAAATTTGAGACTTCAAAACAACTCTTTGAGGTAGGCAATTATTGCTATTTTGTACACAAGAAGTTGAACCACAAGAAGCTTAAGTGAGTTGCCTGAGGTCAAGCTGGGGAATATCAAGTTGGAAAAGTTGCACCGATTCTAACCCAGGACCTGATAAGAGGGAAACTCAACTGGGCTGCATATCATCCAATCCTTAAAAAGACCATCCAAACACACAGCAACTCACACAGCAAGCCGATGAAGTAGAAAAATAAGGACTATGCGAAAGTCAGCGTGAGGAATAAAATTGGGTAAGATTGCAGATATGTGCTAGAGTTTAATTTTTTTATGAGAATACTATACCCAACTTTACAGCAATATATTTTATGATAAAATAGATGGCATAAAATATGAACAGACGGGAAAATAAAATAAAAAATGGACTCAAAAAAGATTTTTCAAATTTCTACATAGGCTAATATTTACAGGAGAAATTGAAAGAGTATCTTTGAAAATGGGTGGCCCAGGGGCGCCTGGGTGGCGCAGTCGGTTAAGCGTCCGACTTCAACCAGGTCACGATCTCGCGGTCTGTGAGTTCGAGCCCCGCATCAGGCTCTGGGCTGATGGCTCAGAGCCTGGAGCCTGTTTCCGATTCTGTGTCTCCCTCTCTCTCTGCCCCTCCCCCATTCATGCTCTGTCTCTCTCTGTCCCAAAAATAAATAAACGTTGAAAAAAAAAATTTAAAAAAAAAAAAAAAAAAAAGAAAATGGGTGGCCCAGAGTTTGGAGTGAGCATATTCATTTATTCAACAAATGTTGATTGATCCCTGTACAGAGTAGAGCTGTCTCTGCAGAATGCTGTGCCTCTATCAGCAAAGGTCAAGCAGGAGAGTCTTCTTGTCCTCCAACTGACCCTGGCTTTTACTTTTATGGCTACTCCTTTGAGTACAAAGATTCTTACCTTATTTTGTGGCATGTGCTGCTTTGTCAGTCCGGTGAATTCTTTGTACCCTTTCTCAGGGAAAAAAAAAAAAAAAGTTAAATGCATCCCATCACTTACACAAAAACATACGACCGTAACACACAGGATTACAAAGAAAACCAATTATACTTCAGTATTTTCCAGTTATTGGGTCCTTGGGGATGGATTTCAAGTTAAGAATCTCATCAAAGTCACATCATCACCCTATTTTCATTTTAATTTTATGACCCTTAAGTTCCAGTTGACCTTTAGAGCTGTCCAAGCATCCTACATTTCCATAATCTACTTACTCGCCTATCCTTCTAGGTGACTGTTACCGATTCTCTACTCACCAAAAATCTCCCACGCCTGCTTCTAATGTTCACTCTCTGCTGTGGAAAATCCCCACTTTTTCTGTTTTTGTTTTGTTTTTGTTTTTGAGAAAAATGAAGACATTTGAAGAGAATATTCTAAAGATTTTACTACTGCATCTTGTTGCTTACATACTTCCGTGTCACAAACCTTAACTGTGCTTCTCTTATTGGAGATGAATTGTCCATGCTCCTAGCCTAAGCTATAGCTTCCAATTGTGTGTCACACACTTTTCCTCTTTCCTGCTCAAGGACATTTCTCTTGCGATTCTCCCTCCTCTCTTTTTCTACCACATCAGCAATTTCTCCCTTTCTTTTGGTAAATTCAAGTCAACAGAAAGCAAAACAAAGAAAAACAAAATTCTACTACCTTAAAAATTAATTCCCTTGCCCTCATTTCCCCTTCCAGTATCATCCAATTTTTGCTCTCATTTACGCCAAAATTCCTTGAAAGACTTGTACTTTCTCTCTCCCATCTAGCATCTCTTGTTTTCTGTTGAACATGTTTCAACAGAGATTTTATCTCCAACTACAGTGAAGCTGAGTCTATCAGGGTCACCAGTGACTTCCATATTGCTAAATCCAATTGTGAATTCTCAGCCCTCATTCTGATAGCACCCAGTAAAATGCCAGCAGCTACTATTGGCTGTTCAGGTGACACCAAGATTTCAAGTGTATGTGAATGGTGCCTCTAGGGTTGTAGATCATAATAGCACATTCTTGGGCTTAATAGCAGTATTGCACACTTTTGATCCCTCTTCTCTCCTTGAAATGCATTTGTTTATTTGGACTTCATTACATAATCACCTCTGTGGTTTTCTCTTCCTTCTGAGACGACTCCACATCTGTCTTCTTTGCTTGTTCTGTCTCCTCTCCTTGACTTTAATTGCTCACTGTACCTGTATGGAAACATGCAATGAAAATGACAAGTGTTTAGGAGGGAAGAAGAAGCAGAATTTAAAACACATTTTGAAGAGAATTAAATCGAACTTTATTACCAGCAAAGTGAAGAAAAAGTCAGTTTCCAACCCTGTTGCCTGGGTAGATTTTAATGTTAATTGTCGTGGACTGAATGTAGGTGTCTCCCCCAAAATTCATATGTTGAAGCCCCAACCCCCAATATGACTATGTTTGAAGATAGGGACTTGTGGAGGTAAGTAAGATTAAATGAGACTTAAAAGATTCAATAAGAGACAAGAGATTCAACAAGAGAGATTGTTCTCTCTCTCCTTTTGTCTATGTCAGTGACGACACATTGAGGAGGTGGCCATCTTAGCAAACCACTAAGAGAGTTCTCATCAGAAACCAAACAGGTCAGAACCTTGAACTAGGACCTCTAGCCTCCGGAATTGTTAAAAAATGGATTTCTTTATTTCAGCCATGTAGTCTGTGATATTTTATCATGACAGTCCAAGCTAACGAAAACATAATCATACAAGGTACAGAAAATTGAATGGGGAGAGGAGGAGTGCAGACAGTTTTAAGAAGCAAAATAATGGGGGTGCCTGGGTGGCTCATTCAGTAAAGCGTCTGACTTTGGCTCAGGTCATGATCTCACAGTTTGTGAATTTGAGCCTTGCATCGGGTTCTGTGTTGACAGCTCGGAGCCTGGAGTCTGCTTCAGATTCTGTGTCTCCTTCCCTCTGTCCCTCCCATGCTCATGCTCTGTCTCTGTCTCTCAATAATAAATAAAACATTAAAAAAAAAAACATTAAAAAAACAAACAAAAAAAATAATAAAAAAAAACATTAAAAAACATTTAAAAAATACTGAAAAAAAAGAAGCAAAATAATAAACTGCAAAATACTACTTTCCCCCTTGGACCAGCTCTGTTGCCTGCAATTTCTCAATATGTTTGATGATTATTTTGTTCAAGACTTCTGTTTTTTTAATGTTATCTAAAAGGTGAAACAGAGTAAAAATCCATCATTGTTCTTTCACCTTTTATGTGGAGTGAACTTCTCAGATGAACTGTGGTCAAATGGAACTGACAAGAGTTGATGGCAGAATGGGTCAGTCAGGAAGGTTAGTGATGGCATACAGCTAATGCCTAACACCACCTATAGGACAATGACAGGGTCACTCACAGAGTTTGAGGATACTTTGTAAATCAGGAAGCCCTCATTTTACTGAGGAGAAAGCTAAAGTCCAGAGTTGCAAAGAGATTTGTCCATGAATCCACATCGAGTAAAATGGATGGCACTTTACTCAGATATCTTCACACATAAACCTTTCCACTAGAAGTCCTCAACATTTTTTATTGAAACTAATGACTTCCAAGCCCTACTTAAATGAATATCTGTGAAGGTATATTTTTGCAAAGTATTAAAATATTGGCTAGATTTTTCTGGTACTTTGTTTTTTTTTTTTAATTGAGAATTCGTTTTTTAAGAAGAGTTTAAGGTTCACAGCAAAATTTGAGGGCATGCACATGATTTCCTATATAGCATAGTCTCCCCCATTAACAATATGCCCCACTAGAGGGATACGTTATTACAACTGGGAACCTACATTGACACATCATAATATCATAATCTCCCCTCATCCCTAGTTTGCCTTCTGGTCCACTCTTGTTGGATATTCTATGGGTTTGGTTAAATAGATAATGACATGTATCTATAATTACAGTATCAGAGCATATTTACTGCCCTAAGAATCCTCTATACTCTACCTATTCATCTCTTTCTCTATCCATCTTCCTCTGAACCCCTAGAAACTTCTAATCCTTTTTTTTTTTTTTTTTCAACGTTTATTTATTTTTGGGACAGAGAGAGACAGAGCATGAACGGGCGAGGGGCAGAGAGAGAGGGAGACACAGAATCGGAAACAGGCTCCAGGCTCTGAGCCATCAGCCCAGAGCCCGACGCGGGGCTCGAACTCACGGACCGCGAGATCGCAACCTGGCTGAAGTCGGACGCTTAACCGACTGCGCCACCCAGGCGCCCCAAAACTTCTAATCCTTTTACTGTCTCCATAGTTTTGCCCTTACCAGAATGTCATATAGTTGACATCATACAGTATGTAGCCTTTTTAGATTGATTTATATCACTTAGTAACCTTTGCATTTAAGGTTCCTCCATGTCTTTCCATGGCTTGGTAGCTCATTTCTTTTTAGTGCTAAATAATATATCATTGTCTGGATGTGCCACAGTTTATTGATCCAGTCACATACTAAAGGACATCTTGGTTGCTTCTAATTATTTGCAATTATGAATAAAGTTGCTTTAAACATTTGTGTGCAGGTTTTTTCAACAATGTAAAATTTCAGCTCCTTTAGGTAAACACCAAAGAGTGTGATTGCTGAATCATATGGTAAAAATACATTTAGTTTTGTAAGAAACTACCATTTACCAAATGGTCTTCCAAAGTAGCCGTACCATTTTTCATTCCCATCAGCAATAAATGCAAGTTTCTCTTGCTCCACATGCTTGCCGACATTTTGGTATCAGTGTTTTGCATTTTAGCCATTCTAATAGGTCTTTAGTGGTGTCTTATTGTCATTATAATTTGCAGTTCCTTAATAACTTATGATGGAGAACATCTTTTCATATGCTTATTTATCATTTGTATACCTTCTTTGGTGAGGTATCTGTCCAGGTCTTCATTCCAATTTTAAAATCAAGTTGTCTCTTTTCTTATTGTTGAGTTTTAAGAAGTCTTTGTATATTTTGATAACAGTCATTTATCAATATGTCTTTTGCAAATATAATCTCTCAGTCTGTGGCTTGTCTTCTCATTTTCTTGACGTTCTCTTTTACAGAGCATGAGTTTTTAATTTTAATGAAGTCCAGATTATCAATTATTTCTTTCATGAATCATGCCTTTGGGGTTGTATCTAAAACGTCATTGACATACCCAAGGTCATAGGTTTTCTGCTATGTTATCTTCTGAGAGTTTTATAGTTATGTGTTTTACATTTAGGTCTGTGATCCATTTTGAGTTACTATTTGTAAAGGGTATACCTCTGTGTCTAGATTCACTTTTTTAATGTATTCATTTTTAATTCATTTTAATTTATTTATTCTAAAAGAGAGAGAAAGAGAGAGCATGTATGAATGCAGGGGAGGGGCAGAAAGAGGGAGCGAGAGAATCCCAAGTAGGCTCTGTGCTGACAGGGCAGATCTCACAGTTTGTGAGACGCAATATTTCATTTTTTGGGAGGTACTAATATAAAGGGTGTAGTGTTTTTAATTTTAAATTCCATGTGTTCATTGCTGGTATATAGGTAAGTGGTTGTCTTTTGTGTACTAACCTTGTATTCTGTAACCTTACTATGATCACTTATTAGTTCCGGGAGTGTTTTTGTCTTTCGAATTTTTTACATAGTTGATCATGTCATCTGTGAATTAAGATGGTTTTATTTTTCCCCTCAAACTGCATACATTTTCTTGTCTTGTCTTCTTTCATTATGTAGAATGTCTAGTATCATGTGAGAAAGGATATCCTTGCCTTTGACCTGATTTTACTGGGAAACCTTTGAGTTTATCACCATTAAGTATCATTAAGTATCATTAGCTGCAGGATTTTTGTAAAGGGAGAAGTGTTCTATATTCTGATAATAGGTCTTAATCTGTTAGTCTGTGCTTCTGGACTGTGAACTTCACAAGTGTTTCTCAGTTGTTTCTTCCTCTTTAGGCAGAAGAAAACAGCTCGAGTGGGCTGGAATTGGGTATTTCTCTTTCTTAGGTCAGTTAGGTTTTGATTAAACCCCAGCAGGTTAGGTTCTGGGTAACTAGTTTCCCCTAAGGGCGGACCTCGTTAAGAACAGAGTGGCTGGTGTATTTCACACTGGTTCCCTTTCTCTCCCTGCGCTGAAGGAGGAGAGCATTTTTCTTTGAGATTTGGTGTGGGATCCTGGTCAAACGTCTGGTGGTAAATCTTACAGTACTGTGGTGTCTTTCTTGTGACTGGGTCCCACCTGGAGCTTTTAATTCCCTTACTCGTCCATATTGAGCCTCCGGCAATTCATTAATCACAATTCAGGCTTTCCTAGCTGGCACTGGTTGCCTCCACAGTTAGCAGAGTCCTTGTCTTTACCTGTCTGTCCCTCCAACCTTGGGGGACAAGAGTTTGCCCTATATCTTCTTCTCTCTTACAACTTTTTACTTGTTAGGAGGAAGTGGCAACTTCCAAGTTCTTGATGTGTGGACCAGAAACTGATCTTCCTTGACTAGTATCTTTAAAGCCTTTTTAATTTTTATTTGACATATTTATTGGGCTGATCCATGCATACAAACAACGAAACAAAACAGAACAAAAAGCAATATGCATAATCCCCACTCGACGTCTTTTGAATTTCACACTTTGACAGCAGAGGCTTGTATTTAAACCCTGCCCCGACATTTTACCTCCACGGATGAATACTATCAATACCTATCGAACGTAATAAGAATTGCTTTGAATTAAAACAACATCTATTTCACCACATTTGGTAGTCTTCTCTTGCTCTTGAATTTTTATTTCTTCAAGTTAATATGTAAAAGACACATCCCTAGGGAGGTATAGTACAAGAATGTTACTCCTTTGACTTGGGACGTCTTATTGATTCCTTCATTTTCTTCACTGTTGGGCCTGTGCCTGCCAATACAGCCCCCTGTAGAGAGATTTTTAAAAATTCCCAAATGTTTTGAAGAATGCTTTAGAATGTAACTTCTGCCAGAATCTAATTAGACAGGAAACCTGGATTTGGGGAGATATTCTTTGTAACTAGCTTTTTTTTTTCTTTACCCCTATTCTCAAAAGGAATCTTAAAAATATTGTCTTCATAATTACTCCTTCTCCTTATTTTTGGCCTTTTCTGTAATGGCTTAACAATTCTTCTAAACAATAAGAACAAATGTTATAAACAAACTCTTTCACAGGCGTTTTCTTCCTCACATCCTCCTTCTCTTCCTACACTCTGAATAAAACAAAGACCGAACTTCACAAAGCACGTTTTCATGGAATAAACGCAGAAATCAGAAAGCTAACAAAAATAAGCCAGGGTCAATTTCTCACAGCTTATCAATACATTTAGTTTTTCAAAGTGACTCTTCTATCAGCTCTATGGGAAGCCCATCCCATTAGCAACAAGCTGGCCTGGTGGTGGAAGGCTGCTGACCATCCTGGCATTGATTCTGCCCACAAAAATATGCAGCAAGTCCAAATGGAATGTACCCTTTGGCCTTTAGCCTCCCCCTCTTCTCAAACCAAGAAGTATTGTTTGCACTGTGAGACCAGCTTTTCCACCAGCTAGAAGTGTTTGCAGCTTATTACTAAATGATCTTAGCACAGTTCCAGAAAATATGGAATTTCTTCTCTCATGAGCACAGAAAAAAAAAAAGCCTGAAATTGCTAGTCTTCAAAAAAAAATTAAAACTCCTAATATTCGCCTAGATTGTTTTCCTGACATTTTGTTTGATTTCAGAAGCATATTAGAATTTATGATCAGAATTACACACATCTGAGAAGAAACAGTGATTCTTAACCTACAGATTCTCGTGTGTTCATCATCTTCCGAAAGTGCACTTATTATCACTTTTAAAGTAAAGAAATGAATGAAAGTCGTTTGGAAATACTTGTAGAGTTTCCAACAACAGCATTGGTATGCGCAAATAAAGGACGTCCAGCAGTCAGAAGAGAGAGGTTTGTCTTCTGTAAAAATAGAGAACATAGATTGGTCTGTTACAAAAAAATACGTCTAAGAAAATAAACTCAGAGCGTAGGTAAAAACTTCCTGACTTTTCCTTTATGTATACACATCTAGATGATTGTTGGATAAGTGTGATTATCATGTTTAAAAGAACTGTCATCTTTACCCTGTGAATATTAGCTGACATAGCTACTTTATCCTTTTATAGCCAAGAAAACTAAATGATAAAATAGATTATTGTTGAAGTCAATGCCTAAAGTTGGAAGAGAATCAAAATAAACCTTTGTGTCTCTCTCAAACTTGTCTGTTGCTGCTGAACACTTAGCTTCCCATGATGGTAGTAATTTCAGAGTGCATGAGGCACTGGGTGTTGCATGTAAGTGATGAATCATTGAATTCTACCCTTGAAACCAATGCTGCACTGTATGTTAACTGACTAGGATGTAAATAAAAATTTGAAAAGAAAAAAAATAAAAATAAAAAGTGCGTAAAAATAAAATTTCATTAAAAATGGCTAAAATACACAATGGAAGTGGGAAAAGAAGTAAAGCTAGAAAGTGTTAAAATGCCAAATGCGGTTTTCTTGGCTTAATCATCTCAGATTTCAGATCAAGAACTGAGATTTATTTAAGTCTCTTTTGTTGAGGCATAAGGATGCAGTTCTTGTCAGAAAATTGTTCACTTTTCTTGGCTGTAGTAACATTATAAATGCCGTACCAATACTGTGTTTCATCATAGTCTGCCAAAAAAAGTGGCAATAAAGAGTTAACTAAATATATCCACATCTCAAAAGCATTTTAATTTGAATTTTAGAATAAGATTGTAGTTAATTCACTTTTAAATGCTGCAAACTTTCTTAATTATAAGAAGTAAAAATGGAATTTATATATGAAAAACTGTATGGTTTGCTAGAGAAAGAGAGAGACAGAGACAGAGACAGATAGAAAGCACAGACTGAAAAATGACTGGTAATCTCTTTCAAATTTATTCAGAGACTGAGGGTGATGTCAAGGGTGAGGACCAGTGCTGGTCCATTTTTATGCACTATAGTTTACATGAGCATGGGGCGTCAGGAGAAAAGAGACTGACCATTCAGTGTTGTCTCTTCTTTAATTCTTTAGTCTGAATTCTAGTGACATCTTATATGTTGTAACAAGAAACCAAATCCTCTTTGCTTTAATCCAGTGCTTTGTTCCCAAGGGAATGTAATACCTGGAACAGATACTATTATTCAGAGAGTAAGAATTAGTAAACAAATATTTAAAACAGTCTTCAAAGTGTTTCCATTCTCCAAAATGGTTAGAGTTTCAAAGGATCAAAAATTAAGTCTTCTTTTACTGGTTGGAGGTGACGGAAGAAGGTGAAAAGGAGTATAGGAACAAGCCAAATGCAAATACTTTTAAAAATCAGCTTTATTGATGTATAATTTACATAAAATAAAATTCACAAATTCAATTGTGCAATCCAATGAATTTTGAAATGTGTATGGTTGTATAATCCCCACCACAGTCACGATACCAAATATTTCCTTCACTCTGATAAATCCCCTGGTGTTTCTTTGTCACCAACCCACTAACAACCTCTGGCAAGAACTAGTCTGTCTTCTATCTTTGCCCTGTTTGCATTTTGTATCAGTAAAATCATAAAGCATGAAATCTTTTTTTCTTTTCTTTTCTTTTTTTTTACTTAACATAATGTTTTGAAATTCATCCATATTGTTTTGCGTATCAGTAGACTTTTTTCTTTTCATGGTTGACTTGTATTCTATTATATGGACACTCAAGAAATTATTTATTCACCATTTGATAGACACTTGAGTTTTTGTCTATTATTAAGAAAACCTTTTGGAATATTTGTGTTCATGCCTCCGTGGGAACATATATTTTTATTTCTCTTGGGGAAATATCTAGAAGTGGGATGGATCATACAGTAAAAGAATATTTAATTTCAGAAGAAATTGACAAGTTAGTTTTTAAGATCACTGTTAACATTTTGAATTCCCACAAACAATGTCTTAGAGTTCCAGTTGTTCTACATTTTCAACAATACTCGGTATGGTCAGTGTCTTTATTTATTTTTTTTTTAATTTTTTTTTTTCAACGTTTATTTATTTTTGGGACAGAGAGAGACAGAGCATGAACGGGGGAGGGGCAGAGAGAGAGGGAGACACAGAATCGGAAACAGGCTCCAGGCTCTGAGCCATCAGCCCAGAGCCCGACGCGGGGCTCGAACTCCCGGACCGCGAGATCGTGACCTGGCTGAAGTCGGACGCTTAACCGACTGCGCCACCCAGGCGCCCCTGGTCAGTGTCTTTAATTTTAACCATTCAGGTGGGTGTATAGGAATATCTTGTTCAGAGTACAATGTACATTTTTCTAACAAATAATTATGTTGACTTTTATGTGCGTATTTGCAACTCATTGGGATAGCATCTATTTAAATCATTTGCTCATTTTTGACTTTTTTTTCATTTTGTTTGATTATGTTTTTAAATGTATGTATTTATTTTGAGAGAAAGAGAGATGAGCACCAGCAGGGGAGGGGCAGAGGGAGAGGAAGAGAGAGAATCCTAAGCAGGATCCATGCTGAGTGCAGAGCCCTATACGGGG
Source organism: Puma concolor (assembly GCF_028749965.1). NCBI lineage: Eukaryota > Metazoa > Chordata > Mammalia > Carnivora > Felidae > Puma > Puma concolor. The sequence goes on along the minus strand of NC_141674.1, from coordinate 146,887,302 downwards.
CTCGATCTTACCACTGTATGATCACGACCTGAGCTGAAATTAAGAGTCAGGTACTTGGCTGACTGAGCTACCTAGGTGCCCCAAATTTTTGTTCATTTTAAAAATGAAGTTGTTGGGGCGCCTGGGTGGCGCAGTCGGTTAAGCGTCCGACTTCAGCCAGGTCACGATCTCGCGGTCCGGGAGTTCGAGCCCCGCGTCAGGCTCTGGGCTGATGGCTCAGAGCCTGGAGCCTGTTTCCAATTCTGTGTCTCCCTCTCTCTCTGCCCCTCCCCCATTCATGCTCTGTCTCTCTCTGTCCCAAAAATAAATAAACGTTGAAAAAAAAAATTTTAAAAAAAATAAAAAAAATAAAAAAATAAAAATGAAGTTGTTTGCCTTCCTAATACAGAATTTTAAGAAGGCTTCACATATTCTGGATTGAAGTCTCTCTCTCTCTCTCTCTCTCTCTCTCTCTCTCTCTTTTTTAAGAGAGTAAGTTTATTTATTTTTTAAAAAATGTTGGTTCAAGTCCAGTGTATCAATTTTGTTTTTTCTTGTATGGATTCAGCTTTTGGAATAATGTCTAGGAAACCATAGTTGCCCTGAGGTTATGAAGATTTTCTCCTCTCTTCCCTTCTGTTCGTTTTATAGATTCAGCTTTACATTTAGATCTGTGATCCATTTCAGGTTAGTTTTTGCAAGTGGTGTATGGAAAGGTAAAGTTTTATTTATTTTATATATAAATATCCAATCATTCCAGAACTATTTTTTAGAAGGCTACTTTTGTCCCTTGAGTTACCTTGGCACAGTTGATTCCATTGACTTACCTGTCTATTCTTTTATCAGTGCCACATTGATTACTATAGCTTAATTGTAGGTCTTGATATAGGATAGAGTAAGTCCTCCAACTTTGTCCTTTTTCAAAATTATTTTGGTTATCTTAAGTCTTTTCATTTCCAAGAAATTTTAGAATCAGCTTGTAATTTCCACCAAAAGCCCTGCTTGGATTTTGATTGAGATTGCATTGAAATCTATAAATCGATTTGTTTAGATTTTCTTTCTTTCCTTTCAGCAAAATCTTGTAGTTTTCAGTGCATAAGTATTATACATATCTAGTTAAATTTATCCCCAAATATTTAATCTAATGACATTTACCAAATCCAATTGTGTGTTTTTAATATATAGGAATAACATTAATTTTTTATATTGGCCTTGTTTGTATCTTATGACCTTGCTAATCTCATTTTTTACTGAACAAGGAATGTAGAAGAGGGATTTCAAGATTGGTTAATTCAGTATTATGTTATATGATTAAAGATCTGGATATTTTTCATAGCTGAGCTCTGCCGTCCTCATTATGTTAGCTTTTGACTTCAGATTTATGTTGTCATAGCCATAAAATGACTGTGAAACCTCTAATTCTCACCCCAAAACACACAAAATCAAAGCCTACAGGAGAAAATCTTCTTCTGGTGTCTCTTTATAAGAGATTTACCAAATATTTTCTTCTCCTAAGGCTTTTCCACCAGAATTCCATTGCAAGCTCATTCTTGAACAACAGTGGTCAAGGAGACCAGATTCACCATGACTGGCTCTCAATTTGAATCAAGACTCATCCATGGATCTAGTAAAATGCCCAGCCTCCTTTAAGGGGACTGCCCTCCTTTAAGGGCATATGACTGCCCCATACCCAACAAAATGAAAGGTTTTGTTTGTTTGTTTGTTTGTTTTCACAAAGAATGGAAGTGAATGGCTAATGGGCAATCAGAAAGAAAGTTTTTCAGGTCTCTCATAACTTTAAGAATGATTTTATGTTACTTGGCAACAAAATGATAAAAAATAGTTATTTTGAACTTGACTTACATACATCAGTGTTTTGAGACAGACATATGGGATATTATCCATATTCAGTCATGATAGTTCTACATTAGATCTCAATAGACAAGTCAATGAAACAGCAAGTCAAGTGCAGGCCTATGGCAACTACACACAGAAGGTAAAAAAAGCCTTTACTCCTCTGTGATAAGCTATTCTATTTAAGATTTTTCTCATTTATAAACCTAAGTTTAGTCTTATTTGAGTGAAACAATAGCAAAGGAAAAGCCGTGATTCATGTTATTTTTGGGTATTATAAATAATGGCAAAAATGACTGAGAGTATATCTACAATCTTAAAAAAAAAAAAAAAAAGAAAAAAAAAGACATTAAGGTAACCAAAAAGAAACTGGCCAAATAACACCCATGAAAAGAATGTAGAATAACAAAGCATTGGAAAATTGTTCATTGATCTCTTAAAATAGATATATGTGAAAGTGCTGAGTCTCCAAAGGGCCTACTTAATTAAACATAAATTCAAAATAAGCACTGAAGTGAGAATTCAGACAGTTTTTTCAGTTTTCTTACTACAAAGCACCGTCTTTTTGTGTATGCGATTCTATTCATTGAACCCCCTCCTTCCTAAAAATATCTTATGTACAAAAACCTTTAGTATAGCATTCCAGATTTAAATGTTAAACTTTAAATTTGAAAGTTAAGATTCTAACAGCATTATTAACAAATTCAACCATTTTGTGTTCAACTGGGAAATCCTTACATTTCTGCATGATAGTAACTTTAGAAAATTTTATTTTCTGATATCATATATGTAAGACATTTTAGTACACACAGGTACACAGTGTGTGTGTGTGTGTGTGTGTGTGTGTGTGTGTGTTTATTATATTGTAACCTCAGTGAGCACCCTGCAGAGTATAAATTCTGGCACACACACAAAATCTGAATATTAAAACATTTTAGCTTCTTAGGATTTGGGATGTGTCTTTGGAAGCAGTCTTTGGAAGCATTCACCCACAGGTGGCTGGGGCAGAGCCATGGATGGCAGTCTCACCAGCTCTTCCGCCCAGTGTCTCCCAAGGGCCAGGGCTGAAGGAGCATGGGGACAACGTCACTACTTTGGAACGTGTATGCTGATAGACTCTTGATCTACCCAAGTCTTTTAACCCAGTAAACACTATACATATACTATCCTGGAGTGAACAAAGGCAGGGGGGTGAGGCCAGGGTATCTGGGTCCAAATGGCATCAGAGTGTTCCAGGACACTTGGGGGGGGGGCAGAGGGAGAGCTTTAGGACTGAATAGAAATTCTGGAAGCTATAAACTCTGTTCCCAAAAAAAGGGAGGTGAGGGTTGAAGTTATTAACCAGAACATGAGAAGTTCGTATCTTTCTAATCCTTTCTCAGATTATCACCCATTACATAGCTTTTCAATTTTCAGAGTAAAATATATACTCCATTAAATGAAAATTCTAGAGGGTGAAATTCTCTTTCTAAGAACAACTTGTGCTTTATTATTCTTCACATCAGAGAGTTTGGGAGCACATAGTCAGCACAAGATGCTGTGGAAGATAATGGGGATAAAATGATGAGTGGGACAGATTTTATTCTCTCCACTCTCCCTACCTACCCTGACTCTTTCCCTGCAGCTTGTAAATATGCACAATTTCCTCCTCCTTAAAATGAAAAACCTCTCAAAACAATAGAAATGAAACTACACTGACTCCGCAATGCCCTTGGGCTACGGATCTCTGTCCCAATTAGCTGTAAGAAAGCGCCTCTACCTTCACCATCCCAATTTATTTACCTCTCCACTAACTGTTCTTGCAAAAATGTGGAGTCATTTTCCAATCGCTACATCTAATGTTGTCTTTTTAGTTTTCCTTTAATTTGCTTATTTGAAGTGATAGACATGTCTGACTACTCTTTGTGCAACTCTTGACCTCCTTGGTTTCTGTGACTCCATTTTTCTTTTTAGGTCATAGATTTCTGTGTACTCTTTTTCTAGTTTTTGTTCTTTGAAACTTAATGGCTTCATCAAGTGATCTGATGTCTGTCTTTCACACAGGGCTATAAGCATCATCTGTATGCTAATGTCCTTGTTTCTATGTATCTACCCAGATACCTTTCGTTTCTGCATGATAGTAACCCAATGTGCTGGACATTGACAGCTGGAAATCTTAGTAACAACTGAAACCCAAATGTCTTTTAGAATGTAACTAAATTCACCCAAATGAACTCACTGTATTACTCCTACTCCAAACCTCCTCTTTTTGTTTGTGACCAATATATCTGTTAATGACAGGACTCACTTGCCCAAAAGTTGGGAATCAACTTTAACTTTTACCTCATCCCATTAGCTTTTTCAATCACCAAATCTAACAGAAACAGCCTTTTAACATAATGGTTTCCTGTTGATGTTGAATGTAGACTGCTTTTGTTGAAATCTTGGTTGTATTATCTCTATCTTTTGCAAGTTACTTAACCTCTCTGTGCTGATCTCCTCTTTAATATATGGATGATAACATGTGGAGAAACCATGTAAAGACAGATACCGATCTGATAATATAAATTAGCCAAGGGGGTGGAAATGAAGGGACGGTGATGGAAAGGACTATTAGCTTTTTCTTGATGTAGATATTTTTTCAATACTCGAAAAGAGTATGTTTATTTTGTAATTTAAGCAATTAATGAAGAAAAATTGAAAACAAAATTATTTAACTGGAAGGCCCTAAATCCAACAATCATCGTTTAAATCTCCAAAACCATTATTCTCAATGGCGATGATCAGAGTATCACACTCTCCTAATCTCCTGATTACTGATAACCGTTGTCAATGGTAAGAGCTTCCTAAATCTCTCATTGGTACATATTGGTCATGTGTCCTTTACCTTAGTTCTCCTGAAGTCAGGAACAGTTTAACAGTGTTAAGCAATATTTGAGATCTGCCTGAAGCATATTGAGTGCTAAATATAGTGAGGATTAAAATTCCTCTATTAATTTCGGCTTCAGAGAAGTCTCTGAAATAACATGTTTTGCAGAAATCCTAAGAAAAGGGTATTTCTTAAAGTTTTAATCATTTAGGATTCTGTCTTTAAACATATGTATTTGCGAATTCGCACAGCAAATGTATTATAACTCTGGATATTAGCAAATGAGAAGATAGCAAGGCATAAGGAAAGAGCCGCACAGATATTAATGACAATTATAACAGCTCAACTGAATACATTAAGTAATACAATGCCCTATAGTGAATGTTTCTCTGCCAATAATGTTTATCATATTCAAATGGAACTTTCTTCTGCTTTGACCCTTTTTATAGCTTTATTACACAAAGTGTTAGCCTATATTAACCACTTACTAGATAAATATAGGAAAACTGCCTGTCACTTATCGGTTTATCCATTGTCATCTCAAATAGGGCTGAGTGGTCTGATTTCAAAGTGACAGCTGGTGGTGTCTCTTCCTGATACATGCTAATCCAGTTTTTATTATGGAAAAACTGCCTGTGCTTTCAGACAGCGAAAGGGAGTTACTAAATGTAATCACTAAGGAGGAACCTTGGGATCGCAAACATAAAAGACTAAAATGAACAGTTTTCTCATTACAGAATGGTTTCCTGATTAAATACAGATTAAGGGCAGGGAGAAATCATTTAGAGACCTAAATAGCATTCTCCGTTGTGTATATACACACAGAAGCACAGATACACACATCTTTAAATGGATACGGGTATAGAAGTGGTGCACATAAAAATAGGTATAGCATCAGCATAACGTCGTATATAGTGCTTTATGCCGTCACAGACTTTACTCTCCTTAATAAACTCATGAAATAATTTAAGAGTGTGTGGATCAATACCCATTCTTCAAGCTTGCTTTTTTTGAGTGGGGGCGTAAAAGACGCTATGGCCATTGGAACAAAGTGTGACTTTTACAAAGACCACTGCTATGATTTTATTGTATCACTGTAGTGTAGACTGACTTTATTCCAGGGGAATGGAAGACTTCCATGACTGTTCCCTACAGAGGAAACGAAACGCTGGGAGAAAGCTATCACAAAAGACTTGGTGGCTAGTGCATCATAGCTGCATGATTGAGCGGACAGAAATGAGAATATTTAGTGCATATCCAGGCAGGCCTACCTTCCTCATACTCTACTTTGGGATCTTGATGCCATTTGTACTCTATAATAAACAGCTCTTTCGAATTTTAACTCCTAGCTGTCAATTGAAAAGGCCACCTAGCTATTTCATTATGCCCTAATTAATAATACACTTCAATAAAAATAATATCTTTACTCCATAATTTATCAGTGTGCTGAATATCTTGCCCAGTACTTATTGCCGGAATAAAACGAGCATCCTATTTGTGAGAGGACAGAGAAGCTGCTTAATTGACAGAAGAGAGTGAAATCTAGAAGCAATGAGCTCCTTTCTTCAATCTCTATAGTTGTGGCCTTAATTATTTTGGACCTCAAATTGCAAATACAAACAACTGTGCTGGAGTTAGGTAGTTATGCCAACGGATGACCAGTTGCCAGCGCAATTAGCCATCTGACCTCATTTTGAAAATATAAGTGCTCACAGTTTCTATATCCTTGGTGCAGTTTGTGCCCACACATAATTCTGGGTGCAGAAATTGGCACAAAGGGCACAAGTCAAAGGTCTAGTGGGAAACTCTTTCAAAATCCAGCTGTCAGTGTCAACACACTCTTTTTTAGCCAGTCTGTAAATTCGGAAAGCACAAATAATCATGGCCAGAAACAAAGATTCATTCGAGAAGGCAAAACTCCTCCTGCCTGAAAGGGGGTGTCTTAGTCTGTTTGGGCTACCGAAAGAAAATACCAGAGACTGAGTAACTTGTAAACAGCAGGTGCTTCCTTCTTACAGTGCTGAAGGCCGGGAAGTCTGAGATCAAGGCACCGGCAGATTTTGTGCCTAGTGAGGACCCACTTCCTTGGTCATAGATACCACTTTCTTGCTCTGTCCTGGCTTGGTGGAAAGGACTACCTAGCTCACTGGAATCTATTTTATGAGGCCACAAGTCCCAATCCTTTATTACCTAATCACTTCTCAAAAACCTCATGTCCCAATTCCATTACCTGAGGGTCAGAATTTAAACCTGAATTTGGGAAGGTGGGGCACAAATATTCAGACCATAGAAGAATAAAGGTGGTTATAATTCTAAGTTCAAAGAAATATTAGTTGGGGTGCTTGGCTGTCTCATTTGGCAGAGCATGTGACTCAACCCCAGGGTCCTGAGTTCAAGCCTCCCATTGGGCATAGAGCTCATTAAAAAAAAAAAAAAAAGAGGGGCGCCTGGGTGGCGCAGTCGGTTAAGCGTCCGACTTCAGCCAGGTCACGATCTCGCGGTCTGTGAGTTCGAGCCCCGCGTCAGGCTCTGGGCTGATGGCTCAGAGCCTGGAGCCTGTTTCCGATTCTGTGTCTCCCTCTCTCTCTGCCCCTCCCCCGTTCATGCTCTGTCTCTCTCTGTCCCAAAAATAAATAAACGTTGAAAAAAAAAATTAAAAAAAAAAAAAAAAGAAAAAGTATTAGTCAAACGGTAGACAATGGATTCTCTAAATGGTCATTTCTTCTGTATATTTGATAACTTTTCATCAATCGTAACTAAGGAGAGCAAGACTTCAGAGACCCCTGTATCAATGCTCTATGATCAAAACCATTAGATGCTTTTCAAATATTGCCACTTTAACTGATCTATTAATTAAAGGAGGACTGGCAATAAAACTCCCTGTCCATTAACAATGATGAGAGGCTATGTTGTTGTTGTAAAAATTAGCTTTTTAATCTTTAATAGAAATAATGATGTTTGGCACCCATTTTATGTTTGTATTCTGCAGGGATCAAAAGTAATACTAATGCCAGAAATAGAGAAAAAAGGAAACATAACATGCATAAAATTATATACCTACTGCCCCACATTGATTCAGTTACGCTGTTGTAAAAGACTCAAGTGAGAGTTAATGATTCTATTTTGAGAATGTTGATACTATGTTCATGACAATAATGTATGAGATAATAAAACAAAATAATGAGGTTTCCCTTCCAAATGCCCCATATTTTTGTTCTAACATTTGTAGACTATTGTCAGAATAATGAAACTAGTTAACACAGTGGAAAATATGTCAAAATTAAATTCATATTTAGAAACAGGGAAGAAAGAAACCAAGGATAGAATTGTAGAAATAGAAAATTAGTTTAAAGGATAAAAATAATGCTTTACAGAGTTTCTGATTTAAAATATCCTTGTATCTATCGATCATTTAAGAAGTATCTTATTTTGTTTGGATAGATTGGCCTGACCTTGTATGGACATCATCTACAATTCTGGACAAAGAATTGGAAGAACTAAATTCTAGTCCCTAGAGCAAAGTTCTTTATTATTATTATTTTTTAATTTTTTATTCATTTACTTTTTAATTTACATCCAAGTTAGTTAGCATATAGTGCAATAATGATTTCAGGAGTAGAATCCAGTGATTCATCCCCTGCATATACCCAGTGCTCATCCCAACAAATGTCTTACTTAATGCCCCCTGCCCATTTAGCCAATCCCCCCCACCCATGACCTCTCCAGTAAACTTCAGTTTGTTCTCTATATTTAAGAGTCTCTTATGTTTTGTCCCCCTCCCTGTTTTCATATTGGTTTTCTTCCCTTCCCTATGATCATCTGTTTTATATCTTAAATTCCACATGTGAGTGGTCATATGGTATTTGCCTTTCTCTAACTGACTGACTTCGCTTTGCATAATACCCTCTAGTTCCATCCATGTTGTTGCAAATGGCAAGATTTCATTCTTTTTGATTGCTAAGTAATACTCCATTGTGTGTGTGTGTGTGTGTGTGTGTGTGTGTGTGTGTGTGTGTTACATCTTCTTTATCCATTCATCCATCGATGACATTTGGGTTCTTTCCATACTTTGGCTACTGTCGATAATTCTGCTATAAACATTGGAGTGCATGTGCCCCTTTGAAACAGCACACTTGTATCTTTTGCATAAATTTCTAGTAGTGCTATTGCTGGGCCATAGGGTAGTTCTACTTTTAATTTTTTGAGGAACCTCCATACTGTTTTCAGAATGGTTGCATAAGTTTGCATTCCCACCAGCAGTGCAAAAGGGTTCCTCTTTTTCCGCATCCTCACCAACATCTGTCATTGCCTGTGTGTTCATTTTATGCCATTCTGACAGGTGTGAGGTGGTATCTCATTGTGGTTTTAATTTGTATTTCCCCCATGATGAGTGATATTGGGCATTTTTTCATGTGTCTGTTAGCCGTCTGGATGTCTTCTTTGGAAAAGTGTCTATTTATGTCCTTTGCCCATTTCTTCACTGTATTATTTGTTTTCTGGGTGTTGCATTTGATCAGTTCTTTATAGATTTTGGATACTATAACCCTTTATCTGATATGTCATTTGCAATATCTTCTCCCATTCTGTCAGTTGCCTTTTAGTTTTTGCTGATTGTTTCCTTTGATTTGCAGAAGTTTTTATCTTGATGAGGTCCCAACAGTTCATTTTTGCTTTTGTTTCCCTTGCCTCTGGAGACATATTAAATAAGAAGTTGCTTCAGCTGAGGTCGAAGAGGTTTTGCCTGCTTTCTCCTCTAGGATTTTGATGGCTTCTTGTCTTATGTTTAGGTCTTTCATCCATTTTGAGTTTATTTTTGTGTATGGTGTAAGAAAGTGGTCCAGGTTCATTCTTCTGCATGTCTGTCCAGTTTTCCCAGCACCATTTGCTGAAGACACTGTCTTTATTCCATTGGATATTCTTTCCTGCTTTGTCAAAGATTAGTCAGCCATACATTTGTGGGTCAATTTCTGGGTTCTCTATTCTGTTCCGTTGATCTGTGTGTCTGATTTTTGTGCCAGTACCACACTTGATGATGATTACAGCTTTGTAAGAAGTCTGGAATTGTGATGCCTCCAGCTTTGGTTTCTTTTTCAGGATTGCTTTGGCTATTTTGGGTCTTTTTATACACCAACAATGAAGCAGCAGAAAGAGAAATCAAGGAATCGCTCCCATTTACAATTGCACCAAAAACCATAAAATACCTAGGCATAAACCTAACTAAAGAGGTGAAAAATCTACACACTGAAAGCCACAAAAAGCTCATGAAAGAAACTGAAGAAGATATACACACGCATACAAAAAAGAAAAATATTAGATGCTCATGGATTAGAAGTACAAATATTGTTAAAATCTTGATATTACCCAAAGCAATCTATATATTCAATGCAATTCCTGTCAAAAGGACACCAGCATTTTTCACAGAGCTAGAACAAGCAATCCTAAAATTTTATGGAACCAGAAAAGACCTCGAGCAAAATTCTCAATGACCATGAACCTCAGTTACCTCAGTGGTAAAATAGATCTTACAACGATCATTTTTTTTTTCTTCTTCATAGCATGAATGAGATAACATTTGATAGATTAGTTTGTAATTTGCCAGTCATTTATTTTTGTATTTTTGCTAGTGATTTGTTATTGTTGTCTTTGACTTAAGCCTGCAGAAGTAGGAAAGTGCTGGTTAATAAAAGGCCTTGAAATCTAAACAACTCATTAACCCTCTTGGAGGTTCTATTTAAAAATGTATTCATAAAACTTAAAAAAAAAAAAAAAACAATTGCTGGGGGCACCTGGGTGGCTCAGTCTTTAAACATCCATGTCTTGATTTCAGCGTAGTAAGTCATGATCTTAAGGTTCCAGGAATTGAGCCCTGCAGTCAGGTTCTATTCTGATAGCACAGATCCATCTTGGGATTCTTTCTTTCCCTCTCTCTCTGCCTCTCCCCAGAACTCTCTCTCTCTCTCTCTCTCTGTCTCCCAAAATAAATAAACATTTACAAAAATTGCTGGACATTTCTGCTTTGTGTCTTGTCATCACTCTAAACTCAAATGTCTTCTTTTCGTTTTATCTTCCCTGTCCCCGTTAATGAGTAGTATCTGGTCAGACTAAACTGAAGAATCCTCTAACCCTCTGTTTTCTTATCTGCCAATATCTAATCAGTTAAAAAGTCCAATTCTGGTTTATTTCAAAACCTCTTTCTTACGTGTTTTTTTTCTTCTCCAATTTTACTATTAATACTCAAGCTCAGGATTAGAATAGAATAGAGAGAGAAAGATATATGATTTCACTCATATGTGGAATTTGAGAAGCTCAACAGATAAACATAGGGGAGGGAAGGTAAAATAAGATAACACAGAGGGAGGCAAAACAAAAGAGACTTAAATACAGAGAATAAACTGAAGGTTTCTGGAGGGGAGGTGGGTGGGAGATGGGTTAAATGGGAGATGGGCATTAAGAAGGGCACTTTTGGGGATGAGCATTAGGTGTCATATGTAAGAGATGAATCCCCGGGATTCTACTCCTGAAGCCATGACAACACTGTATGTTAACTAACCTGAATTTAAACAAACAAGCAAACAAACAAAGAATAGATCAGTATTCTAAAAGGTTTTTTTTTATCCTTGATTTTTAATAAAGTACATAATCAATGTGAAACACTTAAACATTCAGAAGAAATAAACAAGTTACAAAATCCCAATGTTTTATCACCCAGAGTACACTGTTAGTATATTTGCACGAATAGCACTATTATATCTCCCTGATGAATTATCACATTGATTATAATTGGATGACCTTTCCCCAGCCCCCCAAATTGCTTTTGTCTTAAAGCCCAATTTGTCTCATACGAATATGTCATCCCAGCAGCTTTGGGTTAGTATTTCCTGGTTTTAGGTGTATCTTCTATAAAGAACATGGGGGCAGATTTTAAAAATCAAACCTTAGAAATTTTGTCTTCAAAGGAAAGTTTTATCTTTTTACATGTATTGGGATAACTCATATATATAAATTATGGTTCTATGAGTTTTACTGATAATATTCTGTCTTTACTATTTCTCTGCTAAATGCCTTATTGCATAATAGATTTTTTTTTTTTTTTTTGCCTCCTCCCCACCCCACAAAGCCTTGTCCCTCCACTCTTTTGAAAGTTATTCTTTCACTCTTACGGCCTTGGAGAGGTTACTAGTATTGTGTTTCAGCAGATACACCTTACCTTCTATGTCCCAAGGGCAAGTCTGTCTTCTTCAGACCAAATAATAATCAGCATATTTTAACTAAAACCTCTTCCTTACATTTGCATTTCCATGATAACAATTGTCTTGTATTTCAGTTTCATCCTATCTTTTATCCCACAAATGTAAGTTATTATCATTATAATTGTTTTATTTTACATTATAAATGTTTGTTGAATGAATAAATGCAGTAGAATTTTGACTCCACAGTCACGTTGAATATAAGTTGTGCTTTTGATTTCTTCTCATGGATGACTTTTTATTTTTCTGTGTAGATGTTTTGGGCATAAATAATGCCCGAATCTTCCTTGACCTGTTAGGTTTATTTTTTATTTTTAATTATTTTTAATTTTTTAAGTATATTTATTTATTTTGAGAGAGAGAGAGAGAGAGTAGGGGAAGGGCAGAGAGAAAGCAAGAGACAGAGAGAATTCCAAGCAGGCTCTGCAGTGCAGAGCCTGACGTGAGGCCCAAACTCATGAACCACGAGATCATGACCTGAGCCGAAATCAAGAGTAGGACACTCAACCCACTGAGCCACCCAGGTGCCCCATGTGCTATTTTTAGAATCATACAAAAAAATATCATGCTGAACCTAATTATTTTAGACTTTCTTTTTTTTTAATTTAATAATGCTCAGATTCAACTATATTGTTTCATGCCAATGTAGTTAAGTCATTTTAACAACTATATAATATTCTAATAAATTTATATGTCTATCCTTCTCTGATGAACATTTCTGATGACTTCTAAGTTTTTGCTATTGTGAACAATGCTTCTATGAACATCCTTATACCTGTCTTGTCTTCCTTTGTTTATATTATTTTTGAATTTAATTTTAAAATTTTACCTTATGGCTCAAGTATTTATCATTGTATCATTTTTGTAATTTTTATTTTTACAATTAAATTCTTACCCAATAGTCTGTCATATATTTCACTTGATAATGCCAGCTGTTATAATTTGTGGATAGTCTAAATTTTCTTCGCTATTAAGTGATTCTGTAGTGAACATCTTTGTACTTAGAATTTTTCCTCTGTGGGAGGATTCTGTTATGATGCATATGAATTACTGGCATCGAGATGGAGATTACAAATAATACACATATGCTAAGATTATATTCTAAGAGTATATGATATAAATGGTACGGTCTCCACTGTACTATTAGAATGTCCCTTTGTCAGCTGTTATGACAATGGTGACACTACGGTATTGAAACCATAATGACATCTAATACAATGCAGTTGTAATATTTTGCTTTGAATCAACTCTGGATGAATTCAGTTTGGAGGCAGTAAGTACTATTAATCCAACAAATGCTGAATGGAATTCAATTTGAAACACTAAGCTTCCCTAAATAAAAGTATATAGCTTGTGAGTTGGAAATGGCTCAAAGTTCTTTAGAGCACACCTAATTTAAGTGCTTATTTGACTTAAGATCTGTGTATGCATGCTGTAAAAGGGATGTATAATTAACTTGATTTAGAATCACATATACTAGGATAGATAGGGCCATGAACAACGATTTTTTGCTAACTTTAAAAGCCCTGACTCTTCATTTCATCTCATTGACTCACTTTCCTCTCGGCAACACCTTGTCACTATTTCAAAGCATATCAGAGAGAACTACCAACGTATTCTACTTATTTAACACCTTCATTCCTAACCTTCATTCTTAACTAAGTCACAAATTGACAGAACTGCTCCATCTGTCTTAGATATTTGTAATGGCATCATGCTTACTATAAAATTACAGCTTCCCTTACAGATAATTAGTTAGTTTATCCTATCCAATTGCCACTATTCAGAACTGGAGGGATGTTATTTCCTAAACTTTACTAGAGACTGTATAGACACAATAACAAAAGAGAGGAAAATGAAGAAGATGGTCAGAGCAACAATGTAGATTTCCTTTCCAAAGTCTTCCTTGGGAAAAGTTTGTATTAGTTCTGGATCACTCCGTGCCCATGCTGGTCAAAGGCCATATGGTGGTTAAAAACCTTAGATACCTTTTATAGATATCTTACTTCTGGAGTTAGCCACGTTCCTAGTTAAAGAATTAAACTCTCCTATATCTGGAAACTATTTCTTAAAAAAACTATCAATTTTATATTGTGGAAACTATCACAATTTTATATTGTGGAAACTATCAACTATCAATTTTATATTGTGTAAAAAATTTAGGGGTAAACTACAAAGATATAATAAAACTAGCATAGATCATATTCAAACCACTTTATATCAAAATTCTTATAAATCGGAAATTGTCTACTAAGAGAGGCAAACTGTTTAAAATCTGTCACCATGTAATAAAATACATAACTGCATATGGATAAAAAGCATAGAGCACTGTAGTGATGTGTACCTTGCAACCATTTTTCTTCTATTAAAATGGCAAATGTAAAATTTTCGTGTTAAAGAGAAATTTCAAATTTTTAGGAATAATTTTATAAATCACATATTTTAATCATTTACAATGTGGAAAAAATTAGGTAGGTTGAAAATAAAAATTTCACAATAATGACATTCAATACTACATGTAAAATACTTGAATAAAATAGTTATTAGCATTATTACAAATACTATATTTTGTTCTCAGCACAACACATATCTTTGCATAATTATAATTCTGCTGAAAAGCAGGAACCAAGTTGCACAACCTCAGTTTACGGAAATACAGCAAGAAAATTATTAACATAAATAAAGCTGTCAGTAATGTGTCATGCAGTTAGAGAGATGAAAGCTAAGGTTAAGAAATTTTTTAGTGTCTGAAGCATTTTTTTTAAATGAGAATAATTATTAAAGTTGTGAGCAATTTTATACAACCTGAGCACAATCTGAGACTCAAGATTAATTGAAAAGTTATGTACCTTACAGCATTGTTTTCAACGTAGAAATATTCTCAGTATGGTGAAATGAAATGGCAAATTTTTAAATGGGTTAAATATGAAATAGTAGAAAGTGAAAAATTGAAACAGGGAACCCCTTCATTGTTCATACGACTCCAAATCTGCACACATGTTCTTATCATTGTGGTGGGCAATTATGCCATTTCAACAATTCCTGATAATATTCTCATTTGGTGTATTTAAGTCAACACCTTAATATTATTTGAGCATAATTTTGATGGTATCATACAAAATGATTTTAGGTTAGATTTGGGTAGAAAATAGCCAGGGCCCATTTGGCTGCTACTTCTCTTGGAAGAGAAAAAAAATAAAAGCTTTATCTTAATTAAAGTTTAATTAAGGATCACGTTTGGCAGTACTTTTCACACCGATCTACACCAGCAGATTTTCTAGGGCTTAACTTTATCGTGCAGAAAATCCTCTTTTATTACTCCCAACCTGTTGTAAAAGCTGTTGGCACAGAGCGGTGGTTGCTTCATTCAGACGCCTTGTTTGCCACTGGAAATATCCCAAGTCTCTAGAGATAGCACCACAGTGGTTCAATTTAATATCTGTCCTATCACTACAAGACTCCAGCTCATTATTAATGATACTATTCATTAATTTCTTGTTGGGCTGATGTTGTTATTTATTAAAATATTAAAGAATGCCCCTGGGATACATGCATAATGAGGGACACCTCAGTTTCATGAGCGGCACCAGCTGAAGGAATGAATGAACACACCACAGATTTACCCACCCTGTGCCACACTATTCCTCCCTCATTAGTCCTGCTACATCTCTGAGTGACACTGTAAATTCATTTTGTGCTCTGTCCAATCAGAGCTTAATACAAATGCAGGGCCCTTTTTTTAATGAGCCATTCCTATGCAAAATGAATTGACTAGTGTCTAACTCATCTAATCTGCCTGTATTTTGGGGAAGAACTAAATTGCCTGTATTTATATAGGAGATAAATAAAAGTTGACAGATTTTTTTCCTTTTCAGTCCTGCATTTGGAAAATTTCAACATAATAAATTCTCCATCTTAAGAACCTGCCACCTTAGTTAACTAAATCCCAGCATGACATTTAAACATGTGATCGTCGTATTTAAAAAAGCCTAAACAAGCAGTTTGTACACGGCAGTGGTCATTTGATGTGTGTTTGCACATGCATTCAGGTGCAGCCTACAGAAATTCTAAGGATGCTTGATGTATTTGCTCACCCTTTTAATACATGGGTATTTCAAGACATCCTTTGAGTGTGCGCAAATGTGTACGGTAATAGAAAAGAGGAAATACGTGAAATGTTATAACCATTTTCAATGATTTGGGGAATAAATAATATTAAAATATTTTGATTAGAGAAGAAAAATCTTATTATTTGATTCTCTTGCTGGTCACTGAATGCACAGAGTGAAATCTGCATAACAATTGAGGTAGCATCTGAAGGTAAAGTTTTAATTTGTTCTATAAGGTTGTTATTTTCTCTCCTGTGCAAATAATTACTCTGGTGAAGAAATACCACACTGTTTTGAGGGGATTAACTGGGCATAATTGCAGCCTGTTTTGATCCCTCTTTTAATAATGGATTCTTTCAATCTATATCTAGTACAGCAGCTTTGTAGGGATAGTTTAAAAGCTTTTATAGATGCCTATGCAATCTATATAACGTAAATTTATACCTGTTTGTTTCTGACTAAAATAAAGGCATTACACTTGGATAGTCGCATCAAAGGTGCATATTGCAAATCTTAACCCATCTTTGCCTAAAACAGTGAATTGTGGCAGTTTTAATCCCATCCCATAGTTTATATTTCAATATGCATACTTTCTAGGTCATATTCTGTTCAAAGTAGAGTTAATTGTCTGTTTTATTTGGAAATATTAAGTCGTTTCAGGAAATAATTTTCCCTGGCCAATGTTTAGGTGTTCAAAAATCATTTGCAAAAATAAAGTATGATGAATCAGCTGCAAAATATTGCATTTGTCTAAATTTGTGAATCTTGAACTGTTAGTGACGTGTGTTCAGTATTGAAGTACATTTGCTTCACAACAGTGGCTTAGAAGTTACTGATTTTTGGCCATATTTTTTTTTCCAAATCCTGATCAAGATATGTTTTAATTTATTGGTATTGGTCATGTTCACGAAGAGTGCAGAGTTTATTTTCTTCAAAGCAAAGTAAATCATAATGACCAAATGTGTTTGGTTCTCATAACCACAAATCAAAAATGATTTGAGGACACCTCAGTCCTGAAAAAACAGAAATAAGAGATGCATCGTATTAAATAAAAATAGAGGTTGGGAAGATGGAGATTGAGAGAGGCAATGATCAGATTTAACAAAACCATGAGAATGCAAGGAGGAAGTGCTGCTTTATTGTTATTATTTTACATGATTTCTGATAAATGAAACTGAGGTGATTTTGGAAGGATGTTTTACATCAAAGCAAATGATAATAAAATAGAAAACAATGTTTATTACCGTAATTCCTCTTAGGAAGTCAGCTGCATTCTTTTTGGAGGCAAATGCTTCCATAAACACCTTTGGGGTGGCAGATAAAACAAAGAGGGTCTCAGGTGAGGGAAGAAACCTTCCTAGAGAGATCTAAGTTGGAAGATAGTAGTAGGGAGGGGGGAAACGTGTTTGTTTCTTTGAGGAGAGAGCTGGCGGGCAAACGTGATAGAAAGGCTGGCTGCCAGGTGGCTATGCTTTGCGCCTGTCCTCTCAAGCTTGGTAGAGCCCACTAAAATCAATAATCATGCTTGGTGGCCGGGGATTTTAGAGTAGACTCAGTGAAAAGCTCCTCAGACAATGGTGTCATAGTTAGGCAGATGTGGAAATGCTGAGGTCGAGAGGAAATGTGGCACCCTGGGTTGGACCAAAAGTAACAAATTAGTTTTGGGATGGGAGGCTCTCAGCCAACAGCAGGACAACACACACATTTCTACGTGTAGAGCTCGAAGGACTCAGTCCCATAGATATTTTTCAGCCCAACAAGACCTCTTATTTACAGATAATGAAAAACACACTAGGAAGTCCAATGGCACACCTAGTTACACGCTAATTAGTATAGTTAGTGTAACTTCCACCCTACTATGTTTGCCTAGGATGGTTTCACGCTTGTAATGGTAAGAAATAGTATAGGATGAAACGATACAGTGTAGAAGGTCTGGGGTAAGATTATGCATAAACATATATATATATAGTAGGCAACACAGTTTGGGACAACGCGATTCCAGGATTTACTTAAACAGGTGAGATTAACATAATAGGAAGTCCTTAGACATTATGACAAAAATTGCTTTGAATCATTGTCAGAGAAAAATACTTTGTATGTATCGAGCAGTGGTACGATAATCTTTGATTCTTATGCCTCTTTGATTACTTTATGCAGGAGAACACTCATTTACTGCACCACATATTTAAATTTTTGAAAGATTAAATGGTAAAGGCAAGGTTCTTCATGAGTTACAAGGCAAAGAAACATAACTTCTTCCTGAGATTACCTTTAAAATACAAAGTTAAGTGTCTACTTAGTGCCATATTATTATCATTAAGTGACTATAGTTAGATTTTGACAATCATGTCTTAGAATTCACAAAGTGAAATATCTTGATGTTTCTTTTTCAGTGTGATCTTAGTTTTTAGATTAAGGAGCAGGAGTGAAACGTACTGCTTGTTTAAGTTAACTAGTCAAAATTTTTCTTAACTTTCAGAGAGCCAATTTAATGTAAATATATAAATAAATATAAACAGAAAATATAAAAATAAAATGTAAAAAGAGAATATTCCACATGCCATTATTTAATGTCATTTTATATAGTCAAAAGAGACTACATTGACAACCAATATAGTCACATCAAATTGTGACCTTATTTGTGACAAAATGAGCTTATTGGACAGATCAAACTGTGAATTGTCTCTTCATCTCATGTTATTATATAATTTTTGGCAACCAGTCATTATTATTTTATTATCTTTCATTTATTAAGTTAGCATTTATATTCTCTAAAATGATTCATGGTACATAATAAAAACTGAAACCAAAGTATATTTTAGAACAATTTCTTTTCTAAATTCATGTTTTGACTCATATGTTTGATTTTTCAACTGCCAGGATGTTAAACTTAATAAAAGAATATCTTGAAGTTCTAGAATTGTTTGCTTTTAAAAATTTTTAAAGAGATTATATACATGTATATGTAAAAATGCTGCCCCTAAGCTGAGCCATGCTTTTTGCAAGCATCAACTTGTAGTGGATATGACCACTTCCATTTCCCAGAAAATAACCAAAAGACATAAAAATAATATTTGTGCCATAGCATTACAGAAGAGTATTGCCTTGCCAAGATCTGACTCCAAAGCTGGGGTCTGGTACCAAGAGTTCTGTCTCTGACCATTGCACCAAGCTGCTGGGTGTGGGAGGGTATGGTAGTCCATGATCACAACTTTGAACCTTAGGGATACAACTTAAACTCCATCAGCTCAGTCATTTCCTATAACCCATGAAGAGGTTGTTACTTTTTAATTATTTTTTCTTTATTACTTATGGGCATTCAAAGGGCATCAGTAATGAGCTTCTTAAACAATGTAAAGAAATGCTTTCTTTACTTAAACCTATGAATTTTAAGAAGTTTTCTGGGGTGCCTGGGTGGCGCAGTCGGTTAAGCATCCGACTTCAGCCAGGTCACGATATTGCGGTCCGTGAGTTCGAGCCCCGCGTCGGGCTCTGTGCTGATGGCTCAGAGTCTGGAGCCTGTTTCCGATTCTGTGTCTCCCTCTCTCTCTGACCCTCCCCCGTTCATGCTCTGTCTCTCTCTGTCCCCAAAATAAATAAAGGTTGAAAAAAAAAATTAATAAAACACCATGGGAAAATTTTAGGAAAAAAAAAAAAAAGAATTTTTCTATGACTTGGTGAACTAGTTTGTATTCACAATAGCCAGCCAATTTATTGCTTATTCTTTGTCATAAATCCTAATTAAGGAACATTAATCTCTTAGGAGTCTGTGAGATGGATGGGTAGATTAGAGAGGAAATACAAACAGACACACACACATATAAATATAAACAAGATTTTATACATATATGTGTGTATACACACACACACACACACACACACACTCACTCTTCAAATATGCTTACCCATCTCATTTTGAATCTTTACAATTATTTTTTGATTACAAGTAAGTTAGGTCCATTTCCGGTTAGGCTGTAGAAAGTTACAGCAAACTTACAATTCACCAACTAGAGAAAATCAGATAAACTACAATACCATATATGTGGAAGGGCAGGGGAAAGCTGTGGCTATAAGAAAACTAAAGGGACAACTTCCACAGAGGAATGAGTTTTCCTGGATAAATGGATATTTGGGGCTGTTATTTTTATTGGTTGCATTTGTCATATTGGGCACAAGTGAAATAATTGGGAAGAAGGTGGGTCTCCCTTAGCTGAGAAGAAAGAAGAAACTGGTGATATTTTTATGAGCATGCAGGCCAGTGTGACCTACAGGAATCTCAGGAATCCTAAACTCCCTTATGGTGCCCCCCACGCGCCCCCCCCCCCCCCCCGCCATGATCAGTTTTCCTTTAAGGATGTTGCTGGGGTAAGGGCCAGAGAGGCTGGGCTGGAAAGGCAGAGGTAAAACTTTTCCACAGAGTATGATACTTAGGAGACAGTCATTCTGGCAAAAATGACTAGCAATAAACACAAGAACATTCTTGTCCATTTTAACATGAAGTAAAATGATACTAAATAAAGCTGCAAACCAGTCTCAATACAGGAACACAATTCAGTTCTTGATTATATTAAAGCAATCAGCCTCACCCTACTTGCCTAATGAGGAGAGCATATTTTTGGAGAGGGGGGTATATGTATACGTGTGTGTGTGTGTGTGTGTGTGTGTGTGTGTGTATAATATATAATTATCTAACATTTTTAAAATACAGAATTTGTGGCACAAAATTAAATTATGAGTTAGGGGAAGCTGCAGAAAAAATTGACTCATAATGGAGAAAAAAATATTCAGTGGAAGCAAGGACACGGGATGGAAATGTTACAATAAGCAGACAAGTATTTTGAAATAGCTGTCATAAGTACATTATAGAAAATCTTTTAAAAAAGATGGAAAAATGAAGGAATGATGGAAAAATTCAAGAGTTTTAAAAGTAAAATAAAAGAACTTTCTGATATTCTAGGAGTGAAAGATACAACATTTGAAATGGCTTACAATAGCTGAATGCAGCAGACAAAATGCTCAAGAAATTAAAAAAGAAATTCAATCTGAAGCACAGAGAGAAAACAAAGAACTTAAAAATGGAGCAGAATGTGAGAGACACGTGGAACACTGTCAAATCATCTAACATATGTGAAATTAGAAACCCAAAAAAAGGAGGAAATAAAGAAGAGATCAGGAGCAATTTTGATGAGATAGTTACCAAGAATTTCTTTGAAACTAACATTAAAATTCAACGTACATATTTAAGAAGTTTAGCAAACCCTAAGTAAGATAAACACAAAGAAAGCCACACTTAGGCACATCGTAGTCAAATTTCTGAAAATCAAAGATAAACAGAACATCTTAAAAGCAGCCAGAGAAAAAAGATACAATATGCTCAGGGAGCAACCATAAGATTGAAGGCTGATTTCTAAATACAAACTATAGAAGCCAAAATTACAATGAAATAGCAGCTTTAAAGTTCTGGGGCAAATAATTGACAACTTTGAAACCACTCCAGATATTAATGGTCCATTGAAAACATCACTGAAAAATAAAACCAAATAAAGATATTTTAAGAAAATTTAAAAATGAGAGAATTCTTTGCTAAAAAGTCCACAGTATAAGAAAGAGTAAAGCACAATTTTCAGATTGAAAAGGAATACTTTAGGTAAAAGCATGGGCCTACAGGAAGAAATAGAGGAATATTTGGTTAAACATAAGAGAGCTTAAAAAATTGAAGAAATTATGTAAAACAACAAAATAATGATGTACTGTGGGGTGATAACGTATACAGATGTAAAATATAATAACCAACAGCACAAAATGCAAGAGGAGAGAACAAATAGAAATACGCTATTGCCAGATTCTTACATTATTCATGAAGTGATAAAATACTAATTTGATGTAGATTCTAATTAGTTAAAGATGCATATTGTAATCTCTAGAGTGGCTAATTAAAAATGCAAAAAGTTGTAACCAAAAGCCAGTAGAGGATTTAAAATGGAATTCCAAAAAATTATTGGTTAGCCCAAAAGAAAGCAACAAAAGGAGAAAAAAACAGCCAAGAATGAATGGGCAAATACAAGACAAATAGCAGAATAAATTAAAATTCACCTATACAAGTAATAACATCAAGTCTTGAAGAAAAAAAAAAAGCCTCATAGAAAGACTTTGTCAGGCAGTGTAAAATAAGTCCTAAATGCGAGTGTATATAATACATATATTAAGGCAAAAAAGATGGAAAGGCCTATATTTCACTGTATTTATAATGGATAAAGTAGATTTATGAAAGAGAATTTTCAGAGACGGCACAGGACATTGCAAAGTGGCCATGGAAAGCCTAATGAAACTAAATGCATACGCAACTCATCGCTTAATTACAGAATATAGAAAAGCAGAAGTGGATAAGTAAACAAACAAATTTTCAAAATAACTTGAGAATGGATAAAAAAACAAGACCCATCTATTTGCTGTCTACAAGAGACTCATTTTAGACCTGAGGACACCTGTAGATTGAGAGTGAGGGGATGGAGAACTATTTATCATGCTACTGGAAGCCAAAAGAAAGCTGGAGTAGCCATACTTATATCAGACAAACTAGACTTAAATTAAAGGCTGTAACAAGAGATGAAGAAGGACATTATATAATAGTGACAGGGTCTATCCATCAGGAAGAGCTAACAATTATAAATGTCTATGCGCCGAATACCGGAGCCCCCAAATATATAAAACAATTACTCATAAACATAAGCAACCTTATTGATAAGAATGTGGTAATTGCAGGGGACTTTAACACCCCACTTACAGAAATGGATAGATCATCTAGACACACGGTCAATAAAGAAACAAGGGCCCTGAAGGATACATTGGATCAGATGGACTTGACAGATATATTTAGAACTCTGCATCCCAAAGCAACAGAATATACTTTCTTCTCGAATGCACATGGAACATTCTCCAAGATAGATCATATACTGGGTCACAAAATAACTTGAGCTTATGCCTAACATAGTTTTTATTACATTATGTTTCATTATTACCTTTCTGACACCCAGTTTAAACAAACTTACAGATTTTGTCTTGTCTTGAGGACAGGAACTACATTCTTAACATTGTATTTACAATGCCCGATACAATAAATAATTTTTGAAAAATGAAATAATTAAGAATAAATAAAAGTATTTCTGAGTATCAATACACACACAGCAACAGTGTTATCGGAAATAATAGTTTCTTTGTCTTACCTTTTTAGTCTTTCCTTGTTCTCTTGAGCAGCAATATTTTTATTTATTTATTTATTTATTTTTTTAATTTTTTTTTCAACGTTTTTATTTATTTTTGGGACAGAGAGAGACAGAGCATGAACGGGGGAGGGTCAGAGAGAGAGGGAGACACAGAATCGGAAGCAGGCTCCAGGCTCTGAGCCATCAGCCCAGAGCCTGACGCGGGGCTGGAACTCACGGACCGCGAGATCGTGACCTGGCTGAAGTCGGACGCTTAACCGACTGCGCCACCCAGGCGCCCCGCAATATTTTTTTTAAATGGTAAAGATAGACATTTTTACAAAAATGACTCTGCAGAACATACACCTCAACCGTTTTTTATGATTTCTATTTGAACTAGTAATGTGCTGAGAAACATTATCCCTCCTCCTCCATCTGGTCAAATATTGATTGAGAGTTGGATATGTGCTACACATTGGCATGGCTGGGTGAGGGGATTAAAAATAAATCAGAAAAATTTGTGATCCCTTATGATATTATAATCAATAATCGATATAACACATGTATATCAATAACCTTCTTATAATGTAAATAATTAAATGTCATTAGGTATAAAGAAGTGCTATGGGAGTGCCGATAAAGGAGGGATCTAATTAATTACTTGGGTGTTGTGTGGTCAAGGAAAGCTTCGTTTAGAGATGTACATTTGACATGCCCCTTGCAGAATGAGTTGGATGTGGGCACCGTGAGATAAGGAGGAAGGACATTCACGGTGGAAGAACTGTTTGAACAAAAGCACAGAGATGGCAAAGCAAAATGTGGGAAAGGGAAGATTTTCAATTGCTTGGATTACAGGGTGCAGGGAGTTCCTTGAAAGGAAGGTTGGAACATGCAATTGATATTAGCGTTACCAGCCTGGATTTCATTATGCTTGTAGGTGCAGTTACTCTGCAGTTCCTAAAATCAAGTAACTTGTTGCAACCTCTCGCAAGTTAGATAGAGTATCTGTGCAGTCTGATTGTTGCTCCTTCTTAGTTTGTAGCTTCCCGAATAGATTCCCAAAAGTTCAAACTTAAAATTTGAAACATGACCTTCCAATAAAAGCAACTTGAGCAGAACTGGCTTTCAAGAAAAGCTCTAGCCTTTTGGATAGGCATTTCTTCCATTATTTCTGTGAATGCATGGTATTCTAAGAACATTTTCAAAATCACTTTTTTTTTTGTTTTTTTAATCTCAAGTGTACCTTGTAAAACCTATCCTGAGGGTTGCTGAGGACTCCGCAGTGTGAATAAAGTACTAATTCCCTTTTAAGGACTAGGCTGCTGGAAAGTGAATAAATTGTTAATGCTTTTTGACCCATTTGTTTCGCTATGTAAATTCTGGAGGAACTAGTTTTATAAGAAAAAGAAAAAAAATGTGATGATTATAATTGAATATTTTTGAACCACTATTGTTAAGGTCTCAGGGAATCTGTTGTGAGGGTTAATAACTCTTGGAGAGGGGATATTTTTATATCCTCTGCAACCTTCAGGACTGTGAAATGTTTCTAAGGGTAATTCTCTGGAAGTTAAAGTTGGGGTTATTAAGGTTCACTTAGCAGATAAAGTTTGCCACGATTTTCTGGGACTCTATGATAAGATGACAAGATTTTTCATTTATAAAACCAGGACAGAATACTAGAGGGCCATGAACCATGCTCTCCCTAGAGCATTTCCAGAATTTCTCCTTCATGTGGAGGCTGAGAAAAAATATCAGAGTGCTGAAGCTGATAAGTAACCACCTGGTTTATCTTTTTTCTAATTATTTCACAAATAGATTTGATGAAATTCATGAAAACAATAAAAATGTTATTAATTAACTTCAGGCCACAAGTGCAATTTCTATTTATGAAGATTTAGTGTTAATTTATATAGGAATACCTGGAATCAATATATACAATTTTTTGTAAGACTTCTAATGAAGGGGCGCCTGGGTGGCTTAGTTGGCTAAATGTCCTACGTTAGCTCAGGTCATGATCTCGCTGTTGATGAGTTCCAGCCCTACATCAGGCTCTGTGCTGAGAGCTTAGACCCTGGAGCCTGCTTTGGATTCTGTGTTTCCCCCTCTCTCTGCCCCTCCCCTGCTCATGCTCTCTCTCTCTCTCTCTCTCTCTCTCTCTCTCTCTCTCTCTCCCTCTCTCTCTCTCTCTCCCCCCCCTCTCTGTCTCTCAAAAATAAATAAACATTAAAAAAACTTAAAGGGGTGACTGGGTGGCTCAGTCGGTTAAGCATCCGACTTCAGCTCAGGTCATGATCTCGCGGTTAGTGAACTCGAGCCCCGCACAGCTCTCTGTGCTGACAGCTCGGAGCCTGGAACCTTCTTCAGATTCTGTATCTCCCCCTCTCTCTGCCCTGCCCCTGCTCGTTGTCTCTCTCTCCCTCAAAATAAATAAACATTAACATTTTTTTAATTAAAAAAAATAGACTTTCACTGGAGACAGATTTGTTTCTTAGATTGTGGTACACTCTTAAAAAGTGACTTGGGAAACCTGGAAGGCTCAGTCAGTTAAGTGTCTGACTCATGATTTTGGCTCAGGCTGTGATCCCAGGGTCATGGGATTGAGCCCCACGGCAGGATCTGTGCTGAGCCTGGAGCCTGTTTGAGATTTTCTCTCTCCCTCTGCCCCTTTCCCAGCTTGTACTATCTCTCTCTGAAATAATAAATAAACGGCTAAATAAACAAATAAATGGATAGATAAAACTGACTGAACTAAACTTTTACTCATCGGCTAACCAATCCAATGTTGGTTTTAAAGAGTCCCCTTAAGGTGCTGCATTTTCTCATGAATGGAATATAGGGTAGGTAGTGTGTTGTTTCCATTCAAGCTGAAGTATAAAAGTGAGATTAGACACAGTGATACTCTGATAAGAAAAATCACTATTAAAAAGATGCAAATTTTTCTACTTTTTGTTATTGAGGCACAATTTACATATAGTAAGATTTAGCCCTTTTATTGTACTCTTTTGTGAGTTTTCACAAACACATAGAGTTTTACAATCACAAACACATCTAGATACAGACGAGTTTCATCAACCCGCAAACTTCGCCCATGCCTCTTTCAGTCAACGCTCCTCCAACCCAGCCTCAGGCACCCATTCATCTGTTTTCTCCCCTTCCAGAATTTTCTACATATAAAATCATACGATATGTATTCTTTTTGCTTCTGGCTCTTTTTACACTTTGCTTCGTGCATTTGAGATTGGCCCAGGTTACCTTGTGTCTCCTCTGCTTTTACCTTTTCATTGATGAGTCACGTTCCACCGACCCTTTTGCGGTCTCTTGTTCAACTTCTTACTTTTCAGTGATTTTGAAGAAAGCCATCACAAATAGTTACATGCCAGCTTTTTCGTGAACATAAATTTTCCTTATGCGGAATTAATCCTACAAGTGAGAGGTCTGGGCTGTGTGCTAAGTATATGTTTAACTTGATCAGAAACTAACACTGTTTTCTAAAGGTCCTCTAGTGCTTTGCATTCCCACCAACGATGTCTGAGAGTTCCAGTTGCTCCGCCTGGAGAGTGTGAGAGGTCCACACTCTCACCAGTTCTTGGTCTTTTAAATTATTAGTGTTAATAGTATTAAAATGTTACCCATTATAATAGGTATGCAATGGCATTCCACTGTAATTTTAAATGGCATTTTTCTAATGACTAATGATGTTGAGAATCTTTTCGTACGCTTGGTTGCTCTATTTCTTTTTTTGGTGGAGTGTCTGTTAAAATCTTTTCCCCATTTGTCAATTGAGATGTTTATTTTCTTATTATTGAGTTTAAGAGTTCTTTATATATATGCTGAATAATCTATTTTATCAGATATGGGTTATGCAAATATTTTCTCCCAGTTTGTGTCTTATTGTTTTATTATCTTAACATTCTTCTGGAACTGAGAAATGCTTAATTTTTAAGAAGTCCAACTTGTTAGAATTTTTTTTATGAATTGGGAACACACAACTGCTAACTACATATTTTATGAAAGGAAAGTATATTGTAACTATTGTACTTTATTTTGTATACAAAGAAAATAGTATCTTGGTAATGCTAAATTTTGATGTTTGCAAGTAAACTTATTTTGGGTAGTTAGGGTGGAAGAATGTAGTATTTTTAAAAAATGACAAAATTATGTTAATTATACTGGAAGTTATTTTATTATTATTTATACAACTGACTGATTAATAGTATAATTTTGAATTTATTTGAAAATTTACGATCCTCGGATTCAATTAATTATTTCTTTTTTTTTTTTTTTAATTTTTTTCAACGTTTTTTTATTTATTTTTGGGACAGAGAGAGACAGAGCATGAACAGGGGAGGGGCAGAGCAAGAGGGAGACACAGAATCGGAAACAGTCTCCAGGCTCCGAGCCATCAGCCCAGAGGCCGACGTGGGGCTCGAACTCACGGACCGCGAGATCGTGACCTGGCTGAAGTCGGACGCTTAACCGACTGCGCCACCCAGGCACCCCTCAATTAATTATTTCCATCTTCTAGAAATTTTGTGTAATTTAATATTGGTTTTTGAATTCTAGGTATTGTAGATGCAATGAAAACATTGGAATACTATTTTGAATGTTTCAGTTCATAAAGATATTATCTAGTTGGGAGGTAGGTTAAAACTGGAAATATTTCTCTTTGTTTAGAATTTATTTTTCTTTTTTTTAAAAAAATGTTTATTTATTTATTTTGAGAGTGAAAGAGAAAGAGAGGGTGAATTCCAAGCAGGCTCTGCACCACCAGCCCAGAGCTCGATGTGGGGATTGAACTCATGAACTGTGAGATCATGACCTGAGTCGAAATCAAGAGCCAGCCGCTTAACCGACTGAGACACCCAGGCACCCCAAACTGAAAATATTTCTTAATAGATCATAAATTCTCCTTGAGAATGAATTGTTTTGTTTCGTTGCAAACAGCAATTCTCATTACTGATGTATTCAAACTATGAAACATTATGTCTTCGTAAATCTTTTAATCTAAAACCTGTAGTGGAATTTTTGAGATTCCCATAGCCCCTTTCAATTAAAAAATAAAAATTCAATATTGACGATTTTGTTATTACTTGAAAATACGGTTCAGCTCAGTTTCCTGGGTGGATTTGCTGTTAGTAGCCTAGATGTCAAACTTTCTGCTCTGGGTGCTTGTGGTTTTATTCGTTGGGAGACTATTTGATGATAGAGTGTGAGATCTTCCTGCCAGAATGTGAATGGATTTCCCAGAACTTAGCATAACAGAGGGCAAAATAGATGAACTGTGTGATTCATATTCTCCTGAGAGCACTGTTCTTTCCAGTGTATTAATAGAACACTTCTCAGTAGATACTTGTTGAAACCACAATTACCTGGTCAGAGGGTGGCAGCTTTGCCCAGATCACCTTCACTGTCAGGTGCAGTCATCTCCCAGCTGCTCACCACTGCCCTTTTTTCCTAGAGAATTATCTCTTATTAAACACTAGCTCTCTGGCCTAGAAGGTAGCATCTCCCCTACCTTGACAACCCAGGTAATGCATAGCCAATCACTAACTAAAAAAGGAT
This sequence comes from Puma concolor, assembly GCF_028749965.1. NCBI lineage: Eukaryota > Metazoa > Chordata > Mammalia > Carnivora > Felidae > Puma > Puma concolor. Next base: position 146,858,501 of record NC_141674.1, on the reverse strand, counting down.
GCAAAAAAGCTAGCCACCTGTATAAAGTGGGAACAGATTTTGTGGTACCATTTATGTTCTCCAGGGGACCAGACAGAAGCTATTCTTCAGCTAAAACTGTATTTGGCTCCTGAAAGCACTTTCTCAGTAAATTACTTGTGCTAGAATGTCTGTCTCAAGCTCTTGAGATCTGACTTAAAACAAATACATTTGAGAAAAAACCTGTTCATTACTGCCTACTCTTGGAGAGTCCATGAACTTTGCATACTAAAGACTAATGTTCTACGGTCACAGATACTACTAATTTTGTTCAATGCCTAATTTCTCAAATTTGTTTAATAATGGGATGATTTCTTTCCTCTGTAACATGTTATATCTCTCAGTTCTAGTGTTTCTCAGAGTATACTTGGGGAAACACTGGCTTAAAATATGTGGGTCTACATCTAGGGCTAAGAGACACAAACTTTGCAATTGAAAAACCACATCTAGGGGCACCTGGGTGGCTCAGTCGGTTAAGCGTCTGACTTTGGTTCAGGTCATGATCTCACGGTTTGTGAGTCCAAGCCCCACGTTAGGCTCTGTGCTGACAGCTCAAAGCCCAGAGCCTGCTTTGGATTCTGTGTCTCCCTCTCTCTCTGCCTCTCCTCCTGTCACACACACACACACACACTCTCTCTCTCTCTCTCAAAAATAAATAAATACTAAAAAACAAAACCAAAGAAAACCGTATCTAGCTCTTGCAGGACAATTCTGCTTTTGGTCCAGGCTCCTTAAGCTCTAGCAGGTACTTCGCTGGTTTGCCTGAAAGGATGATTTACAAAACATTTGAGATTTCAGTCAGGTATCAAAGTATAGCAATATCACTGAGAAAGCACTCTCGGTTGCTGTGACAGCTCTTCTGGAGCACCTTAACTTGGTGAATTGCAATTCTGACCCTTTTATATTATCATTTACCTTTCTTTTCTCTGTTGCCTATTGCTAAGAAGACCATACGTATGGGTTGCCCTGCGCAGTAGAGTCTTGGATTCACGTGTTGTCTGGTGTAATTGGTCTAGCGTTTCTCTCTGCAGAGTGTCCTGGTGTAGATAATAAACTGTACAGTTGACCTACCTATAATCCTAGTGATTTTGCTTGCCAGACCCTGGGATTCTTCCTAGACCTGTTGTCATCTGTTGCTACTGAGTTTGCCACCGGTGATGATATTTTGTTATTGTGGGAATCTGCTCTTCCCCAACTCTTTAGACGTCTTGATACATTAGACTTCATTATAGAAATAAACTGAGAGGATCATACCAAGGGAGACGTTAATAAACTTATTTAAATGGATGGATTATTAATATGTGAATACATTTTGCCTTCTATCCATCATCTTAACATCTGCTTACCACACCATTGATTCCTCTTTTTTTTTTTTTTTTTTTAACTTCTTTAAAGAAACAGGAAGTATGTACATCTTTTTCTTTTGTGAAATTCTCGTTCTAAGATAGAATGGTGTGAGAGCATCACTACTTATGCCAACTTGGAGCTTAAATGGTGTGAAAATATCAAAAGTGTTGAATGTAAAACAAACTTCTGGAGAACATATCTACAGTAAAAAAAAGTAAATCACTTATAGCTCAGGACTACAAAGTAGTTAATCAAAATCCAATAATTTGGATGAAGATGACAAATGATAAAGATAGATAGATCGATTGATAGATTTTAAACCTTTTTTCATTCTCAAGGAATATAAAATGAATCTGGTTTCTTTTTTTCATGCATGAAAAAATAATTTTACATTATTTTATTCTGAATTTCAAACAGAACTAATTCATATATTTTAAATCTTTACACCGAATTCCATAATATAGTACTTCGAGTACTTTTTAAATGTGATTTTTTTAAAGTTGTCAGTGGAGCCCATGTTTTACTGTACAGGAAGTGGGTTAAGGAAGAATAAGAATCAATGCACTTACTCATGCTGAGGGGTGTGGAAATCCTAGATCCCTGTTAAGAAAAACTGAATAGCTTCTTTTGTTATATTTTTCTGCTTTGAAAAATTTCCTCATACAGTGTTATGTTGTTTTATAACATAAAATCCTGCAAAAAAAGTGATGAAACTTTTTCTCAAAATGTTGAGTTCTCCACAGACCTATGCCTCATGGTTTTGGTTCTATAGGTATTAATCTCCATGGAAGCCAGAGGCTGTTGGCTTGCCATTTTTTTAAACTCTGAAGGAACAAAAAAGGCGACCACGATTTCTAAATCCGAAGAAGTTATCCTTCGTAAGTGAAGATGATTGTATTGTTCCAATTATAATAAAATTCTACAACATGCAAACTAATTTATAGTGACAGAAAGCAGAACAATGGATGTCTGATGAACTGTAGTGAACGGAGGGCTAGGCAACAATGGGGCTCTAGGAAATTTTTGGAAGTGATGAAAGTGTTTGCACTGTTGAGTTTGATGATGGCTTCATGGAGATTACACTCAAGCAACTAGAAAAGGAACAACAAACTAAACCAAGAGTAAGCAGAAGGAAGAACACAATAAAGATAATAGCAAAAATCAGTAAAATAGAAGTGTAAACATCATCGGAAAAAAAAACAATGAAATGAAAAGGGGCTTTCTGAAAATCATAACATTCATACATACCTCTAGCCAAACTGATATGGTTGTGTTTTGGGGTGGGTGGGGGGGTTGAGGGTGGGGGGAGGGAGAAGAGGCAACACAAATTACCTAAATCAGCTATGAAAGAAGGGATGCCAGTATAGATCTGCAGAAATTAACAGAAAAATAAGGAAATATTATGAACAACTTGTTGCCAATAATTAAATAACCGAGAAGGAATAAACACATTCAATACAACAAAATTATATTTCTATATACTAGCAATAAAAACATGAAAAATGAACTTCAAAATATCAACTTAGCAGGTGCCTGGGTGGATCAGGCAGTTAAGCATCCAACTCTTGATTTCAGCTCAGGGTCTTGATCTCAGGGGTATGAGTTCAAGCCCCACATTGGGCTCTATACTGGGTGTGAAGCCTACTTAAAAAAAAATCAACTTATAAAAAATAGAAAATACTTAGGGATAAATATCAGAAAATAGTAAACAACTTATACTTTGAAAATACTGAAAGAAGGTTAAAAGTTAAAAAATACTTAAACAAATGGAAAGATATATTCACGGATTAGAAGACTCAATATTTTTAAGATATCAATTCTCTACAAATTAATCTATAGATTCCATGCAATTGGAATTAGAATTATTGTGGGTTTTTTTTTAGAACTTGTCCATTCAAAATTGCCAATTTATATGGAAATGCCAGGATTCTAGAATAGGAAAAAGAATTTTGAAAAATAATAAAAAAAAATGGAGAACGTAGACTCCTGATTTCAAGACTTAGCAGGGTAGGATTGGAATAAGAATGACAAAGAGTATGTTTTCAACAAACTATGCAACGATTGGATAAGTATATGTCAAAAAGTGTACAGCTGGTTCTTGAATGATGTGGGAATTAGGGGTGCCAACCCCTGCAAAGTTAAAAATCCACATGTGACTTTTGATCTCCCAAACACTTAACTGCTAGCCTACTGTTGCCAGAAACCCTATTGATAACATAACGGATTAGCACATATTTTGTAGGTTCTATGTATTATATACTGTATTCCTACAATGAAGTAAGCTAGAGAAAAGAAAATGTTATTAAGAAAATCATAAGGAACAGAAAGTAAATTTACAGTACTGAATATATATTTGTTGCAAAAAATTCCCATATGAGTGGACCCATGCAGTTCAAATTCATATTGTTCAAGGGCTATGATACTCTTATCTTTCATGGCATCCACAGAAATTAATTCAAAATGAATCATAAGTTGCAATGTAATACATAAAACTCCACAAATTCTAAAAGAAAGCATAGAAAAAAATCTTTGTGACATTTGGATTAAGCAAAGATTTATTTAAAAGGACACAGGAGCCATGAATTATGAAGGGAAAAAAAAATAAGTAGGAACTTCAAAAGTAAAAACTCCTGTTATTCAAAAGATACTAAGAAAAATGAAAATGTAGGCCACTAAGAAAAAAAAAGTCTCTAAAATATATACCTGATACCAGACTTGTATCTAGAAAATATAAAGAACTTTATAACACATTGATATGATAAGCAACACAATATAAACATGGTCAAAATATGTGAACCCATTCTTTACAAATGATAAAGAAGCCCATGGAAAAGATGCTTGCCATCATCACTCATCAGGAAAAGGCAAATTAAAACAAAGTGATTACACACTTACAAAAATGGCTGAAACTAAGAGTGACGGTACCAAGTATTGGTGAGGACGTGGAACAAGTGAAACTAGTATGATAAGTCAGAAGAAGGCAAAATAATATAGCACTATGGAAAGTGGGTAGTCACTTATAAGTTAAACATACACTTACCATAGCACCCACTACTCTCACTCCCTGATACTTATCCAAAGGAACTAAATGTTCTTTACAAAAAGACGTGTGCAATCGTTCATCACAGTTTATTCAGATGAGCCATGATCTGAAAATGACTCAAATATCTATCAGCTGAAGAATGGGTAAACTAATTGTGGGATCTGTAGACTATAGGATTCTATTCAGCAACAAAACAGAGCTAAATAGTCATACAATGAGTCTCAAAAAGATTGGTAAATAAAAAAGGTAGATACACAAGACTACATGTTGCCTGATTTATTCACATAAAACTGTAGAAGAGAAATATATATAATTACAGTGACAAGGGGCGCCTGGGTGGCGCAGTCGGTTAAGCGTCCGACTTCAGCCAGGTCACGATCTCGCGGTCCGTGAGTTCGAGCCCCGCATCGGGCTCTGGGCTGATGGCTCAGAGCCTGGAGCCTGTTTCACATTCTGTGTCTCCCTCTCTCTCTGCCCCTCCCCCGTTCATGCTCTGTCTCTCTCTGTCCCAAAAATAAAAATAAACGTTGAAAAAAAAAAAATTAAAAAAAAAAAAAATAATAATTACAGTGACAAAATATGGATCCATGGTTAATAGTGACCAGGGATGGGGGAGAGGATTGATTGGAAAAGGCATGAGTAAGTATTTGGGAAGCTGGAAATGCTTTACACTATGACTACTGTGTTGGTTATACAAATTTGTGTCTTTTTCAACACTCATTAAACTATACTCTTAAAATTACTGAGTCATTATATGTAAAGCATGCCTCAGTTAAAAAATAAATGCAAAAGGAAAAAATATTAAAAAGAAATTGTATCAGAATACAACGAGATGAGGAGGAGATACCTAAGTGCAAGTAAATATATCGAGTAAAGGGCTGTATGTTGGTGAATGAAAAGACAAAAAAAAACCCTGTACAATTTAATATGAGTCCAAAGTTAAGAAACAAAGTTCATGGCCTGGTATTAGAAATGGTGGAAAAAAGTGTTGGAATTGATTATGGAACCTAAGAGGTATTTGTTCTTTGAAAATTCTATAAACTTTTATCAGAATATTACCTTTCTGTATAATAAATTTTTTAATATTTAGATAACTGGCAATCTTTTCATTTTATTTATATATTTTTTTGCAAATTTCTATCACTACTCAAATCAATTTTTCAGTTTAAATTTTCCTAGAAAATATAACCTTTTTAATTTACATTTATTTTATTAGTTAATATAAAATTATCTTTTAAACTTTTGAAAATCTCTGAGTCTGTGATTGTGCTTGTTTCATTCTTAACCTTCATATTTAGTTTTCTAAATTTCAAATTCTGTTGTTTGTTTGCTGTTGAAATACCACATTTAGTTTGTTTAAAATATTTTTCCATGTTACTGAGCCATAAAAAAGAATAAAATGTTGCCATTTGTAGCAACATGGATAGACCAAAAGGGTATAAGGCTAAGGGCAGTAGTCAGTCAGAGAAAGACAAACAATGCGATTTCACTCATATGTAGAATTTAAGAAACAAAACAAATTAACACACAAAGAAAAGAAAAGAGACAAACCAAAAAAGCAGACTTTTAAATATGAACAAATTGGTGGTTGCCAGAGGGGAGGTGGGTGGGGCATAGGTGAAATCGATAAATGGAATCAAGAGTACCCTTATCGTGATGAGCACTGAGAAATGTATAGAATTGTTGAATTATTCTACTGTACACCTGAAACTATTATAACTCTGTATGTTAATTTTATGTGAAGAAAATAAGCTAACATAATAGAAAATATTAACATATTTATTAATATATTTATTAAAATATGTGTATATATGATTAACGTATCACCTCATATAGTTAAATATTTTATTTTACTTATTTTATTTTTTTTTACTTATTTTATTTTATTTTATTTTATTTTATTTTATTTTATTTTATTTTATTTTATTTTATTTTATTTTATTTTATTTTTATTTGACTGCTTGTGGTGTGAACTTTTAAGATCTAGTCTGTTATCAAATTGGGCTTCCTCGAAGAAATGAATATATTCCCAGAAACACACAACCTTCCAGGACTGAATCATGAAGAAATAGAAAATTTGAAACATTAAAAATGAGTACAGAGATTAGGTAAGTAATCAAAAACTTCCCAACAAAGAAAAGACCAGGAGCAGATGGTTTCACTGGTGAATTCTACCAAACATTTAAAACATTAAAGGCTATCCTTCTCAAACTCTCGAAACTTTGAAGAGAAGAAAACATTCCAAAACTCATTTTAAGATGCCAGCATTAGCCTGATACCAAAGCCAGATAAGAAAACGACAAGAAAAGAAAACTTCAGGTCCATATTCCTGATAAAAACACCTTCTGTTTTAATTGACTAGCTTTATTTTATTTGTATATAAGGAAAGTGTTAAAAGTGAGTCCATTTCTTTAAATTTCTGCTTTAATGTTTATTAGTTTTATGCTCCTACTTTTTATATCTTTACATTAATTTATCTATTGCCATTGGCAATTTATTTCAGAATAAGTCGCATTAGTATTTTAATTTTTGAAATCATTAGATATTTTATGATTGATTTTGTTTATATTCTTTATGTATTTAAAAAAAATGACTTGCTTTTTTTTTCTGTGAAATGCATGTATACATTATATTTGGACTATAATGCAAGGTACTGTGTATTCACCAAACAAATCCACTATTTATCCTGTTTAAATCTTCTATCCCCATCTTTATGTACTACCTTTTCTTTCTAATTATGGGTAACATATGAGTTAAGTTTGGAATTTTGCTAATTTCTCCTTGTATTTCTAACAATATTTTTCCTTTAAATATTTTGGTGTTCTGATTTTTAGTACATAAACCATGAAGGCTATGGTAACTTCTACATAAATTGCAATTTTCATCGGTAAAATTTTCTCACATAGATGGAGCCTATTATATTTTTCTTGAATTTTGACTTGCCCCAAGTTAATATTAACAGCTCTCTAGTTTTTTTCATCCATTTAGTATACCTATTTTTGGTAGGCAGAATTGTAAGATAGCTCCCAAGGTCCCCCCCTGTTGTACACATACTGTATAAGACCCGCCTGCCTTGAGTGTTGGAAGGAACTATGAATAAGATGGACAGTCACTCTCTTTGCTTGGTTACATCACATGAGCCAGAGTAGTATGTTACTTTATGAAAGACTCCATTTTCATAGATTGGGGAGATTCTTCTGCTAGACGTGTAGAAATATGCTGCTCACCTGTGACAGGGTCATGTGGCTAGAACCTGAGGCACGTTAAGGAGCGATAGCAATCCCCAGCTGACAGCAAGAAAATGGAGATCTCGTTCCTATGATCACAAACACTGAATTCTGCAAACAGCCTGAATGAACTAGGAAGATGACTCTAGGCTCTAGATAAGAAAGGGGTTGCTGAGCCAACACTGATTTCAGGCTTTGGAGACCACTGCACGTGGATTTTTGAACTGTGGAAATCGTGAGATATATACAGGTATTGTCTTAAGTGAAATCCGTTATGCAGCCATAGAAAATTAATATATTATTCTCACTTCTCAGTTATTCTTTTTTTTTTTTTTTTTTTTTCTTTAAATTTTTTTTTTCAACGTTTTATTTTTATTTTTGGGACAGAGAGAGACACAGCATGAACGGGGGAGGGGCAGAGAGAGAGGGAGACACAGAATCGGAAACAGGCTCCAGGCTCTGAGCCATCAGCCCAGAGCCTGACGCGGGGCTCGAACTCATGGACCGCGAGATCGTAACCTGGCTGAAGTCGGAGGCACAACCGACTGCGCCACCCAGGCGCCCCACTTCTCAGTTATTCTGATGTAGTTGCGGCTTCAGTTAAAAACACAAAACAAAACAAAACAAAACAAAAGCAAAACAAAGCAAAGCAAAGCAAAGCAAAGCAAAACAAAACAAAACAAACTATATTCCCCGAAAAGACATGGAAGGAACTTACATGTGTATCACTAAGTGGAAGAAACCAATCTGAGAAGGCTACATACTATATGATTTCAACCGTATGACATTCTGCAAAGACAAAAGAACACACAGTAAAAAAGATCAGTGGTTGCCATGGATTAGTGGGGAGAGAGGGATGAATGGATGAAATGCAGAGAAATTTTGGACAGTGAGATTATTGTGCAGAATATTATAACGGTGGATTCATGTCATTGTACATTTGTCAAGACGCACAGAATGTATATCACCAAGATGAAACCTAGGGGTCTATAACTAAAGTGAACTATGGACTTTGGGTGATGATGGTATGTCAATGTAGTTTCACTGATTGTAACAAATGTGCTCTGATAGGAGGTAAGGACGCTGTGCATGTGAAAAGGGGGGAGCAGGAAGCAATGGGAACTCTCTTCGCTTTCTGCTGAATTTGTCTGTAAACCAGAAAATAAAATTTATGAAAAAAAACTATATTTGATTTCTCATTGACTATATTAGCTGATATTCTTTATTACCTCTTATCAGTGGATATGAGTAGATATAATTCATATTTATTGTTATAAATTTGATGCTAACGGTGCTCTAATTTTTGCTTTCTGTTTTACACTTTCTAATTGTTTCCATTTTTCTTTTCCTTTGCTAAATCAGATGTTTTTGGCTCCTTCTTTTCTATGTAACTAGAAGTTTTGCATTATATTGCTTTTCTATTAGCTGATGACTTTAGTTTTATTTACAGATTTATATTGCTGGTACATACTTGATTTTATTTATATTTTGTGTCATTTTAATAGTATTTGGAAAGTAATGAGAGGAAAATATATGGATAAAATATTCCATTCTCCAATATGCTGAAAACCTTCTGCACTGCTGATATAGTAAAAATATTTTTGTGTAGGGGCACCTGGGTGGCTCCGACAGTTGGGGTCTGACTTCAGCTCAGGTGATGATCTCACAGTTTGTGAGTTCAAGCCCTGCATCGGGCTCTGTGCTGACAGCTCAGAGCCTGAAGCCTGCTTCAGATTCTGTGTCAACCTCTTTCTGTCCCTCCCCTGCTCAACTTTATCTCTGTGTCTCTCAAAAATAAACAATAAACATTTTTTAAAAGATATTTTGTATGTAATGCACGTTACACAAATTTTATTTTTTAGATTTTCTCAATATAGGAGGGTTCTCCAATACCATGAACATTATGTTCTTGCAGTTGTAGAAGAAAGGAATCCTTGAAATTTGAGGAATGATTGCAGAAATTATGAAGAATGTAATTTTCACAATCAACTAAAGCTACTTCATTATTTGGCATTGTAATTTGGTAGTAAACATGAACTTGGACATATTTATTGAATTAAAAATAAACTTTCAACAAAAGTCTCTTTAACAGAAATGAAACCCATTAACTTAAGTAGTTGGAAGATGATGTAAGACATTGAATGATTTGAGGTAGAGATTAGAGCTGAAAGGAAATGTGAATTACTGTAATATTTCAGACAGTAGTAGAAAATGCACTCAACTTATGAACTAGGGAAAAGGAGATGCAATCCATTCAAAAATGAAGATAAATGACTGATCTTACCAGGCAGTCTTGTTTTATATGTAGACATATATGACCTATTATATAGTTGTGATTGTGCTTAATTCCAGAACATAAAGAGTAAATAAATGCCACCCAAGAATGATTTCACATCAGTCTCATTCCTAGAATTGAGTGTGTCCTACAACTTTCAAATTTTCATTAACAAAACTTATGTAAAAAGTCTGACCCATTCCTAATTGTTGTACATGAAATAAAAACTTAGAAGTAAGGATTAAATAATAATACTATACTGAAAAGGTACATGGCCATGTATACTTTTTGCTTTGTAGACAAGTTCAGACCACTTCTCTATTGGACAGTAAACTTTACATTTTGTTTTCAAACCGCCAGGTATTTTTCTAAGCATTTTAAATGGATTACCTTGGTAATACTTACAGTAACATACAAAATGGATACTCTTACTTATATGTGCTTTACAGGAAGGAAACCAAAACACAGAGAAAATAAATCTTGTCCAAAGTCACACATGTGCCGACCAATTCAAACTTCCAGATTAAACCAAATCATTACACCCTGCATTGTCTTCCACGGTATTTGACTGGTGTGGGTTATTCCCAAACTTGGAAGTTGAAGTAAGTAAAGATCTTAATCATGTCACTAAGATATAAAACTGGAAAAGATATTAGAAGTTATTTGAGGATGACATTAAATATGTCAAAGATGCATGTGGTTTAGATTAATATTTGCCAAGTACCTTAGATAGATTTCCATCGATTCAGACTTTTCATCTACAGTGAAATAAGACGTGAAGTCTCTCATCTTTTCACTGCTAAATCTCACGTCAGTATGTATCTGTACCCAATTGCTCTGCCTTCCATGTTGGTACAACAAAATAAATGTTCCTGGTTTTATCCAATGGCAACCTTTCTTCTCGTGTTCTCTAGATTTTTTTTTCTCGTATCTATTCTGGTTCTATTCTTGCATTTTCCCCTCTTTCTATTCCCATTTCCTTTTCTTTCACCCTCCTTCCCTTTTCCCCTCTATAACAGAATAGAGAAACGCAAGTCATGTCTCAGTCGAATTCATTACGATAATATTTTTGAAGGCCTTTTTTAAATACGAAGAGCATAATACTGATGGTAAAAAAAAAGAAAAAAAGAAAAAAGATAATTCTAGTTATTCACCATCCTAAAAATCCCTCCTGGTCCCACCCACTGTTCCTATTACTCACTATCTCATTTGCTTTATTCTCTTCATAGCAAAACTTGTCAGCATTTTGTCTAAGATGGTTTTCTCCATTTTCTTATTTGTCCTTTCTCTTGAACTCACTCCAGTCTCCACCAGAAAATGATCTGATCAAAGTCAACAATGGCATCTAGTCCACCGCACTTATGATTGTACTCATCAAAATAAACCTCTGAAATGCAGAATACCTCTTTGCTTGGCTTCCATGTCAAAACACTGATGGCAAATGCCCCAAGGATTTTCCTGAGACTACATCTCTTCATTATTTAAACATTCCTAGGTAGATCTCATCCAGGACAATAGTTTGAAATGGTTGAAATGGTGTAAGCTGCTAACCTTCAATTATGTTACCCTCCAAATCTGTGTCTTCAGCTTTATGCATTCTCCCTCACTGCAGGCTTTATAACCAACTGCCCACTCAGCAATCCACTTAAAGAAATAATAGATTCTTGGGGCGCCTGGGTGGCTCAGTCGGTTAAGCATCTGACTTCAGCTCAGGTCATGATCTCACGGTCTGTGAGTTCGAGCCCTGCGTCGGGCTCTGTGCTGACAGCTCAGAGCCTGGAACCTGCTTCGGATTCTGTCTCTCCCTCTCTCTCTGACCCTCTCCCGTTCATGCTCTGTCTCTCTGTGTCTCAAAAATAAATAAACATTAAAAAAAAAATTAAAAAAAAAAAAAAGAAATAATAGATTCTTGATTGTAACATCCTTCCAAATATTTTTTTCCATAGTTACTCCTTCCTTCGTACCCATTTCATTTAATTACCTTCTCCCTGTTCAATCAACTGAGCCTCCAAAATACCCAATTTCCCTCTTTCTCCACCCCATCCATAAGTAAAATGTATTGATTATGCCTTCAAAATAATTTTTTCATCTCTCACTTACTGTTTGCCTACCTATAGTTTGTTCTCCACAAAGAGATCTTTTTAAAACTGTAAATAAGATAGTGTTAGGCCTTTATTTAAAATAGTTAATGTCTTCCTGATACTATTTAGAATGATATCCAACCTCCTTATTCTGATCATTTTAGTATTTTTGATTTTATTGTAAATTTACTTCTAAGTAGAAGGCAAATTTCATGGGGACAGGATCTCAACTGTCTATTTCATTGCTGTTCTTTAGTGTTTATAACAGTGCTTGGCACCTAGTAGATACAAAAAAATTAATTAAATGAGTATTATTTAACTTTTCATTCCCTATATACATGATATACGTAAAATCTATAAGTGTAATTGCCAGAAGAACCCTTAAAGATTAACCTATAGAGTCATTAACCTGATTTAAATGGACTCCTAAGAGGTCTCTGGGCAGACTTATACTTCAATATGACTTGTTTCCCTTTGTTTCTATATATTTGATGTTACTCTGTAAAAATATACATTCTGAGAAATATGCATAGGCTCTGAAAAGGTGTCCAGGGCACAGAGAAGATTAAGGGCCCCTTCTTGTGGCTTAATTTATAGCTTTGTCTAACCCTATATTTTTTCTCTGAGGCCACCAAGGAGGGCTGGGAGTTAAATAATTGCACATATTTGCTTTTATCTATTTTGTGTGTTGTGATTTTATATAATAAGCTCTTGCAAAAATGGGTTCTGTAACTAAAATAAAGTATTAAAGCCTTGCACATAGTCTAATCCTTTTATTAAATACGTATCAGGAAACAGGAATTCCGAGAGAGTGAAAGACCTGTTCCCGTACCACTGCTGATTACTACAGAAAAGTCACTAATCACAGAATAGGGAATCTGAACTCGCATCTCAGTTCAATTCAAGAAAATAGGAATTTATCAAATGGTTTCTATACGAAAAGCACAATGCAAGTGGGACATAGGCACAGCTAAGAGAGTTCCTAATCTAGTGGGCAGATCATATGTACAATCAATTAGAGAAAAAATGCAGAATGAAATAGGCATTATAAGACAAGCATGGTGCGACCAACAGTGAAGTCAAAAGTTATGGGAGATACAATTGTTCGGTGAGAACAAACCTGTGTGGAATCGAGCAGATCTAGATTTAAAGCCCAGTTTTAGCACTAAATTACTGTGTAGCTTAGCCTTTTGCTTAACTTTTTCAAGACTCGATGCCCGGTACTCTCACCTGTAAAATGAGGATAATGGGATTTTCCTTGTTTGGCTGTTTTTAAGGTTAGATAGTGAATGTAGAGCAGTTTAGTATGATGTCTGGCAAATAAATTCTCAACATGTGACAGATTACTATTTCCCTCTAGTTATAGTTTTGTAGTCACGATAAACTGCTTTATCCAATGATGGGAAGCATTACCAACAAGTTTTAAGCAGTTTCTGTCCTTGACTTTGATAATCTAAAAGAGAGAAAAAATACTTAAATTTATACCTCAGTCACCCAATAATATATCAAAGAAATAATGAATTAAATTATTAACCAATTCAAACATTTCGATGTCTGTGAAGTAGTGTCTCCATGTTAACTTGTTTTAGGTTGAGATACAAAATTCCCTAGATGTTTTCAATGGTAATCATGCAAGATACTTTCACAAACTAAAATGCATTCAGCTCAATATAGGGTAGAAAATACTCCATCAGGGCGCCTGGGTGGCGCAGTCGGTTCAGCGTCCGACTTCAGCCAGGTCACGATCTCGTGGTCCGTGAGTTCGAGCCCCGCGTCAGGCTCTGGGCTGATGGCTCAGAGCCTGGAGCCTGTTTCTGATTCTGTGTCTCCCTCTCTCTCCGCCCCTCCCCCGTTCATGCTCTGTCTCTCTCTGTCCCAAAAATAAATAAACGTTGAAAAAAAAAATTAAAAAAAAAAGAAAATACTCCATCAACCAATTGGAGATAAATGGGAATGAGTTTATACAATGTTTACATATACAGAAATTTATTTAACTAATGAACTACAATTTACATTCTTTCAAATATTGAAAAATTGATAAGGCAGGGGTATTAGATCTTTAAGTAGATAATAAAGCCATTAGTATTTCATGCTGAGGTTTTAATTATCCTTATTATTTCTCTATTATGCTCTGCCCATTATGGCAGCCACTAGCAATATGCGAATATGGATGGAACAATTAAAATGTGCTAAGCTGACTCTGGAAATGAATTTTATTTTTCCTTTATTTTAATTAATTCAAATTTAAAAACTGATATTTGATTCTTTTATTGGAAAACCATTAAGTATGTTCAGAAAAATTGAGTATGTGGATCTACTTTTGAACTGTAATTTGTATGAAATCTAAATTTAGATCAAATATTTCAAATGTCAATTTAGTGTCCAAATCAAGATGTAGTTAAGTGTAAAATATGCAATAAATTTCTAAGACTTAGTATCAAAATGTAAAATATCTCATTAAAAGTATTTTATATACATTAGATGATCAACTAGACATTATATGATCACATGGTAATATTTTGGATATACTGAGCTGAATAAAAACCTTTTAAAGTAATTCCACCTGTGTCCTTTTAATTTTTGAATGAGGCTACCAGAAAATTTAAAATTACACATGTGGCATTCATTATATTTCCATTGGCCAGTACTATGCTATATGGTTTTCATCTTTTATGTTTATTTTACTCATTAATTTTTATTGTAGTACTCCTTGGGAAATATGTAGAATTTTGAAAATGGATGAAAACTCTAGATTGCTGGGAGAATTTTATAGAAACAGAATTCACACTTCTGTGAATTCTTAATTCTGTGAATTCGTCATTTCTGTCCTGCGGAACTGACACTTTTTAAGTGGGGGAAGGGATGCTTTTCTTAAGTGTAATATGAATTTTCACAGTGGAATTCACTTTAACATCAGCTACTTTGTGTTTCCCCAGTTATCTTGAGATTGAAAAGAAAAATGCTTTAGCACCTGGTATGTAAGGAATGATTGAGTAGGAGAAGCACCATCACAAACAGTATAAAAACCAAGGGCACATATTAATTGGTTTTGGTTATTTTCCCTTCTTCAAAACTTTTCTACATTTTCCTCTCTTCAATTGGTAGAAGGAAATAAATGGAACCTCTTACTGAACTCTAATCTTCCTTGGTTGTTCATGCCCCAGAGAACACGGCACTGCTTTTCAGAAGATAATAATTAAAGCCAAAATGATGTTCTGCGAGCTTCCCTTATCTTAATTTAGGGTAAGATTAAGGTTTGGGTTTTTTTTTTGCGTTAGGTGCTTGGAATATAATGGATGTCCACTTCAGGTTTGGAGAAAATGCTACCATATATTTATGTCTTTTGAATTTTTTGTATTTACCAGCCACCCCAGCCTTTTGTCTGCTATTATTAAGGGTCTGAAAAAGGGGAGGGAAATTGCGTCAGATGTATGTGCATGCTAAAGGCTTATTGGGTTAATTGTTATAGTCTGAGATTTTTAACTCAACGAAAAGCTGTAAGTGAAAGAGATTTGCACGCTACATCTTTAATCACTTTTTTTCTTTAATGCTAAAGGGAAGGAAAATATACGGGTTTCCTTATAAGTTGCTATGTGAGCAGTTATGTGAAATTTATGCTGTGTAATGGATTATGGAAAGTAGCTTTGAACAAACTAAATGCCCATTTCATTTGATCAAAGCCTGTTTTTACAAATCCAATAATTATGCAACGTACTGGTCTCTCTTTTTTTTAAAGTTTTCCAAAGTATGGTAAACAAGCACTATATTTTCCTCATTTGCACAGTAATATGGCCTTATAAGCTAAGGGTGATTTATGTACTGAAGTAATTTAAATTCCATACCTTCAAAGTCACAATGCATATGTTACATGCCTATAATTACGCTCCTCCGGGTGTGCAAGCCAAGAAGGTGGCAGAGTCAGACACAGAAAAAGAAAGGAGATTGATGATATGGTATTTTGCTAATACAATGCAAGGCGCTAACAGATTATGAACCTCATTCTTGCCTTGCCTACCAGTACCTTCTAAATTACATTTTCAAACTGATGTCTTCACTGATCGCTCATTTTCAGAATCCGCGTTCATAATAAAGAAACTTTCTTGAAAAAAAAATTTTTTTTTAATTCTCAGGATTATACTTCAAACTTCTTCAGCCTATGGATAAAGGATCTCCCCCACCTCCTCACACACACTGTCATTTATTAGATTCCAGATATATATATCAAACAATTTCTTTTTCTAAATTTATTGTCATTTGAAGAAGACTAACCAGTTAGTGGAACCAAGATAACCCACTAATGTCCTATAAAAAGTCACACCAAAGGAAACCTAGAATGTTTTAGAAGGGTACTATTCATTTTACAACTTTTGTTTTTAAAGTTTATTTACTTATTTTGAGAGAGACAGAGACACCATAAGTGGGGGAGGAGCAGGGTGAGAGACAGAGAGAGAGAGAGAGAGAGAGAGAGAGAATCCCAAACAGGTTCAGCACTGTCAGCGCAGAGCCCGATGCAGGGCTCAAACTCATGAAACCTTGAGGTCATGATCTGAGCCAAAACCAAGAGTCGGGCGCTTAACCAGCTGAGCCACCCAGATGCCCCTCTCATTTTACAACTTTTCATGTTGTAATTCTTGCATGCTGTTGTTTTAAAAAGAGTGATGTTGAAGATTTTCTTCAGTTTCCCACAGGTTGCTAGGCATTTTCTTATTCCTAAGTGTTGGGTGACCTTTAAGCAGACGGAACATTTACAGGGAATACAATTAGAATGGGTAAGCAAATTTCTATTAAATCATGCATCTGAATTCCTTTATTATGCTAGTGCCATAATGTTTAATGGCCTCCTCTTTTGGGCCAGTTCAACTTTGGGTTCTCTGGATTCTATTTCTCCCTAAGCTATTAATGAAATCCTACTTAATTTCAAAGTTTAAATGCAAATTTCAGTGCTTTTTTTTTTTCTCTAAAGAAATATGTCATCCCATCAATATAAAGATACAGTGTCACAGTGTGCCAGTTCAAAAAGGGAAGAAATAAATACCACTGTACTTTTTTTTGGTGGGGGCTACATTTTGATGTCATAGAACATGTCTGTTTAATTTTCGGTTTTATTTCTTTAAAGCCTACCAGGCCATTTCAGATCAAGTTTTCCACAGACCTACCGTGCACATTTGATGGAACAGTGAGAAAATAAGAAAATTGCACACACACATGCACAAGTTAATTCACATATGATATATCTGAGGAAGGGTAACAAATTAAAAAAATACGAAAACTTGCTATTTCTTAAAAAAAAAAAAAGGAAGATTATTTGCATCATTTGTTAATGTTGCTTGGTTTGTTTGTTCTACCTGGAATCTTATGGTTGGGGATATATTTTGTGACTGGAGATTTCAAGTCTCTCCTGTTTACATTCCTAGAAACACAATACGCTCACCCAACTACCTTTTTTAAGGCAGTTTTTTTGTTTTTTTTGTTTTTTGTTTTTTTAGCAGATGCTCTTTGGCCCTAAATTTTAAAAAGAAAATTTCAAAACTTAGATAAGCAATTGGGGATGACTAGTGATTACTTTTGAATGAGTTAGATCTGGCCATTTAAGTTATAGGGCATAGTGGCTACCCAAACTGTGTCTTTTATGTGACTTCTTTGTTTCAATGTGAACGTGTGTGTTTCTACATGATCCTTTTTCTGTATTTGTACATTGAAATCAGTGAGATTCATAGAGATCCACAGGACAATGGGAATACTATACGTGGTTTATTGCACACATTTGAGAGCTGTATGAGAGCTACATGAGGGCTCATTTCTGACACTAAATTATTGCACAGGGTTTCTAAGTAACATTGTGTATATATTCCATGACTTTAAAATAAAAATATTGTTGAACCAAGGAAATTTCATAATGACAGTATGTATATAATATTGTTAAACATTAACGGCAATGGAGTTAGAATTAGGAAATTATTGCAAGTATTAAAGTCACTTTTTTAGTGATTAGTCAACATCATATTTAATAATGCAAATTATTCCCTAATGGGATTGGAATTTGTTCATTAGTTATTCTGTGGTTTTCTTGAAACCATCCAGCAGTCTTCATTCATTAAAACATTTTCATGAAGCTAAATAAAGTCATACGCTGTTTACTGGTTTCTAAGAATTTCCTTAGGAAAATTTTGCTAAAAATTACTTTGAAAGTTAAAAATAACATAGGGTAATACAAATATAGGAAGTCTTCCAGTCTGAAAATTCTCTTAATTAAAAAGGGCTCATTTTAACCCGTCCCTTTTCCTGAAAATAGCACACCATGCATTATGTCTTAGTAATAATGATTCATTTTTCTGAGTACTAATTATTAATTTTTTATCAGTTAATAATTATTCAATCTGCTAATATTTATTATATGTACGATAAATTCTAGGTATTACAGATATAGACAACAATACACTTTCTGTGCTGGTGAAAAGGTAGAAATGGAACATGCTTATTGATCAAAAAATTGTTGCTTTAACGAAAGAATTTCAGAGATTAGTAGGAACATGGGAGGACTACTAAAGTAGATGGGAGATATTCACTCAATCCCCTAATTTGGTGGATAGTTGTTTCCATCTTCTCCAAGCTTTTTTATATTAGATGCAATGTTGACAAAAAACTGAGCAGCTGCTGACAAGTGGCTGCTGCAGTTTTTCAGGAATTAAAAGACAAATAACTATATGAACCACTTTGGGGACATTGATGAATTGTTTTTGCACCACGTAGATAAAGGCTGCATCCCACATTTTGCAAAAATTCTCGAGGAGAGTTTTAAGAAACACGCATCTCTGGTCAAACCAAGAAGGCAGTAGAAAAACAATAGTCTATCCTTTTAGAGATTTTTAGAACTGATCACAAATATAATAGAAAGTCAATATACTAGAATCAAGACTAAAAGCTTCCTGCTGCTAGACCTCAGAGATCAGGTGAGTAGGTACTTATAAACTTTTTTTTTTTTTTTTTTTTTTTTTTTTTAATGTGGGGCCAATCCAACCACATAAAAAATAGATATCAAGAATATTAAGAAAGTAAAAAAGATCACGGTTGGGACAAAGTGAGATTTGACCTCTCCGAAACCACTTGACAGAGGTGTGCGGGAGCCAGTCATACTGGCTCGTGAGGCCCAGTTGCACGCACCTCCTCCCAGCTTTGCGTTTGGTGACATGATATTGGCAGACTGGTCACGGTGGGAGTGCGTACACCACGGAAACAGCCAAGGCTACAAGTCGCGGCTTCTTTTTCTTTCTTAGAAAGCCATTGCTAAATATCCACCGGTCTGCTACTGACTGCTGACAATGGAATGTGAGGGGCCTGAGGAACACAATCGAAAAAAAGTAAAAATGAAACATCAGAGTAGTGCGATATGGTCACGTTACTCGGAACCTCAGAGACGGGCTAGCCTTCTTGGGAGGTTAACACATTGCGATAGACTCGGGACAGACTGCAAGTCACACTCTTCTGAGCTGAATTGTGTCCGTCGCACAATTGATATACTGAAGACCTAGTAATCACTACTTCAGAATGTGATTGTATTTAGGAACAGCACCTGTAGAGAGGTGATTAAATTACGATGAGACCATCAAGGTGGGCTCTAAGTCAATTTAGGTGGTGTCCTTAAAAGAAGAGGACATTTGGACACATGAAAAAACACCAAGGATGCATGCTTAAAGCAAAGACCGTGTGAAGATACAAGACGAAGGTGACCATTTGGGAACTAACAAGAGAGAAGCAAAATCTGCCAGCACATGGAGCTTAGACTTCCAGGCTCCAGAATTGTGAGAGAGACTTTTCCGTTGCTTAAGCCACCCAATCCGTGGTACTTTGTTATGACAGTCCTAACAAACTTATATAGAAATGTAGAGTCTTTGCCCCATGACAGTTTGGCACAGAAACAGCCAGGCAGAGCATTCAGGGAAGATCATAGCAGGGCTTTTATCAAGTGTGTTTCCGGTCATTGTCTCATCGATGACTGACTTGCGGGAGCCTCGTTTTCATACATACGTACATACATACATACAAACAGACGAGTATACTAAGCTTAGATTCTGCCCCGTTGGGAATCAGCATCTATTCCTCATTCTTTTATACTTCTTTCAAAAACAGCAGACATTTCTCTGCACCTCGCTAACCTTGCATTAACTTTGGTGGCATAATTTTGCTGTGATTTCTTGGTGTCATAAATAGGCAAATCATTCACCAGAAAAACAAAGACATGTTGCAGAAACTCTCATCTCCTGATTGCATGGGTTTCACGTGCATCTCTGAAAAAAAAAAAAAAAAGAAAAGAAAAGAAAAACCGAGGGGTGTTCATGTACTTCCTGATCACATATGATATAATTTCGATTGACAAGTTTTGCGTAGTTCTTCACTGTGTTATCACAAAATTCTCATTCCTGGGCCTTCTGTTATCAAAGTATATTCCTTCTTACTCACAGCTAGATGTTATTTGCCTATTCTTTGTACTGTCTACCTCCCCCATTACCGTGTTTTACAGCTTCCTTCCCTTACCCTTCTGTTTTGCTTTCCGATGTCTTTGTAAGGATGCTGTCTGGCAGCAGTAAATAAACTGACCTTTGCTGTTTTTGATCTTACAGAACAGATGCGAGTGTCTCAGCTCAACAGTAGAAGACAAACAGGTGTCCTCTTATTGTAAAACAGCTTTAAGAAGTATTTCCACAGCAATAGAACTAGAATCCAGGGCGGCTCCCTTCAGTAAAATGGCAAATCATTCTTATTTTCCTGAATACGAATACAGCGGTGTACTTGAGAAGCCATAATATCGCTAGAGATGATCATTAGTGAATTGCATTTATCACATCTTAATGTGTGATTTTCCACATAGTTAGTGATTGTAGGGCTCTTTTACGGTAGTGTGACTTTCAACCTTCTTTGAGGCTCAGGTTCTTGATTTCTAAACATTAGATTTACAAACTTTAATTTCTAATGCATATTCGTCATTCTGTATATGTTTCCTTGGAGGATTAAAATAATTCAGAGAAACAAGAATATCCAGCAACACATTTCTGGCTGTAAATATTGCTGCTGATCTGGTTCATATTTCAGCAATGTACCGTGATCAATATTTGAAGAAAACAACTTCATTTAGCACAACAGTTTCTTTTTTAGAAGTGTTTATTTATTTATTTTGAGGGGAGGGGGGAGAGGGGCAGAGAAAGAGGGAGAGAGAATCCCAAGCAGGCTCTGTGTTGACGTGGGGCTCCATCTCATGAACTGTGAGATCATGACCTGAGCCGAAAACAACAGTGAGTCACTTAACTGACTGAGCCACCCAGGCGCCCCATAGCACAACAATTTCTGTAAGACTTTAGCACAATTTCTAGGAAGCTTTTTGTCGGGAAAAATTTGACCATAAGACATGTGACCTTCCTGCTAGGTATTTATCTAACATTCTGGAATTTAAAACATCAAAATATGTAAATGGTATATCAAAATAAAAGGGTCTTAGAGAACAACAATGCATTGTCCTTTGGTTCTTGACTTGATTTCCTGTTTCTTGCACTGTGATTTGGGAGAACAATTGAATCCTTCTATACATTGTTTCATCAGAAAAGAGGGGCGGCCAGAGTGGCTCAGTTGGTTAGGCATCCGAGTTTTGTTCAGGTCATGATCTCACGGTTTGTGAGTTTGAGCCCCACATCGGGCTCTCTGTTGACACCTCAGAGCCTGCTTCGGCACTCTCTCTCTCAAAAATAAAATAGAAAATAAAATTATGGTTTCTTTTCCACTAAATTATCCTTAGACAAGACCTGAATAGTCAAGTAGAAAGATGTCACTAATATGGAATTGTTAAATTTAAAGTTACCACACTTTTTCCTAGAATAAATGAATAAAAACATGTTTTAATTTTCTGCATCAATATGAGAAGTGATCCATTAATCACTTAGGAAACATTTTCTTTATCATTAGTAGGTTTTTTTATTACAGGTATAAATTTTACTTAAAAGAAGTTTTATTTTTTATTCTTATTAATTTATTTTTAATTTTTAATCTTTATTTATTGTTGAGAGAGAGACAGAGTGTGAGCAGGGGAGGAGCAGGGAGAGAGGAAGACACAGAATCTGAAGCAGGTTCCAGGCCCCAAGCTGTCAGCACAGAGCCCGACGCTGGGCTGGAACCCACGAACCGTGAGATCATGACCTAAGCCGAAGTTGGACGCTCAACCGACTGAGCCACCCAGGCGCCCCGTGAAGTTTTATTTTTAAAATGGAGTGATGTTTTGAGGTCTAACACTGAGAATCTTGTTTTGCTCCTAGAGATTTCACCAAGTTATATGACTTACATTCACGACTTCCAAAAATCTTAGCTGAAACAGACATTTGAAGGAGAACGGAGTTCACAAACTGATGTACTGATCAACTCTGTTTTGTACACCACATAGGCATTTCTGGTACTCTTCAAATGTAATATTTGTAGAATGTCTTCTTTTGAGGTGTTCCAAATTCCTAACAAATATGATTTTACCAAATTCACATGAGGTTGCATCTTTTTATTCTAAGAATATGCTGTATATATGGGAAACTGAGGA
This sequence comes from Puma concolor, assembly GCF_028749965.1. Taxonomy (NCBI): domain Eukaryota; kingdom Metazoa; phylum Chordata; class Mammalia; order Carnivora; family Felidae; genus Puma; species Puma concolor. The sequence goes on along the minus strand of NC_141674.1, from coordinate 146,835,940 downwards.
GCTCCAATATTATACACTGAACTTGCATGGCTGAGGCGTTGGCTAAATTGCTTTGTCTTTTCAATCTTTTTTACTAAGAAATGTGCACTAACATCCTTGGAAGTGATAGTATGGTATTAAATAATTGCAAAAAACAAAATAAACAAACATAACTTAATTGATTCTTGTTTCCCTGCATAAAATAGCACTATATTAATTACAATAAAATAGAATAATCTTTTTAATTGATAAAAGTGTAATAGTCCGTGACATATTTTATAATCATGCATTATTACATATAGTCTTACTGAAAAAATAAGCGAATATTTAGCAAGGTATTAAATAAGTCACTAAATGTTTTGCTTACCAGAAACTGTCTGTACCTTAGAAATGTGATAAGAATTTGAAAACAAAACATACCTCCTGGAATCGAGCTTTATAAATATCACCAAAGCCTGTAGCATGTAAGATTTTATTTTGTGCAATTGCTTATTTTTACCTTTTAATTTTTGACCATTAAAACAGATATATTTTTGCTGTTAAAGCAAAATCAGGTAGCTCAGACTGCAGTATATCATGAAATTCTTTCTCCTTACCCTTCCATTTCTATTCCTGGAGATACCCACTATTAAACATTTGGTGTGTATCATGTCAGCCAGGTCACGATCTCACGGTCCGTGAGTTCGAGCCCCGCGTCGGGCTCTGGGCTGATGGCTCAGAGCCTGGAGCCTGTTTCCGATTCTGTGTCTCCCTCTCTCTCTGCCCCTCCCCCGTTCATGCTCTGTCTCTCTCTGTCCCAAAAATAAAAAATAAAAAAAAAAAAAAAAAAAAAAAAAAGAAAATGGCCTAACAGTATTTTATTGTATGAATGTTATCATCTATTGAATTAATTACCTATAGTTTGGTGTTTTGATGGTTCCCAATTTTAATTCCATTTCTAATGGAATAATTGCAAATGTGTTTTAAGTATGAGCCATAGTATTGGTTATTCTCATGGAAAATACTAATCTAGAGAATTCTCACTGACTAAAGTCAGAATAAAAAAAATATCAAAATCTAAATGCTATATTATATTTTTATATCTGTCAGCAACTGTGTAATATACTGGAAAGGCTAGAGATTTAGAGCAGAGGCAACTTGGTCTCTTTCAAACTCTGACACTCATTAATATCGTGACATTAGGCAAACTATCTCACTTCTTGAAACGTTGTTTTCTTATCTACAAAATGATGAAGGAAACTATGCGGTCTTTAACTAGTCCAAAAACTCTAAATGGAAAATTATATAGCACTAATGTAAAAATTACATAGCACCCATCACTCACTAAGTGAGTGAGAATTCCAGAGAAAAGCAACAGTCCCCTTAAGTTACTTATTTTGTAGTAGGAAAGGCTGACAGAGGCATAAACTGAGGAATAAGCATTAACTGAGGAATAGTCACGGTTTATATCCCTTTGCATGCCTACATTTTAACCATTCCTTGGGCCATTCTTTCTACTACAGACATATACGGGAGAACCCAGACTTTATATTCCTAGGAGGTATATCCTATACTCTGACTCAGTAGTTTAATTCCATTTGGGGTAGAAGAGTTTCAAAACCTCAGTCAGTCTTGGATCGATCAGATTTTCTCAGAGTGTTCTTTGTCTGGGGAGTTTCTTGGCACTAGAATTGAATGGGACAGGCTGTGTAGAGGGTAGGGTACCAAGGAACAGCTTCCAGAGATTCTGTCCTTCAGAGAATGCATGGCATTGATGCAGGACACTTAAATGGTTAGCTGTCTGTCAGTGGCTGAGGACTGATCCAGGGACCTAGTATTTCCTCTTGACTCCATCCACACATTTGCTGGATGATTCGTTATTGGCTCTGAATAGTTAGATAAAGGACTGATAAATAAGTTGATCCTTTAAAATGGTAACCTGGGAATCACTGATTCTGGTCATTCTGTTATCTGGTTTGATTGAAATGAAAACAAGCTTCTTTTTGAGAGTCCTTTGGCCACACATATCAGAAACAGCCCTACCAGCTCTGTGTCTCCAGGATGACAATGAAAGTTCAAGTGTAAAGATTCTCTCACAAAAGTGTGTAAAATGCTTGGAGGCACATTGCCACAAGACAGTTCTGTAATTAACATACTATGACTCTTTTTCATTAAGTCCAAAGTGGCTACCTGAAATCAAGCTTAGATATGAACGAAAGGAAGTTCTCTTGAAGTGATAAATAGGTCATCTATTCTAATTGTCAGCACCCTGTGCCCAGGACTATTTTTATTGATGCCCTGGGTGGTATGAGATTTTATTTGCTTTATGTTACATTTCCCAACAAAATGTACTTTAAAACCGGTTTTCTTAATGGAATGCATACACAGTGTATTTAATAATGTCATTAATCGCTCTGTTACTAATTGTTTCATTACCTTTCTCATATTAACAACTGTGAACACCCAACATTATTTACCAGGCGTATGAGTGCCCTCTCTCTCTTGGGCCGTGATGCTTACTTAAGAAAAGAAATGAAATCCTTTAGCAGGATTCCTGCCTTTTACCACAACTCCTACCGTCACCTGGGGTGAAGGCCAGCTCTAATTTCTAAAATAATTGCCGTGAACATAGTTTATATATACAAGGAGCCCATGAAAACGGCTTCAGTGTTGATCTTCACATTAATCCCATTTTTCTATTCTCAGAAGAAAAACTAGCATTATCCTTATATAAATAATTGATAGCAAGCCATTCGGCAGGGGTGGGGAGGCGGGGGGTGGTGCCCATGGCTTATCTAAGAACTCTGATAGGCCAAATTACTTCTTCTGGTAGGGGCTAGAAGATTGTGAATGATGTTCCTATATTTGTTTTAATCATTTCCATAAGAAATATAGACCAGATCCAAATATCTTCTACTGTAGGGATTTGAACAAAGAATTTTCCCTTTCATTATCAATAATCGTGTGAAAGCTTCCCAGGAATTCACTCCTTTAAAATGAAAAGGACTAGGAGTTATGTGTGTTTCAAATGTTTTGCAACTCGCCTGAACAGAATGATTTCTTTAGTCTACCTTTTTTTGTCCTTTTGGCAAGCTTCCTTTAATATGAATTATCAAGCAAGAATTGCAGCTATTTATAAAGCAAATTCATCTCTTTTATTTGTATGTTAGGGTGGCTATGAAGCATTGTTTCATTTTTTTTAAGCTAATCCCATTTTCATGTTGAACTTTTTCAGATCCCTTCATTCAGCTCTACCTAAAATGCTATGAGCTATATTTAAATTTTTTTTTGTTATTTATTTATTTATTTAGCATCTTGAGGGTAATGCAGGCACCACTACCAATTCTGGGTGAGATAAAATGAATCCATTTTCTCAGCAAGATCCAAGACTTCATGCCCCCCTGTTAAGAATCATGCTATGAGCAGGGCTGAAACTGTTTATGACAGATGCAAATTACACTCAACATCTTTTGTAATTTACAGTTTATCACCAGGCACTCATCACCCAAACCCAAGCCTTTCTTTTACAGCCCAGAATTCCGGATACTTCATAAAGCAAAAAGCTTGCTGCCACCTTCAAGGAACTCAAACTATCTGATTTTTTTATTTGCTGCTGCCATTAGATTGAAATGATTTTTCTTCAGTTTGCTCAAAGCCAGATTTAAAGTCAGGTCCCAGAGGTAACAGGAAAGTCGATCCCCTAAGCTACTCAGTCGTTGTTTGCTTTTTTTACATGTAATATCCTACTTCTAAGCCAGACTATAATTTAAAATACAAAACACACTCTACATAAATATGTCCTTTAGAAATTTTGTAATCTGACATTTAATGGAAGTTAACTAAGTGCCTTATATCATGTTTGTCGAGGAAAATGGAGAAATTATAAATATCCTTTAAGACCATTATTTCTTAATAGCCTTCTGCATATTTTGGATGCTACACATTTCCTTACCACTTCAGGTCGATAACACCGTGTGCTCTTTTTGGACACAGCCCTACCAGATTTCTCATTTCCAATGCATCTAGATGAGCCAAAAAACATTTCAAGCACTGCGCACATCATGAGCTTCTGACGGCCATTTGAAGAGCCCTTCGTGTGCAGTCACTGTCTGCTGGGGAACAGCAAAGGGTTACTTCAGCCCAGGAGCTGCGAGTACGAGCAACAGGAATCCATTGGCTTTAATTTGTCCATGTCTTTCATTTGATACTACCAGTATTAATAGCTTTGCAAGGAAATTCTGCAGTCATTAATCATAATAATTAATCAGATCCAATTATATTGCATATAAATGCGAACAAATTGCTGAAAAAATAATGATCTATCACCAACATGTCACGAGGAAAAAGACACTAAAATAGTAATTAGAAGCAGGGATTTTGTTGTGTACAAGTGCCCTGCAACTGATTTTAACAGTATGATGATCCGATGATGTAATTAGTTGAAAGTCTAGCCGGCTTTTTTAGCAGGCCATCTAATGACGGTGCAACCGGGGAAAATAAGGTCCACTTCTGCACGAGATCATCCTGCGTTGCCCCTCACTCTGAATAAAGATCTGCTCTCTTGGTGTTCTAATACGGGGAGCTAAATTGTTTCTGCCTGTTTCTGCATTTGCAGGATTTTTAATGTCTCTTTTTAAAGTAAGGCTGTTCGTTAACTGAAGATTACTGAAGTTAGGAATTAGGACATTTTGCATGTCATTTTTTTCCCCTTTTTCCTCTTGCAATCATAAAAATGTGTAACATATAATTCAAAATGAAATGTTTTGGTTAGAGTAAGTTAACACACTGCGGGTAGCATGCATGTTAGCTATTTTCACCTATTTTCTTTCCCTTGCACTGAACTGAAAACATTTCAGAAAATGGAATTACTCTGTTTTCACTTCAGTTAGCACTCTCCAGAGCACTGCCAGATTTTATCAGAAACCATTTAAAAAAACATGTGTGCGTGCGTGTGTGTGTGTGTGTGTGTGTGTGGGTGTGTATAAATTCTTCTTTAACAGATTCTTAAACCTGACCAGAGTGAATTGTTCAATGCAAATTATTCCAGGAGATAATTTTAACATGTCTCTCTTTTCTTTTTATCCTCACTCTTGCCTCATAGGATAGAGCTTTCAATAAATATTTTCATTTAAAAACTTGTGATATACACACACGCCAATTAGCACTAATTTATTGTGCGGTCAAATATGGGCTTTTAAACCTTGCAGAACATTTCCTTGCTCGACTCACAGATCACACACGAAATGGTTAACTAAAGATTGATGAGCAGTTTTTATGATAGGTTTGCGACTTGAAAATAAATGTTAGGTTCATCATAGTTTTCAATACTAAGCACTGCACTTTACTGTCTTTGATCTCAGTGTTGTGACTACTACAAAGAAATAAAACCTTATCTTACCTTTTCCAGCATCTACTGCAGAAGACCTCAATAATGCATAAGAACATCTGGAAGTACGGTAATTTCAGCTATCAGAGATAAGAATTGACACAGAACAGGTAAACCCTACAAAGTCATCGTGTTGAAATGAACTGATTAAGGTTTAGTAACATAAAACATCATGTATGGTGTTTCCGCGCTCGCTACATCTTGCTATTTTGTATTAAAAAAGGAATGTCAATTATATATATTTAATAGGTTGATTAGCTGGTAGCAATATTATATTTTACATGAAGAGACAGAAATGTCTGCAGATCTATTGCCATCCACATCTATTTAGAGTTAACGGTGAGTTCATAGAAAATACATGGGCATAGTAAACAGGGTTTTGAAATGACAATTTTTTACTGGTTGCAAGTGCTAATTGCTAGTTTCTCAAGGGTATAGAATTAATCACCTGCTAGATTTACAGTCTCTAGGTTGAGACCTGAGGATGGAGGCAATAAGAAAAGCTCTTGAGGGACATATCATATGGTGAGTCTAAATATCAGTCTCTATGCATATGTAAATTGGTAACAAAGTTTTTTCAAAGCTCAAGTATGCTAATTTCAAACAGGCAAGACTAAAGCTAGCTTTTAGCAGCTGTTTAACGTCTGCCTGTGGGTGGTAGAGAGAGCTTAAAATACAAGCAAACAGTGGTGCATAAGTAATTAAGCAACATTTTGCTGGGCATAAATAATTCTGTTTATATTGCTCTTTTGAAGAGTATAGAACACAAAATAACAGATCAAGCGCACCTTTGGTCACCAGAGGTTAACCATTCTTCCTCTTTACCTTTTCTTTGGTCTTACAATTTAAGGGAAATAAATAACAAACTCAGCTACACCATCTTTTATAACTTTATAGGAAATAAAATTACTTAGGGTGGGGGGGAAAAAACCCTAGTACAGTATCACTGTACCTATAGTTCAACCTTATTGTTTTTAGTGTATTCCTCTAACAGTGTGTCAGAAAAAAATGTTATATATAATTGCAGCTTTGTTTATTAACATTTTATCTTTTAGGATTATTGAAAGTAGAGTTTGGGTCATTTGCTAAAATGTAGAAAAAGAAAAAAAAAAGAAAAAAAAAAGCAAACTTTTTCAAAGTCCATCAAAAAGGAAAAAGTGCCTTCAGATTTTCAGGACCAATTTCGACTGTTCCATGCATAAAAAATAAATAGAGAAGTAAATAAATCATTCACTTAGAGGTTGTTGCCTAAAAATAAGGACTGTGTAAATCAGTGTGCCACATAGAGGATAATCACCTAATTTGAACAGCTCTTGCAAAGCCAGTAGAAATGTCTAAAAGCAAAAGGAAAGCTTGGTATAAAAAAAAAAAAAAAAAAAAGTTTCATTTGATTCAATAAAAACCTTGAAATTGACCAGAAGGAAGATGAAAGATTTAACACGATTTAGAAATACCTAGTCTGGAAAAAAGGATTAGAGATACTAACTGTGAAAAGAGTCAGGGGTTTAAACTTGGTTTGCGTTAAATATTCATGGTTTAAGGAGTTAATGGTAAAAGGAAGTACTCAGTTGGGTATCAGATATTATAAAGGGCTTTATAACCCATAAGAATGCTAGGAAGGCCAGAGTAGTCAGTTATGTACAACCTTGCTATTTCCTTCAGTGTGAAGAATTTTCAAAACCTCCTTTTATTCATCCTCAGCATTCTAAGAAAATAGGTAAACGTCAATGAAAAAAAAATCTTATTTATTTCTGTCATTTTTACATTTTCTAATTTTGCATTTTTTAAACCATTTTAAAACCACCTGGCCAGAGCAGAACAGTTGTAACAATGGATTGTGGGTACAGACTTGATATTCAGTCAGGGCGGATCTCTGGTCTTTCCCCACGAAAGATGGTGATGCTTTGCACTTGGTTCTTCCTATTCTACAAGAGATAAATATGAACATCAGATTTAGTCTAACCAAACAAAAAGATGAACTTCAGTTAAATAGTTGGAGACTAATCATTTCTTTGGAATCCTAGTACAGTAAAACCTTGGATTGCAAGTAACCTGTTCTGTGAATATTCCGCATGATGAGAAAACATTACTAATAAGTTTTAACTTAATAAATGAGTGATGTCTTGCAACACAATTGGTACATGACACTAAGTGTCACATGATCACCACTGAGCCAACGGTTCTTAAAATTCACTTTGGTCTATGAGTGCTTTGGATTACAAGCGTATTTCCAGAATGAATTAAGCTCGCAAACCAAGGTTTTACTATATTCTAAACCTTGCCAAACTCGTGGAACATCTTACCCAGGAAGACTTCATGGAGAATTTTGTTCTCTATGTTCCAGTTGAGGTAGAACTCATTCATTTATTAATAGAGGATGGATGGTGGAAACAAGCAAGCCACAGGCTCCCTATGTCTCCATGACAATTTTTAAGATTTGTTTTAAAATTCTGAAAAAAATGGATAGTAACGAATCATGACGACTCGAACTATTACAATTGATATTCTTTTTCCTTCGTCAGTATCTCCTTAAAAATTGTATTTATTGTCTATGCATATCCTGAATAACAATTGTTGTTATTTTGTAAAGAGGCCTTGATTGTGTATGATTAGGTAAGAGCTTGAATACCATTATATATTAGGTTAACATAAGTCTTGGCCATGTGTGATTAAGTGAGAAATTTAAATATTGTTTTAGGAGATTTGGAGTGTTCTGCTTTACCATAGCATTTTCTTCTTTCTCCTCCTCTAGTCCTTCTTCTTCTTGTTCTTCTTGTTTTTGTTCTTCTTCTTCTCTTTTTCCTTTTCCTCCTCCTCCCTCTTCCTCCCCTCTCCCTCTCTCTGCCCCTCTCTGTCTCTCTCTCCTTCTCCTCATCTTCCTCCTCCTTCTTTCTTATTTACTCTTTCTGCTTGATCTTCAGGCTACTGTGGGCTGCTTAGTGCCTATCATCACTTCGGATTTGCATATACTCTTAAGTGTATGTCCCACCAAAAATGGACAACTACTGGAAAAGGAAAGTTATATTAGAAGTGAACTTGCTTTAGTTGGGGTTGGCATAGATGCACCATGAAGCTTTTGTCCTACACCTCCTCGGTCATTTGTCAGTGGAGAGTAACAGTTTGTATACATCACTGTAATTCGTTGGTAAAAATGTTGCTTTTATTTCTCTCTTTTATTTTATTTTTTATTTCATGCAGAGGTATGAAGGCAGCCAAGCTTCGCCTTCTGGTGATCAGATTAGTTTACCGCTTAGACAGAGAGTTGTATAATTGCTCAGAATGGTCAGCTTATTGATATAGATCTCAAAGCAGTGATGGATTATGACCAACTCACCTTGTTCCACTGACAAAATTAACATTAATCTGCAAGGTACGTGGGAATAGTGTAAAGCTGACTAGGAGAGATTGGAAGTAGAGATCTAAGTAGGAAAAAAAAAAAAAATGATTGGATAGATACTGAAATACAAAGTTTTATTCCAGAGCTTGGTCCAGCACCAGGTAGGTGAGATCTGGCAGATACAATGTGCATAGACAGCCAATGTGAGATAATTACCATGAACGTTATGGGAGCAGGAAAACCCAGAGGAAAATTCTAATCCTGGGATAGAGGTTATCCTTATGGATACCAAGCCATGCGCTCAGTTTGTGCTCAGTGCTTCATCTCAGCACAGGGAAATGCAGATTTACTTATTCATTCACCTGTTCACTCAGCAATTGGCTGATTACCTACATACTGCAATGTGTTCAACACTATGGAAGTTACTACAGACTCAAAGATGTATAACATACAACAAAATGGCAGCATTAATAAATGTGGAAATCTTGAAAATTCAGATTTGTGTGTTACTCAGCACTGGCAAGTTTCTCATTTGACTTCTGACTTTTTTACCCAGTGTTATGGTGGCTATTAAGAGATGGGATGATTCAGCATAAAGGTGATTCAGCATATACACAGAATACAGAATATCTGATTGTAAGCTTTCCTCTTACAGCAACTCTGCAAAATTCTGACCACTTGCCACACCATGACCCTTGGAAATTATTGCATGGAAACATGCTAGCATAGGTTGCCAATTACTCTGTTTATTCTTCATTATCAAATAATTTAAAAAATTGAATATAGAGAGCATAATAATTCTTAAATGGTACTCCATTTGCCCATACCCACTGTTCACAGTGATCCTTCAGAAAACATTTGTAGCTTGTTAATAAAAACAACCTATTTCAGAATGAACTTTTGCCTTGTTCTTGTCCCAATGCACAGAGCAAGTTAAATCTGCTTGGAATTTCAAACTTACCCTGTTTCAAAACTGTTGATTTCAAATGAAGCCTGCAGAGTTTTCTGTATTGAGGAAGACAATTTCAATTTGTGAATCACTTAGTAATATTTTTCCTTTTTAAGCCTGGAAGCAGAACCCTGATGTTATTTTTATTTTATTTTATTTTTTTAAGCTGTACTGCTATGAAGAAGGAACAATTAAACATATGGGACAGTTCACCTACACAAATTGGTGGGGTAATACCTTCTGGTGAGATAACAGCGAACTAACTTGAAAGACGTAAACGTCGGAAAAAGGGAGAATCCGATTTTCTTACGCCAATTAACTTCTTTTCCAGAAATTATTTAGACCTTTTTGACATGCAAGAGAAATTCATTTTATTAATATCTTTTGAAAACACGTAAGCCTTTCTTTCTTTTTTTCTGGTTTTGACTGCAGTTGGCACATAGAATTAATAGATACCTGGACCAAACGTGAAGGTGGCATTGGCAAGTAATGTACTAATGCTCTCAGCTTGGAGAAGTATGTTCCTTTATTGAGAATAGTGTTCTGTGTATTCTTGGGGGTAAAGTAACTCTGGTGGAAAAATTAACATCCGCCATACTGTCTTTCCAACCAACCCATGTCAATAGCTATGCAAAGGGGTGCCTTGGTGCCTCATTCAGTTAAGTGATCAACTCTTAATTTTGACTCAAGTCATGATCTCACAGTTGGGAGATTAAGCCACATGTTGGGCTCCATGCTGAGCGTGGAGACTGCTTAAAATTCTCTCTCCCTCTTTCTCTGCCCCTTCCCCTTTCTCTCTCTCTCTCTCTCTCTTTTTAAAAAATAGCTATACAAAGGATAAGTTTGGAACAGGGAAAAATTAGAATTTACTCGCATCAAAGGCCAGAGAACCGCAAGTAACACAGGACACTTCAAACCTGGAATCATTTCATCGATATTCTCTCCCCTTTGGTGTCAGTCTGATTCGTGCACACACGATACAAAATGTCGATCTTTATTTTGCTTCCTGAACTTAAATTCTCCTTGAAGCCCTCACCAAATCCATCAGCTATGCTTCATGTGAAAGGAAAGACTGAGGAGAACCATTGCAGTATCTGGGGTTTTCACTTCATTTGTTTTCCTTTGTGGCTTTTTATGGCGATGATTGTACAATGTTGAGATCAATGACAGCTGAGAAACTTCTCTCATTATATTTACTAATTTATACAGCAGCCAAAAGGTAAAAGGGAAAGAAAACAAAAACATATTTGGTAATTTCGTGAATTTAAAAACTAGCCCTGGGGGAAAATGCATCACTTTTTATTTTGTATCACTGCTGTGTTTAAGAAACCTAAAAATGGGAATTTCATATTCTCATATTTTGACAAGTACTTTACATTTGCTTGAATAAATATTTTACTATGAAAGGAATATGATTAAAGGGAAAAGAACCCCCCACACTATTAACTTCTCAGGAACGTTAAAGCAGTAAAAGTACACATTCCATAAGCCAAGGGCTGCAGCCACATTCAGTTAACTCCAACAAATCCTGGGAAGAAATTTTCTTTTCTTTCTTATTTTTGAACTCCAAGAAACCCTACACTTGAAGAAAGGGAAGGTGTGCTTCAACTGTCATGTCCATGTGGCAGAATTTAGCCCTTTTCTGAAGTTTCCATGTCCCAAGAGCATAAAGACAATAGTCCACTGTATGGAGAACCAATAAATCAATTAGCTTTAACAGTCAGTGTCCAGGAAATGCATTTATTCTCTTTGATGAAAACAGAGATACTATTTGTAGCCATCCTTCATATCATTAAGGCCAGTTTTTCATGTGGAAATTATATTTAGTGACTGGAAAAAAAATCACGCACAAATTTTGTAAAGAAAAAACAAAGCACTTACTCATGTATGAGAACAAGTTTGTTTTATTTGTAATTATCTATCTTTAGAGTAATTGAGATTCTAAACAGCAGCTAATAGCTTCACCTTCTCAAATGACTACTGCCTGTAACTTTACCTTGCCAAATATCAAAGAGCTTTTCGATTGCAACTCTACTACTAAAACCTGGGTCATTTTCTAGCAATTAATTGGAAGAGGTGATTAATAGCTTAATAATGGGTTGCTCTGTGTTTAAAAAGTGCAGGGGACGTGCAGAGGAAAGGAATATGTAATTTTGTATCCCTGAAACATAACCTAATTGAAAAATCAGCAGTTGGTCTTATTTACTTTAGGCTTGTATTTCCAAACCCTCTTTTGATCTATTCTGAGAAAATGTGTAAATCTGGAGAGTATTTTTTAATTAACTCCTTGAACATTGAACACGCTATGAATTTAAGGAGCACGAGCTCCTCCATGGCACCTGCTGTGCCTCATTCAACTTCATAGGAATTTGAGGGCAACACATGTCAAGTATCTGTCTGGATGTGCAGATGGTAGTGCCCATTCAGGAATTCACCCACCATAGGGCCACCTGTGGATTCATATGGCACATTGGGAGCCTATGTCCACTTCTACTATGCATTCCTGTTATATTCGCCACCAACTTAGTGACTGTAAAATCTAGCTGCAGCCTGTCATGATATCCTACCAGAAACATCCAAGGAGACAGTCAATGCAGTTTAGTCAATCCACTAAGCCTAATGTTCCGTGTTTTGAGATTAGGTCGCAAGAAAATGGCAAGCTGTCTCGTCAGGTGGAGAGTAGTTCAGTGAAGGAGGAAGTCTTGTGTTAAAAGCAAAGGAGACAGCAAACTGAAAGGGACCAGGTCTCATTTGTCCAGCTCATGACAACATCAGGGTGACAAGATGTCCTTTTGGGTACAGGACTCACTGATTTTTTTTTTTTTCCATTGTCTACCACAATTGCTATAGACACTCTGGGTTTCTCCGTTAGGTAGCTAGAAGAAAGTAAGGAATAAGGTTCCCAATTTCTGATAATTTTCTTTACATTATACATTCCTGCTTCTCATTTCAATTCCATCCTATCCCAGTTGCAGCTAGAAATACTGGGCTGTTTATCCCTCACCGTGTTTACACAATGGCTTTGCCACTAGAGGAAATCAGTACTTTGCTAACTATCTGGCACTCTTCCTATAAGGCTAAACCTGAGAAATGAAGGACAGTAAACAGAGGTTCGGCCTGGAGATGAGCTCCACTTCTCCAGTTCTCATGAACCCAGGCATCTTCTGGAAGCCCAGTTTATCCTTCCACAGTAAAGACTCTACTGGCCAGAGTTTCTTTCTTTTTTTTTTTTTTTTTTTTAATTCTGTCCATATTTATTGCAGAATACAGAGGGATGAAGGAAAATACAAAAATTAAAAGACAATGGGCTTGCTCTCCCACCACTAAAACACACACAGTCAGCCAAATTTAATTGGCTGTAATGAAAATGGGCCTGCATGCCAGTGATGGAGAAAGTCAGTGAGCTGAAAACAAAGGCAAAACACAAAAGTGGTCCTCTAGATATGTTCCCAAACAGGGCCCTACTCATCCCCAGAAGTCAAAGGCCGGGGAAGGCCTGAATGAACACCAAATGGCTAGGCTGCAAGAGGGCTGACTCATACCTCTCCTCATGCTAGAGCGCAGAACGGAGAGCTCTACTTCTGAGGTGTGGTAGAGGCAGATCAACACAGATGAGGTAGTCCTTTTAATACATTGTTTTGCTTGATTTTCTAACTTGTTTTTAGGCCTACAGCAAATCTCCCTATAACCTTCCAATTCGTAGTGTCATTTTCTATGCATTCAGATTTTTGCATCATTTGATTTTATTTCCTGGTGACATCCTTCCCCGAAGACTTCCTCTATGTATCACTTCTGGCTTGTTTCATTTTTTAACCTAGCCCTGTTAATAGGTATTGTCTCGTCATGGTCTTCTGGAATTCCCTTTATTCTTCTCTTGTTCTACATCCTTAGTCTGGTAAGGTGAATCCTCCAATAAGCTTTCTGGGAAAGGGTTGTTGGAAGGGGAGTTGTTGGAGCATCTGACAGAAATGTCGTCACTCTGCCTTTATGTGCACCACGGTGTGTTGGCTCCCAGTGTATCCTCTGAGAAGTCTGGACCCTCTTTGATTCTTAATCCACTGTATATTAACTTTTTAAAGGGGTATATTTTGTTTTTCTCTCTGGGAGCAATTATAATCTAATTGTAATATGCGGTATTTTAAGATTTCATGATTTTATGCTTTGCTATGTGTTGTTCATTCTTCTTGCTTGGGCACATGTCTGGAAGCACATTTCTTGCCAGGAGATTTCCTTCTTTTATTTTTCTCTGTAACTTCTTTTTTTTTTTTTTATTTTTATTATTTATTTTTTTTTTAATTTTTTTTTTCAACGTTTATTTATTTTTGGGACAGAGAGAGACAGAGCATGAACGGGGGAGGGGCAGAGAGAGGCAGAGAGAGAGGGAGACACAGAATCGGAAACAGGCTCCAGGCTCTGAGCCATCAGCCCAGAGCCCGACGCGGGGCTCGAACCCACGGACCGCGAGATCGTGACCTGGCTGAAGTCGGACGCTTAACCGACTGTGCCACCCAGGCGCCCCTCTCTGTAACTTCTTCCGTATCATTGTCTACACCCTCTCTTAGTCAGATGTCAGAGTTTGCGAATTGGTCCTCTAATTGTCTTATTTTTTCTCATCCAATTTACTTCTATTTTTATTTTTATTCCCTATTTATTTTTGATAGTCCCCTTACTTCAAGATTTTTTTTTTTCACTCCTCCTTACAAATAACTGATGATTATTGGCTGTACTGATTGAAAGCATACGGTGGACAGGAAGGACTGTCAACCTGCTGCCTTTGCTTTAGGGTGTCCAGCCTGCTAGCCAGTTTGCTTGTTTGCTAGAAAGGTCTGAGTCTAGGCATGGGTACTGAGAGTGGAGTGAGAAAAGAGTTGGAGGTCTCATTCTTAAATACTAGACTTTTATTTAGATCCCCATGTATGATGTGATGCTTTTCTACCATCATCGGAGCCTGGTGTCCCTGGATACGAGATTTCTTTGTTTTGTTTTGCCTTTCTTTCAGAGAGTAACATTTTGAGAATTGTGAAGATGGAAGAAATGCAGAGCTTGGCTGTATAGGTAGGGCCGGGGCATCCTTTGACCCAAACTGCTTGTTTCTGGTCAGATGTTGGTCCCAGAGCAAGTGTTCTCATTTAGCATGTTTTTCTTTTCTTGTAATATGGATACATTTGTGATGCCTCACTTTATTTGAAAAGTGGCACAGGAGAGGGTCTTTACTTTTACTTTTAGCTGAAAGTCAGGGGAACCTTCTTTCTTTCACAGACTAGAGAATTAACGTTTAGAGAAAAATTTTAAGTTGCAGGAGTGTCCGTAGTAAGTAAGTGGTAGAATTAGTATTTGTATCCAAGCCTCATAGATTGTGGGACATATATATATTTTTAACACTATACTATGATGTCTCCATTTAAAAGGGGAGGGGATATTTTAAAATTGGATTCAAAGCTGATTCTAACAGGGAAAGACTTGGTGGGTTATAAGAGTTAGCTGGACTAGGAATCATAACAATTTCCTCTTGGCAAGACACTGTTTTACTCTGCCTTTACCCTAGAGCCTCCATTTTCTTCCCATTCTTCCTATTACACTCTGTTTTGAAAATTTTAAATTATACTAAAGTATACGTTATTGACAAAAATTTTATAAATTGCTATTCCCAGGGGCACTTGAATGTCAATAAAAAAAGGAAAGAAAGAAAGAAAGAAAGAAAGAAAGAAAGAAAGAAAGAAAGAAGGAAAGAGAGAAAGAAAGAAAGAAAGGCCTTTGATGAAGTTCCAGCAGTATTCCAGGAGGTAGAAGAAGACAAATTTTGTACTTAAGAAAAGTACTGAAATGTCTGTGTAGATAGACATCTGTGCTTTCTACCTACAAGGCAAATTATCAATGTTGAGAAGAACATGAAACCATGTGGCATTATCATAGTATCCCTTCATAGTATCTCTTCATAGTATCCCTTCATAGTAGGGAGGGAAGTAGGGAGAGAAGCAAAGATCTGCTTTAGATGCAGGTATAATAGACCAGGTCTCAAGATTTGGCTCTCAGGAGTGACCCTGGGACAGGTAAAATATTTCATCTAAAGCAGATAGGAATGGGAAGAATGAGAGTACGATGAAAATCTCAGTGGGGAATAGTGAAGAGATTAGATAAGAGAGACCATATAGTATTTGTTCATAGGTTGAGATCAGATTATGGAGAGTCTAATTGAACCTTATTATAGAGGCAGTTGACGCTAACAGTAATTTTTGCACTTGGAATTTACAGAGCTACACCTATGCTCAAAGAGATTTAACCTGGTAGAAATGTCTTCTTTATCTTTCCTTGTATTTAGGTAAATTTGTTATCAAGAATATAAATAGACTTGAAGGAACAATCAACTTCAGAATTACTATAGGTAAGATGGTTACAATTCATTGTCCAACCTGGATCACTTGTAAGAGTGAAAGAGGGGTGTTGGGCAAAAGTCATAAACAGGGATTATCCCGAACACATTGGAATGTATAGTCATCCTGTGTAGGGTGAAGTTGGAGAAAAGAGGTAGGATACAGTGTATAAACACTTGCCTCAATGTTTTCAGGAAGAGAAGGGAAAAGGGAAGAATGATAAGTCATTATAACAAGATCTTTGGTTTATCAATTCCACATTCAAGGTTTTTAATGAATTAAAATATGACTTTTTTTTTCTAGATCTTTCTAGCTTTTTTCTAGATCTTTTCTTTTTTAAAGATCATCCCAAAAAAGCAAGAATGTGGTCTTGTAAATCCATACATGTAAGGATATTAAATAGCAATATTTTTAATGATTTAAAATCTGAGGGTTTCCTTTTACCCAATAGAGAGACTATTTAACTCTTCTAATACCCATGGAAAATGATTGGCCTTGCATTAATTGTTTTACATGTCTAGGTGCTCAGAATGTTGAATAATAACTTAGTAATGTAAAATACCATAAAAACAGTAAGGTGCAATACCATCTTATGAAGAATGATTTAGCATTTTGATAGACAAGTCATGTTCAAAATATTTCTGTCTCTTTCATTTGAGTGGGGCCAGCTTATCCATCAGGTCCACTAAACACAGCAGCTTGGTCTTCACCTACCTTTGGGGACCCATTAGAATGTTTTAATTTTTTAAAAAATGTGAAAAAAAGACATTTTATATCATGAAAAAAGTTTTCATATATCATAATAACATTTTTTTCTATCAGTGTAGTAAAAATACATTTTTTGATAATTTTTTACAGAGATAAGGGTCCCACAAAAACCAAAGTGTCAAGGGCCTACAAAAGTTATTGAGTCCAAGTAAACTGAAAAAAGGAAAAAGTTAATATCCTAAAGAAACAATGTTTAAATACCCTGTGGTAGAGTACTGGAATAAAGATTTTTGGTCTTACCTAAGATTTCATTTTAATTTGAGTATCTGGAACAGGACAGCATATTTTCTTCAGGAGCTAGAAATCTCTAAACATAATTGTCCTCTTTCCTCAAGTGTTCCTGTGCGTTTTATTGTGTTTTATTGAGAGGAACTACTTCCATTACCTGATGTGTTTTCATCAATAATGGAAAAGGTTCTCACAGGGACTATTGAAGACACTTCCTTAGGGAAAGGCTGAGGAGATGCCTGATGTTGGAAGCATCAGGCAAGCCTCTCAGATGGAATCACAGGGATAGAGAGGAATACTTGACTGCAGTCCAGGTTCGAAAAAGTATTGGGTGGGACCTCAGCTTCACGTGACTGGCCTCCATTTCCTTTAGGTTCAAATCCCAGGTGGCTGTTGTCCAGTACCACTTTGCTCATTGATGTGTGAAGTAAACAAATGCCCTCCCTTCCAGCATCCAAGTGTTCACTAGTAGTTAGTGAAGGCTAGCATCACACATGAGGAATAAAGCTAAGCATATGCCCATGTTACATCTGCCCTCTAGTAGGAAGCTATGTTTTCTTAACATATATGCATACCATAGAGACTATGTTTACCTATAACAGCTAATAACACTATTAATATAATTATTAATACCAGTGGAAAAATAATTGAAAACAACCATAGTTAATATAGATTGAGTCACACATTATTAAAATGTGTTATCCTTGAAGTTTCACCACAGTTCTGTGCAAGTTGTTGGAATGTGTGCTATGTATCAGGAAGAAAGGGCACACCTGTGATGTGCTGTATTCTAGAGTCAGAGAATATAGTGGAGAATAGACAGATGAGGCTTCTACTGTCTTAGAGTTAACATTCAGAGTGATAGAAAACAAACCAACAAGATAAATATCAGATGGTTATAATTTTAGTGCAGAGAATTATAAAAGAATAATGGGATAGAGAACATTGGCGGCTACACTAGATTAGCTAGTTTAGCGTTTAATTTAAGATACAATGTTCAGAAAATTGAAAATGGCTGATATGTCTGAAGCGTAGTGAAGAAGGAAGATAACATAGGAGAGGTCATCAAGAGAAGAGCATAGGGTCAGATTGTGTGGAATACTGGAAACAGCTATAAGATAAAGAGCATAATTCCATTTTTAGTATCATGGGGATTCATTGGAGGTTTTTAAACAAGAGAAGGACATAGCCCTACATTTTGGTTTGAAAAGCTGGGTGAGTGGCGGTCATCTTGACTGAGTGAGGAAAACTCAGTTTGAGTGAAGAAGCAATTTTACCAAGAAAAATTAAAAATTATGTTTTACCATGTTAATTGGGTTCGACTGTTCAAGGGGCAGGATGAATAAAACAGCTGTATGTGAGTTTTGAGTTTTAGAGAGATAAAGACTGAACCTTAAAATCATTATGTAGAACTATGGGCCTGAATGAGAATCACCTAGGAGGAAAGTATAGAGAGGAAAGAGAAGGATATATAAGACAGAGTTCTGCAAGTCCTCAAAATTTAGACTGAAATCTGAGTAAGAAAATCCAGAAAATGACACCATCGAATGGCCATCTGTGGAGCAGAAACAAAACCAAGAATGTGGGCATGCTGAGGTCAAAAAAAGAAAATATTTTTAGAAAGATGACAAGGTCAACTCTGCAAATGCTTGTGAGGGCCTAAGTTAGATAAGAATGGACTGGATTATTGGATTTGAAAATATGGTGACCTTAAAAGCAGTCTTAGTGATGCTGTGAGAATGAAAGTATGATTGAATTAGGTTGAGCTTAGAGCCATAGGAGAGAATGTGAAGTTGAATACAGATCTTCATTTCAAGAAACATTGGTGTGATGGAAACGATAAAGAAGTGGGCTAGAAAGAGAGCTAGTTGTTTTCCTCCCTCTCCTCCTTCCTTCTTTCCTTTTTCCCTTCCTCCATCCCTCCCTCTTTCTTCTTTCCTTCCTTCACTCCTCCCCCTCTTCTTTCCTTCTCTTCTTCTTTTAATTGTGTGCTAATAGAAATGATATTATAGGAATAGAGAAACTGATAATATAAGAAGCATAGGACATAATTAGGGAGCAAAGTTGTCCTCAGTGTAACGGGTGGGAAGAAGGAAGGATCCAGGGCAGAAGTGGAGTGGTTTGCCATTGACAGGCAGAAGGGCACTTCATACCTAGGAATAGGTGGGACAGGAGAGCCTGTGATGTTGACTGGTTGGTCATTTCGGTCAAGGGAAAATAAAGGAATTGTTGTGATGTAGATATTAGCAAAAGAGAGTGATTTTATTGAAGAAGAAAGTTCCTAACCTATTAACACAGAATGACAGAAACGAGGATGTAAGAACAAATTAAGTAGGAAAAACTAGAACTTACTTTTGCTTGGCTATCTCTTACAGGCACATTTGGAGTCTTTTAACGTGAAAGTTTCCAAATACACCATTCATTTGAATAGTGACCACTGTCGGCAGATCCCTCCATCTTATTTGATACTTATGGCTAAATCAGCTTTTTTTTGGGTACAAATGTCATATGTAAATGTGTTCTATCTAAAACCTCTGAAACCTCACACAGATTTTCCTTGGTTTCGTAGTGTTACAAATCATTTCTTCATGTATTTGCCAATCTCAGAATTCTATACTTGAGTTCGGGGACTCCTTACATTATTGGAATGTCAGTATTCCTGTGGAAGGCTATCTACTCGTACGCACCTTCTCCCTGTACCCTCAACTCCCTCATTGTCCTGAGTTTTTTTCCTGTAATGCTTTAGTCTGAACCATGTAATACCATGTTTGATTGTATATGGTCTGTCCTGTTATTTGATTTCTCAGATACACCTCTCAGTGAATTTTAAATTCTCAGGCCAAAGAGCCATCTGGCTGATTGCTAATCTCCCACTCCTTCTCTGGCGCCTTACCTAGTGTTTCAAGCATTGTCAGTGTCCAATAGACGCTTGTTGAAAAGCAGGAGTGGATGTGGATCTAAGACGAGGATTCCCATTTTGACATACCTTTTTAATATTTTCTTTAGAAGAAATAACATGTCTAGGTTACAAAAATTCAGTAAAAAATCAAAGTCACGGTCAATAGGTCTTTTTGCCCCATAACCTCTTGTGGCTCTGATTCTGCCCCCCAAAAGCCCAGCCACGTCCACGTCCCTTGCACCCCTCCTGGTGACATTCATCTTACCCTGCGGTGTTCTGGGTTGGCAGGCAGCCCTCTTTCTCTCCAGACGAGGTATGTGTGCATACCAAGAAAAGTTCTCTTTAAGTTGAGAGACTGGTTTATTTTTTAGCCGCTGTGAAATAATTAAAAATGAATGGATACGGTTGAATTGGAGGAAGCGTATTTGTTATTTGGCGTAGTTATAAAAAAAATTCCTTGAAATTAAAAATCATACTTTGAACAGGTCGATTAGTCAGATTTAATTTTTCTTTCACTCTCTTATATTGGTGTAAATATTTTCATCTGTTATGCATAACCAAAAAGTATATTAAACTGTCAAAACATAAATGATTTCCTTTTGGCCACCATGGCTTGAGGGATTTATTTCAAGTCTGTTGTACTACTATTTGCCCCTAGGATGTGTAATCTATATTTTAGGGGAATGTGGCTTACTGCAAGACACCTGTATTATTTATGTGTGATTAATATTTGCGTTACGGTGAATGAGGTCTTTTGGCCTTACTTTTCTCTCATAGTGACTTAATCATTTCTCACAAGAATGTAGTCATTGTAATAAAACATTCCACGTACCAGTTTGTTTTTCAGCAGTGACAAATGCAATTGTTGTAAAATGTGAATTTTCAGTTATTAAATATGGCATCATGAATGTAATTTACTGGGCTACATCTACAAGATGCTGCTCTGTGGCACCGCTGAAGCTGAAACCAAGCTGATCCTTGTTTGTATGAATTTAAATATAAACACTGGTGAACGACATCTTTAAATCACAATGCTCAGGACACCAGACCTAATTTTGTGGTTCCGGAAATAAATCTGTAAACAGTACAACTAGTTGGTTATGTGGATGCCCATTAAATTGGTCTCATTGTCGTTTGCAAATTTGCAACAAATTATGAAGATCCTTGATCATCCCTGACAGATAATATCATGTGCCAAATTAGGACGTATTTCAACGTTCCTTTCTGTGGGTTATAGGACATGACATTTTTCACAACTTCCCTTCAGAAAAAGCACTTATGTCAGGGGAGTGAGGAATTGTAAGAGTTCCAAAATCTACAAGACTAAAATTCAATTAGATATTAATGTTACCTGCCAGAACGGTCTTCCTTCACAATGGTACAGTAAAACATATTGCTTTTAGCAGTTATTACACAGATTTGGTGGCATATGGATTATTCAACAAAAAAGGAATTCATCTGAACACGTCCACAACGAGTCTTTTAATCGTGTTTTGGTAAGCTTTGCCAAATGGCGAGAAAGGAGCTATAAACATAAAAGGTGATGTATTTATTGTTAGACAGCTTCTCTTTGTGAATACACGGAAGCAGTATTTTTGTGGCTGTGGCTTAATGTCATATTACTTCAAATTTGAAAAGATGCAAATTACTCGGAAATTGAGAAGTTCTTTTTCTTTGCACCTTGTCCGTTACGAGAGCTGTGGTCCGATTTTTACTCTGTAATGTTGCCAATGGTGAATATTTTTGAAAAAAATAAAACCCTCCGTACTTCAGAGAAGGGATTAGGATACGTGTCTACTAAAGGTGCAATAGAAGACCCTTCCGTGTACATGTTGGCACTGAGACACATGAAATACTTTTCAGGTATCCATTAAAATTGTAAAAGTGCGCAGACTTATCGAGCTTCCAGAGGAAGTCATCAAGAGTATTAAAGAATGATGTTGATAATCACACTAAATTCAACCAGGATACGGTGGACAAGGGCTTTAAAACTTCAGAAACATCAATTAAAGCCCAAGTTGTGTGCAATAAGCATCAAAAATTGATAAAAACTCAAATTTAGGTTTTTAGAGTTAGTGTTTAAATCAATCAACTGCAAACAAGATTTAATTAAAGAATATTATTTCAAAGTGTAATTACCTACTGGGATTAGAATGAACCTCTATTGCCCATAATGTTCTCCTACTGTGATCCCACACTGAAAAATGTTGAGTTTTAGATTAATATGCATCTTGTAAGTACAAGTCCTAATCTCAATCTTAAAGGACATTTAAAACACACTTGGAACCTTCTATGCAATCAAGCCCAGTGTGACTACTCTGTCCACCATGCTAAATTTGTGATTACATTTTTTATGTGCATGATTTAAATCGCTTTAGCAGCAGTCCAGGGAGCATTTTACCCTGCATATTAATTACACAAAGGCTTTGTCATGTGAGGGTCTCAGTGGTCATGGTCTGTAATCCAGCTCATTTGAACTGTGAGTACAGTTTTCGAGCATGCTGTGCACATCAAGCCCAGCTTTAAAGCTAGAATAGGCTGAGATGGTTAACAGGTATGGTTCCTGCTTAAGGAATGAATGCCATTTATTTAGTGACATCTGCAAACTAATTGCTTAAAAATCCAAAAGTGAATATGTGTGCTCAGAAGGCTGTTATTAAAACATAAGGAGAGAGGCTCCATGTCACGGCATCCCAGTTCCTATTGTCTCAAGCTAGCATTATCCAAACAATCATTTGCTTCCTTTATAAAACTCTTCATGTTACAGGAAAGGGCTTTTGGCGTCTCTAAATTTCAATACTTTTATCATCATCGGCATATTTACGTGTTTGGAACCATTAAAAAGTGTTATGATTTAAAGAGGAATTAAGTGTATGTTGTCAGCGTATTCATGTATCTTCAAATATCAATGAGTAAAAAATAAAAGTGAAAGCTCATTAAAAATCACAGCACCTCAACCAAAGAATTTCTAAATATTCAGGGCTTTCGAATGCATTGCTTTACTCTAACAGGGTGGTTCTAAAAAGATCAGAAAATTAATGTAGCCTTTGTTCCACATTTTAGAGGTTTAGCCATATACCATCAGTATACTGAATAGTTGAAAACTAAAATGGAAGCACTCACCTGATATGACCCTGGAGCCTTGATATCACAAGAGTCGCACTGGTTCTTAAGTATGAGGGAGAATAGGAATTATTTGAGTGAATGCCACATATAGGTACCCAGGACCCATGACAGAATTTTAAAAATCCAACTAATAAAGGATATGTTCATGTGCAAGTGTATTCTGAAAAAAGGCCCTGAGATTTCAGGACCACTGCTGGTTAGCTGAGCAATTTAATAGAAAATAGCTCTGCTTTAATCTCTGTCCAAAGAAATGTAATGACAGAAATAAAAAAAAAAAAAAAAAAAAAAAAAAAAAAAAAGACTATAATAAAAGAAAGGCAAATGTTTCAAGATTCATTTTGCTGGGAAACTCCATTGCATCTCTGCCAACTAATGATATAGCAAGCAATCTTTTAATTGACACATATTTCTGTATAATCACACTTGACTGGAAGAGTAAGAAAAGTGCAATATTTTTAAGTGTTAAATTATGTCTTAAAACATAAAATGGACAGGCGTAGTCAGACAAACTGAAATGCTCTATGAAGCCTAAATGTAAATAAAGTAAGAGTATTTAGGTTTAAACATGTGTGGGATATCTATCACAACCACCAATATCTGAAGAAGAAAATAATCATCTCTCAGAAAGAATGACTATCTCTGTTTTAAAAAAGGTTTTTGCAATGATTTATGTGTAGCTTTTCTTATTCAAAGCAGCGTACCTGTTATTTTCGAGTCTCGGAATCCCAGATGCAGCTAAACTATTTGAAATTCTTGCAGAAACTCCTTGAGAAGTTCTATTCATTCAACATTCAATACAGGTATTTTCTGAGAACATGTTCTATGTACAAGGCAATATAAATGGTGTTGAGGAGAGAAAGATAGCCAAATTATGATATATGCCTTAGAAACTCCGAATCTATTGGAAGCAGTGACAAAAATAAATAAATAAATAAATAAATAAATAAATAAATAAAACGTAGTATGACAAGAACTTTATAAAAAATGAAGAACCTTATTCTTCTGAGGCTCTCAGTGTTTTGTTGTCAGATTCATTTTTCTTCATGTGTATTTTGAAAATAAATTACTTGCCATATTCTTTGAAATAATTACTTTGGAACGAAAACAGAGGAAAGTTGTTATTAGCCTTCACCAGAGTATGTATTCTATAGATTTATTCTCATATAATCAGCCTAAAGTTCATAATTTGAATGAAGTAAGTTCATTCTGAACCAAAGCGGAAAACTTTAAAATGAGTTTTTGCTGCAGGAGGAATCGTGTGTAAGTTTAACATTAGGTTACGATATGCAAAGGGTATGTAAAGTTACAGATATATTTTTGTGTGTGGAATTGGCTCGAATTCATCCTATGGATTGAGTTGCATATTTGAAGGACTTTGTGATATGGTATTTGAGGAGTCAAATGCTGCGTCGACTTACACTTATGCATCATTGTATTATAAAAAGATCCAAGAGAAATTTGGCTATGCCATTTAGCAGGTCTGACAGCCTTTGTAGGAGTGTGAACACTCAAGAGGCCATGTAAAAATGCAGTGTCTATGTCTGAACATTTGTGCTCTCATACTGTTGGTTTGGGTTACAAAGGATGATGGTGTTTTTTAAAGGAACAGCATCAGTTCAATCAGTTTTAAATATTTCAGGATTCATGTCAATTTTGCCATAACTTCGGAATGAAGTTTCAGACAAAGATCCAGGGAATTCAAATTCTACAGGCACACTTAGCATCAGTTATCCGAACATCTTACTAAACCAGAATTATCATTAGGGTGACTCTTGTTTCTGTTCTTCACTCCCCATTTGGCAACGTTGATGCCACGAATGATGACTATTTGGAAACATCCTCGGTGATTGAGTTTTTCACGTTTCTTACGGATGTTTAGCATCACACAGCAGTCGTCCTCACTGATTTCTGTACCCTTTACAATGATTTCCTCACAGAGAACTCTATTCCATGCAAGGCATATTTTAAGAGCCTATAACTGAAATCAGTTTGAATACTAAATCCTGATGTCATTCAATTTACATTTTATCAAAGAAACACAGCGTTTTCTTAAAATACTCTTAGTCTTCTAGTAACTGCCTAACACGATTCACAACACAGCATAGCTCTTTCCAGACAAATTCACTGAAACCTATGCTTTTGTGATCATTTATTTAAACTCACCCGTTCTCTCAGAAATGTCTTTCCTCCCTTAGAACTGGTCTGAAAGTTGGGTAATTCGAAGTTCAAATGCCCTTTCGGAGTTGATGACTTTTCTTTAATGTACTTTCTCTGGTTCACCTAATAGAGTTGTGCATTAATAAAAATCTATAGATTAAAGCTATGTGGTTATTTTTCTAATGAAAAGCCTCCCTAAATATCTGGCATTTGGGATCAAATTTTAATGTTTCCAGTTTTGAAATCTCAGC
The DNA here is from genome assembly GCF_028749965.1 of Puma concolor. Taxonomy (NCBI): domain Eukaryota; kingdom Metazoa; phylum Chordata; class Mammalia; order Carnivora; family Felidae; genus Puma; species Puma concolor. The sequence continues at coordinate 146,810,510 of NC_141674.1, read as the reverse complement.
ATAAAACTGTTGATGTGGGTCCCCTTTGATAAATTAGAAAGGTAAACTTTAATGAACATTGAATGGGATCACCTTTGCTACTCGGGGTAATAGAATAAAATAAAACAAGCAAACACATTTTTCTTACTGCCACATGCCTCTCCTTAATAATAACTTTTGTCTCTTCTGCAGAAATAGATGCTGTGTAAGTCTCATTAAATTACCTGACTGATGGAATAAATACACAGCCCATAGCTCGGCGGTCCATAGTAAACCAAGCAAGGGTCTTGATATCTCAGAGTTCTGCTTATTTACACATGCCTTGGACTCTTCTCACAGATATGTAAATTATTCTGGTTAAAACTAAATGCTAAAGTCTACACCATTAGTCTTCCACTTCATGATCTCCACATGGGGCTGTTAGAGGGATAATGTACCATACAATACACGGTTTACTTTTAATTAATAGAAAAAAAATGTGAAATGAATATTAAATGTAGCTTAATGTGAAAGAAAGCTCAAAGCAGTTTGGTTGTTATTTATTTATTTAAAAAAATATTCAGCCCTGCTTTATCATTAGAGAATAAGTAATGCCTTCGAGGACCGGGAGCCTTGCTGGAGGCTTTGGAAGAAAAAAGGGAGCTGGGAGAGGTCTTAACAAACCAGCTAATGGTACCAAGCCTGACACAGAGAGGGGGTGCTGGACGGAGAGGCTCAGGGGTCCTGCTCTGTGCCTTTTGGATCCTAGCAGAGCTTTTCCACCAGAGTCTCTGTATTCCCTGCTAAGATGGTCCCCTGCTCTATACCATACGAATTGTAGGATCTGGTATTAAATCTTAGACTAAAAAAGCTCATCAAATAGAGCATTTAATTAAAACACAAGATCTGTTTGTCTGTGTTATAATTCAACGTGTCAAAATTAATGCCTCTGTTTTTAATAAATAGAATTACCAATTCGCAAACGGTTTATCACACTGTTCCCAAGCACAGAATGGAATTTTAATTATATAACATTATTTATGGCAATGAAATGATCGTGTTTCATAATATTTGCCAACAGCACAAGTTAGGATTTAACAGGAAAAGCTCTATTAAATAATCACTTCCTCTAGTGGATTCCCTTTTGTCTCATTTGGCTCACCTAGGATCAGGTAAGGACCTTGGGAAAAGACAAAGAACATGAACGACTCTGGCTAGGCTTTAGGAGATCACAAAGTCCTCACTGAAGGCACTTATTTGCAAGATTAAAGGGTTTGAAGTAAAGCCTGAAATTAGTAACTTTTCATCTCCTTTTACCCAGACAGCCAGTGTTTTGTAATAAAATAAAGACCTTGCACTTTCCAACCTTCGTGCCAGACAGACTGTGAAACTGAATGCTACTCAACTTTAAATTATTCATACATTCTTAATTGTGATGTTATCCTTATAAATGATAGTAATGGTACCGTTGAAAACCTAAAAACCAGCAGGCACCTGCCAGTGAAACGGGTTCATTTAAAGCACAGCCATTGAATCCCTAATATGAGAGGCTATTGAGAAGACTCAGCTAGGAGAAAGTCACTAAGACATTTGATTTTACAGTTAGGAATTAGGTAGCTTGACGTGATTAGCAGAAGGGAAGTGAAATGCCAGTGCTTAATTTACAGAGAATTTACAGACCATTTGGAAAAATCACCCTGGGCTTGGAGAGTACCTGCAGAAATTTCTACTAACTCTCCTTATAAGAGCATTTGCTGCAAACACTTGTTTTCCTATTATTTAGCAGGGATCAGAATACATTGCCAGGCAAAAAAGATATGTGAGATCATGAGTAAAATGACTTGCTCACTTTAAAAAAAAAAAACATGAGTGTGTGTGTGTGTGTGTGTGTGTGTGTGTGTGTGTACATCTGTGTGTGAGTGAGAATGCTTAAAAAATAGGTTTTGAGAAAGATCCATGTAACTGTCCAAATAGTTCTTTTGAGTATTAAGAGAACTGAGTTAAGAGTCTGTAAAAACGAAGGTCTTTACGAGACATATATACCAAAATCATTTTACTTTCTCCAACATTTAAAAAAAATTGATGTTGCTTTGAATTCATTTTCAGAATCCTTTTAGTGATATCAACACTTGTCATGGTGTTGGGAGAAGAAATGTCTCTCTGAAATGTGGCCATATTCTTTTGGAACATACTTGTTAAAAAAAATAGTAACTTTTTGAGGTTGTGTCATTTTTAGATGGACATTTTTATATGCATCAATTTCTGTAACCTTTTAAGCAGTTTTTTTCTGCTCTTTTTTTTTTCTGTTGGTGATTTCACATTAAAAGTCTTTAATAGAAAAAAAAAAGAATTTAGCTGTTAAATATTTTATTCAGCTCTCAGTTTTCAGACAGGCTAAATAAGTAAAGGAGATAAATAACAGATTTCTATGCATCCAACTTTGAGTCTGAGACATGAGTATCTCCAGGACTCTAAAGATACTGTTTCAGGTATCATTAAATGATTCTAGCCGTGCATATCATTAAAGGCTTAGAAGAATTGGTATTAGTGAACCACACTCGAATGCCCAGAAATTTGTTATGTATTTCTGAAGGCTTTTCTTGTATCCATCAAGAGAAGGTATTCTTATGTCCACAAGTCTCGAGTGACTAATATGAGATCTTAACACTATATTCCACAAAGCTTTAACCAAAAGGGTGTTTGTTATTATTGTTCTTTAGTTGTCTCTTAGATTGCTTGTGTCTGTTATGTGGCGTCAGTGAGATGAATTGCTTTTCCTACATGCCCGAATACCGACAGTATTTATTTTTTTAATTAGGGTAATAGACACAATGGTCAGATAGGAAACCTATCAGATTACACCATTAAAATAAGGTGTCTCAGATTTGAAATGTATCCTTTGCTTTGAATTTGAAATTTTAGAGTTTTAGAAAACGTAGTTGACACATTTCAAGCATGTTTGCCTGATTGAGACTCCTTGGGTTAAAATCCAGGATCTGCTGGATTCCTTACATCTCGTGTGTCTTTTGACTTAATGGGGAAGAAGTAAAATCATACAATGAAAGCATTTGCTTCCTAGCAACTGTTCAATAGCTATGAACTAGTTCGAAGGTCAGTTTTTGGAATAACCAGCTTTGTACATTGTTCTTACAGCCTCACCAGCAAATGATGGGATCATTAGCATATTGAAGAAACAAAATGCAAGAAGACTGATAATGGAATCAGCTTTATTTGGTTGTCCAGCTGTCCTGTTAAATCTTTTTGTTGGGGGTGGGCAATTCTTGCCTTGCTTATTTTTCTTTTTAATGTTTACTTATTTATTTTGAGAGAGAGAGAGAGAGAGAGAGAGAGAGAGAGAGAGAGTGAGCTGGGGAGAGAGGCAGAGAGAGAGATTGAGAGAGAACATCCCAAGCAGGCTTCATGCTGTTAGCATGGAGCTGGATGCAGGGACTCGATCCCACGATCGTGAGATCATGAGCTGAGCTGAAATCAAGAACCAGAAGCTTAACAGCCTGAGCCACCAAAGCACCCCTCTTAACTTGCTTCTTGACGAAAGTTCCAACAGGCCCCATGATTTCCTGATTATCTTCATGTTTGAAAATAAAGTGATCTCTTGCTTTCTTAAGTTCAACGTTCAGTTTCAATTCTCTAATTACAAATATCCAGTTCCAAAAAATATTTAGCCTAATTTAATCTTTTTCATAGTATTTATGTTTTTAATGTCTACCTATTTATTTTGAGAGAGAGAGAGAGAGAGAGACCGAGCAGGAGAGGGGCAGAGCGAGAGAATCCCAAGGAACAAATACACACAACTTGGATTAATCTCCCATAATGATGTTGAGTGAAAAAAGGCCAATCCTCCAAAGATTCCATATTGCATTATTTCATTTCTATAAAATACTTGAAATGACAAAATTACAGAAATGGGAAGGGGATGGGAGAGGGAATGTGTGTGGCCATAAAAGGACAAAGAAAGAAATACTTCTGATGATGGAACCATTCTGTGTCTTGACTGTATGGATATCCAGATCCAGATTATGGTATGATGTTACTATGGCGTTATGTCAGGTTACCACTGGGAAACTAGGAAAGGATACACGGAATCTCTCTATTATTTCTTACAATTGCATGCAAATCTATAATTTTTTTCAAGATAAAAAGTTTTGTAAAACATATGACATATGCATGGAGGGTACAATCGGTGTTATCTTTAGAAGATATGTGCAGACTTCATCCTGGTCTTTAGGACAAATTATTTATGTAGTAATTTCTGTTGAGAGAGTTGTCAATCAAAAGAAATGTCCAAATTTATGTATATGTTTGTATGTGTGTATGTGTGTGTGTGTGTGTGTGTGTGTGTGTGTGTGTGTCTATCTATTGTGTGGGCATCTATACAGCCCATCCTCCCGCCTTCCATAAGATGCATTTAAACTTACTTGCCTATGTGTGAAGTATATAGCAGGACGAAAAATATTCTGACCAGAAGTTTCTCAAAGTTTACTCTAATAGTTTTAACATCAAGAAAGGATGTGAGGCTAATTCTTCAAATCCAGAATTATAAATGGAATTTTTAAAATTAGTGAAATATTTGTATTCAACATAACAAAGACAGCTCATTATAGAGTTAATATACATAGCACTGTTACAGATGGGTATTTGCTGCTACATGGAATTCTGCAATTGAGAGAATCTGCCTGCTGGTCTCGTATACTAATGAGTAATTCATAAAAGTTTGGTAATCTCAATACATTCGGAAGCAGAAATGAAGCTCACAAGAAGAGGACTTAACAGTTGGTCACATTTATACTTCAAGTCACATATAGAAAGTATTTTTGCTTAGCACCATAACTACAATGACATAAACAACACACATAGGTGAAAATGACTGAAAATAAATTTTTAACATGTGATTAGTGATCATGTTAGTAAGAATATGGCATATACATGACACTTCTTTCTGCATCATAGCAGACATTATAATCAATTATAATTGATACAATTGATTTGGCCAGACATGACCAAAAGCTCTTTCTCAACTCACTGCCTTGGAGTCATTACAAATCAGACAAATTTGGCAGTGAAATTAACATATTTTTCCTTCCTTTGTGAGAAATGTATTATGAGTTATGTTGTCGATTTTTAAAAACTTCTATGTAGTCTATTATATTTTCATAAATAAGTCTGTCACATATTAGGTAATTTAAAATTTTAAGCCAGCATCAGAAATATGCAAAGGAAATAAACTCCTTATCATAACAAAACTTGCCTAATGACAAATTTGCACTATCAAAATTAAAAGAATTAGCAGTTTAAATTTTCCAAGAAAGAATAACTCCAAATATGGAATACAGTGCCAGAATTGCTTCATAAACTAAAAACATCGCACACAAATACTTACATGCTGATTGTTAGAACAATAGAGGTCAAGTGGTTTCTAAGTGTAAATTATTACTCTGCTGAAAGTAAACATCAATTCAGTCTGACCAAATGCAATTGGATGGATGTCCTAATAAAGAAATATACAGACTGTCAGGGGAACATAAAACATAGACAGTTAGTCCTGACTGGAGAAATCAAGGAAAGCTATATGAAAACAGATGACAGTGAACTAGCCTGTTCTTAAAAAACAAAATAAAGTTCTTCAAGCATACAGATGAGGACGTCCTAGAGAGAAATAATGCACAAGTAAAAGCATCATGTATAGAGTTTTCTTATCCCCCTACTCCCAGCCTCTACCTTTTGAACCTGACAGAATCAGAAACCTGGGTCAGCGACCTTGGGGGCTGAGGGCACCACTTGGTGGGGAAAGAGCAGACATCGATGTCCTTCCACTTCACAGGCCAGCCAATGTGCTGAAGTAGATTGAAGTAAGGACTGGGAAAAGATTTAACCTTAAATAAGGTTGGGGGCACCTGGGTGGCTCGGTTGGTTAAGCGTCCAGCTCTTGAGTTCAGCTCAGGTCGCGATCTCACAGTACCTGATATTGAGCCTTGTGTCAATTTTGGTTCCTTTTTGGTGCTAAGCAGTATTCCAGGGTAGATATACCACAGTTTAGCCATATAACCATTGAACATGTCTGGGTTTGTTTTTTTTGTTTGTTTTTTTTGTTTTGTTTTTTTTTGTTTTGTTTTCCATTTTCTGGCTTTTACAAATAAGCTGCTGTGAATATTTGTGGACATTGTGAACATAAATCTTCATCTTTTTAAGATGAATACCTAAGAGTTCAATTGCTGGGTTATTTGGTAGTTGGTTGCACATTTAGTTTTATGAGAAACTGCCAAACTATTTTCGAGAACAGCGTAGCAGTTTGCATTTTTACCAGAAATGTCTGAATGATCCAGCTTCTCCAAATTCTCACCAGCATTTGATGTTGCCATTATTATTTTTTTCTTGCCATTCTGATAGGTGTGTAGTGATAGCACATGGGTTTTAAACCACATTACCCTGATGGCTGATGATGCTGAATATCTTTTCATGTGCTTATTTGCCATCTGTCTAAACTTTCACTGAAATATCTTTTATGCATTTTGCCCGTTTTCTAATTACTTTTTTTAAATTTCTGAATTTTGACAATTTTTTTAGTATATTCCAGAAATGAGTCCTTTATCAGATGGGTGGTTTGCAAATATTTTCTCCCATTCTGTATTGTTTACCCTCTTCAGGTGACCTTTAACAGAGAAAAATTTTAAATTCCAATGATATCCAATTTGTCAATTTCTCTTATGGATAGTGCTTTTGCTGTCAATTATAAAAACATTTTGCTAACGTAGATCCCAAAAATTTTCTCCTACTTTTTTCCCTAACTTTTTTTTTCTTTAGCTTTTTCTAAGTGTTTTAAATCAATGATTTATTAGGAGTTAAATTGTATACAGTGTGAGACTTAAGTTGAGGTTTATTTTGTCAATTATGGATATGCAATTTTTCCAAGCTTATTTGTGAAAAAGGTTAATTTTCCTCCATTGGATTGTTCTTGCATCTTTGTAAAATTTAGTTTGGCACATTTGTGTGAGTCTATTTATTTTTGGGGTCTCTGTTCTGTTCCACTGATCCTTGTGTCTAGCCTTCTATCTGTATCTCATAGTCTGTTTCTTTTTTTAAATTGTTTTAATGTTTATTTATTTTTAAGAGAGAGACAGAGACGGAGTATGAGCAGGGGAAGGGACAGAGAGAGAGGGAGACACAGAATATGAAGCAAGCTCCAGGCTCTGAGCTGTTAGCACAGAACCTGATGCGGGGCTCAAACCCATGAACTGTGAGATCATGACCCGAGCCACAGTTGGACTCTTAACGGACTGCGCCACCAGTGCACTTCTCATAGTCTTGATTATTGTAATTATCCAGCAGGCCTTGGTATCTAGTAGAGGGCTTCCTCCCACTTTTTCTTCTTGCTCATGATTGCTTTAGCTATTCTAGGGCTTGTAGCTTTCCATAGGAATTAAAAAAATTTTTTTTGAATGTTTATTTATTTTTGAAGGAGAGAGAGACAGAACGTGAGCAGGGGAGGAGCAGAGAGAGAGGGAGACACAGAATCCAAAGTGGGCTGTAGGCTCTGAGCTGTCGGTACGGAGCCCAACACGGGGCTCAAACTCACAAACCGTGAGATCATGACTTAGGCTGAAGTTGGACGCTAAACCGACTGAGCCACCCAGAAGCCCCTCCATAGAAATTTTAGAATAAGCTTGCCTACATCTACAGAAAATCTTTCTGGGATTTGGATGAGACTGCATTAAATCTACAGATCAATTTAGGAAGAACTGACATCTTTACCATGCTGAGTGTTCCCACTTGTGAACTTAGATTCCCCTTTAATCAGCATTGCATAATTTGAAACATAGAGATTACGTACATATATTGTTAGGTTTGTACTGAAGTGGTTAACTTTTTTGGAGTAATTATAAAATATTTTACGTTTTTAATTTCGATTAATGTTGTTTGAAATTCTTCAATTGTCTGGTGGTCCTTTTATTTCTCACTTTCTATTTAATTGGAATGGGGACTCTAGGATCATTCATTTTTGGACTATGCTTAGGCTTCCTTACCCCAAGCGTTTCTTCCTTATCCTAAAAAGTTTATAATGCAAAACAGAAAGCAAAACCTAGCATGACTATTACTAGTAGAAATATATAATGCTTTCTAAGCCCATATATAGTCATATTTGTTGAGAGAGTGAGGCTAAAACAAATATGGAGGACATAAGCTATTGGACAGAATACAGGTTTATATGATGGCTGATAGCTTACATGTAATGTTAGCTTGTTAGAAACTGGCTTCCATATTTTGAGATGGTGCATTTATATCAGTATAACTTTTTTTTTTAACTTTTTTAACGTTTTTATTTATTTTTGAGACAGAGAGAGACAGAGCATGAACGGGGGAGGGGCAGAGAGAGAGGGAGACACAGAATCAGAAGCAGGCTCCAGGCTCTGAGCCGTCATCCCAGAGCCCGACGCGGGGCTTGAACTCACGGACCGCTAGATCATGACCTGAGCTGAAGTCAGACGCTTAACCGACTGAGCCGCCCAGGCGCCCCTCAGTATAACTTTTTAAGCACCCCCATTACACACACACACACACACACACACACACACACACAGAAAACATGTGGGTAATGGTACCTCAATGCATATTATGAAATAGGCACAAAGCATCTCAGAAATTTTTAACAGATGAGACAAACATAAATAGAAGTTTCACACTGGCGTTCTCTTATCTCAAAAGATCCTTTGCACACTCAAGAAATGTGTGCTTTGCACTTTTGAGACCACAGGTTTAATAGCCATGCCCTACAAGAGGGCAGTGTCCTCATCTCTCTTGTTGACTTTTCATGGCCAGGGCAGTAGGTTCTCACAGAGTGAGTGAATGGACACTGAAGAAATAGAACTTAAGAAAGAACAAAACTGGGATGTGTGTTTGGACCCATATTTGACTTCAAAAATTAATTGTATATAATTTCCTTCAAAGAGAGGATTTGCACTTTTTCTTGACTGTAAATTTGTATGAAGCAGCACTGCTGTGGCTGAAAAAGCAAGTAGAGAAGTATCCAGAGATACTTTTAGGTGATACCTTTAGTGCATTATGTTCTCATTAGACAATGCCTGAGGTACTGTGTTCCATTTAGGTGTCATATACATCTATATGCCTCGGGGGGTTGTTTTTCACTAAGGTGTAATTTGATTTCGATATAATTCACCCATTCTGCATGTAGTTTGACATGCTAATTTTATAAAATCATAAATACCACCACTATTAAGATAGAGAACAATTATTAGAGTGATCATTTAAGATCAATAGTTGAAGTGTATGTTAAAGAAAATCCTAAGACACTAGGGGGTGATTAGAACTTATGCATGATGGACATCAATGGAAGGGACTGAACATATTTTGACTTGGAGAAAATGCAGGAATGAGACATGAAAATGTCCTTCATATATCTGAAGGAACATTGTTTGAAAAAAAAAAAAGGATTAGGTGACTTTTCTATGTCTTCAAGGAGCAGGGCAAGGACCAATATATGATGATTACAGATAAGTAGATTTTAGCCAAACTATGAGGAAGATGCTTTAGGAATCACTTCATTGCACAGTAATGAGCTTCCCCTAGGTGCAAGTATTTAACCAACAGTTAAGTATGTCAGGAATTTCATGGCAAAACTTCTTAAATTGCATAGAGGTTAGAGAGGGTGATCTCTAAGCTGGCTCTTACAAAATATTTGTTGAATGAGATCCTTGATTAGGAGGCGCCGGCAGTAGGGTACTCAGAGGAAAAATGGGATTTGAGTTGAAGTAGGGAGGCCTTGGGGGTTTCAATGAGGTACAAAGGAACATACTCGAAGGTATATTCAGATGAAAAAGTATTAGAAAGGCAAAGGTATGCAACAACACATTTCCAATCAGTTTGGATTGTTCTAAATAAGCACTTGGGTTTTATGGATCACAGACCACTGAAACAGGAATAAAGAGAGCACTTTGTTACATTGCTTTCCTTACCCTCCTCTCTATTCCTAAAATGTAAGAGAGGAAAGATTTTTATCCACTTGCACGCAAACTCCCTGGTCTCTTAAGCAGGACTAATGATCTTAAATTTATAAATAGCATACAGCTACAAACAAATATATATTTTTCATTTAAAAACACCATGTAGGTTTGCTTTTCTTTCAGGCAGATAATGCGCCTTTTCCCCCTCATAGTTCAACTGACAAAGAATTGGTAGATTTTCTCTATAATTTGCTATTATCCTAAAACTCAACAGCAAACCCAAATGCCATCAGTGGTTATAAGCTGTGATGTGTTTGAAAATGGAAATTTGACCACTTCAAATAGCAAAATCTTCATTTCCATTAGAGTTTTATGAACGGTCTGATTGTAGATCACGATAAAACGTACACTATTCTGTAGCCTGCTACGATGCACCAGGCAAGATGATGAAAACAAAAGCAATTATTTGTACTAGAAATAGCATATTTCATTAAGTATTTAATGCATGAATATAGCCACAATGGTACACATTACCTTTTGTTGGATTTCTACCCTCACACTTAGAGAGAGGTCTTCTATTTTAGTTAAGGAGATTTGCCTCTGAACATCTGTTTTGTATATATCTTTTAAATGATGCATTTAGGGGCGCCTGGGTGGCGCAGTCGGTTCAGCGTCCGACTTCAGCCAGGTCACGATCTCGCGGTCCGTGAGTTTGAGCCCCGCGTCAGGCTCTGGGCTGATGGCTCAGAGCCTGGAGCCTGTTTCCGATTCTGTGTCTCCCTCTCTCTCTGCCCCTCCCCCATTCATGCTCTGTCTCTCTGTCCCAAAAATAAAATAAACGTTGAAAAAAAAAATTTAAATGATGCATTTAAGCTACAATATTTTATAAACCACCAACATTTAATAAGCTAAGCGGTCAATTGCTTTGGTCATCATCTTTCCCTTCAACTCATGAAAGTTTACCCAATAAAAAAAAATAGGTTATTCCTAATTAACAAAAGAAGATCAGGATAAAATTGATTAAATTCTTTTTAGAGGATTAAACACAGGTAAAAAGCAAAGTTTAATAAATCTTTCAGAATTGACAAGAGTGATGAAATATTTTATTAAATATCAAAGGATACGGGGCACCTGGATGGCTCAGTCGACTAAGCGTTCAACTCTTGATTTTGGCTTAGGTCATGATCTCACAGTTGGTGAAATTGGGCCCCATGTCAGGCTCTGCACTGATGGTATGAAGCCTGCTTGGGATTCTCTCTCTCCCTGACTCTCTCTGCCTCTCCCTCGCTCATTCTCTCTCTCTTCTCTCTCTCAAAATAAATAATATATAAACTTAAAAAAATAGAAGGATCTAAATATGGTTTTGAAAAATAATCAGAAAAATTGAAAAAGTCTTACTAAAAAAATGATGAAAACGTAATCACAAAATTATGGTTATCCAAGCGAGTTATCAAATCTGACAAAATCTAGGCTGTTTGTTTTTCCTATTGAGATAAAACAATGTGAATAGAAAGGCACAAGTTTTAGACTTTTGTTCTTTGTGAGGGAACTGACAACAGATATTCCTGAGTGGGATATAATTGTTTGTCCAGACTATTGGCATAAATGAACATTCTCAAAATGGGTCCACTGGAACATTTCTCCTTTTGTATAGTTCAGAAATACAGGATTTAAAACTATGAGATCTTTCTTTAGATCCAAGGTCTTCATATACTTCCATCTTGGATGTAGGAGCGTACATGGTGATTTTTATTGGCTGGGAATAGATTATCTGGATGTTGGTCATCTAGGCCTGCTGGTGGATTTGTGTTATTATTGTAAATTGAGATATCTTCATATCCGTGTAACCCCTAATGCTTTTTCTTGTGCAGTAGAGTTATAATATGTTAATTTGGGGCATATTTGGAGGTTGAATCTACCACTTTTTAGCTATGTTACTTTGGACATATTACTTAACTCTTCTGTGCTTCAGGTTTTCATCATAAAATTGGTTAATAAAACCGACCTTAGAAAGATGATGTGAAGATTAGAGAGCATGCATGTAAAGCACCTAGTGTAGTATTAGGTTTATAACACATAAAACAAAAATAAACTATTATATTTATTATTAAGAGAGATATAATTAGAAGATCATCATCATGTGTGGACAAAAAGAAAAAAAAAATGTGACTCATTTGTTGGTTATTTGGTCAAACCTGAGAAGTACCATACTCAGCTATAGCCGGGACTTCAACATTCTTGGCTTCAAATATTCTCATCTTCATTCTTGTTAGTCATTCATTCACCAAGCATCTATTAAGTGCCCACTGTGTTTCAAGCACTACTCTCAATCTGATCCAATGAACTTTTACCTGTTACTACTGTATATGTGTTCATTAATGAAAATGGTCATTACTGATCCAAAAAAATTTTTGTCAGTTTCCCCTGAAATCTTTTGTTCTACGTAGGAAAAAATACATTTATAAAGTGATTTAAAGAGTCAAATACAGCTGTGATTTTGTGTCTATTTAAGTTTTCCTTCAAAAAACTTCTTTTGCTATTTATGGAATTATACTATGCAAATGTGTATGGTATATATGCATTTTCAAATAGTAAAATTAAATACTTGTGTCCCCCAAGCCTAGTTTAAGAAATAAAGTTTACCAAGATCTTTTAAAGTCACTGGTGCACCTTCCTATCACATTCTATCCCTGCCCTATTATGCAGAATTTTGCTTGCCCCTTCCTTTATTCTCCAGAAGAATTTCATAGTCTTGCAATTTCTTTGTTTAAGCTTTTCCCCCTGCCCCCATGCCAATTTAAGACAGGATTAAGATTTGTAGTGTCTACCCTATGTCTGATTGACATACATGAGAATATTCCCCAGTTGGTATTATAGCACAGAGTTGGTGAGGTGAAAGCACATTTTATGTTAGCACAGACTCAGAAATACTTGGAGCACTGGAATGCACATATGTTATCTTTGAACTCCTGCCAAATCATAAAAGAATGTAAAGAAATAGGAAAACTCCTATATAGAATGAGATATTGTCATTAAGATCATACATTCTTTGGTATCAGTCATTCATATTTTCTTTGAAACAATTTGAAAGAATTTTTATATTGTGACTACTGAGAGACTGTAAATATACTTTCCAAGGTCAATAGTAGCCATTCTCTAGGTCTTCTTTGGCATACATTCTACATAAAATAGTTCTAGAAAGTCCTTTAAATAGTGCCCGGCACTGAATGAGTATGCAACCAATGCCAGCTCAAAGTGTTGCTGTTGGTATTATTTCTGTTGCCACCTCCGCTTTTCCAGTAATATCCTACTTATTCTATGGAAAGAAATACAGTGGTGAGAGATGTTACTGTATAAATTTGAGGGAAATCTTGCTACATTAGTGGTAAAGCACTTACTTTCAATATTCTGATATTTTGCATGAAGGTGGAAATTCGGTGACCCCACAACTAAATTTTTGTGCAACCCTTCTCTTTCCATTCCCGTCCGTGTAACAATCCCATATCAGGGCATCCTTTTTGTATTGTTTAAAACATCAAAGCAGCAGTGATAGATGCTACTATGGCTTATCAATATTTATTTTCTTCCGGAGTCCTCGGAGCCAGCCCTGACATAGCTTTGGGGAGGGCCACATGACTGACTTGAGCCAATGAGGTGTGCCAGTTTTGGATGAAGGCAATAAAAAGCCTCTGCATGGGATTCTCCAGTCTATTCCTTCAGCAGAAATCCTGGAAATGGTGGGTTGAGAGGGCAGAGCAGCAGAATTAAAACACCTTAGGTTGTCAGGCTGCCACACACAGTACAGCGGCCCAGGAGGGTGACCTGACCTATACATGCATTTCATGAACGAGAAATAAATCATAGGTGCTAAGCCACTGAGACTTTGAGGTTGTTTGTTACCTAGTCTGTCTTGACTAGCACAAAATACTGCATTATTTTTCATGCACAAATAACACCGGCATTCTTAAAGAAAAAGAACACATTACTCATCTTAATGGACTATCAGTGTGCTTATACTAAAAGGATGAAAACTTGGGAGATAAATATTCATTACTTCTGGAATTCACTTGCTCTTTATTCAGTATTCTAATGGTTGTTTCCAGATATTTAGGAACGTAATACAAACTGACTAGCATTTTACCAGTTGAAGACATAATACTGATCATCAGAATAATTTATTGCCAGGATTAATATTGGTTGTGAACACATATAGACAAACATATTAATCTCTAATCCTTGTGATATCACAAATGAGGTCATCTAGATGATGATAGCCTTGCTATGACTTATGAGAATATTACCTCATTTTGTATCTAACATCAAACTCAACCAGGTTAGTTTGCGGATGGCAGATATTTATTTGTTGGAGGAAAATCTTTACCCAGAACTGAACAAACCACAACAAATACTGATTGGACAGAGTTTAGGGCAGACAGCTTAGACTAAATTATACTCCAGGAATAGCCTCAAAGCAAGTGGCTTACAACACGTTTACTACTCGCTTGTACTAATATCCAGCCTGGGTTAACTATGACTCTCCTCTGAGTCATCTTCTTCCAGAGAACCAGGCTGAAGCAGCAGCTGCTGCCTGGGGCATTGCTGGTTTTGCGGCAGGGGGAATAGAAAATATTAGAATCCCAAGATCATTTCCCTTAGAAGTGTCACACCTATCCTTCGTCGAATTCGACAGGACAAAGCCAGTTTATATGGGCAAATCTGTTATCGATGGGGCAGGGGTAGATAATCTCCCACAAGAAAAGGCAACATGTATTTTGAACCATAATACAATCTGGTCCAAGGTTTAGCGGGAACTATGTTAAGCTAAGGGTAGGATCAGAAGAAAAAGGAAAAAAGGAAAAGGAAAAGGAAAAGGAAAAGGAAAAGGAAAAGGAAAAGAAAAAGAAAAAGAAAAAGAAAAAGAAAAAGAAAAAGAAAAAGAAAAAGAAAAAGAAAAAGAATAAAAAGGAAAAAAAAGTCTTGGAGCACCTGGGTGGCTCAGTTGATGACTGGCTGACTTTGGCTCGGGTCATGATCTCTCAGTTCCTGAGTTCAAGCCCTGCATCGTGCTGTCTGCTTTGGATCCTCTGCCTCCCTCCCTCTCTGACCCTCCTCAGCTTTCTCTTTCTCTTTCTCTTTCTCTTTCTCTTTCTCTTTCTCTTTCTCTTTCCCTTTCTCTTTCTCAAAATAAATAAATAAACTTAAAATAAATAAGGAAAGAACAAAGCCTTTTGGCATTTCCAAGAGCACATGGTCAGTATCAGCAATGCTTGTAGAAAATTAGATAATTGAGAAGTAATGATGAATATAATCAAGGAGTCTGTTTGAGAACCTGATCTTTATCCCATGCTAAAATCAGAAAATAGGAAGCCCAGAAAAGTAAGACAGAAAAGAAAAACAAAAAAACAAAAAACAAAAAACAAAACACCAGGTACATATTGATGGGATTAAGACCAAAAAAATCTGAGGTAGATTTCCAGCTTCAAATAAGATTTTAATTAAAAACAAAATGCAAACTTTGGATTATATACTATTTCAAATATATCCACAGAGGGAATAATAATGAACCCCTTATACATTTATTGTTCATATTTGACAATTATTAATGTATGGCCAATTTCATTTCATTGCTCTCATTCTCAGAATTCTGGTCAGATTACCTTGGATCAGTTATTGAATGACATTGCCAGTAGGTTGTATTTTCAGAAAACACCACAATACGTTCCACCACTCAATGAAAAGAATGTGGTAGAGTGGTTTCTGGTGGAGGTTATAGAAAGACATACACCTTCTGCTGACTTTCTCTCTTTCTCTCTCTCTCTTTCAAGATTCCTGCCTTGGGAGCTCTGAGCTGGCATATAAACTCGTCTTCCCTGAAGGTCTCAAGCTGGTGAGACCACACAGAGATAGAGAGACATGCCCAAGTTGTGCAAGCTGTTCCATCTCCTAGCTATTTCAGTCTTTCTAGTTGGCCACCAACTTCGAAATTTGTGAGGCTTCAGAAGATTCTAGCCCCCAGGCTCTGAGCCATCCTAGCTGACATTAAGTGGACAAAAGTGTTTCAAACCAAAAATAAATATGTTGCTGTCTTAAGTCACAAAGTTTTAAGGAGATTTATTACACAGCAATTGATAAGAACCATCAAGGAATTCAGTTCAGTTCAGTTCAGTTCGACAGGTATTTACAGATTTTCTACTATGTGCAAAGCATTGTAGAAGGGTATAGAGATTCAAAGTAATTAAAGCATGATTCCTGCCATCATGTAACTTACTCTTTAACAAAGTGAAATATATGGGTCTCAATTTTCAAGGATCTATGAAGTAAAATATTAAATTTATAAATAAATATAAATGAATAAATAATAAAAAAAATATTTGCCATTTCTTACACATGCATCATACTATCAGACATTATGTTAAATGTTTTACACAATTATTTCACTAAGCCTGAAGTGAATCTCATGAAATAAGCCTTAGGAGCCTCACTTTGCACTTGAACACCCTGAAATTTAGAGAAAAGAAGTTAACGTGTGCAAGGTAACTCAGTAAGGGGTACAGCTAATTTCTATCTGGATATGCCTATCTGTTGTGAATGCATACTGTTGTTCTTCTGTAATAGAATCTTTCAAATTTTTTGAAGAATCTGTTTCCGTTGGGCAAGGCAAGCATTAGCCATTTCCACGTTAATTCCACGCTTATCCTAAATGATATTTAAAGTGTATTCTTTCTTAGTTCACAGTGGCTGCATGGGGTTTGGGGGGCCCTCAGCAATGTCTCAAGTTCTAGCAGCTAGGGACCAGGGTAGGCAGTGACGGTGGCCCGAGACGGTTGCACGCACACACCCAGCAGTGAGGTCCAGCTGCAGGCGCTTGTGTAATGGTAGGGGCCAACTGCAGACACACATGTGGTCAGAGTCAGGGTCAGCAGCGCAGGTGCACCGACAGCCGTGCAGGTCCTGACTGTCATGTATGCTCCTGTGGCTGCACAGTCTGGCCACAGGTACATGCACAGCCAAGGAAGTTGGTGATGAGAGTTTGGCTGGCAGGGTGTAAGTACATAGCCAGAGGGGCTAGTTGCAAGCAAGCGTGGGAGTGCAGGTCAGCGACAGGAGATAACCCGAGTCTAGACCTACAAGCAGCTGAGAGGTCCTGGTGGAGTTCACCACTGTGACTGCAGGGCTTCACCAACAGTGCATGGCGGGAAGGCCAGTGTCAGAAGTCAGGCCAGGGCCAGTGCAGGCACAGAGCTGGAGAAGCTGGCTATAGGTGAGCCCCGTGGTGAAGGCCAGTGACCGAAGATAGGGTTGCACCTGGGCTATCAGCGTGTACTTCCGTGGCTGCGGGATCTTGCCACTGATGCACACACAGCAGTGGAGGCCGGTGGCTGGGCTTCTGACGGTGTGCAGTGACACAGCTGGCATAGCTAGACCCAAATGCACGCACGCGGTGGGGTTAGGAGGGGGTCCCCTAGATCCCCTAGAGGGATCTAGGTCCGAGTCTTGCACTCCTGCTGCTGGTGCAGATCCCAGGTTTAGGCAAGGTGGGGGGAGAGAGCAGGGAGGGGTTCGGGGCTGGTGTCTACAAAGGCAAATATCTGTGGGCAGAACCTGGTGAAATCTACAGTTGGGTTGATTTCTTCAGTGGTGAAAGTTGCCGGGGTTCTTCCGCAGAGCAGGTCACGCTAAACCATGGTCTCCTGCTACGTGGCTGATAATGACAGCCCCCACTCTTCTTTCTCATTCTTAGCTATCTCTACACATCTCAGCTTTGCCAGTCTCTGAGTAGGGTGAAACCAAAGCGGGTACTTCATGTGGTGCCCCAGAAGGCTGGCGAAGCTGGCTCCGTACCCCTCTCTCCCTTTCCCAGTGATAGGAACTCTTTTTTAGCCGGGGTATTTTCTCTTGATACTAAGCAGTACTACCCTGGAGGATGGGATGATGCAGGGAACATGGAGCTGTTCTCCCTTCCCTTTTCAGTTATTCTCAAGGTTTTTGTTGTTGTTGTTGTTGTTGTTGTTGTTGTTTCACTGCATTGCTGAAGTTTCTTAACTTGCTGAGCTCTCTCCGAACTATTTTTGTTTATAGATGCCTAATCGTTTTTATGGCCATGGATGCTCCTACTCACCCATTTGGGCCACTTTGCTGCTTTCTTGAAATGCTTTTCTTTATTTACCTCCAGGGATACCACAACATCATAATATTAATGACTTCACTGGCCTTTCCTTTCAGTCTCCTCTGTTTGCTTCCTCTGTTCTACCTTTATCATCAGCGGTCCCTCGGGGCACGGTTCTGCTCTCTTTTATCTTGTCTATCTATATGAACTCCTTAGGTGAGCTCTGTAGTCTCAGGGCTCCAAGGAATCTCAAATTTATCTCCAGTGCTAACTTGACATTCTCAAAGGCATTACTCTAAGACTGGGTAAGTCAAAAAATGGCCAAAGCACAATTTTCATTCTCCTTTTTCCAAAGAAGTGGTTTCTCCCGTAGTCTTGTCTGTCTGGGTAAATGAACTCACATCTACTTGTTGATCATCAAAAATCTTGGAATTATCCTATAATCTTCTTTCTCTTGGTTCTATTCCCACCTCTTCCGTAAGTATCTCCTATAAACTCTGCTTCTAAAATATATTCCAAATCCATCCAATTCCTTCCATTTCCACTACCTGTTCCCCATCCACACCACCAACTTCCCTTGCTTGGACTATTGCATCAGCCAACTAACAAGCTGTTTAAATCCTGATTCTTCAGTTCTTCCCACTGAAGCCTGGGGAATCTTCTAAAATCCAATGCTGTACACATATTTCCAGGCTTAAGAACGTCCAGGAACTTCTAATGGAACTGAGCTTATTTTTGCCTTTTGACCTTTTCGCTAACTCTTCCTTTTACTTGAAATGTTCTTCCCATAGATTTTATCACAGTTAGCTCCTTTGTGTCATTCAGATCTTCACATAAATATCACATCCTCAGAGAGATCTTCTTAAATCCTCAGTCTAAATTTGCATTCACTCTCACATGCACTCTTAATTTTCTGCCAAATACTTAGAACTACCTGAGAATCTCCTTGGTTATTTGTTTGTTGATAATCTGCCTCTTGTAGTGCAAGCTGCATGATAAAAATGACATTCTCTGCTTCTTTCTCCCTATGTCTGAGAATCTATATCTATTGCTGTAACCTAATGAGCACTCAGTATATCTTTTTTTTATTAAGAGAAAATGATCGCACCTTCCAAGCAGACATATACAAAAGTTATAAAAATAAGTTAGGATAAATTTATCCTATCTGCACTAACAATCAATATATGGGGAACAGTATTCACATTCTAAAAACTGATGCTGTAGGATGCAAAGCAGCCACAAAGTTCTGTTCACTTCCGTAGCTGTGAAGTGGCAAGAACCTAGAAAAAAACAACGCAGAGGAGAAGCACGCCGGTTGCAAGGTTGGCAGAAACAAATCGATGTGGCCTAAAGTTCCACGCTAAAGTAAAAGTTTACAAAAAATTTGAGGCACATAAGCACATAAGCTTATTGTGTGAGGCACATAAGCAAATTTTATGAGCAGCATTTATGAGTCACAAATAGCAGTGGATAGAAAGACAAGACACTAACCACAAGGTCAAATGTTGTCACTGAAGACAAGTTAAGAGTGATCTTGTTGTACTGGAACAACAATGGGAATTGACAGTGTAACGTCATAAGAAGTGCATTATGTTGAGCTCAAGAAAAAGGCCAGATGAATAGAAAATATTGCACAAATAGCAAACAGATCACCACAGAAGAAAGTCACCTTCATTATTGGTCTTCCAGATGATTAGGTGATGCATTTTGATAGGCAAAGTTTATGGAATTAAATTCTCTCTACCCGGGGCGCCTGGGTGGCGCAGTCGGTTAAGCGTCCGACTTCAGCCAGGTCACGATCTCGCGGTCCGTGAGTTCGAGCCCCGCGTCGGGCTCTGGGCTGATGGCTCGGAGCCTGGAGCCTGTTTCCGATTCTGTGTCTCCCTCTCTCTCTGCCCCTCCCCCGTTCATGCTCTGTCTCTCTCTGTCCCAAAAATAAATAAACGTTGAAAAAAAAAATTAAAAAAAAAAAATTCTCTCTACCCATACGGGGCCCACAGGAAACTAAACAAATATAATTTTTTTTTCTTTTTGTTAGTGGAAGCAAAGAAAGAACATCTTACTGGTTATTAATTTGACTGAACTGATTAACTAATTAATTAATTAGTATAGCCAGTGTCAGGGGCTCCGTTTAACAGACTCCTGAGATTTATAGTTCATCCATATAAAATACTTACATGAATATTTAAGAGTTGGTTAAGAACTCAGCTTGCGAAACATTTTTTTTTTTTTTTTTTTTTTTTTTTTTGGTCTATGTATTTTAAACCTGTTGGATTGTTGCAAAAAGATTTTGTGTTAAGTGCCATGAGATCCATTCCTTCCACCTCAAGTAGTGGAGGTTGTGATGACTAAGCCTTGCCATTCTTCCTTAGCAGTGTGCCCACTCTTGAAAACAAAACAAAACAAAACAAAACAAAGCATTTCAATAGAAAGGTCCAGGAAAACAAGAAAAGCCACAACTCATCAACACTATTTAAGTAAGTCCCCAGCCTTTAATATGACTAAATAGAACAGTTCTTGCAGTAATCAGAGGGTTCTTGACTGTTGGGGCCTGATTTGCATTGCAAAGGATGAAGTAGATAGAAGGGGTGTGTGCATGCAGGGAACAGAGTTCAGAGAGTCTGAGGAGAGGAAAGGATTATACTTAATAATGGATATATTTTTGAACTCCTTAGGAATGTTTTGTTGCCTCGTGACTGCAGAGCACTGTGGGATTTTGCTGTACTGTCTCCCTGGGGTCTTATCAGGAGATGGTTACCTAATTAGCACACAGCATATTCTTGCCTATGTTCTATTTGCACTGCAGATGCTTTCATTTCATACATCATTCACAACCTGCAGCAATTACAAAGTGGTAAATGACCTTATGCGATAATTACACTAATAGATCTGTATTGTTTCATTTGGAGAAGACTGGAGGAGTGGGGTGTTTCGTGTGTCTGAAGAGTGGTTGCAATTTTGATCTTTCCTTAAATCTGGAATGCAAAGCAAGAAAAAGATGACTTTTGATCGTAAAAGTTACATCATAAACTCAATCAGATGAATTCCTAGGTAGAGAGATTTCTCCTTGGAATGAATATAAACTCCTGGTCAATATCTCCAATGTACTTTTACATGGACAAGCAGTACCTAGATTTATCAATTAGATGTGATATTTTAATAAATAATAGTATTCTGGACTGTTAAAATCAGGAAAAGAGAGAGAATGACTATTTTCCCCTAAAACTACTTAAAAAAAAAAGTCTTGTACTAATAGTTGTAAAGATTCGTAAGTAAATTATAATCCTAATCTTTAAAGTGGTTGCAGTTCAAACCAGTCGCCATTTTTGAAGGAAACATACACTCATAATAGATGAACGCCAATACAGAAGAAAAAAAGACAAAAATAAATAGTCGATGCTGGTTTCTTACCCACCTTCCCCCCCTTCTATACAATGAGGCACCTTACAAAGTTGCCTGGAGATGATTTCCAGAAAGAATTTGTATCATCTGAGCACATTAATTAAATAATCTAAATTTTTTATAGCTAATTATATACATAGAATTTCTAAATTTTAAATTTAGTCCACAAAAATATTCTCTACCCACACTCTCTGGATCTATGCTGACGTATGTGAAACACTCTGAGGCTTACTCTATGAAATATTAATTAAAATGGAGTTTTATCAACTAATTAAATATAATATTTTCAGGGCAACTTTATATACAAGCCTAAAGTTCAGAAAATATGAGCTGTCTTCACTGATGAAATTCACAAAATATTGACGCAGTTTCAATTTTACTTTGTGCTGGCCAGAACCATAAAAGTGAGTGAAGGAAGCACTGTAGTATTTTTTCTGTAACTTTATTTGTCAATGGGTGAAAACAATAATTAAAATGATAAATATGATCGAGTGGAAAAAATAGTAGCTTAATAGTTACAAAAGATGTGTTCTAGCCCTTGTATAGCTTGTATTTCAGGATATTTGAAATAAATAAATAAATAAATAAATAAATAAATAAATAAATAAAGAAGAAAAGCTGAACTTGTAATAAGATTCCTCCAAACTTCCATCATATCCATGATCTGCTCCTTGGGAATTCTGTTGTTGGCTTGGATCTCAGTCTGGAAGTTTCTTGTCCAACAGAGGTGAGAATATAAGATGGATCATAGATTTTTTTTTTTTTAATGTTTATTAAAGAGAGAGAGGGAGACACAGGATCTGAAACAGGCTCCAGGCTCTGAGCTGTCAGCGCAGAGCCCGACGCGGGGCTCGAACTCACAGACCGTGAGATCATGACCTGAGCTGAAGTTGGATGCTTAACCGACTGAGCCACCCAGGTGCCCTGATTTTTTTTTTTTTTAATTTTTTTTCAACGTTTTTTATTTATTTTTTTGGGACAGAGAGAGACAGAGCATGAACGGGGGAGGGGCGGAGATAGAGGGAGACACAGAATCGGAAACAGGCTCCAGGCTCTGAGCCATCAGCCCAGAGCCCGACGCGGGGCTCGAACCCACGGATCGCGAGATCGTGACCTGGCTGAAGTCGGATGCTCAACCGACTGCACCACCCAGGCGCCCCGATTTTTTTTTTTTTTAATTTAAGTTTATTTATTTATTTTGAGTGAGAGAGCATACACGTGCCTAGCACAAGCAGGAGAGGGGCAGCGAGAGAGGGAGAGAGAGAGAATGCCAAGCAGGCTCCATGCTGTCAGTGCGAAGCCTGATGCGGGACTTGAACTCACGAACCATGAGATCATCACCTGAGCCGAAATCAGGAGGCTACTTAATTGACTGAGCCTCCCAGGTGTCCCATGATGGATCATAGATTTAACAATAGTTCTGTAGGGAGGCATATAATAAAAGAAGAGACATGGAAAGGAAAGGAAAGGAAAGGAAAGGAAGGAAGGAAGGAAGGAAGGAAGGAAGGAAGGAAGGAAGAAAGAAAGGAGGGAGGGAGGGAGGGAGGGAGGGTCGGAAGAATAAGAAAGGAAAGAAGATTTTAAGAAAATATATAGCCTTGTAAAATATATACTTTAAATATAAATGCACTCATATTTCAGAATTGTAAAAATGTGGACAAATAAATACATGATATATAATAAAGGGATTAAAAATCATTTTCCTGGCTATGGCACAGACACACTCACACCCTGTGAGAACACCTCTGACAGTGACTACACTAAGGTCATTGAAGAGTCATTTAATTTGTTTGCAGTTACAGTTTCTTCACCTAAAGGTGACTGAAGCAAGAGATCACAATTTTCTAACATGACTCTCACCTTCAGATAAATGATTTCATTCCATGCTCATGGAAGAGTAGATTTTCTTCTTTTGTGGAGCAAGATCTGGAATTCATATAGGTAGGATACCCACAAATCTCAGGGGCCACCAATCACATATTTCATTTCTATTAGCAAATGAAAAACACTTAAGTGACTCCACAGAGCTTTTGCTTGTTTTCTTTACTGCTCTGGTTTTGCTCCATGAGGTTTTCTGTTATACTTTTAATATGGTCACCATTAAGGTCAAGTTTGTTTTCAGGCTGCTTGGCAATTTCTCTTTGCCGCTCACCAGTCGTTCTCACAGACATTTTCTTCGAGTCTTTCTCATTTAGTCACCCAGTGCTTTGGTGACCCTCACTCCTACAGGGGAGGTTTAAACTTTGCTTCTTTTGTAATTGCAGGGTTTTTTTTAGATTCTGTTTTGGTAACATCATGGGACTTGCTCCCCCTCCTCGGTCCCCCACCCCAAACGAGCTGCCATCTAACAGAATCAGGGATTGCATTATTTCACTCTCTTCTCATCATCACTATTGTTATTTTATTTATTTATTTTTTAAACCACACATTGTTCTTTTCTGCTCAAAGCTTGGCATTCTGAACTCTGAGTAATATTTCAAACAGGATGAAATGAGGTAGTGGGCCATACTGTGCCAAAATGAAATGCCTGCCCCTTCTAATCCATGCAGTTAAATAAGACAGACTTTGTTGAATATCTTATTATAAAGCATTCCTAAGTACACATTTTACATGTAGCCGAGTGAGTAAACAATTGGAGTACTGTAAGTTGCTTCACAGCATAAAGCTGAATAACACATTGAAACAACCTCAAGTACCACAATTCTCTTTTTGAGAACTGTGTTTTTCTTCATTAGAAAAGCCTTTTTGATATGTCACATTTGGGGGAACTGGAAATCTTAATTTAGGCATTTTTCATTTGATGTTCCTTGCCCCTTTCTTTTGTTTGATGATCATAACCGAGGTAATCAGCTGCAACGACTCAAAGGGATTTCTATTAGCCTTGCTAATCATGCAGAGACCCTTTCTGAAGCCACCCTACATTTTTGAGGGCAATTTTCCCCTTGTTTGGTAGTGGGAGGGTAGAGGGAAGAACGAAGGAGGGAGGCAACTTGAAAGAAAATTGTAATGAAGGCAGTCTTGGTGATCTAGTTTATTGGGTACCCATGAGCTAGTTTCTGGTGGAGGTGGAAAACAGCCCAGGAATGTGTCAGAATTCATGTATGGGCTTAAGGGTTGGGTGAATCAATTCAATGTCCTGACTGCCATCTACTAGACTGATGATTTGGACCAAACCGCTCAACTTCTCTAAGTCTCAGATTCATCTTCTCTAAAATGGGATCATAAATAGTTCCTACTTCTCCAGATTGAGAACTTTAAGTGTTACTTTCCTGTATGTTCACATCTGCAACAGCCTACAAATGCATAATACTGGTTATTCCTCATTAGGGCTGCTGTTCTTGCTGTTGTATGGAGCTTTAAATATACATGATCAAAAAATGACAAGGACAGTTACATTACTTCAGCCAAGTCCAATTATCAGGCAGATGTTACTTCACTCAAAGAATTAACTGGGAAGAAATGCATTACTTCACACATTTGTTTCTTTACCTAGTATCCTCCTTCTTAATTTTGATGACAAATTTTTAAAAACAAATGGGTTAGCAATACTTTTCTGGAAAATATAAACTTACAAAATGAAGCTTAAGCACTGTCAGGAGAATGAGAAATTCTTACAATTAAAGGTTTATGAAACATTGATTTTGACAAAATGTTTACCTTCTTCTTCTTTTTCTTTTTCTTTTTTAAAATGTATTTCAGTTTCTTCACTTGAGAAAATAATCCCAGTTATTTTTTGGCCTATGTTGAAATGTCATGAGTAGAATGGAACAGCATAATTTTTCTCCCCTGGGGTTCAAGAGTTTATTCCTTCTGATACAACAATAAATCAACTGACAAAATGGAATTTCTTTGCAATACATATGCAACAAGTTAGGTTGCATGGACAAGTTGAGTTTCAGTTTAAATATAGAAACTCTGGAACATTTTATTATAAAGGAATAGTGCTGGGAAACTCCTTAAAGAAGTGACTACAAAAGGAACTATGAGAAGAAGATAATAAGATTAACACTAGAGAACCTTGAAAAGTGATATCAGCAGCTATGGAAACATCTGCTTGCCAAGCAGTGATATATATTGGGTGAGTATAAAACAATGCTGATTTAATGACTGTTTCTAACACTGTTATTTCCTTAGAATGGACAGGCTGGTAGAAAGAAATGTTATATGAATTAGCATAGTTTTGTTTTATGCTCAAAGAAAATTGAGTTTTTGGATCTTAGAGTCCAGGCTCAGTATCACCATACCTTTATGTCATCATGTGTTTGGAAACCCCCATAACCGGATCTGTCTCTTCAAGAGACAAAAGCCCACTTTGTAGTCATAGACAAGACACAAACGTTAAGCCAACTCATATTTTCCTATAGCTTCTCTTTCTAGTTAAGTCTGCAAACTAATTTGGATTAAACTAAAACAGACTTTTGCTCCAAGCATTTTGGAAGTTTAAAGAGTTTGGCTAATTTTGGTTGTCTTTTCAAAATATTTCTTATATGGCTTCATGTCTGCGTCCTGGAAGGGGACCAATATGTGCTTAAATCTTTTAAGAAGTTGCTCTTTTCTTCTGCCCAGGCTTCTGAAAGGCAGCAAATACGCTGAGGTTCTAAGGATTTCTGTCTGCTTTTATCAAACGGATGCTGGACAAAGTTCACTGCCACTAGTATTCAAAATCACTGGGGAAGAAATATAGAATATACATTTTAAATATACTATACTTTTTCTGATATTCTAACACTTAGTAGACATGTACAGCAATTTTTAAGAGAAATAAGAACAGAGCAGTAGGCTTCAAGTCCTTGTTCATCTTTGTTTCTCCCTCTTTCATATTCACTATGACTTTATTTCTTGCCAGTTGAACCTGAAAGCAGGTTATTTTCATTTCTACTTTAGATTCTGTGCTATCATTGGTACATGGTACTACATAAGAAATCTACTCTTCTAAAAAATCTTTGCCACTGATGCCACATACAAATACCGTATGGACTAGCTCTCAGAGCCAAGGCAGGAAAAATCGCCAAAGGGTAAAAATAGTTCTTGATATGATGATATGCTGCTAAAAGCCACATGGTGTTTGGGTGCAGCATTTCACAGTCAAACAATCATAATTTCATGCCTAAAATGTGCATGTTATTTCAGGAAAATACAAAATCTGAGCATTGCACATTTGCTACAGAATGACCAGTGAGTGTTGCTATAATGATTTGTTTTTCTTTTACAAATGAATATTTCTTGCTGAGCCTTTTCATGCCATATTGCCTGGGGCTGCAATGGGAGTCAGGACAGGCGGAGGTGAGAATAGGAGGGAGTATTGAATATATCTGGTCTTCTCTGCTAAATTCTTCCAATTCTGCAAACTAGGTAGGATATAAAATAAGCCTCCCGTCTTTCTCCTTTGAAATGTAGGTACTAGAGTCTTTATCTCAGAAAAAGTGAACTTTCTGAAGCTTCTCCCTGATGGTAGGGAGCTTTTCAGTAGGAAGGTTTATATTCTGTCCCTAGGAGTCCTAGACTTCTCATGTAATTATTAATCAACATTTATCACAATAAAACACACTCTCCCTTAAAGTTATAATGGGCTTGAGAGAGCTCAACTGGTCTGAGGTCATGGCCATTGCAATGTGGATGCAAGAACATAATGCCAGTTCCAGTAAAATACTCATCATATATTACTTAAGCTATAGGATTCTTCATACTCAGGTGACAGAAGCAGAAGGACAGTGAGGTACAAGGAGGAATTGACAGGGGATAAAACCTAGAAACAAAAAGGAAAAATAATTAGGGTGTGTTTTTGCTTTGTTTCATTTTGTTTTGGTAACAGAAACACTGCTTACTCAAAGACAAAAAGGAAGCCCAAAGTTGTTATTAAGCAAAAATTAAAGGTTTGTGGTATCTCACAAACCAGAGAAATTTTAAAGGCCTGGAGACAAAGGAATCTGTTGAAAGGTCATGGTACTTGTGAGGATGGATGATTAATCCAAGGGTCAAATCAGGATAAGTGGAAAAGGGTCTGATTCCCTTACCATAATAATAATTAATGGCATTATGTAAAGTTTAATGTGTGCCAACCACCTTAAGAAAATTAACTCACTTAATTCTCTACAAAGAAACTTTGATAGGTATTATTGCTATCCCCATATTACAGATGAGAAAACTGAAGAAGAAGGTGTCACAGGCAGACCTCTAGAATATTGGTTAGTTGGTAAGCTGGCTAGCTTTAAGAATAGTTGAGAACTAAGGCTAAAGGTTCAGGCACACACTGTGTCCATATGAAGTCAACATGGAACTGAAACGGGGGGGGGGGAGATTACCAATTATTAGGTTAATAAAAGAAGACTATATTAAAAGGAAATTATAATTTAAAAAGTGTTTCATATAATCGAGTGATGTTACTCTGTACATTTATCATCTACTTTAACTCAAGACTGTCTAGCCAAGCAAAAACATATTTTAAAGCCGGGGAGGAACTTACCAGTCATTTAATCAAGTGGAATTCAACAATCTTCTGAAAGATGGTCACCTGAAGGTCAACACTCACATGGAGAGCACACCCGGAAATGAAGAAGCTGAGGGCTGAAGAGATTAACTCAAGGCTTTGCAGTTAATTGAGGGTAGAGTGTGGTGAAGGATAAGACAGTAACTCCAAGATCATGTTGTGAAAATGGCTACCGAGAATATTTGGTGACTATCTAACATGTCTTAAGTGTTGTTACCATGCACAGAACAGAAGTAATTCCAATCTTCATGTTTCCATAACTAGCAAAGGAGTTGGACATGTTGGACAAATTGGACAGTTGCAATACAATTGTAATAGAATACAGTGTTCACAGACCATGTAAAACAAATGCCAAATCTGGACTCACAGCTTTGAGGGAGGTTTCCCAGATGGCCTCTGAAAAATGGATGAGATTTGGTCAAGTTTGGAATTAGAGGAAAATATATCTAGACAGACCTGAAGAAGAATTGTATAAGGGAACAACTAAAACAAGTTTTGTTTGACTTGAATGCAGAGTCTAATGGGGCATGGCTAAGGTGAGGATAAGCAGGGGCCAGGCAATAGAGTTTTCAATGCAATATTAAGCAGTATGAACTGTATCTCAAAGATCTTGAAAAGCATTTAAGAAGATAGTGATAGGGGCGCCTGGGTGGCGCAGTCGGTTAAGCGTCCGACTTCAACCAGGTCACGATCTCACCGTCCGTGAGTTCGAGCCCCGCGTCGGGCTCTGGGCTGATGGCTCGGAGCCTGGAGCCTGTTTCCAATTCTGTGTCTCCCTCTCTCTCTGCCCCTCGCCCGTTCATGCTCTGTCTCTCTCTGTCCCAAAAATAAATAAACGTTGAAAAAAAAAATTAAAAAAAAAAAAGAAGATAGTGATATTCGTCAGATTTAAATTGGAGCAAGATCGCCCAATTTGCAATGACAATAAACTCATGACAAAGAAACCAATGAAAGAGGCTATGTTAACAATCCAAGTAAGAAGGGAAGTGGCTTATACTTTCAGAAAGCCCATGATGATGGAGAAGAATAAATAGATTCAAGATGTTTAAGAGGTAGAACGGCAGGTACTGTACTGACAAAGTCTGGATGGTAAGAAAGCAAGACATAAAATCAAAGACAGTGCTAATTTTTTTAGACTGAATTGTGTTCCCCTAAAATTCATATGTTGATGCCCTTACCCCCAATATGACTGTATTCTGACATAAGGACTTTATGGAGGTAACTGAGGTTAAACTAATTAAATGGGGTCATAAGCATGGGGCACTAATCTGTATAGAACTGTTGTCCTTTTAAGAAGAAAGGACGAGGGTGCCTGGTGGCTCAGTGGGTTAAGCGTCCAACTTTGGTTCAGGTCATGAACTCATGGCTCGTGGGTTCATGCTCCATGTCGGGCTCTGTGCTGACAACTAGGAGCCTGAATCCTGCTTCATATTCTGTCTCTGTCTCTCTTTCTGCCCCTCCCCTGCTTGTGCGTTCTCTCTCTCTCTCAAATATAAATAAACATTAAAAAAAAAATTTAAAAAAGAGGAAGGTACATAAAAGCTCTCTCTCTCCATGCTTGCACAAAAGAAAAAAAAAAAAAGCCATGTGAGGATTCAGAGAGAAGGCGGCTATCTACAAACCAGGAAAAGAGCCATCACCAGGAACTCAACTGGCCAACACTTTGATCTGGGACTTTGAAGCCTCCAGATATGTAAAAAAAAAAAAAAAAAATGTTTGTTTAAATCATCTACTTTATGACATATTGTTATGGTTGCCTAAACTGACTAATTTTTATAATTTGTCATTTATTTTATCAAACCTAGTACATAACAGTGACATTTGCCAATTTTGGAAACATGGGAAGTGAGTTTCAATTGTAATTCTCAGAGAAGGAACCTCACAAAAAAGAGGTTTAAGAGAAAAATTCTCAGTCCAGGGTCACAGAAGTCCAGAGAAGAGAACTTCAAGGAAGGAGTGGTCAACAGTGTCAAATGCAGCAGAAAGGACAAGAAAATTAAGGACTAGAAAGAGTTCATTGGTTTTGTCCATTGGAAGCTTGGATGAGAATGATTTAAATGGTGGGGTATGACTGTTGGTAAATTACAGGAGGCTGAGTGTGTTGTCAAGAAAATGTCCCACTTTAGTATTCTGCTTCAGGAACAGAACTGAATGATGGCTCCAGGCATTGTCCTTCTGGATTTACCACCATTTCAGCAGAGGCTGTAATTCCCATTGGCTGCTCACAGCCAATGACTGAGCAGAGAGGATATAATATAGGTCCAGTCTTGAGAGACCCGGCATTCCTTAAATGGGTAACTTTGGTTTGAGGTGTCCTCATTTGCCAGGTTGACACTATCCTACAGTTATGCAACAGTCTGAGACTCTTCCTAATGAACCTGCATCCTTGAATGCTCTCTCTTTCAAGGGCTCATATCAGCATCACAGTCTGAAAGCTGTCCTCACCTTCTTGTACTCCCTTCCCTTTCTCCTCTGCAGGCATCCCTCAAGAAATCTCTTTTTGTGCACTTAATCTTTTTTAATAAAACATTTTCTCCTCTGAAAATGCAAGCTGACTGTGGAGGATCAATAGGATGAAAACTCTAGACATTATTATGCAAATTACATTTTTCAGAAGTATGGCTACAAAGGAGTGAGGGTAGAATGGGTAGAGTGAGTACTGTGAGAAGTCATAAAGGGTAGAATGTAGTCCAGCAGGTAGGTAGCCTGAGAAAAAGGAGATCTCTTCTATTTTCTTTTTTTTCAAATGTTTATTTACTTTTGATAGAGAAGGCCAGAGTGTGAGTGGGGGAGGGACAGAGAGAGAGAGAGAGGGAGACACACAATCTGAAGCAGGCTCCAGGCTCTGAGCTGTCAGCACAGAGCCCCATGTGGGGCTTGAACTCACTTACAGTAAGATCATGACCTGAGCTGAAGTCGGACGCTCAACCGACTGAACCACCCAGGCTCCCCCCTGCTTTTTTTTAAAATTTATTTTAAGTTTATTTATTTATTTTGAGAGAGGTTAGGAGAGGGGCAGAGAGAGAGGGACAGAGAGAGAGAAAATACCAAGCAGACTCCACCCTATGCTTAACCGACTGAGCCACCAGGTGCCCCCCTTCTATTTTCACACAAAGTGGATGGAAAAAGGGATAAAGATGCAGGTAATTTTGTAGGTTTCATGGCAGGGTCTTAAGACAATCTTCACTTTCTGGCTTCTTTGTGTTCTGTGAGTTAAGAGTAGAGTCTCCCCTGAGAGCAAAGGGGATGGTTAGGGGCTTGATGAAGGAAATCTGAAATAGACACCATGGTCCATGCAATGTAGAGCATTAGATAGAAAACAAAGTAAGGAAACACCGCAGGACTTTGGGGCAGATACAAAGGCCAAGGTGGATTTAACTAATTGCTTTTCTCTTTTGAGATGAGCTCAGTAATTTTGTTATAGAGTGAGAGAAGGCCAAGAGTTGAATTTCAACTTCAACTTCCCTGTTTTCAGATAGTGCTTCTGACTACACACATCCCTGGCACTCTGCTCTCTTGTTTGGTCAACTTGGATGAAAGTGTCTCTGAGATTTTGAACTAGAATGGCAGTTGAGTCAAGATCCTTTGCTCTTTACAGACCTTGAGAGAGAGTCCCTGTATCAGTACTAAAAAGATTCTTTGCCTTTGGTAGGAATAGTGCTACCTGAGTTCTAGTTCTTGACTCATACAATTCAAAATGCTAAAACAAAAACATTACCCTCAATCTCTTCCACCTTCCTGTGCATATGTCTTCTGAAGCATTTCATGTCTTCCTGATGGACCCACCATGTAGTCCTACTATTCCTAAATAATAGACAACCCAAAGGGAACCCAGGAGGGATGATCTGTCACCTTATGGGTAGCCTGAAAATATATTGTCATACTTGTAATTGCAGTTCTGTAGCATCCTATTTGTAGTTTGGACAAAGGAATGAAGAGAACTGAATATTTAAAGTATCCTACAGCAAGGAAAAGCAATTATTAATAACAAACTGCTGATAATAGGAATCACAGATACTTATGAGTTTTATTTTATCTTATTTTATTTTTTTAATGTTTATTTTTGAGAGAGAGAGAGAGAGAGAACATGAGTTGGGGAAGGGCAGAGAGAGAGAGGGAGACACAGAATCTGAAGCAGGCTCCAGGCTTTTAGCTGTCAGCACAGAACCCAACATGGGGCTAGAACCCATGAACTGTGGCCACCAAGATGCCTCTTATTTTATCTTATTTTAAAATTTATTTATTTATTATTGGGGGGGGGGGGGAGAACACACTAGCGGGGGAGGGGCAGAGAGAGAGGAGAGACAGAATCCCAAGCAGAGCCTGATGCAGTGTTCCAATTCATGGAACTGTGAGATCATGACCTGTGAGATCAAGAGTTGGCACTTAACCTACTGGCCACCTAAGTACCCCTGAGTTTTAGTTTTTTAAGACATAAATGAAAAGGTGATAGGATTAGCTGTGATATTGACAGTGGATATTATTATATTGCACACAGAAAAAGTGAGTATCAGTTTCTTTATTGTATTCGTAAATCCCATTGGCAAAATTATCAGTAGATTGGGGGGTAAATAGAGAATTTGAGTACAAATGTACTTCTTACTGTTAATTATGCATATCATTTACTGAAAATTCCACTACCTGAAAGCATAATCAAATATGAAAAGCAAAGACTTTGACCTGACCCCATAACAAAAAAAGAAAATGGATGAGGTGTTACAAGACAAAATAACAAAAGATAATAATGATTAGGAGATAAATCAATCCTAAATATGTTTATTATATTCCTAGAGACACTAAGTAAGAACTATCTATTAATGAAGCTTTAATAACCATAAGTGAGTACACATTCTATATTTTATATTCTTCCTTCCTTTGTATGACATTTATTTGGTTGCTACTACATTTATGAAAGTAAGGGATTTATGTAAGAGATTTAAGATAACACAAATTCACACTTGCTTCTTTGGGAAAAATGTGTGTTTATGCATACACTGAAGATTTAAGAATCATTATATATTATATGAGATCATCATAAAATGCTGTAGAAAATAGGTATCCTTATTCTTTTCACGATCAACATATTTTGTTCATCCTGCCTTTATTTGAAAATGAAGAAGATGCCTTTACTATTTTCAATTTTTAACAAAAGAGATGCATACTTTTTTTAGTTTTTAATTTTTGCAAAGTCTTACCTAGTCACTGTGCAAATATAGGGTAATAAAATTCAGTAGAACTTTCCAGAATTGATTGAATTAGGTATGTGTGTGATACCAAGAAAATAAAATGAAATGAAAGATATTTTAAAAAGAAGTTTTCAAGGTAAAAAACAAATTTATCTTAATTATACAAACTAAGTTAGTGCTTGAAGGTAGTCACGCATTTGAGATGCCATAAGATCATTAAAACTTTCTGGGTAATTTTTTTAAAACATTTATTAATTTTGGAGAGAGAGGGACAGAGCTCATGCAGGGGAGGGGCAGAGAGAGAGGGAGACACAGAATCTGAAACAGGCTTCAGGCTCTGAGCTGTCAGCACAGAGCCTGAGGTGGGGTTCAAACCCACCAACAGTGAGCTCATGACCTGAACAGAAGTCAGACCCTTAACCGACTGAGCCACCCAGGTGGTGTCCTTGATTTTGTGAGCAATTTGGAAAAAAAAAAAAAAAAAAAAAAGAAATCTTAACGTTTAATATAGTGTTTGTGGGAAGCATAGGTTACTTCTTTCTTAATAATACATGCATGTTAACTTTTCTTTTTGGATATGTTAACTTTTAATTATCACATCATTTTCAAATTATTTCACTTAAATAGTTTATGCAATAATTTTAATTTTTTTATTTTAAAAAGAGAAAGTGTATTTAAAATTTTCACAAACTGTTTTCAGATAGTAAATTGATATTTAATGTTAAAGGCTTAGTATGTTTGTAAATATCAGACATTTTTATAATAACGAGGATGATGTCTTTTCGATATTTACTTTAAATTCTCAAGAACAGTTATCCTATTACCACTAACCTAAAAATTTTATGTGTAAAGCGTGCAAATTGATGGTGGTTTGGAACAGCAAACAGAAAAACTTAGAAGTTCACAAGCCAGCTTTTATATTCATGACCTAAATTTATGTAGCTTATTTAACTTTTATAGGCTCCATTTTGATTCCTGTGATCCTTGACACATCTAATGTTGTTTGTTATGAGTACATTCAACATTTTTATATCTTTCTTTAATATATGAACTAATTCATTTGCAGGCAAATTTAATACAATTATGAATAAACAAAATAGACACTCTCTCAAACACATAACCATGTAGTTACAACAGAAGCCTCACGCTACATGCTAAGGGAGTTTTTATACCTTTATTCTCTTTCTAATGACGTTGCCATGATGACAAAAATAAAAGAGGGTTGACCCCGTGTATTTGAGCATTGTCCCCCCCCCCCCGGGTCCCGCCCCGTGATTTCTTGATGAATCGGTCTCTCCTTTGGACTCTGGCACTGTGTGTTTTTTATTTCCTTTTGAGAACATTTACTGGGAGTTTGTTGTTGTTGTTGTTGTTGTTTTTAACTCAGTGCAACTTCATGAGGAAATAACCTACGAAATCACTCTCAAAATTCAGAGTCACACCATTTTGAAATCAGATTTGAGAGTGACAGGCTAGCCCCTGGCAGGAACAGCCTCCGCAGAGGAGGAAGCGCCTGGGGCCCAACAGCTGAATGCCCTGGGCAATCTGTAAAGACACAACTGCTCTCTGACCTGGGAATGTACCTCACTGGACAGATTGGCTTGTTGGAGACTTTTTTTTTTTCTGGTTTTGAATCAAGATAGAGAAATCATTTTGCCATGACATTAAAAAAAAAAAGAGTCAGACAGGACTTAACTCGTGAGGTGTATATTCTCTTCTGAGTCTGTGCCTGTAACTCCCACTGACAGCCATGGCAGTTAGGCAGGTGCATGCGGAAGAAAATAGACTCTTTTTAACATTAAGCATCAGATTTGGGTCTCCCCGGAGAATGCTGGTTACTGGAGTGGCTGTGAATGATGCATTCTCGTGGAATGTTTAAGCCATAAATCAATCCCGAATCATACTTTTCCTAGAGTTCTTTATGTCTTCTGAAATCCTAATGTGTCACGCACGCCCCGACTCTATTTCAGACTGAGCCTAAACACAGTTGCCAAAATAAGATTCAAATAATGAAATGTGACTTTTATAATTGTTTTCCTCTGAAGATCCAGAGCCTTAATCTGGCTCTGGTTAATCGTTTTAATTTGACTTATGATACAGTGTCAGTTTATTTAGTTGGAATTAGTTTTCCATTTCTCTCCTTTTTGTAAGCGCTGCCTGTTTACTTAACAATATTTGGCTTTGCCTAATGATATGTACAGAAGACAGTGCTAAGTGGAACATCAGCTGTTTACATCAGCTCTAACAATTAATGCATGTTAATTTTTAATTACACTGATTGTACTAGAGGCAGAATGTATGTTTCTTCACAGAACAGATGTACTAGTCAGCTTGGCTGGTGAACATGCATATCGATCAGATGTTGATTCTGCCAGCAATTCAGCAAAGTCTGCTGAGTGTCGGCTTCTAATGTACTTACAAGTTTACGGCTCGGAGTCCTGGTGGAGGCAATACAGCTCGATGCTATATCCTCTAATGTTTACAGATAATCACAATATGTCTGTTTTGTGGTTAGCATTCGACAGTGTATGACTAGAAGATTGAATAGGTATGAGGGGATCCAAAGGTGTCTTCACTTGTGGACTGCTTTCTCTACTCTTATTTTGAGGCAGTGTCTTCCAAGATTGTACTTTGCCAATAAGATTAAAAAGCAAACGAACGAACATGGTTCTTGTGTTAATGTTAGCTTGCCTGCCACAGGTGACCACTGTCAGTGCAAGGAGAAGTTGAAAAGATAATATAGTTACTGTACTTGGAAAGACAACCATTTTTTTTTTTAATGGGCAAACAACTTCCACCAGGATCTAAAAGAAACTGTTAATTTGGCCAACATATGAAAAGATACTTGACATCATTAGATATCGTAGAAAGACAAATTACAAATTACAGAAAGAGATACCACCATAGCACTACCAAAAGGGCTGAAATTAAAAGGGTCAAGAAACGCCAAAGGTTAGCCAGACTATGGAACAATTGAAACCCTCATTTATTGTTGATGGGAGTGCATATTGGGAAAATAATTTCAAGAAATTGGCAAATGCTACTAAAGGCAAACATATATATATATCCTATGACCAATGAATTCCGTTTCTAGGGTTAGGCTAAGAACAAACACTTGTTTATGTCCATCCAACAAATGTCTGAAAAATTGTCAGAGGAGGTTTATTTATAATAGCTGAAGGCCAGTAACATTCAAGAGGATAATGACTAATTATGGTATATTCATACCATGAAATATTGTTGCAGGATTTTTTACCTCAATACCGGGGATCTGTTGTCTCACCGCTTTGAAGAATGAAGAGGTGGACACAGAATAAAACGAGCCTCAGGCAAAAGTTCATTACAGCAGAAGATGAGAAAGTAAAAATAGTATGAAAGTGTTGTTTACTGAGAGGGGGCATTTGAAAGTGAACGCCTTCCCACTTGTTCCTACTCCCTTGTTTCCTCTCAGGTTCTACCCTTATTGGCTAGGTAACTCTAAATGCCTAGTCACCCTTTTTGATTGGCTCGTTTCCTTGGTATGAGGGGTGGTCTATGGCCATACCATTCCTTGTGGGTCATAACTTTTATGGTCTGTTGATTTTTCGTCAGGTCTTTTGTCAAATTCCTAAAGGGGAGTAGGTGGTTTCTGTTACATTCTTAAGAGGAACTTTGCTCCTGAGGGAGTTTGCTCGAGGTCAGACATTCCCCAGAAGAAATGTTTTCAAATACTGTGTTTTTCCCCACCCAGGGACCTTCAAGCCCTAGCCTCTCCCTTTCTGCATACTGAATCCTGTCTTTTCCTATCATAACATTACCTGCAGCAAAAGAGAAGAAACTACCTCTACTTGCAACAACATAGTGGCATCTCAGAGGCATAATATTGAGGGAAAGAACCAGACGTAACAAGAGTACATCCATATGATTCTATTTATATAGAATAGAATCTATTTATATTTTTGCAGTTAAAAAACAAGCAAATTGGGAGTTTTGCTTCTGGCACGACTGTATGAGGAGCTCTGCAATCCAGAAAAACTGGGGAAAATTATAAATAAAAATAACCATTTAAAGTTTCAGGGAATGGTCCTAAGGACATACAGCAAATGAAGAAACATTTAATCAAGAAAATCTACTATAACTCAGTAAGAACTGTGAGAATGTGTGGTATTTGAACAAAGACCCATGCCCTTCATCTCTCCCTCCTCCTAGTTCAAGAAGACATAAACCTCCATTTCACACTAGATGAGGAGACCTGTCTCCTCCCTCCAGCAACCAATTGAAGGTCCATCTGTCCTAAGGGTACAGAACATCAGCGTTTCTAATCTTGCTCCCAGCTAGATTTGCTGAGGCGAAGTTACGGGTGAGTGTGGCTGAGAGTTGGGGGCTCTCTTCATCTGTTTAGCCCCCACTCACGGGACAGAGGCTCTACCTTGGGCATGGTGCTGCTGAAAATACTGGAGACCCCAGTCGCCCTTATGCTGGCCCACTAGGTGGCGTTCCATGCCAAGAGCAAGAGAGGCAAACCAAAGATGCTGGCCCCTTCTTATCCTTTGAGTGTTCAGCTCCTGAAGTAAGATGTCACTTAAAGAGAAGCTCTCCACTAACATCTGCTACCAGCTCCAAAGCCATGGCTTACAGATTTTGCTTGGGTGGGTCAAGCAAGCTACCAAACAGTGAACTCCAAATTCCTCTCTAAAGGAACTTGACTTTATGTGCAAGACTGAAGAAGTTAGGCCTAAGGGCACTCTCAAAAAATGATGGGCATTTTGGTGAGAGACAATTGATAAGAGATGAGTAGATTTATGGATATATGGGCTAAACTGTAGGACAGTTTACTGGAGAGAAATGGGACAATAGATGTCTGAAAGAGCTCTCTAGGGATCAGAACAAATCTTTGACCCTAGGAAGATAACTTCAAGTTCCCCAAATTTGATAAGAATAGTCTGGAAGGAATTTGTGCCCCAGGGCACTACGGAAAACAATAGAACAATGAGCCAGCATTTAGTGGGGCTTTAATACCAGAATGTGGTCAGGGAAAGAGACAATCCAAGAGTCCTGCCAAATACACTGTCATCAGAGGGCCTGTGTAAGCATACTGAAGGCTGTGACCTTGAAGAGTAACATCAGAGACTTCACAATGGGAGGTTTGAGGTCATGATCTCATGGTTCATGGGTGTTAGCCTCGCGTTGGGCTCTGTGCTGACAGCTCAGAGCCCGGAGCCTGCTTCAGATCCTGTGCCTTCCTTTCTCTCTGACCCTCCCTGGTTCATGCTCTCTCTCTCTCAAAAATAAATAAACATTAAAAACTTTTTTTTTTTTTTTTTAAAGAATCAATATTGATCTAATCTTTCACCCTAAAGCACTGGAAGAATAAACCTAGAGCATGCGGGAGGAAGGGAATAATAAAGATTAGTATGGAAATTAATACAATTAAAAGAAAATTAGAGAACATCAAAACTAAATCCATTTTTGTTGTTGTTGTTCTTATTGTTAAAGAATAAAACATTGGCAAACCTTGAACTAGATTGACCAAGAAAAACTCAGATTACTAGAACCAGAAGTCAAAGTAAGAACATTACTAATGACCTCATACAGAAAATTGATTATAAGATATAGTACTGACAACTGTACACTAATAAATTTGATATCTCAGAGGAACTGGCCCAATTTCCAAAAACCCACAAGCCACTGAAGCTGAATCTAAAGGAAATAGAAAACTTGAGGATATTTATACCACCTAAAGAGATAGATGTCAAAACCAAAAAATTTACCACACAGAAAACTCCAGGCCAAAATAGCTTCACAGGTAAATTCCACTGAGCATTCAGAGAAACATTAATTTCAATTTTTCACAAGTTGTCCAAAAAAATAGAACAGGAGAGTACACTTCCCATCTCTTTCTCTGGAGCCAGGATTAACCTGATACCAAAACAAGACAAATATTTCACAAGGATAGAAAACTACAGACCAATATCTTTTATGAATATGGATGCAAAAATCTTCAACAGAATACCGGCCAATCTATTCAGCAACATATAAAAAGAATTATACACCACGACCAAGTAGGTTTTATCTCAAGAATGCAAACTTGGTTTAACATCTGAAAATCTATGAATGTAATAATATATCATATCAGGGGTGCCTGGGTGGCTCAGTCTGTTGAGCGGCTGACTTCTGCTGAGGTTATGATCTCACGGTTCATAGGTTAGAGCCCTACATTGGGCTCTGTGCTGACAGCTCAGAGCCAGGAGCCTGCTTCATAGATTCTGTATCTCCCTCTCTCTCTGCTCCTCCCCCATTTATGCTCTGTCTCTCTCTCTCAAAATTATCAAATAAAAACATTAAAAAAAAGTAATATACCATATCAGAAAAGTAAAAAAAACCACGTTGATCTTACTAGACACACCATGCAAAAAAAAAGAAGAAAAAAAAAAAAACACCAAAATGCAGAGAAAGCATTTGACAAAATCCAATGCTCTTTCATGATAAAAACATTCAACAAACTAAGAAGAGAAGGGACCTTCCTTAACCTGATAAAAGGTTAGTTAAAAAAACAAACAAACAAAAAACCAACCCACAACTAACATGTAATAGTGAACGAGTGGATGTTTTCCTCCTAAATCAATAAAAAGGGAATGATGTTCATTCTCATCACTTCTCTTCAGCACTGTACTAGAGGTTCTAGCCAGGGTAATTAGGCAAAAAAAGAATTTGAAAGGAAGAAACAAAATTCATATGGAGTTGCAAGGAACTCAGAATAGGCGAAATAACCTTCAAAAAAGAAGCAAAACTATGGAAGACTCACACTTCCCAATCTCAGAAATGACTACAAAGCAACACGGTAAACAAGACATTGCGATACTGCCGTAAGAATAGTCATATAGACTTGAGAGTCCGAAAATAAATCCACGTGTTTATGGTCAACTGATTTTTGTCAAGGATACCAAGACCCTTTAATGGGGAAGCAGTTGTGTTTCAACAAATGGAATGGGAAACTGGATATCCACCTGCAAAAGAATGAAATTGCACCTTTATCACACCATATCCAAAAAGTACCTAAAAATTTTTCAAAGACCTAAATACTCTCATACCATATACAAAAAGTAACTAAAAATTTTTTTAAAGACCTGAATACTAGAGACATATCTATAAAGGTCTTAGTAGAAATGTAAGGTAATTCTGTACTATTTTAGATTTGGCAATGGATTCTTGTTTATGACAACAAAATATGAATAACAAAAGAAAAAAATAAATTGAACTTCATCAAAATTAAAATCTATATTTCAAATGATACCAGTGACTGAACTGTTTGATGCTTTTAAAAATTTTTTTAATGTTTATTTTTGAGATGGAGAGACAGAGAGTGGGGAAAGAGGGGCAGAGAGAGAAGGAGACACAGAATCCGAAGCAGGCTCCAGGCTCTGAGCTGTCAGCACAGAGCCTGACATGAAGCTTGAACCCATGAACTAGGAGGTCATGACCTGAGCCAAAGTCAGACGCTTAACTGACTGAGCCACCTAGGTGCCTCTGCAAGTAACATTTTAAAAACATAATTGTCTTTGGCTCTTCTTATTTTCTGCTTATCTACCTTTTAAAGATGGTAGAGAAAGTTAATTATAAATAGCTTAACAGAAGAGTTGTAGCTAGTTTTGTCACAGAATGATTTTACTCTCTTTACTGAATATATTAAATATATTAAATACCTTAAAAAGCAGCAATAACTAGAATTGCATTGTACTGGCACAAAGATCAAAGATCAAGAAGATCAATGAATTCATGGTCCAGAAATACATTCAAACACCTGTAAGAATCAGGTCTAGGACAGATAAATTTTTAAATAAAAAGTTGTTAGATCATTTTCAGGGGAAAAAAAACCCTTAAAGCCGGATCTTTAATTTATTACTTACAAAAAAAAAAAAATTCTTGGTGAGTTTCTAAATGTAAAACACTCAACCCAGGGATGCCTGTGTGGCTCAGTTGGTTAAGCATCTGACTTCGGCTCAGGCCATGATCTCATGGTTCGTGAGTTCGAGCCTTGTGTCGGTCTCTGTGTTAACAGCTCAGATCCTAGAGCCTGCTTCAGATTCTGTGTCTCCCTCTCTCTGTCCCTCCCTACTCATACTCTGTCTCTGTCTTTCTCTCAAAAAAAAAAAAATAAATAAACATAAAAAAAAGTAAAAAAAAAAAAATCAAAACATTCAACCCAAACAGTCCTTGAAAAAATATAGGCCAATGTCAGGAAAAAAGCAGAAACCCTATTTTAGCCTTTACTCTCAAATAAATTACACATTTCATTATTTGTTTTGCTGTGCAAATTTTTAGCTTGACATAGCTTTCCTGGTTGATTTTTGCTTTTATTTCTTGTGTTTTTGGTGTTGTATCCAAAAACCCATTGTCAAGACCAATGTCGAGGAAGTTCATTCCTATGTTTTCTTATAGGAGTTTTATGGAATCAGGTTTTATGTTTGAGTCTTTAATCCATTTTGAGTTAATTTTTGTGAGTGTGCAAGATAAGGGTTCAATTTCATTTTTATGCATGTGGTTATCCACTTTTCCCACCACCATTTGTTGAGGACATTATCCTTTCCCCATTGGATGTACTTGTCTCTCTTGTCAGGTACCAGTGACTTTTTATGTGGGCGTTTATTTCTGTTCCATAGGTCTGTCTATTTTTATGCCAGTATCATACTGTTTTAACTGTATAGCTTTGTAGTATAGCTTTAAATCAGGAAATGTGATTCCTCATTCTTATTTCTCAGGACTGCTATAGCTATTTGGAGTCTTTTGTGGTTCCATACAAATATTAAGATTGCATTTTCTATTTCTGTGAAAAATGCGACTGGAATTTTGATAGGGATTGCATTGAATCAAAGATGGTTTTGTATAATATGGACATTATAACAAAATTAATCATTCTTACAGAGTAGAAGAACATATTTGCCAATCATATTGGATAAGGGATTAATATTCAAAACACATAAAGAGCTCATACAACTCAATAACTAAAAACCGCCAAATAATCCAGTTAAAAATGGCAAAGGAACCAAATGGACATTTTTCTGAAGAAGACATCCAAATGGCCAACAGGTACATGAAAAGATGTTTAATATTACTAATCACCAAGGAAATGCAAATCAAAAACACAATAAGATATCACCTCATGCCTGTCAAAATAGCTATCATCAAGAAGACAAAATGTTGGTGAGATTGTGGAAAAAAGGGAACCCTTGTGCACTATTGGTGGGAATGTAAATGGGTTCAGCTATTATGAAAAACTCTATGGACACTCCTCAAAAAATTAAAAATAGAACAATATAATCCAGAGATCTCACTTCTGGGTATAATGAAAACAGGATATCAAGGAGTGCCTGAGTGGCTAAGTAGATTAACTGTCTGACTCTTGATTTCGACTGAGGTCATGATCTTGTGGTTTGTGAGTTCAGGTCATCTTGTGGTTTGTGAGTTCAGGTCCCGCATCAGTGTCAGTGTGCACTGTCAGTGTGGAACCTGCTTTGGATTCTCTCTCTCTTCCTCTCTCTCTGCCCCTTCCCCCTCTCAAAATAAATAAATAAACTTAAAAATAAAAGAAAACAAGATATCAAAAAGATGGCTGAGCGTTCTTGGGTGGCCCAGTTTGTTGAGCATCTGACTCGTTATTTCAGCTCAGGTCATGATCCCAGGGTCATGGGATCAAGCTCCATGTTGGGCTCTGCGCTGGGTCTGGAGCTTGCTTAAGATTCTCTCTCTCTCTCTCTCTCTCTCTCTGCCCCTGTTCCCCACTCACAATGCTCTCTTTCTCTTAAAAAAAAAAAAAAAAGTCTGCAGAAGAGGTATCTGCACTCTCATGTTTCTTGTAGCATTGTTCACAATAGGCATAGTATGGAAACAATCCAAGTGTCTGTCAATGGGTGAATGCATAAAGAATATGTCATGAAATATTATTTAGCCATAAGAAAGAAAGAATCTTGCCCTTTGTGATAACATGGATGGACTTTGAGGAGATTATGCTAAGCGAGACAAATTAAACACAGAAAGGCAAATACTGTATGTTATCACTTAAATGTGGGACTATAAAAGCTAATGTCATAGAAACTTATAATCGAATGGTGGTTACCAGGGAGTAGAGGCATGAGGGGTGGGTGGAGTAACTGTGGAGATGTACCAGAGTATAAATTTGCAATTAGAAGAATAAGTTCTCAAGATCTAACGCACAGCATAGTGATTATAGTCAACAATATATATATTTTTTTTTAACGTTTTTTTATTTATTTTTGGGACAGAGAGAGACAGAGCATGAACGGGGGAGGGGCAGAGAGAGAGGGAGACACAGAATCGGAAACAGGCTCCAGGCTCTGAGCCATCAGCCCAGAGCCCGACGCGGGGCTCGAACTCACGGACCGCGAGATCGTGACCTGGCTGAAGTTGGACGCTCAACCGACTGCGCCACCCAGGCGCCCCTATAGTCAACAATATTGTATTATATGCTTAAAGTTGAAAAGAGACTCAGTCTTCAATGTTGTCACCACAAAAAAGAAACGATAATTGTGTGACCTGTAGAATGCTACATCAGTCATCATATTGCAATATGTAAATGTATCAAATCAACATGTTTTACTCCTTAAACTCACACCATGTTTTATGTCAATTAGATCTCAATCCAAAAATAAATAAAAGTAAGATAGATTGCATGTGATAAAATAGCTAATTAACATACAAAAATTTTAACTTCACTTTAAGAAGAAACTATATGTAAATTTTGTCTGTTTGCTCTTCAAAAAAGTAATTCATAAATAGTAAAATGCCCTGAAGCTTTATCTCTTACTTGATCTCTTGCAATATTCTCACAAATATTCTGTTTCAGCCTTTTTTCTCAACCTCTATAATCTTTTCTCTGTAGTGCGGGTAGAATGATTCTTTAACATTAAATCAGACACAGTGTTCAAAATCTCCCAATGGCTTTTCACATCATTGCCTATGATATTCTACCTGGTTTTATACCTGCCTCCTCTCTCACCTCATTTGTTTCTCTCTCCCTTTGATCATCTACTAAGCCTTTGGCCTCTGCCATTCTTCACACACATTCAGCACTATTCGACCTCACTCGCTGTTTCTCTGATTGGAGACCTATCCTGCACTTCCTTCTGGTGTCTGATTAAATGTCAC
The DNA here is from genome assembly GCF_028749965.1 of Puma concolor. Classification (NCBI taxonomy): domain Eukaryota; kingdom Metazoa; phylum Chordata; class Mammalia; order Carnivora; family Felidae; genus Puma; species Puma concolor. Next base: position 146,766,254 of record NC_141674.1, on the reverse strand, counting down.
CCTCTCAGAGAGGCCTTCCTCAACTCCTTTATGTAAATGAGCAGACCCATATCCCCCAACACTTTTTGATTCTATCTCCTGCTTATCCTTTGTACAACACATTTATACAATGTTTGTGTATCGCGTTTCAACAGATTGTAAACATTTCTAATCCTTTTATATTTCTGGCTCCTAGAACACAGTCTGGCACAGTGTAGGTACCTAATGATAAATAGATAAGGAAAATAATTTTTAACTATATAAATCTTCAAAAAATTAATAAGCAAAATAAGCAAAGTTGAAATGGAAGACCAACATTAAACTAGGTAAATTACTTTGAGGCTGCCTGAGTGGCTCAGTGGGTTAAGCATCTGACTCTTGATTTTGGCTCAGGTCATGATCTCATGGTTCATGGGATCAAGCCCCATGTCAGACTCTGCACTGAAAGCTTTGAACCTGCTTTGGATTCTCTGTCTCCCCCTCTCTCTGCCCCTTTCCTGCTCTCTCTCTCAAATATAAATAAAACATTTTTTAAAAAGCTATTAAAACTGGGGGAAATTACTTTCAACCTCTATCTAATTTATTACACAAAGCGCTCTTGCATATCCCTTGGGAAAACACCAATACTACATATGCAAAAACATAGTTAAATGAAAAAGTAATGATAAGAAAATGCAAAAATACATAAAGTTTGCAAACCCACCAGTACCTGAGGAAACGGAAGTAGAAATACCAGTTTTTCCCAGTAAGATTAAGAAACATTTAAAACATGTTTTAAATGTCTGCAGGGTTGATAGGTTGTTTGGGAGGATAGAAACACAGTCTTTGTGTCAAAGCATGGCAAACCACATTGGAAGACAATTTGGAAATATTTATTAGCATTTTTTTTTTCATTTAAAATTTTTTTTTTTTTTTAACATTTATTAATTTTTGAGACAGAGAGAGACACAGCATGAACGGGGGAGGGGCAGAGAGAGAGGGAGACACAGAATCGGAAGCAGGCTCCAGGCTCTTGAGCCATCAGCCCAGAGCCCGATGCGGGGCTCGAACTCGCGGACCGCGACATCGTGACCCGAGCTGAAGTCGGACGCTTAACCGACTGAGCCACCCAGGCGCCCCTTTATTAGCATTTTAAATGTGCATCTGTTGCACTTTTAGAACTCTTTATAACCAAAGCACTCGAAGAATTACACAGCCTTTACCTGGCAAAAGTCCATTTAGTTTCTTGAAATAGTAGCGACAGGGAACAAAGCCTACATGTCGTAAGGATAACTCCATTCCCTGGTATGGCATACCAGCACATTTATTCAAGAGTCTGTTCACATAGCTTCCACTGCTTCCTTGATCACCTCATCTAATGTATACTCCAGATTTTGTCTTGTGTCCCAATGGGTGAGGAGCATTCCAATATTTAGTAAAAGAAATCTATCAATACTGTCATGAAAGGATAGTCCTAATATGTTATCAAGCTTAAAAAACAAATCATAGAAACCTGCAAGAACATAAAGCAATCTATGAACAATGATTTCTTTAGAGGAGTGGAATGGGGACGTGGCCCTTTTACTTTATACTACACTTGGCTGCTTGATTTAATTTTTACCACTGCGTGTGTTCTTACTCGACACTTTAAAATACCCAAGAACAACAAAATGTTGACATTATCTTTAAAATACATGGCTATTTGTAATTACTAATATCCTTCAACAGTTTCAAATTGAGGTTGGTGTTTGGAATCATAACTTTATTGCTTTACATTTTCTCTCTCTCAAGAATGAGGGCACGGGGGAGAGCATGTGTGCGAGCACAAGAGGGCAGGTAAGCATACGTAAGGGTGTCTGCATGTGAGATGTTCTTCTCACTTTATCTCCACTTGAGAGGTGTGGGGCATTTGGGGGCCAAACACAGAGGAATTGTGGTGTACACAAGAGAAAGGAGAACTCGAACTTTTTGTTTTTTACTCCTACAAAAAGCACCACACTTCACCATAAAAACAGTATTTAAAATTTTTTTTAATGTTTATTTTTGAGAGACAGAGAGAGACAAATCATGAGCAGGGGAGGGGGCAGAGAAAGAGGGAGACACAGAATCTGAAGCAGGCTCCAGGCTCTGAGCTGTCAGCACAGAGCCCGACGCAGGGCTGGAACCCATCAACTGTGAGATCATGACCTGAGCCAAAGTCCAACGCTTAGCTGACTGAGCCACCCAGAACCCCCCTCCCGTTAATTTTTTTTGTTTGTTTAATGTTCAGCATTTTTAATAGAGAAAATGGAAGTTGTTAGCACTTGTTCAGTATTCCCATGAGTCTCTGTTAGAGTAGGGAACTTGTATTATACTCCCTGTTTTGCTTGTTTGCTTGTTTTTCCATATTGTTAGTTTGGACTTATCTAGATGAAACTTATTTTGTACCAGTACATATTGTTTTTTAAAGACAGTTTTTTAATATAAAGGATTGAATGGAAAGTTTTCACCACCATTTATAGATACTCATGACATAGTATCTCAACTCTTACTAGTACTAAGCAGGAGTTTTGGAATGTCCTTCTGGTATGGAGCGCGATTTGAAATCTATAACAAACATGAGGTTCAAAAAAATGGATAAGAACTCTACCACATCTGTTTCTAGTACTATGACTGTGACTAATCCTAATAATAGTCATTACTATTTCTAGCATTTATTGAGTGTTCAGATTTTACCAGTAACTATTCCAGGTGGTTTATACATGTGTAGACTCAATATATGTAAAGTATTTAGAAACGGGCTTGGTGCATATTAAATGCTCACAGGTATTAACTATTATTATTATATACAATAAGGTGGGAATTATTACAATTGTACATTGGAGAAAACCTGAGATACTAAGTTTAAGGAAATTTCCCAGGGCCATGCAGCTGACAAATAACATTATCAGGATTTGAACCAAGGCAGTCTGACTCCTGAGTCCATTCTCTTAATATTACCTACACAATTGTTTTCAGTGAAAGAAATCTAACATGTTACAATGTGTCATGTGAATGATTCATATTATTTGATCCTCAAATTAGGTGAAGGTACCAAGAACATTGCGAGAAATTGGTTCATTTGCCATCTTTTGCCAGAAAATTCCAAGGAAGTCAGAACTAGCCTCTCTAAACATTAGAAGAAATTATTTTAACTCAAACTTAAAAAGCATTCTTGTGTATGGTGTAAGAAAGTAGGCTTTAAGTATAATAGAGCTATGTTGCACAATAATCTGCGATTAAAAAGGAAAAGACTGGAGTTTTTTTAGGTTGGTAGATTGTAATTACCTAATTGGAATATTAATTCCGTTTGTCTTCCTTTGAAGGATGTTTCATCTTTTGTTTTACTCCTTGGTGGTACATCCAATTACTGAAAACAGGATGTGCCTGTAAAAAAAAAAAAAAAAAAAATCCAATTCCCAGCATTGAGGAGCAAAAGCACATCTACTACTAATTGTTGTCATTGAAACTAAGTACCACACAAAGCCAAACAACAAATGGTAATGCTAACAATTAAAGGAAGAAAAAGAACAGTCTCACTACATTGCGTAATAGGAAAAACAGGGAAAATGTGTTTCAGGATTTAGGCATGCTTCCCCACGATTGAGACTACTAAAAGGGGAGAAACTTTGGAATGAGTTAGTTGCACTTGTCAGTTTCATTTTGTCTTGTTTTGTGAAAAAGATACAGAGGTGGTACAGGGCTCATATATTTCCTGGACACCGCTCCACTGAAAATGCTGAAATCCACATACCCACCGCTCATCTCAACTGCAACAGCATTATTCACAGTGGACAACTTCTCCCTTTGGTTTGTTTCTATAATGATAACAGAATGCTTGGTTTAAAACTCAATGCACCTACAGCAGTCAGATGTCAAAGGAGGGGGGAAAAATATGCCATTTTAGTATTTTGCAATAAAGTGTTAAAAATCCTTCAGTAAAAAAAAATCTATTATCTATCTATCTATCTATCTATCTACCTATCTGGTAGAATCAAGACTAAATGAGACCCTACCATGCTTTCAATCAGGTCTGTGTTTATATTCTACTGAACAGTAGAAACTATTCCCCATTACTTAATTTATATACAAGGAACTTCCAGAAGCTCTTTCGTGAACTTCAATGATAAGATGTACAGGACAGATATTACTTACTAAACGTATTTATTGATGTTGTACAGTTCTACAAACTGTAGAGAGAACATTTTACTTTATCATTTGTATTGGGGTGCTGCCATTTAGAAGGAACTAGAGCTGTCTCAGGTGTTTTATTTAGGGTTCAACCCCACACGTAAACAAACAAAGGCTTTTATTAAGTAATTTTCTTTTGAGTTTGGCACACTTAGGTTCCATTCTGCAATTCCTTAGCCAAACCTTTTCTAAGCAATAGAGGATTCCGTTCCTTGAATGTCTTGGGATCGTGTATTTAACTATTTCAAATCTATGTCCTGTTTTTAGAGTGCATGTAAGTTTCTTAGGTGTGGGATTTTCTATATGTAGGGATTGTGCCTGTTATCTTTTCTCTACAGAAGTCATGACAGTTGTTAAGTTGTGTTTTCCGATGCCGATGCTGAGGAAGATGACACCAGGTTAAGCATGGCCAAATATTTTCAGAATGAAAGATGGGTGCTTCAGCTCATGCTCCTCTCACATTTGGTGGAAGGAGCAACATTTGATATCATGGAATCAAGTCAAGTAGCTGCAGTTGCCAAAGGTCAGGGCTGGACTTGGTAACAAAGACCCTACCTTTAATTTCATTTTAATTAATACTTGCTTGATTTATCCTTTGTAGATTTCCCAAGATCCTATATCTGAATTCTAGTGCTTTTGATAACCCTCTAAACTTTGTGCCATCTTGAAATTCAAAAGATATGTTTTCTTTACATCACCCAATGGACAAAAATGTAAGTGAGAGGTTAACAGAGTAACATACTTCCCTTCCGAACGTTGTCAGCCCATTCTTCTGGACTCTTATTGAGTTATGATTGTTCAGTCAGTTATCCAACTAATTTCTCAGGTAACCAACCCTTATTGCTTCCACTTTACCAGTGGTTCCACTACCAGATGGGACTGACAATCCTAAAGGTCTCAGTGGCCATGTCAGGTTTCTACTGTTGGCTACCATTTACTACCATTCACTGGCTCAAAACAGCATACATTATCTCACAGTGCAAATAGAGATCTCTTAATAAAGCAAAAGTTTTAATAAATCAACACTTTACCAGAGTCTTTTCCTGCAAACAAGAGGTTGGTCAGGCTGCATTCCATTTTAGAGGTTGAGCTCCTCTTCCAAGTTCATGTGGTTGTTAGCAGAATTCAATTCCTAGGATTGTTAACACTGTAGGCAGAGCTGTTCTCCTCTGAGTTGGTTAGGGGCTATGTTGAGGGCCTAGAGGCCTCACACAGTCTCTCGCCAAAGTATTGTTTTTTGGGCCATTCATACCAAAGCAGCTTTCATACTCAAGGCCAGAAAGAGTCCCTCCCCTGTAGTCTGTTAAGGCAGAGTCATTTACAGTGTAACATAGTCAAGGGTATGCCGTCCCCTCACCTTTGCCAGATAGCAGAACCTAATCAAGGGGTTGACTGTCCCCTCATCTTTGCGTATTCTATTAGTCAGAAACAAAATAAATAATTCTTGCACTCGAGGGATTATGCATGGGTGTGACTCATCAGGAGTCACTTTAGGCTGTGCATGCCACAGTGGTTTAACAAAATTAAGGGTTAATTTCCTATGCATTCAAAATTTACTACAGTATTTTTTTTTTTAAGTTTATCTATGTATTTTGAGAAAGCCAGAGAGAGCACTAAAGCAGGGATGGGGAGGAGAGAGATGAGGACAGAGGATCCAAAGTAGGCTCTGTGCTGACAGCAGAGAGCCTGATGCAGAACTCGAACTCACAAACCATGAGATCATGACCTGAACTGAAGTCTGATAGTTAACTGACTGAGCCACCCAGGTGCCCCCACATTTACTGCAGTTCTGAGTAAATATACAGGGAAGTTTTCCTCCGTGTGAAGATACAGTCACCCAGGCTGCCTCAATCTTGTGACAATTACAACTCAACTCAAGATCATGACCACCATGGCAAGGGGCACAATGATGGAGGGTCTCAAACCAACAGTTAAAATTATCACCTATAGCTACAGCACAAAGGCTGAAACTAGTCACGAGTCTCTACCTTTCTGCAAAAAGATAGGGCATGCAATCTTCCCAGAGAAGAGGGAGACCTGGTTTCTAACACAGTCATCTTAAGAAGACTTCCTTTCAATTTTTGATGGTATGTATATGAATTTATTTTATTATCAATATGCTTTTTATGGATTGAGTTGTGTCTTCAAAATTTATTTTACACTTCTAACTCCCAATGTGACTATACAAGACAGGCGTTTAAGTATGTAATTGAGATTAAATATGGTTCTAAGGGTAGGCCCCTAATCCAATGACTGGTGTCCTTATAAGAAGAGGAAGAGACTTTAGGAATGCACATGCATAGTGGAAAGACCGTGCGAGGACACAGCAAAAAAGTGGTCATCTGCAAGTGAAGGAGAGAGCCCTCAAGACAAACAAAACCTGTTGATACCTTGATCTTGGACTTCTAGGCTCCAGAACTGTGAGAGATACATTTCTATTTTTTGAGCCACATACTCTGTGATATTTTTTTTTTTAATTTTTTTTTTTTCAACATTTATTTATTTTTGGGACAGAGAGAGACAGAGCATGAACGGGGGAGGGGCAGAGAGAGAGAGGGAGACACAGAATCGGAAACAGGCTCCAGGCTCTGAGCCATCAGCCCAGAGCCCGACGCGGGGCTCGAACTCACGGACCGCGAGATCGTGACCTGGCTGAAGTCGGACGCTTAACCGACTGCGCCACCCAGGCGCCCTGTGATATTTTTTACTACAGCTTTAGCAAACGAATACAACACAAAAGAAAAAGAAATGTAATTAGCCTCATATTTAAAGCTTTATAACTCACTTTCACTTATTTGCTTATTGATTTGGGTAGCCATCTTGTGAATCATACGTTAGTTTGTTTGTTTTTAATTCCCATACGATAGATCATTATTAGGCAGAGACTCTGGAGAGAAAATGTAACTTATGCAAAGTTACCTAGCTAACTAGTGTATCAAACTCAATACAATGTTTACTTTGTGTTCTGGGGTAATTCAAATTTTCAGTAGTAAGTCCTATCAGCAAAACTGGTTATTTAAGTAGCCTATAAAAACATTGGCTTTTGGGCATAAAAGGATATGTGACCTGAGCTTACTATCTTAAGTTTATTAAGATTTCCCCCATGGAAATGTCTATTTAATTGAACATTCCCATACAGCGTTAATTTTAGCAACTATGGCTTTGAGTTTAACAATGCTTTAAAATTTTCTATAGTCTTAGAAAACAATATTTGAGGCAACTAATTGTAGCAACAATGTTTTCTAGTGCTATTACTAGGGGACATATGTTAACAGCCAAATCTCTATGAATGGAATATCCAGGGATCTCACTTTGGGTAGCTTTTATTAGTAGAATTGTAAATATGACTGGGGGAGTGAAGAGATTATTGTTTAAGTAATAAGGAAATTCCTCCCACCCCCATTAAATGTTTGGTCTTGTTAAGTGCACTCTTCCACAATGTGGGCAATCACGTTTCCTTGGTACATTTAACATAATTAATATATGCATTTGTATTTGGAAAGATCTTTCTTCTTTCCTCTTTGCTCATGACATGAACCTTACCTTTATACCTATTTTCTTTACTGGCTACTCTCATCTGTCCTTAAAATCTACTTTTGTTCACTGAATATTAGATTATCGAATTTGCTAAAATGCATAGAACTCATTTACGCCTCATAAACATTTTTTCCTCTATCTCTCTTTCTTATTGTCCAAAATAGTTTAAACTATTTGCTTAATTCCTTTTGTGTTAATACACATACTTAGTGCCACTTGACTACAGTTTTCATGAGATTTTTTAAATAACTTTAAAGCTTAACCATTCACATCCATCACTGCATCCCGATCTCATTTTCTATGAGACTTGCGTCTGTTTTGTTTAATTATGACAGAAGTTCATTTTCTATTTCTCACCGCCATCATCCCCCATTAACATCCCAAGTCACTTTGGTGTCTATTTGAAGATTCAACCAGCTATACCCCATCCCCAAACATCAGCTGGGGCTGCAGTCCAGCCTCATGCTGGAACGCCCATCGAAACTCTTGCTTCACTCTGAGCTGATGATACTCTCAAAATTCAGAGGCACCTCAGGCCGACCCCAGGGACCTTCAGCAAGTGGTTAGCCACTATTTCCAGCCAAGTCTATGGGGGTTTGTGTGATGGAGGTTTGGCTTTAGGTTCACAGACTGCTGCCATGTTAATAAAAACATATGCAAAACTGCACACACAGTCTTTTTTTTTTTCTTAAATAAGTGCCCATTAAAAATAACTATATGATAATTAATGAGGAAGGAAAGTAGTACAGTGTAGATGGTTTGTCAATATCGTAGTTAGGTCATTCATCTGTGGAGCAGTGATATTCACCTACTTTCTCCTTTGTTTCAGAGAGGTAGAGTTAATATTTCACTTCTTATTTTAGACACTCTCTCAAGCATTATTTTAAACAAGCAAACAGGGACCACTTCCAAGATAAAGAAAGTCGCCATTCTTTGATGATGAATTCATAATGAAGGGAATCCTCACTCCAAATGGACTTCTGTAAGGCACCATTCCCCTGAAACTCATGTTCCTAAGTATGTGAGGAGAACCAGTTAATGAATGTTAAATTAAGTTGTAGCATACTTAGAGACATGGGCAATGTTTATGTGACACTAGTTTACTTTAAAACACTCCCTATTGACCTTTACAAAAATAATACAATAGCAATTTGAGATGAATATTTACAGTGGGTGGAAATAGTTCGGAAGTGCTAATTCCCAAACCACTGTTTGTGAAACGTCCTGCTTCTTTGATCTATATTTTCTCAGGCTTCTTCAGGCAGAAACGGCAAAATTGCCAAGTTCCACGAGACAATTTCTTACAGGAGAACAGGCAGGACCCGCGGCCCTGAAAAGGTAGCAATGAAGCAGACCCGGTTGCTAAAATGAAATCGCTTAATTTGTCACGTGAGCGTGCCTACCCAGAAACTATTAGTTGCGTTGGAAGAAAGACTGAAAATACGTAAACTCTAAGAGAAGGTATCTTTTCAGCGAAAAATCTGACGTAGTAATTAATACCTGGCACTTTCATATCAAAAACGCTCTTTTAAACATTAGTTTTATTGGTTGATGAATATCTCTGCAGCGTGGCTCTCTCTATTCAGGCCTCATATATGTGTAAGTTGTGAGGGAAATATTTTAAATCAAAGCTGTAAAATAAGCATAGTTAGAGAGCTAACGTGAGGATTTTTACTTCATTTACATTCATTACATATTATGAGTTTAATTACCTTCCTCAAATAATACCAGTATGAAGGAAAGATGCTGAAGAAGGCGTACTTCTATGATGATTTTATTGATTGTGACTGATGGATGGCACCAACATTTCATAGTGAAGAATCATGGTTTTGTTACATCAGGAAAATTAAATTGGGAGAGTTATTTTCTTTCCCAGTGATAGTGGCAGTTAGAATATTTCACCTGTAATGAGATGTGTGCGTTATGTGCCATCGTGAACCACGGCTCAGCCATTAAATATATGTAAATGAAGAGAAACACAAGAGAGCCCGGGCATAATAACGTGCAGAACAGAGAAATGGATCCTGGAAAGTGATTAATTTATTTGATGATGCCTCAAGTGAGGAATTTTAGGTCACAAATGAAGTGACAGAATGACAAATTACCATTTTAAAGAATTTACTGGGCATCATTACTGAACAATTGTCAGGTAGTTTATGGTGGCTGAGAAGATGGTATAAATATAGATCTTTTCCTTATCTGAGATGAATTATTAATCACCTTTTTAAAAATCTTTGTGAGTGATGGTTGGCTGTCTGATTGGAAATAATGTGTTCTACAATTTTAACTAAATTCTAATATGATATGTAACAGGAATCTTTACAATTAAAGTCTCAGTGGAGAGTGGTAGGAGGTTTACAGTCAATTGCGGTTTTAATGTGATAGAAGAGGATGAATCCACTCGCATATTTCAATAGATTTCCTTAGGTATATTATCCCTGCTGTGATGTTATTCAAATGTTTACAGTTTATTTTCATTTGAAAAATGACATTCAGATACTTAAATTGTTTTCCTTGGTTTATTAGTTAATGAAAATGAAATTCTAGTAATTACTATAGTTTTGCAGCCTGCCACATTATTTAAAGTGAAGTGACTGCCTTTGTCAGCGGCATTATAAATGTCATCTTCCTGTGTTTTGTTCAATTTTTGTTTGCTTTGTCTATGTTATGTCCCTTCTCTGTTATATGTCACTGTGTCTAATACCAGTACCAACTGGAGTGTGGAAGACAAAGTTACAATGTGAAATAAAGACATTTTCTCAAGTTTGGGGGTTTTTTGGTGTATTTTGATAATTAAAGTACGCACCGACCTACTTTGTACATAGCACTAACCATTCCAAAAATAAAACCAAAATTCTCTATTACGAGGTACGCTGAAAAATCCAAACACATTTTAAGATGTCTGTGTCAGGCTGTTTAAACCGGAGTTTATACATCGATTCGTGTCTGATCAGCTTCTTAGATCAAATGTATTTGCTGTTGCAAAGTGTTTTATTATTATTGTTGTTATTATTGATAAGGACTAAAGGCAGCAGTTGTTTTTTAAACAGTGTATGCTAGTTATCTAACGGAGTAGAAATGTCTAGAAAAACTATGTTTGACAAGCTTGCTCTTAAAGCAAGCAGATAGCAGTTGCTATTTAAGAAGGTCCTAAAAGGCTAATCTTTCACCTGGAAGGAAGTCTGAGATTTTGCTCCTTTTTCCCCATTATGTGCACCTCCTCGTTTTAATCTTGATTCATTCTGAGAGTATATGAAAAATTTAAATAAGTATTCCCTGTGTTACCCATGACATCTTACATTGCTGAACTGGCAAGAAATTTAAATTCTGAATGTACATGCTACTTTTTAAAATCATTTTGCTTTTATCCTCCCCCACCCCCCATAGTGGGTGGTAGAATTTTACAGAATCTTTCTGTCGGTAAAAGAAAAAAAAAAAAAAACCTAAAAGAATTGTTTGCTTTTAATTTCAGGTCCGGTCTCTACATGGCATGCTGAGTTTAGGGAAATCTGCATGCCGCTTTGCTTTCCTTTCCCACAAAAGACGCTGAGGTGTCCCTGGTGTGCTTAACGGCACATTTCAGGTCAGTCCACTCCAGCGTTTTTCCATTAGAGATGACCTGCACCTTTCAGTTGTCTTTTATTCTTGCCTGCCGCAGAAAATATAAACATACAAACAAATGAGTGAGGGCATGCCCCTCTAAAGAAAATTCAAGTCCTGGATGAGGTGCTAGAGAGAGACTGGGCTTGTTTAACCCGGCACGGTTCAGAGTGAGCAAGAGTGTATCAGAGGGGAGAGTCACTGTTGTGCGTGAACTCAGCCCTTCTGCCACACTTTAAATACCTTTCGTCTTCTGCCAGCTTACATCAGCTGTCAGACAGAGTTGCAAAAATGCAGTGGAGATGCCGTTGACTCCAGTGTATTGAGAGAGCAAAACAGATCCCTAGGTAAAATGGTGAAGAAGAGATTTTAAATGAACTTACAGACATGGAAGAGAGGATGCTTTGTGCAGTCATAAGACTGGGATTCTTAGCCTTTTGCATGATTCAAGATGAGCATAGAGGAGGAAGAGGAACATCTGATTAATTGAAATGTCATGATTGGTCACTGTGTGCCAGGCGTATAGAGAAAAACATAAAAATGTTGACTGTGCCCTTAACGAACTTACTCACTGATGAGCAGTTGGGCCACAAAAAATGTCCAGACGTTTCTTGTAACTCCATAAACTGAGATTTCTGAGGAGTTTTATAATACTGAAATGATCTAATAATCTTCATTTCTTCTCTTTCTACCAGGGTTGGTTTATTCCAGGAGCAACACTTCTTTGACTGCCTTTTTCCCTCCAAATTCTTGCCGTGGCATTTCTCCTATCAAAGGGAAATCCAACCACATAGCTCCAGACACCTTCTCCTTACTTCCTATTTCCCCAACATTTTGTTTTAAAAATTTTCACACACATAGAAAGAGAACACTCATGTAGCCACTACCTAGATTTACCATTGATGTTTTGCTACACTCATTTTATCACACATGTAACCATCCATCATCAATCCATCTGGTAATCTTTTTTTTTTTATTTTTTTTTAACGTTTATTTGTTTTTGAGACAGAGAGAGACAGAGCATGAATGGGGGGAGGGTCAGAGAGAGAGACACACACAGAATCAGAAGCAGGCTCCAGGTTCTGAGCTGTCAGCACAGAGCCCGACGCGGGGCTCGAACTCATGGACCGCGAGATCACGACCTGAGCCAAAGTCAGACACTTAACCGACTGAGCCACCCAGGCGCCCCCCATCTGGTAATCTTTAAACATATTTCCAAGTAAGTTGCAGACATCATTACATTTGCCCTAAATACTTCAGCATGCCTATAGTTAACTATTATTTTTGTGGTTTTTTTTTCTCTTGAACTAAATTTTACACACGATGGAATATATTCTTATTAAGTTTCAATAAATGCACACATTTGTATAACACAGACCCCTATCAAGATATAGGACATCACTATCACCCCAGAAAATTTCCTCACCCTCTTTCTGATCAGTGTCCTACCTCCACTCTCATCAGAAGAAACTGCCATTCTGATTTTTTTTTATAATAAAAATTGGTTTTGCCTGTTTTAGAACTTCCTATAAAATGGAGTCATACAACATGTTCTGCTATGTGTCTGGCTGCTTTCACTAAGGAATTCTTTTGAGATTCACCTACATTGCTGGTTTTCTTTTTATGGCTGAGTTGTGTTATATTCTCTGAATACAATGCAATTTGTCTACCTATGTTCCTACTAATGGACATTTGGGTTATTTCTAAAGTTTTGGGGTATTATGTTTTTTTTTTTTAATTTCTTTAATTGGGGTCTTATGAATAAAGCCACTATAGACATTCTTTTTATGAACATAGATTTTTGATTCTTTTGGATAAATATCTATATGTGGGATTGCTGGCTCATAGAGTGTATGGTTGTTTTAAGGAACTGATATATATATGTTTTTAACAATATCATTATGCCAGTGTATATTCCATCCACAATAACTAAAATTTTGGTCATTTTACTTCTTTGACAACATCTGGTGTTGTCAGTCTTTTTATTTAAGGCCATTTTTTGTTTTTACTTTTTTGTTTTCCTTTCATCTTTCATGTGTCTTCAATCACTCTCTTTCTTCAAGATGATTATTATGTCTTAATCAGCCTTCAAACATGCTCTGGTGTTCTACTCCTTACAAAACAAAGAACACAAAAAAATTTTGACCAAAAATCTCCCTCCAGCTACCAAATTATTTCTCTACGCTCCTTAACAACTCAGCTTCTGCACTTTATCAACTAAGCTGCTTCTACTTTATCACTTGAAACTTCCTGACTTCTGGATGTTGGGGTTGCTCTTTAGCCCTTGGTCCTAGACCTACCTACGTTCTGGTTATGCATCTTTTCCTTAAGAATTGTGTTTCCATGTTTAAACCAATCCCAATGCCAACAATTCTCAAACTTATATCTCTGGCCTGAACTTTCCTTTGAGTTTCACCTGCCTACTTTCCATTTCCATTTCCACATTTCTCTGATGCTGATAGCTCAAAGTCACCATACCTGATTTTGATCTCATGCTTTTCCAATTATGCTGTTCCTCCAGGATTCTCAGTCTTTGCTAGGATTCTGCATTTCTTCTTACTCTGAGATTTAAAAAATCTAATAATTTTTACATCTAGTTAAACACACTAAGACATATACTTTGGAAAAAGATTAAAATAATCTAAAAGAAGTACCTAAAATATCTGATGTCTAAAAAGAAATTAGTCAATACCTAGAATGAATTAAACATCTATTTACCAATACTTAGTGAATATAGCAAAAGTCATTCACAGTGAGTGGAAAATTTGCAGGCTTAAAATATTTATTTCATAAAAGAAGAAGGATAAACATGGATGAGTTAATAGGTAATTCAGATAATAGAAAAGGAACAAAAGATAAATCTCAACTAAATGAATGATGAAATAAATGATGACCAGAAAAGAATAAAATTGAACTGATATAAGAAATAAAACAAGTGGCATGATCAAAAAATGATTATAGGATGATCTTAACACTAAGTTGCATATTATGAGAAACTTAAGGTCTCTAGACTCATTCTAAAGGTGGAGGGATATTATAGAAAGTAGAGCTCTAATCTGATAGAACTGATGTCTTTATAAGATGAGGGACAGACACCAGAGATGGTTCCCTCCACTTGTACACAAAGAAGAGGTCATGTGAGCACACAACAATATGGCAGCCACCTACAAGCCAAGAAAAGAAGCCTCAGCATCTTGTCAGCACCTTCATGTTGGACTTCTCAGCATCAAGAACCGTGAGAAATAAATTTCTATTGGGCAAACCAGCCAGCCAGTATCATTTTGTAATGGCAGCCCAAGCAACCAGTACAAAGAAGAAAGAGTGAGGTGTTTTGCTATTCCTGAGTGAGGGAAGATGATTTAGGGATATAAAATGATTTTACTGCAGAGGAGAAGGAAAATATGAGAAAATGCACTGGGATGATTTTTCCTGTCTAATCTTCAACTGGGAAATAACTGAAAAGAGCCCTCTGAAATGTCTCTGAAACAGATAAGTCATAGTAAAATGATCTGACAGAGTTTGTACTTGATAGCTGCCAACAGCTACAAAAGGTGGTCACAAATATTTGGAAGATTTTAGAGGGTGTGAATGGGAGAACCAGCTTAGCATTAATAAATGAGTTCCAAAGCATTGAGAGAGTTTCAGTGGGAAATGAACAAGGAGAAATAATCTAAGATGTCTATGTCCTAATCCTAAGAATCTGCTACCTTATGTGGCAAAAGAGGCTTTGCAGATATGATTAAGGTTGCAGACCCTGAGATAGGAGGACTATCCTGGATTATCCTGGGTGAGTCCTATCTAATCAAACGAGTCCTTAAAATGGAGAAACTTTCTTGGCTATAGTCAGAGAAAGAGGTGTGATGACAGAAGTTCTTTGGAGATGAAGGAAGGGAACCATAAATCAAGGAATGAAGTGGCCTTTAAGAAGCCAGAAAAGTAAAGGAAACTGGTTCTTCCCTTGATTCTCCAGGAAAAATGTCAGTCCTGCTGACTCCTTGATTTAGTGCAACCCATGTCAGAATTCTGTTTTTCAAAACTATAAGATAATGCATGTTGTTGTTTAAGCCAGCAAGTTTGTGGTCATTCCTTATGGCAGTAACAGAACACAAATACAAATTTTGTTCTACACCTTTGGACCAGAGCATAGAAAATAAAGAAACATGAACGTAGTTAAACATGCCAAAACTTGACATCGCACACAAAGAAAATATTTGTCCACCCACACTTCTACTATGAGGATGCTGTATACTAAAATACCTATTAGCTTATATAATTCATACTATGTATAAGAATGTAAGTGTGTACGTTTTGTATATACACATATTTAGACAGAAACATACATATAAAGAGTGATCGGGTAGATTAGAGGAGTTTAATACTAGAAAATACTATCAGTCATTGCATTGCATCTCATAATGATCACAAACCCGTTTAGCACAATTTTATGTGACAGGTGTGTTTTTAAGTGCTTTACACATATTAAGAATTTTAAATCTCACAACAGTCCTATGAGGTAAGTGGTTTATTTTTATCCCATTTTGCAGGTATGCAAACTAAGACCAAAAAAAAAAGTTCAGCAAACTGGCCAAGGTCTACCAGCTTGGCGGGTGATAGAGGTGGAACCTAAATTTAGGTATTGTAGGTTTAGAGAAGCTGCTCTTAAACTGTACTGTGGAGACGCTGAAACACTAATAGATGTTGATGTATTTCAATGCCTTTACATATACGCGGTAGAATACAGGTAAATTGAGATAACCTTTCAGCAATTAAAAACATCTAATACATGATCGGGGCGCCTAGGTGGCTCAGTAGGTTGAGCATCCGACTCTTGGTTTCAGCTCAGGTCATGATCTCACAGTTCGGGAGTTCGAGCCCCATGATGATGATGGGCTCTGTGCTGGCAGTATGACATCTGTTTGGGATTCTCTCTCTCTCTTCTTTCTCTGCTCCTCCCCGGCTCATTCTCTCTCACGCTCTCTCTCTCAAAAATAAATACATAAACATGAAAAAATCTAATACCTGACTGTGTATTACTAGTTAAAATGTATTACTAGTTAAAGTGTACAAAATAATCTATTATTTTAAAAAAATGTTCATAATAAGGTAATAGAGGCACTCCCATTAAAATCATAAACCAAGTAAGGAGAACTGCTCTCATAGTAACTTAACCTTCTTGTGCACTGTTTGTTTATTGCTCTAAGGCATAGTGAACTTAAAACATGAAAATACAATTATATGCTTATACAGTATTAGAATTCTAAAAGGAAACTCCGCAGGTTAATGAGAATATTAAGAAGGTGGTGGAATAAAAATAAGTTTCAAATGTCAATATATTAGTTTCTATGCTACAAATACTGAGGATAGAAAAACAAAAAATCTCAAGTTTTATTTATCTATTTATTATCTATCTATCTATCTATCTATTTATTTATTACTTTTTAATGTTTATTTATTTTTGAGAGACAGAGAGAGACAGAGCATGAGCGGGTGAGGGACAGAGAGGAAGACACAGAATCCGAAGCAGGCTCCTGGCTCTGAGCTGTCAGCACAGAGCCTGATGCAGGGCTCGAACTCATTAATTGTGAGAGCATGACCTGAGCTGCAGTTAGCTGCTTAACCAACTGAGCCATCCAGGCGCCCCTTGAATTTGTTTTAATAGAACGGCATGATTGTTTTACTAAAATGTGGACAATGAAAATCTACATGCTAATTTTTGCTAATGCAATATGTACGAAACCTCACATAGAATACTAGCTAATTTCCTGCAACATGTTATTTTAAATAACCCAAAATGACCAAATATGTTCATTTTAGGAACACGAAGAATATTATAGTAGAAAATCTATTAATGTGACACAACACATTAATTACTTAGCCAAAGTGGCATTTTGGATTTATTTAGCACACCCTCCTGAATTTTTCAAAGTATCATTTTATCCGAGGAGCTCCTTACTTCCCCAAAGCATATGCTGAACTTTCTAAGAACAGAGGTTTGTCCTCTGTTTGGATAGCATCTAAGTTTCTCCCCAAATGTTCACCTTCCAGTATTAGCATTTAAAATCAGTGAGAAAGAGGGGTCTTTGCTAATAAACATTAGTGGAACAGTTGACTTAGCAATTTGGAAAATGCTAGAATTACTGTCATATCAAACTTTTCCTCCAAGTAAGTCCCAGATATACTAAAGATACATTAATGAAATAGAATGTAAGTCATAACGTCAGTAGGAGGAAACCTTAGGCATTGCTAGGAAATAAAAATGTCTCATACAGAAGGATAAACAACTTTTTAAATAAACAAGGAAAGTGAAAAAATAAGTAAAAAATATTAGTAGCTTTAATGACAAGAACACAAAAAAGAGAGTGTATGTCCATACCTAAATTAAAAGGACAATGATAATGTAGGGAGACATTGCCGTATATTTGACACAAAAATTATTGATAACCTTAATATTGAAAAAGCTTCTACACCATCACTAATAGGAGTAAAACGTTTTCTGTGTGCAGGTAATTCATAAAAGACAGCTGGAGAGATACAAGTGGTCTATAAACGTGCAAAAAGTATTTAAGAGTCTCCCCAGATCATTGATATATGATTTTTCACCTCAAATTAACTAAGTTTAAGAAGAAAAAGAGAAAAGCTTCTCATATCTAGTGAAGTTTGCGTTAAGTAAGGATGCCAACTTAGGCACCCTCGATGGAGTGTAAATAATGCACCATTCCTAGCCAGAGGAAAATTTGGAAGTGTGAACTAAAGAATCTTGGGGCGCCTGGGTGGCGCAGTCGGTTAAGCGTCCGACTTCAGCCAGGTCACGATCTCGCGGTCCGTGAGTTCGAGCCCCGCGTCGGGCTCTGGGCTGATGGCTCAGAGCCTGGAGCCTGTTTCCGATTCTGTGTCTCCCTCTCTCTCTGCCCCTCCCCCGTTCATGCTCTGTCTCTCTCTGTCCCAAAAATAAATAAACGTTGGAAAAAAAAAAAAGAATCTTTAAAATTTCTCTTATTGCATTGACCAATTTTAATTAAGAAAAAAAATTTTCAACATATGTGGTAGTGATTTCAATTTTAGAAATGATCAAGATATATGACAACATCCAGTTATGAAAATTGTCACCAAAGCATAATTTATAAGAGTTAAAATTATATTTCTATACTCAATATCATATCAGTTAAATACACTGTGCAAGGTCTACAAAGGGATATTATAAAACAATTAAGTGTACTGTTTTACAAGAAACTTTAAAGTCTTGAGAAATTTTAGCAACAGGTGTTTACAAAAAAAAAATAATAACCCATTGAATTTATCACACAGTTATTGAGAATCAGGAAGATACGCATATATTGTACATACACACAAACTCTGGCATGGAAAAGTCTTTCTTCCTTTGCTGCCATATGAGATTTCTACCTGATCTTCTCCTATGTGTCTCAGTTCTTCCTTTCTTCTCTTCCAGGTGAAAATCCCCTTTCCCTTTTCCCTCCACCCATGTCCTTACTTTCTCCTTAGCATCTCTCTTTCTTTCTCTTTTTCTCTCTCACTCTCTCTCTCTTTCTCAAACTATTGGGTACAAACTACGAATTCCTCTAATTCTTCAACGCAGAACAGTTCAGTCCTGCTTTGTTTTCTACTCTCTCTTTCAAGAACTTTGCCTTTTATACATAGACCGTGTTCCAGTAAATCTCCCACAAAGAGCCAACTTTTTGCTATAAGTTATACACTTTCCTAAATTTGAAAGGCAGATGCCAATGTCAGTCAGGGTTTTTTGAGAAAACATTTAATAGCATAGTTTTCTTATTGCTTCTACATAGAAAACTATGCTAAAGCACAAGTGACAAATGCAAAGAAATACTTATCTATAAAGATGTTCATCAGTGTTTTTTTTTATATATTACTGTTTATAATATATATATTTTCCTTTTTTTCATGTTTATTCATTTTCTAAAGATACAGACAGAGCATGAGTCGGGGTGGGGAGGTGGAGAGAGGGAGACACAGAATCCAAAGCAGGGTCCAGGCTCTGAGCTGTCAGCACAGAGCCTGACACAGGGTTTGAACCCCTAAACCCACGAATGGACGCTTAACCAACTCAACCACCCAGGCATCCCTATAATACTTTTCTAAAAGAAGTAATGTAAATGTAATTGACTTAATTAATAGATGCATTTTACATCTTGTCATCATTTCATTATATGTATATTATGTTATATATATATATAATGATGTTATACAAAATTATATATAATATCAGTTAACATATAACTAACATATTAGTAGTATATATAACAACATTATTATCATATATAACAGTAGTATATAAATGCATACACATGGCATGCACGCATACACTGTCATGAGTTGATTCAAACAGATCAATCAATTGGTCTGGGATGAGTGTAAGAGTTTCTAAAATTTCTAATATTTAATATGATAATTATTATCATCAGCTAAGTTTGAAAAAATTAATTTAATAAGATTAACTTATATCAGGGGCATGTGGGTGGCTCAGTTGATTTAGCGACTGACTCTTGATCAGGTCATGAACTTATGGTTCAGGAGACTGAGCTCTGCACTGATAGTGTGGAGCCTCCTTGGGATTTGCTCTCTTTCTCTCTCTCTGACCATCCCCCATCCACACATGTGTGTGCACGCACACACATCTCTCTCAAAATAAATAAACTAAAAAAAAAATAATAAGATTAACTTACATCTCGTATATAAATACAAATGAGCTGTTTGGAGAGAAAGAGAAGTAGTTTCCAAATTTGGAGGACAGGTAAGTAATTTTAGGTCGCATGAGATAGGACTGAGAAGTTGGGAAGTGACATAAGGCAATGTGAGCACATCAGGATTTTGAGAACAAAAAGAAAATTATACTTTGAAGTGGAATGGTGCAAAAGAGATAACAAAAAAAAAAAAAGTGTACACTTTTAAACATTTTCTTAGAATGGCACCGAGGCATCCTTTAATTTCCCTCTTATCCTCTCCTGTCTGTAATATCCAGATCTCAAATTAGTGTTTAAGATTTATAGATTAGTCCCATTTTAATTGAAATAATCTAGTGTGCGACATCCTGGTCTTATCTACAATTCTATGCAAAGTACATTGTAAAGTTTGAAGAGTTCTCTTATCAACATGTGAAGCATGGTCAAGTTTAAGTTGATACTCCTTTCCACTTAATTTTACCAATTTATTTTAACTATCCTTCCCCCCTCTCAAAATTTGGGAATATGTGAACAATGACCAGCTCTTCAGCATTCAACAAATATTTATGATCTTAATCTTAAGTGTCATAAAATGACATGATGTGTAACAGTATTTCCTTGTCATTTCTCTGATCAGCAGTGAAGTTATCTGAGTTTAACATCTCTTTCAATTCTACATTTCCTCAAGGGATACAATAGCCAATTGTAAAACATTATAAGGCCAAATGACTAAATTAGTAAGCATATAACAGAAGGTCATAAAATCTCGTGAAAATTTGCAAATTTGGACTTCCCATATAAAAGCAGAGTGAGCTCAAAACCTGAGTGTCTCAGGACCTGACAACAATTTGAATGAGCGTAATACTTGTCTGAAAGAAATGTAAGGCTGTGTTCAATTTAGATTTCTCTATGTTCCTATACTGAGGAAGGCAACAATTGTGTTTTAAACTATATTCTTTTTTATCAGTGTTTATTCTAGTTTATATTACATGAGTGTCCCTATAACTTTAAGCAAACCGTGTAATTCCTTGTATTTTATCCTAAGGCTACAGGCAAATAGACAAATGCAACTTTACAAAATGTTCTTTGCAACAATCGTTATAATGAGATAAAAAATACTATAAATATATGATCGTTTGCCCTCTCCACTAGTTGACCATAAACCGCACTTGTATTTATTTAATTTAATTATTTAATTCATTATAAAATAATCTGCACACCCATTTATTAGCTCTCCTGAATAGTAGGCCATTAGTTATAACACAGTGACGATTCCAATTCTAGATCTTTGCTAATCTTTTCGGTGTGACATCGTAGCTCACTTTGACGCTTAGCAACCTTCTGTGTGCTACTCTGTCTTTTTCTATTAATCCAAGAATAAAACTAGTATCAACTCTTTGTACTTTTATAACATTAGGTGCTATTTACATCATTTTAAAAGGAGAATCATGGTGCGTTTGACCAAGAACTTTTTTATGACTCACACCTAGAAAATTTTCTTCTCAAATCTCTATTTGTAGAGAATAATCCATTTTTGTCACTCGTTATCAGCACAGTGCTCCTGCTTCTTATGTATTTTATCCTTTTTTTTATACAAGAATTCTCAAAAATAAATATATTTGGGGGAGGGGGGCTCATTCACGAGAATGATAAAAATGGTTGTCATTGTCTTTTAATCTTCTATATATTAACCATATATATATATATATATATATATATATGTATATAATATATGTCAAATGTCCTTTGTGTGGTTCACTTGTGTTTTTATTTGTTCTGTTCAATTCACCTCTATCTTTTATGTTATTGAAAACCGTATTAATTAGTTTAAAATCGTTCAATCCCTAAGCTACTTTCAATAGCTTAATGGTCCTCATTTCTGTGATAACTGCTTCTGAATCATTTCTTCCCCTCTTCAGATTAGATATCTTTTGACATCATGTTACTTGCTCTTTTAGTTGTTATTTTTTGTTTGTTTCTTAACTTTCTCCCCCCCGCCCCCAAAACTCTTCAGTTTGTTTGTAATTTCTCAAGTTAGTCTTCATGTGTTTAGTCTCATTCCTTGTCCTATCACTGCCTTCCACTCATTTTTTTTTTCCCACGATGAAAGTTATCAATAAATATTGCTGGATTTTGTGGTGAAATCTTTTTCTTCTCATCATAAGACCCTTTTATCTCCTCTTAATTTTTTTTAATGTTCATTTATTTTTGAGAGACAGAAAGACAGAGCCCGAGTGGGGAAGGGGCAGAGAGAGAGAGGGACATACAGAATCCAAAGCAGGATTCCAGGTTCTGAGCTGTCAGCACTGAGCCTGATGCAGGGCTCGAACCCACAAGCTGTGAGATGATGTCCTTAGCTGAAGTCAGACACTTAACCGACTGAGCCGCCGAGGCATTCCTTATTTCCTCTTTAATGGTCACAAATTCTACTCCCAAATCTCCCTCCCACTCTCTCTCACCCACCCATCCATGTTTTTCCTTAGGAGTTATGTACTTTATTCTGTAAAGTCAACTGATTTAAACATTTTCCACCTTTTGTCACCCTGGAAGAGAGATGTTGTCTGTCTATTCTGAAATGTTTCTATTTTTGTTCAGTCACACTAAGACACAAGCTGTATTATTACTTCAATTTTCCATATGAAGGATGTGATGATTTAGCAATTTGTTTCCAGTGGTATAGCTTGCTTATAACAGGCCTGAGGTGAAAACCTAATTTTAACCATTCTTAACTCAATGACTATGCTCCTATACATTTCTTTTTATTTATTTTTTTGCTAATACAATAATTTGGAATTTGCTGTGGGATATTGAACAAACCATGTAACTTCTCTGGTTTAGTTTCTCTATCTATAAAATAAGGTAGGGTTACATTCCTTGGAAAAGGTCTACAAGTAGAGTGCCATTTCACTTATTTTATTTACACTTGTACCAATTTATACTGGGTCGGTTAATTGAAAGGACTCAAAAGATTTCACAGATTGTATTCACCAGAGGCTATAAGAAAGGAGAAGTGTATAGCGTACTACAGGAAAGAAAGGGCCAGCCATCACAGAGAGGTCTGGAAGCTTCCAGACACAGCCCTTTGGTTTCTTCTCAGCCACACAGGACAAGCTGAACATTCGAATGAGGGAACACCAAGATCTGTGCCATGTGGCTCAGGGAGCTTAAGCACACAAGTTGCAGAGGGGAGTTTTGCCCTACTGATCTCACAGCTGAAAACAGTCTGGAAAACCTTTTAAGTACAAAACATCCATTTACATATCCACACCATAGATTTGATTCCCAGCCTCACCCATTATACAATTCCATCCTCTATCTCTTCCAACCAGGATGCCCACCTGCCTCCTTCCCAGGGCTGCTGTGAGGACGGAATGAGATGATGTATATTCATGACTTTGAAAACTCTAATGTAAGGTCTTATTTTCTCTTTGGGAAGCAAGAGGGATCACACTGAATCTAGACTATTAAACTACAGAGAAGAAAAGAATAATATATCTACCTGGCTGGATTTGCAGTCTTTCTTTAGATATGCCATTTCGAACAAACAAAAAATGAATCCAAAGGGGTGAGAAAGTGTAGCTGCAAATTGGGAAAAAAAAAAGTGTTTTTCAAGAGCTGCAGTTTTTCACTCTAAGATGTGCAGGCTTATCATCCTGCAGAGGGAAACTTTCCAGGGGGGTGGAGAGAGAGTTTCCCACCTAGGGCTTTGAGTAAAAAGTATAAAGGGAAGCCTAGATACCATATGTCTAAATACTTAAAAGTTACATATCAAAGTAACAAGCTGTGAAATAAAATATGACTTAATCCCTTGAAAAAGTTACCTACAAAATGATCTGGATTTCTAGGTCATTTAGAACTCCCACTCCTGCAAATAACATGCCCCTAGTCAGGATTCTATGTTTCTCTTTCTACCTGAGGCTCCATCATCCTGCACAATGATGGGCTTTGCATGCATGTGTGTAGACACTACAAGCTTGGAAATCCAACTCCAGCTATTTAACCTAACCCTGCAAACAGCAACCCTGTGTACAGACCTCAGGCCTGGTCTCCCACAGGAGGAAATTCACCCTTGGGAAGTGAGACCTGGGGCAGGGGCTCACACTGCTCCTGCTCTAGATGCCTTAGTTGTGGTGGTGGGATAAGTTTTAGCCGTTCACATTTATTATAGTCATTGATAGGTTTTGTCTCATATCTGATTTTATACTTTGCCACTGATCCATTTATTATATGTCTGCTATTACAGTCAATATTTTCTATTTATTTTTTCTCAATGTTTAATTTTTATTTTACTATGTTCTCCTGCTTTTTTCCTCCTGCTTTTTAAAATTGTTGCTCTTTTTCCTCTAGTGGTATACAGGATATGCATAGGATATGTATAAAGTTTAAGGTCATATTATAATCAGCAAGCAAAACTTTCCTTCAAATAAGACAAAACTTTCTTCTTCAACTTGCCTACCGTCCATACCTTCTTTTTAATGTTTTGACATTGTTAATAAATATTTTCCATTTTATGGCCCTTTCTGTTTTAGGAATTTCCTTTCGAAAGAAAAATCACACAATGAGAACAGTAGCAAGCATTTTAATTATAAATTTTATGAGTGCTAATGCTAATAACTATTAGTTGATTATAAAAATATGTTTTTAAAATCATTTTCTTCAGAATTTCTTGGCTATTATTCTATTGATCTTAGTGAGCTTTAGAAGGTAAGGCAACCAGAGAAAAAAGAGTAAATGCAAGCTAATGTAAAGAAATTGTGCAAGGGCTAAGTTCACGTGAATTGGGAACAGGAATGGACCAACTGACATATACAGGGAGTATCTATGAAAGGTACAGTGTAGCATCCTCTGAGAGGAGGAAGAAGAAGAAAGGGACAGCCGAAGAGAAATTTCAAAAGAAAACCAAAGAAAATAAAAGAACATATCGGAACATGTATCATCTTTTGAGTTATGGACAGTGATACAGATTTGGCAGTCATCAGTATATTAGAATCTAAATTTCAGGTGATGATTAAAGCCACGGATATGAAGGAAGGTTTGGGCAAAGTATATGTAGAGTGAAAAGAAAAGTTGCAAAAGTAAATTTTTATTTACATAAAAAGACAGAGTGGGTGTGTAAGACAAGTCTGAGAAGACACAGGTGCTTTTTAATGTGTGTGTGTGTGTGTGTGTGTGTGTGTGTGTGTGTGTGTGTGTTTTAGCCCACTGGAATAGAAATATAGAGTGGATGGTGTTATAAGGTAGGTGATTCACTCCAACTTTTCTTCTTGTACAAATACTCCTAAATATTAAAAAAAAATAATGTAAAACAATACTTACATTTTGTCATTGCATTGGTCTAATTTGCCAATATTAGACTAACGAGAAGAGAAGGCAAATGTGAGAGGAAAGCAAAATAAAAGTATCTTTACTTACATGTAAAATGTTGAGAACAATTAAAAAATAACCATTCCATGTTTCCAGTAGAATATTTGCTCTTAGAGTTTGCATAATTTCTGGATGTCCCAATAGGTAAGATATATTGTTGTCAAAAATAAGTTGCTCTGTCTTTGAAAATTCATTAAAATTGTCTCAGTGTTAGTGCAGTTTGGGGAAAGTAATACCATCTTGAATGCCCTAAACTATTTGCTCCCTGGATTATTTTGTGGTGTGGTCATATTCTGAGAGCAGAGAGGAGAGAACTGGGAAAACATGATACCAGTTTGTCCCTTTTCAAAGTTCGTAAGGTGTTTAGGGACTTCAGAACTTGATTTTTTTGTGTGTGGGTTAGTTTACCTCAGAGAAGATGAACTGATGAACAGAGACGACAAACATATGATTAAGAATCATTTTATATTAAATCATGTCCCTGAGAATAGTCAGGAACTGAAGCTGCCCACATTTCTGTAGTTGTACGATACCTATAACTTTCCATTAAACTTTTGGGGTCTGTTTGTAAATTACTGCATGCTGTTATCACAGTTGACTGTGCGTTGTAGAAATGTTCAAGAAAGGTCTGGAGCCACGGTGTTCTGTTGATGTGACCCAGACCAAGTTATGTAACATCTTTGAGATCCAGCTGCCTCATCAGTACTCTGAGCATAGTAGCACTCATCTTATATTAATGTGAATTTTAAAAGGTCCCCAGCTCACACCTTAACATATAGTGTGCACACAGCAAGAGCTAGGCTTCCTCTCTGAGGTAAACCCTGGCTATGAACACAAGACAGCTGTTATCTCAGGGGAAGCTATTATCTTTGATATTACCCAAGATAGAAGATGAGAAGAGGGAAAAAGCAAAATGAATTGAAATGAACAACTGGAATAAACAGACATATCTTCCTCAGCAGGAGTTATTAAATTAATTAACTTTAAAAAGAACTAAATCCATGGTTAAGGAAGGAATTAAAGGTCAATATTTATGTCAACAATATATAAGTGGAATTAGAAATTAAAACAAACACTATTTAAATTAATAACCCTTCAAATGAAATACTTAGTCATGTCAAAAAATATCCATAAAATACGTACAAGCTGTAGATGAGGACAATTATGAAGCTCTAATGAAGGAGATCAAAGAATAAAGTAAATGAAAATGTACTTTATGTTCATAATAGGGAGATTCAGTGTTGTCAAAATTTCAGTTTTTCCCAACTCGATTTATGGATTTCTCACCATACCAGTCAAGATCACAACAAGTGATTTTAGGACAAACTGATTCTAAATCTTATATGGGGAGGCAACACAATATTGAAGGAAGAGAACAAAGTCGGAACACTGACAGGACCTGACGTCAAGTCTTTCTATAAAGCTACAGAAATCCAGACAGTGTGATATTGGCAAAAGAACACTCAAATAGATCAATAAAAAATAGAGAGCCCATAGAGAAGTGAAAAAATAAGGTAAGAAAAAAAAATAAATGTGTCTGTCAGAAAAGGAAGCCACTGAATTTTTGTACTCTTTTTCCTACTAGTTATCTAGCTATAAAATTCTCCTGTTCAAAACCATTGTGAAATTTTTTATGTAGTCGATAGAAAATATGTTATATGAGAGTATTCTTCAAACTTAGATCCTAGAAACTGTAAATGGGATGTTATATTTCATCTTCATTTTTCAAAGGATCATTGTCTATCAATGAAGAAGATAATTTTTAATTACCATCAACTTTTTTTGCACAATGGTCTTGGCATAAAATAAATTAAAAACACAGTAATTGTGAATAAACATGCAATGCTTTTGTTTTCATGTAGAAATAGAAGATACCAGTCATGGAAAGCAATAATACCAAGCCATAGTAGGAACAAAGATAGAAACTGGAAAACTTGGGTCGCGCATAAAACTATAGGAATTTCTAGTATGTAAATGAACTGAGTAAATTAAAACAAAACAAAACAAAAGAACAACAACAAAACTAGAGAAAATGGGTTCAAAAACCTGATTGCAGATGGTCCTTGGGCAAAGGAAAACTAATTCACAGTTTCTCTAAAGTTGCTTTTTTCCTGCTGAGTTGAATGTTCATGGTTAAGCATCACCTGATAGAGTATATCAATCCTTAAGTATCTATCCTCCCAATTTGCTTGATCCTATTTGTCTTCTGGACCACTTGCCCTATGAAGATTCCTGGGTGCCACTGCCCATGCCTCATCTCCTAACATTTTTGGCTGTGTGAGCCTGATCCTGGGTGAGTGTAAATCTCCATCAAGGCTTAATTTGTGCCTGCCATCATAGAGGTAGCAGAAGCAGTTCTGGATTGTAGATTTAACTGAACCAGGCCCCGAAGTTTCTGGAAATTCCCACCAATGTTGGACTCTGTTGAAGCATTCTACTACAGTACATGGCTTTCCTAATGGCTACTTGGAGGGGACAAGTAACCAACATAAAGAAAAAAAAAAGACATTGAATATTGACTAGATACAAGAGACAAGATGGAACCAGCAATGGCAATTCTGAAGCATTATGGTTCCATATGGCCAGTGCAGTAACGTTCATATTAGAGAACATGGGTTAAATTTTCTTGACTGGCTTGGTCAAGTACCACCTTGGATTAGTTTTTCCTCTTTCTTTGTTTTACTCTCCTTTCCCCCTTATTCTTGTTGCAAGGATCTTGGGATTTCAAATTTCCCTCCTCTCTCTTTGCCAAAAATTTTAGCATATAAACTTTGCCTTAAAGTAGCAGAGCCTGGCTAAGACCACATGTCATATCTTTGCAATGGGTAAGGAGAACTAAATTGGATTACCATAAATGACCAGTTTTGTTATATATTAATAAGTGTAACTCAATAAGATGCTCTGCAGTCGATGATGTTTGGAAAATATTGAGTGAAGCAAGTGTAGTCAAGTTTCTGTACTTAATACTCTTGATTTATATTGCTTTTTTTTTCCTCCCCTTTCTCAGAGCATCCACTGCGACTAAAATATCTGAAATGCATCATGGAAACAACATTTAGAGAGGAGAAATGGTAGAAAATGTAAAGTTCCATAGAATCCAGGGAGGTAATATAAGTAAATAAAACAGCCTGCTGGCGTCCTAAACTGGAGAGAGCTTGCACCAGCTAGACTGGAACACCTTCAGAGGATGGGTAACATATGTGAATGTGGGTTCTGAGTTACTGGACCTGCTGATGTTTCAGTATATGACAAAAATCTACATTTGCTAAAAAATATGGAATCTTCTGTTAAAAATAGTGACATCTGATTCTAATTTTTAAATTTTTTTTTTTTAACGTTTATTTATTTTTGAGACAGAGAGAGACAGAACATGAACGGGGGAGGGGCAGAGAGAGAGGGAGACACAGAATCGGAAGCAGGCTCCAGGCTCTGAGCAATCAGCCCAGAGCCTGACGCGGGGCTCGAACTCACGGGCTGTGAGATTGTGACCTGAGCCGAAGTCGGACGCCCAGCCAACTGAGCCACCCAGGCGCCCCTCTAATTTTTAAAAGTCCTTGCATGGTCCAAAGACAACAGGACTGTAAGCTGGACCAGAGCCAATAGTTTATAGCAATGGTGAGGTTACTCTTTGAGTACTCTGATAAGTCCACTGCCTTCTAAGCACTTCAGGGGGAAGGGGAAAAAAAAATCAAAGAAACATTTCTTACTTTCAAGGGACTCAGGAAGAGCAGGAATTTTTCTTATCATTTTATATCTAGTTTGTGTATGTATATACAATATATTTTCTCAGGTCATCCCAGAGTGGAAATCTATCTCAGAGGAAAATTTGATGTCCTTGTTCAGCCTGGAGCACAATTCTACGATGCATCAGTTCTACTTCATAGCTCATTAAATTGCTGGTAAGTTGCTTACTCCTTTTTATCCTTCCATTTTGAAATTAGTGTGAGGATTTGGCAAACATGTATACTTATATTTTATGCCTAGATATGTATCTTTGATTTAACTAAAGCAAATTCTTGGGTGAGTGATTTTGTTTCACAGAAAGGATTTTGTTTTAATTGAGTTGAAAATATCATTCTCTCCAACTATTACAATCTAGGGAAGTATCACAAAGATGATGATGACTATTGACAATACCTCTCAAAATCCATCCACTTGTGACATGATGGTATGTGATGAGTGATGCAAGAATTAAGTTACAACGTTATTATGAGTGAGCTACTGTGTTGTCAGCTCATTCATGAATTAATTATTGCTACAACTAAAATTTTTTAGTGGAGTAATAATGAGCATTATGCTTCCACTAAATATCAGTCTAATGTGATGATCAGTGGTATGTGTACAACAGTTGGCAGAATTCACAGATGGCTCCCCATGACCTCCACCCCCTGGTGTTATCATCATGAATATGTTATATAGCAAAAGGGATTTTGCAGATGTAATTGAGGTTATTAATCTGTTGAGATTAAGATAGTGAGATTATCCCAGTAGGCCTGACTGAATCACATGAGCCCTTTAAAAGAAGGGTATTTTTTTAAGCTGTCAGCAGAAGACAAAGTCAGATTTAAAGCTTGAAAGAGGTTGGCATGAAGGGGGTTTTGTTTTGCTGAGATGGAGGGGACCTTAAAGTGGCTGGTTGGACCTAAGATCCATTCCTGGTTGACAGCCAGCCAAAAACAAAAAAACAAAACAAAACAAAACAAAACAAAAACAAAAACAAAAAAACATTGGGGCATTATCTTAGAACCATAAAGGAATTGAATTCTGCCAATAAATAAGAAATGAAGAAATGAAGTATCTGCCTTGTATTTATTTTTCTTGTCTTATTACCTAAATAGGAGCACTGGTAAAACACTGAATATAGTTGATGATATGTGGTGTCATTGTCTTATTTCTGACTTAATTTTTTTTTAATTTTTAATTTTTTTTTAAAGTAGGCTTTACACCCAGGATAGAGCCCAGCATGGGCCCTGAACCCACAACCCTGAGATCAAGACCTGAGCTGAAATCAAGAGTCAGATGCTTGGGGCACCCGGGCGGCTCAGTCAGTTAAGCACCAGACTTCGGCTCAGGTCATGATCTCATTGTGAGTTTGAGCCCTGCATCAGGCACTCTGCTGTCAGCTCAGAGCCAGCTTGGGATCCTCTGTCCCCCTCTCTCACTGCCCCTCCCCAGCTCACACTCTTTCTCTCTCAAAAATAAATAAGCATTAAAAAAAAAAAAAAAGTCAGATGCTTAACCAACTGAGCCACCCAGGCATCCTTTATTTCTGACTTCAATTAGAAACATTTCTAAGTTTCACCATTTTCTAGTATTTCTTTGTAGGCTGCTTTTAAATAAACTTTATTAGGTTAAAAAAGCTCCTTTCTTTTCCTAGATTCTTAATAGGGAAATTTTCTTTCTTTGTTTTGTGGGGAAAATGTTTTATAATTAAGGAGTATTCCTTATTTCTTAAAAGGCTTATAAAGTTTACTGTAATACTCTTTGTGCCTAGCGTCTTTTTGTAAGAAAGTTTAAATTACCGACTAAATTTATTAGCATCATCCTGTTTATATTTCTGTGAGTTTATAAGTTAACTTGTGGCAATTTAGAGTTTTCTAGAAAAATATGTATTCCATGGAAATTTTCAGCTATCCACATGGAATTGTACATGGCACTTTCTTATATAAAAAAAAAAAAAAAAACACAATTAGTTGTACGTACTTCTGATTTTTGCTTCTAAATGTAAAGAGCTTGGAAATTACCAATTCTTTTCTGACAACAAGGGAAAAGGCTGAGCAAACTGAAAATCAATGACTTTTCTGGGCCCCGTGAAAGAATTGAGGTCACAGGGAAAATGATTACCCTGGGATCTGGGAAGAGGAGGAAATACAAAGAAGCAACACTGAGGTCACCTTTCTGGAATGGAAGCCACTGGGGTCATAAACTGGTAGGAAAACTTAAATAGAAACTCGGATGAATTGCTGGAGACTGAGGGTGGGTTATCAGGGAGCGAAAAAGTTCTGGAAGATCAGAGTGAGGAGGTACCCACACTTTCATGGGTTTTACTTCTGGGAACCACCAGGGACTCCCTGTGAAGAACAAAGGAAAAGCACCCTCAGTCACTGGCAGAGGAGGGCAAGAGGAAACATTTGAAATATGTCCGGTGAGTTTCACGTAACGAAGGCCTTTTCTCCTGTGAAAATAGATTTTAAAAGAGTCTTATCTCACCCAGTCTGCAGAAGGGCAATTAACCGGCTGGGGCCAACTGTAGCTGGTCTCACCTCAGGGGAAGGAAAGAAAAAAAAACAAAAAAACAAAAAAAAACACAAGAAACTAAAGGGGAGGTCACAGCTCAGGGACTTAGGTCCACCAAAAAAACTGAGATTTAATCATAATATTAAATAATCCTCTTCTCTACATCTTATCACCACGTCAGCAGGACTCCTGCGTGATAACAGTTGATCACAGCTGAAGAACTACAATGTATGAGTTCTATTTAAGAAGGAGTTCTTAGGAATACCCAAAGACAACAGGGGAGCTAAAAGACAAGGGCATCAGAGGAATTTGACCACCCTGGAACCTACAGCTTTAGCAACCATTAATTACAGTCGGCCAGATGAACATAAAACTTCACAGTGAATTTATCAATGTGTTTTCTGCTTTTTTGGAACAGGCTGGGGATGAGTTAACTGTGTTCAAATCTTGTATAGGTTACAACTTAATTTTGTCTGCTTGATCTAGAAGTTCCTGAAAAAGATGTATACAGACGATATACAGACAATTTATGTACCAGTGCAATGACAGATACTCTGGAAAATACAGTCTGGAGAAAGAACTAAAGGAGAAAGGGTGAGAGAAAGGAAACTGAGGTAGGAAATATGAATTGAAGCTAACTGATGGACTACCAAAATGGACACTACTTCATGACAAGCTCCAAAGAGAAACAGCTCAATGGATATGTCCACTCAGTATACAAGATTCTTCTGGATTTGTTTGTTTGTTTGTTTGTTTATTTGTTTATTTTAAAGAAGCCCATAAGAGCAGGTACATGTTATGGATTAAATTCCATTCCCTCAAAATTCATATGTCATCCTAACGTGTAATATGACTGTATTCAGAAAAAGGCCGTTGAGGAAGTAATTAAGGTCAAATGAGGTCATAAGGGTGGGGCCCTAATTCTGATTGGATTAGTATCCTTAGAA
The DNA here is from genome assembly GCF_028749965.1 of Puma concolor. Lineage (NCBI taxonomy): Eukaryota > Metazoa > Chordata > Mammalia > Carnivora > Felidae > Puma > Puma concolor. The sequence continues at coordinate 146,733,706 of NC_141674.1, read as the reverse complement.
GAAGAGGAAGAGGCTCCATGGGTATGTGTACCCAGAGGAAAGGCCATGTATGTAAGGACACAAAGAGGAGACAGCTGTCTGCACACAAAAGAAGGAGGTCTGAGGACACCCCAAACGTGCTGACACCTTGGTCCTTGACTCCTAGCCTCTGGGTCTATGAAAAAACAAACTGTTGCTATTTCAGCCACCTAATTGTACTCTGTTATGACAGTCCTAACAAACTAATATAGTAAAGAGGGGAATCTCCCAGGCTTCCATCTGTCTCTTTAATCTATCGGGTCCCAATTCTAAAAGATTGCATCACCCCTTGGATGATGCAGTTCAGGATGCCGTACCTGATCTCTTTGGTACAGAGTTTAAACCAAGTCTAGAAATGTCATTAAAGCTGGAAACTCTGGGTGTGTAGCTGGTTGGCTGAGATATGCAGGTGGCCAAAGGGAGGTGATTGGCACTTCCCAGGCAATGTGAATACTTGGTATTGCATGTGGCAGTGTGTTATAGGAAGTGAACCACATTATAAATTTCAGTGTATCCTCAAGATATGTGTCCTGTATAATAGGGGAAGTGGGGAAGCTAATATCTGAACTCAGAAGACCATCTTAACTGGAAGTCTTATAGACATTTATTATTCCCATTTCTCTTAAGTTTCATTTTACTTAAATGAATATACCTCACATTTAGATATACAATAAACTCTTTGGGTTATCTAGTTTAACACTCTCATGCTAAAAGTGAGATGGGGCGCCTGGGTGGCACAGTTGGTTAAGTGTCCGACTTCAGCCAGGTCACGATCTCGCGGTCCGTGAGTTCGAGCCCCGCGTCAGGCTCTGGGCTGATGGCTCGGAGCCTGGAGCCTGTTTCCGATTCTGTGTCTCCCTCTCTCTCTGCCCCTCCCCCGTTCATGCTGTGTCTCTCTCTGTCCCAAAAATAAATAAATGTTGAAAAAAAAACATTAAAAAAAAATAAATAAATAAAAGTGAGAGAATTCCGGCTCACAAAAGTGGTATTACTTGCTTAATTTGTAGATACTAAGGGATTTGCTTTACCTAATTTGCTTAGTCTTAGAATTTGGTTCTCAACCCATTGTAAAATCCAAGGGACTTCCCCTTATTTTATGCTTATGTTCTATGAGGATAGATCGATAAAAAATAGCATGATATGGCATGAGAGGCTGTAAAATTTCAAATGGCACACAAGTTGAACTATCTGCCTTTGTTTTCCAAATATGGTAGCTAATAAAACAGAACTTGAGCAGAATAAGGTGTTCAGTATAAAAGGTAAAGCTGTGATGCTGACTTCAAAGTTAGCGGATGAAACCAATCACTTCTTTACACTGAACTGTAAAAGGTCAGTTACAAGAGAGAAAAATACTATTGGAGGCTTACATTTAGTGCAGCAATACGTCAGCTAGCATTGGGTAACCAGGTGAATAAACTTGCCTTAGTGGCTGTCTTTTGTCACTTGTTTTTTCTGAAAAAGCATATCAAATTGCAATATTTTTAATTAAGAGAAAATAATACGATTATTCGAAAAATATGGGAATCAGGAAGAATACGAAGATTATAAGGAATAAACAGTCGTTACAAATTGAAAACAGGAATGATGTATCACGTGTTCTAGGCATCTAAGTTGACAATATTGTGAGTCTATGATACAATTTGGGGGGACCTGTTCTTTAAAATAAAAGTAATCAACATCATCTAATGTATATTCAGTGTTTGAGAATATAACAGGAGCAAAATGACAAAATCCACTCCGATTTTGTTCTTTACTTCCATTAAAACTAGAAGCAAACATTACTGTTTCCTGGTTTGATGCTGAGTGTATAGGTGATAGCTGGCAGTTCATCCAGAATCGCTCATAAGTAATCAGTAGACGCTATGCCTTATGTGACAGCTCTTCATTTAGTTTAATTTACTGTAACTCACGTGTATTAATATCCTAGTAAGCTCCCTGGTGTCCCATTTCTGGCAGTGTGAGTGTCTCATTTTCTCTGTATGGGATTCCCTTGTGAAATATTTGGGAGCTCTAACACAGAAAGCATCAGGAAGGGAAGGATGCTGCTTGGAGGAATAGTTTTTTATGTGGTCGACTAAGTAATCTGTTACTCAAAAGGTGATAAAAACACGTAGTTTGGATAAATTGTTTTAACATTTATTGCAAAATTTATAATTGCATCGATTGCTGAAAATAATACCATTAAATAAATGTAGTAGTATTTGTTTTTCTTGCTGTGTTCCTTTCCTAAATTTTACAAATGTGTATTAAATTCATACTACGTGTAAGCCACGGTGGTATATGTTTATAGATCCAAACGCATTGTTAGAAATTCCATTTTCACTAGTATAGATAAATAGATACCTCCCACTAAAAACAACTGTGAATGCTTTATAAACTATTTATAGTTCATTTATTTGTTGTCTATTTATTTACTTATCTACATTAGGATGGCTCATGCATTCTTATATGCAATATACTGTATTCCATAAATATAGTTACTCATGTCTGATGCTCGACATGTATCGTATTTGTTCAGCGGGATTCTCTTATATTCAGCTTTTGTGTCCTTTGGGTTTTTTTCCCATCATTCTTTGAATATTTTCTTATTGAAGGCAGTAGAAGACACTTCAGGTTTATTTTTTAATTTTCATACCCCAGCTTTGGAATTAGCTGTTTCTCCAAAAAAACCTCACAACCTTTAGGTGGAAAAAGATATTTAGCAGCCAAAATCAGGGTGGTAAGTGTGCTCACTGCTGCCTGTATTATTGGTCTTAGGCTCTTATTGGAAAAAGAAAGGGCATGTGACATATATAATATCATTTTTTATATCTATTTATTTTTCTCTCTGTCTTAAAGACCATGAGTTCATACTGGTATTTCAAATTCCCAAGAGTGAGAAATTGGACTCTCATTACTATCAATATGTTCATTCATTTAATCAAGCCTAGAGCACACAGAAAGTAGTTTCACAGTTGCTAACTCGTTACTACAAAAAGGAATTCTGTATTTGTTTACTGTATGTATGTGGAATACATAAACTTTTTTTCCCCAATTTTATCAAGACGCAATTGACATCCATCACTGTATAAGTTTAAGGCATACACCATGAAGGTTTGATTTACATATATTGTGAAATGATGAATGCATTCGATTCAGTTAACGTCTATCTTCTCATATGGATACAACAACAACAACACAAAAAAGAAAAAAAAAGAGAAAACATTCTCTCTTTGTGATGAGAACTCTTAGGATCTACTCTCTTTAACAACTCCGTTTCCTATATATCATACAGAAGTGTTAGCTTTAGTCATCCTGTGTACATCACATCCTAGTACGTAGCTTAAGCATTTAATTCATTTTCTCAAAAGCAGACATTCATGTAATCCCCACCCCTAACAAGAATAGAACATTTTTTTCAGTCTCCTTCCTAGTTGTTCTCCTCTCGTGCCAAATTACTTTCCTGAATTTTTATCATGAATATACCACAATCTGTTTGTACATTCTCCTGTTGGTGGGCATTTGAATTATTTCCATTTTTTAAGCTATTTTGAACAAAGTTTCTACAAGTATTCTTGGGCAAAATTTTTGTAGACATATTTTCATTTCTCTTGGGTAAATACCTAGGAGTGGAATTATTTGGATTACACAATGGGTACATGTTCAATTTTGTAAGAAACTGCCAAACTGTTTTGTAACTTATCCTTCCAGTTTACCTTCCCGTATTCAATGTATGAACATTCCAGTGGCCCCACATCCTTGCTTACATTTGGTGCTGTCAACCTTTTAAAATGTTATCCATTATAATTGATAAGATATGGAATTTCTCATTATTTTTATAATTTTTATCTCCCTGATTTACTAATAATGGTAATTACTCTCTTGTGTTGTCCATGTGTACTTAAAGACCTGCATTCTTATGTTTTTTTGAGACTGTTTCATTAATGTGGATAAAGTCAGGATTGCTGACCATGTGTCTCATATCTTCTACATCTTTGCTGATTTTCTCTCTATTTCTTAAGTATTATTGATAAAGGAGAGTTGAAATATCCATGTATAATTAGGGGTTTATGTACTTCTCCTACCAGTAACGTTAGGTTTTGCTCCTCATGGTTTGAAGCTCCACGAATGCTTCACGGAATTATTATTACTTTTAAAAAATTTTTTAATGTCTATTCATTTTTGAGAGGGAGAGAGAGACAGAGTGTGAGTGAGACAGGGGCAGAGAGAGAGGGAGACACAGAATCTGAAGCAGGCTCCAGGCTCTGAGCTGTCAGCACAGAGCCTGATGCCAGGTTCAAACTCACCAAGATCATGACCTGGGCTAAAGTCGGACGCTTAACTGACTGAGCCACCCAGGTGCCCCATGAAATTATTTTTTAATGTATCTATTCACTATTTGGCTATATCTCTCTGTATATTTTCAATGATTTCCTTAGGTATTTTAACAAATATACCTTACATTTCGTGGCTCATTTAGAATTAGTAGTTTCTTTTTTACATAAAATGTAGGAAACCTTGTAATTATGCAGGTCACTTTACCTTTCCTCTTTTATGTTATTGTTTCGATATGTATGACTTCCACATATACTGAAAATCCCACGAAGCAGTGTTATAAGTTTTCCTTCAGCAGTCATATAGTTTATTTTTTTTTTTTTTAATGTTTATATTTATTTTGGAGACAGAGAGAGACAGAGCATGAGCAGGGGAGAGGCAGAGAGAGAGAAACAAAATCCAAAGCAGGCTCCAGGCTCCGAGCTGTCAGCACAGAGCCCAATGTGGGGCTCCAACCCACAAATCGCGAGATCATGACCTGAGCCAAAGTGGGACGCTCAACCAACTGAGCCACCCAGGTGCCCCTAGTGATATATATTTTAAATAACTTGGAAGAAGAATATTATTTTAGTTTTTAAGTTTATTTACTTATTTGGAAAGAGACAGAGACAGAGCAAGTAGGAGAGGAGGAGAGAGAGAGGGAGACACAGAATCCCAAGCAGCCTCCACATCTTCAAGGCAGAGCCCAGTGTGAGGCTCAAACTCACGAAACTGTGAGATCATGACAGAGCTGAAACCAAGAGTTGGATACTTAACCAACTGAGCCACCCAGGTGTTCAGAAGAATAAATGTACCTAGATATTTACCATTTCTCTTGTTTTCCTTTCATTCCTGAAGTTCTAAGTTTCCTTCTGGTATCATTCTCCTTAAGCCTGAGGGACTTTATAATTTACTTTACAGAAGGTATTTTGGAAAGGAATTCTCTTAATTATCCTTCATTTATGGTGACTTCATTTTACCATCATTTCTGAATAACTTTTTTTACAGATATAAAACATTGGACTGACAATTTTTTTCAATATTTTAAATATATCTATCATTCCATTGTCTTCTGGCCTGTATGGTTTCTGATGAGCAGTCCACAGTCATTTAAAACAGTATAAATCTCTAGCAAGCCGTTTTCTCTGATTGCTTCTAATATTTTATTCTTCATTTTTGGTTATGATGTATGTGAGCATCACTTCCTTAGGTTTAGTTGGATTTGCTGAGTTTGTTACGTTTGTAAATGTATGCTTTTTGCAAACGGACAGCGTTTGGTCACCAGTTCATCAAATATGTTTTCTGAATGAATCTCTTTCTAAGACAAATGCTACATCCTTTGATATTGCCTCCCAAGTTTCTAAGCTTTGTGACTTGATTTTTCAATTATTTTTTGTTCTTGAGCTTGCCTGACTTTTATTGATCTATTTTTAAGTGCCTGAACTCTGTCCTGTCATCTTGATCCTATCAAATGAATATACTTTAATGGCAGATGCTGTATTTTTAGTACTAAATATTTCATTATTTAATATCACTTTTATTTATCTGAATACTTCTATCTTTCCATTTCAAAGCCTCTTTATTTCAGGCAGCACGGTGATGGCAAGTGTTTCAAAGTTCCAACATTTGGGCCATTTTGAAGTTGACATTAATTATCTTTTCTCTTTGGAATTTGTCATAGTTTTCTGGTTATTTTATGGCAGATGATTTGGGATTTATCTTGAAAATTTAAAAATCATGTTTGAGTTTGTGTCTCCTGTTATCTTGTGAAGAGTGTTGATTTTTATTTGTTTTAGTAGACACTCAACTTGGTTAGGTAAAGACCTCAAATGTATGTCACATTTTGTGGCCAGTGGTTCTAATGTCGGTTCAGTTTTCATAGCTTTCTCCTAATGTCTCTGATCTATCTTGCCCATGTTCCTCTCAAAGGTTAGAGTCTAGGATTTGGGCTGAAGTTAATATTCTGATATAGTCCTCAGCATGTTCTGTGTTGCCTTGGTTTAATTTGTGTCTATCTAGTTTGAAAAAAGTATGGGACTTTTACCAGCTCATACAGAGAATTAGGATATATTTTTTCTCCGGATCATATATCTGAAATTTTTCTTGTATTATCTAGTTCTCAGGAACCCTTTCTCTTGGTTCTCCAGATAGAAAAACAAAGTTTCTCTCAGAAACTTAGTTTCCTACTGATAACTCAGTTCAACACTCCTGGTCACTCTCATGACAAAGCAGCAAAAGCAAAAAAAAAAAAAAAAAAAAAAAAAAAAAAAAATTAACAGGGATTCCCCCCAAGGATTTGCTTTTCCTAGTTTCTCTGGACAGAAAAGTGAATTTTCTCTCAAAATGCTCCATCACTGTGATAATGGCACACAACATGCCCAATGCTGCCCTCAAAGCAGCGAGATGGGGAAAAATGGAAGACTTCCACAGTTTCCAGTTATTTTTTATTTTTTTGATCACCCTTGCTAAGACTTTATACACACACACACACACACACACACACACACACACACAACACTGGCCACAAAAAATTTTATATATTTATATTTATATGAGTAGTTGTAAATATTTTCAAAACAATAGCTTTTGTTTATTTTTTGTTAATTTCTTGGAGTTTTTTTCTTTCAAAATGCTCTGCACTTGCTCTTGTTATTGTATAAACAATGCTTTATGCATCCTTAAAATATTGATGTGGTATATTTAAATATTATTTATTTCAAAATATTCATTTTCCTTATGATTTTTTCATGACTCACGATTTATCCAGGTATATGTTGTTTAATTTCTACATTTGAAGTATGTTCAGTATATTATGGTCATGATTTTTTAACTTAATTATTTTCATCTATATGAAAACATTTTCATATTTGCATTTTTTATGATTATATATTTCTTTATATTCTTGAACAGACTTATAATTGTTTTAAACATGTTAAATTGCAGGGGCTCCTGGGTGGCTCTGTCAGTTGAGTGTCTGACTTCAGCTCAGGTCATGAAATCACGGATCACGAGTTTGAGCCCTGCATTGGGCTTTGTGCTAACAGCTCAGAGTCTGAAGCCTGCTTCAGATTCTGTGTTTCATTCTCTCTCTGTTGCTTCCCTCTTGCTCTCTCTCTCTCTCAAAAATAAATAAAGATTAAAAAAAATTTTCAAAAACATGTTAAATTTCAAATTTGAGGCAGTTCTAGGTTCGTTTCTATTGGCTGCTTTTTCTGTTGAAATTCTCATGCATATTTGCATGTCTAGTCATTTGTCAATAATTATTGGGCATTTTAAATAATATATTGTAGGTTCTGTGTCTTGTCTTCTTTGGAGGGTAATTATTTTTTATCTGCTATGCAGTTAGCTTGACTGAACTCAAACTCAATTCTCACTTACTTGAAAGAAAGTGAAAACTCTGCTCAGAGTTTAGCCTTCCAGCTATGTTACCTCACCTTGAAATCTTACTCAAGTGCCCACAGATTAGGGGTCAGGCAAGGATTTCAGTATCATTTATATGCAACTTTTATGACTTCTGTGGCTGTCTTCTTCCTGGGGTTTCTTCCTTCATTTTCCATGCATTTAAGAAACCTGAAATTATATCCTCTGTTTCCTTAAGGACTATCCCTTTCTACTTGAGCGTTAGCTATCTTGTACTGGGGACTGGAGAATACACTTAGGTGGAAAACTGTGTAAATTCAAGTATCATCCAATATAGTGCACCTCTTTCAAGGGTCAGACTCCCCTATTTCTGTCTGAATTTGGCTACTCTTTAGTGTCTCTAAATAGTTATTCTTTATATTTTGTGCAGAGCTTATAATTGTTATCTGCAAAAGCCTCAGTTTCCTAGTAGGCCCTCTGTCATTACTGAAATCTATACTGTTTCACAAATATGTGGAAGATATTTTAAATAATGTTTGTGAGGTAAATATGACATATGTAGATAAGTGTATTTATATTACTTGATTTTATTAATTAAATCTTTATCATCATTTTTATTTTTGTTATTTTTTTGGATGGAGAGATTTTTAAATTTCTTATTATGATTTTTTTCCCTAAAATTATCTTTGTATTCTTACTTTTCTTTCTCTTTCTCTCTCTTTTTTTTTCTTTTTTTTATGATACAGTTTATTTCTATGTTATTCAGGGCATAAAATTTCATAATTTTTATACTTATTCTAATGTAATATGACATTTTTTTCCTGTTCATTATATTCTTCTTAAATTCAACCTCTGCATGATTTAATTTATTACATGATTTACCATTGCTCATTCTTTTTACTTTCTTTTCTTTTCTTTTCTTTTCTTTTCTTTTCTTTTCTTTTTTTCTCATCTTTTTTTTTCTTTAAGAGAGAGAAAGAGAGAGAGAAAGTGCACAAGTCGAGGAGAAGGGCAGAGGGAGAGAGAATCATAAGCAGGCTCCTTGCCCATCGCTGAGCCCAACATGGAGCTCAATCTCACGACTCAGAGATAATGACTTGAACAGAAATCAAGCATTGGACACTTAACTAACTGAGCCACCCAGGCGCCCCTACTTACCTTTTTTGAGAATGTATTATTTCTTGAGGATGAGTCTTTTTAATATGTTGATAGACAAGTTCCCATTTCCTAAACTTATGTGAATTGTATGGTGGTGGTAATTTATCGCTTAACTACCAGCTAAACACACACTAAGGGAAGTGAATTTTGCATAAGAGCAAGTAACATAAGTTATTTGCTTGAAAAATTTTACTGGGTCAAAATATTAGTTGCCTTTACTTTTCAAACGTGATGGGGTCAAGTCAATGTATAATATTTCCTTCTCATTTCCACTAGTAAGTTTATAAGGATTTCATTATTACACTTCACATTATGATGAAACCTTTTATTTGTTTCATGTGTTGTTGTGTGTGTAACTTTCCATGAGTCATTTTCTTTAATGTGATTTTTCTAAACAAAATGAACAAAAATACAGATGCTTTGTAGCAATTTATAGTTCACCAATTTTATAATCAAAGAGGCAACTAGACATTTTCTTCATTCTTGAATATTCAGCATATTTCAGTCTAAACAAGTTATTAGAAACTAAATTATATACAAATTTGAATTCCAAAATTGTAAAGAAGCTCTTTTTTTTTAAGTTTATTTATTTATTTTTGAGAGAAAGAGAATGTGCACAAGTAGGGTAGGGACAAAGAGAGAGAGGGAGACACAGAATCGAAGGCTCTAGGCTCTGACTTGTCAGCACAGAGCCCCATGCAGGGCTCAAACCTACGAGGGGTGAGATTGTGACTTGAGCCAAAGTTGGACATTTGACTGACTGAGCCACCCAGGCACCCCTGTAAAGAAGCCTTTAATATGACTTATTTATGTTAATTTTTCTTAAGTATATTATAATTTAACATTCCTTGACACATTTTTTTCCTGAATTATTTTTTTAAATTTATTTACTTATTTTGAGAGGCACAGAGACAGTCCATGTGGGGGAGGAGCAGAGAGAGAGAGAGAGAGAGAGAGAGAGAGAAAGAGAGAGAGAGAGAGAGAGAGAGAGAGAGAGAGAATCCCAAACAGGCTCTACATTGCAATGCAGGGTCCTAACCCACGAAGCCATGAGATCATGACCTGAGGTGAAACCAAGAGTCAACTTTTAACCAGCTGAGTCACCCTGGTGCCTCTTCCTGAATTAATTTTTAACATCCAGTAACAAATCAGTTTTAAAACCATAGTTGATACCAAATTGATTAAATATTAAAATAGACAACACCAAATTAAGTCTTGATACATAATTTTATTTCTGTATAAGTGATGAAATCTTCTGTAATAGATATTTTAGTTGGGATATGATTTCTTTCAGAGCATTTGTATATATTTATATAAATTAACAGTACATTTTTAAAGCAAATGAAAATTAGTTTTAGATTTTCGTGTTTATTTTGAATTAGCAATTAAGTCAGGATATATTATTTTTTAAATTTGTTACATAGATCTCAGGCAATAACAAACAGGTGATATGAGTGTTAATTAAATAATTAGATTAGTTTGCCCATAAACCTCTGGCAGTCAACATTATCATAATTATTAGACAGTTAGGACCATTCACAGGAAGCACACCACTGTGTTTGAGTCTAATGGTTAATCAAACAAAAATCAGACTTTATCCTCTTAATATAGAAATAATAAAAAATAAAAAAGAAGAAGGAAAGCATAAAGCATGGCCATAAAGAATAAGAAAAGTAAGAGAAGTCCACAAAGTGTTCTACATACGCATACTCTAAGTAAATTTTCATTAAATGAAAGAGACAAACTTTGCTTAGTATTGGAACTCAATGGCTCAATTACTAAACTTAGAAAACCTAAATTCTACATGTCTCTGCCTTCTATGAAGAACGTGTTCTTAGAACAATCACTTAAAGATTTGAATTCAATCTGTAAGATAGGGGTAATAACATCTTTTCTGTCTTCCTCAGAGTTATTGTAAGAAGCAAGTCAAATAATTTTATACTTAAAAGCACTTTCTAAAAGTGCCAAGCAATATATAAAGATTGCTTTTATTTGTAGATACAGTAATTTTTACATATTCCTTTAAATTCTGTTCTCTTATTGTTTTAAGTGATTCTATATTTTTACTCTATTTTCTTTTGAATTTTATAAGAATATGGAAAGATATTAAAAGTCTTGCCATATTGCAGAGTTTTATCATAAGAAAAGAAATATGAGGTAAAAATAAAATAATGAGGAAGCAAGCAGAAACAGCTCTCCTCTTAGACTACACAGTTCTGATCTTTATCAATCAATAAAGATTTTATTATCTTCTATGTATTTATGAAAAAAAAACATTCATTTATGTTGTAAACTCAAAACATTGTCACAATACTTTGCCATTTCTTATTTATTTATTTTTTTTTTTAATTTTTTTTTCAACGTTTATTTATTTTTGGGACAGAGAGAGACAGAGAATGAACGGGGGAGGAGCAGAGAGAGAGGGAGACACAGAATCAGAAACAGGCTCCAGGCTCTGAGCCATCAGCCCAGAGCCCGATGCGGGGCTCGAACTCACGGACCGCGAGATCGTGACCTGGCTGAAGTCGGACGCTTAACCGACTGCGCCACCCAGGCGCCCCTGCCATTTCTTATTTAAAAATGTGGTTTAGAGGCTCCTGGGTGGCTCCGTTGGTTAAGCATCTGACTTCGGCTCAGGTCACAATCTCATGGTTCATGAGTTCGAGCCCCACATTGGGCTCTGTGCTGACAGCTCAGAGCCTGGAGCCTGCTTCGGATTCTGTGTCTCCCTCTCTCTGCCCCTCCCCCACTTGCAGTGTCTCTGTGTCAAAAAATGAATAAATGTTAAATTTTTTTTTTTTTTTTTTTTTTTTACGAAAACAATGGGAGAGCACGTGGAACAAAACTGAGCCAGGTCCAAATTCCAGATTAGTTAGTGAGGTTATCTTGAACATTCCATCTCGGCTGTCCCTGGAGTGATAGCAATTCCAACAGAGGAATTATATAGCCAACCCTTAGCTTTGTGAGGAATAATAAATTATTACTGTTTTAAACCACTAAATTTTAAGTTGTTCTTTTACACTATAGATAAAATTTTCAAGGAGTAGGTAATATCTTGGTAAAATCTTATTATTTTCCCTATCTGTAGTTTTGACCACTTCTGACTGATGCAAAACCTTTTTGTACACTAAAATAAAACTTTGACAGTGCTCAGTTCATTGTTGGTTCTCAGTTAAGTGATGCAAATTAGTAATGATTGAATAATAATCAGCAGTTGTCCAATTGTGTGTATATGTTTTCAGGTTGAGTCCTGCTGATAAAATAACTATTTCTATCTCCCCCTTCAAGAGGAATAAGGGTCATTGTATTTATATAGATTTTTGTTCCCAGCAAAAGATTTTTGCTTTGTGTTCCCTTCTATGTGGTGTTCTGGTCTCAATCCTGTTAGAGATTATATCCTACTTCTCCTTTACTAAACTTTTCAGTGCAATCAATGCATTTCTTAGATGTTTAATTATTATGTTGATTTTATATCATCACAAATGTTTAAGGTGAGAGGAGTCTGCAATGAATAAGACATAACACTTTAAATTGGGGGAATTTTTTAAAAAAGTCTAAACTAATGGATTAATTGGTGTTGCTGCTATATTTAGATTTGATATTTTATTATAATAATCACTTTTTAAAAAAATTTTTTTTACATTTATTTATTTTTGAGAGAAAGAGACAGAGCGTGAGCAGGAGAGGGGCAGAGAGAGAGGGAGACACAAAATCACAAGCAGGCTCCAGACTCTGAGCTGTCAGCACAGAGCCCGATACGGGGCTCAAACCCATGCGGGGTGAGATCACGATCTGAGCTGAAGTCATACTTAACTGATTGAGGCACCCAAGAACCCCAGTAATCATTATTATTCTATAACAAAGATATAAGATTACAAGAAGATATTTGTGTGGTTTTTTGAATAGAAATATAGTAGAATGGTATTAGTAGGTAAAATTCTCAAGGAATAACTCTCTGGTCAGTTTCTATAGTAAATGCCAAGAAGGAGTAGACAGACTGAAATAATATCCTGTGAATAAATGGGTCCATTTCTTTTTGCTAAATATTCATTTCTTAAGGATTAAGTAAATCACCTGTGTATCCTACCCTAAGGTTCCAAATTTGCCCATTTGCCAGGATTTAAATCTATAACCTTTCTAATGATACTTGGAGATGAATGATGACTCTTGAGAGAAGTTATTATGCTAGTCTGAAAATTCAGCCCACATTTGGAGAAAAGAAGAAAAGCACATATTGGAACCAGAATGCTATGCTTTGCTTGCCTCAGTACTTTGTCCCCTTTCATTTCAATGTCAACAAATATAATTTACCAGTTAGGGCATCTCAATCAGATGATGTCTGTAGTTCAAGTCATACATAGGAGTTAGAGTAGGAGAGAAATCTTAGCTTCCTCATCTTTGACACTTAACATATTCTTCAAGAAGGATTTTTTTTTAAGTTTGTTCATTGATTTTGAGAGAGAGAAACTGACCATGAGCAGGGAAGAGAAGCAGAGAGAGAGGTTGAGAGAGAATCCCAAACCAACTCCATGCTGTCAATGCAGAGCTCGATGCAGAGCTCAGTCCCACAAACTGTGAGATCATGACCTGAGCCCAAATCAAGAGTCAGACACTAAACCAAATGAGCCACCCAAGTGCCCCAAGAAGGATTCTTTAAAAACCACTTTTATAGTAACAAGATCTTTTGGGTTTCTGGATCCAATTCCAATATGGGTGTGTGGGAGAAAATGATTTCCCCCATACCACCAACAATTTGTCAGACACCAGCTGGGCGTCCTACAATTTAACTTAATTCTGGCACCATCTACCCAGAGACCACATCAGATTCCACAGGTTAAGGGTTGGGTCTTACCCTGCTGGCCCCTCCCCACCACACACACACCTCAGATGCTGATTGCAAGCTGAGGTTGTGACCTGTGGTTCTGACCAACTGGCTATAAATCATACGTTCCCATGACCCACCCTCGGGTTTGATTAATTAGCTAGAACAACTTGTATAACTTTGAGAAACATTTTGTTTACTAGATTACTGGTTTATTATAAAAGGAACAGGAACAGCTGGATGGAAGAGATACATATGGCCAGGTGTGGGGAAAGAGCACTGAGCTTCCCTGCCCTGTCCATGTCACTTAAATAATAGGACATTGGCAGTTGATTCAACCTCCAGGCCCCTTTTTCCCACTCCAGAGATTGAGGATGAGATTGAAAGCTCCAACCCTCTAACAGCCTGGTTGTTTCTTCTGGCAACCAGCCCCCATCCATAGGTGTGATCAATAGTCACCTCATTGACATAACAGAAGGACACTATTGTTGCTCTTATCACTGGGAAATTCAAAGAGTTTTAGGAGCTCTGTGCCAGAAATGGGTACAAAGGCTAAATATATATTTCTTATTATAAATCACAATAGGATACAAGCATATCTCTCCAGTACTTCTTTTAAATGGTTATATTAAGATAGATTGGCTTGATTGGTAATTAATTAATGTCTGATGCAATGTGGCCAAACTGAAAGAAGTTTCAAAGTGCCTCAATTTGAGTTTTATACCATCCACACTCCAATTATTTAACAATCATTTGAAAGAATAATGCCTTCCATTTGGGAAAAGAAAAAATTACATTATGCAAATATAAACTTAAATAGATATAAACATTATTAAATTTCCATATAAATATGGATGAAGCAGTCCACTTGACTAGAAGCATTAGTAGTAATTCAGCTGTCTAGTGTTGAGTGGATAATGAAACCAGGAAGGAAGAATGTCCAGAGGGGTTAATTGCACTAAATCTTAATAAAGTGCCTTAATTTCTAACGAAAGTTGGAACTCGATACTAATATTGATCCCTAACTTTGATGTCATTTCAAAGCCAATTATCTCTGAACATGTCTGTACCGTATTACTGAGAATACTGCTGATGGGTTCCCCTACACCTATCTTTTTACTATTTCCATCACTTTACCTTCTCCACAATGTCATAGAGTTGGAATCATACAGTATGTAATCTTTGGCTTCTTCCACTTAGTAATAATGTAAATTTAAGTTTCCTTCTTGTCTTTTCATGGTTAGATAGATCATTTCTTTTTTTGCACTCAATAATATTCCATTGTCTGGATGTACCACAATTTATTTATCCGTTCACTTTCCAAAGGATACCTTGGTTGCTTCCAAGTTTCAGCAATTGCAAACAAAACTGCTATAAACATTAGGGTGCAGGATTTTGTGTGGACTTAAATTTTCAAGTCATTAGGTAAAAAAAAAAAAAAAAACAGGAGCACAATTGCTTCATTGTATGGTAAGAGTATGTTTAGTTTTGTGAGAAACCACCTGTCTTCCAAAGTGAGGGCGATATTTTGCCTTCCTACCATTTCTACGAGAATGAGAGTTTCTGTTGTGCCATATGTATCCATGTCAGCATTTGATGTTGCCTGTATGTTGAATTATGGCTATTCTAGTAGGCTTGTGCCGGTATCTCATTGTTATTTTAATTTGCATTTCCCTGATGACATATGATTGGAATATCTTTTCATATATTTATTTTCATCTGCATATCTTCATGGTGAGGTGTCTATTAAGATCTTTGACCTATTCTTAATTGGTTTATTTGTTTTCTTACTGAGTTCTAAGAATTCTTTGTACATTCTGGACAATGGTCCTTTCACAGATGTGTCTTTTGCAAATATTTCTCCCAATTTGTGGCTTATCTTCTCATTGTCTTGAAAAGGTCTTATAGAGAGCAGAAGTTTTTAATTTCAATAAAGACCAGCTTATCAATGATTTCTAAGATGTTGTTACTATAGCCGGGGTCACCTAGGTTTCTCCTATGTTATCTTTTAGGAGTGTTATAGTTTTGTGTTTTACAGTTAAGCCTATGATATTTATTTATTTATTTATTTATTTATTTATTTATTTATTTTTGAGAGAGAGTGAGAGAGAGAGAGAGAGAGAGAGAGAATGAGCAGGGGAGAGGCAGAGAGAGAGAGAGAATCCTAAGCAGGCTCTGCACATCAGCACAGAGCCCTACACAAGGCTTGAACTCACAAACTGTGAGATCATTATCTGAGCCGAAATCAAGAGTCAGACAGTTAACTGACTGAGGCCACCCAGGCGCTCTGCCTGTGATCTATTTTTAGTTAATTTTTGAAAGGTATAATAAAGTCTCTGTCTCCATTTACTTTTTTTCACATGGATGGCCAGTTGCTTCAGCACCATTTGTTGAAAAATCTTTGTTGAAAAGACTATCTTTACTCCATTGTATTGCCTTTGTACACTTTCTCAAAGATCAGTTGAGTATATTTATTTGGGACTGTTTCTGCGGTCTGTATTTTATTTCATTGATCGGTTTGTCTATTCTTTAGCTAATTCCATGCTGTCCTGATTACTGTCCCTTTATAATAGGTCATGAGGTCATGTAGCATCAATCTTCCAGCTCTGTTCTTCTTCTTCAATACTGTGTTGGGTATTCTGGATGCTTTCCATCTCCATATAAACATGGTATATCTTTTTAGGTTTGTCTTTTGTTAACTATTCCACAAGAATAAAATCTGTTTTTAACATATCAAAATTTTCTCTATGTATAGTACACATTCTGAATGCTTAAGAGTATTCTTTTTAAATCTTGAGTTTTTGCTCAGTATTTCACTATTTCTTCATTTGTTTTGACCTAACTCAGCTGGGTCCACTTCCACATGAATAAAGTTTAAAGAAGGACTTGACATTTTTTTCTGACCCCTTCTCCCTGTTTGTTTACTTCCCCTCACAGCCTTTCATATCTTAGAGAGTGAGGCCCTTATGAACAAATCTTTCATACTTTTTAAATAATATCAAAGTGTTGTAAAGATCATAAATACATGGAGAAAAGTAGGAAGAAAAAAATAGCTGCAATTATTAAAAATTAAAGATTAAAAGCAATTCTTTACTTTTATTTCAAAATTTCAAGTAACTGTTTTGTGTTTCCTCAGAATTCTCGTCACTATATTGAAATGTAGAAAATACAATACATGAAAAATTCAAAACCTATTATAGCTTACAAGCCAATTGCTATTAGGTTAATTCTGTCAACATGATAATCTTTATTAAAATAAAACTATATATCTCTATGTAAATTTATTTTTAGAGTAGAAATTCTAAATTGTCAAATTGTATTTATGGTGTTAAATTGACTTAGAAATGAATTATGAATTAGGAGCATAAATTAGTTTCTATAAGATCCCTGTAGTAAATTTTGCTTCTATATTTTCATAATTAAAATTTGCTGTATAACTACTACAGACAACAGTCAGTGAATCTCAGCTTCATCAAACTAGAGGTTGGAAGTTCTTCATATGGGGGATTATATTTAGAAATTTATTTGCCTTATGAACTGACAGGGTAAAGTTGATCGGCCTTCAGGCCTGGGATGTTGGGTCAGGCCATTGATAAAGTTCAGTGGCTAAGAAAGAGGGCAGTGATTACTATTTATAATTTGTTTTCTGATAATTTTATCATGCACATGTACTCAGAGGCCATGGGTTGCAGTTCATAAATTGAAACAAATGAATAAAAATATGTAAAACTGATTCTGTCAATTTTCAAAGACTAAGATATTTGTTATAGACATTTAAATGAGTATGACTTCATGCATTAACTATAAAGTACAGCTGGACAATAACAAAATATCATCCTGTGTATTCCCCTTTATGAATTTTCATATATGAATATTTATAAAAATGATATTGATGAAGAATTACAAGTCAACACAAAATATAAAGGGTAAATCTTTGCATGTGAATTTGTTTCACAATTCATCCCTATTTCCTTTTGTTCCTTAATGATTAAGAATTTGAACAAGTAATTTATTTCTTTTATATGCGTAATAAAATGTTCTATCTAAAATACATATATTTGTTTCTAGATTTGTCATTGGCAAGTACTGTCTTATTGTTTACCACATCTCTTTATTGGTAAATTTTGCCAAGATTTTACTGGAGCCAAAGGTTTATTTATTTATTTATTTATTTTCCTGGCAATTTGATAGACATACAGAAAGTCTATATTTAATTTCCTATAGTTTTCTTAGCAAATTTTGTTTTTGGAACATTCTTAATACCTGGAAAATCACAGTACATAGATACAGTGTAAAATAATATTTTACTAAAAACAACTATAAACGTAAGATTTTATCTGCATACATACCATTAATTGAGTCAAATCTCATAAATATAAAATAAGACATTGGATTAATTCTGAAAATGTTTTTTGGTTGTTGTTCATTTGTATCTTCTTTTGCTTGATTTTCATGGGACTCTGTATTGATAGGGAAAACAGGGTCATTTCAAATGATGATGATTTCATAACTTCTGTCTAATCAAAATGGGATCACAAGGAGGCTGGAGAGTAGAAGGGTAGCTGTTCCTAACATGGCTCTACAATTCAGAGGACATAGGAAGGAAAGCTTCCCTTGGAATTGTGTTCTTGAAAAGCCAAAAGTAGATATCAGCACACAGGAAATGATAAACAATCTTCAGAGTATATATGTGACAACATAGGTCCGTATTTATTGTCGAGTCTCAGGGACATCCATTACTGGGGGTCAATCGTTGCCATGTTCCTTATGTTTTCATAAGGATAGGTCTATAACTGGCCTAAATAAGTGGGGTGTTTAAATGGTTAATTTTTTGATGCAATTTTATTTAGTTAGTTAGTTACTTAGTTTATTTATTTACAGAGTGAGAGAGAGTGTGAGCGGAGAGGGGCAGAGAGAGAGAGGGAGGGAGAAAGAATCTGAAGCAGGCTCTGCACTGTCAGCACAGAGCCTGATGTGGGGCTCAAACTCATGAACTGTGAGATCATGACCTGAGCCAAAGTTAAGAGTAGGATGCTTAATAGAGCCACCCAGGCACCCCAAAACATTCAATTTTAAAAGATACCTATTAAAATGTTTTATTGTCATGTAGAAGATGATCACATGATTGGGGATGAGGTATTGATTCCCCTCTTATATTAACATATAAATTAAACATAGAAATGACTAATTGATAAAGTGTTATTTTAAAAAAAGTGGTATTCTGAAGAAATGAGTGGAGCACATTTGATCACATGAGGTGATCAGCTTTACTTGGCATAAAGATCCACAGTAAGATAAATTGCTGTGTGCACATATTTGATGTGATCACTGTTAGTGGGAGGTTCAATTTTCTGTCAAAAACAAAAGTGCTGGGGGGCGCCTGGGTGGCTCAGTCCATTAGGCGTCCGACTTCAGCTCAGGTCGTGATCTCGCGGTCGGTGAGTTCGAGCCCCGCATCGGGTTCTGGGCTGATGGCTCAGAGCCTGGAGCCTGTTTCCGATTCTGTGTCTCCCTCTCTCTCTGCCCCTCCCCCGTTCATGCTCTGTCTCTCTCTGTCTCAAAAATAAATAAATCTTAAAAAAAAAATAAAAAAAAAAAGGTGTTAGAACTGGACGATGCCTATTCTAACTTTGGCTATAGCTCATCCTAGCTCTGTACTAACTATGGGGAGGTTACTTAAACTCCAATAACCCCAATTTCCTCATGTATAGATTTAAACTAATAAAGAAGTTGATGTGGGGATTAAAATAGATTGTGTGTACAAAATCCTTAGAAAAGTGGCTGGCATACTGTTATGTTATATATGTAACATATATGTTATATATGTTACATATATAACAGTATATGTTAGTATGGTGAGTGGTTTTTAGCATACTATAGGATAGACTGTTTCTATGCTCACTGCATAGAGATATTTTGCAGATATTCGCTGGAAATTAATGTTAGTTCTATCGCCAAACATAAGTTCTCCCTCAAGGGGAAGCAATATTTTCCATGGACCAGTCTGTAAAGTGACCCAGTGACCCATAAGATACACCTTGGTGACAGCTGCTAGATTCACTTGCCACACTTTCATAAATACAGCTGGTGAGGGGACAATGAGCCCAAGTGAAAACTAAAATCTTATTACTCATGTAGCAGTTTTATAGACTCTTACAGAAACCTCCAGCTGTACTCTGAAATGGAGGCAAGGTAGACGTACCTGCATGCTGCTGAATCTAGGAACACAGATGATAAATGGTCGCGTGGAAATCTCCCATAAAATGTAGATGAGAAATTGTAGACAAGCGTAGTTTATCAGGATGTCTGCCCTTGGTCCAGGAGGAATTACAAGGCATTCCACCAAAACTGTGGTCAAGCATTGCCTATGTGATCTATGTGGTGACATGTGAAGTCTCCAGGATACCATAGTAGACCTATGTCGCTACAAAGCCAGTTAGATCAAGAAGAGAACCAAAAGCTGGGGGCTATTATTGACTTGTTTCAACTTCTTTAAGAGTTTCCCTAGTTAGAGGTCCATTGTTATAAATACAACATTATGGGGGCGCCTGGGTGGCTCAGTCAGTTGAGCTTCTGAATTCAGCTCAGGTCCATGATCTGCGGTTCATGAGTTCAAGCCCCACATTGGGCTCTGTGCTGACGGCTCGGAGCCTGGAGCCTGCTTTGGAATTTGTGACTCCCTGTCTTTCTGTCCTCTCCCCTGCTCATGTTTTGTCTCTCAAAAGTAAATAAATGTCAAAAAAAAAAAATTAAACACAACATTATGGTGGCAGTGCTAAGAGATGGTGTTTCCAGAGTGTTAAGTGATTCATGAGAGTTTTTACATGGATTTTGTTAATTCATATGCATCATAGTCTTTCCTTTTCAGGGCTGGTGTCATGCAAAATCTAGGCAAGAACCAAGGTGTGGTATTGGGGAAAAATCATGAAGAGTGGATAGGTTAGACAAACAATTCAAGGTTTAGGGAAAAATACACTGATTTTCTCTGGAGTTGATGAGTCTTTTCAGCATTTATTTATTTTTAATTAGAAAAAAGTTTATAACTGAAGATTAAGACTGCATCAGGTCTCCTTTTATAACAGGTCTTAAGTTAGGATATTTTGGATACAACACAATTTATCAGAGAATCTTAGCTATAAATAATGCAATTTTACTCAGCATGGTTCCACTGCATATTTTTCTCTAGGACCTGAGATTAAATAGGTACATGGGGATTTGGAGGAAGTTTTCACTGGGAGCATAAATACAAAGAATGAGATACCTCAAAATTGAAAAAAGTCTCGGTAGGATTGAGTCTCTTTTCTTCTCCTCCTCAAAACATGCATTCCTTCAATACTAAAATGCTACAGTTTCCTCTTTTTTGTCAGACTTTTATTTATTTTATTTTATTTTATTTTATTTTATTTTATTTTATTTTATTTTATTTTATTTTATTTATTTAGCAAGAGACAGAGAGAGAGAGAGAGAGAGAGAGTGCACAAGCATGAGTCAGGGAGGAGCAGAGAGAGAATGTGAGAGAAAACCCCAAGCAGGCTTCGTGCTGTCATCTAAGAGCCTGATGGGGGCTCAAACCCATGAACCATGAAATTGTGACCTGAGTGGAAACCAAGAGTCTAGCATTTAACAGACTGAGCTGCCCAGGTGCCTAAAATGCTACAGTTTCCCAGCATGCACACTTTCATGCACTTTTGGGCATGCTATTCTTCCTGCTCAGAATTAACCTTTTCCCAAACCCTACACATCTGATGAATGCTTATTTATCATTTAGAATTATCTTAAATTCATTAAGTATGTTCTTTTCTGCTTTCTCATCAGATAATCCTCTCTTGTGCTTTGTATATATTTGTTATTATGTTTATAATACAAAACTGTGTTATTTCCCTTTATGTATTTATTTGTGGTTATTAACTGTAATATCTTTGAGCTCCAGTTCATGGGTCATGGTTTTGCATCCTTGGTATAGAATTCTTTAAGTTTTTATTCAACTGAATTGAGTTGAATTTAATTAAATTTGTTGTGTGTTTTTCTATGAAACCATTCACACTCTTTCCTCATTCTCCTTCTGACCAATGGCAGGTATTTGAGAGATGGACAGGCTTAAGGACACAATCTTCTGAAATGGAGAAGAACAGTGTTAAATGAGCCACAAAGAGATCAATTCGTACAATTAGACCACAGAAGCCTAAAACTAAAACCAACAAGCTCACCATCTTTAGGACTATAATGAAGTCAGAAATAAAATTTCTCTTTCTTTCCTGTGGTTTGTTTCCAGACTTCTAGGAAACAGAAACTATTAAATTATAGTAAATTATTATTGGTAAAGTTATTCAACTATTTAGTGGAGAAGGTAAACTAATATGAATGAAATGTAATGTATTTAAAAGTCATAAAACAATTAAAAAATTTAAGACAACTAGAGTCAGATTGAAAATCATTAAAAATGTAAACTATTTCAAAGGAATTTTATAATATCTAATTTTTTATTTTCATACTAAAGTCATTCAGTTTAAAATGTTTATAAGTTATATTATCTCGTCATTTGAATTAGTAATAAATTGTCCTAAAAAGTCACCTGAATAAGGGTTATGGACTTTCTTTGTTCTATGAGATGCTTTCAAGGAAATAAGACTTTTTTACTTGTTTATCAAGAAAGTAAACAATTATCTCATAATAGAGCCTTGGAGGAATTAAGATTTTATGTTCTATATTTTACTTTGTATTTGTCACTGTAGCAATAAATTCAAAGATGGAGGTTTCTTATTTATTTATTTATTTAGAGAAAGAGAGAGAGATCACAAGCAGGGGAGAGGCAGAGAGAAAATCCCAAGCAGGTTCCACACTATGAGTGTGGAGCCTGATGAAGGGCTCGAACTTACAAACCACGAGATCATGACCTGAGCTAAAACTAAGGATCAGACCCTTAACCTATTGAACAACCCAGGTGCTCCAAAGATGGAGTTTTTAATTTGGGCTGGTATTTTTTTTCTCAGGTGGATCAAGTTTTGGCTACGATTATTAGCCTAATGGATACTGTACCCTTCTACCAAGGTTTTTCTGAACTTGTCAGATAATAACAATCACCTGAGATAACTCGTTATGCATGCAGATTATCAGTTCAATAAGATGAATTTGGGTAATAAGACTTCATGACACAAATCCTTTAACATGGAGCCCAGGTGATTCTTAGGTTTCAACATACTTGGACAATTGCATCTCCATACTATCTCAATGAATGAAAAATTTTGGAACTTTTGCAGGTCTTTTTGGTCATTGAAACAGGCTCAGCACTGACAGCAGAGAGCCCAATGTGGGGCTCGAACTCACAAACTGAACTCACAAACTAAACTGTGAGATTGTGACTTGACCCGAAGTCGGATGCTTAACCGACTGAGCCACCCAGGCATCCCTGTATTCATTTATTTTAAATCTCCCCAAACAAGGGACCCCTGGGTGACTCAGTTGGTTAAGCATCCAACATTGGCTCAGGTAATGATCTTATGGTTCGTGGGTTTGAGGTCATGATCTCATGGTTCATGGGTTTGAGTCCCGCGTCGGGTTTGGTGCTGACAGCTCAGAGCCTGGAGCCTGCATTTGGATTCTGTGTCTCCCTCTCTCTCTGTCTATCCCTTGCTCATGCTCTGTCTCTCTCTCTCTCTCTCTCTCTCTCTCTCTCAAAAAATAAACACTAAATCTCCCCAACTAGACCATGAGATTCTTGTGGTCAGGCAAACTACTAATTACTCTTCATGTTCCCAGATGAGCACATACCTGAAAAAGAAAAAAAAATGTTTACCAAAGGAATGAAAAGTACAAATCCTTTAAGTCCTATATTTAGGCTAGTTTTATATTAGTCAAGAGATCATTAACACAAAAAATTTAATTAACTAGTTTAAAAGTTATCAAAATAATACCTATATATGCAAATAGTGTAAGTTAATATAAATTAAGTGTTACCATCTCCAACTCACAACAAAAAAACACTATTACTAGTTTCTTGTTTGTATTTCTAGAAATGTTAATATATATGAAGCATGCATACATATATACAGATGTCAGATATATTCATACATGCACAGATATACAAAGATCCCCATACATACATTTGTTTTCGTGTACACTTTTATACAAATAAGATAATACTTATTTGTTATAATGTTTATATCTTGGAGAAAATTTCGTATCAACTTATATAAATCCACCTCATTCTTTTTATTGGCCATTCTATTTCATGTATGCATCATGATATAGTTACTTAATCCCCTCCTACTGGAAGTTTGGGTTATGTTCATTTTTTCTCATTACAAACAATACTGCAGTGAATGTTTTTGCACATCAATGTTTGAGCAATTTTTCTTCACCATGGATTTTGTATAGATATTTCTCAATTAATCTTGAGAAAGATGGTTGCAATTTATATTTCCATAAAGAAGAGACTGTTTTTCCACACTCTCATTAATTTTATATTATATAATTTATATATTTGGGTGATCTCAGGTGTTTTAATTAGCATTTATTTCCATATGAGTGAACAGGAGTATCATTACACGTATATTAAGATTTGTACTTCTGAAGCACATTGGCTTTGTGTTTTCTTCTATCTTAGATACTGTTATATCTGTTTTTCTCTGCTCTAAAACTCTCCCAAAGTTTATTTTTTTCATGCTTTTGATCTCTAGATCTCTGCTTATTTCTGAAGCCCTAGTTTTTATTCCCTATAGTATCTTTTAAATAGGCCAAACTGTTCTTTCTGAAACCTAATTTATGATGTAGGTAATGTCAGTTTCTAGGTTTGCCATGACACCCATTCTATAGTTTTGGTTTTCAATGCCTACCTACTTAGGGTTAATGATGCTTATTATCTCTCCCCCAAGTACAGAAAAAAAACCTTTAAAGTTAAGAAAAGTTCTAAATTTGAGGTACATGAAGAATATTTACAGTGGAAGGTACACACTTTTAGTCATGGAGTGAATAATTCAGGAGATGAAAGGCATAGCATAGGGAATAGAGTAAATGTCATCGTAATAGCGTTGTGTGGTGACAGATGGTGGCTACACTTGGGTGGAGCACAGTGTAACGTACGGAGTTGTCGAAAAACTTGTGATGTACACCTGAAACTTATGAAACATTATGGGTCAGCAGTACTTTAATAAAAAAGAACATTTACTCAAGAGTATGGCACGTTTCTTGACTTTGTGTGTCATCTCTGCACAGGGGTCACGCCAATGCACAGGGGTCACGCCAATGTCCGTACCATTCTAGTCTTGGCAAACGCGCTGCTGAAGCGAGCACTGGACTTAGAGTTTCTGATCATAGAACTGTCTGTTCTGGTATAATCTGTGTATGTACGTGAGTCCTCGCATGTGTGTCCCAGTATTGCATTCAACTTGTTTTACTCCTGCCCAAGTGTTTTCTCTGGTAGAGCAGCACTTGATGAGAAGCCCTGAAATGATTTGCATTGCAAGTTTTGGGTATGCTCTGCGTTTAGCACATTTCACCTACCTTTATGCAATTCTAAAACAATAAAGTTAAATCGGACACAACTTTTAATTATCCTGGGATTTTGATAACTTATTAACACTGAGTGTTACATGTATCTGAACGTACTACATCAGTTGTCATTAGATACCTCTTATCTCATTTATAAAGTTTAGCATCTTGTTTTTACCAGCCTATTTTTCAAAATATGTTTTAAAATTTTGCATCGCAAGATATTGATGCTCATACATTAGCTTTCTTGAAATTATAGTTGAAAGAAATGTTTATGTTGGTTAACCTTTTGCATGGGTGTCTCTCTCTTTCCTTGTCTTTTTTTTCTCTCTCTCTCTCTAAGGAAGGCAGGAATAGAAAGCAAGAGGAGACAGGTAATTGACCCCTTGACCAAGTCATTCTGTTTGGTGAGGTTGAACCACATTGCCCTTGTGAGTTTACAGTAAAAGCCGAGCAGAGGTCTGGAGTGGAGGGACTAACAGTGTTAGGATCAAAGGCCTAATTGTCTGTTTTCTTGAAGTTGGGGTTATTGGCAGCTGCCATTACACCATCCGTGCTCCTGTCACCCAACACAGCCAACCAGCATGCACTAATTGCAGTGGCCTTTTCATCAAGTAAGATCATCCCGCTAAACACAAAGAGCTGTCTTTCCATTAGCACAGACAGTAGCCAGCTAGATCAGCTGGGCTCCTTGAGTATGATTGGACTGTCATATTGTTATGATTTGTTCAAGTTTAGAGCATTTAGCAGATACCCTTTGCACCTCTCTTTGTACCTGAATACTATAACCTGCCTGCCCCTATCATTTAAGAGGGTACTATAGCTTTTCAAAGTTCAGCAACGCACAATTGCAGGCAGGCAACTGGTTTCTGACAAGAGATCAATACTGTCCTTCCAAACGCTGGAGTCAAGCTGCTGGGTCTGTCAGAGGGATGTGTGCTGTAATTGGATCATGGATGGGGAGAGTCATCTGAGTTTCCCTTCAGCTCTGTCACAGCTGTCAGATGTCATCCCTTTGTACAGCTGTCACCGCGGGAGGGTTGGGGCTCTCTCTCCGTTCTAACCCAATGCAAATGTCCACTTAGCAGATGAATATTGAAGATATTAGACACTTCTTTATGCCTTTATGCAAAATAAAGATCTGTGTCATCTGTGAATTTCATGGAAATAAGTTGCAATTTATTCACTGTAAGAAAAGTGAAGTGAAGCCTGTAAAAATGAGAAATTATTTGGTTCAGGCTATTAAAAAAAAGGAATATTTTACAGAATAAACAACAATATGCAGATATTCTTCTTGAGATGGGAAAACTAATAGTGTGAAGTATTTAAATGGTCACCTTAGATTTGGAAGTTATTTAAAAATATACATGTACTTTTACTTCATCCATATTCTTAGAAAAGGGACAGATCTTGAATAGATTTAGGTGCTTTTAAATCATTGAAATTTATGGAAAAATATAAACTCAATGTCTCTTAATGGAGCAATGTGACGAGATTTAAGGAATAGAGTTATATTTAGAATCAGGTCAAGGCATCTCAAGAAAGTTTTTAAGACAGAGAGGGCAACCCCGATAAAAATGAGTATGGCGTTTTGGCCACAAAATCCTCTTTTTCTAAATGATTACAACAGGTACAGAAGGACATGTCCATAGTGGGAAAGATAATTATGTAACTAGCGAGAGACTTCTATTAAGCTCAGTGACTTTTGCTTTTGTTGAAATTAAAAATAACGTTCAGACAGAAATGCATTTTATTTTACTCTACCTGCACTTATAACACCATTTTTAGAAAATGATGAATAGTTAACTCCTGGGATTGTATAGCTTGAGTCATGTACACTTGCAACCTATAATTAAAAAACAGAGAGAGAGATGTCACTAATATGGCGTTGGCAATCATCATCTTAATTCGGAAACTTTCATGATATTGTGATGGGTCCGTGAATTTCCCTGGACCATCCCAGAATAAAGTACAATCTTCATTTTTTTTCACCATTTTGTTTTCTGTGTCTCTAAGCTGAATGTCAGAATCATTTTTGGATGGCCGACAGAGTAATTTTTGATCTGGGTGGCTGACTTCCTTTTTCTTGCGGTCCAGACCACACACCACCTTCTCTGTCAAACAGGCAGCTTGCACTAGCCCTACTGACAGAGTAGCATGAACCTTATTTTCCAATATCTAACCTTCACGTCCTGTCATCACCAGGGGAATTACCCTCGGTCAGCCCCTCAGAATATCCCAATG
Organism: Puma concolor; assembly: GCF_028749965.1. Classification (NCBI taxonomy): domain Eukaryota; kingdom Metazoa; phylum Chordata; class Mammalia; order Carnivora; family Felidae; genus Puma; species Puma concolor. The sequence continues at coordinate 146,706,324 of NC_141674.1, read as the reverse complement.
GTTTACCTCCATCTGGCACGATGGAGTGACCTCCCCTCATCTGACGTGGCTCAAGTTTTTTGGAGCCTAAAATCAGTGACTGGCAAAAATCAAAACATATACGTTTGGTCTACACTGTGGGGTGGGGCAGTGGGAAGAAAGGGAATCAACAACAAGCCAACGCACCTAATGTTTTCATTTAAAAGACGATGTGTTTGACATAATTATTACACAGGCTAATGAGGAAGTCACCTTCCCCTGCCTCAGTTAGCGTTTTTCTCTCAATGTGATTGCACTTTAACCAGAAGCACGCTAAAATCCCAGGAAATTAAAATGTTTTAATCCTAAGAGATGAATTCTTTCACAATCAAATCTTCGTTGACCATTGCTGGTATAGTAAAATGGTCTTTAATAGTTACTTGGGCAGAAAACATATGATTAGTGAAGTAAAAATTTTAAACTTAGTTTCTTAAGGTTATTCTTCTGTGATAATAACTGAACTTTATATGCAACTCTAGTGACTCAAGTAGCCACTCTTTCTTTCTTTTCTTCTTCTTCTTCTTCTTTTTTTTTTTTTTTTAACATGGTTTATGGCTAATTACATCAGAGGTCCAAAACACTCTTTTCTACATTTGCATTAATAAGGGTGTCACATGACCACATTGAAGGAGAAGTATACATCAAAGGTAGATTAAAGGTTGGTTAAGCATCAAACCATGTTCCATATGTAAATTTATAGCAATGATGTGCTGTAGAAAGATAGCTTACCCTCTATTTCTCTGCTACTAAATAAAATTAAAAATTCACAACTCTGGTTTATGGGATTTTAAATGAATTTGATCTCTCTTTTGGGCAGGGCAAATAAGTGTTTTGTGATGTATTATTTTATAAAAAAAAAAAAAAGACCATCGTTCTGGCTCATTTAATTTTGCGAGTGAATGATCTAAGATTAACTACAGACTAGTCAGTGCAGTTTAAAAGCTGAAAGCAATTTTCAGCCATAGATGGTAATGCCACATTCAGTCCACAACCGAATGACTCTAAATGACTAAGCTTCGAGGTCTTTGTATATGACCACAGGGCCTGATAAAGCCATAGGAACACAGTAAAAGCACAAAAATAGTTCCAATTTATTTGGTGCCATCACCTTAATGAGATTAATACAGACGTGTTCATGTGCCTAATTGGTGATTTTGTTTTAACTAGTAATGAAGGATTAAAACTTCAGGCAACAGGCGGCTTGCTGGAAAGGGGATTTGAGGGGAAAAAGTTTTTAATTATAAAAGGAAGACAGTGAAGTGTGCCACGGCAAAGTTAATAATCATTCTTAAAAAAAAAAAAAAAAAAACACAACACCCTGATTAAAATATGTACCTTGGATTGTTCTTGCTATTTGGGGACAAAGGGTGATTTTATGAGCAGTACCACATACGGCTTTTATTTACCAGTAGATCATTTGGCATACAAAAACCTATAGGACTGTTATTTCCAGTGAAAAAGTGTTAAAATGGAAAAGCATTGGCCTTCAGGCTACTGTGGAAATTCAAGTATGTGGTGTTATATTCTAATGCATTCTTTTAAAAAGTGGCCGTGGCTGGCTGTCCAGAATCCCACAGCATCCCAGTAAACCACCTTGGAGGAGTGTCACCTCTGCCTTGCAATGGGATTGTCCCCCAGCACGTCTGGTTGTAACCGTTTAAATGCGAACAGTACCAAGCCTGCTGCCAAAACACAAACACTCAGCCTCCGTCATTAAAATTTAATTCCAAGGGGGCAGCTGAGCCCAGTTTGAGTTTTGCATCTGAAAAATCTTGTAAAAAAAAAAAAATAAAAAAATAAAACAACATACAAATGAAACCACCTACCGCACCTATTTGTATCTTTGCCCACCAGCCCAGTGAACTATATTTAAACAGACTCGTAGGTTTGATCAGAGTTCAGCAACGTGCTCACCCTCCCCACATTAAAACATATTTTGAGTATTGTTTTACCTCACTGTTGGTGGTGGTGAGTCGTAGAACTTGGGGCACGCGTATCTGTGCGCGCAGGCTAATTTTTTTTTTTTTTTCTTTCAGAACAAACGGTAAAATAAAGGAACTGTATCCCTACACTGTCAACTGAACAAAACATATTATGGAGGTAATTATCCCCGCCCCCCCCCCCTCGGAAAAAAAAACTTTGCCCCAGTCGAAGTGTCATTGTGATTAGAGAAAAGGCCCTGAAATGCAAGAATTTTGTCTTTGATGCTCTATTATGAACCACTTTAAAAGGACTCGGGGTAGTGATACTGTGCAGTTTAAGATGCTACCTTCCCAGAGAATGAAGACAGAAATATATTTTACATTTCTTGTCAGATTGAACTTTAAGACATCCTGACTGCTTTCTCTATAATTTAAACATCACAGCCAAAATGGCAACATGCTTTGTTCAGTTCCAGTTGTGTGGAGTTTTAGTGCTTCATTGATTCAGAGGAAGTCGGAGCCTGGCACCAGGAGCAGGGCGTTGGAATCACACTCTCAGTGCAGCATGTCAAGCCATTATATCTGGGACCAGAATGTCACCGTGGTCTCAATGGTTCGTCAGCTGAAGGATATGGTTAACAAATGTAAAACCAAACTTCAGAGGAGTTGGTTTTCTGTGCTAAGTGATCTGTATTCCCTCTGAATTTACTTTCCCCTAACCCCGTGAAATTAACAGTACTTTCTGACATTCGACCCCCTGACCTCACACATAATAAGAATTTAAAAAGCACCATGCATGAGTGTGCCTCTGTAATGCAAAACTGGAAAAAATGACCATGTCACCGTTTTATTATACAAAACCTTCTCAATCTCCATTGCATGCTTCATATATGAGTGCTCGGTTTAAAGTTATTATGAAGAAAAACACAATTTTAGGAGTAATAATTCACTGTTCGTGACTTTTATAGACAATAAATTGTAGCAAATACATATTGCTACCCAAAAGCTTTGTACTCCATTAATGCAGATATTTACCAAGATAAGTGTTAAAAATAGTCCGCTGCCAGACTCTGATGGTTCAAAGGCAGGGGCTTCCTGGGAGCCGGTTGCCAAGGGTGCAAGTGCGTGCACAATGTGGAGGTCTCAAGGTTTAAGAGGCAGAAGCAGGCAAGTGTTATGTGGAAATGATTTTGTGTTATCAGGCTCAGGGGATGACAGCATACAAGAGTAAGAACAAGGTGCTATGTGGCTTTTTCTTCACTGTGAAGTAAAGATTGGCAGCTGGAAGTAAGGCTTACAGACAGACCTGCACACAGGACCTCTTCACCTAGGACTCATAATCACTACTCAAAGGAAAACGCATTTACCAGGGAAAAGCGGCTGTAGCCATCAGAAGTGTGCTTAAAACACCACTTAAATATCACTTTATACGCTATTACTTGCAAACTGTGGCTTCGTATTAAATTATACTTGCATAGGCTTTTGCTTAGGTGCTGATAATGCTTTTGAGGTTGCATTGGTGAAGAAGAATTTAGGCTGCTTTACAAGAGACGTGACCAGAATAGTCCATGCAGCTGACAGTGACAGGGTGAAAAATTGCAGAACTGTACTTTCTCTCCCCATATAGATTGTAATTTTAATTGTCATTGTGGCCCTTCTGTTTTAATTATGGGACTTCTTTGATATATACCAGGACATCGTATTGAATGAAAATATGGTGCTATAATAGTCTCTTTATAATTAATGACCACATGTAGATCTTGGTGCATAAAAGGGAAGGAATAAATGAACAATTTATTTAACTAGGTTTTGGATTTCTTTCTGTCTTCCAGTGAATATAAAATGATCCCAGGGCTTCTGAGCATGTTTGATGTAAGAACTGCACAGAATATCTAATAAAATTACTTTAGGCTAGATTACAAAACATATTATGTTTTAAAACGTTCTCCCCACAGATGAGAAAATTTTTTCTATTTACCATATTATTCTCTTAACATTGTATCTCAAACAAAAAAAGGATCTTCTAAATTTATTTGCAAGTGTATTTAAATGTGCCTTCTGAAACAGATTTTACTTGTGATATAATTAATTTTTACAGGTAAAATATGAGTTCAGGAAAGAGACTTTCAGAGCTTGATTTATCCAATTGCAAAAAAAAAAAAAAAAAAAAAAAGATTCTCTCTGAACTTTTGCTTTCAAAATACAATAGATCTGTGCTGCATTTTTTTTTTTTTCTCTGAAGGAAGAATAAATTTTTCTCGGTTACCACTACTAACCAGAAGCTGTTTTTCTACAAATCAAAAATAAGTAGTCTATTCATAGGCGATTTAAAACCCTTAAAATCTGTGAAAAGGAAATGGGGTATTCAGCAAAGGCTTAACATTGTTCTCAAACTATCATGTAACAAGCTTACCATATAGAATAGTGTGGCTTAAATATGCTGGGCTCATATACATTTCAAGAGAGCCAGACCTCTGTGGATTTCTGGAAAGCAGACCTATTTGTCCAGAGTCTGTCACCGTAAAGCAGGAAAATACCCCCTGACAAGCTTCTGCTAATTTTATTGTGGCGTGGAGTCCTATGCATACATCCTCCACAGTATGACTGCAGTTCAATTGCAGAGCACGATGAAATTGGATCGGCAGGGACAGGGACTACCCCGGGGTCAGCTGTGACCATGCCACTTCCATGTGATGTCTAGTTGGGGTGATGGTGTGTAAATAAACGTAGAGAATTGCAAATCTTGTCATGGCCACGCAGAACAGCTCAAGCATTTAAAGATGGTTGCCCGCAAACCTAACTGGAAGGTGGTTGCTCTGTGTGGTGGCTGAGGAAATACTCAATCCTTTGCCCGAGTCGTCGTCCTGACATATATCTGAAAGTACTGACCCAGCATTATGTTGCTGAAGGGATTAATCACTAAATTGTTTTTCACTGTAGTGGAAAGTAAAGAAACAAACCACGCGTGTTTGAATTTGGTGCTTTTAAAGCTATTATGCTGATAAAAAGACACTTTTTATTTATATTATCCTACTTTGATTTATTTGTTTTTTTTTTTTAAACGAGGTGAAGCATCTTAATATCCTACTGTTTATTGAATTTAGCACATTAAAGATCTATGAGGTCTTGTCATTATTATGAACTTTCCTAATGTTAGAAAATAAAATATTATAGAATTCACATTTTCTGCTTATGAATCTAATTTTATTTAAATACTACTTACAGTACTCATTAAAATATACTTAGGTTTTCCTACCTTCAACCAATAAGATGTATTTTTTTTTTACCAGTTTTGCATTTACACATATCTGTTTTTCTGTTACTTTTCCCACATGACAATTACCTTTCATTACAAATTTATAAAATCATTTACATTTTAGCAGTTTAAATGTTTCTGCTGACATTTTGTAACTATTACCCTCTTCTAGAATGGCATATGTTCAGGCAGTTAATAAAAAATTAAATGGAATAGCACTAGACAAGGTGAAGCTTTGTATCAGAGTGTTCTTCACATTTCTGAAAATACCATCTTTGTGTTGCAAACTGTGAAGTGAGGTTAGGGCTGTGCCAATATGTGTATTTGTCACAACTGTCACAGGGACCGCGGACTAGCCAATCACACAGCCCTTAATTAGACAGTTATATTTTGCTTTTTAGAAATTGTCCTCATGTAAAATGGTGTCTATGATTCAAGAAAGGTGCTGAGAGTTAAGAGGGCAAAGAATGCCAGCAGAAAAACACTTTAATTTTTTTTAAAGAAGATTTATTAACTGCTGCATGATTTCTTAAAAACAGAGATGAAATATGCAATGTAACAAATTTAGCAGGAAAGAAAGGTGTTATAAGGATTATTGAAATAGCGATAGGCTGAATTACCATGGTGTCGTGTGTTGTCATATGGATTTTGAAATTATAAATTGAAAAATGCATAAAACGAGCATTCAAACAGTGAAGAGACCATAGGTGTTTTCAAAATCTTTATATAGGTTCACAATTATGACATTGACTTCCTTTGGAGATACCACTTAAATTATTTGTTGCTGAAGGTAAATTATATATCCTTGTCAAAGATTATTTATGCTTTTATATTCTCTTGAATTCTAGAAACATCTGTAGAGCATAATTTTATATTTAAAAAAATGAATTCAGGTTCTTCCTTCTCAGAGTTAAAGGTATTGAGTACCTTGCCATATTTGAAAACAGGCTTTTAACTTTCATAATATATTTCTATACAATTATGAAGTCTCATAGAGAATGAAGCAGACAAAAATGTATCAGTAAAATCGTGCCTGTGCAGTAATTGTATCTTTATATGTATTTTCCTTTCTTGTAAAAATACACACTAATATACCTTTTTACTCATGTTATCTCCATCCGTTTTTACACTTTGAAGATTGGAAATTGAAATTGCATTTATCTTTTAAGTAATAAATCACCAACACACTTGGTAATGTTTGCCAGCGATATTGCCTTTGGATGAAAATGTGATGAATTTTATAATCTTGCATATAAGTAAAAGTAAATCAGCATGATTTCAAAAATATCATAAAACTTATTACAACCCTTTTCTTTTATGCGATTTCTGAGGTCTTAAAGTTTTTAAGCTAATTCCAAGCAGAGCACAAACATTTTGAATTCCTGGAACCTGAGGGTGGGAAGCCCTAAAAATCCCAGTAAATGAAAACTATACGATATCACAAAGAGTCCTTTCGAAGAAATTAATAACAAACCCCACTATAAATGAAAGAAATTTGGCTTATTTGTTGTTTGTTTTTAACAGTGAAAATTTCGTGTATTTTATGAGCAAAAAAAAAAAAAAAAACCAATTTGGGGTAACTTGCATGGTTCATCCCATTTTAAATCTTTATTCAATAGGCATATCATAGAAGTTTTAACAGTCATAGCAGATTAACCTTGCCTGTGCTTTTGGAGGCTAGTCATCTGATGAATTTACATGCAGCTGGATGAAAATGCTATTTGGAGAGAGATTGAGAGTTTATTTGATTAAATCCCTTTCTCCACTACCTTGACCTCTTTCTTGTGAAATAATCAGAACTGTTTAGCAAGAATATTCAGGCATTAATAATGAATTGCTTTTGAGCTGGTTTCTTCTGCGTGCAACAAACCCATTGATGTCTCTGCTTTTTTTTTTTCTTTTTTCTCTTCTCTTTTTCATAGTGCTTTATTTAATGAATACTATGATTAGAAAGAGTAAGGGACACATCTTGGAGGAGTTTTGTTTTATAATGGGTCGGCCATTTTGCTATTTGTAGTACTAATTGCTGTGGTGTTACCCTCCTCTTCTCCCAAAGACAGTCTCCCCACGATCTGTATAAAGATGGGATGTGTTAGGCCAGGCCAAATGCCTCAGTGTGATTGGATTGCAGTTACATGGTTTCTCCTCACCAACTACATGGATGGTTTTGAGATTTCACAGAATAGTATGATCTTAAATAGCGTCATTGTTCATGATTCCATTGTTTGTATACTTGTATACTTTTCTTCCATAGACCCTTGGTTATTAACAGTTTTGTTGCTCCATATAATTAGTTCACAGTTGTTTTTCTGAGTAATTAATTATTAGATCATATTTCATAGAATCTTTTAAGAGATTTTAGAGATCATTTGGTGCTGGCTATTTTTTAGAGAAAGAAAATTATCTGTGAGATTCAATCTATTTCCCATTTTTCTACAGCAAGTTACAGACAGATTTGGGTTGATTCCACATCCACTCTGGGCTAGGAAAAAGCAGTGCAAGATATGGCTATTGTGCTCATCTACTTGAAATGCAGTTGAAAGACAAGATGTTCATATGTAAAAAACTAATCGGCAATTAACACTAGTTACAGATGAATGAAACAGGGACTTCCTGTCCTGAAAGTTGAAAGGCAGAATTTGCCTCCTTCACATCTCCTTGGAATATTACTGGATGAAACGCAGGCTTTATTTGGCAAACGACATCGGTCAGTGTTTGGAAGCTAAGGTAACTTTCAAGAGTAACTCTGCCATGAAGTAATGGGGGCAAGGGGAAATCTTTAAAAGTATAATGCTATCACTCCTGGCGTATTTAGCGCTCTTGACAGCTAGCTTTTTCAGCAGGTGACATATTTGCTATATACATACCCTACTGTACTGTCATCCATTATACAGCTATAGTATCTTGTCTCCATACTACATTAAGCTTCATTATAATTTGTTTCTTAATAACATGCACTTCACTGTAATATGTAAAATGCTTGGCTTTCATGAACAACTCCATGGAAAAGCTGTACAGTACCTCATTTGCATTTGGAAATTATATTACATTACGATATACTAAGCTGCAGAAAATCTAATCTAACAATTTGAAATAATAATTTCCAGTGCTTTACAAGGAGGATACAAGTCAGATTACAAGAACACATTGCACTATTTCTCTGTTGAGTAAAACAGAATTGGTTCATTATTTTTTTACCTCAAAAGTAGCCAAGAAAGATTTAATTCTTTAATAATGAAAATAGCATTATATTGAGAGGGAAAGACCATTTAGATTGTGCATAGGTAGATAAAAGTTATCTTTCTTAATCATAAATTAGTTATTTCTAAAAATCTAATCATATCATTAATATGCTAAGTTTAGGGGAAAGGTTTCATGAGACTCAAAAGACGTGATAATGATTCTATTGCAAAGACTATATATCTGATTTCCAGTATGTTTATATTTTTAATTATGAATGCATCATTCAAAATTTAAAAATTCATATTCAAAAAATAACAGAGAACATCTAAAATAAAATTAATTTTATAGTGACATAAAAATATATCTACTCTAAAACTTCTGTTCTATTTTTGATGTTTCGGATCTTATAAAGATCATATGATGTTTCAAACATGATGGATCTCAGGGGGAGTTTTTAATGTTGATACATATTTTTTTGAAGATTTCTGAAAAATATGAAATTCATTTAACAAGTATTCGAGTGTGTATGATACAATTTATTCTAGGGTATGTCAGAAAACACAATCTCCCCACTGCCAAGTATTTTATGATGTATATTGGGAGTAATATTTTTGTTTTTTAGTATAATTTTAATAGAAGAGTATATTTAGTGGCATAAAAGAATGAAAACCTCAGCACTTAAGAAAAGAAGTCATATTTAATAGAGAATCAGAAAATGTTTGATGGAGAAAGTTATATTTCAGAAGAGGATGAGCTTAAATTCAATTAAATCCAACAAGCATTTATTATTATCAACTACGGTATGACCTCTGCTCTGAAGGAGCTTACAATCTTGTTGCAATAAGAAGACATTGGAAGGGACAACCAATTCTGCTGAACCATTAGGGAAAGCCTCATAAAAGAAATCACATTTGACCAAGTTTTTAATTAAGTCAGAGGTAAGTGGGTAGAGGAAGAGCCATTCTGGGTTGAACGAAGGCATAAGAAAAGAAGAAAGTATTAAGGTGTGTGTTAAAAGGCAAGTATCTTCTGGAAAGATAGCTAATCATGGGAAGGTGGAACATTGTGACAGCTGATGAAACAAAATATAAACAAAGCTTGAAGCCTCTTGTTAAGTCTGACCAGAAGAGTGACCACAAATGTCCAAACTTCTTTTCTTTTTCTATTCATTTTTTTCTTTTATAAAATTTTTTAAAATGTTTATTTTTGAGAGAGAGAGAGAGAGAGAGAGTATGAGCAGGGGAGGGGCAGAGAGAGAGGGAAACACAGAACTCGAAGCAGGATCCAAGCTCTGAGCGGTCAGCACTGAGCTTGATGTGGGGCTTGAACCCACAAACTCTGAGATCATGCCCTGAGCTGAAGTTGGGTGCTTAACCAACTGAGCCACCTAGGTGCCCCGTATTCACTTTTTTTCTTTTCCTCTCTAATTTTCTTTCTTCTTCTAGAAATCAACCAGAAAGAAGTCAACCAGTTTTGCAAGAGCAGGAGAGAAAAGAGAAATAGAGAAATTTCACTAGAGATAAGCTGAATTACCTTAATTTCTGAAATAATATTATGTCTCTATGTTTGTGTTTAAGAATTTTAGTTTATTCCTTACTTGATACCATTTTAGAAGACTATAATATGAAGTAGAGATCATAAGTAAGAAATTTGGACAACAATCCTTGCAGCTAAGAAAATCAACATTTCCATTCCCAAATCATGCAAATTAATTGTAGAACAAATTCAATTCCTGGGGTTATTGCTCAGTCTTCTCTCTGCTATATTCCATGAACAAAAGTTTACTGACCAAGAAGTAAGTAGATTCATTTTATAAGACTTGACTTTCTGGCTTCTCCTGCACAATTCTAAACAAACCAGATGGCAAGTATCATGTACTATCGATTTTCTTTATAACACGAAGAAGAAACCATAGCAAATGAAATTAATTTTATCCAAGTTTATATTCTTAAAAAACTGTTTATTTTATTTTTGTGTTTGTTTGCTTGTTTCTTTTGCAAATAAGCTTTTCTTAGATTCTAAAATTAGTAAAATGTGCCATTTTCAAAAAAAAATTTAAAAAAATGATATTTACTGTTTATACACTTCATGCTTATGCCAGAGACAAATATTTAGAATTTAAAGCAATGCTTTTTATCACTCAGAAAAAATGTGAGGTACATCTTAATCAAGGAACTAGATAAAGCAGTGAGTCTAGAACAATCATATTGGGATATAATATGTTTTTGCTACTTATTATTTCGTATTACTCAGTTCTATCCCTTCCCTAGGTAGTCTGCAAGAGTATGATACTGGGGGGATGTGACCAAGGAACTAGTGTAAAAGAGTAAAATGAAAGATAAAAAAAATATATGCATTACCAACAATGTCTATTTATTTCTCATTACTAAATACTATAATGCCAAGTGAACTTTGACTTTACGACTAAATTCTAATGAAGGCTGAAATTGAATAAATAATTACATCAGCAAAGAAGTTAGATGATCTGACTACAGATGGGACAAACAAGCTGATGTCTATAATGCTCGAAATATTGAAATGTTTTAAAGAATATTTTATCTATATTGTTTGCAACTTGGATGCGATTGGCATGACGATTTAGTACATTGCTTTATCTAAAAATTGTACTCTAACTATATCCTAAAAATTTAATTGACTGTTTTTCCAAACTCTAAAATGGAGTTAAAAAAAAAAAAGAAAAGAAAAGAAAAGGAAAGCCCATTGTCTTAACCAAACAGCTCTTCTGATATACAACCTGGTTGACCAGCATGGTGTTCACATCATCTAACCCAAATCCTTCTAACAAAGTTGAAAGTTCGCATTCAGTTCCACATATTTTGCTTTATGATAAAAGGTATGCAACACAGTAGGTGACCCTCCTATAGAGAGAGATGTGGAAACTAGAATGAACATCAAAGATAAGGGCCATATTCTAAAACTGAGTTTGCCCTGAGAATGTGCCACATAGGCAAGCATGTAAGTTCATTCCTTTAGGGTCCACTCCTCATTTTTCCTAGAAAGCCTTCATTGTACAGAGCAAAACATATTGACAAGTTTCAAACAATATATCCTCTAAGTCCAGAGTGGCAAACTTTCATTGGAACAGGAGAAACTCCATCCTTAGTCTGTGGTTCCTTCTCATTGAAGTTAAGTCTCAATGTCTCTTGGCAGTCATACATTGGCTACCTCATTGTAATTCTTGAAGTTTCTTTCCCAGATTTTCCGTGCTGTCCTCAGGAGAATAACTAAATTCCACCATGAAATGGGGGTGGAGTCTCCTAATTTTGTTCATAGGTTGGTCATAGAACCTGGTCAAGGAAGAAAGAGTAAGGAAAAATGATGAATCCAAGACAATTCTGAGAAATTGAGAGGATAGTGGTGAGGATCCCACAAATGGAGAGGATACCACAAAATTAAGATATCAGGAAGACAGCATGTTTGAAGAAAATAGTGAATAATAGAGTGAGATTCTATTTTATTTTGAAACTTATGGCCAGATGATTTTCCAAACTTAAGAACAATTTGGCACCGTGATGAGAAGAAATCCACATTTCAGGAGTGTAAAAATCAGTAGATTGTGAGACGTGCAGCAGAAATACTAGCAGACAATCAAAACATTTGACAAGAAAGGAAAAACCAAAGGTAAGGTTATGTCTTGAAAAAGATAAGGGAAGACATTTTCTAGGGCAGAGACATTATGCCTAGGTTTGAAGGCTGTGGGGAGGGGCACCTGGGTGGCTCAATGGGTTAAGCATCTGACTTCAACTCAGGTCATGATCTCATGGTTTGTGAGTTTGAGCCCCGCATCTGGGCTTTCTGCTATCAGCATGGAGCCTCCTTCAGATCCTCTGCCTGTCCCCCTCTCTCTGTCCTTCCCCTTCTCTCTCTCTCTCTCTCAAAAATAAATAAAAAAAATAAAAATAAAGGCTATAAGGAAATAAAGGGTGATAAATTCAAATGAAAGAAGTACTACGTTATTGAATAAAGGAAGTAAAGACAAAGAAAAGAAGTTGAGGTGCTGAAATACAAGGGGGTCCTCACAGCAGATAAACTCCATCTTCTTATGAAATAGTAGCCAAGGCAATTTGTACAAGGTAAGTAGATCATTCTCTTGACCAAGGTAGAGACTGTTTCACAGAATTACAGTTGAGAAAAATAACGAAGTGCCCCTCTTTAAACCCCTCCCCACCAAAAGTGAAAAGAATCCTGAGAAGCAGTGGGAGCCTGGCTATGGTTTTGTAGAATTAGTTTACATTTATACCTCCCAAATACCCTAACTACTAGAGTGGGGTTACAATTTCTAATTGGTTCCTCCATTTATGGATGTTTATCCTTATAATAAAATTGTAGACATTGTCAGGATAAATGTTTCAGAAGCTATCCTGTACCCTCTGTGAAAACTTTCCTCATCATAAACTGAAACTTTCTTGCCTATAGCTCTGGTGCTAAATTATCACAAAAAAATAAAAATAAAAAAAACAAAATAAAACCAAAAAACTACTCCCTCAGGAGGACTGCTTGCCAAAAGCTACCATGCCCTTCTTTGCTTTCAAGACTCTAAACACTTTAAAAATAATAATTTCTAATATTATTGAATCTTTTTCGTCAATGAAGAGAAAAATGCACATTATTTTGAGGCAGAGAACTGTGTATATATTTAGAAATAACTCATAGCTCAAATAATGATATATATGATTGCAAATAAAGACCTACTGCATGACTTATTTTTTTGTTTTATGCATATTTATATGAAAACTATTTTGTTTCTATTGAACTCTCCACTATCAATTTACTAGCATTTCTGAAGATACAGTGTCATGAGGATACCATGGTGGCAAAGGTATCAGGAATAAGATTTGAAAAAAAAAACATTAAGAAAATATGCAAATATTTTTATTTTTTGCAATTTTTATTCTTGATATTGTGATCAAATAGATTGCATATTAATCTCCAGTGAGAAAATCTGTTGCTGGGGCACCTGGATGGCTCAGTTGGTTAAGCCACCGAGTCTTGGATTCGGCTCAGGTAATGTGATCTCACACTTCATGACCTTGAGCCCTGTGTTGGGCTCTGTGCTGACAGTGCGTAAGTCTGCTTGGGATTCTCTCTCCATCTCTCTCTGCCCCTCCCTGTTCATGCTCTCTGTCTCTCTCTCAAAACAAATAAACTTAAAAAAAAATTCTCCCTGTGGTGTGGTTGGAATGCTTTAGATTACAAGTGGGTATTGCTTGCCTTCATTGCATTTTTTCCAGAACATAAGAAAATAATGGGAACATTACTTTTTATGGTTGATAGCCTGGCTTTATCAGTTTTTTTTTTCAACATTGTAGAATAAGTCCGTATGTTTATGACCATTTCCTTTACTGTGAGTACCTATATTAATTAAAAACAAAATATCCCTCATTAAGTTATACTCTTCACACCATGTCTAGAAAAGGTTAATTTACTTAAACAATATGATAATGTTATTCTTCATAGATTGCTTTCTTTATTGACCATGATGTAGATCCATTAGTTATTGATATACATGATCAAATGTGGGAACATTCTAATATGTTATAGAACTGCTTTTCTTTGAGAATTAATGTAACTCAGAAAATAACCCTCAGAGAATATAAGAGTATGTATAATGTCAATTATCCTTCAATAGTAAAAATTAAAAAAAAAAGAGTTTGTATATAAAAATTCTTTGTGTAATATTAGCTTTGAAATCATTGTAACTGGCTTAGAAATGTTGGCAAAACTACAAAGCTACATACTGGTTGAGTCAATAAAATAGTTCATACCCAGTATTCAGTCCATTTTCTACATTAAAGTTAGTCTAAATATTAATGAAAATTGCAACAGAGAGAATTGCATTAGTTTCTGACAAGATTATAGACTGCAAAAGGAAATTTACAATCACTTGTCATAGCCAGGGCCAATTCAGAATCTAGATACTCTCTGTCTTGTCAAGGGTTTTACCTTAGGCCATATATACCCTTCCCACCTGCCACATTTGCAGTAGGAATTTTCAGAACAGATTTATTAATCCTTCAAAAGCTTCCACACTGGTATAGTCTACACTGATTATCTCAGAATGCTTTGAAGAAATTAACCATTAGTGGAGTGAATTTTTCCTCCTTTCTTTCTTTCCCCTCCCTAACAGGGAGGGGGAGTAAATGGGGAACCCAATCTTTTATGCTTCCCTCTTCCAAAAGAAAATCAAACTACTGTATCCAGAAACTTTAAACGGGTTCTAGAAAATATAATATTAAGACGGTGATTTATTTTGTGTTCCAAAAATGCAAATTTAATCTGAATTTTCTCTTTAGAGTACCAGGAATGTAATGCATATTTAAATATCTGATTAATTTGAAACCACATGTTATAGAAATTCCAATCATTCATTTGATTGACATTCTGTCACATTTTCATCTCTTTCTCTATATTTTTCTTCACTTTTCTTATCAATGGTCTTTTTGAATATATCTACCCTCAAATTAAAAATTCTTAAATTCCACATAGCCATTGCAATTTTAGTTTTTCTTATATTTTTGAGATGCAAAATGAAATTTTCATTAGTTCTTCCAATTGCAGATTGATATTGCTTAAAATGACCTAACATACACTTACTGTGTGTTAAGGATTACTCTCAATTCTTTGTATAAATAATCGCTATAATTCTAAGAACAAGCCTATGTAGTATTATTAGCATCATAATTTCATGTTTAGAGATGGGAAACTGTGGGATAGGGAGTATATGTGGTTTACTCAAAATCAAAGAGCTAGTTGATGGTAAAGATACAAATTTTAGGTTGTGTAGGTTCTGGATTCCATACCCTTAGCCATGGGCACTACTGGATTATCATAAAGTATGAATTCCGCCAGATACAAAACTTTATTCCCAAATCAGGCCAATTATTCCGTCTTTTTGTGAAATTCATTCTTATGCATAGTGGTTATAGAATACAAGATTTTGAGAAGTCATTTAGAGAAAGACCATCAACTTTGAAGTCAGGTAAACTGAACTGGAAGTCTCACTTTTCTAGTTAGCTTGTTGTGTGGCTGATTTTGGTTATTTTACTTAATTTCTCCGATCTCATTTCTTCAGGATTATGAGAATTAAAAGAGTTACAAACATAAAGGGACTAGCACAAAGCCTGGTTTACTGTAGGTTTCCTTCCTTTTTTTCTTACAAGAAAAAAATAGTCTATTTTCTTTTGTCTATTTTCCATAAAGGTGAGGCCCGAAGGAACAAACAGTTCATACCCTTCAGTCTAGGCTGCAAAGAAATTGGGCATTTTATGTATTGATTTGCAATATTTAAGCGCTTAAGCAGGCTATTTTTCTGTCTATTAATTAATTAGCTTGTGCCATAATATATTGAAACTCTCAAACCCCACTGCTCCATGGTGTTTTACTCTGCCTTCAACGAAGGGGCATCTTGATTTACAGATGTCACTAGAACCACACATGAAAGAGGGAGAAACACTCTCCACCATTTCACAAACAACTACTGCTTGCCAAATCATATTTTGTGTAAGTTTGTTCTTCTCTTGCGGCAAATATAAGTAGCAGGATCAAGTTTCATGTGCTTTGTGAAATGCTTAAACAAACTCATTTAACATTGGAGATTATGTCTCTTGATAGAACAGTCTGGTGACTATTTCCTTGAAGACTGGATTACATTTTTTTTTTTTTTTTCTTAACTCATTTGCCTTTTCAGATATACCTTTACAAAACCTATGGAACTTTTGAGAATGAAGAAAAGTCCTATTGTGCACTGGGAATGCATTTCGAGCATTAACATATGTGATCAGTTTGAAGTATAATATCTGTTGTTTATCAGGACTTTGTTTTTAGTGTCAATTTGAGGCACTATATATAGTGCCTATATATAAGTACTATATATATGAGGCCATATATAGTTTAATACACTGAATGTTATTAACAGTATGTCTCAGTATAAGAAAGGCACTTGCTATCTTGTTAATAGGACAGAAGATTCAGGTAAAGCTGAACTTACAGTAAAAATGGATAAATGGAAAGAATAAGTCAGTTATAAGGTTGGTTTTTATTTAATACTTTCTAAGGTATTTGTCAAAAATGAGATGTATCTAGAATGGAAATGTTACTTTGCTAAACGTTTGTATATTGCTGGGAAGTTATTCAAGTATCTGTATGCACTTTGGAAGTATTTGAATTGCATGTGAAATTCAGGTTAGTTATGTGTTAATAACATAAATGATTATCAGCAAGGGCTGTTAGGGAAACCCAGTAAGAGGGCAGATGTTACAATTGCCTCATGCAATATTCTTGCTGTTTCTTTTTCTAGCACATGCAAGTTTCAAAACAAGTCCAAAATCATTGAAATGATTCAAAGAACATATACTATTACCAGGGGAAAACTGAACATATGCAAATTAAAATAGACCTGGAGAATCTTTCCTTTTCTGAAAAATTTACATACTAATACTTAGGGCTGATGCTAGGATAGATTTTAAGAGGTTGATGGCATTATCAGCTATTTACAATAACCATGTTTGGGTTTGATTTGTATAAAACAAATTCCCCAAATAGCTCTTCTGAAATTTAAAGTTCACTACCATTTATGATATATGAAAACGAGTTGTTTTTAGCCAGTATCTTTCCCCCCCATATTTTATTTTACATTTCATTCACTCAGTCTCACTGTCTGGGCGATGATCATCTATGTAATATATGTTAGGAATTTTCACTTGAAGGACCATGTATCTTTAAATGTCTTCTTTTTATTCGTCCTAGTTCTAACACATGTAATTTCCCCTTTAATTTGACATCATTTAACGGCACATTACACGTCAATGATGTGATCTGTGAATATTTACAATGTTCATGTCATTTTTATTTTCTAATCCAATTTAAGTAGCTCTGCTTTTTATGACATCATGAATTCTTCAGTCTTTTTGGTCTTTTTGGGACTAATTATTCCATTAGTTCCTTTGAACTAGCTCTGTGTTGTCAGTCATTTCTTCCCTTTCGATCATAAGACCTTTGCTGCCCTCCTTTGCATGTACAATCAGTCTTAGGTTTTTGCAACCAAGCTAAGAAGCGAGTGCAGTCCTCATTCCTGCAAACTGCTAGTCACAATCGTTGCTGTTCCCAAGGCAGTCTGAAGGTAAATCTTCCAGTTGTGAAACCATGGCATTTGAGGTTCCTACTCACTGAAAACAAATTTGGATACATTTAATGATCATACATATAATAATAAAATAATGCTTTATATAAAGTACTTACACTTGCAAAGACAGAGATTTAAGGAAAACAATAACAAGGAGTAAGAAAAATAACCAGATGAAAAACAGACTAAATTCACTTGTCACAACATTACATGACACATAGTCTATGTTTATTGTTTAATACTGGTTTGGTCGTGATTACAAAATGTCTTAGACTCAACTTCTGAAAGAATCTAGGCTTTCCTGGTATTTTCCGCATCCATTTGGCTCTTAACTTATATGAAAGTTTATAGATGTGATTAATTTTAAGCAGCATAAAGGCAAAAGGAAATTTGGAGTGATTAAAGCATGACTTTGTCTTTAACCCTCTTGTTTACTAGGAACTTTTAACATTTCCTCTGTGATGCTAAGGAGCTGTGCTGTCTGTTGCTGCCCTCTGTAGTGATGAAGAAGAGAGCACAGGATCAGCTTTGTTAAATGCAATAGAACTTGACTCTAAAAATTTTCTCCAGAATGCAAATGAAGCCTGTGTGAGATTCACATAGTCTTTGAAAATAAAAAGCCAATAGGATATTTTTGCAGCTGACATGTTCTTCCCCAGGTAGTAGACACTGAGGAACACAACCAGACTGCCTGTTTAGGTGTCATTTTTATAAACTGCAGTACAACTAATTCAGTCTGATAAAAAATACCACCAAGAATATTTAGATATAAAGTAAAATTAAAATAGTCTATTTAAAAAGTGATTTATGATTTAGGGTTTCAGATTGGATAGCAATGACTAAGAATGGTTCAAAATTTCTCCTTTTATAAGCCAAACAATCTTAAATGATTAGTTCTCCATAAGGCTAAGTTTTTTGTTGTTGTTGCTTGTTTGTTTGTTTGTTGTTGTTGTTTTTAACCAAATGGGGATAATTATTGTAAAGCTAAGCTTTGACAAAGATTGTGGTTTGTAAACTATCAAGTCCTACCCAAATAGCAAACGTTTTTATTTCTTTATCTTGATTTAGTCTGACTTAACTATGAAATAGTTAAAATCCCTTCCTCCCTTCTCTTTCTACTCTTTAAATATATATATAAATATATATTTAATATATATTTATATATATATAATAAATATATATTATATATTTATTATATATATATAAATATAAATATAATAAATATATATATATATATATATATTATTTATTTTTGAGAGCAAGAGAGACAGAGCATGAGCAGGGAAGGGGCAGAGAGAGGGAGACACAGAATCCAAAACAGGTTCCAGGCTCTGAGCTGTCAGCACAGAGCCCAATACGGAGCTTCAACTCATGAGCCATGAGATCATGACCTTAGCCAAAGTCAGATGCTTAACTGAACCACACAGGCACCCCCCTTCTCATTCTACTCTTAAACATTGATCCCACTGCCCCATCTTCAGAAAATAAGGTTCAAGAGGATTCGTCCAAGTGACAGGCAGTTGTTGAACTTAAGGGGAACTTACTAGGACCTGGATAGTGTCTAAGGAGAGAGACAACTGAAATGTGTCCTCTCCAAAGGAAGTCTGACAGAAGCAAGACAAGGCTTAGGGACCTAGCCAAGTGGACTGGGGCTCAGAGCAAGGAATTCTTGGCAGAAAAATTGAAACCTAAGCCCTACTGTGGCCATAAGGCTATCTTCACTGGAGTTAGGGTCAGACCAGAATATGGTGCCCCTTTGGAAACACAGCTAATTTCAGACATCATCTGAAATAGTACTCTTTTTAAAACCCTGTGTTTTATATGATAAAGTTAACAAATGTGAGTTTGGGTACCAGCTCTACTATTTACAGGTTGGGCGGCCATACCATGGCCATGTTCTTCAATTTCTCTGAGCCTCAGTTTCTTCATTGGTAAAATTGAGTGTAATCGTGAAATAATATTGGTGAAGCTCCTGATATAATGTCTATTTTCGAAATAACAGGTATTTAATAAAAGTTAATTGATTATAAATCTGGTCAGGATGAAAGCAGAAATTAGATAAGTTAACGTGTAGGTAATATCAGTGACTATATTTTAAAAGGGCCTTGAGAGGCACCTGGGTGGCTCAGTCCCTTAGGTCCTGACTTTGGCTCAAGTCACGATCTCACAGTTGGTGAGTTTGAGCCCTACGTTGGGTTCTGTGATGACAGCTCAAAACCTGGAGCCTGCTTCAGATTCTGTATCTCTCTCTCGCTGTTGCTCCTCCACTCATGTCTCTGTCTGTCTCTCATTATAAATAAATACAAACATTAAAAAAATTAAAAAAAAAAGAGGTTAAACTCTTTTCTAAATTTCAGAAATTATATGACATAGGTGATTACCTATTCTGTATATTTGCATAGTAGAGAACCCTGACTCACTGTAGGAAGTTGACAGGGGGTCAGGGTTCAGCTCTTATACCGTACTTTCTATGAATCCATTGTCACGTTCATGCTTATATTGACTTATACTTTGACTTTTCAAAGACACCATTCCTGAAGTGTAAGTTCTGCCTAAGTCTCAGTGAGACTCCAGGACATGTGTCTACAGTTTGTGGAGATAGTTCAAATGATTAAGTCTTCAATATTAAGAACCAATTTGCCTAAAGGATACGTGGTGTAATTAATTTTGACTGTTTTTTTTTTTTTTTTTTTCATCTAGTGACATTGCCATTGGGAATTTTTATACAGATCATATTTAACCCTTTCAATGTGTTGGGGGAACATTTGCAAAAAAAAATAAATGGTTATATAATGGACCATGCATGCTTTCTCTCTCTTTTAGCTTAAAAATAGAAGTGATCAGTTCTATTTAACTTTAACCTAGTCACCACATAAGGGGCTGGATGAAGAAAAGTTGGGGCTTGGGAGATGATTATAAAGCCTCTGTCTACTGGTCTTTGTACATTCTCTCCATTTTCTTTTGAAAACAAGAGAAAACGTTAATAATTTAAATATATGTGATATATAATAAGTATATATCTTATATACTTATATAATATACTTATATACTTATATAATAAGTATATATATATAATAAGTATGTAAATATATATATATATATATATATATATATATATATATATATATGAAATGATCATTTTTCTTAACATTGTTTTAAGTGAACTTTGGAACTGGTAAAAGTTATGATGTGAGCCCTGGAGCCAGAATAATTGGATTTGAAACCCGTATTCGCTACCTTAGCCATGTGAACCTTGGCAAATTCCTACACCTGTTTGTGATTCAGTTTTCTCCACTTTAAATGGGACTAAGTATAGTACTCACAATATTTTTTCATGAGGAGTATACAAATTAATAGTTGCGAAGTATCCATCTATATTTCCAGGTCTATAATACGATGTAAATCCATGGTTTAGAGACTGTTACGGTTTTAACAAAACAATATAGGCTTTGAAAATAGTTGCCCAGGTATAGAGAATTGTTGAATCACTGTATTATACACCTGAAACAAATATACAAGTACAAAATATACTTGAAAATATACTGAAACAAATATACTGTATAAGACTTCTATTAGAATTGAAAAAAAATAATAATAAATAGTTGCCCAGTGAGATAAGTTCTCCTTAAATATCTATAATAAAGCTATATGTTATGCAAAGCCCATAGCATGGTAGTGTTAATTAGAAATCTCTGAAGTTTCTCAAGAAAACGTTGAGTCACAGAATGCGGGCAACATTCTCCATTACTTTGAGTTCAGGTTGCTCCTGGACAGACATATTGTTCTTCAGACAAGTATTCAGCGGCTTGATGAAGAGCATTTCCCTTTTCTAGGTGTATGTCGTACAATACGCATTTCAAAGTCTTGTGCATGTTATATTATTGGTGACTGGATGCTTGTAAAAAGTGAAGACGGTTGTTGGTAGTCAGGCTCTTTGGTGATGCCTCCTATTTTTAGTGCCCTCTTTTGTAGCGTGCAATTTAATCAATGTTTTAACTGTGAGTCAAAAGTACATATTTTATGAATTCTCCTTAAAGGTTTACGATTTTTTCTTTTACTACTAATATACAAAATGACCATTTTATGTCTCTAATGATTGTGTCTCAATAGCCCAATACAATTACTAATAGAGAACTACATGGTCTGAAATGAGCTCTAATATAATTATTTCTGTCCCTGGGTTGTGGGTAATTCAATATTCAGTGCTGATGTACTCAGTTAAACATAGTGGATTTACATACCGACAGTCATAGGTATGTATCGAAAGAGGCCAACTAGTATCATGAATAATAATCATTTCATTTTGCTATTTATCTAGTGAAAATCTGGATTCTGAAAGCCTTACATGATTTTTCTCAGGTGCTCAATATTAATGAAGGAGAAGAAATTTCTATGAATTACTTACGCTTATAGGTAATTGAAACAGAGTCTGCCAAAAGTAGAAATGGAACTTCAAAGTTTGTGTTTGAAAATTTATTTTTTCCAAATGAATTTATGGAAATTATACTTTTCAAAAAAATTTTACAGATAGCTAACATTTGTTCTTTACTGTACTGAAATTTGTACTACACTATATATTCTTGGTAAGGTAAGTACGAAAATATATATTACATAAATGACTGAAAAAGGATAATGATGATATGATTTGATCTTGTTTAAATAGTTATTCTGTAGGTACAGTTTAAGTAGCCTTCTACTCATTTTTATACTACTCTACAGTCTCAAGAATTTAGCATATTAAATTGGCTCTGCTGCTAAAGGAAAATTTTGGATTGACTGCTATGTTTATACATATGTTTAACACCAAGGTTGCCAAACCACCAGGGCTACAGAAAACAGAATGAATTATGAAGAGTATTAATTGAGCTTTTGCTACCAAAAAGCATCTATCCAGTAAGTATAGTGCAAAGTCTTATAGATCCAACTGGCTTAGAATATTTTTTCTACTTTCTGCTATAGTGCCTGAAATGTCTATAATTAGAGATATTCCTTTGGGTTCAGGCAATATCACAATTGTTATCTGGAAGTTTAAACTGTTACTGCACATTGGCCCAGGGACACACATGATCTTGCCCAATATGTAGCTTAAACAGTATTTGAAAAAGGGGGGGAAAGTAAATTAGAATGGGAAAATCTCAGTTCATGGATTATTCTGGAGAAAGTAATTTAAAAAAAAATTAATGTTTATTTGAGAAACAGAGAGAAAGCATGAGTGGGGAGGGCCAAAGAGAGAGGGAGACACAGAATCTGAAGCAGGCTCCAGGCTCTGAGCTGTCAGCACAGAGCCCATTGCGGGACTTGAACCCACGAACCAGGAGATCATGACCTGAGCTGGAGTCTGACATTTAACCGACTGAGCCACCCAGGTGCCCCTGGAAAGAGTAATTTTGGGTGGCATAAACAATGTAAGGTTTAGCTCTGATATAAAAAGTTATTACGTGGAGCGTCTGGGTGGCTCAGTCAGTTGAGCGTCCGACTTCAGCTCAGGTCACAATCTCGCGGTCCGTGAGTTCGAGCCCCGCATCAGGCTCTGGGCTGATGGCTCGGAGCCTGGAGCCTGCTTCCGATTCTGTGTCTCCCTCTCTCTGTGTCCCTCCCCCATTCATGCTCTGTCTCTCTCTGTGTCAAAAATAAATAAACGTTAAAAAAAAAAAATTAAAAAAAAAGTTATTATGATTCTAATTTGCTTGCTTTTCAGCCCAAGTCCTCATCCTTTATGGAAAAATAAACAATAAAGATATTTCTTAATGTAAAATTAAAAATATATGACTTCTTTGGATTTGGTGAGATTTCCTCATTCTTATACAACCTTTATCATTTCAAACTTATTCATATGTTTTTCTCATATTATAATTTTTGGCCTAATCTTTAAAAGCTTTGTATTTAACAAAAAGGTTACTTTCGAGTCCCAAATTAATGATTTGTGACCAGAGACAGAATGAACCATAAATATATTATTTTAGGTTTAAAATTTTTCCCCAATAGACATTATTGATGTGCTCTAGTTTGGTTTTCCTTGTGACCAATGACTCATATTTAGGAAATGGTTTGACCAGTAGAAATAGAATTCATTATGAAACTAGGCTGCTCATTTTTTTAAGTTTTAAATTCATTTTCAAAAAAAGACGCTTATCTTATATACTCAATAGTACAACATTCTTAGTTTTGTGGTATTCATTGTTTTAATTAAGTTATTTACCAAATACTTATTAACATTTCTTTTGGCCACTGGCTATGTACAAATTCATTATTAGTGTTGGTGTAAGGAATAGGATGACTTAGAGATGAAAAGAATATGGCTTCTAGTCTTTAACATATTTTCAGTTTAAAGGAAGAGACAGTTTGTACACAATCAGCAGTGGAAAATAATTGAAGTAAGAGGATGAGACTCTTCAGTAAGGAAGTTAGAGCCACATTTCAATTGGAAGCCAAGAATACTAATTGGAATGTTGGCTTTCAAACTTTTTTTCCAGAAAGTGGTAGGGAAATGTAGTAGAGGTGGCTATTTTTAAAATAAACAAAACAAATGCAAAAACAGTTATCTTTCTTATAAAAAATTCTTTCCTAAAAATAAGACAAAATTTAAAAAGAAGCCTGTAATCCTACACTGTAAACAACTGCAAATTCATCAATACTTTTCCCACCATGTAGACATATATATTTTTTTCTTTTAAACTAGGGTCACACCAGAAACTATTTTGTAACCTATGTTTTAACTTAATGTATCATAAGCTATTTTCAATGGTTATAAGTTATCTTGTATAGCATTTGCATATTCATCATTTGTTTACTCATCTAATTAAAAAAATAGTGAGAATTTACTATATTCTAGGCACAGTCATTGTCCAAGGATGCAATTACACATTTCAAAGTTTGTGTTGCTGATGAAACCAAATCATAATAGAATTCAGTGCAAAAGAATGGGTTAGGTAGAGAAAGACAAGAAAAAAATAATTATTTCCTCTTTATTTAGTCATTGTTGAGGATGTTAACTAAGTATTCGGGTAACAGATGTATTCGGTGAACCTCAAGGCAAAGTTACTGAGAATTACTTAAGTTTGTTCTGCTTACAAAACAGAAGATATGTCTATTTATCATAAACATAGACAGGGATATACAATAAACACTTGAAGGCATAAAAGGGAACTGTACGTTTATAAGTTAAACTCCTCGCTCCATCACCCAGAACCTATATGACCTTCGGTAGGTCAATTACTAAGAATTGGTTGAAGACTTTCCCTTCATTATTGGCCTGGTCCTAGCATTCTGTTCAAAGGACTCCAGAGTAGGTAAAGAAAATGATATTTTCTGTGTCTACATGATTGTGATCATCTAAAACAGGAAAGCATAAATGGAATGCAGGTAGAACTCACAGAGGGCTACACTGTTTTTTACTAAAGTTTTATGCTTTCAACCTATAATAGTTAGTTTTTATAAACATGTTTTTGTCATACATCCATTTATCTATCTCTCCCTCCATCCATCCATCCATTGTAGACGCCCAGGAGAGGCTGCCTCAGGATGGCCCACTTTGACCCTAAGATTATCTTGAATTAAAAGTAATCTAAATCCGGCAGATGCAAGAAAAGTCTCCATCTCCCCAGAATTACCTAAAATTGCCTTAGAAAGGAGAACCTATGCCAGGAAGAAAGCTATTAACAGTGACTCTTTTTACCTAAGAACCTTATCTACATATTAGAACAACTTTTGTTTTTCCGAATATCTCCTTTCACCTTCTTGCTGATGGTCTTTCTCACCTTTGTATCCTCAGACCCTACACTTTTCCTTAGCTCAGATAAACTTCCCATTGCCTCATTCTCTTTGGGATTTCATGTCTGTGTAGATTCCCCAAACATATGCCTATTAAATTTTATTTTCTCCTGTTAATCTGTCTCATGTCAATTTGATTTTAAATCCAGCTAGAAGGACCATAGGGCAGAGGAAGATTTTCCTCTTCAACACATCCATCCATCTCTCTCTCTGTCTCTCTCTCTCTCCATCTATTATCTAATTAACATTACAATGTTATTCTTAGATAAAGGGATGTAGATTTTGAATGCATTGCAGAAAGAGACAGAGAGAAAGGAAATATTCTTTTTATAAATATAAGAGCAAATATGTATTAAAATATGTGCTTATATACATTTATGTGTGTATCCAGTCCCAATTTTTTTTCAAAATGTTTTCCTGTGCAGTTCTTGTTGACTTACTTGCGTTTTGTTTTTTTTTTTCTACCTAACCAAACATTAACGCACCAGAAAGCTTCTTAAGTGGAAGAGGGTATGCTCTCCAGTTGGGTGGGACTGGTCCATATGTATAAAGAAACTAAAGGGAAATAGAGAGCTCTCCACTTAAAATTAGTGTTCAAAACAGAGAATAATTAGGTTTCAAAGAAAACTCACTTAAAGTTGTTATGTGACTACACTATTAGAATTAAGAGGTAACTGAGATTTCCCAAGTGATAACAGATAATTTGCCATTTAGCTTGTAATGAGGTTTGAAAAAAGATGCTCAACAAGATACCAGCCGTAACTAGAAAGGCATTTCTTAGAAGGTCCACCCAGTGTGCATTTACTCGTTTATCCTTATAAAAGAGACAAATTGTCTAATGCATTGTACTCTCAGTAGTCATCATTAGTGCCCCCAAAAAGATTTCTGTTGACCCTAACCATCTCTACTGACTATTTCCTCCTCACTGGCTTTTCTTAGTTTTCTGCTGAGTATTCTGTCATAAGCCATCAGAGCCAGATGTGATGGGATTGTACAGAGAAATAGAAATCATAACATTCAACGTTGTAGTAATTACATTTTTACTTGAAATATCCAGAGAAATATGATGCAATCTTTAAATGCATATGCAAATCATGTGCAAATTATATGCTAATACATGTGTGGCCCGCCTAACTATTACATATAACTGAATGCAGCCCTTGGGAAAATCTTATTGGAGATCATTGGTCTAATGAAAATTGCTGCTGCACGCTAATTATAGTGACATGTGTGCTACTGTATTGCCCCTTAGTGGTGAGGGGGATGACAGAGGTTAGTTGAAGTTAGGTGACTGACAGAATTATGTCTGTGATCATAGAAGTAAATAGAAAATATCTTTATTCTCCAAAATCCCATATTTATGGCTTTGCATCTAAATTAAAAGGTAATATTGGATAACTACTGACAATGTTCAGAAGGACAATAGTCTAGAAGACAAAAGACACAAATTACCACCTTGACTCAGTATAATCTTTCTCTGCTACAGTGTTTTCATGAATTTTTAATTTTTTTACCAGCTTACTAATTCACTGGAAATATACAGATTATAAAAATATACTCCACATTTAGAGAAGTAATTCTACATTTGCATCCCCCAAATAAGCCAAGTGCTAAAAGGATTTAATAATTTCTTTGAAATAGGCAAATCCAAGCTCTGCAGTGTTCATGCTGTATGACCTTGCATAAGTCTCTTAACATATCTGAATCCTTAGTTGCTTACCTATGAAAATACAATAATAGTACATACTTCTTTGGCTAAAGAATCACATGAAATACTATTTTGCAGAGTCTAGAATATTGTGGTAGGAAAAGATAGGATAAAATAGGCATAGAGGAAAAGATTAGGAGCTGAGGTCCCTGCGTGAGGGAAAAACACAGATTTCGAAACAACGCTGGGAGTGTCTGACCACAGCAAAGCCCCTCAGGGTAAGGGTCTTTAGAATGTAACAGACACCACCTACTCCCCCTCAGGTTTCCCTCAGGAATTTGACAAAAGACCTGACTAAAAACAAGTAGACCATAAAGCCTATTACCCACAAGGAAGGGTTTGGCCATAGACCACCCATCATACAATGGAAATGAGCCAATCAGGAATGGACAACCCAGCGCCTAGAAGTATCAAGCCAATGAGAGTAGGACCTGAGAAGGAATATGGGGGAAGGGAAGCAGGGGCTGACCAGAACAAGAACCAGATAAGAACCCTTGCCTATAGTCCTCGGGCATTCTATCAAATGTCCCCTCACTGTAAAGAGAGCTTTCATACTATTCTACCTTTTTGGTCTTATACTCTAATAAACTTTTGCCTGCTACTCATTTTATTTTGGGTCCACCTCTTCATTCTTTAAAGAGGTGAGACAACGAATCCCGGGTATTGAGGTAAAAAAAAAATCCTACAACAATAGGAAAGGTAAGTGCTCATGAGTCCATTACTTTATTTAAAATGAGTGATTATTAAAATTATTTTTTATACCTATGTATCTTTTCTAGTCCAGACTAATTTTTAATTTATGATATTTACATTTCCTAATTAGAGAGATACTCAATATTGGAGAGATGGCCCATTTTTATTTAAGCTATAAACTAAGAGAAAAACAAAAAAAAATACTTCCAATTATGATGTAGAATATTAAACAGGAGTATAATGTGTATGTAGGAGTTCTAATACCACCGTTTGAGACTTATGACTAAGAGATGAAGAGGTTGAATTGTGGGGGGAGAATGAGAGAATTACCTTAATTATTCATTAACCTAATTAGCTTAATTAATTTAAGCAGTTTCCCTGCTTGAAAGAAGTACTTTCCTGAACTTGTTCAGAAATTACATCTACCTTCATTAAAGCCAAAATAGGTATAAAATGTTTAGTGGTTAGCTTATGATAAAGTTCAGGAATCAAAGGATTTGCTGATCGTGTTCCTCAGGAAATAGCTCCTGGAAAAGATCCCTTGATTTCTGAGATGTATCGATTCTTGCCAGTCTTCTTCATATGTCTTGTTTAAACGATAGTATTTTGCCATTTCTAGAACTATTCCAAGTTGCGGAATTAAGCATGTCTGAGAGCTTCACGAAGCTTTGGCTAAAACCAAGGATATTAAGATTGTGGAGGAAAAGTCACTGGATTTCTAGCTGTAGAATATGCAATTATTTCTAAGTTTCAAAGAGGAGGCAATTTAGGTCTTATTGCATTAAATAACTATGCATTTAAATAACTGTATATGCCTGCCTTAACACTAGGCATAAGCTAGGTGGTTGAATATCTCTCTGCGCGTTCTCCTGTAGACCCACAGTGGATAAGGAAATAGAAGGGATATCCAGCTCTTTATAAATATGAACAAAGAAAGATTTGGGAAATAAGCATATGTTAGATCTTGATCCATAGAGTTATTTTATATATAGTGTGTGCTTATTATCAGTAGTTAATGCTGTCAGGTTCATCTTCAGCAATGGATGGTTTTCTCAACGTACAAGCAGCCTTAAGAACAGTCCTTCTGAAGTGCTTTTCTGTTATGAGGATAATGACAGCAGATACAGTTTTTTTGGTGTTACCCTTTTACTGAGGGTGTTCTATTTGACATCTTAAAAATTAAATATAGGGCTGTATCACGATGGACACCAAGTTGCCTTAAATCTAATGTCACATTTTCCCTCATGCAGATAACTTAATTACTAAAAATAAAGTCACTGTCCAGTTCTTAATGACTTAATTATTTGGAAGCAAATTGATTTATCCCTTTTTATCTCAATAAACTCTTCACTTTCTGTGTTAAGCAGAAGGAGGACGTATGTTATGCAATAAAATTGAAGGTTTCAATATGTTTGATCACAGTTTTCTCCTACTATAAAATGTGTGAAGCCAACAGATTCAGCACTTTTAGCTTCGGGAAATGCTTGACTCTCTGGAAGGCACGTAATTGAGTGTACCTGTGGTACAGGGCTATGTCTAATCAGTCGACTGTGTAGCTGGGTAGAGTCGAGTGCCATTCATCTGCCTCCCCTGAGATTTGTGGAAACAAGAAGGAGGAGCAGGCTCAAGACAAAGATATATAACCATGTTGACCACTGAAGTTCATGGTTAACAACTTAATTATCTAAGTTCAGCTATCACTCAGAAACAAACTTGTGCAATTTATGCACATTTTATAATTTACAATAGAAATAGCATAATGCTAAGGACAGTGCTGCTAAAATTAGAATCCACATTAAGTGTGTTTAATTTAATTTTTCTAATTATATTTCTAATAGCTTAAATATCTGCACTGATAAAACGGTTAACCACCTGCATTTGAATGCCACCTGATGCGTTTATTTTGGAACAGTAACAGATTGGTATAATTTGAGCTCAAGTTCCTCTGAAAATTTTTCTATTAATGGTCCTAAATTAATCTTTGTGCCTGATCTGCAGATGATGTTATAAGGCAACAATCATTGTGAGAATTGCCATTACATGATAATATCCTGAGTTTTTTTTTTTTTTTTTTTCAGTTCAAACTTGGATCAGTGGATAGTTAAATTAAAAATAGAAATTTGCACTGGCATTTCCATTTTCCTATAGAACTTCAATGTTGGAATAGTGCCTGGTTTTAAAAAAAAAATCAATTCAGTGAAATGTTTGCATAGCACTATGTGAGGAAGGTTAGGTGATATGCACTACACCTACTGTACCAAGTGAGCAAACATATGTAGAATGCCTCTATTTGCATATAGTTTCTATATGTCCCATATATTTGGGGCTGATGATATAAAGTGTAATGTAACTTAAACTAATTCTTTGCCCAAGCAGTACAAAAATCTAACCTTTTGAAAATCTGATGAATGATACAGATCCTTTCCTCCTTTCTCAAAAAAGAATTAAAAAAAAATGCACAAAGAAGGCATCAGCATTTTATCAAGACAGTCAAATGAAAGTACTCTATTTCCTCTTGTTTAGAAATGAACCTAGGCCCAGCAAAGCGCAGAGAAGCGAAAAGATCACATAGGCCATCTTGCCCATCCTTAGACACACGATTATATTTGAAAACGTTAAGTCTTAAGATACTGAAAATAAAGATTTCTGAAGCTCTGAGTCTAATGAGGCCAGTCTCTCACTGAACCGGTGTATAATCTGTGCTGAAAATGCTGTTATTCAAGGAAGCCTGCGATGACGCAACCGTGGGGAATAATACGGTCATCCCACAGAAGTTTCGGTGCTAACTAGAGGTATGATTTCAATTAACAGTGGTGATAATAATAATGATGACTATTACTATAAAATCTATTATAATCTTTTTAGTTGAATACGATACAGAATAGAGTTGAACTAGGAATCCTTAGTGTAGGTGTTGGTGCTAGCTGGCCTTAATATAAATATGTGACCTTGATTAATTCATTCAACCAATACATTATAGGTTTTGCATCTGTAAAGTGTGTGGAAATTAAACAGGATGATCCTGAAGCTTTAAATTTCTGTATTGGACACAGTGTTCTGCAGACAACAAAATATGAGCTTTGGAGACCATAAGGAGACCGGGGTTAATATTTAGACTATAATCACTTATTATCGAATGTGACTGCTCGAGAACAACCTGTCCCATCCTCACTTTTTTTTTTCCCCCACTGAATACATTTGACATAATTAAACTGATCTAACAGAGCTGAAATCAAAATTAAAGGGTAATAGGCTTTGGCTCATAGTAGGTTCATTTGGTTTCGTTATGACTATTGCTTTACATGACTGGGAATGTGGCAGTAGGGGCAGAAGCCATGTCTGGAGGCAGTGATGATGTGATTAGAAAAATATGTATGGGTTTATAGTAGCAACTCCTTCCAGGACTGTCACAGTGGCCTTTGTCCCACATGTCACAGAGCGAATTGACTGTGTTCTGAAACCGAAATCCTTAATTTGAAAGCTTGTCTGATGTGTCAGACAGACTTGTGAGCTCAGGAAGGAACTGCAGATCACTAAAGCAATGGCTCTACTCTGGGGAAATTCATAGGGACTTTTGTTGCTCTGTCCACATCCGTACTCTCAAGAAGGTCTGCATGGCAAGGCTGCAGATGGCCCATTGTCAAGGGCCTTTTTTGTAGAACTCTGTGGGACTGTAAGTTGGAACAAACACTGTATCTTTTATGATAATCTCCAAGCAAATGTAAAATGGTTGATGGATTACTTTTCCTACATGGTCTGAGTTCTTTCCTCTCTCTGGCAGAAAGAATTGAGTTCACTATGACTTCTGAAATATATAATTATGGGAAATCATGTTTTGGATTGACAGTGGGGAAGGAAAAGGCATGCACGACTCCTGTTTGGACAGGGGAGACTATTGGAGAGGAAGTCAACCTTGAATGGCACTGAGGAGCAGGATAATGAAGCATGAATTGACAGGTGATGGGATAGATCTAAAACATTTGAACATTGTATAATAAAATGAGTGAAATAGGTTGACTCGATCAAGGGCCATTATGGGAAATTATGTCTTTACTGTACTATTTGTTTCTGTGATAAATGAAGAACTCTATTTCCTTGACTTAGGTTTAAGGTCTTTTCCATGTATAATTTCTTCCAAATCTACTTTGGAAAAAAAAAAGATTCATTTGTAAAGTATTATTATATTTGTCTCCTGGTCCAAACTATGTATGTCATTTTGTGCTACCCAAGATGAATATTGTGGTAATGATGGTCTTATTTTCTTTCCCCAGTAGGGAAGAAAAACAATTCCAAGTAATGGTCAGTTTTGAGACCATCAGAAATAGCCAGTATACATCAAAAACAAATCTGCAAAAATTACTTAAGAATTTCTTCAGTGATAAATGAATAGGGTAAAAAAAGCATGCCAATTTGGATTCAAGTCATTCTTGACATCAAGGAGCAATGATGCTTCTTTACTCTTTCCAATACTTTTACTTTCAACCAGTAGCATATTATGGTTCACGACTTGCCAATGGAGTAGCAGTGCATGTGTCTCATTCAACACAAGGGTTACTACTCTTCCGAGAAGAAAAGTTACTTTTAATTTCCTTGAAGGCTTGATATCACTGAGTGGAGAACAGCAGTGGCGAAGTAGAGAGATATCAGAAGGGCTGAACTGCTGACAAAGGACTACCTGAGGGTAGTCTGCCAATTACTCTCCTACCCCAGCCGGAAAAAGGCCAGACCACCAAGGGACATGTGTCAGGAATCAGCTAATAGGTCTACTTGTTGAGATTTCAAAATTGACTGGTAAAAACAACTTGTTTGCAGGCACTTTGTCTATGTGAGAAGTGACCTATTTGCTCTATTTAACTGTGTGAAAATAGAAATGGTCATTCAAATCCAATTGACATTTGGATACACTTTTAAAGCACTATAAAGATGAATGCTCCTGCCATTGGGAAAAGCTTAATCAATAAAATAATGAAATTTATTGAAAATGTTGAAATCACTATGTCCCCCAAACCTGTAGCTCATTCCTATTCATTGTTCTCGTGATAAAACCTGAATCTTCATTGACTTCTCCCTTTCATATCAGCCATTCCCCAACTGGTTCACCATGTGCTGTCACTTCTTCACAGGTGTCTCCCAAATCTGGCTGCTTCTTGCTAGTCTCACTCTTGCTGTCTTAGTTCAGAATCTTAGCAACTTCTCTAGGAATAGTCTCTTATTGTGCCTTACTGCTTCGATTTCTGTCTGAAGGGCATCTTTCACCCTGCTTCTGCTGTCTAAAGAACCTTACTGCCTGGACGTAGCTCACTTGGGTCCAGATCTGGGGTTGGAGAGGCAAGTGCGTCCTAGAAACAAATGGATTATCATGGAGGAGTCAAGTCAAGTTGGAGATGAAGGAAGATGGTAAATGCTTCCCTTTGGTCTTATTGAAAAACATCGTCTGTTTTATCTAAGAATATACGCAATTGCTTTTCTGAAAAAAAAAATATATTTTAATTCATTGAGAGGAGAGATTGTCTAAGAGTCATTCTTTTTTAATAAAATAAATATTTTTTATATTAAATAACTTCTTTATCTTTTCTTTGTGCAAAGGATCAGTATGTATAATGGAGACTGTGGAATCAGAAATTAAGCTTACAGCTTGTCCACTTAAAGCACTTAACTAGCTACGGGACCTCAGTTTCTGACCTATGCCTATTGACCTCTCTAGGCTTATTTAATGCTACTGTCCAGTTACACTGAATTTGTTGCTAACTCTGGATCAAGTCACGTGTTCTTCTCCCTCTAGCCTTCACACATGTTTCCTGTGTCTGGAAGATTCTTCCATAATTTGCCTTTAACCAGCTACTTCCCACCTCCACATACCTACACTAACTTCTCACCATCCTTCTGGCCTTGGCTTAAATGACAGCTCCTAGAGGAAGCCGCCTTTGACACCTAATTGAAGTTAAACCCTGTATCCACTGATTCCCATGCGACCCTATACTTCTTCCGTCATGAGGCATCTTAACTGAACGATGCATTTATGTCTTCCCAGCAAGACCGGCAGCTCTGAAAACAAAGGTCTGTCCCTCTTCCTCCCCACTCCATCCTTAGCCCCTAACCAAGCCCCTGGGAACCGAGAAGTCACTCGGCGAATATTTGTGGGATGACACACCCAAATGTGTTTTGCTGTTGATCGGAGCCACATATCCCAAATCCCATCAGTTGTGCTGAATAACAGCAGGGGCTGGCCCGCAGTAGCCACTCATAAACATCTATTCAAAGAACGATGATACAAATGAATGACAAGTGAATGAAGCGGTGAGAAGAACACAGAAGACCTTCTGTCTAAGACATCTCTTCGTAAAACTTGAAGTCCTGAATAATGTTGTTTGTTGCATAGCCATCAATTCCCCATCCCGGCGGCCAGGCCCTGGGAGAACGAAAGGGAAAGTGACAGGAAGCTAAGCGTGTTCCAGTTTGAAGACAGGCCATTGGAACCCTAGGAAAAAAAACTCATGAAGACCCCAGGAAACTAAAGAGTAGAGGAGGAAGGAGGAAGGGAAAGAAAAAGAATGAAACCACCTGCTTGTATTCATGACTTGACTGCCAGTTGCAAGTGAGACATTGCTTTTCCTTACTTCCCAGGCAAACATTTGGGGAGGCTTCTGCAGCAAGGATCACAAAAACAAAGGAGACGCATGCAAGCTCAAGAAAATGAAATCAGTGTTTAATTACTAAATAATCTACCTCTAAAATTAAAGAAAAAAAAAAGCTTAAATAATTCAGTTTGATTTGGTCTCATTAGTCTGATTTCCTAGTATTTAGCCTTAATTATGTGATACATAAGCCCTAATTATGTGGTACATATACAGTGTGCTCTCTAAAGTTAAAGATCAGAACGGATACTGACTTAAAGGATAAAATATGTTAAATTATTAATGATAATTAATCTTACAAAATAGGCATAATTAGTTTAAGTACTTTAGATATTATTCTTAATAGCATTACAAATAATATGACACAGTTTGATCATTTTAAAAATAATTTGTTGGGAAGAAAGGCTATGTAAGCAGTGTGTTTTACTCAGGACGGCCAAAGGGATTGCTTGGGGCTATCAAAATATCTGTCCTTGTGAAAATGTGAGTTTGCTTTAACCCATTAAGTGCTGTTTCTTAAACAAAATGGGAATATTGCTTTCAAAGAACATTTTTTTCCCCCATGAATAACCATCTTTAGAAATGAAAGTATCTATGCCATTCAAAGGTTTTTTTGCCATTCAAAGGTTTTTTTTGCCATTTTATGCCATTCAAAGATATTTTTTGTTCCGTGCATTCTGGGTACCACGCTATTAGTTGTCAGCACTGTTCAGTTTGTTTCAGTGTTTCACCTTTTTACTGTTAGTTTTTTGTCTTCTGTTAGGGTCAATTTAAAATGAATGTGGTTATTCAATTTTGATGCCATAAGTCAAAGCCTTGTGTTTTAACTCCTTTTCCTGCCCCTGAATAAATCTGCTATTGTCTTTTAATATTTAACATGGAATTAAATTCTGAAAAAATGTACAGGAATATAAAAGGAATACAGTTTGCAAACTTTTGAAACGGATGTTTATTGAATGAGGCAATGCACGGAATCAGATAGTGTTCATCTCTGCTACGTGGAGTTTAGTGATGAAGAATCAGGTGGTAAACTACACGTCAGAAATCGTATTATTACCTTTCTAGATGTTGCTACAGTGTTCCAAGCCCAAGCTTAAAATAACTTTGCTGAATACTACTGAGGAAAGTTCATACAATCCAACTGCAGAGCCTTTTCTCAGAATGTAGCCCAAGCAAATCCCCAGAAACATGATTTCATCCAATAAAATACTGAAGTGATTATACTAACCCAATATATATAAATCTGTCTTGAATGTTGACATTAGAAGATACCACAATGGTTAAAAGTAGGTAAAGAATGTTTAGGAACATCTATTCTAAAGTCAGACAGGAAAAAATTTTAATACTGGGGTTTGTTCTGATGGTGTCCTTCCCTAATGTTCAAATCAATACTGCATTCTTCCCAGATATCACATTCGCCATTTAACATGTTCTTCAAAGCTTCCATCATCAACATTTTGAGCATATTTTGTCCCAATATTCAGTCCCCCTAATTAGATGTAAGGCACTGTTTACCTAATACTAATTCAAATTTGGCTGTACTGAATAAACAGTTGTTAAGGACAGAATTGAAGGCTGGCTTCTGAGTGGGAAGGCTGGCCAACGTAGGCTCAGTCAAGGAAAGGAAATCCCAGCACTGTTATAATGTTCTACCAAGAGGACTCAGCAGGTTGCAGCAGCGACTCGTATACGTTTTAAATCTTTAAATCAACAATAGCAAACTTTCTTCATGTGAGATCTTGCATAGATTCTCAGTACGTAAAACAGATAAAATTGATATTTTAGAAGTCAACGAGAACAATAAGGGTGTTTCACTGAAAAAAAAAACAAAGAAATGTAAGATTTGGATATTACAAATGGCAACACCACTCAACCTCAGCATTCAATTGATTTTTCAATTTGTGTTAGTTGCACAATTTCAAAAAATCCGCCCAGGTAATTTGCAATAGAGTATAACAGATTTTATACTCATTTTAGACAGATGACTTTGAATATTCGATTACTCTTGAACTGATTATGACAGTGTCTGCAG
This sequence comes from Puma concolor, assembly GCF_028749965.1. Lineage (NCBI taxonomy): Eukaryota > Metazoa > Chordata > Mammalia > Carnivora > Felidae > Puma > Puma concolor. The sequence goes on along the minus strand of NC_141674.1, from coordinate 146,669,965 downwards.
AAGACAGGTTTTTTTTTTAAGTTTATTTATTTATTCTGAGAGAGAGAGTGAATGAGGTAGGGGCAGAGAGAAGAGGAGAGAGTCCCAAGCAGGCTCCACACTGTCAATACAGACCCGATGCAGGACTCGAACTCACAAACCGTGAGATCATGACCTGAGCCAAAATCAACAGTCAGACCCTTAACCTACTGAGCCACCCAGGTGCCCCAACGAAAGACACTTTCATTTGAGGTGTGCGGAGAAGCAATTGTTGGAACTGTTGGCTCCTATGGTTTTGTTTAATCACATTTTATTGTGATCTATATGCTTATATGTTTAGCTTATATGTTTGTGTAATTTTATACAAAATATCCTTATGAAACTCTTTATTGCATATTTCATATTGCTTAGGACATATAGTACATCACACAATATACTCTTTATGAGATCTCTGATGAGAAATTCCTGTTTGAACTTAGTACCAGAAAGAATGGAGGTTTTGAGTCTAAGAAGGAAAAAAAAAAATCATATGAACATTGTGAGCTGTGTAACTGCCAATTCTTTTTTATTTTGGCTGCAAAAACCCTTACAGCCATCAATTATGACCAAGTATTGAGTGTGTGTGTGTGTGTGTGTGTGTGTGTGTGTGTGTGTGTCTTTACATTGTAAACTTTTAGCCTCATTGCCAGTCTCTATTTTTTCCTTGCTTGAGCTTCTTTTCTATCTTTTTCCAAAGTTTTAAATTTGTTATTATATAATTTTATAATCACCTTAAATAGTATCTGAAAAAAAAAACAGTTCAGGAAAATGTAAATAGTAGATAACTTAAAACGATTTTTATTTATTTCTACCACTGACTCCCACTTGTGAAGAATGAGACCATGCCTACTTCATTCTTGTATCTTCAGAACTAGGAGAGAGTCTGTGCTATGATAATTCTATATCTTCATTTATAACATTCCTATGATCACCTATTGATGACCAATAAAATATATGATAAAAGCTTTCAATGATGCAGTTCCCCTCTTACTCCAAGCTTATTTACTGCCTCAGGAACTTGCAGATACCCAAGCATACCCTACACTAGCTCATACTTGTACTGCCGCACACAGTCACCCTTGAGTTGTTCTTCGTCTCGGAATGCTTTTCCCCATCTTGTTAGTTTTAACCCAAATACCACTTCCTCTCTGAAGGCTTTTCTAACTTTCTCTGAAGTGTTAATCACTCTTCTCTTGAATTTTTAATATAACCAACTTCGAACTTCAATCAAGTTCTCTAATCAAGTTCTTATCAAACTTAATTATCCATTAATATAACTGTTTCTCCTGAAATTCTGTGATCTCCTTAAAGATAAATAACCAGTCTCTTTCATCTTTGTGACAGATGTAACATGAATGTTCAATGTTCTTAACTAACTGTGTGCTGGTAAACAAATTAAGAACAAATGACTATCCATCAAGTTTAGCACCGATTTTCATGTAGTCGCTTAAATCATAAAAATAGCCCATATAATGTAAGTTATTTTTAGTAACTTTGGCTAATTTCTAGTTTTATTTTTACTGTTAGAGATGAATTTTTAAAAGTCCCTGTGGGGATTTTGGGAGCGCCTGGGTGGCTCAGTCAGTTAGGCATCCAACTTCAGCTCAGGTCGTGATCTCACAGTCCTGGGTTCGAGCCCTGTGTTGGGCTCTGTGCTGGCAGCTCAGAGCCTGGAGCCTGCTTGGGATTCTGTGTCTCCTTCTCTCTCTGCCCCTCTCCCACTCATGCTGTGTCTCTCTCTCAAAAATAAATAATAAACATCAAAAAACAATTTAAAAGTCCCCGTGGTTCTTTTCCTAAATTTAAAGATAACTGGTCTAATTAAAGTCTTTTACATTTCTGAAATTTGTAAGAGTGCTAATAAACATTTGTAAGAGTGCTAATAAACAAATTTTTCGAAAATTATAGAAAAATTTGTCAACATGAAACTAAATGTACACATCCATATATTATATGTATTTAAATAAATAATTAGACAGGAAAGCCATAAGCTAAACTGTATAATATTTGCAATTGTACAAATAGAGCTAAAAATTCAACATTACACTGGTGCTGCACAATGCAGGAAATTGAAATATTTAGTAAGTCTGTTACCTCTGTTCAAGCTTGTTAATGGCAGTGGAGATAAATTGTCACAGTCTCAAGTCTGAAGCAATATGGTACTTGAGGTTAGCTTCATAAAACTAAGGAATACTTCTGTGTGCGTTTTAATGCCTAGTGACTGTTTTCGAGTAAGAATAAGTTGCAAAAAAGGATAATACTTGGAATGTCTGTTTTGTAAGTTTCGTATCATCGTAACATTTGTTGTTGATCAAATAGGACACTATTAGTGCTTTGAAATAGAAGATTCGTTTTTCTATTTTTATTTCTAACATCCAATCACTCATTTGACCTGTACTCAACGGATTCCTAACTATTTTCCTTGCCTGGTTGCTTGGAACTACATTAATGCAAGTTTTAAAATCAAAACCGTGGAAAGAAACTCCTGGGGTTTTTTTTATTTGTTTTGTTGTCGTTGTTGTTGTTGTTTTCCTTTGGAAAAGCTACAGAGAAACCAGTTACATAATTACATAGTGTTAAAGTTATAGCAATATGTAGTTTTCAAGTTGGAATACTTATGAGAGGTTTTTGCACTTAATGAGAGAATTTGTGATAAACGGACATTAAAACTGATTAGCTGCATATCACCTTTATATTTATAATCATTTTTCAACAGTATTTAATTGTTATGATACATGATAATAATCTCAATATGATAATATAGTCATGGAAAGTAATGATACTAATTCGATACCAGGCTGCTGCCTGCATTGTCCAGTTTAATAATTATAACATCAAAATGTTAGTGTAAAATAGACTCATTTTTTCTTAGGTATTTTTCTTCTGGCTCTCTCTTCCCTGATCCTTCCACTTACTTATCAAACAGTTAATAAGATACTAAAGTGAAGATGTATGAATTGTTAATTCTGTTTTTCTTAACCTCTCATTTGTTAGATATCAGATGTGTATGCATTTAGTGCATTATCGATTATGAGGAAATGTTAGGTAGTTTCAATATTTTCATATTGTTTTCCTTTTCCTTTTCTTGCCTAATTTTAGTGTTTTAAATTATTCATTTAGTGAATTTCATTGCCATGCTTATCTTTCAGTCCTTAGGAAACAAAATACATGGGTCTTTCTTGTATTGCTTTCCATTACTCATTTTTTTTTTTTTTATAATTCATAATTCAAAGGAGGAGAGGGAGAAAAGGAAAGAGACTCATTTTCTAGACCCAGAGCGTAGGAGAAAATCTTGCTATAGGGCTGACAGCAGGTTGAAGCTGCCTCTGAAAGATGGGAGAGGCCAGTGATGGTTAGAACTCTACGGAAAAGACAGAACAAAAGCTCCAATGTACCACAGGCTACTTCTGAACTAATTCAAGACTTTCAGGAAAACTTGAGGTAAATATACAGTTTGCCAAGTTTCATTCTTTAGTCAGCTTCCCCTCTGCTAAGCAGAATAGATCACACCAACACATCTATTACACCCTGCATTAGGTGATGAATTTCTTTTGAATCTAAAGTAGTAAGTTCCATCCGAGTGAAGGGAAGAAAACTTGCTTCCTGACTGTAATAATCAGGTAAATCTTTGATGGAAAAAGTGGTATTTGAGTTAGACCTGGCACTTGTCACAAAGGAGGACAGAAAAGCGTGCTTTTTCTCCATGTCTTGAATGCTCCATGGCAAGAAAACAGAGCGTGCTGCTCAAGGAGCGGTAATAGGTAATTAGGTAGGGCTGGCTGACTAAGTTCGAAGCCTAGAATAAGGGTTTCGAAAGTTAGAAATAATACTCATTTTATGGAAGGAGATTTACATGGTTGGAATTTCATCATACTAAATTTCATCACAATATTTAAGGTGGTTTATAGTGAAGGGGATCTGAGAGGCTAAAATAAGCCTAGTCGTTAAGTTGAGACCCTGGTATATAGAAGGAAACGTGAGAATCGACTGAAATGAAAAAGTCTTAACTTGTTTGTTTAATGTAATTTGTGTAACAGATCAAGAAGTCCTTATTTTCTGTTAGGTGCTGTTTTGAGTACTTACTAATGAATTTATTTTATAAAACTTATTCCTAAATACTTGGATAGAATGAGAAACAGTGTTAAAATGACCAAAAGTGCAGAATTAACAGAAGAATTAACACAATGCAAGTCTAATGGAAGTATAATTTAAAACAAGTTTTGCCACTGGACGACCTAGAGTTTGTATGTTTAATGAGATAATCTATATGAAAAAATTTAATAAACAGCAAAACTTTGAACAAATGCCCAAGATAGGATTCTCACGATTTAAAATTGACCAGAAACATAAAAAAGAAAATTACATTTGAGTAAGGTTGGAGTCAGTCAGTAGATTACCAGAACTAGCTATTAGATAGCACTTGCATCTAGGAAACAGTGGGAAAAAAAATGTTTGCATGCTAACAGAGCTATATAGCCATTATTTGGAAACTGTTATGTGATTATTTTTCATGTACTTTACATTTTTTTGAGATGGAAAATCCATGGAATGCTCCATTTTCCTTTTTGCATTAAGAAGGCTTTCATAAGAAACTCATTGTGCCAGAGTGATAATTTTGCATAGTTTAATAGTTCCCATGAATCATGAAACTACGCTCAACCCACACATCATTTGACCCTTGTCAGCTTCTATACACAATCCCAAAGACAGAATCTGGATAAAATGCAGATGTGCCAAGCATGAAAAATTATTCTGGATTAAAGGCAAAGATGAGGGAATTATTTTGATTGCTATATAAATGTGCTTTATGACACACAAAGCAAAATGATGCATCACATTTGGGTGCATGGAACAGAAACGATAGAGTTAAGTCAGAAAATGAAATTCTGTGGATCCCACAGCAGAATGAATCAGCTTACTTTTATTATTATTTTGAAAAATGAAAACCGTGCTAGCTTTTATTTGAGCTACCGTGTAAGTCAGTTTCAATTTCATTAGTTACATAATCCGGAAAAAAAAGTATATGGTCTGGACTTCCTGGAGAAAAATCTACTTTCTCTCTTGAAAATTTCATCTATTCTCATTTCAAATAGTATTTGTAGGCTTCATGTTATCAAATGTTTATTCTATAGGGCGAGGCATTTCCTGATTTCTAGATTCATATGCTTAAAAACCTGCTTGAACCTTCTTACTGAATGTCACCTATATACCTCAAACCACATGTTCAGAACTGAACTGATGGTCTCACCTGTGCCTTCACTGCCACGTATACCAATCCCCATATTTCCTCCTTTTTTCCTTATTTGGTAGAGTGGAAAGTCCTAAGACCTAGATACTCTCCTTTACTCCAACTCACTTCTACATCTCTAATGAAAAGTTGTTGATTTTATATCCCAAGTATCTCAAATAAACTTCCCTCCTTTCTGCTCAAATGTCACCCATATACTCAGTATCTCTCTCCTGGCTATTGAAATAACGATCACCTGACGCCATTCTCTTCCTTGTCCAATCAGTGTTTCACTGCTGATGATGCCTTTACACAATCTGGTTGTCTGCCACTTAAAATTTTGTCCTCGTTTCCTAACGCCTAAATCATAAATCTAAACTCATGGTTTTGCTGCTGTACCACACAAAGTTCATGCCCCAGCTTTAACAAACTCTCTGAAATGTGTTTGATAGTATTAAGACAGGTGGGTCTCAGCCAAAATAAATGGTGGGGTGAGGGGACTTGAGGAGTGAAGTGAAAACTTAGGAAGAGAGACATGCATGCATACACTCATTCTTTCATTCATCAGCACGCATTTAGTAAGCATTTAGTAGGCACTAGGTGCTGTGCACCCAAAGACTGATAAGACACAGCCTTTACCCTTGAGTTGTTTTTGGCCTCCCATGAGAGACATCTAAATTGCCAGTTGCAGCTATACAAGTATTTTTGAATAGGTTAGGAGGTGACATCCAAATAAAATCTTAAAAGGCAATGGGGCGTTATTCAAGAAAAGAAAGGACGAAAGGATTTTTAATCAGAAGAAGGAATGCGCCGAAGGTGCAGAAACTAAAAAGATCATATCCCATTCATAAAAAAAAAAAAAAAAAAATGCAAAAAATTTAGGCTAAACAGTCAAGAGTAGTGTACTTCATAAGACCAGCAGAGGCTGCATCATAAAGGCCTTGATTGTCATTGTCAAGTGGTTGAAATTTGTCATTCAGGCAGTGGAAAGCTTTTAGTATACAGTTACTTTTTTCAGGTTGGAGTGCATAGATACAAAAAATAAAAAGTACATATAATGTACAAATTAATACCTTATTGATTCCACCTTTAAAGTATGATAAGTAGAGGTGACTTGTTTAGCCCTGCATTTAGAAAGATTCTCCTGGTCTAGAGAAGAGATAGTGCAAAACTAAATCATGCAGAAAGGACACTGATTCGGAAGATGTTGCCACACTCCAAACAAAATATGTAAAGGGCCTGATGGAGTGGAGCAAAGTACACTTATTTGGAGATATTTAAGAGGTAGAATCAATAATATTTGGTGGGTATTTGAACAAGGACATGAAATGAATGGGAAAATACAGACAAGACTAGCAGAAGTAGACAAATGAAAGAAAACCGAGTTCTTTGCAACGGTGTAAACAGAGCCGTTCTAGTCAAATTGCAGAAAGGAAGGACAAACACCAGCCATATGCTTATATACTCTCCTTAAATATTTATTTGGGTGGATCAGGTTCATCTCAAGTGGCTAGGATGCAATGAAGTAATTATCCCAGTCTTGGTCTTACAAGCAAAAACAAAACCGAAATGGATATATATCATTCAGTTTTTAAGAATTCCAATGTAAATGACACACTTTTTCTGATTTGAAGCACAAGGAGTTACACAATATATAGTTCTTTATTTTTCTGTATATGATCATGATAATCCCTTGAAATTGGGAAGCTGTATTTTAAGTTATGGATATTGGCTCTGAAGAATCCCTGATTTTCAATGATCACCACGACTCCTACCCCTGTCTATTATTTATGGACACAAGAGTCAATGAAGGCAAAGTGATGACCAAAAAAAAACCAAAACAAAACAAACAACAAAAAAACATGAAAAGAAAAAAGCTGTAAGTAACATTAGGATTTCCTAGGACATTGCTAAACTGCTGAGCATGATTTAAACAAACTAATTTAAAAAGGAGGCATTCTTCAACATTCTAACCTCGAGTTCCAAATATAATTAAAGCTTTGTGATTAAGCTTTGGTGGAACAATTTCCAGGTCTTCCTTTTCTACTTTTGCATATTTTTTTAACCTTAATTATTCTTCTATTTAGAAGTTTAATTGTTGAAATTTACCACTTGAGCAATTTTAGTCAACCAAAAGAACTAGCCGATATCCAAATTTTCTGTTCCATTTTTCTTTTATCTTTTATTACCAATATGTTCACTGTTAAGTAGGGACTTTAATGTTCAGCTCCTTTTTATTACTCTGTGTCGAAAACAAACTGGGGGCAAGTCAGAGTTGTAGTTACTTTAGTGAGAAGCTAAGATCATGAATGGATTCTAGAAACTAGGAAAGGAGGTCTGTGAGAGAGGTGGATATGCGTGAGAGATGTACAGAATTAATCCAATGAGGAAATTTGAATCATGCCTCAAGGCACAAGATGCCTGTGAACGAATCATTACATAAAGACTTTTTTGTTGCCCCATGCTTTTGGCCTCTTAGTGAGGTTACTCTTTTGGCAAATGATCTATCTTAATATTGCACAAGGGAAGCTTTGTATGGGCAGTGCATCATCAGAGTTCTCTTGTTCTAGAATAACGTAAGGAAAAGAATGTGTGCAATATCAAACACCAGGGTCCAGAATAAAAATAGTATTCCTTTGTTAAGTAAATGTAAAAGTAATAGGGAAAAGCCTCCACTAAAAAAGAACACTGGAATTATGGAAACTCAGCATCGTTGCAAGATTACCTTCACATCACATGTTCATACCACCAGTGAGAACATTAACAGTAGTTCACATGTGTTCTACATGTGCTGGCCATCGCACTAAGAAATTGTTACGGATGATCTCACCCACTCTGTACACCTACCAAAGCAATCAGATTGTTTATTAATTACTTTTCCCAGATGAGAGAACCTAGGCTCCGATATATTAAAATTTTACTCACAGCCACACTTTCTGACCCAGAATTTCAACTCAAGTCAAGTGATTTTTGATGTGGTATTTATAGTCACCATCCAATATTTCCTTCCAAAAATGATGTAAATTTTAATTTCTCAAGAAATGTTTGCTGTTATGTAGTAAAATGTTTCTGTTTACTATTACATTATGTAGGATCTTTGGCATTAAAATGTGCATGTTAAGCTGAGGGAAATTTTCAAACTGTGTATGCCTGTCTCTCATATTCTTAACCTTTCCAAGTTGTATTTGAATCATGGATTATTATTTTAGGGTTCATGTATTCTTAGGAGATATATGAAGGTACCTTAGGGGACTGAACACCTTCCAGAATTACATCTTAAACATCATGTGCATGCAGTTTGTTATATTTTTCAGGAAAATGAGAACATTGCTTCTTCAGATTTTAAAGTTTTACATGACTCCAGAAAAGTTTCAGAATCATTAGCCAGATGTTTTGTACTCTGAAAGAGAAAAGATATCTAAAGTTAACACTTCAACAAATAAAAGGGAAAATGAATATGATATCTTATCTGAATTTTAATAGAAACACTGACAGTCATAGGTATATAAAGGCTTAGACTAAATGTCACCAGATATTAGCCTTTTAAAATAATTCCTAAGAGTTGGGAGTGTTAAATCAGTGTGATTTTGACTCACTAAGCAGTATCAATCCAGTTACAATATTGAATTTCAAATTTATTCATGCCAAATATGAAAGATATTTCAAATTCCCTTAATATGAATCCACCTAATCTGGCCTAAAATTTGGTATATAGTCATCTGGATTAACTGTTTTTATTCTATCTAACCACCATTTTAATTCAAGGATAAACTTACTTTGGTAAGCGTCAGTTTAGCTTTACAAGAGGCTGCTAGATTCTATTGCAAAATATTTGCATCAGTTTATATTGCGTGAGCATTTCAGTTTCTCCACATCCTAACCAACACTTGGTATTTTCAGTTTTTTTAATTTTAGTTCCTCTCATGCATTTGTAAAAGAATTGCATTGTGGTTTCAATGTGAATTTCCTGTATAATTAAAGATGTTGAGCATTATTTCTTATATATAATCTTTTGTGAAGCACCTGTTCTAATCATTTCACCACTTTTAACTGGATTGTATTCTCATAACCGGTTTATACACACTCTTTTTACATTTTAGACACAAACTATTTGTCACTTTGCGTATTGTGAATATTTTTTTCTGGTCTACAGCTTCCCTTTGCACTTATTTAATGGTGTCTTTCCCCAATAGTAGAAGATTTTAATTGTGGTGATTTACAATTTATCAGTATTTTTATTTTATAGTTCCTACTTTTGTAGCCTGAGAGATCATTGCCTCATCCAAATTGGCAGATTTTCCACTGTTTTCTTCTAAAAATTCTATCCTTGTAACTTCAATGTTTACGCCTATGTTCTATTTAAAGTACTTTTGTGTGTTGTGTGACTTAGGTATTGAGATCCACGGGCATACCCAGTTGTTCCAAGAATATCTGCTGAAAGGCTATCCTTTCTCTACTGAATTGTCTTGTACTTTTGTTAACAGTGTCATACCTGTGGGTCTTCTTCTGGAACCCATTCTGCTGCATATTTGTCTATTCTAACAATAACGTACTATCTTTTTTTTAAGTTCTTATTTAAATTCCAGTTAGCATACAATGTAATATTAATTTCATGTGTACAATATAATGATTCAACACTTCCATTCATTGCCCAGTGCTCATTATAACAAATGCATTCCTTAATCCCCATCACCCATTGAACCCATCCCCCCACCCACCTGCGTTTTGGTAACTATCAGTTTGTTCTGTATAATTAAGTGTCTGTTTCTTGGTTTGCCTCTCTCTCTCTCTCTCTCTCTCTCTCTCCCCCCATTATCCATTTGTTTTGTTTCTTAAATTCCACATATGAGTGAAATCATATGTTATTTGTCTTTCTCTGACTGACTGATTTTGCTTAGCATAATACTATCTAGCTCCATCCATGCTGCTGCAAACAGCACAATTTCATTCTTTTATGGCTGAGTAATACTCCAGTGTGTGTGTGTGTGTGTGTGTGTGTGTGTGTGTGTGTGTATCACATCTTCTTTATCCATTCATCAATTGTTGGACACTTGGGCCATTTCCATAATTTCGCTATTGTAGATAATGGTGCTATAAATATCAGGGTGCACGTATCCCTTTGAATTAGTATTTTTGTATTCTTTGGGGTAAATACCTAGTAAGCAATAGCTAAATCATAGGGTAGTTCTATTTTTAACTTTTTTCAAGAGCCTTCCTACTGTTTTCCACAGCCTGCACCAGTTTGCATTCTCACCAGCAGTGCAAGAAGGTTTCCCTTTCTCCGCATCCTCACAAACACCTATTGTTTTATTGCGTTGTTGATTTTAGCTATTCTAATGGAATAACATATTATCTTGATACCTCAGCAGTATAATAAGCATCTACCAACGTTGTTCTTTTTCAAAACTGTTTTCAGCTCCTCTCGGTTATTTGCATTTCCATATCAATTTTAAAATCAACTTCATAAATTCTACACAATGTTTTTTTTTTTGAAATTTTAATTGGAATTACAGTGAATCTAGAGATCAAATGGGGAAAAAAATCAGTATCTTCACATAACAAGTCACCTAGTCCATGAACCTGGTACACTTTTCCATCTATTTAAGTCTTTAATTTCTCTCAATTGGAAAAATTTTAAGAACCATATAAAAGAGAGTTATTTTTTTAGATTCTTTACTCAGTTAGAGAGAGAGAGAGAGAGGCATTTCTGGTCTTTCCTTTTCAATGTTTGTTTATCCCCAACTCTAAATTTGGAAGAATCTCAAAGTACTCTACCTCAAGTGCTAAGGAGATAGAAATCTATGTTGGGGCAGGGAGAAATGGGAATCTTCAAAATTATAAAACTGTGCCAGCAACCTCCACATTACAATCCTCCCTACCAGTCCAACAAGATAGAAGCTCTACTCCAGGAGGATGCAGCTGAGATGAATCTCCGTTTCCCTCAGCACTCAGTCCAAGACTGAGGTTTCTCCCAGGAGTGTCAGGCTACCAGCATTTCTAACCACCCTCCCAAGCTTGATGTTGCAGAATCTCTATCCAGACAAGAGCAGCAGAGAGGTCTGGGGCATCCTTTCTCCATCCAGCACCGCTCCTTGAAGGGCAGATGCTCTACTCCAGGTGTGACAAGCTGAGAATTCTGAGTCCTCATTGTAATCACCACAACTTGCTCATAGGCCATTGAGTTTCACACTGAGAAGGTTAAGTTCAGACCAGAGGCTACCACCCCCCATTCAGTGTCCCACTGCTAGAGGACGGATGTCACTCTGAGAGAAGCCAGGTGCTGTCCTCACTCTCACTCTGGAGCAATTGTTCAGAGGAACTGTCCAGGGGAAGAGGCAGGATATAAGAATAGAGAGTCCATGACTCTTCGTAAGGAAATGGTTTCTGTCTGGAATACAGAGAGGAAGTTCAAGTCCAAAGACACCATGTCAAAAGCAATGGAGACCTTGTTGGAAAGCAATTAACAAGATGGTAGATTTTCGAGACCAACACGGACAGTAGACTAGTTAGAAGTTTAGAAGTAAAAAAGGCATGCATGGCATTTATTTAGATTTTTGCAGTTTCAATCTCCCTGCCCCTGCCAAGGATTAAAAGTCTATGGACCCGTAATTCTAAACTCCATTTGGTCTTTCAGTTGCCCTAACCACCACCCTTCCCTCCAACACTTGTCAACACCGTCATTTTTGCATACATCTTGTGATGTCTCCAGCTATTGTCTCCAAATTATGCATATTACTCATCAATTTTTTTTACTTATATGCTAAAATAAGTTAAAAATTTAAAACTTTAAAGTTTAAAATTAAAAAACAGTCAAAACATTAAGAAGAATACTGTCTCTTTTTCAGCATGCATTCTCCAGCGATTTTGGTTCCCATAATTAGAATTATGTCTTCCCTCCTACAATTCTTAACGCCTAATTCAGTTACTTCCCAAATCAACTGTCGGACCACTTCTTTCCAAACACCAAAGTTGGCAAAGAGCCTTTAACTTTAGCTTGAGAAATATTTCACGTATGTAAATCCATGGTCTTTAATTAATAGCAGTAAGCTAAATGGAGTTTTTTCACAAATATGCTTTTCATTAACAAATAATTTGTGGAAGGCAATAGAAGGCTTTCTTATTTTTATGGATATTACATAGGCGATTACAATTATCCTGACACAGAAGTTTACTACAGTTAAATTTATTTAATAAATAGATATGTTTAAAAAATTCAAGCAGTGACTAAACAATTCGGCCAGAATAGAGAGAAAGCTGATTACTATACAAAAAAGGAGTATTATACAATTAAGTGTTTGTTCATTCTTATTTGTTTACTGATCATCTTGGTATTCTAAATGTACCACTAGCTTGGTTACTTGTGACCTATAGAGGATTCTGTACTAAAATAAGAAAGCAGTTTTATAAGAACAGCACACTAAATCTTGAATAAGATCTTTGAAAACTCTTTTATATCTAAAATTCTACGAGTCTTTTTCTGCTGTTTCTGCCATTAGAAATATGATCTCTGGTTTAGAAGAAATGTACCTTTGTGAACTTCCCTGTAAATTTCCTGTAACAGAATTCTCTGTTCTTACTAGTAAAATAGAAGATTGTATTTTTGGAATAAAAATTCACTCTGGAGATTAGATAAAATTTGTATTTAAGTATGCAATAACCTACTGTCTGAATACTTAATACTAAAATAACTGGTAATATATAAATGCTCTAATCTGCAAACTATAAATAATTTTCCAAGTCTGAAGATCTTTTCCAGATTTTTTTTTTTTTTTTTTTGTCTTTAGAGGCCAGAATCATCTAAGAAAATACATCCTTCTGGTACCTTGTACCCAACCCCCCCCCCTTTTTCTTTTTAATCCTGAATATTTTTCTTAAGTATTTTTGTAGGGAGATTCTAGCTTCCACTTCCACAGTTAATGTTATGCCCGAAAATAGCATTTATAGGACTTAGAGCTGGAAAAGATAGTAGAATGTTGGTGTTTTATAGCTAGGGAAACTGAGTTCTAAAAATTATGAAGGATTTCTAAGGCACTCACTGAAGTAGCACTGGAATCTGCATTTCTTTAGTTTCACTAGAATCTCCTTGTAATTGCAAGAAGCTGAAACCCTTGTATTACAGTTCTGGTTGGAGAATTTTTGAGGGAAAGTGAAACTTGATTTAGTTTTTATTATTGGCTCTTCTCTATTTTTCTCTTTTTCTGAACTTCATAATCAATCTTTCTTGTACATGTCTCCCATAAACAAGTTATCTATTTTCAGGAAAGCCACGTTTCATGTCAGGATTTCTGCAACAGGCAGTCACAAAAGTCCTTTGTAGTAGTTGGTAATTTAATTCACCGCTTTATCAGTCAAGTCCAACAGCTACTGTTTGACAGGCAAGGGTTACCAACCTGGGTAGCTTTTGACATAGATTGTTTACTAGCCAGAATTAAAGATCGATGACTCTGGAGCTGAATCCTGCCGCAGGTGTATATTTCTTTGGTTGCACAGAGTTTTTAAAAGTTGAATCTGAATGCCTTTATTGAGGCCGGACTCACCAGTGTGTCATAGTTCCTACCTGCCTCGTACTTTTGTGTGTAACACCTGATGTTCAGTTTATGTTATGATTGGGGAACTGAAACTAACATGAAAATTGCTTGGTGTTTGCTTCCTTTTGTTATTGGGAGAAGAGGGTGCACGGATGTTTTCTTCTCACAGAGATAACGTTTGGAGTGGATGACAACTGCAATCAGAGTAATACAGCTACTGATGCCTCAAAGACAAAAATCTTTGCCCTTAATGTTTTGGGAAACCTTGAAAACATTAAAAAGGTTACTTACTATACATAATATTCAGATACATTTCATATCCCTCATTTGCTAAATACAAAGTTGCATAATGTCTAGTAATGTGATTAAATTGGTCAGTTTTTAAATATGGTCTTAATGAGGCTACCTTTCGATTTCTTTTTAAAACAGCTGATTCTAGAATTTTTTAACAAGGCATTTTAATATATATCTTTGAATAGTATGGTATTAATACTTTTGTAGTCATGATTTTAACTAGAAACACTGTAGTATATTTTACTTAGTATTTCCTACTATGAATATTATAATACTATTAAAATTAAATATTTACATTAAAAATTTTGCATTGTCTTTTACCATAAATGCAATGGCAAACAATAAATTGTAAAGGTTTTATAAGCTAATTAAATGTCATTAATGAAAGCTTTAAATATATATAAATTGTACTTCATTTAGTAAGTACCTTAGTAAGTTGGAAAATGATCATATTTGACTAAAACGGTTAAAAGAGCTAGATTTAGAAATGCTAAAAATGAGTTTTTCTATAAGAGATTTGTCATGAAAGTTACACATGGCCTGCATGAAACAATAAGAAATATTGTGTTGCAAATTTTGTTTTAAGTATGCCTCCTCTGCAAATGTATTAAAAACTAAATTAAAACAAATTATAATTTTTATCTTCAACAAAATTAGCAAATAATGATCAATCTGAATCTGAATGAACACCTCAAAACATCAGATAATAAAAGGGATTGGAACCGTGTTTGCAAACAACCAAAATTATGAAAATTAATGCTGCATGATCTAACTATCATTCTTCATTAAGAATATGTGACCTTTGTTTTGGGTATAAATAAAATATATTATAATTGTTCATACAGTTTTACGAAGAAGTATTTTCCATTTTAAAGTTATTCGATGTTTTTAGCAATAATATTGACAAATGATGTTATCACTTTTTCATTACAATACTCTCAATAATTCTCATAAGCATCTATTCAATTTCATTTAATTATTTTAATATTTGATATTTTGCTTTTCATTTCAAAATGTGGAATATATAAATATGCCATTTTATTTTTTCCAATGGAATAGAGCTTTAAAATTTTTATTTTTTTAAAAAAACACTCACTTCTATTGTGTATTGGATCTAAACCAATGGTTTAATATTAATACAGCCATGGATTTGTGTGTGTGTGTGTGTGTGTGTGTGTGTGTGTGTGTATTTCAAAATTTGTATTCTACATCACAACACTAGGAAAAAAAAATCTGTCCCTCTGCCGGACTAGTGTTAGTTTGATGATTATACTAATATTAACTGCTTCACTTGAGTAAGCAAAGAAGAAGTAAAATACCAGTCAGACCAGCTGTTAATTCACAGAGTGTTGTACTATGCTTATTAAAAATACCCAAAAGATGTACCTTTGTGGTTCAGTCTTTTGAATTAGAATCAGAATATTAATCATGCCTCAGGCCTAAATTAAACATTGGAAGGCCCCTTAAGAATTTTCACCAAATTTTCTTGGATTTTTCTTTATTGGGTCTTCCTGGACTCTGTTTAGCTCTGTAATTGCTTTGCTCCTTTGTTGATAGGTTAAAGCACAATGTGATTTTCTCCATGTCATAATATTTAAGAGGACGGCTCAATGGTCTACTCCAAGTTGCAACGTGCAGCTGAGACACTGATTTATAACAGACGTAGTGTTTACAATGTCAAGTAAAGTGCGAAGTAAGAACAATTATGTATCTCAAAGTCCATAGTTATAAACAGATCTAAATCATTACTGTCTTCATATCATTTATATCTAAAGGAGTTATCCTAAGTGACCCTGCAAAATTTGGTTGACCTCATACATATGAGTATGCCAACGGAAGAAAAAAAATAAGGAAAACCTATCATGTTCAAAATATATTATTGTCTGATTTTAGAAAAGTGTCATTGTTATGAACGAATTACTGATTACTTATATATGGAAATAGTTTCAAGAGTAGAAGTGTGTGATTAACACTATCATTTGTGCATTTAGCTCTCTAAGAACTGTGTCTAGAGTGTATTATTTATACTGGTGTGCTATTTGAATGTGAAAAACAAATGGCTTGATCTTGAATTCTTTTTTAATGTTTAATACATCTCTACTATTTCACTCTCAAGGGAAAGATATGAAATGAAATGGTATATTAACTCAAGAGAGACTGCATTGTTTTTAAAAATAAATAAGGATAACAAATTACCAGTGTTATTCATATATCACAAAATTCTCTTCCTATTTCTCAATTGAATTTTTGATAAATTACTAATATTTAAATAAGAACTCTGTTAATTATGAATCCCCACAATTATTTGTGGAGAGAAAAAACACATCTGCTGAATTGATATTGCAATATATTAACACATTTGATTGAAGCAACATGCTCTGATTTTTAAAGGTTTGCTTAATATTTTGGCTGGACTGATACTACATGGGCTTTATCTTGGTGGGATCTATATTATATAACACAACAGAATAATAAATGCAGCTGTAGGTGATGAAAAGAAGGAGAAAAAAGACTCCTTATCAATTTCCAGCATTGTTAAGACAAAAACAACAAAAAATATATGTATTTGGGGGTGAGGTGGTAACAGCTTACCCACCACTATGTTCATTAGTTCCCATTAACAGAGGAAATATAAATTCATTTGACTTGATAGATATCTAACATAATAGGGCCATACACTATTACAAGTACTCTTGGTAGTTATAAATAACCTGGAGAAACAAAAACAATAAGAAAAATAGCATGCATTTCAGAAGGAACTAGGAGCAGTGGCTGGTGGGTACCTGGGGAGTCTAACTTTGTGACTATGGCATGCGTAGTGCAGAATTTCACTGGTACTCTGGACTACACCTCACTCTCTTCCCTTTTCTGAAGTGTTTGTAGCTGCCTGGGTGACAGGCAAGTACATTACTAGTTATACACAGAAATGTATGGATTATGAAATAATCTGCTAGTTTTCAAAAAATCAAATACAATTTTGTTAAATATTTCTATCTGAAATCAAGCTGTGACCAAAAAACACAGGCAACTGAAAAAAATTTTTCCAAGGACTCTTCTTGATAACATTGGTTCTGAAAATTAAAACCAATCCAATACAATGTCATATATTTAGCAAATTGAAGACTGATGAGATTATGAGCTGAGCTCATGGACCTCTTATATTTTCCCTAAACTTTCATAATTTTTTTGAAGAGTAATTGTTATAATTATTCTTTATAACCCAACTCTAACCATTATAACTATTTTGCCAATTTTGTTCTGCATACCCTTCATGTTTTGTTGGAATACTTTAAAGCACATCCTATATAAAAAACCATTTCAACCACAAATATTCCGGGCTGTATATTAATGAATAATGCTCTAATATTTTTGTTGTAGTATTTTAAAACTAATTTAAAAAATTGTATTTCACTACAAATCCTTCACTATGTATGCCTAGTAATTACAGCTTATTTAAACCAAATAAAATTAAGAATATAATTTTTTAATATCGTCCAATTACGTGGCCCATTTTCAAATGTCTCTACTTTTTGAATGAGCTTTATTTTTTCAAACAGTTTTTGAATAAGGATATAAATAAAGTTTATATGCTAGCTTGGTCAGTTAAGCCTCTAATGTCATTTAGAGGCATCTGGGTGGCCCAGTCGGTTATGTGTTTGACTTGGCTTCAGGTCATGATCTCACGTTTGGGGGTTCGAGCCCTATGTCAGGCTCTGTGCTAACTTCTCAGAACCTGGAGCCTCCTTTGGATTCTGTATCTCCCTCTCTCTCTGCCCTTCCCCACCTCTCAAAAATAAATAAACATTTAAAAATTTCTTTAAAAGCCTCTAAAATCATTTAAAATATATAATGACTCATTTTTTTTGCCTTGACATTTATTTATTTTAATAAATAAAATTTTCCCCCTTGCTGTTTATTTATTTTAAATCCTAGATATTTGCCTGGAGAATTTCCCACATTCTAGGTGGTTAATTCTCCTGTATTTACTATAAATTTAGAGTCACATTTAGAAGTTTGACTAGATTCAAGTTCAACTGATACTCTGCATGTTGTATTTTTTCCCATAAGAACATGTATCTAGCTGTTATAATTTTAATGATGTTAAAACATATCAGTAACAAGCTAATAGAAATATGAAAATATGTTTCACTATTTTTGACAGCAAAAGATCAAAAAGAACACATGTCTATCACTGAGGGATTGGTGAAATAAACAAGAGATACTATGCGACTGAATAAAGAAATATAACATGATCCCCAGGATATGATGTTCAATGAAAAAAAAAAAAAACAAACGCATTTGGGAGAACTACAGTATGGTGTATGTGTGATATATATGTACATGCTATAGTGTTGTATGTGTATAATATGCTATCATTTAAAAATAAAGAAATGTATGTATATATGCCTATGTATTTTATATTTAGTTATGTTAAAATAAGTGTATAAATCATGAAATTTTACGAGTGTAGATGTTTCCTAGAGTGGGAGGGAAGGAATAGAATGGATAGGACAGTGATAGAGACTGGTTCTTACTGTTCATTTTGCACTTTTCTGTTTTGGAGAGGGCTTCTTTCCTTAAGCCTCAAGAACCAGCATCTTCCAGCTTCCAACTTTTCTTCTTCAGGTTCCTCACCTCTCTCACTCTTCAAGAATTGAAAAGAGTTGGGGCTTTGTTCTGGATGAGGCTTTGGCTTCAGGGAATATGGTGGCCAGTTTGATCTTCTATCCAAACCACTAAAAGTTTCTCAATTTCAGCAATAAGGGTGTTTTGCTTCCTTATCATTCATGTGTTCACCAGAGTAGCACTGTTAATTTCCTTCAAGAACTTTTCCTCTGCATTCGAAGTTTGGTTACTGTTGGGGGCAAGTGGCGTAGCTTTCAGCCTATCTTGGCTTTCAACATGCCTTCTTCAAAATAGGCTTAATCATTTCTAGGTTCTCTCTGTGATTCTTTCTGTCACTTAAACATTTAGAGGACATTGTAGGGTTATTCAGTGGCTTAATTTCAATATTATTATTGTGTCTCAGGGAATTGGGAGATCCAAGGAAAGGGAGAGAGACGGGGAACAGCCAATTGGTGGAGCAGTCAGAACACAGCCAACGTTTATCCATGGAGCTTGTGATTTGATATGAGTATGGTTTGTGGTGCACAAAGCAGTTCTAAGACTAACACCAAAGATCACTGATTACAGATCACCATAAAGAAATAACAGTAATATAAAAGTTTAAACTTTGGGAGAACTAGCAAAATATGACACAGAGATGTGAAGTGAGTAAATACTGTTGGAAAATTGTTGGAGATAGACTTCTTTGATGCTGGGTTGCCTCAAACCTTCAGTGTGCAAAAAACTCAATATCCACAAAGTACAACAAACTGACGTGTCTACAGTCAAATACTCTTGGTTGAATGTTGTTTGAAAAAATTTTTCCCTGTGAGCATTGTGCAACCAACTCATGTATAGTTAGATTTTCTTTTTTTTTGGTTTGTTTTCCAATTTTAGGAATAGTTTTCTACTTTTTTATTTTTAAAAATTATGTGAAAATTATCATAATTTTAATTTTATTTATTTTTATTTTTTTAACATTTATTTTTTATTGAGAGACAGAAAGACACAGAGTGTGAGCAGGGGAGGGGTAGAGAGAAATAGAACCCGAAGCAGGCTCCAGGCTCTGAGCAATCAGCATAGAGCCCGACGCAGGGCTCGACCTCAGAAACTGCAAGATCATGACCTGAGCTGAAGTCGGTCACCCAACCAACTGAGCCACCCAGGCACCCCTCATAATTTTAATTTTAAAACAAAATACTTTTAGAAAAGGTTAGCTTTTAGACCAATTTCCCATTCCTATCCCTCCCTCTTTTTCTCGGTAACCATGCTTACTTGTTTTCCATGCATAGGTATTAATAAAAAAATTGTATTTCAATACAATTTGTGAAGCTAAAGTATACTGGCCAAGAATTCCTCTAGAGTAACTACATAAGAAACGTTAATAATAAAGAATTAGAACTGGAGAACATCAATCCAAAAACTGTACCAGCAATAATACAAACTACATTTCCCAAGGTAGCAGGTAAATTAAAACAAGCAATAAACAAGAATGTAACCCCAAGGCATATCTAGTATCTCAACAAGGCATAGAACAGTACTGAATCTGAATCTGTGTAGAGACCAAGTAAAATAAAACAAAGAAGAGACCTGAAGATATTATAATGTTACAGATTTTAATAGTACCCTTAAAGTTTCAGAAAAACAATAATTCAGTATATTAAATATTAGTTGTTAATGTAAGAGAAGGAAAAAAAAACTTAATACTGAAGTACAAGATAGTTAAGACATTTTATTGTCCAGAAATCTTTGGAAAATACTGTGTTTTAATCCATCAGGTAGCCAATTATCAAAAATGACAATTTAGTAAAGACTTGGCTGTTGTTTGCTATACCAGACATTGCTGAATGTTAAAGGGAGAAAATCCTTCTTGATCCTATTCAGGGAGATAATTTCAGTATTATTGTTAAGAATGTTTAACAGGTCAAGAATTTTAAAGGAGAATTAAATAGATTACTATAGAAGAGTCCTCTAAGCTTTTGAATATTATAATTTTAGGTTTCCATTAATTGAACTGTTTAATTGGAAAACCTCGGTTTGAGACCAGTACTTCACTAGTTAAATGAATTGGAGAATTAAGTCAACTATCTACTTACTTTAACAAACATATATGTTTCCTTGAAAAGTTTACATATTTTAAACTTTTTAATTTTTAAAAAAAAATTTTCAGATTATTTACACAATTACCTAAAATCTTCCATTCCTTTGATGGAAGAAATACAGTAATTTGTCTTGTTTATGATATATCCCACAGGAGAGAAACACTTTTAATATTTTATATTTGGTGAAAACACAGAAAGACTTTGTAATTTGGGTCAGTGAAAGCACATCAACAAATGCAAGATTTGTATGAATAAGCACATATTCTGGTTAGGTTTTTCTATTTTTGTTGCTGATCTGGGATCATGAAGGCAACACTTCTCCATATCTTTATGGCCATAGGGCAATTTGTTCCATTAACATTTCTTTCTCTATACCACAAAAGGGTTACACAGATTACTATTACGATTATTGTTGTTATTTCTTGTGCTTAGGCTCTCTAACTTTGAAATAAATGACTTTTAGCCAAAATAACTCTTTAAATTGTTTCTAAACTTTACTGAATGTTGGTTGTATACATTCCTTATATTTCTCTCCTTTTGGCCCTGCCCAGAGTACCCATATTGTGATTCATGAGTATGGTAGGCTGAGTAGTGGTCCCCAAAGATATCCAGATATCTAACTAATTAGATATCTAATGCATGAAAACTGAAAATATTACATGCTATGGCAAAAGGGACTTTATGAATGTGACTAAATTAAGGATTTTGACATGGGGATATTATCCATGTGGGTCCCAAATGTTGTCACAAGTGTCCTTACAGGAAGGAGGCAGAAGAAGACAAGAGTATCGGCAGAAAAAAGGAAGGCAATGAAGCAAGGTGGTCTGTGGATGGCTTTGAAAATGGAGGAAGGGACCAAGAGCCAATACAGGAAATGCAACTCTAGAAGTTGAAGGCAGGAGATCAAATTCTCCAAGAACCTCTGGAGGGAGCCCAGGTCTCCTATCGCCTTCATTTTAATGTAATGAAATTGATTTCAGCCTTCCAGCCTTCAGAACTGTTAGGAGGAATAAATGTGTGTTGTTTTATGTCACCAAATTATAAATCCTTTACAGGATTTGTCCTCTTCAAACCGGTATTATCCCTCCATTGATTAAAACATATCAGAAACTCCTTCTTAAAATGGGCGTCATGCATTTTGTCTCGGGTTTATTGGCTTCAGTGGTGTAAAATTGCTTTGTATTCATGACTCATTACAAGCTGAGGTATGGCTACAGGAAACATGGCGACAATTGAGGTCAGAATAGACTTTGTAATCTAAGTAATACATTTTACTCACCAAAGATTGCTGTGTTTCATGTTACACGCTCAGTTTTCATGACACTCAAACTTCTGCATTTTGTGCTAACCCAAATAAAATCAATGTTAATTTGAAAATGAATCTAGAATCAACATGCTCAGAAGAGAAGTTGTCATAATTTCAGTCCATGTCATTCCTCCACCATCTTGATAGTAATTGACGCCTGCACAGAATACTTTGATTACACTTCTTACGAGCTACCAATCCATTATATTTTAGGTTGTTGGCTCTTTCCCCCTTATGGTGCTTTTATGAGACTTATTCAGTTACTATTTCTATAAAGATATCAAAAACCTTGCAGTTAATATCCCCATCCTGAAACTTGAAGAAACAAAGCAAAGTAGCTCACGTGTTCCTAATTAATATTTGGGAATCGAGTTTTAATGAAATAATCCATAATCCCTCCCAGGATGTTTAGTTTTCAAGCCTAAACTATTCCTAACATTCAGAGCTTATATACTCTGAAAAACCAAACCAAAACAAACCAAAACAAACCAAAACACCAGAGCCACTCTGAGGATAAGCATACTTATCAAAGGAGAAACAAAGAATGTATGCCTGCTAGAAGTATTTTGCAAGTATCTATTTCAGTGCATACTGGGACTTTGCACAGAATTGCACAAACCTTAAGCAGCCAGGGTTCTTCAACTGGAGTCTTCAGAATAGACATTTGGAGGCCAGTGAAATCCTTGCAATTGTATACAAAGTTTTCAGGAAAAATATCCAATGTGCAGGGGCGCCTGGGTGGCTCAGTCTGTTGAGGGTCTGACTTCGGCTCCGGTCATGATCTCACAGTCCCTGAGTTCAAGGACTGCATCGGGCTCTGTGCTGACAGCGTGGAGCCTGTTCAGATCTGTCTCCCTGTCTCTCTGCCCTCCTCTGCTCACGCTCTCTCTCTCTCTCTCTCTCTCTCTCTCTCTCTCAAAAATAAATAAACGTAAAAAAAATTTTAAAAGTATACAATGTGCCTTTATCTGAAAAAAAATTTTTCTCAGATTTGTCAGATTTCCAAAGTAGTGTACAAAATACACTCCCCAAAAGATTAAGTAGCTTTGATAGATAAATATGATGTGTGATATATTCCTAAGTGGATAGTCTATGCTTTTAAAATTATGGTTTTTGAAGGAGACATTGGAGCTTTCAAGTGGGATATTCATGAGTGGCAGGAGAGTACACTCTAGATGGCAGATACAGTTTGGATTTGGATCTGTTTGATCTGGCTAGAACACTGTAGATATTAGTTCTTTTAAAGTATCTCTGGAAAGGCTAACACAGTAGGTGTGTTTATAGCTCTTCAAAAGAACCAGATTGGGAGACCTGGAGATTAATGGTCTTTGTTGTCGGAGGCCAGGTATAAACTCCAGGAACCTCATAGGCAGTCCTCCACATTACCAGGGGAGTGGATTTATGACCTGACCTAGAGAGGCAACTTCTGTTGAAGAAAGACAGATCCTTCATGTCTATGGGCCACGTTTCTTTAAGAAATGAAATAAAATGTTTTATTGGAATAGAATTTTATTTTTTTATTTGAAAAACATTTTTTTAACATTTATTTATTTTTGAGAGACAGTTAGAGACAGAGCATGAGTGGTGGAGGGGCAGAGAGAGGGAGACACAGAATTGGAAGCAGGCTCCAGGTTCTGAGCTGTCAGGACAGAGCCCGATGTGGGGCTCGAACTCATGGACCCTGAGATCATGAACTGAGCCAAAATCGGCCCCTCAACCGTCTGAGCCACCCAGGTGCCCCAGTGTTTTATTTTTTAATGTGGCTATATTGCAAGTATTAAGCCGAGACGGAAGCAAAACAAAGCTGTTAGATAAACTGATGAAACTGAGTATCACTGGAGATGAAATCTAAACATTTTTTAGTTAATAAGATTACCAAGAGTCTGATCATTTGTGTCTGAATTTAATTTACATAGTTGTTAAGACAGAACTCACCTTTCTTGAGAAAATATGTGTTTATATTCTGGAAGAAGGTTTCAATCCTGTGGGAAACCATTTAAAACACATTTTAATTCTGAGTAATATCCTTTGTGGTTAGAAATTAAAGCGTTCCAATGTGATCATCTGGACTTAAGTCATAGTTTTGCTTTTTTCTGCTAAAGAAATATTGGTATATATCCTTGCTAATAAAGCTATTGTCTTTTATCCATGTCTCTCAAAATTTAGTATCTACAAGAATCACAAGTGAACCATGTTAAGATGCAAATTCTAATTCGGTGTTTCTTGAGGGGGTCTTGAAATTCTTTGTTTTTTTTATTTTTATTTTTTTTATATATGAAATTTATTGTCAAATTGGTTTCCATACAACACCCAGTGCTCATCCCAAAAGGTGCCCTTCTCAATACCCATTACCCACCCTCTCCTCCCTCCCACCCCCCATCAACCCTTAGTTTGTTCTCAGTTCTCAACAGTCTCTTATGCTTTGGCTCTCTCCCACTCTAACCTCTTTTTTTTTTTTTTTTTCCTTCCCCTCCCCCATGGGTTCCTGTTAAGTTTCTCAGGATCCACATAAGAGTGAAACCATATGGTATCTGTCTTTCTCTGTATGGCTTATTTCACTTAGCATCACACTCTCCAGTTCCATCCACGTTGCTACAAAAGGCCATATTTCATTTTTTCTCATTGCCACGTAGTATTCCATTGTGTATATAAACCACAATTTCTTTATCCATTCATCAGTTGATGGACATTTAGGCTCTTTCCATAATTTGGCTATTGTTGAGAGTGCTGCTATGAACATTGGGGTACAAGTGCCCCTATGCATCAGTACTCCTGTGTCCCTTGGATAAATTCCTAGCAGTGCTACTGCTGGGTCATAGGGTAGGTCTATTTTTAATTTTCTGAGGAACCTCCACACTGCTTTCCAGAGCGGCTGCACCAATTTGCATTCCCACCAACAGTGCAAGAGGGTTCCCATTTCTCCACATCCTCTCCAGCATCTATAGTCTCCTGATTTGTTCATTTTGGCCACTCTGACTGGCATGAGGTGATACCTGAGTGTGGTTTTGATTTGTATTTCCCTGATAAGGAGCGATGCTGAACATCTTTTCATGTGCCTGTTGGCCATCCGGATGTCTTCTTTAGAGAAGTGTCTATTCATGTTTTCTGCCCATTTCTTCACTGGGTTACTTGCTTTTCGGGTGTGGAGTTTGGTGAGCTCTTTATAGATTTTGGATACTAGCCTTTTGTCCGATATGTCATTTGCAAATATCTTTTCCCATTCCGTTGGTTGCCTTTTAGTTTTGTTGGTTGTTTCCTTTGCTGTGCAGAAGCTTTTTATCTTCATAAGGTCCCAGTAATTCACTTTTGCTTTTAATTCCCTTGCCTTTGGGGATGTGTCGAGTAAGAGATTGCTACGGCTGAGGTCAGAGAGGTCTTTTCCTGCTTTCTCCTCTAAGGTCTTGATGGTTTCCTGTCTCACATTCAGGTCCTTTATCCATTTTGAGTTTATTTTTGTGAATGGTGTGAGAAAGTGGTCTAGTTTCAACCTTCTGCATGTTGCTGTCCAGTTCTCCCAGCACCATTTGTTAAAGAGACTGTCTTTTTTCCATTGGATGTTCTTTCCTGCTTTGTCAAAGATGAGTTGGCCATATGTTTGTGGGTCTAGTTCTGGGGTTTCTATTCTATTCCACTGGTCTATGTGTCTGTTTTTGTGCCAATAGCATGCTGTCTTGATGATTACAGCTTTGTAGTAGAGGCTAAAGTCTGGGATTGTGATGCCTCCTGCTTTGGTCTTCTTCTTCAAAATTCCTTTGGCTATTCGGGGCCTTTTGTGGTTCCATATGAATTTTAGGATTGCTTGTTCTAGTTTCGAGAAGAATGCTGGTGCAATTTTGATTGGGATTGCATTGAATGTGTAGATAGCTTTGGGTAGTATTGACATTTTGACAATATTTATTCTTCCAATCCATGAGCAGGGAATGTCTTTCCATTTCTTTAAATCTTCTTCAATTACCTTCATAAGCTTTCTATAGTTTTCAGCATACAGATCCTTTACATCTTTGGTTAGATTTATTCCTAGGTATTTTATGCTTCTTGGTGCAATTGTGAATGGGATCAGTTTCTTTACTTGTCTTTCTGTTGCTTCATTGTTAGTGTATAAGAATGCAACTGATTTCTGTACATTGATTTTGTATCCTGCAACTTTGCTGAATTCATGTATCAGTTCTAGCAGACTTTTGGTAGAGTCTATCGGATTTTCCATGTATAATATCATGTCATCTGCAAAAAGCGAAAGCTTGACTTCATCTTTGCCAATTTGGATGCCTTTGATTTCCTTTTGTTGTCTGATTGCTGATGCTAGAACTTCCAGCACTATGTTAAACAACAGCGGTGAGAGTGGGCATCCCTGTCGTGTTCCTGGTCTCAGGGAAAAAGCTCTCAGTTTTTCCCCGTTGAGGATGATGTTAGCTGTGGGCTTTTCATAAATGGCTTTTATGATCTTTAAGTATGTTCCTTCTATCCCGACTTTCTCAAGGGTTTTTATTAAGAAAGGGTGCTGGATTTTGTCAAAGGCCTTTTCTGCATCGATTGACAGGATCATATGGTTCTTCTCTTTTTTTTTTGTTAATGTGATGTATCACGTTGATTGATTTGTGAATGTTGAACCAGCCCTGCATCCCAGGAATGAATCCCACTTGATCATGGTGAATAATTCTTTTTATATGCCGTTGAATTCGATTTGCTAGTATCTTATTGAGAATTTTTGCATCCATATTCATCAGGGATATTGGCCTGTAGTTCTCTTTTTTTACT
Organism: Puma concolor; assembly: GCF_028749965.1. Classification (NCBI taxonomy): domain Eukaryota; kingdom Metazoa; phylum Chordata; class Mammalia; order Carnivora; family Felidae; genus Puma; species Puma concolor. The sequence goes on along the minus strand of NC_141674.1, from coordinate 146,643,130 downwards.
GGGTCTCTGTCTGGTTTAGGAATCAAAGTAATACTGGCTTCATAGAATGAGTCTGGAAGTTTTCCTTCCCTTTCTATTTCTTGGAATAGCTTCAGAAGGATAGGTATTATCTCTGCTTTAAACGTCTGGTAGAACTCCCCTGGGAAGCCATCTGGTCCTGGACTCTTATTTGTTGGGAGGTTTTTGATAACCGATTCAATTTCTTCGCTGGTTATGGGTCTGTTCAAGCTTTCTGTTTCCTCCTGATTGAGTTTTGGAAGAGTGTGGGTGTTCAGAAATTTGTCCATTTCTTCCAGGTTGTCCAATTTGTTGGCATATAATTTTTCATAGTATTCCCTGATAATTGTTTGTATCTCTGAGGGATTGGTTGTAATAATTCCATTTTCATTCATGATTTTATCTATTTGGGTCATCTCCCTTTTCTTTTTGAGAAGCCTGGCTAGAGGTTTGTCAATCTTGTTTATTTTTTCAAAAAACCAACTCTTGGTTTCGTTGATCTGCTCTACAGTTTTTTTAGATTCTATATTGTATATTTCTGCTCTGATCTTTATTATTTCTCTTCTTCTGCTGGATTTAGGCTGCCTTTGCTGTTCTGCTTCTATTTCCTTTAGGTGTGCTGTTAGATTTTGTATTTGGGATTTTTCTTGTTTCTTGAGATAGGCCTGGATTGCAATGTATTTTCCTCTCAGGACTGCCTTTGCTGTGTCCCAAAGCGTTTGGATTGTTGTATTTTCATTTTCGTTTGTTTCCATATATTTTTTAATTTCTTCTCTAATTGCCTGGTTGACCCACTCATTCGTTAGGAGGGTGTTCTTTAACCTCCATGCTTTTGGAGGTTTTCCAGACTTTTTTCTGTGGTTGATTTCAAGCTTCATAGCATTGTGGTCTGAAAGTATGCATGGTATGATTTCAATTCTTGTAAACTTATGAAGGGCTGTTTTGTGACACAGTATATGATCTATCTTGGAGAATGTTCCATGTGCACTCGAGAAGAAAGTATATTCTGTTGCTTTGGGATGCAGAGTTCTAAATATATCTGTCAAGTCCATCTGATCCAATGTCTCATTCAGGGCCCTTGTTTCTTTATTGACCATGTGTCTAGCTGATCTATCCATTTCTGTTAGTGGGGTGTTAAAGTCCCCTGCAATTACCACATTCTTATCAATAAGGTTGCTTATGTTTATGAGTAATTGTTTTATATATTTGGGCGCTCCGGTATTCGGGGCATAGACATTTATAATTGTTAGCTCTTCCTGATGGATAGACCCTGTCACTATTATATAATGTCCTTCTTCATCTCTTGTTACAGCCTTTAATTTAAAGTCTAGTTTGTCTGATATAAGTATGGCTACTCCAGCTTTCTTTTGGCTTCCAGTAGCATGATAAATAGTTCTCCATCCCCTCACTCTCAATCTAAAGGTGTCCTCAGGTCTAAAATGAGTCTCTTGTAGACAGCAAATAGATGGGTCTTGTTTTTTTTATCCATTCTGATACCCTATGTCTTTTGGTTGGCGCATTTAATCCATTTACATTCAGTGTTATTATAGAAAGATATGGGTTTAGAGTCATTGTGATGTCTGTATGTTTTATGCTTGTAGTGATGTCTCTGGTACTTTGTCTCACAGGGTCCCCCTTAGGATGTCTTGTAGGGCTGGTTTAGTGGTGACAAATTCCTTCAGTTTTTGTGTGTTTGGGAAGACCTTTGTCTCTCTTTCTATTCTAAATGACAGACTTGCTGGATAAAGGATTCTCGGCTGCATATTTTTTCTGTCTAGCACACTGAAAATCTCATGCCAATTCTTTCTGGCTTGCCAAGTTTCAAAAGAGAGATCAGTCACGAGTCCTATAGGTCTCCCTTTATATGTGAGGGCACGTTTACCCCTTGCTGCTTTCAGAATTTTCTCTTTATCCTTGTATTTTGCCAGTTTCACTATGATATGTCGTGCAGAAGATCGATTCAAGTTACATCTGAAGGGAGTTCTCTGTGCCTCTTGGATTTCAATGCCTTTTTCCTTCCCCAGTTCAGGGAAGTTCTCAGCTATTATTTCTTCAAGTACCCCTTCAGCACCTTTCCCTCTCTCTTCCTCCTCTGGGATATGAATTATGTGTATATTATTTCTTTTTAGTGTATCACTTAGTTCTCTAATTTTCCCCTCATACTCCTGGATTTTTTTATCTCTCTTTTTCTCAGCTTCCTCTTTTTCCATAACTGTATCTTCTAGTTCACCTATTCTCTCCTCTGCCTCTTCAATCCGAGCTGTGGTGGTTTCCATTTTGTTATGCATTTCGTTTAAAGCGTTTTTCAGCTCGTCGTGACTGTTCCTTAGTCCCTTGATCTCTGTAGCAAGAGATTCTCTGCTGTCAGCTATACTGTTTTCAAGCCCAGAGATTAATTTTATGACTATTATTCTAAATTCACTTTCTGTTATATTATTTAAATCCTTTTTGATCAGCTCATTAGCTGTTGTTATTTCCTGGAGATTCTTCTGAGGGGAATTCTTCCGCTTGGTCATTTTGGATAGTCCCTGGCGTGGTGAGGACCTGCAGGGCACTTCCCCTGTGCTGTGGTGTATAACTGGAGTTGGTAGGCGGAGCCGCAGTCAGACCTGATATCTGCCCCCAGCCCACCGCTGGGGCCACAGTCAGACTGGTGTGTGCCTTCTCTTCCCCTCTCCTAGGGGTGGGATTCACTGTGGGGTGGGGTGGCCTGTCTGGGCTACTTGCACACTGCCAGGCTTGTGATGCTGGGGATCTGGCGTCTTAGCTGGGGTGGGTAGGCAAGGTGCACAGGGGCAGGAGGAGCAGGCTTAGCTTGCTTCTCCTTAGGTGATCCACTTCAGGAGGGGCCCTGTGGCAGCAGGAGGGAGTCAGATCCGCTGCGGAGGTTTGGCTCCGCAGAAGCGCAGAGTTGGGTGTTTGCGCGGAGCGAGCAAGTTCCCTGGCAGGAACTGGTTCTCTTTGGGATTTTGGCTGGGGGATGGGCGGGGGAGATGGCGCTGGCGAGCACCTTTGTTCCCCACCAAACTGAGCTCTGTCGTCCGGGGGCTCAGCAGCTCTCCTTCCCTTTGACCTCCAGCCTTCCCGCTTTCTGAGCAGAGCTGTTAACTTATGACCTCCCAGACGCTAAGTCGTGCTTGCTGTCGGAACACAGTCCATCAGGCCCCTCCGCTTTTTGCAAGCCAGACTCGGGGGCTCTGCTTGGCCGGCGAGCCGCCCCTCCGCCCCGGCTCCCTCCCGCCAGTCCGTGGAGCGCGCACCGCCTCGCCGCCCTTCCTACCCTCTTCCGTGGGCCTCTCGTCTGCGCTTGGCTCCGGCGACTCCGTTCTGCTAATCCTCTGGTGGTTTTCTGGGTTATTTAGGCAGGTGTAGGTGGAATCTAAGTGATCAGCAGGACGCGCGGTGAGCCCAGCATCCTCCTACACCGCCATCTTCCCAATTCTCTCAATTCTTTGTTTTTAACAGGCTCACAGGAGGAGCCAATATTGCTAGTCTCTGGACCACACATTGAGTACCAAAGCTCTATATGATATGCCTATTATGTTTCTTCAATATGCTATGCAATTAAAACATATCCAATTTCACATAAGAGGCTTATTTTTATAGAGACTGTGCACTCCTGAAACGACATTCAACTAAAAATAAATTTATGAAATAGCTCTATACTGAAAGAAATAGAAGTTTATAACTGAAGTAATACTAAAATACCACGCTCAGAGTAAGAATTTTAGGTTAGAACCTTTCAAAAATTGATTTTACCTGATGATTCCAGAGCTGGATAAAGTATCTTTGCTTAGTACCATTGTCATAAATGTTTTACTTCCTTTTAGTGGATACTTTTACATGGTTTATGAGATTAGAAAACTGGAAAGTCTTACTGACAATTTCTCTCATTTATTTGAATGTTGAGATAGCTTCTGGCAATAGTTATTTTGGAGAGCGATTTAAAAATACACACACACACACACACACACACACACACACACACACTGCATTCAAAGTTCAATGTTCATATGTAACACTGAGTAGGATGTACCCAGTTCAAATCTGCAATCAGCACCTATTTAACCTGCTGAGAACTGGCAGTGTGTTGGACCACTGTGTGGTTTGTTTCCTAATGTACAGGAAATTTCTTTTAAAATGGAGGTGCCTGCGTTTTTTGACTTTGGCAGAAAGGACAAAACAGGGGCATAATGAACTATAAATTTTACAGTATTTATGAGTATTTATAGCTCACCGTAAGGTTTTGCTTTCTGTGTTCTTCCTATTTCCTATGAACTTGGCTCCAGCAACAAGTTCAGTATGTTTGACCTTCTGACTGGAACAGCCACATCAGGTCCACATTAGCTGTCAAAATGTATTGTTTTGTGGAGACACTTGTAGCGTGAGGGAAGGTTAGAACAAGTCCTAATAAAACACACCGAAGGCACTACCGTTAGGCAGAAGTTTGCATGTATTTTAATTTCAGTTGCATTTTTAAGATAGAATAATGATTGACATTATTAGTAATAATATACATTTTTTTAAAGAAACGCGGCTGCTATAATCTTTCCAGTATGCATTATCACTTGTCCATAAGGGAGCTTTTGAATGTGAAAATCCTTTTGAATGTGAAGGGATAGGTAACTATGCGAGCCTTCTGCCTATTCTTGGGATCATTTACGAATGGCATAGATTGAAATCTCTGGACCTTATTGACTTGTATCAGCGCAGGGTGATGGCCCAAGTTAGCTGTGTTAGGCCTGCTACAAGAAGAGAATATGGTATTGATTGACAATGACGTCTCTGCCACTCGATTGTGGCCTAGTACTTCACATGAGATGTTTCTCTGCTATTCTAGCTTACTTTCCTGCACGCCAGCACAGCATGGCCACAGTGGGATAAGAGAGGGAAACCGTGTGTGTGGCCTCCCCAGCAGGAGCAAGTCCTGAAGGCCCACTGGTGGGCAGAGGCCTGCTGAGAAAGGTGTCAGAGAAAGGTCCACTCTGGGGACTGAGGCTGTCACTCAAAGAGCCCCTACTAGGTGGCAGTGCTCAGGGGGAGGAGTGTACATTGGAACAAAATACTCTTATTTTCATTCAATAGAATAAAAAAAAAAGATGTTTACGAGTGTGTTCATCCAGATTAAGTATTTAAAACCTCTTTTCCTCTTTTCGCCATTTTTCCCCTAATCATCTCATTAATTTCCAGTTTGGCTTAAAATATTCAGCAGGCTGGAACTCTACGGCTCATTTATTCTACTTTACTTTATTTACTTTTTCAAAGTAAAATGGATAAAATCAATTAATAAACCTAAGCCCATTTGCTATGATTTCAAGAGCTGCTAAATAATACATCTTCCTCTCTTCACACAAATGCTATCAAGTAATTCGTCTGTGAAAATAAGGTGTACCCTTTCTCAAGATTTGTAAGAAAATGGCAGATTGTTATCATTCTGTGGTTCAAGTTCTGTTGTGCCCAGACCCAAGATATGGGCTAACTAGCTTACAGAGATTCTAGCATATGCTATCAAAGAAACACTTCATCACTGGCCTGTATTGCTTTCTGCAAAACATAAATAATTAAAAAATCAATATTCTAATTCTCTTCCACGTGGGTGTAGCAGGAGCTCTCTAAAAATGATAGATTCCAATGATGTGTTTAGGTTTTCAGCTAAATATGTAGAAAGAACGGCAAAACTGCCCTTCAGCCCCAATTTGGAAAGCATTAAGATTAACAATAGCACACCCACACACAATCTCTGAAATATTGTCGAGTAGGTTCAAATGAGTAAAGTTACGTCCAGTGGGAAGGTAGAGAAGATACAGATTGAAGCTGGAAAGGGCAAAGGAAAAATTTAATTTTGCCCAAGAAAGGGGGGAAAAAGAAAGGAATTTGTAAGTGGTCTAGAGAAGATGTGCCCGGGACCAGGTAAACTTCTGACTATAATAATTTGCCAATTCAGACACAGATTGTTTTCCTAATTATAAAAAGAAAAAAAAAAAAAGAGTAAAACCACCAGAAAAGAGACTTTCAGGACCACAGCTCCATCAGTATGTGAGAGTAAAGAGAATGCACACAGGACTCTCAGGGATACTGACTAGTATAAGTAAGGTCCTCAGACCGATTCCTAGGGCAAAGTCAGTGCTCCATAAACATTAGAAGTGACTGAAATACACACACACGTGTGCGCACACATACACAACACACGCATGCCATGGTGTGTGCGTGTGTGTGCACACACCATTTATGGAAGGAATGGAAAAAGAAACAGAGGGCTATGAAATAAACGTGTACAACTTTCCTAAGGCTAGAAATATTTATTTTTTCATTTTTAGTTTTTAATTAAGTACTTCATGCTTACTGTAGAAGAGTAGATAGCTATTTTTGTCATGTGTAGCTGTGTTACAAGTCTACTTCGTAGTATGTGAACTGACAAGGTTGACATTTTTTAGATATATATCTATATCCTTAGACATATATCTTTATCTATATCTTCACTGAGAAATTTGACAGCATAAACACAGCTGCTATAACAAACATCCAGTGAAAGATATTTTAAAGTTTCTCTTAACAATCCGTGTTAATGACCTGATAACGTTTTGTTACGGCTTTCTGAAAATGTGTGAAGTGTTCTGACAGTATGTCAACAAAGCGTCAAATATGGTGCGAGAGAAGCTAGGAATTGGAATCATTGTGTCACCAAGTGTTAAAGCTGGAAGGGACCTTAGACCCCCTTCATGTTGGAAGTGATGGGGCTGCAGCCCAGGGGGATTAAGTGATTTGTTTAAGGTCAAACATGGAGCGAGTAAGGACCAAGAGGTAGAACCAGGGTCCCCTGGCTCCCAGTCCTGTTCCCAGTTAGGTCTGCAATTTTTCCCTAACTATATGAATTGTTTTGTTTTGTATAGAACAAAACACAGATTGCAGAAACGGAAGAGTCCATGCTTTTTTTGGAATCTCAGTCATTTTAAAGGTCATCCCACCTCTCGTTAGCTCAAGTTTTCAGCTAGCTACCCCTAGTCATTTATTTGAGCATTTAGTCCACATGTAACTCTTGGATATATTAGCTTCCCTGATAATGAGAAACAATAGTTGTGGTTTGAATAAATATAGTCATCTTTCACTTTAAATTTACTTTTCATTGAGGGAGCATATTTTTTTCTTTCCTTGTTTTCCTTTCTTTCTTGCATTCTTGCTTTTTAATAGACATGCGTTTTCTCTTAGCCCCACTAGATCCTGACAGTCAAGTAAGTAAAGATTATTATCACATGTAAGGCACACAAACATCATGCATGGAACATTGGACAGATTACAGAGCACTCCCCTACATGAATTCTTACCATAATTGCAAAATAGTTAGTTGAATGTTCTCAAATATCCATTTTACAGGTGGGAAAATGGAGTTGAAGAGTTGTGATTTTCCAAAGTAAAGGTTAAAACCAGGTCTTTTATCTTTGAAATATGTTTCCTTTCAATATATATGTATACATAATAGGTCATAGATGTTTTAAATATTTATTTAAATATTAGAGAGAGAGAAAGTATGAGCTTGCATGAGCTTGCATGAGGGAGAGGCAGAAAGAGGGAGACAGAAAATCCCAAGCAGGCACAGTGCTGTGGTGCTGTCAGATGTCAACATGGAGCCCAAGGCGGAGCTCAAACTCAAGAATCATGAGATCACGACCTGAACTGAAATCAAGAGCTGCATGCTTAACCGGCTGAGCCACCCAGGTGCCCCTGGATCATAGATCTTTAATGGGTAATTAAGGCAAATGAAACTATTGCAGAGTATACTCTAATATTTTAGAGTAAATATAAAGGATTAAATAAACTTTTCTACATACTTCTCAGTGATAAGGGCCAGTATTGTTTAGAAAAGCTAAACTTAACACTAGTTTTTTGGTGCTTTAATTTTTTTTTTTTTTTAAACGTTTATTTATTTTTTTGGGACAGAGAGAGACAGAGCATGAACGGGGGAGGGGCAGAGAGAGAGGGAGACACAGAATCAGAAACAGGCTCCAGGCTCTGAGCCATCAGCCCAGAGCCTGACGCGGGGCTCAAACTCAAGGACCGCGAGATCGTGACCTGGCTGAAGTCGGACGCTTAACCGACTGCGCCACCCAGGCGCCCCCTGGTGCTTTAAAATCTAATATTGTAAATTATGAACCTACATTGAAAGATAAAATATATTTTTAAATGTGTATTTATTTATTTTGAGAGAGAGGTTGTGTGTGAGTGGGGGAGGGACGGAGAGAGAGGGAGACAGACAGAATCCTAAGCAGTCTCTGAGATGTCAGGGTAGAGCCCCACTCAGGGCTCTGTCTCAAGAACCTTGAGATTGTGACCTGAACTGAAACAAAGAGTTGGATACTTAACCGATTGAGCCACCCAGGTGTCCCTAGATTTTTCATATTTTAAAATTGATTTCCTAGCTAAATATGTTCATATATTCAGAGAATGTATTTTACCAATAATCCTAAAGTTATCTATGTTTAATTTGGATGATCTACTGTTGGTTCCCATCACTTTCATTCTGTTTTCCTATTTTACCTTTCTTCCTTTGGTTACGTAAAGAATTCACACTTTATACTATAATCTTAGGATAATGGAAATAACCACTCTTGGGCCTTGTAAAGAGTCTTGGATCAAGAGTCACAAGACCTGCATTCTATTCCTGTCTTGTCCAACAGTTTGCAATGTGCCTTTAGTCAACTCACCTACATTTCTGGGTCTTAATCTTAGGAAGTTGTTCAATCAGATGATCAACAAGGCCTCTTGATTGTCTTAAAGGCCTATGATTTATAATATATCTCTGCATGTTGATTTTATTAAATTAAGATGTTATATTATTATTTGTGTTTCTTAAAGCAGACACATATGAGAAAAGCCTAAATATAAAAGCAGAACAATTCTATAATTATTCTACATAGGTACCTGCATGAAAACACAATCGTAATTTCTGGGGCTTCATTAACATGCCAGTGAAGTAACTACCACTTTCAGTGGAAAATAATAAAACAACTGATGCATCTTTAGGATAAATTTGTGTTGAATTTACTGTCGTAAATTTATTTAGTTAAGTAGTTCAAACAATTCTACTACATCAGTTCAAATGGTGCCCTCATTTGGTTGATATGTGGACACTAAAACTAAAAGATGATATATAAGACAAAACCTTGAGGGCATGAGCAATTTTTCAATCCTCAGAATATGTCAACCCATTTTTAGTTACATGTTTGAACATGTGTGGCATGTTCAATAATACCAAGGTTAATCAGCAACTTCATATTTATGTATAGCCTTAAGTACATGTGTAATACTATGGACCCCCAAGAAATAACCACACTCCTCCTACATGTTTTAAGATACTACAGGGGCGCCTGGGTGGCGCAGTCGGTTAAGCGTCCGACTTCAGCCAGGTCACGATCTCGCGGTCCGTGAGTTCGAGCCCCGCGTCGGGCTCTGGGCTGATGGCTCAGAGCCTGGAGCCTGTTTCCGATTCTGTGTCTCCCTCTCTCTTTGCCCCTCCCCCGTTCATGCTCTGTCTCTCTCTGTCCCAAAAATAAAAATAAAAACGTTGAAAAAAAAATTTTTTTAAGATACTACACAATATACACTTACTTTAATGTGATTTGAAATGTGTCACAAATTTGTTGTGTTTTCTGTGTGTGTGTGTGTGTGTGTGTGTGTGTGTTTTGAGAGAGAGAACATGAGAGCTGGGGAGAGGTGCAGAGGGAGAGAGAGAGAGAGAGAGAGAGAGAGAGAGAGAAACCTTAAGCAGGTTCCATGCTCAGGGTGGAGCCCTATGTGGGGCTCCATCCCATGACCCTGGGATCATGACCTGAGCTGAAATCAAGAGTCGTACCTTTAACTGACAGAGCTTCCCGAGTGCCCCACAAGTTTAAAAGATTAAGGTCAGTAGGGGTACCATGCTTCTGACATCAATAATAGGGAATGATTCCTGATATTTTTCTTTGCTTAAAAGTCTAAAAGTCTCTAGCATAGGGTAAACACGGAGATATATTTAGATTGCCATAAACATTCCTGGAGTAAAATGCCTAATAAGTCCAAATCAGAATGTTCAAAATGTCAGCAGCATTTTTATGTGTACACATCCTCCCAGAACCCGTTGGCATTGCAGAGAGCATGTCAGGAATTCAGGCGATCAGCACCAGCCGGGCAACATTTTATTCGCTTCTGCTTCTGAGGAAGCCTCCAGCCAGTAGGCGCTGAGAAAACCACATATCCACTTTTGTTTAATATGCAGAAATTCACTGTAACTGCTGTAACAAGTGACAAATTGGGTGTCTAAAAACAATAGCGACTTGTTCTCTCACGGACCTGAGACCACATTAAGGCCCAAATCAAGGTGTTGTAAGGGCACACACCCTCCTCAGTCTCTAGTAGAGATTCTGTTCCTGGACTCCTAGTTTTTGGTACCTGCTTCCTCCTCTTCTGCCCGTTATGTCCTTCTGTATGCCTTTTCTAAGGACATGTGTGATGGCATTTAGGATCCAACCAGATGATCCAAGAGTGTCACCTTATCTCAAGATCCTTAACTTGATCTCATCTGCAAGAAGTTACCATATAAGGCAACAGTCAAAGGTCTCAGGAATTAGAAGAGAGATGTATTCTGGGGAGCTGTTATCAGCCTACCACATCTATCCTTCATTCACTCAACAATGTGTAGCTGGTGTTCAATGAATACTTAGTTCATTGAATACTTAATCTGTGCACCAGATAAAAAGAATCCCTGTCACTGATGAGCTCTGTACCTGTAATCCAAGTACAGAAAATTCACACAAAGGTGCAACATTTTAAAGAATACTGGAAAGAAGATGAGAGACAAGAGGTGAGGCACAGTTACTATTTAAGACCAAGAAAATGCACTTAAACTAACTGAAATGTATTATTTAATATTTACATTTAATGCAAATATAGAGCGACAATTCAAGTAGATCAAGTTTTCAACATCCAAATTTTAAACTGATACATTTATTTTATAATGCTCTGCGGTGGCTTTTGTACTTGATATCTTCTATGCTTAGAAATGCCTTTCTTTTGGGGTGCCTAGGTGGCTGAGTTGGTTGACTTCGGCTCAGATCGTGATCTCACAGTTCATGAGTTCGAGCCCCGCATCAGGTTCTGTGCTGACAGCTCAGAGCCTGGAGCCTGCTTTGGATTCTGTGTCTCCCTCTCTTTCTGTCCCTCCCCCACTTGCGTTCTGTCTCTGCCTCTCATTCTCTCAAAAAATTAATAAACATTTAAAAAATTACAAATGCCTTTCGTTTTAGGTCTCTATTTTTTCTTGTCTTTTATGTCTCAGCTCAAATACAACAACAGAAAACAGGAGACTATATCACATAACCTTGACAAACTTTATTTTATTTTATTCATTTGAGATAAAGAGAGAGAGAGAGAGAGAGAGAGAGAGAGCATGATGGAGGTGGGGTAGAGAGAGAGAGGGAGAGAGAGAATCCCAAGGAGGCCCCATGCTGCCACAGCAGAGCCCCACGTGGAGCTTGATCACATGAACCATGAGCTGAAATCAAGAGTTGAACTTAGCCATCCAGGCGCCCCAACCTTGATAAAATTTAAATAGCCGTAATCACTTCTGGAGATCTTAATTATTTGTTACTTGTTTGACTATTTTGCCAATCTCTTCACAGGTCTTCAGCTTTATAAAAGTTGAGATCTTTTCTATCAAATCTCAGCCCCCAGAACTGCATGTACCTGGCATAACAGGTTTCAATGAGTATTGCTCAGTAAATTAGAGAACGCTTAAAGCTTTTGTTCAGATGTCAATCTCTCCAGAAAGCTGTCCCTGCTCAGGAGACATTCCCTCCTCCTCTGTGCTCACATTTTACAGATCTTGTGCATTAAGTATTACATTCATCAAGCTGCATCATATTAATTTATTCATATATCTGTCTTCTAAGAATATTGTAAGTTCCATGAAGGCAAGGATTTTATCTTAGCCCTCTTCATATCTATAAATTAGAACCCATGCTAGTTTTGGTGCATAAAGTCATCCAGTGAATATTCTTCCAATGAATTACTCTTTGAAAACTCCCAAACTCTTGGGGCACCTGGGTGGCCCAATTGGTTGAGTGACTTCATCTCAGGTCATGATCTCACAGTTTATGGGTTCGAGCCCCACGTGGGGCTCTGTGCTGACAGCTCAGAGCCTGGAGCCTGCCTTGGATTCTGTGTCTCCCTCTCTCTCTGCCCCTCCCCTGCTTGAGCTCTGTCTCTCAAAAATGAATAAATGTTAAAAACAAACAAACAAACAAACAAACAAACAAAACTCTCATAAAAACAGTTTGTTAAATCCACTTGTGATAGTTTTGTGTGTCAAGAGGACTAAGCTATAGAACCCTATTATTTAATCAAATACTAATCTCCATGTAGTTGTGAAGCAATCAGTTGACTTTCCAGAAAGAATATTGTCTTCTGCAATGTGGACAGCTCTCATCCTAATAGCTAGAAGTTTTGAAAGGAAAATCTGACATTACTCAGAGAAGAAATTCTGCTTTAGGTTAGTAGCACTAACTTCTGCCTGAGTTTTCATCCTGTTGGCTTTCCCACCAGGACCCCCACTTCCTGGGAACTCTAACTGAATATACTGTCCATCTTTCCATTTAGGCCTACTTTAGGGCAGTGGTGAGAATGTAACCGTATCTCACTGAAGTAGCCTTGAAGCAACTTGGTAGGCTTTAGAAGCAATGGCAGCAGAAAATTAAAACAGACAGTAAAATGTTCACAAGGGAAATGAAAATAAATTTACTCTGAAAAATTGAACAAAAAGAAGATAAAAACAGAGAGGGAGGCAAAACATAAGAGACTCTTAAATATAGAGAACAGACTCAGGGTTGCTGGAGGAGTGGTGAGTGGGAGGATGGGTTAAATGGGTGACAGGCATGAAAGAGGGCTCTTGTTGGGATGAGCACTGGGTGTCATAGGTAAGAGATGAATCACTGGGTTCTACTCCTGAAGCCAAGACTACACTGTATGTTAACTAACTTGAGTTTAAATTTAAAAAGATTGAACAAAGAGCTAAATAACAATACAGAACAGTGAGGTTCTGAAAAGATTATATACTAACAATAAAACATTCAACTATGTTCAATAACATTTACTTTTGAGATGAGGATAGTACAAATTAGGACTTTGGGGGAAGATTTATAGGGACTTGAAATAGGGTCTTGAAAAATAATACCGACTTCTGTGTGGTATACCATGAGAAAAGAAAGATATCTTTATAGTTATTTGAAATACTTCCTAATAGTCTACAATTTTCTCAGCAAGTAGAGTTAGAAAAACCTTCTTCTACCCCTTTTCTCTCCCATTTGGCCTGTCACTTTTGCCCTGGAAAGGAGGCAGTGTCCATTAGAAATAGCTCCTTTGAGATTTTCTCTACTATTGATTGAACAGTGAAACTCTGTGATGAGGCTGCATTTCAATTCCCAGCCATTGGCCTCCTCTTGAGGCCAGAAGTCAAGATGGCTTCCCTTTTCCCATCCCACTCCCTCCTAAAGGACCTCTTCCTAATCAAAAAACAAATGCAATATTCTACTACACTGGATATAACTAGGTAAAAATATGGCTATGGTTACAGAATTTTAAAAGATATACAAAGAAGCACACTTCATGTGTTTTGGTATTGATATTGTAAAATGTATTTTCTTTATTTCCTGTGTTGTTTTCTATGTTTTGTGCAATAAAATAAGAGCACAAGTAGCAAATTATGGCTACTGACATCTCTCCTGAGATTTTGATATACTAATTAAAATCGATTAGGGGCGCCTGAGTGGCTTGGTTGGTTAAGCATCCGACTCTTGATTTCAGCTCAGGTCATGATCTCGCGGTTCGTGAGATGGAGTCCTGAGTCAGGCTCTTCTGTGCTGATGGCACGGAGCCTGCTCAGGATTCTCTCTCTCTCTGCCTCTCCCCAGCTCACATTCTCCCCCCTCCCTCCCCTCTCAAAATAAATATGTAATATAAAAAAATGATTCAAATGGGCTGGGTTTGATCAAAGTTGACTTTCTGGATGAAGACAAAAACTATCAAGAATCAGATGAACGTCTCCTGATTGTCAGGGAGTTAGACTCACAAAAGGGCCTTTCTCTTTTGGGAAGAACTTCAAGGTGGCCTGGGAAAACCTAGGTACAGTTGATGTCAGGGAATACAAGTAAAGAATGTAGGCTGCTGGCTTGGAGTCTGACTCGATCTTTTTAGTTTCCACATTTTCAAAACCTGTTATGTCCTTCTATCAACGACCCCACCCTGACTTTCTAATTTCTACGAGGAGCTCCACATGTCTCCAGCGTTATGTTCAAGCCATCTTTTACTTTACTTCTCAGTTGCTCCTTCCACCCCAAATTCTTTCTGTTCGCTATTTTTTTCTAGTTTTGTTATGTATCATCTTTTTGGCATTTTGTTTTATTCCATTACAATCAACCTAATTCATTTTCACACTCTTGCAGTAGTCTTTTCACCAGACACCCTGACATGTAATCTCTCACTCCTCCAGCCTACATGCATTCACAGTAACCAGATTACTCTTTGTATAACATAACTATCAGGCTTCTCTTTGATTTGAACAATTCAGTGTGTCTGTGGATGGCAGGCCAGATAGTCAGGATTCTTTCATTAGGCATACAGGTTCTTCCAACAAGAGCCCTGCCTGCCTTCTTTCATCCTCTACTTTCCATCGTAGCCAAATTAATCTCCTCTCTTCAAAGATAACCCAGGGTATGTCTCAGCTATACCTTTGATTATAGCCAATGTGAATTCTACCTAAATGCTTTGCCTCCTTCAAAAGTACAGCCAGAGATATCTTGTTCAAGAAATTATGGTCAAATTCCAACACAAAGCCACCTCTTTCACCTCTTTACCTGGGATGCATCTTTCTGGAGATACCGCATAATGCAGTAAAAAGAATCTTCTAGATAAAGGTTAGATGCCCACTCTTCCATACACCATCTGTTGGAGTGTGGACAAATGACTTCACTCTGCTTCTGTTTTCTCATCCACAGAATGGGGGCTAAAATGTTCATCTTAGTTGAGTTATTTATTTCAATATGTTTATTGTTATTTACTCCTCTCTTCCTGTGCTGTCACGTAAGCATAAGAAGATAGAAATACTGCCTATTTTGTTAGTTAATTTTTCCCGCCAATACCCAGCCTGATCTCGGGCACAGAGTAGGAAATCCACACTGTCGGTTAAAGGAATAGATGGTTAGCATCTATTAGGAGCTTCACAAGTTTTAATCACCCCGATCCTCCTGCTCATTGTTAGTCATAAAGCATCTTTTTAATACTGCCCGGCATTGCTATTTACTTTTACAAATGAAGTCAGGATTATATTATTTCTTCTTTATACATACTTACTAACCACTTGGTGATTGGTCCTGGTCAAAAATGTACCATAGCTAATACTATACTGGATTACATGAGGTTGATTAGGTGAGGAAATGAGAGTCTGAGAATAGAATCAAAGCTGATCTAGTGAACTGTTTTCCCTAGAGACAACACATTCACTTCTTATTGCAAGTAATCCAACCAGAGATTATCATCTGCCTCTAGGCTCTTCATGCCTCACATACTTACATTTTTAGCAGAATTTTTAATTATTTTCTATTCCCCTTCAAAGCCCATAAAATAATAATATGTCACATTTTAACAGAGCCTCAGAGAAAAATGACTTCTGAGTAGCACATGAGACTTTTAAAAAGTCAAATTTGGAGGCACGTATGCATGTGAGAAAGAATGATGCTATCAGTAGGAGTCTACGGTGAGGTTCCAACTGTGCTATAAGAACATGAATTCTGAACAGCTAACTCCTCCTTCAACCCAACACATCTCCACAGGATAATTCAACCAACCCATTGGTCAGTCATACAAAAATATGTCTCTTGGGGGAATATGGTCTCATCGTCCTCAATCAGTTAAACCATATCTCGAGAGAGTTTATTCTATTCAATCTTTCTTATGTAACATTTGGTAAAGAAGAAATCAGAGAAAGCATGGCCAGTGCTGCATAGTGGAATTTGACCACTTCTGCATCAAGAAGTTCTGCATCAGATATTCACCATCAGATATTTACCACCCCTTCTTACTCTCCTAGTTAAAACAGGGTACTAATTAACGCATCCCGAATGCACAGACTGAACTACTGAGGTTCAAAAAGGTTAACCAACTTTTTCAAAGCCCGGCTTCATAACCTGGAGGTCTTTAAAAGGCTTATGAAAAAGCAGAAACTTGAACAAGTAGAATCAATGATCGGTTTTAAATAATGTTTTTGTACATTTTCTTACCAATACTGTAAAATCATCTGTGTTGCTACGAATTAAAGTACAATCTTTCAGATTCCTCCACTGATTGTCCCTCTCCAAGTGCAGACATGCATACAGTAAAGGAAGAAGAAAAGAAAACAAATACTTGATTGGTAATCACGGTGATACCCTCCTACCTACATACTTACTTGATAATTTTGCCTGAATAAATTGTGAATAGTTCAGGGAAAAGAAAGACGTATTATATTAGCAGGAATTCTACATATAAATCTCCAGTAAGATAGTCTTGAATTCTGAATAATATCTGTTGTTCCTTTTGTACAAAAAGGAAAAATTAAAAGTATATTTCGTTTTTAAATCACAAAATTATGGTTTTGAAATTCAAGCACCTATAGTTTTTATTTGCCCCCTCTATTATTTTTTGTGGCTCTTACATAAATATAGATTCAGAATATTGTGATTGAAATTCCTGGAGGGGATTTTTGTGAAACTTAACAGCAAAATGTGGTTGACACTCGTTCTGTGTTGCCCTAGGGCTATAGTTTTGATCATCGTCTGAGTGGATTCATTCCTGTCAGCACAATAAATTTTATACTCTTGTCATAGGTAAATTTTATAATCCTTTGCCTTTTTCTTTTTTTTTTTTTGCCTTTTTCAAGAACTAATGAAGTAAGAATGAAGTTAGTTATAATATAACATTTCAACTAAGATTAAAGAAAATAGTAGTATCAGATATAACACGTGGACCCAAATCAGTCCCCTTTCAATTCTGATTGCCTGATTAAATTTATTGTAAAGCTAATATAAATGTAAATGCACGCACATTTATACACTTAATCATTTTTAACATCAAACTCATCATGGTAAACAGAAAATAGGAACTAATGAGCTAGGCATTTATCAAGGCCTCTGCAAGAATGCAGCGGCTACTTTGTTACTAAATCATGTAAGCAGTGCAGTCCATTATATGTCATCCTTCAGTTTTAAAACATTTTTAAGTCTCTATTCCCCTTTGCACAGGTATTAGACACCAGTGACAGTTGCTTTGAATTTTTTAAAAAAGTACATTGTGATCATAGGTTCCCAAGAAGGTTAAATATAAATTAGTCATAAAGCCAATGAAACAGACAGGAAATGATTAGGCTGTATGATTATTTCTAAATTTATAGTGTTTTTAGCACTACGAGTGTTTAATTAAGGAGAAAAGGGAGCCGGTTTTATTTTACATGATTATTTAAGACCTCAAAAATTAATGTTCTCCTTGCTCTGTGATGCTGCAGTTCTAAAGCAATGTTGAAGACAACAAAGTCCCATTTGATAGTCTAGCCTTTCAGCGAATAGCTCTTCTTCCTGCCTTTGATGTAGGAATGGTTTATTTAATCAATTATTAATCAAAGTTATGGCATTCTTCTTATATATTTAGGTAAAACTAAAAGATGACTTTCCTGAGCCTTATTGCTTAAATAAAAGTTTAAATAGACTGAAAACACTTGACTTTGACATGGCAACCATGGTAGTGATTTCAGTTTCAGAGACCCACTGGTCTCAACTGGGTGCTTAGATGAAAAGAGGTGTGTGTGTGTGTGTGTGTGTGTGTGTGTGTGTGTGTTCATTGCAATTTTCTAGAAGGAGATGATGAGCATGGGCCAAAGTATGCAGAACACTTTTGATAACCTTTCTTCTGATAACAAAAGCCGGTACAGATAATTTGATTAGTGTTTTCTTTGCACAGGTGTTAAAGTTGACAGGAAACAGCTGAAAGACACAGCATTGTGGTGCAAGCCGGGCAGCTGGACACTTTGTGCATGGAGAATCTTGAGCAGTTGGTAACATTTGGCAGCTTAACATAGAAAAAAAAAAAATGACTGCTAGCAAAGTCTCAACTGCTGCTAATTAGCAGCAATGAACTGTGGGTAGGACGGTGCATTTTAATGTGAGAAGATTTTTACAGTAACCACCACACTAAGGGGGGGCGGGGAGGATAGAAAGAAATGCTCCCTAGCTGACCCTGGTGGCAATCCAAGCTGCATATTGCAATAATCCTGTAAATTACTATGCTTTCTTATACAGTAACTTGGAGTTAATTAGTAATTTAACATTCTTCTACACTATTAAATGTCTTTCTTGCATTATATTATGTTGTTTCATGGGCTTACCTTAACACTAATGGGGTTTTGTTATATTTTCTCAAAACAGTAACAGTAAAATAAAACTGAGCTAGAAAATTAATTAGTTATCTTTTACCTGTGATTTACCTGTTATTAACAATTAAGTGGTGGTACACACTTTTAAAGTAGTTTGGGAGGTTACGCGGAGATGAATATACTTCCAGAGTATATTACAGAGGAAAAGGGAATAAAAATGAGTAGTGTAAAAGCTTCAAGAGACTATGCTGTAGATGCAGAAAGCAATGCAAACATTTCTCATATTTCTATTCCAATAGGGAGGGGTGATGACTTGCGGCTGGAGGAAGGCAAGGAACGATAGAGGTAGACGAGAAAAGCTTATTGAACTCTATTTGCTAATTTTTTAAGAGAATCTTTGAAGAGAAAAAATCCATACCATTCATGTGTTTATGTCATAAAATGTTAATGTGCTAGAGTAAAGCAGTGGAGTTTACCATATAGCCATACAGAAAAGAAAAAAAAAATGCACATTTTTGTAGCTCCGTGGTTTATAAATGCCAGAGGATTTTGTAGGATTCTGTATCTGGGGAAACTGATACTCAAAAATTTAAATAATATAAATTAACGCATGCAATGTTAACTTTCAAGCAGAAAACTCTGAGATGAGGAACTGCAGTGAATGAAATCATTCTGGTTACTGGAACAGAATAAAGAGATTTAACTTATTAGTAATTAAAAAATTCTTCAAGCAGCCACCTCTTTCTTCTGCAAAACTGACTTCCCTATTGAATGAAGCAGACAAATAAAATAGTATCACGCACATGCACTTTAAAACTGTTTTATCCACTCGAAATTGAAACTCTACTGCCTTCTGGACCTTAAAGATAAAGAAGTGTTTCTCCTTGGCATCTCGATGACCAGTGTGAATTGGAAGGGGGAACAATTTAGTAAAAGCAGGGCTTCAGAAGGAAAAAAAAAGCTACGGATGTGTACGTGGAAAGGAATGAATTCAGTACAAAACATTTCCAAAAGATTTCGTCTCTTGGGGCTCCCTCTAAAAGAGTGTCTGCTACCATTTAAAACCCCATCCTTTGCAGCTGGATTTGAACATTCCATAAAAAATTCATCCGCGCTTTAAGAGATTTCTGCTTTTCTGTCCTCTCTATTGTTAGACAAATTGAAGTGTGCACTCGGAAGGAGAGTGGCAGTGAACTGCGAATTTATTTACTCATTCGATTCTAATATTGAGAGAATCTACTCGCTCCGTTCAAAGGGTAGAGCAACAATGCAAGTGACATCAGGTCACCCAGCACTTCATAGCTACCTGTGAGATAGAATTGTTCTCCTAGCAGATAGGAAGTGACTGAAACCTCTTTTTCTCATCAATGTCTATTATGATTGATGGCTCTATGGTCACATTGAATATGCCCTTTTTAAATAATTCACAATGTCATCACCATAGTACTAGTTTATAACTAGCCTGTTATTTTTACCTTTGTTCATTCACTATCAGAAGGTTAGATAAATTAAGTACTGTGTGGATTTTGGTAGCATTATAACCAACCAAAGTACAGTGTTTATAGCCCAACAACAAAGCATCAGTTTTATTTTTTTTACGACACTCTGAATGTCTCCCTCTCACCAAATCCTAAAAGGAAATTCTAATAAAGCAGAAGCACTTGTAACATACTTTACCCTGAAACCACACTTCGGTATTAAGTCATCATAAGACTTTCAATATAAAAAGAGTCATGCTGCATTGACACAGATGAAATGTTACCTAAATTCTATACTCATAGATAAAATATTTATCTAATGACTCCATAATAATGAAATTTACAACTTACTTTCAAATACCTACCGCATGAATTGTTAAACCAGAATTGTACAAGAGTAGCAAAAGCATATATTTTAAAATACAATGCTTAATACTGGGAGTGTGCTATGTGAGAAATAACATTTTGACCCTGATTAGAAATCAGTTTGATTAATTCTTGACATGTGGATGGTGATCTTCCAAAGTCCTTAATTTTAGAAGATACATTTAAAATTATTATTTAGCAGCTTTGATGGATGGGACAACTCTAACAGTCACTAAAATGAATAATCATGTATCTTTTGTAACTTAACTT
This sequence comes from Puma concolor, assembly GCF_028749965.1. NCBI lineage: Eukaryota > Metazoa > Chordata > Mammalia > Carnivora > Felidae > Puma > Puma concolor. The sequence goes on along the minus strand of NC_141674.1, from coordinate 146,622,595 downwards.
TTAAAAATTGCTTTACATGCTAATCATTGATGCCTCAGTTGTGCAAATTCAAAATATCAGATTTTATATTGTGTTTAATAACCAGAGTTTCCTTATATTTTTAACATTGTGATCAATAGTAATTCAAAATATTTTATTTATGCCAGTTTTCTCACAGAGTACGAATGATTCAAACCTAAGGTAAGAACATTTATTTTCATAAAACTTGGGTTTCTTGTACATATTCAATGTGTAATAAAATGTGTAACTTTTAAAATTTTTTTTTTTTCAACGTTTATTTATTTTTGGGACAGAGAGAGACAGAGCATGAACGGGGGAGGGGCAGAGAGAGAGGGAGACACAGAATTGGAAACAGGCTCCAGGCTCTGAGCCATCAGCCCAGAGCCCGACGCGGGGCTCGAACTCACGGACCGCGAGATCGTGACCTGGCTGAAGCCAGACGCTTAACCGACTGCGCCACCCAGGCGCCCCAACTTTGAGGTTTTTATTTTCAGTATCTTAATTTTGAATTCTTACTATTCGTTGATTTTACTTTTGAATTCTGTTTCTTAAGCTATTGATACAGGTGGAATGAAAGAATATAAAACTTGTCTGGACTTAAAGTATGTGATCAAAGTCTCAATATGCTGCCATAATTAAATGAAGCCAAACTGATAGCTAAGAATTGCCATGTGATCAAGCATGCTATAATTAAAAGTACAGAGCATCCATGCGTTTATTCACCTGATAAATATTTATTGGCCACCAGGAAATGGAGAGATCTGGCTCTTATTCGCACTAAGCTTACATTCTATCAGACAACGAACATGTTTCAAAAAATAAATAAATAAAGCATTCCCAGTGATAAATGCTTTGGAGAAAATAAAGTGAGATAATGTGCAAGAGAGAATGACTGGGGAAAACAGATCTGATGGGCCTCGTTTAGACTAGATGGTCAAGGAAAACCTTTTTGTGTGAGTGATATGGTGTGGAGATATATAATGAGCAGGCACCAGTCATTCAAAGATAGGGGGCCGGATTATTCTAGATCATTAATTCCCAGTTCCTGCTATGGAAAGCAAAAACAAAAACAAAAACAAAACAGGGATTCCGAAACGATCAGAGTGATGAGGAGAAGGCAGAAATGAAGGCAGGGAGACAGGCAGCAGCTGGGCCAAATGCAGCATTTACCAAGAAGATGTTTGGATGTTATGTAGCGGGAAGCATTGGAAGATGTGAAGCTGGAGAATGACATTTTTTGGTTATGTCTCACAAAAAATTCCGGGCTGTAGAGTTGGGGAAATATTTGAAGCCTTGCTATCATTTCCATCTCTATGCTACTTAAGTTCTAGAAGCCTCGGTTGCTTTGCCTGTTTGTTTTTTTTTTTTTTTTAAATGTTTATGTATTTATTTTTGAGAGAGAGAGAGAGACAGAGACAGAGAGACAGAGAGACAGAGAATACACACAAGCACTGCAAGGGCAGAGAGAAGGAGAGACAGAATCCCAAGCAGGCTCCGCACCATTAGCACAGAGCCAGATGCGGGGCTCAAACTCAGACTGGGAGATCATGACCTGAGCCAAGATCAAGAATTGGATGCCTAGTCAACTGAGCCACCCAGGCTCCCCAAGCCTCAGTTGCTTTGACTCCAGTATAGAGATAGGTCCAATGACAAAGATCAGTAAGAAAGTGACTAACACAGTGCTTGGCAACTTGTAAAGGCTCAATTAATGTGACATCTTTTCTTTACCCTTCCTTTAGGATGTAAAGTTTCAAAATCACTAAACTTATCATCATTGATGCTGATTAATTCTTATTTTTATGTTAAGTCCATTTGTCTTTGTGAACAAAATGAAATTATAAAAATGATCAAAGAGAGCTAGTTGTTGCATAGGAGATGCCACTTAAGTAACTAGAGGTATTAGTAAAATAATTACATTTATTCAGACTTTAGAAGGTACCAGACACTATTCTAAGCTTTTCACATATATTAGGTGATCTAATTTTATAACAGAGCTATTAATTAATACTGTTATTCTCCCATGTTGCAGATGTAGAAAGAGAGGGCCAGAAAGATTGCAAGATTCCAGAATGATTTAATATGGTTAACATATACTATTCATATTTATATTATAATATAAATACATATATTATTCATATATTATATTCATAAATATAATATTATTCATATTTATAGGTTGATACATACATAAAATTAAGATTCAATTGACTATTAGTATCATTTTATAAACTAAGTGGCATAAGCCACTTGAAATATGTATTAAACATAATAAAATAGAAGATTGCTTATTTGAAAAGAGAATATTTTTTGTCAGTTTTGGACTCAGACCTTCCCTTTGAAAAAGCAGTTTTATTTAAAAATGATTCAAAAAAGTTTAATAAATAACCTATAGATTTTTATTATCTATATCAGTTTCTTTGCTAACCTTGACCTAAATATAACCTCAAAGAACATGTGAAAAAAATATAAATTTAAAATGAAAAATATTTAATTAAGGAAAACTGTCCTTACACTGAAATGTGTATTTAGATTCATTTTAGGGTTACAAAATGAAAATTGGTGCTTTAAATATACTTCATAATCTATTAGCACTATCAAACAAATAAACAAACAAAAAATCCTCTAGCCCCAGAATGGTAGTGGAAAAATTTCTAACATTAAGATTCAACCGTAATTTTTATTTCGTAAAACTTTAAAGAAGAGCTTACTTACTTCATGTGTATGGCAATGTAATGAATGGAAAGGACATGGGGCAACTCAAAAGGAAGCTAAGAAATCAGATTTAACAAAGAAGGGATAAGCTTTGAGAACTGTAGAGGCTTAAAAATCACCTTTAGTTTTCACTTAAGATGGAAGAAAAAGTGCAAGGGAAAGACTTCAGTAATAGCGGAGGCATGATTTCACTTAGCTAATAAATTATATTTTGTGAAAATAACTCTTTAAAAGGGGATTTTCTCAGGGCAACCGGGTGGCTCAGTGGGTTAAGCGTCTGACTTCAGCTCAAGTCATGATCTCCCGGTTTGTGAGTTTGAGTCTCGCATTGGGCTCTGTGTTGACAGCTCAAAGCCTGGAGCCTGCTTCGGATTCTGTGTCTCCCTTTCTTTCTGTCCCTCCCCGTTCATGTACTGTCTCTCTCAAAAATAAAATAAACATCAATAATAATAATAATAATAAATAAAAAGGGATTATCTACAGCTATCCTATTTACAATTTCATGTCTTTCTATACAAATAGCCACCCTTTATTAAGCCATTTTTTGCAGGTTTTGTCTCACTTTAAAACATTCATTCATTAAAGAATCATCATAATAACTTTATTGAATGTCAACTGTATTCAAGGTTATCTACTCGACAGCCTGAGATATAAAAGACAACAGTAAATAATGCCCAGTCACAAGGTGTTCATTTGGGAGATTTAGGTGAAATAATACAATTGGATCAGAATTTATACCAATATGGACTGGGCTTGAGCATGTCGAGCTTGACAATTCACATGGTGATGTCATTTCACTTCAGTGAGACTGAAGTTATATTTGTTATTTTTCAGGAAAGATGCAGGGATAATTTTTATGGAAACATTTAGTCTTCTCAATAACTTCTTCCATGAGTGAATATTGTGTCCTAAATCCATGAAGACTTCACATTCTAAGATGACTGATCAGTTAATCGCTGAGGAAGTATCATTAGTCTCTGCTCAGCAGTGAGAAAATAACACCAACCCCTTCTACCTTAGGAAAAAAGCTCTTCGATAGTTCCCATAGGGTCAAACTTGATAAGTGATAAAAGAAAAAGAAAATACATCCAGGCAAACATACATGCAAACAATCCCAAGAAACAAACTATAAATATCCTAGTACATAGAAATTTAAATCAGGAAACTTAGGGTAAATATACGGAGTAATGGCAATCTGACCAATGGCCATCGTAATTTGAAGGCATGAAGGTAGTAATAGTTGGCACAATGAAAACAGATTCTTCGAAGGCAAGTCTTATGAAGGTGAACAACAAAGTTCTAAGGATAGAGCTTGTAGAATGAGAAGTGTAATGAAGAATGAAACCAAAAAAAAAAAAAAAAAGAAAGAAAGAAAGAAAAGAAGAAGAGGTGGGAGAATAAGAAGTATCAAGAGTCTTGGGAACATAGTATCATTAAAAGGAAGGAAAAAAATATTTTTCATTTCTCCCTATTTTCCTTTTAAAAAAATAAGTATGCACATTGGCCAAGAATACTTGGGAACAGCTTCAGAAGAATTATTTCTTGGGGCACCTGGGTGGCTCCGTTGGTTGAGCGATCGACTTCCGATCAGATCATGATCTCCCAGTTTGTGGGTTCGAGCCCTGAGTCAGGCTCTGTGCTGACAGCTCAGAGCCTGGAGGCTGCTTCGGATTCTGTGTCTCCCTCTCTCTCTGCCCCTCCCCCACTTGTGCTCTGTCTCTCTCTGACTCTCAAAAATAAATAAATGTAATAATTTTTTTTTAAAGAAGAAATATTTCTTTTGGAGAGGGACAGAGACACCAGGTTATGGAGAGATATGGGGAAATATGAAGTTGGTATCACTTATTTTAAAAGTTTGATAACTATTTTTTATGATCATGATGGCAAAAATGAAATCAAAAGCTTTTTGTTAATTTTAAAGATATTAGAATTTATAAAATTAATAATGTGGTCATTCTACCTGATATTTTGAAATAAGCTTCTCACATGTGTTTATTAACACATTGTGTTGATCTTCCCTTACACGATTATACTCTATTAGATACAATAGAATTATCTGTTACCAAAACATTTCAGGAAAATGTGAGAGGAATCGTCAGAAATGAATGTCACTAGTCTTGACATATGAAAATGTGTCACTTCTGAGAAGGTTCACAGCCAGTTCCAGCCAGTTACCAAATCAGGCCACAACTGTAGATTTGAACTCCAAAAATAGTATCAAAAAATTACTTGATATGTAAAATGACTAAAATGTTGGCAATGTGAGTAATACCCTGCTATCTACGTTACAACAAAGCTATGTATAACCAGGGTTCTATTAGAGTAAAAAAAAATTAAGTTTATCGTTTGGAGCCCAGTCAGTCTGGGAACAAAATATCAAAGCCATGAGCTCACTGCAGTAAGCAAAATTTTTTTTCTAAAACAGAAGACAACTGTCATTTTGTCATTTCAAACACTCTCTTAAGTGTAGCATGCATAGCATAGCATAGCATAGTGTAGGGTACTATAATATCATATACGATCACATTTTATTGTGAGGACATTGGAACTAACAAAGATTGAAGAAATCATCTTTCTAAATCCTCATTTATCACACATTTTTTCTCGGAATATAATAAATGAAACAAATAAACTCCCTGCCCACATAAAGTTTATACTATGGTTTTCAAAGATGAAGAAATCAAAGAGTTTAAGTGACTTTTCTAACCCTTTTAATATCTCAAGTTCTCTCAGCTAAAAATGAGAAATTAGAAAAAGAATTTGAGTCACTGACTCTCAATTTACTAATATTTCTAGTACACTGGTCCTGGGAGTCAGAAGAATTATTCCAATTTACTATTTATTGACAAATACTTTAGAATTGACATTTGTATATGACATGTTCATTAGTTTACATCCTTAAAAAGTTGTTTAAAACAATATTATTTATGTGGCTTTTTTGTCCTTTAATGGGAATGCAGTTCTCAGATACTAACAACACCTTTTTATTTTTCATATGAAGAAGGTAAGAGTCATGGACTTAGAAGATAACTTCTTAGTCTAATGATGCCCCTTAACCAATGAAACAAAAGTATTATTCCTGTTTTGAGGTTGTATGCAGAGTAATTGAACTAAGCTGGTTTGTGACAGCTTTTCATGTAAAACATCTAATTCAAATAAAAAAATGCTCATTACTGTAACACAAATTTCACCAATCTCACCACCTTTGTGAGCAAGTGAGGTGGCATTAAAATTAGTATTCAAATTTTGTAAGTTATTTGTTCATATTATCTGAGGTTGGATCTTCGGCTCCCTATAAAATACTTCTGTCCAAAGCATTTCCAAGTTTCACCAATGTTTCTCTCATTTACCCTGCTACAGTCTCGCTATGACTAACTCAAGCCTAACCTGCTGTGCAGCATCTTGTCTGATGCCCAAGCATGTCAATTTCCTGCTGCTAGTTGCCTCCACTCTAGTAATCACCAATTAACCATCAATATAACCATCTTTATAAGACCTTGACTTTATCCAACCTTCCCGACCGAGTGCCACGTTCATTCCTACTGTTTCTCTAAGAATAGTAATTCACGTTTGGTGGCTATACAGTTCTTCCACAATGCCAAAAGTGATTTGGCGATGGTTGCCAAGAGGTATACTCTCTTACTTGTTAATATTCTTTAAGGGCTGTCTAAAATGGTACTATCAGACTCCAATGTTACAGAGAAACAACTCTTAATATTCTTACAACACTCTATCATGTATCTGGTCATATCTTAATGAAGTAATACTTATACTATAGAATTGTTTTTTCCTCTTTATATCTAGATAAATAGGACAAACTTAGCTCCTTATCAATGGTCAATGGACTCAAAACTCAAATTAAGGTTTTAAAGAATCTTAGTAATTAATGTGAATAAAAGAATAATACTTTTAAAATAGAAAATGAAAGACTGGGCATTATTTATTTTTAAATTTTTCTTTAATGTTTATTTATTTTTAGATAGAGAGGCAGAGTGTGAGCAGGAGAGAGGCACCAGAGTGAGGGATACAGAGAATCTGAAGCAGGCTCCAGGTTCTGAGCTGTCAGCACAGAGCCCGATGCGGGGCTCAAACCCACCAACCGTGATATCATGACCTGAGCCAAAGTGGAATGCTTAACTGACTTAGCCACCCAGGCACCCCAAGACTGGGCATTATTGACCACTATTTAAGATGTCTTTTTAAATACCAAGGCGAAGAGCCAAGGCCAATACTTGGGTATTGGGTATCTATCTTATAAATTCTTCATCCTCCATAGTAACTTGTGCATAGTCAACACATTGATGAGATATTAGCTACTAAAAAACACTGATTTTGCCAGAAGTTCAGGTTTTCTAATGCAGAATCCTGTACTTACATGAATTACTTCTCAATCCCAAAGATGTAAGGAGAAGGAACACTCACTGTATCTTTCCCCTTTTTGTTTTTAATGGATAACACATGGATGTTTTGCATTCTATTTGCAATGGAAAACATCTGAGGCCAAAATGTTGTCTTGTCTTTATTATTATTAAAATAAACAGACAAAAAACCCCCCAAGAAGTATGACCAATTAAAAAGAAGACCAACTTTATCATACCCGTTGGCTGATGACCTTGTCTGATCAAAATATAGCAATAAGCCCTGATCTGGGAACAAACTAGGATTACATAAGAGCTTTCTGGATGTGGATGGAATGTAAGAATTCCACATTGAATGTACATGTGCTTTAAAGGATTGATTTTCTACAAAAACAAAATAGAAATAAATTACCCTTATCCATACGAAACACATTATGAGCAAGATTGGTTTTCCAAAATCCATGTTAGATGGGATTGTAGTGTCTGAATGGAAGTCTACTTTATGAAAATTATAATTATTTTGATTTTTATCCACAATCAGCTTGAAATGTTGCAAAACTCTGCAGGTGCTCGCTGTTATAACAAAACCATGGGAACAGATGGTGCAAGGTACCAGGCCAGCTCAAGGGATTAAATGTGAGGCTTTTGAAATTTAAAATTAAAGCTGGATGATCTTGGGAAAACGTGCCTGCCAAACATGGCAGCTTAAAAAAATAAAATAAAATAAAATAAAAAAGTTACCCAAATTCTCTTGACAAGCTTATTTACATTCAAATGACTGGGAAATATTAAGTAGTTATAAAGTACTCTTGGCAGGGTATGGCCTACCTGAGCAAATTAAAATATGAAATGTTCGCTTCCATTATGGTACTAAGACTTTGCATGCAGAGAACCCCCTATTAGGCTTAGTTACTAACAGCAGCCAAGATATTTGGGAAGGTGGTACATTTTAGGTAAAATAAAGATAACCTAAACACTATCTCCTTTGAATGGGCAGAGTGAAGGATCTTGGTTGAGTCACTAATGATGAGTTTAGGGATTTACATCACTTGCTGTTGGCAGAAGAAATGAGAAAAGTAAAATTTCAAAAGTTAAGATGGTCAATTAGATTTATTTAAGGACTAAATCCATGGTAAAACATACATTATTGAAAACATTTTTAAAATATGAAAGCCGTTATAATTATTTGATATTTCCAGTATATTCTTTATAATAACATAATGAATAATGCCTTAGCACATTTGAGCAACTACTATGTACCATGAAATGCATGTAGATTAACATTAATGCTCCCTTTTTTTTTTTTTTTGCAAAGCAAAAACCATTATCTGTATTTGCAAATGTAGAAACATTCTACTTGCAGTAAACTTTGAAAAACCAAGTATAAGACCGGATGAATTTGTCTTCAAATATCATTTTTTTTTACAGTTTGCCAAATACATTTGTAATTGTCATCTCATATGATCCAATCAACAATAATTTAAGTCAATGCATATATGATAATGCCCATTTTAAAGATGAGAACAACAATTTTTGAGAGGAACTGGGAATTCTATATCCCAGTGTAATGACAGAGCCAGCTGTAATTAATGGGTTTCTCGTACTATAGTTTAGTATTATTCTCATTGATTGATTTGGTTAGATTCTAGAGTAGAGTGAAGCATTTGAGGATATGGGCATGTGCAGTTTAGTTTTTGTCTTTTCTTCAGGAAAATCTATCTTATAGCTCAGCATTTTCATGTTTCCTCTTGTCTGGGTTATGATGTGGTTCTTGATCATGGGTTAGAATTTTTCATATATTCTCTAAGAGATATTGAGGGTTCTGAGAAGTTGAATGACTCATACGTATATATGCAAGTTATTGGTCTAGGCATTTGAGACATAAGGGTAAACACAACCCAGACCCTGACATGAGGCTGGCCATAGTTGAGTTAAATTGCATTACATCTCAGATAATGCTGAAGACTTTACTTACTTGATCTCATCTAATCTCTGAAAAATATGTTAAGTTAGTATTGTTATTCCTATTTTAAATATGAAAAAAAAAAATAAGGCACTTAAAGATTAAGTCACTTGCCTGAAACCACAAAGCTAAAATATGGGGATGCTGGGATTTATAAGCAGGTCTGATCGACTACAGCCATAGAAAGGGAGAGAGAATATCCACAATTATAATAATAAGTAGGAAAGCAGGGTAAGGTGCTATAATTGGGATAGAAATAAAATAATAAATAAAAACATTCTGTGTAGGGAAAATTCTCCTAAGTGGTAACATTTGGGTTGACTTCTTCTTGAAGAAAGATTTTGCATACTGGCATAGAGAATGAATACATTTCAAGTGGGGGAATACTTGTCAATAAAGCCATGAAGTCATGAAAGTTCATATTGCATTGAGAGAAAAATAGGATATGAGTTTTTCAGTCTTCACAATGGAAAGAAATAACCAATATTATACATATATAGGGGAAATTTAAGGAAGGAGAGGTTCAAATTCATCTATTTATCTTGGATTTTAGAAGGCTATTATGAAGAGATCAAAAGGGAAGCCACTGCATAAATTAAGCTCTTATCTTTGCACACATCTCTCCAAGTATCTAATAAAACATTTCTAAAGTTGTACCTTAGGTTACACATGAAAACTTGGATATATCCAGGAAAATGCTTACCTTAGTTATGATAATATGTTATTCTTTCCTAAAGTTCTACAACATTTTTCTTTGCTAGTATCTTCTATGACTTATTAAGAATGAAAACTCCAGGGGCGCCTGGGTGGCGCAGTCGGTTAAGCGTCCGACTTCAGGTCACGATCTCGCGGTCCGTGAGTTAGAGCCCCGCGTCGGGCTCTGGGCTGATGGCTCAGAGCCTGGAGCCTGTTTCCGATTCTGTGTCTCCCTCTCTCTCTGCCCCTCCCCCGTTCATGCTCTGTCTCTCTCTGTCCCAAAAATAAATAAACGTTGAAAAAAAAATTAAAAAAAAAAAAAAAAAAAAGAATGAAAACTCCAGAGCTTGTGCTTGAAGGACATAATTTTAATTTCAAAGTTAAAAGTCTTGTACAAAATGCCTGTATTTTGATTGGACACAGAATTGACTATAAATGAAATCAATTGTGTCTAGTAGACCTTTGATGAAGGTCTATTCAGGTCAAAAATATGAACTTTATTCATTTAGTATTAGTGGGAGATTTTCCAGCATCCTAAATATCAGTGACAATTTTGTACCTACCAATGGTGTTAAAATGGCAACACATGTAGGGCAGAGTTGACATTCTCAACACACCCAGAAATGGAACACTTGCCCATTTTATGTCTCTTTACTCAGCCTCTGCTTGCCTGTAAGAATATTTCAATATTTCTAAAAGTTGTGGCCATATTTGCAACAATACCAACTATAGCTTTACCAAATTTTGGTTATCATTCAGCTCAATGTGAGAATAGCAGCAGACAAAGCCATTACCAAAATCAAGAATACATATATAGAATAAAGTTTGAAAATATAGAATAAAATTAATTGCTATGCATCCTGTTATTTTTACTCACCTTCCTATAGAAATACTTTTGCCCTTTACCAGATCACCCATAATATTTCCTGGTTATACATCAGCATTTTAGCAACCATAATTCCTCATGGACTTTATAAGGAGAAAAGCTTCTATTTCTCTTTATTCACTGAAACACTAAACAGCATCAGGTCACAAGCACTTAGAGGATAATAGACTCAATGTGAAGTGAGGCAAAAACTGTGTTCAGATCGTGTTTCAAGAATTTCACTGGCATCTATTGTAACGATTGTGTCACGCAGAAGTGTGAGACATACAGGTTTTCTGTATATTAGAAAATACCAAAGCTAATTACAGTTTTTCAAGAACATTTAAGCACAAGGAGGAAAGTGAATACTTTTCACTCAGCCATAAACTTGGTGACCAGAGTTGTGCAAGGCTGAAGAAGTCACAACAATTTCTTCCAAATTAAAGCATCTTTCAAATCCACTCTTACTGGACGATATTTGCTTGTACCTTTGTTAATGTGCTAGATAACCTATTAACTATAACCTTATTATTCACATGAAAAATATGCCCAGAGGACAATTTAATCATTTATTAGGGAAGTTTATGTACTTTGCCCTCACTTTCTTTCCCAAGAGTTTGTGTTCATTAACTAAGTATGTTATAGTGGAAAGACTGGAACACTAAATTCATTGTACATTTCAATCTCATGACCTTGAAAAAGGAGTGTTCAGGCTCAAATAAACCAGAAGTTGATCTAATGGGTACGAGGTGCCAAAGTCCTGGGAGGACCTGACATTTGCAGAGAAGCATATTGATGAGGTTTTTGTGCCATTACAATCAATTTGGTAATAATAATCGACTGACTTTCTGATCTTCCTCCTTTCCTGCATCTGACTTATCTTGTGGTAGTAAAGATCTTAAAGACTTTAATTAGGTACTAGAGCCATAGAGATGGAAAGGAACACAAGTCTGTGAGTACCAGACCGAACTTTTCTCATTTGCACACTGGATATTTGATTGGGATGTTTTATTTGGTGGGTACAGGCAGGCAAGCAGAACTAATTAAAAGTAACTAGAAAAGGGGAAGAGGTATATTCAGGGAGCAATCTAAATTTAAAAAGAGAAAAGGATTCATAGCGAAGGCCTTTGTCTGTCTCCCTGTGCTGTGTCATTGGAGCACATATGGCTCTTTATATCAGCCTGCCCTATAACAAAGCCAGTGTTTATTCTGGCTGATACTTAGAAAAAAAATGTAAGCCGAAGAGTAAAAGCATCAGAGATCATGTTAAGACATTAATTATAAATGTACTGTTCTTCTAATGTTTTTCTTCAAAACTTTACTTTCTAGGAAGATTTTCTACTTATATACAAAAAAACCCCTTGCCATCCAAGATTCGTTTATTTTTCAAGAGAAAGACAATGTCTCCACTAAAATTGATACTGAGGCAAAAATCCCATCAATATTATAACCAGGTAAAATATTATTCAGTGTGGGAATACTACAGCACATCAGAATTATAGTTTCTAGCATTTTGATACATGGTAATGATTTTTGGGGTGAGAGAATATATTACTCTAAGAAAGAAAAAATATATTGCTTTGGTCGCATCCAAACTTTAGTGTTTCTTTTTTTAAATTATCCATCTTTTTTCAATTTAGAAAGAGTTTGGTTTAGTTGAGTCCTATTTTTGCAATATCTTAGGATTTTAAAATATCACTCTGTTTTGAAATGTAAATTAGCACACATTGGTAGGAGAGGAATGGATTATGAGTTATATATGGGCCAAAACTCTTAATATCCAACCATATGGTTCTAATCCAAATTGGAATATTTCTTTTTTAGTGGAAATAATTAGATTTACTCTGAGTCATTGAGACATCAATTTAGAGTTTTCGGGGACCTTAGAAAGTATCTCAATCTAGATGAGGAAATAGAGAGTTAGGACATTTCCCTCCCATCAGGCAGCTAATGAAAATCGTAGCTATAACAAAGTCTATATAACACCCTTTTCCCACACATGCCCCCAAAATGTGTGGTATACATGCCTCAGCTCCAGAGGTGACCCATAGAATCAATAGTTAGAGGAGAATAAAAGTGGTGCATTAAAGATGAGTCATTTCCATCTGCAAATTTATTTGGAACAAATAAACATTAACCATTTATCATCATGGAACAGGAAGAATCTTTTGAGGATTCTCTTCAGTACACCATCCTAACAAACAATTCAGATAACTTTTCCTTTCAGCATCTAAATATTCACTGTGAAATAAATTAGGGTTTAAAAAAGTCAAAGGACATTGGCAAATACTTGTGTTTTGATATATATGATACATTGTAGAATTTATAGTCTTCATAATATGTTAAGTTTCGATTTCTACCTAAGTAGAATGGTCTTGAAAATTATTTAAGTTATAATTTTTTTTTTCAACGTTTATTTATTTTTGGGACAGAGAGAGACAGAGCATGAACGGGCGAGGGGCAGAGAGAGAGGGAGACACAGAACCGGAAACAGGCTCCAGGCTCTGAGCCATCAGCCCAGAGCCCGACGCGGGGCTCGAACTCACGGACCGCGAGATCGTGACCTGGCTGAAGTCGGACGCTTAACCGACTGGGCCACCCAGGCGCCCCAAGTTATATAATAACAATGAATACCTGACAATATTTAGGAGGGTCTAAATACCATATATTTTAATGTAAAAATTCTAGAGTTAAAAAAGCCACATTTATTTTATCTTGGTAACGACTGCCCACCTGATAGATAAACTGTAGTCATTTTGATGCCAGGCCAGCCATGCAGTGCACTGTATTGGCCATTACTCTCTGGGCGTAAAATCTTAGAAAAAAATTTTAATAATAAAGTTAAAGATGTAAAAATCAAAACAAAACCCAATAGTGCATTTCAAAATCAAATACTTAAAAAAAAAAGTGGGGAGGGGCCCCTGGGTGGCTCAGTTGGTTAAGGGTCCAACTCTTGGTTTTGGATCCCATCATGATCTCACGGTTTGTGAGTTTGAACCCCGTGTTGGGCTCTGTGCTGACAGTGCGGAGACTGCTTGGGGTCCTTTCTCCCTCTCTCTATGCCTTTTCACCACTCTTTTAAAATAATAAATAAATATTTAAATTTTTTTCTTAATGTTTATTTATTTTTGAGAGAGAGAGACAGAGCATGAACGGGGGAGGGGCAGAGAGAGAGGGAGACACAGAATCGGAAGCAGGCTCCAGGCTCCGAGCCATCAGCCCAGAGTCCGATGCGGGGCTCGAACTCACGGTCCACAAGATGGTGACCTGAGCCGAAGTTGGACGCTTAACCGACTGAGCCACCCAGGCACCCCAAATAATAAATAAATAAATACATACTTAAAAATTAAAAAAAAAAATCAAATCGAGGTGATTCCCTCTTTTAAAAGAGAAGAAAAATAAAATCCCCTTTCTTCTCAGAAATAACTTCAAAACAATGAAGAAAACAAGAAACAAAAGCATGTATTCTTTCTTGACAAAACTAAGAGGTGACTATAACCTCAAACAATAACTTTCGAAGAAGCACAGCTAAAAAAAGGAAAATCAAACAGAGATGCATGAAGATGGTGACAGAAGATACCTATGGCTGCAAATCTCAAAGTGGCAGAACAGAGTTGTCTGAAAAAAGAGGTTCACACTAAAGAGCCAACCAACTTGAAGCCTGGAATAATGGGATAGGTATGTGTGCTGGCAGTGGTAGTCAGCACCTATGCCAGCATTAAAAAGAAGCATGAATATCAAGAATGAATCCTATGAAGAACCATATTTTCAAAAGCATTGTGACAGTGAGGCAAAGTAAGAAAGAGAAACCCTGTATTAGGAAGAAGTTTAAACTGTCAGCATAGCAGCTAAGAAAAAGTAAAAGGAAGAAGCGTGGGTCAAAAGGAAACTTCCTACTATCCTGGAACATGTCCAGAAGGATTCTTTCAAATTAATAATAATAATAATAATGGAATGAATACAGGTTTATAGAATAATAATCAATTGGGAACTAGCACAATATCTGTAAAAAGATAATGGAAGGGAAAGTATGAGAAAGAACTAGAGACAATGGAAGATGAAAGATACAAGTTAGGAAAACATTGTCACAGAGCAGACAAAAATTAAAACAAAAACTTTGCCCTGAGTTAAAGAAAAAAAAAATCATAATGAACTATTTGTCTTTATAAACTAAGACCCCAGAGCAGATGTACAAAAGCTTAGAAAAGATATGATTTAAAACTAAAGCTGACCATGAGCTGGTAGTAATTAGGAGAGTAGAGAAAGAAAACAAAAAGAAAGTGTGATGAAATGAAATCCATAGAGAAAATAGTTCAAAGAAAGTTTTCATTTAGAAAACAAAACAAAACAAAAACCTCCACCAAAAATAGGAAAGTCACAGTAGACAGGAGTTAAAAGAATTTTTAAATAAAATGCAAACGAACAGGGTCTTAAAAGATCAGAAAAAGTGTATCTATAGTCAGAAAAAAAAATGGCTAACATATTTGATGTTCATGAGGATGAGAAATAGAAACAGAAACAGAAAAAAGTAAAATGCTATGAAAAATTCCAGAAAATCTGAATCTATGAAATCGCATAAAATAGATTAAAATGGCATATATTATCCTAAAAAATATGCAGACCAATCAATACCCAGCCAGACATAGCCTAGTAATATTAATTAGTCTAAGCAACAGCAATATCAATCTCTAGCATGACACATGGAAATAAGAAAACATCTCCTAAACACCTTTTGAGACAATGAAGAAAGCAAACCAATAATTTTAAAACGTCTAAAAATAGTGATAACATAAACTCACACATCAGGACTCTGTAGTCAATTGGAGCAACACTCAAAGGAAAATTTATGCTATAAGTATTTACATGTTAATATACAAGTAAGGGGCGCCTGGGTGGCGCAGTCGGTTAAGCGTCCGACTTCAGCCAGGTCACGATCTCGCGGTCCGTGAGTTCGAGCCCCGCGTCGGGCTCTGGGCTGATGGCTCGGAGCCTGGAGCCTGTTTCCGATTCTGTGTCTCCCTCTCTCTCTGCCCCTCCCCCGTTCATGCTCTGTCTCTCTCTGTCCCAAAAATAAAAATAAAACGTTGAAAAAAAAAAAATTAAAAAAAAAAATAATATACAAGTAAGAACAAAAAGTAAAGTAAGGCTAAAATAAAGACGTTAAAAGAATGAAATAAAAATAAACCTTAAGAATCATAGGTTTCAATAAAAAAGCAGAGATTATTATTATAATATAGATAAATAATTTAATAACAAATCTAATAGCTTTTCCTTTTCAAAACAACCAATGATATATAAACATTTAGCTAACCTAATCAAAACTGACAAAAAATACACTTACCTAAAATTAGAGATAACACCCAAGGAAAAAAGATAGAGGAACTTAATATAAATAAGCAATATTTAAGTAGGAACTCAGAAAAAAAAAAGAAAATGTAGGTAGCAACCATATACAAAATAGAGATTACGGTCAAATATTACTCGCAAATGAGTACCAGGTCAAATTAATTTCACAGAGAAATTATACCAAACCACAAAAAAGTCAAAACTCAATGAGTCAGTTATTTGAGGATGTATAGAAAACATTCATATTCTCACATAACATTGATATACCTGGCATAAATAATACACAAAAGAGTTAATAAAACAATCACATAAGATAAACATTGATATTATAAAAATCCTGAATAGTGTTAGCAAATTAATTTTAATACTACAGTTAGATCACTACCTCAATATGTACCACAAGATGGATTACATTTTCCAAACAAACAAAAATCTATAAAAAACTGTAAGAAGATATGCTAGTTTTTAAAATAATCTCGTAGGATTTTCTATTTATGAAAAAAAACTCAGAAGGTATAAGAAATTGATAACTAGAAATATATGAACAAATAAAATATTTTGCATGGCAAGATACATAATAAATAAAAGCAAACAAAAACATGGTAACTTAAACACACACACACACATTTTCATTTTCTTAATATAAAAAGATGGTGTATCAGTAACAATAAGACCAACAGCACAATAAAATATCTTGTACCTAGTTAATGAAAAAAAATGCAAATGATCACATATCAATTAGGTAAACTTACAATAAGGTAAACCTGGAATAAATTTTCAAGAACCATTCTTCATCTGTAGTTTGACCAAACTCAAAAGGTCTGTTGTGAGAGGTTACAACTCTTTAAAGAGCACTACATTTAAAATTTCTTTTATTTTAATTTTATTTATTTTTTATTTATTTTTTTAAATTTTAAAAAATGTTTTTATTTATTTTTGTGACAGAGAGAGACAGAGAATGACCAAGGGAGGGGTAGAGAGAGGGAGACACAGAATTCGAAGCAAGCTCCAGGCTCTGAGCTGTCAGCACAGAGCCTGATGTGGGACTCGAACTCACAGACTGTGAGATCATGACCTGAGCTGAAGTCAGACGCTTAACCGACTGAGCCACCTAAGCACCCCTAATTTTATTTTTTTTAAGTTTATTTATTTATTTTGATAGAGACAGAGGCAGCTCAAGTGGGTGAGGACCAGAGAGGGAGGGAGAGAAAAGTCCCAAGCAGGCTCTGCACTGCCAGACCAGAACCTGATGCAGGGCTTGAACCCATGAAGTAGTGAGGTCCTATCCTGAGCCAAAACCAAGAGTCAGACGCTTAACGGACTGAGCCACCTAGGCACCCCTACATTTAAAATTTTAAATGGACATACCAATTGACCTCATAATTCTACTAGTAGGAATATATCCTAATATTATAGTCACACATTTATGAACCTATCTTTCTCCTTTGAGATTCATGCAATACTGTTTGGATCAGCTCAGGAAAGATTAAAGAAACTTTTTCTTCTTTTCTTTTCATATCATTCCTAAACACTCACTAATAATGGTTGTTTCTGAAAGGAAAGCGTGATAACTGGGTATCTTTAATGGCTTTAACTGAGTTGTCCTAGAAACAGACCCTGAGACAAGAAGGAGCAGAAAGTGTTCTTGGGTGTCAATATCGATAAGGGAGTGAAGAAACTGGAGTTGGGTGAGGCAGAAATTGTAGTCTAGTCACAGAAATGGCAGAGGCTTTCCCTGATCCCACAGGAAACTCTGGAGCTGAGATAGCTCATCGGATTGCTTGATTCAAGGGGGAGGGGCTGGACTGGGCTGGACTAGTCATTAGATGCAAGCTGTCCTCAGGAGAAAGGGTGATGTTGAGCAAGGTATTATTTTCAGCTGAGGGCAGGTCTGTGAGAGAAACACAGCTTTTCAAGTCCTTTCCTATCTTTTCAATTTTGTACTTGTATCACAATGTATTTGTAAACATAATACCTATTTGATACAATATACAATTGAAAACAGCAGCCACAAAATAAATGCAGCGAGTGACAGGGATACTTGAGAGATGATCACCAGCCAGAGATATATAAAGAATCACCTGCACATTTTTTAAATTAGGTTATTTGTCTTTTTGGTGTTGACTTGTATACACTTTTTTTATATATATTCTGCCTAATAAACCCGTGTCAGATATATCATTTGTAAATATCTTCTACAATTTGAAGGGCTGTCTTTTTGTTTTGTTGATGGTTTCCTTCTCTGTGCAAACATTTTTATCTTGGTATAATCCCAATAGTTTAATTTGCTTTTGTTTTCCTTGTCAAAACCACAAGAAACAACAGGTTTTGCTGAAGAT
The DNA here is from genome assembly GCF_028749965.1 of Puma concolor. NCBI lineage: Eukaryota > Metazoa > Chordata > Mammalia > Carnivora > Felidae > Puma > Puma concolor. The sequence goes on along the minus strand of NC_141674.1, from coordinate 146,604,316 downwards.
GTAGAGAAGTAGGAACTCTCATGCACTGTTGGTGGGAAGGCAAAATGGTACAATCACAGTGGAAAACAGTATGAAGGTTCCTCAAAAAATTAAAAATAGAATTTTTATGATCCAGTCAGTCATTCTGCTACTGAGTATTAAAGAATACAAAAACATCAATTCAGAAATATATATTCATCCCTATGTTTATTGCAGTATTGTTTCCAATAGCTAAATTATGGAAACAACGCAATTGTCCATTGATAGATGAATGGATAAAGAAGATGTGGTGCATATACAATGGAATATCACTCAACCATAAAAAAGAAAGAAATCTTGCCATTTGCAATAATATGGATAGATCTGGAGGGTATAATGTTAAGTGAAATAAGTCAGTCAGAGAAAGACAAGTACTATATGCTTTCATTCATATGTGGAATTTATGAAGCAAAACAAATGAATAAAGAAAAAAAGAGACAAAACAAACTCTTAAATACAGAGAACAAACTGGTGGTTCCAGAGGGGAGGTGGGTGGGAGGACGGGTGAAACAGGTGAAGGGGATTAAAAGTACACTTATCATGATGAGCCCTGAGTAATGTATGGAATTGTTGAATCATTATATTGTAAACCTGAAATTAATATAGCACTGTATGTTAATTATTCTTGAATGAATAAATTAATTAATTAATTAAAAATTAAAAAAAAAATTATTTGCAAAATACCACTTCCTCCAAGCTCTTCCACAATTCTCTGGCCTATGCAAAACCACGTTGGGGAAAAAGATGGGAAATTCTATTTAACAACAAGCAGAACATCATCTGTATAAAGTACTATTTTAATGCTGAACAGTCTGCTTACTTCATCAACTGACAGTTGCTTAGCTTCAGCCTACAAAAGGCCATAATCGCAAGGACAATCAATTTAATCATGCCTTATAGCCCTGGCTTCTGTGGCCACTAGCCAAAATGCTCCCCCCCCCCCATCAGTAATAATCTTTCACATACGTATTTGTGTTGCTTCTTCCTGACTTTTCCACCCACTGCCTACATTTCTCCTGTGAGGAAATAGGTTCTACTTACATAAGTGGGTTAGAAAAAAGCTTAGAGTGGAAAGCCGCCACCATGGGGCAAAAGCACCTGAGGTTAGATAGTGAGAAATTGTATTGGGATCATAAGCAACTTGTTAAATCCCCTGCAGGAAATTACTTTCCATCTGATGCCAATATCACAAACTCCACTTGCCCCCCACCCCCGACCCTTTGCTTCTTCCACACACAAGTTAATGACTACTGTCTGATTTTTTTTCTCCATGTTTACATGTGTAAGATCTTGTTTTCTTCACGTTCATCACGTGGGTAATATCTTGAGCACTTAAAAAGCATGGAGATGAAACCTCTGTTTGGGCCTCTTGCCTCCTCCCGGAAATTAGTCTCTCTCATATTCAATTCTGCATTCGCTCTCTTGCTGGACAAGAGAGAACTCTAGACTTAGAGTCTGCGACATTCTCCCAAATCTTTCATCTCTAACTCCTCAATCTCTTGTTTTAGTCTATCTATACAAAAATCCCTCTCATTCTCAATCTTCTCAAGAAACATTCCTTCTACCTCCTTAAACTTGATAAGAATGCTTCACATTTTAAGCACTACACTGCCCCAACAGTCTATATGTGTAGATGCAGCTTTTTTTTTTTTTTTTTTTTTCTTTTGGATATGTAACACATGGAGGTGAATACAGTTGTACAGCCAGGTAGCCATTTAAAGCAAAATAAATACGTCATTCTCCTCATTGTCCCTTTTGGGGAGGGAATCATCTAGATTGTTGACTTTTCACCTGTGTAAAATCCTCCCTCCTATTTTGAGCTTCAAGTCATCTAGCTTTACCATCTCTTTTCCCACCTATACTCCTTCTCCGATATCTTAGATGATCTGAACGTTAATATGTTGGGTTTTATGTACCCTAAGACAAAACCACCCGTCTCCAGAGAAAGAGAGAAAGCAGAGAGGGCAATCTCCATCCTCGATTTTATAGTTCTTCAGTTGAATTCCTTGAGATGTCCAGCTATCTTCACAGCCCTTAGATTCTGTTTTTTAAAGAAATATTGTATCTCTTCCAGTTAATTATTTTTAGTTCTTGGAGGGGAAATACTTGTCATAGTGAAAAACACATTGGCTGCTTGGGATTCAAAATAACTGATTTTGTTCAACTTTTTACTTGAATCATTTTGAGGAAATGTCTCTGTGTCTTTAGTTCTCAGTTTTTCATCAAGAGCCCCTTTAAGGGCAGTTTGGTGCTGTGGATAGAATGCTGAATTTATTGTCAATAACCAGGTTCTTTCCCCTTGCTCTGTTACCTAATTACCCATTTCATTTTAAGAAAGTCATTTAACCTCCAAATGCCTTAATTTCCTCCTATTGGCAATGACTCAAAGGGTGTCATCAAAGCAAGTAGTCAAAGGGATTCAATGATTACAGACAACAACTGATACACAATCAGAACTTTGGTATGTGATATGGACAATTATGTAGCCTTGTTATATCTTATCTATTGGATAATCTGTTTTCATACTTCTTTTCGCAAAGCAGAGAAGCCCTTTAAATGAAACTTGGTATGGGACTCCCTTTCTAAACCTAACATTTATCACTATAGGATAGTGTCATAACCCTTAAGTGTTATTAAATGATGTCAGAAATTATGTCAACCTGTTGTATATGTTAACAGATTAGTAATGGCAACTACTATTCCACAAGGCCGTATAGTTCAAATAGTAAAATAGCATGGTTATTCCAATTTTTTTGAGAAGTAAATTCCACTAAGCATAAATTGAAATCTCCTCTGTAATGAAGCTATAGCATATTAATAAATTACGATTTATTGAAGAAGACTTTCTATGAAATAAAGTTTGTTCATTATTTTTTAGTTAAAATATTCCATTCTTCTGACTTACTGAAATAAGTGAAATACATAAATGCACATATTTTCTAATCTCTGAAGTGATATTAAATGCATAGATATATAAATATAGATATTTGCTACTGTTACAAACACGAAAAAGTTCATTTCTGTCTTTTTTTCTGGAACCATGCATAATTTTTTTCTCATGTCCTTTCAGGCCCTATTCAAAAATCTGTGTTTGTTGTATAAATCTGTATTTTAAAATATTAGCTGCCTCTATATCTTACTTGAATCTGTTGGAATTATTAATTGATCCACCAAAGCTCATTATTCACCCCAAACATAGAGTTAACATTTAAGTCTTTTAACAGTAGTTTCTAGGTGGCTTGTAGATATTTTATTCAATAATAAGGATTATATTGTGTTTAATCCTCTGAAAAGATACTGTAATTAATTGGTAAATTGCTACGCCATTGGTAAGTATTTTAAACCTAATTACTTCTTCCTTTTGCTTTCTGCTTCAGATTGTCAGTTAGGAAAAGTCTGGCACACACACTTAAATAAAGAATTGAAAGAGCATCTAGTCAAAGAACCAAAATGTTAATACTGAAGTTTCTTTATGTTACAGATATTCAAGCTCTAAATTGTGTGGTTCTTTCTAGAGTTCTAAATTAATGGCCAGGATAAAGAGAGGCTTAATTTGTGGGAAAGAAATCTCAGATGCAAAGAACTTCCTTATTCTTTTAGGCTCTGAAGAAATGCAGTGCATTTATCAGCTTTGAGTGGATATCATTGTGTTTATAACAGAGTGGAGGCACCATGCAATTTTGCTCCTGAAATTGGTTTATATAGATGACTGGTTGCTGTGAAGTGTGTGTCAGAGCTCCATGCAGCTGTTATGAAGTAGTACAATTGTCATCGCTTCTTACATGGTTGTTGAGAAGAGCTTGAGAGCCCAGCTCAGTCAGCTGTTGAATAGATAACCCAACACAGTTAACGTGGCATACATTGTAAAGAATTACATGCCTGCTACAATGAGCTTTGGGCCTTTGGTCTAGATAATAATCCTGGTGGGTGTACCACGTGTAGTGGCTGTCTGATCACTCAGATATAACTGACGAAACATAAAGAAAAATGTCAGTCGACTGAAAGAAGAATGCCCCTGCAAGTTTGTTTAAGGTTCACGTAAACGGCTGTGTGTATTTTTTAACCCCAAGTCTGCCAAGAACTTGACTGCCATGTTCAATGTCTCACACTGAAATGCAAGATCTGGGGATGATGACCTATTGAAGGCTGTGTTTGAATATGTTGGTGTGCGTGAAAGCCCTGTCTATCACTTTGGGTTACACAGATGAGTATTTCTGTTTCAGAGAAAATAAAGCCTTTTTGAAAAACAACTTACAAGTACAAGGTATAAATTAAGCAATACTAGAAAAGATAATTATTGGCAACTTTTGAGTAATGACGGCATTTCATTTTATTTTCCCAAAACAATCAGAATGACAATGTAGATCTTTCGAGTGATTATTAATTATAATGAAACTAAAAAGTGGGAAGAAATACCGTTTGCCATTTAAGCATAGACACAAACACTGGGATAATTAACATGTTAAAATAATGTTTTTGAAACCCAGAGGGGATGAAAACAACTGACGTTATAGGATTTCCAACTTAAAGCTTCTATTTTTTTTTTTTTTTCCATTCCCTAACTTGTGTTTCTGGACTTCGTTGTCTCAGTCCATATGGCATGTCCCAAACATGGCTGGAATTAGGTCTGCTTTGATTCCTATGCTCATTGGGAGGATTTATGGATATAACATCTGCTTAAACTTGGAGAATTTTTTTCATATCTGATAATTCATATCTTCAAAATTCATCATTTTGTCTCTTTAACATCTATAAATAATAACTCGTTTATCAGCAGATAATCACAAATAAAAAAATAAACAAAACCAAGTGGTGCTTTTCTATAAGTGACCCACATAAATAGGAAACTAAGTTTTACAACTTGAGCTAATTTCAGGTTCTTATTATTTGTAACTAGATTTTACAAACATGTATTTATACTTTACCTAAAAAAAGCACTTAGGGGTATTAAATATTAGTAGTATATTCTGAAAACAAGAAAATTCATTTAGTCAGAATTTTTTCTTTCAGCTCAACCTCTTACAAGAAATCGATTCAACATTTAAATTTGTATGACTGACTTTTTATAATGACCTTTAATAGATTTGTATGAAAAATATTTTCAATAACATACCACATACCATTCAAAATGTGTTTGTCTTAACTTCTATTTTTATTACTTACGTTTCTTGGGGGTGTCTTCTGATGAGCACAGTATTTAAATCATATTTCTCAAAAAAACTGTCCAGGCACTAAGTGTATCAGTCTCTTGATATAAAATTGCAAAGTTTTAGGCTTAATAACCTGTATCATCTTGCAAGATCCTTCACATACACATTAAAATCAGAGGACTTTTGAAATATAATCATAAAACATAGTATTAACTTGTAAGGAATACTCATAAAGTCATTGAAATCCAGTTTTCTGTGATGAACACATTTACAAAATTATATTTTGTCACTGAGGCCACCCAAAAATTATCAACTCACACCCAATTAATTATAAATCTTGTAATTTTGATTTTCTCCCATATATTCAGCTCTCAATAAATAAACTCTTTAAACACTGTCTTTATTTATTCCTGAACGACCTTAAAGTACAAAAGTGCCTGAATGAAAAATAAATAATATTATTCTCTGTCCTACTTTCTGTGGTGTGGATTTAAAATTTCCAAAATAAAAATTTTTAAACACTTTGTATTGAAAGAATGGAAATGCAGGGCGCCTGGGTGGCTCAGTCGGTTAAGCAGCCGACTTCGGCTCAGGTCATGATCTTGCGGTCTGTGAGTTCGAGCCCCGCGTCGGGCTCTGTGCTGACAGCTCAGAGCCTGGAGCCTGTTTCAGATTCTGTGTCTCCCTCTCTCTGACCCTCCCCTGTTCATGATCTGTCTCTCTCTGTCTCAAAAATAAAAATAAACGTTAAAAAAAAAAAAAAAGAAAGAATGGAAATGAGGAAGATCTAACATGGCCACAATTGTTTTCCATTCCTCCCATTGAAGTGAATCTGTTTCCCAAGCCCTTAAATCTAGGCTGGTCTTTGAAACAGCCTTGATCAAGGAATGAGGCAGAAATGCTTTTATGTTACTTTTGAGCATAAGCCTCTAAAGGTCTTAAAGTTTCCATATTTGTGCTGTTGGAACACCACTGTCACTTAATATGAAACCTAGGTTATTCTGCCAGAGCGGCTATATGGTGAGGATTCTAGGCATTGTAACTGACAGACCAAGTTACCACTAGAAAGGTGAGTGAGGCCATCTTGGAATATCTATCTCTGGTCAAACCTCCAGGTGACTGCTTCTACATGAGTAACACCAAGCAAGGACAGAAAAATCACCCAGCAGATTTACCCCAAACTTCAGTCATGATAAGCAAATGATTATTATTTTTAAGCCATTAAGGTTCGGTGTGATTTGTTATATGATAACTAAAACAGATGTGATTATTCTGATGATTTCTTTCTCTGAGAAATATTTTTGAAAAAATGGCAGCATGATAATAATAATAATAATAATAATAATAATAATAGCAATTTCAGTCTCAAGAAATTAAGCCTTAGTTCAACAAGTCTCATTCTCAATGCAAGAACGTAAACACAGTGTATACTCTTTGTGGTTGAAGAAACAGAATTACAAATATTTGTCTCTGTTATCAAATAAACCATCTGAATAATGAAAATTTTATCCCATTGACTCTGTTGAAAAATACTTGTTTTTGCTTTGTCTAAATGAAAACAAATGCGATTTTTCCCTGTATCTGAATTGGTTAACTTTTAATATATTGACTATGTTTGGTTACTTGGATGAAGAAAATTTATCCTCCCCTTGATATAATGGGGTTGCTCACTGTCTCAATTTAATGATAGTTCCTACAGAGACATACTTCCTGGATATGTTACAGCAAGGAAGAGATGGCATTTTAAATATTTATTCTTATTTAAAAAATATATTAAAATGGTATGATTTGGCTGACCCTAAAGCTAGTTAACAAATTGTTTGTGAAATATGCTACTTGGTGGTAAATAGAGATTGACAGTGATTTTTATAGAGATATTTCATCAATTCAAGCCTGGCTGCATTTCTGAGCAGTAGGTCTAAAAATATAATACATTTCTGTCCTTCCTTTGAGACAGATATATTGGACATTTATGAGTTTGAGTTACTTGTTTCTTTTCCTCACCCATCACTTCCTTTGAAAACTGAAACAAATTAATGGGAAGGTCTCTCTTAGAGACACTCACTGCCAAAATTTTATTTCAATGGGAAATGCCAGCAACATCCTGTTCAAGATCTACACATTCCTATGTGAGAGATCATGTTCATATTTTGAAGCCCGTAGCTTGATGGACATTACTTGATGTAAACTCATTTCTCACAGAATAAGCAAGCAAGAAACCAAATTTGGAAAACAAATAGGCAAACAATGACAAAAAGCAACACAAAATTATCTTGAAAACCTGTGGCTATTTTCAGATGATTTTATTTTTTTATTTTTTTTTAAACGTGTATTTATTTTTGAGACAGAGAGAGACAGAGCATGAATGGGAGAGGGGCAGAGAGAGAGGGAGACACAGAATCAGAAGCAGGGTCCAGGCTCTGAGCCATCAGCCCAGAGCCCGACGCGGGGCTCGAACTCATGGACCGTGAGATCGTGACCTGAGCCGAAGTCGGACGCTCAACTGACTGAGCCACCCAGGCGCCCCTCAGATGATTTTAAAAAGCAAATAAAACAGGTTCTGGAAAAATAGCCATTGTAGAGAATTAAGTAGCCATTTTTCAATAGACCAGATTTGTCTAAGATTATACTTGCAGCATGCATACCTTATCTGGGTTTATTGACATAACTGGGGAATTTATAAACTATGCACCTTTTTTTTTTTTTTTTAAATTTTAATGTTTATTTGTTTTTGAGAGAGAGAGAAAGACAGCATGAATGGGGGAGTGGCAGAGAGAGAGAGGGAGACACAGAACGTGAAGCAGTCTCCAGGCTCTGAGCTGTCAGCACAGAGCCCGACACGGGGTTTGAACTCCGGAACCGTGAGATCATGACCTGAGCCGAAGTTGGGCGCTTAACCAACTGAGCCACCCAGGAGCCCCTAAACTATGCACCTTTAAACTTAGTAAATTCTGAAATACAAAACTTTCCACAGGACTTGTATGGTTAACATACAAAATGTATCAATTTCTATTTTTTTTAAGTTTACTTATTTCAAGAGAGAGTGAGAGAGAGAGCATGAGTTGGGTAGGGGCAGAGAGAGAGAGGATTCAGAGCAGCTTCCCCACTGTCAGTGCAGGGCCCGACGTGGGGCTTGAACTCACAGAGCATGAGACCATGACCTGAGCCCAGATCTAGAGTTGGATGCTTAACTGAGACACCCAGATGCCCCCAAAATGTACCAATTTCTGAGGGAGAAAACTAGAAGGTCTTCAGTTGCCAGGCCTAGCAGTACATAACTGGAGAAGTCATCTGTGTTTCAGAGAGTATATGTTAAAAATTTTTAATTAGAATAAATCACAAGTTAGATATAGAAGATTACCTATTAGATCAATTTCCAAACGCCAATTAATTTCAAGGCACTCATTCTCGTTGGTGTGAGATTCTCAGCCCCTTCACTCTCAAAGAGAGTACTTGCTGTATTCCCAGCAGGAAGTCCAAGTTTAGCCGTACATTTCCGATCGAGCTCTCAAGCCCAGGAGTGGCTAGAAATTATTTAAATATGAAATAATTATGCTCAAAAAGTTTTTTAAAATATATGTGTATGTTGCCTGTAACTTAATTTCTCATAGAATATTATCATATATAACCCTGAGAGGTCTTCCCATACCCAGATTTGCTGGAACCAATTTTAACTAAATTTTTAACTAAAATTTTTTTAAAATTCTTTTTAACATTTATTTATTTTTGAGAGACAGGGAGAGGCAGAGCATGCGCAGGGGAGGGGGAGAGAGAGAGGGAGACACAGAATCTGAAACAGGTTTCCAGGCTCTGAGCTGTTTGTTAGCACAGAGCCTGACACGGGGCTTGAACTCACAAACTGCAAGACCATGACCTGAGCTGAAGTCGGTCGCTCAACCGACTGAGCCACCCAGGCGCCCTTTAACTAAAATTTTATCCTTGGATACATTCACAGTAGATCCTGTGACTACTTCTTGATAACTCATATATTTTGATTAATTTGCAATATCATCTGGTCAATATTAAAGCACAGATACATTCACTCATTCGCTAGTTCAACAAGTTTATGAGCAACTGCTACGTGTCCGATACTCTTCTAAGTGGAGGAGACAGTAGGGAACAAAGAAGATAATGTCCCTGCTGTCATGAAGCTGGTATTCAAGTGGATAAAATAGTCAATAATAAATACATAAATAAGTAAGTGTGGGTGTATATACATACCCACACACATCTAAAATTAGGTTCTAATGAATAGTAAAGCATAGTAGAAAAAAAAACAACAAGGGGAAAGAGGTGTTATTTTAGGTAACATACAGAAAATGTCTTGCAGGGTATGTTATTTTGCCACAGACCTGACTTAAATGAGGACATGAACTGGCAAATATCAGCAGAAGTAGCATTCCAGAGAAAACTTGAAGGGAGAACTAGGAAGTTTCCAGGAATAAGGAGGAGGGCAGACAGGCAAAGCCAATATAGCTGCATGTGTGTTGGATTTTCCTGGTTGCTTTAAAGCAAGTTTCTATTTGTGTTTTAATTAAATATGATGGAATTTTTCTGCTTCAGCTCCATTTTGGTGGGTCCTACTCTAGGTAGCACTGTCCTCTCAATCACTCCTACGTCCTCCACATGTGTCTGTAGTAGTGAACGTCAAAGCAAACACGCACTGCCAATAGTCGCCCCTCCTTGAATAAGGACAGTCAAGCTGTTTCATCTAGATGTCTAATTACTACTTTTCACAACGTGCTTTAGACATAGTCACCCATCATGGCCCTGAGATCTCATTCTGCCAATCTGAAGTTTTCTATCTCAATTTAGGCGTTGTCGTCAGTTCCCTTTAGACATGTTATTGTGGAAATACCCTTATTGATCTCTGTTTGGTCCTTTCTATTTGCTGTGCCTCCTATTGGTAAATGATAGGGATTCCAACCCTGTTCTTAAAGACTCTGGGCCCTTGTTCTGAAAACTGTTGCCATTGTCATAATCTTTATTTTGTTGTATAAACTGTTGAAAATGTTAACTCTGCTGGATCCTACATTAGTGCTTGTTCTTCCCCAGAGTTGTGGGTGATTCAATGAAATTTCTTCATTGACTTAGACAACCCTGAAATCAAGAGTCACATGCTCTACTGACTGAGCCACACAGATGCCCTGACAGAAGTGACTTTTTTTTTTAATGTTTACTTATTTTGAGAAAAAGAGAGAGAGAGAGCACATGCAGGAGGGACTGAAGGAGGGTGACAGAGGATCTGAAGCAGGCTCTGCACTGACAGCAGAGAGCCTGCTTGATGTGGAGGTTGAACTCACAAATCACAAGATCGTGACCTGAATCAAAGTCAGACGCTTAAGGGACTGAACCACCTAGAAGCCCAGAAGATATTTTTGAAAGCAAATAGTTAAGCACTGGAATTGAGAAAATTTGAATTTTGTTCAATATTAAGGAAACTATGGTGATTAATAGGATAATGCAGTTATCAGAGTACAATTTCTACAACTATAAGTACAATATTAATATCTGCTTTTTTTTTTTGGCTCCTGATATCTTGCAGTGGGGCAATGTGTACAGTCATTTCAAAAGTCTTAGTGATTTTTGTTGAGTACATACTTACATTATTTTTCCATTATAATACTTATTTCCATTTACTCCTGTTCATTGGATAATCTCATAAAAGTACATGACTTCTACTATTACACCTGTAAACTAATCTTACTCTAATACAAATTGTAAACCTCCTTCATTTTCTCCAGATCTGTAGACCCAATGACATATAAACCCGAATATCCCAGGCTTCCTCATCATGTCCCAACAAACACATCAACTTCCTTTTCTGGACCTCGTAAACTTTTAGGATTCTTCTTCCTCTAGAACTCAGCCTTCCATATTTTCTGCCTCAGACACTTAAGATAAATAGCCAAAGGTCATCCTTGACATTTTTCTTTCTTCCCACTTTTTATTTAATAGGTAAGAATTCTAGCCAATTTTATCTCTTAAAGTATCTCATATCTGTTTGCTGCTCTCTATCTCTACCACTATTGCTTCAAGACTTCCTCATCAATATATAATGTATATATGGATGACTCTAGCTTCACCTACTTTAAATTATATTTCATCTAATAATAATTTGATCTTTTAAAATGAAACCTGGGGCGCCTGGGTGGCGCAGTCGGTTAAGCGTCCGACTTCAACCAGGTCACGATCTCACGGTCTGTGAGTTCGAGCCCCGCGTCGGGCTCTGGGCTGATGGCTCAGAGCCTGGAGCCTGTTTCCGATTCTGTGTCTCCCTCTCTCTCTGCCCCTCGCCCGTTCATGCTCTGTCTCTCTCTGTCCCAAAAATAAATAAACGTTGAAAAAAAAAATTAAAATGAAACCTGGTCATGCTTCCTCATTCTTAAACTTTTTCATTATCACTCCACAGTTGAGTGACAATCCAAAATTCTACGATTTGTTTTAGTTCTCTAAATCTAACCTCCACCTCCAACTACCTCCTACATAAAGAAACTAACTTCTTGCCTCTCTGTAAGCCATATATATAGCCATGGCATTATATATGCTACACATTGTGCTTGATATATATTGCCCTTTTCTTGGTCTGTCTGGTGATCTACTCATCTTCCTCACTACCTAACCTAGAGATAGTTCATTATTCTCTGATCATTGTATCAGTAACCCCTGGTCATAATAATAGCCATAAAAGACAAACACAATGCCTCAGAGGCAGTGACAGTGAAGCAAGGCATCTAGATGGCTCTGCTGATCTTGGCTGGATTTACTTGCATATCTGAATGTCAGCTGATAGCTAATGTAGGCTGGCATCAGATGAAAGATAAATACAATTTAGTTATGCAGGTGTTACTTATCCAGTAGACTACAAGCCTGGGCATGTTTTCATGACAACAGTAGAGATACAAGTACAGGCTAGTGAAAACATCCCAACCTCTTGAGACTTAGGTTCAAAAATGGCGCCCTGCCACTTTAACTCATCCAATTGGCCAAGTAAGTTGCATGAGATAAGAAAGTTAAGGCACATTCATCAGGAGAAATCTCAAGTCCTGTAGATTCAGAGAAGGGTGAAGAATTGAAACTATTCATGTAATCATCCTATCATACTTCTTTAGAGCATTTTCGTATTTTATTAAAATTATTTTTATATGCTTCTTGTTGCATGTTTTTTAACATAAAAGCCATGTCTCATTTAGCCCTCTACTTCAGAGATATAAACCCAATAATGGTAATTATTGAGTAACAGGTCACCAAAATGTAATGAAAGTCTAATGCGTAACATATTTAATGAAAAACATATATATAACTTCTTAAATAGGTGAATGTTTTTCTATTTGCTAAAATAAATTTATTTTAAATATTAAAAATCATTCAGTATTTGAAGAGTGTTAGAAAGAATTTTTATAGAGAAATTATAAAAATAAATATTAAATGTATAGCACTGTAGCAACTAAGTAACTCATGTGACAACAGCTCATATGGCCCAGAGAGATGACTATAATTTTTTGTTTGTTTTAGTAGGAAACTACAGCTATAAATTTGTGTTCCCAAACTTAATACTATAAAAAACAATTTGTTCAATATTTTCCTTGCATTTATATTAGTTGTAATCATTTATTATAATTAATTAGTACACATGACACTTCTTGCTTTCAGTGATCAGTAATTAATTCACTGTATACATGAAAAATGTAAGTCAATGTTAACATCCCCATTTTACAGAAATCAAATGTTCTTTTTGATGATAGAACATAAACTATTCTTATCATTTTTTCCCTCAATGATCAGAAAGAATAATAGTGACTAATGAGGTATATTCTGAAACATCTTCTTAGCTTTGCTATATTCTGACACAATAGCCGCTTGGATACTATAAATAAGAAATATAAATTTCAAAATTCTTTTCAATATGTTAGCGAATTTCCTTAGAATAAAATAAGGCATAGCTAAAAGAGCTTAAATTACTTATGTTGCATGTAGTTTGGCTCATTAGAAGAGCATATGACAGATATTAGAATACCTAGAATTTTTGCCCTGATGTCTTCTTGTCTCACTAGTCACCCTATCCAGAAGGTTTAGTAGATGAGTGCTTTTGTCTTCTCTTTAGAGTTAGACCAATGGAGATACTTCAGAAATTTGCTCATTATTTCCAAGTCAGAGATTGCATCGGCTATAAAATTCAATATGATTATTTGATCTTTCTTCCCTTCCTTCCTTCCTCCTCCCTCCCTCCCTCCCTCCCTTTCTTTTTCTTTCTTTCTTTCTTTCTTTCTTTCTTTCTTTCTTTCTTTCTTTCTTTCTTTCTTTCTTTCTTTCATATATATAGAGAGAACATGAGCAGGAGAGATGGGCAGATTGAAAGAGAAAGAATCTTAAGCAGGCTCCATACTCGGAGCAGAGCTCAACATGGAGGCTTGACCCTAGAAACCTGGGATCACGACCTGAGCCTAAATTAAGTCAGATGTGCAACAAACTGAGCCATTCAGGTGCCCCAGGATTGTTGGATACTTCTTTATATATATTTAGATCAATTAATAAAAGTTGCCTTGACCACTATTTCAGAGCCAGTCTTTGGAAGTGTGTACACAGTTGGGAACTTTCCATAGTACCGGAATATGAATTGTTAAGCTTTTAGAAAACTAATGTGATTTTCACAGCAGAAAATGCCCATTTTTTTAAAAGCTCTTTTAGGACATTTCTTCTACAGAAAATAAAGTTTAGTTTTACTTTGTTTTCAGTTGCTCAAACTCAATCATCATGTAATAAAGTCAAGTTATAGCCATTAATATTTACTTTCCTTTTTTTTTTTTTGCTTCTGTATTGATTAGCTTCTCTCATTGCCTGTAAATATGTTTTTACTTAAAAATAAAAATAATAAAATAGTGCATTTTGTTACAAGATCTCATAATAATTGACTAGAGAGTTGAAACTATAGAAGAATTGTGATGTAGAATATTATAGTTTCTGATTTATTAGATCTAATCCTGATTAAAAATTTCAACTTCTAAGAGCTTATTACTTGGTTTCCTCATTATACCCATTATACTTTATTGTTCTTTTTGTTGTATGTTATAACCTTAAATCATTTTCTAATATTGTGATTTGGGGTCTTGTATTTTAAATTAAAGCACTTTTATGAAATAAATACATTGTTTACTAAAATTTCAATAGCATGCTAGTTGCTATGATCTGTTGTCCATTTTCAAAGCATGGATAGGATCCCAAGCTTGGCCCAGAAGATTTTAGGTAACCTTTGTGGATAGATATATTATTACTGATATCACATCCTGGGGCTTTAAAATGTTCCTTTCTAGCCCAATGTTTTTCAATTCTAAACCCCTCTAAATTCTCTTTCTGATAGCTTATTATTACTGTATAGAAACTCAACAGATTTTTGCACACTGATTTTGTATCCTGCAACTTTACTGAATTCTTTTATTAGCTCTAAGAGTTTTTGATGAAGTTGTTAGACTTTTCTATTTACGTATCATGTCATCTACAAATAGTGACTAGTGCCACTTTTACTTCTTTTCCAATTTGCATGCTTTTTCTTTTCCTTGCCTAATCACTCTTGCTAATATTTCCAATACTATGTTGAACAAAAGTAGCAAGTCTTGTTCCTGAACTTAGAGCTTTTCACCATTGAGTGAGAAGTTAGCTGTAGGTTTGTCATATAACGCCTTTATTATCTTAAGGTATGTTCCCTTTAGGCCCATTTTGTTGAGAGTCCTTACCATAAATGGATATTGAGTTTGTCAAATGTGTTTTCCACATCTTTTGAGATGATCATATGCTTTTTATCCTTCATTTTGTTAGTGTGGTGTATCAGAAGCTGAACCAGCCTTGTATTTCTGGAATAAATCCAGTTTGATCATGGTGTATGATCCATTTAACGTATTTTTGAATTCACTTTGCTGACATTTTGTTGAGAATTTTTATATCTATTTTTATCAGAGATATTGACTGTAATTTTCTTTTCTTGTGGCATCTGTGTCTGGTTTTGGTAGCAGGGTAATCTGGCCTTGTAAAATGCATTGGAAATGTTCCCTCCTCTTGTATTTTTTAAAAGACTTTGAGAAGGATAGTTTTTAAATCTTCTTCGAATATTTGATAGAATTTACCAGTGAAGCATGTGTTCCTGGATTTTGCTTGTTGGGATGTCTTTGACTACTGACTCAACCTCCTTACTAGTAATAAGTCTGTTCAGATTTTTCTATTTCATCATGATTCAGTATTGGTATGTTGTATATTTCCAGAAATGTATATGTTTGTTCTAGGTTGTCCAATTTGTTGCCATATAATTGTTCACAATAATGTCTTATGATCCTTTGTATTTATATGGTATTAGTTGTAACTTCTCTTTCATTCCTGATTTTATTTATTTGAGTCTTTTCTTTTTTTTTCCCTCTTGGTTAGTCTAGATAAAGATTTGTCAATTATTTATATTTTCAAAGAACAAGCTCTCAGTTTCATTGAAATTTTCTATTGTCTTTTATTTTCTATTTCATTTATTTTTGTTTTAATCTTTGCCTTCTACTAACTTTGCATTTTGTTTGTTCTTTTTCTAATTCCTTGAGATGTAAAGACAAATTTATTTGAGACTTTTAACATTTCTTGAGGTAGAGATTTATTGCTATGAACTTCCCTCTTAGAACTGCTTTTACTGCATCCCATAAATTTTGATATGTTTTGCTTCCTTTTTCATTTGTTTCAAGATTTTTTTTTTCTAATTCCTCTTTTGATTTTCTCTTTGATTGATTGGAAACTTCCCGTTTCCTTTCATAATTAATATGTAGTTTCAGGGGCATCTGGTTGGCTCAGTTTGTTAAGTATCCTACTCTTTATATTGGCTCAGATCCTGATCTCACAGTTGTGAGATCAAGCCCTGGGTCAGAGTCTGTGTTGACAGCGTTGAGACTGGTTAGTAGTCTCTCTCTTTCTCTCTTTCTCTCTCTTTCTCTCACTCTCTCCCCCTCCCCTGCTCTCTCTCTCCCTCAAAACTAAATAAATAAACATTTTTAAAAATGTGGTTTCATACCATTGTGGTTGGAAAGGAAAAGATGTTTGATATGATTCCAGTCATCTTAAATTTGTGAAAACTTCTTTTATGGCCTAAAATATGGTCCATATTGGAAAATGTTACATGTGCGCTTGAAAGGAATGTGTATTTTGTTGCTTTTCGTTGGAATTTCTGTAAATATTAGTGAAGTCCATTATCTCAGATTCTCCAAATTTGAAGATATGCAGAGGAGAGATTTGTTAAATACCAAATATATCTCCCAAAAGCATTTGGAAGAAAAAAATGTTATATTTGGAGGAAATAGATGAGAATGTGCATTCTGAAGCCCAGCCATGTATAGCTAACCCTCTAAACAACAACAAGAAAAACAACTGAACCCATTTAATCTCTTTGGCCTTTCTGCAGCTTCTCTGACTCTACTCTTGAACTGAGAGATCCCTTAAGGTACATGTCATGAAAATATAAAAGTTGAGGCAAGAGACAGAAATAGAGAGTAATAGAAAGGGAGAGACAACAAATAAGGCTTGAGAATAAATATGGAAGAGGTTACAGAATGACTAGGGCAGAGCTTTGTGAACCGTGTGGAGCTTTGCCTTGGGATATTTATAACTCATCACTGAGATCGAGGTTGGAGAAGGACCCAAGTAGTAAGCTGGGGTTTGTTGTTGTTGTTGTTGTTGTTGTTGTTTTTAAAGCTGTTTTTTTTCTTTAATCCATCTGATTTAAGAGTGTTAATAAATAATAGCCTAATACTTTTTTCACCAAAAAGGCCCAGTGAAATTAGTTAGTATGTTTGAATGTTTTCTGTGCGCTAAAGACTTTGTACCCATTCACTCATTTACTTTTCAAATTAACCTTATGAACAATGCACTGTTATCATTATCATCCCTTTTTTACCTAGGAGAACACAGCTAATTAACTTGTCCACTGTTACTCAATGAACCTATGATAGGGCTGAAATTTGAATCCAGAAAAAGCTAGCTTCGAAGCCCTTCTGCTCTTGGAAATACTTTGTCTTTCCTCCTCCATAAATTATTCGTTAAACTGTTATTAACATTTAGGATTGATGACTATGTCTTTTTCACCACCCAGATCCCTTTTCTCTCAGTGCAGCAGATACTAGCTGGGAGGTTAGGAGGAAGCATCCTAATAAAACTTATTCATATTAATGTAGGGAGTGTTAGTCACTAAACCTTCCCCAGGGGGTTTTCATTTTTAAAGAGGATGGTTATTAAAACAAATTTATCTATCATTGGTGAAACACTTGGTTGTATAAAACTAGAAAATAAAATAATTTAGGGATGTGAGATGAAAATAGTTTTGAATAGAGAGGCCACGCATTAAACAAATTGACTCGTACTTCCCCTAAATTACTTCTGTATGTTCCAACCCAAATTTTTATATTTTGACTTGTTCCTTTTTCACTGCTATCTCAATTGCAGCAAGAATGGGGATTCTTGAAAAAAAAATGGAAAAAGTTGGGGAAATGGGAGAATGCAAAGAAAATAAAGTGATGGAAAGATAAATAGCCTATTTGAGGAAACTGCGTGTATAGCCCGAGGAGGACTATGGAGAAAAATACATATCAGTTTATCTATTAGAATTTATTAATATCAGTAATCCTTAGCTATCTTACAAGAACACAGATTATTTTAGCACCTGCAATGATAACTCAGTATAACATTCCTAAAATCATAAACATGTATATCTCTTTGAAATTCTCATGAAAGTAATGAAAGACAGTATGCAAACTCACTAATTTCAATGAACCACTAAGGTATATATTAAATTAAGCCAATCAATACCACTACAAGATAAAACAACACTTTAATCCTGAAATATTTCAGAGTCCAGCCTGTTTTCAAGTGAGTGCTTCTGCCTTGTATTTCCTCCCACATGTTTAAATAATCACTGAAATGCACTTCACTTACTTGTAATAAGCTTAGGGAAAAAAGAAAGTTAATATACCCATCTCAATAGAGATTTTAGAGTCATCTTCTAACAAAACTGTAGTTAAAAAATTATATGAAAAACAATGATACATTCTTTCCTTGTCTTCAAAAATTCCAGGCAAGAACTTTCTAATCAATGGAAAGCTTTTAGTAGCATCAACTTTATTGACATTTGCCAAACATAAAAGATAAGATATAAGACTCAGATTAATGGAGAACAGATAGATATCTGTGCCGAATTCTACTAAATAATAGATCATCTTTTCATCTTTTTTGCATCTTTGTAGAGCAGTCCTATCCTGAGAATGTCCTTCAGAGTGTGAAATTGCCCCATGGTGTTGTGGAACAAGGCAAGAATATTTTATGAATGTGGTCATCTATCCTGACTGTTCACTTGCTCTGATAGACTCTGTTCAGTCGAGAAAAAAAACATCACCATGATTGCATAGGAGACTGTATTTAACCTAGTGGATTTAAAAATATATGTCACTCTCCTTTTTGTTTTCAGCAAAAAATGAAATTTGAAAGTTTACGTTGGACTGAACAGATAGAAATTTAATTCTAAGCAAAGCAATAATTTTGTTTTTCACATGAGCATTGTACCAGAACTTTGCTGTTCAGAGAAGGCCAGCTTCACTGATACATCCCTTGTAGGAAACCCACAAGTCTCTCTTCTAAATTATTCTTTTGTTTCTGTTTCTAAAATTCCAAACACTTGCATCGTTGATTTAAGTGTCCCCTGAAATGTGTAATTGCAAAACATTCTGAAAATTAAAATGCTTATATTCTTTTACCCATCCATTACTACTGAGGTGTTAAAATAATTTATTCCATTATATTAACGATTGCTTGATGCATCAAAAGATAATTTGCCATGTAATTTTGTTAAACCTGAAACTGTAGCATATTTTCTTGATAATACCATTAATATATCAAGAGTAAATAAAATGTTTAGTGGTAGGCACATTAATTATCGCCTTCATCTATCGGTGTTTAAAACTTAGAAATAATTAAATGTGCTTTAATAAGATATGGTTCTGAGAAAGCCGGATCATTTATGAATCACTAGAGGTGCGTGGAGCTGCGTTTCCCTTGAGAGACAGAATTTATGCCTAACACCCCGCTGATTGTTCAGGAGGTAAAGAACCAATAGCGGCATGTACAGAGGTTTAATTTAAAGTGTGTTTCTCACTAGGCTGCTCACAACACTTAATTAAACTCTGCTGTTTTGGCAATGACAAATGCTGTCGTGCAAAAGGAACCCGAGTCGCGGTGACTGAGAAGCTTTTGTAATTTCTTTCATGTGCGCGGGCAGCCAGATCCAGGGCAGAAAGGAAAGTGAGAATAAAAGAAGACATATTTAAGGTGTTCCGACAAAGTTGCCACTTTTAAGCATGTATTTTAGGCACCCAAAAGTACGCATTATTTAAAGGATTTAATCATGTGGTGCTTGGGGAAAATATGGCATGTGACCAGAGAAAACCATTTGAAGCCCATTTCTAAGCTTCTTTTTCATTAGCGACCATAAAACCTGAAAGAATAATTGACTCAAATTTGGATAAATATGTAACATTTTTATTTCTAGGGAATGTTTTCATGTTACATTTTATATGTACTTTGTACGGTATGTGTAAGTTCATTTCTGGGTATATTTTCAAAATTAAGGCTGTCTATCATATGGATCAAAGAAAACAACAGTAATGGTTATATTTTATAAAATTAATTACAAAGGGAAGCATAGACAACCAACTTTTAAAATTCTTCGTGTTGAAAGGCTTACTTTGAAAAATAGCCTAAAAGTCCCTTTATGTGAAACTCTCCTCTCATCTGCCCAGGTTCATTTCTACAGAGCGGTGCTTTTAATGAGGCATAGACCCAGGTCTCCATTTTTATTCCCAAATAAGATAAAAGGTACAAAGAATAAAATGTTGGAGACGATAGCATAAATATCTAAGATTTGTTGAATAATTATTATGTGTCAAAAACCACGTAGGCATTTTCACATGTGCACACTCACGCAGTCGGCATGATAGTCTACGCATTCAGTATAACCATCGTCTCTACTGATCACAAGAGTGCGATGCAGAGAAGTTAAGACATTTATACAAGATCACATTGAGTGATCATTTAGTGAAAGTGCAAAAATTCAAACCCAGAGGATCTGTCTCCCCAACCAGTATCCCTAGCCAGTACTCCATAGTGACAAATTGAGACACTATGAAACCTAAACAGAAATCACATCAAATCAAAGTGAAAATAACACAAATACAGTAGTTATTTCCTTGCTTATTATTATTAAAGGACTCTCGACTCTTCCTCTGAGAATCACATTGCTGGAATAAATTTAGGTATCTTCCAACTCCTATCTAGGCACAGAAAGTGAGGTCTAGAGAGGTTAAGGAAATGTACAATATTGCGGAAGTAATCAGTGGGTGTGGCTGAAAACGAAGTTTCCTACTGCCAGCCTTGCTTTCCAGCACACCACACTTCTTTGCTCTTGACTACTGGCATACCTTATCTCAAAAGTAAATACTTGTACTGTTTATTACAAATAAGTAAAGGCGAGACATGTTTAGTTAATTATTGTATTCTTTGTTAATTAAAATGTAGCCATATTATTAGAACAATTACATCACATTTTTCATTTGATTGAATTTTGTGGACAAGAACTTGTATCAACCTGGTGTTCAAAGTAGTTTAAAAATACTTCGTTGAATGATTCATTGTTCTCTTCAACTGGTGTCATCGCTTCAAACAGACCCATTTTATGTCATGAAATTATAGAAAGAATTTCAGAGCATGAAGACTATACCTTTCATTCCCTGATAGATGAGCATTCATTTTTTGCAAGAAAAAATCCATGGTGTAAAATTTCAACTTTGCAACACAATCTGTAGTATTTGTAATACTACAACAAACACTTTTCCTTATTTATTTCAGAATAAATAAATTGGAATTTATTGGAATCTATTGGAATTTGCTTCATTGATTAGACAGTGTCTAAGGCTCAGTGTTGTGTGGTATGAAATTTTCTGTAAATTTAAAACAAATACAATTTACTTAAAAACAAATAGCATGAAAATATTATGGAAAGTAGGTAATGCAATTAATTAGCTTAGCTCATTTCTGCTTTAGATTTGGGGCAATTACAGAACATGCTTTGTTAAAACTTTATCAAAGAAGTTTTTATAATTAAATTCTATCAAATATTAGGTTATTCATGTATGTTAGAAAATTGTTGGGGCGCCTGGGTGGCGCAGTCGGTTAAGCGTCCGACTTCAGCCAGGTCACGATCTCGCGGTCCGTGAGTTCGAGCCCCGCGTCAGGCTCTGGGCTGATGGCTCGGAGCCTGGAGCCTGTTTCCGATTCTGTGTCTCCCTCTCTCTCTGCCCCTCCCCCGTTCATGCTCTGTCTCTCTCTGTCCCCCCCAAAAAAATAAATAAACGTTGAAAAAAAAATTAAAGAAAAAAAAAAAGAAAATTGTTGAGCTCTAGTATAATGAACTCAATAAGAATTTTATGTTCTCGGTTTTAAACAATTCAGGAACAAGTATCCTTGCAAAAGAATAAGGCATACTTCTCTCTTCTACTGGAATACATTGCATATTCAACTTGACAGCTTCTAAGACAGGATACACCAAAAGTACCATGTTTGAAAGACTGTACTGGGACAGATGAAGTAGTATGTGAAAGAGAAAAGTACCATAGAAAGCTTATAAAGCTTTTGATTGTGGGTCTTTCTCTTTCTTTCTTTCTTTCTTTCTTTCTTTCTTTCTTTCTTTCTTTCTCCCCCTTTTTTTTATCCAAGGCAGAATACTTTCTTATTTACAATGGTATTAAATTGCTAATGTATCTCTGAGTCTGAATAATATAGAAAGAGTGAGTAACAGGCAAAAGAATTCTACCAGTGGTATGGAGAGTATTAGGTTTGTAGAAGAGACACCTCATAAGATTTTCCTATTCGTCTTTGAAAAAAACAAAACAAAACCTATCTATAAACTCAGAAAGGTATAGCTCTCCAGATGTTTTCAAATTGGTTATGTATTAAAAATGTAAGCTACTGTTTTGGTCTTTGAGATTGAGAATAAAATAACTTCTAATTGTTTCTGAAGCCATAATGGGATCTACCTATTTTTCTCATAATCAGATTCATTGGTAGTGGACACTTAGTTTCTTAGAGGGCTAAGGCAGGGGTGGGGGCGGGGAGAGTGCACAACAGACACTGATTTCACGTTCTCCACTTTTTCACATTTAGGCAATTTCACGTTTAACAGAACACACACCTTTATAATGTCCCAGGAGAACAATTTGATCAAATGATTTCTGCCTCTGGGGCACCTGGGTGGTTCAGTTGGTTAAGCATCCAATTCTTGATTATGGCTCAGCTTATGATCTTACTGTTCTGTGAGTTCAAGCCCTACTTAGAGGCTCAAGCAGGGACTACTTGAGATTCTCTCTCTCTCTCTCTCTCTCTCTCTCTCTCTCTCTGTGCCCCTCCCCTTCCTCACGTGCACACACACTCTTTCTCAAAATAAATTTTTTAAAAAATGATTTTTGTTTCCACAATAGCCTTCTCATAACTTTGTATCTTATCTAATTGACTATTTTCTTCATTGTAAAGACTATGTTTATTAAGTAAATATCTTAAAGGCCACCTTCTCACAGATTCTCACAGATACATTCTTTGATTATCCTATCAAAAGTATACTCTTTACTTTTTTAAAAAAATTTGTATTGCTAAACTCAGTTTCCTTCATAGCATTTGTCAAATTTGTAATTTCTTAATTTACGTATTTACCTATCAATTTATTAATTTATATTTCTATCTCCTTTTCTAAAAAGATCTTCCAAAAGATCATAGACAAAATCTTATTCTTGATCAAACCCTCAACATCAATACAGTTTTGGCATTTAAGTTGTTCAGTAAATTTTTACTGAAAGAATTAATAAATAAATGAATAAATGTATGAAAAAGTTGTCTCTGTCCATATAGTCACTATTGTTTCTTTCTATATGTTCTTTATTTTATATTTGTTGCCACTCTGGAAGAGCCTTTGGCTCTTTTTACTCAGGAGATTTGTCTTGCTAGCCAACAAAAGTTCATTGTTCTACTCAGAAGAGAGAAAAACATTTGGAGGCTCTCACATTCTAAAACCTGAGATTGTGAACCACAAGTTTTCTGAAGCTTGATAGGTATTCATCTATAAGGAGAAGGACACAAAGAAAGAGAATATCACATATGAGAGCAGTGGGTGTGACAGAGTATCAGTGCTTTTGTGTTCAGTTTGCTTTCTGACTAGCTGTGTGATATTGGGCATATCATTCTAGCCCCTCTGAGATTTGTACTATTATATGTACTATGTGGAGTTAATAAAATTTGACAGAATTGCAAAGAATCAATGGAGGTAATAGTTTGAGAAAGCTATGATGAGCTAAATTATACGATTCAAGTTCCAGTACTAATAATGAATAGTATACTGAAGATATATGATATTCAACAGTTCTTTTATACAAGCAGCCCTTTCTTTGGATTTTTTGCTAACCTTCAGTGACAGTAAAATTTTTTGCTCAAACATTTCAAGCAATGGTTCTATTGCCTCTATGACGTATTTGAGCAAATATAGGAACACACGATAGTGAAGTGTAGTATAGTTATAGTTTATTATTCTAAGCATCTGTTAAATAGACCTTTCTCTTTGGGTTTCCACATTTTTGCTCCCTTAGATCTTCCTAAATGCTGAATGGCTTCTGAGAAATCAAAGCAGCTCCCTCTCTTGTATTCTCACTATGTCCTTTGCAATGTTTTAAATGAACTTAAGCTGTAAAGGGGCTTAGTATATTTTGCTTCTCTAGATACTCAACTCTCTGCTCACATCCCATCACCTAACATGTAGTGGTTACAGAATGTACTTGAGTGGTTAAGGCTGAACTTCACGTCCCCAACATTTAGAGAAGCAATTCAAAGCAGATAGTGAGCAATTCAGCCGGGGCCTATTTACCCTAGTCATTTATTTTAAAACCCTAACACTAAAACCAGACCATTTTAAATGGTAGATAAAAGGCAGTGAAATTGATGAATGCCTTTTGGCAAGTACAGTTGAGTTTCCATGGGGTTTTATACATTATTGACACTGTCAGTGATTTCGGTGATTGTGGCTACAGCTGGGATGTTATTATTACCATGTTGCCGTACTTCTGTTGGGAGGCTATTCCGTGGTCACAGCTGGAAGTGTTAGTGGCATTTGATGTTCATGACCTGCAGTAATTGTACCATTTTATAAGAGGAGTTCACGAAATCCACAGTCAAGAATTAAGCTGTGCCCGACCAAGTGACTTACGCTAGTAGGCAAGAGAATGAACAGGAGTGGCCTCAGTCAGAATTCAATAGTTGCCACGAGAGACTGAGCAGGTCGTTGTGAGGGTAATGTTACCGTACAATGGCGCCAATCTACAAAGAAGTCTGGGGGTTGCTGTGTTGGCACTGATACATTTCCTTCAAGGCTGTCTTTGGGGTGGGGATTTTTTTATGCCTTTAAGGCCAAGTGAATTCTATTCCACAAATGTATTGTGCGATGAATAGCCCTTTTGCTTTCTCTAAATTTATTTTTTCAGATTGTACAAGCAATACATGTTTATTAGGGATAATTTGAACAATATAAAAAGAATAAAGAATAAATTTGAAATCACGTTTAATCTTAGCACTCACAGGCAGCCAATTTTAATATTTTGGGGGCATCTTTCCAAATATACATGTGTAGATAATTTTAGCAGAAATTGAATTAATGCTGTATGTGCTTTTTTTTCAATTCTGCCTTTCCACACTAACATTAGGACGTAAATAATGAACTGATTCACATAAAAATAGGAACCAATAAAATTCTCTTAAATTTCTGAGAAAAAGAAGTTGATTTATTACAAAAACAGTAATCAGGCTTTTAACAAAACAGTCTGTAAAACATGTATTTTATGTTGTGTAGTTTAGTGTCAACCTTACAACGGCAAGAATCACACCCAGGTAAGTCAAGCAGTGGCTTACCCTACATAGTACAATGGGTATTGAGAGACGACTCTGATATTCTTTTCCCCCCAAATACTTTCCTTTGTTGACAAATTCCAGTTATCTAAATTCAGTCCTGAGGGATCCGGCTTTGGGAGCATGACAACTGTGAAAGCAGACACCCTGTGTTGAAAAGTAACCATTCTTAGTGGAGTAAGGCAAGTATATTATTAGCTACTGACATGGGCTACTTTGCCAATGTCTTCTGAGGTTTTGGAAAGCAGAGAAAAGAAAACTGAGGAAAAAGAACTCAGACATGCAGTTTGCAATGAGGGAAATGAGGGATGTAATTGATGTATAACACTGCAATTTGTATACACACACACACACACACACACATACACACACACAGATTTGTTACCAAAGTCGTAGGATAGTCAAGGTCATGTTTAAGTGCTGAATTTCATGTCTATGTATATACCACTAGCACAACAAACTTAATATGGCCCAGATTAAATATTCTGTCCCATCACAAGCCAGAAGGTAAGTGTGCTGATTTCCCTGCCACTATTTGGATAATAGTTCTCTTCTCACAGGAATTTAAGCATTATAGCTGAATCTTCCCTCCCTCTCACACATTCTATTTAAAATATACTGCCATGAAAAAAATTAATTAAAAAAAGGGGTGCCTGGGTGGCTTAGTCAGTTGAGCGGCTGACTCATGATTTTGGCCCAGGTCATGATCTCAGGGTCGTGGGATTGAACCCCGCGTTTGGCTCCGTGCTGAGCATGAAGCCTACATAAGATTCTCTTTCTCTCTCCTTCTGCCCCTATCCCCTGCTCACGCTACCTCACTCTAAAAAAATATTAGTAAAGAAAAAATATATATATAAATATATACTGCCATGATTTATTAATTTTATCTCACTAATATCCATCCTTACTAACTACCAGGGCTTTTTAATGCACTTATTATCTTCTACCTGGCCTATTAGAAAAGGCTCCTCATTAGTCTCCCTCCTTTCCATATTTCCTTATCAAATATTTCTACACATAATAATTCATAACTATTTACAAATTGCTTAATCTAGTCTGCTGATCAAAGCTGTCAGTAGCACTTGACTGCTAATAACAATAATAATACTAAAAAACAATAGTAGTAATATAATACTAAACATCTTAACTTCAACACTAAGATCCTCTAGAATATAGCCCAAATCTCTCTTCCTGGTTGTAATCCCTCTAACTTTACAGCATCTGGTATCTCAGTTTACTTGGTCTAAGTTCCATTCTTTACAAACCTTGCTTGTGCTTTCTCTCCTCTGTGACTTGGCACACATTAACCCTTCTTTCTTTAATCTCCTTTTCCATGATCATTCGTTAAAGTCATTTCCATCAGTAAAAGTGCAATTGAAATGATTTGTTTTCCAGAGTAGAGATTCATTCAGATTTCTTCTGGATTTCACACTGGGTCTTCAAGTTCAGACAGTGATATCAGCAAATGATTGAATAAATATGTTGAAATGAATTTACATCCTTGGGTGCCTGTGTGGCTCAGTCAGTTAAGCATCAGACTTTGGCTCAGGGCATGATCTTGTGGGTTGTGAGTTTGAGCCCCTCGTTGGGCTCTGTGCTGACAGCTCAGAGCCTGGAGCCTGTTGTGCATCCCTCTCTCTTTGTCCCTTCCCCACTATTGCTGTGTCTCCTTCTCAAAGACAAATAAACATTAAAAAAAATTTAACAAATAAATGGATTTATATCCTTGAAAGATATGACTGTTTCAAGGCAAAGGTGGAAATTAGAAGATATGATGGTTCATTTTATGTGTCAAGTTGACTGGAGCAAGGACTACCAAGCTGTTTAGTTGATCTTTATTTGGGGTATGTCTGTGAGGGTATTTTGGGATGAGATGAACATGCGATTCCATAGACTGAATAAAGCAGATTGCCCTGTGTAATATGAGTGGCCCTCATCCAAACAGTTGAAAGCCTGTATAAAATAAAAAGACAGACCCTCCTAAGACTAAGAGGGAGCTCCTTCTGTTTGATTGATTGAGCTGGACATTGATCTCTACATGCCTCAGGACCCTAACAGAAACAGCAGCTCTTCTTGGATCTGGAGCCTGACGGCTTTAGGACTAGAAATACACTATTGGCTATTCTGGGTCTCT
This sequence comes from Puma concolor, assembly GCF_028749965.1. NCBI lineage: Eukaryota > Metazoa > Chordata > Mammalia > Carnivora > Felidae > Puma > Puma concolor. The sequence goes on along the minus strand of NC_141674.1, from coordinate 146,577,013 downwards.
AGCTTTGTGATTGCAGATTTTGGGACTTCTCAGAGTCCATGATCATGTGAGCCAGTGTCTTATAATACATCTCTCTTTATATACATATACATATACATATACATACACATTCTGTTGTTTCTATTTTTCTGGAGAATCCTGACTAATATAGGATACTTTGCCTGAGCGAAGAATAGTGAACTAAAGCCTGAAAACAGAAAATAAATGTGATCTCTTTGAAGGGAATGAACAAGAAAGGAAATGCAAAGACATACTTCCTCATTGAAACTTTTCTTTTAAAGTAATTGTATGGATTTTCACATTGTTCACTTAGTCTATTGCACTGGCCCTGGTCCAAATTTGCAATGTAGCACTTGAGTCCTGAGGAACAGAGGCTCCATTGCAGTACATGCTGATTTAAAAGGTAAATAAGACACATTCATGGGGTGCCTGGGTGGCTCAGTAGGTTAAACGACCGACTCTTGATTTTAGTTCAGGTCATGATCTCACGGTTTGTGTGATTGAGCCCCGCATCTGGCTCTGTGCTGACAGTAGAAAGCCCGCTTCCCTCCCCCACTTGCACACACTCTCTCTCAAAATGAATAAACATTAAAAAAATAAAAATAGTTAAGCAAAAGACATGTTCAGTGTTACTTAAGTCTACCCAACCCATAACCTGACTCTTTTGTAATAATGGAAAAGCACTAATAGAAATAAAGGCAAAGAAAATCATCACTTAAAATGATATTAACTTCTTGGGGCACTTGGGTGGCTCAGTCAGTTAAGTATCTGATTCTTGATTTTGTTTCAGATCATGATCTCACAATTGGGAGACTGAGCCTTTCATGGGACTCTGCGTTTGGCGTGAAGCCTGGTTAAGATTTTTTCTCTCTCCCTTCCCCACTCAAGCTCTCTGTCTCAAAAAAAAAAAAAAAAGATATTGACTTCTTGATAGAAAACATTCTAATCTTTCATCTGAGTTTATTTTATTTGTTTTTGTTGGTCAAATTATCCAGTTATTCATAAAAATATAAATTTTAATTTAACAATCTTTTACATGCTACTTCTTTAGTATTAATAGGGATTATACTATTTATAAATTATCATTGTATAAAATAAGCTTTTTGGTATATTAGTCATATTTACATACCTGAATTTTATGTGTATAAATTAATAAATCATGGAGGCTTTTACTGCCATGGTTATTAAATATTTTCCTGTCAGTTTTACTTCTACTGAATTTTTAACTTGAGCTAATTTTTATAAAAATTAAAATATAATAACAATCTAAAGGAAAATGCAAATCATTTAGGATCTAATAACAACTGCATATATTTTTATATTTATCTTTTCAGAATTTTTTTGTATATATGAATTCTTACATGCATACATACATTTTTTTATGAAGATGGAATCCCACCACACAAATGAATGCTTCTTTCTTCCTATTTATATACACATACACACAATTATTTTTATACCCATATGCATATACATTAAAGTATGTGCAGACACATGACTAGCTATAAATGTAGACTATGGTTATAGAATATACCCTGGGGAAGAGACATGTAGTTAGATAAACAGTCTTAATCATTTCATATTAATCCATTAAACAATTCTGCCATAATTTATATAATTATGTCCTCATTGTTGACTAAGGTAGATAACACTATAATTTCTATCCTTGGTTATATATTTTTCCCACATGTCCTAAATCTGAATTGCCAGGATACAAAAGGATAAAATGTCTTTTGTCTTTTCTTAAGTTTATTTATTTATTTTGAGAGAGAAAGAGAGAGTGAAGGAGAGGGAGAGAGAGAATCCCAAACAGGCTTTGAGCTGTCAGTGCAGAGCTGGACATGGGACTCGATCCCATGAACTGTGAAATCATGACCTGAGCTGAAATTAAGTCATACATTTAACCAACTGAGCTACCTATGTGCCCCAAAAGGATAAAACATCTTTAGAATATTAATATTCATTTCTGTATTGCCTTCCAGAAAGTCTGCATCAATTTATGCACCATGGATATCTATTTCTCTATTACTCTAGTCCACAATAGATAAAATACCTTTGGAAAAGAATATCTTATTGTTTTATTAATTTGCAATTCTTCAATTACTAATAGTATTAAATGATTTTCTTAAAAGTATTAAGAATTCACATTTATTATTTGTTAACTGTCCATCATTTATTTATTTAATAAATACTCACCGAGTGTCTAACACTTGTCAAGTAATACAATAGATCCTGTATATAGAGAACGAAAAAAATCATTAATAAGCTCAAAATACCAATAGTTAAGACCGGAGAGAAATAAACTTTAAAAAACTAGTGTAAGGGGACCTAGATGGCAGAACAGCTTGGAAGTTCTTGGCTTCTTTCATCCCTGAAATGCAGATAGATCAACACCAAACCATTTTTGCACACCAAGCAAATTGATTTGAGGATTAACACAACAATCTGCATAACTTGAGCCACAGAATTTGGCAGGTACATGGTGCACAGAGGTGAACTGAGGGACAGAGAAGCCATGGAGGGTAGGAAGCTATTTTTGCAGAGAGTATAGAGGAAGGGGGTGGGAGATTGCAGCACATTGGGAGAGCACAGGAAAACCACTCCCCCCATAAAGTAGCTGGAGAGAAAGAGAAAGTGGAAACACTCACAAGGAACTGAACAAGAAATCTGTCCCCCAACATCATTGATGGGGAGAAGGGAGAGGGTTTCAACACCATTTGGATTTTATAAACAGGGGAGAGCAAAGTTGGAAATTCTGGAGCTCAATACCTGGTGGTGCTCTGGTAGGAAGGAAGAGTGAATCCCCAGGAGCAGACAGTGAGGTCCAAGGGATCTGTGGGCCACACACAGAGAAGTGGATCCCCTGCTTGGAGGGCATTTAGCCTCCCCACATGCAAAGATCCCAGCAGACCTCAAAAACACTCCACATTTGCTGGTATTGGAACAAAAATGCCAGAGTGTTATGAAACCTGGCACTATGTGTTGTGATTTGCCATAATCTCTGAACATCTGCTGCAGCATGATCACATGAACGTTCTTTGGGGCAAGCCAGCACCGGGCCATTGCTCAGTGAGAACCTCCCCCAGAGTAGCATAGCAAGTCCAAGCCGCAGAGGTCTCATAAGTGAGGGATGTGGAAACACAGCCCCATCTAAGATAAAATTTAGGAGGAATATGCTTGCTGGCAAGCTGACACAGCATGTGCATGACACATGACATGCACAGTGTAGAAGTGGGGAATGGACTGAAGACTGAGACAAAGGAGTGTGCTTGATTGAGGGTCAATGAGAGCGCAGAGTTCCTGTGCCAGAAACCAGGAAGCTGGATGATGCCATTTTCACCTTTCTCACATATGAATACGTACACACCCATGGGAAACCATTCCACTTGAGTAAGTGAAGCAGCATCACCTAGTGGAGAATGGAGCCGTTATACCAAGCCCCACCCAGCTGCACCCCCCAAGTGCATGCCCTAGAGGACTACAACAAGTCTCTCTGCCTGCTTAGTGTACAGAATTCCTCATAGTTTGAGTTCTAGGGGAAACTGGATGTAACTTCATTTGGGTTTCATTCTGTTTGCTGGTTCATCTCTTCAGTTTTTGTTTGTTTGTTTTTTCTCCTTTTCTCCTTTCTTTTCTTTTTCTTTCATACAGAAAGAGAAAATTTTATTTTTATTTTCCTTTAAATTTTTAAAAATTATTTTACTATTTTTTTATTTTTTGTAAATTTTTATTCTATTTATCTTTCTTCATTTCATTTTATTCTATTGTATACATTTACAATTTTTTTTAACTTTTTCACACTTTTTTTCTTTTTACTTTTCTTTCCCTTTTTTTCTTTATTCTAGCAAACTTCTTCCAACAACCAGACCAAAACACACTTAGGATCTAGCTTCTTTTATTTTATTTTTAGTGTTGTTTTTAATTTTTTAATTTTAACTTTTAATTTTATTTTATTGATTATTTTTCTTTCTCCAAAATGACAAGAAGAAGGAATTATCACCAAAAGAGAGAACACGAAGAAATGACAGCCAGGGGCTTAATCAACACTGATATAAGCAAGATGTCTGAATTAGAATTTAGAATCACAATAATAAGAATACTAGCTGGGGTTAAAAAAAAAAAGCATAGAATCCCTTTCTGTGGAGATAAAAGAAGCAAAATCTAGTCAGGAAGAACTTAAAAATGATATAACCGAGATGCAATCTCTAATGGATGCCAGAGAGGGAATGATGGATGAATCAGAGCAGCAAATCAGCGATATAGAAGACAAAATTATGCAGATTAATGAAACAGAAAAAAAGAGGGAAACTAAGGCAAAAGAGCACAATTCAAGAATTAGAGAACTTAGTGACTTGTTAAAAAGGAATAACATCTGAAGGATAGGAGTCCCAGAAAGAGAAGAGAGAGAAAAAAAGCAAGAATGTTTAAGCCAATTATAGTGGAAAAATTTCCTAATCTGGAGAAAGACACAGACATCAAAGTCCTAGAAGCAAAGAGAACTCCATTAGATTCAATAAAAACTGACCACCCACAAGGCATATCATAGTCAAATTCACAAAATACACAGATAAGGAATGAATCATGAAATCAGCACGGGAAAAAAAAAATCCTTAACCTATAAGGGAAGACAGATCAAGTTCATGGCAGACCAATCCAAAGAAACTTGGCAGGCTAGAAAGGAGTTACAGGATATATTCAATCTTCTGAATTGGAAAAATATGCAGTCAAGAATTCTTTATCCAGCAAGGCTGTCATCCAAAATAGAAGGAGAGATTAAAAGTTTCCTAGACAAACAAAAACTAAAGGAGCTCGTGATCATTAAACCAGCCCTGAAAAAAATTTTAAGGAATTTTCTGTGAGGGGAGAAATGACAAAAAAAGGGGGGGGGGTTCACTTAGGAGGCTCAGTTGGTTAAGCATCTGACTTTGGCTCAGGTCATGATCTCATGGTTCATGGGTTCAAGCCCCACATCAGGCTCTGTGCTGACAGCTCAAAGCCCGGAGCCTGCTTTGGATTCTATGTCTCCCTCTCTCTCTGCCCCTCCCCCGTTTATGCTCTGTCTCTCTCTCTCACTTTGTCAAAAATAAATAACCATTAAAAAATTTTTAAAAAATCAGTGATTTATATCTGATATATATATTTATCAGATCAATGAACAGATCAATGAAACCAGGAGCTGGTTTTTTGAAAGAATTAATAAAATTGCTAACCCCCTAGCCAGACTGCTAAAAAAGAAAAAGGAAAGAACCCAAATAAATAAAATTAAGAATGAAAGAGGAGAGATCATTGCGAACACTTCAGAAATACAAACAATAATAAGAGACTATCATGAGCAATTACATGTCAATAAATTGGGCAATCTGGAAGAAATGGACAAATTCCTAGAAACATATAAAACTACCAAAAGTGAAGAAGGAAGAAATAGAAAATTTAGAACAGACCTATAACTAGTAAAGAAATTGAATTAGTAATCAAAAATCTCCCAAAAAACAAGAGTCCAAGACAGATGGCTTTCCAGGGCAATTCCACCAAGCATTGAAAGAAGAATTAACACCATTCTTTTTGAAGATTTTCCAAAAAAAAACAAAAATAGAAATGGAAGGAAAGCATCCAAACTCATTATACTAGGCCAGCATTACCTTGATTCCAAAACCAAAGACCCCACTAAAAAGGAGAACTATAGGCCAATTTCCCCGACGAACATGATGCAAAAATTCTCAACAAGATACTAACCAACCGGATCCAACATTTAAAGAATTATTCACCATAATCAAGTGGGATTTAAACCTGGGATGCAGTGTTGTTTCAACATCTGCAAATCAAATCAATGTGATACATCACATTAATAAAAGAAAGAATAAGAACCAAACCATCCTCTCAATAGATGCAGAAAAAGCACTTGACAAAACACAGCACCCTTTCTTGATAAAAACCCTCAAGAAAGTAGGGATAGAAGGATCGTGCAAGCCATGTATCAAAGACACACCACTAATATCATCCTCAAAAGGTAAAAACTGAGAGCTTTCCATTAAGGTCAGGACCACAACAAGAATGTCCACTCTCACCACTGCTATTCAACATAGTGTTGGAAGTCCTAGCCTCAGCAATCAGACAACACAGAGAAATGAAAGGCATCCAAATCAGCAAGGAGGAAGTCAAACACTCACTCTTCACAGATGACATGATACTCTACGTGGAAAACCCAACAAATTCCACCAAAAAACTACGAGAACTGATCCATGAATTAAGCAAGGACGCAGGATATAAAATCAATACTCAGAAATTGGTTGCATTTCTATACACCAGTAATGAATCAGCAAAAAGAGAAATCAAGGAATCAATCCCATTTGCAATTGCACCAAAACCCATAAAATACCTAGGAATAAACCTAACCAAAGAAGTGAAAAATCTATACAGTGAAAACTATAGGAAGCTTATGAAATTGAAGAAGACACAAAAGAAATGGAAAAAAATATTCCATGCTCATGGATTGGAAGAACAAATACAGTTAAAATGTTGATACTACCCAAAACAATCAACATGTTCAATGTAATTCCTATTGAAATAACACCAGCATTCTTCACAGAACTAGAGCAATCCTAAAATTTGTATGGAACCAGAAAAGACCCCAAATAGCCAAAGCAATCCTTGAAAAGAAACCCAAGCCTGGATGTATCACAATTCTGGACTTTAAGTTGTATTACAAAGCTGAAATCATCAAGGCAGTATGGTACTGGCACAAAAACAGACACTCAGATCAATGGAAGAGAATGGAGAACCCAGAAATATATGGCCAACTGATCTTTGACAAAGTAGAAAAGAATATCCAATGGAATAAAGACAATATCTTTAGCAAATGGTGTTGGGAAAACTGGACAGCAACATGCAGAAGAGTGAATTTGGACCATTTTTTTATGCCACACACAAAAATAAACTCAAAATGGATGAAAGACCTAAATGTAAGACAGGAAGCCATCAAAATCCTCGAGGAGAAAGGAGGCAAAAACCTCTTTGACGTCAGCCACAGCAACTTCTTATTCAACATGTTTCCAGAGGCAAGAGAAACAAAAGCAAAAATGAACTATTGGGACCCCATCAAGATAAGCTTCTGCACAGCGAAGGAAACAGCAAAACTAAAAGGCAACTGACAGAATGGGAGAAGATATTTGCAAATGACATATCAGCTAATAGGTTAGCATCCAAAATCTATAAAGAACTAATCAAGCTCAACACCCAAAAAACAAATAATCCAGTGAAGAAATGGGCAAAAGACATGAATAGACCTTTTTCCAAAGAAGACATCCAGATGACTAACAGACACATGAAAAGATGCTGAACATCACTCAGCATCCAGAAAATACAAATCAAGACCACAATGAGATACCATCTCCTATCTGTCAGAATGGCTAACATTGACAACTCAGGCAGTGACAGATGTTGGCGAGGATGTGAAGAAATAGGATCTCTTTTGCATTGTTGGTGGGAATGCAAACTGGTACAGCCACTCTGGAAAATAGTATGGAGGTTCCTCAAAAAACTAAAAATAGAACTATCCTACGACCCAGCAATTGCACTACTAGATATTTATCCAGGGGATACAGATATGCTGTTTCGAAGGGGCACATGCACCCCAATGTTTATAGCAGCGCTATCGACAATAGCCATGGTATTGAAAGAGCCTAAATGTCTATTGACTAATGAATGGATAAAGAAGATGTGGTGTATACACACACACACACACACACACACACACACACACACACACACAATGGCATATTACTTGACAATCAAAAAGAAGGAAATCTTGCCATTTGCAACAATGCAGATGGAATTATGCTAAGCAAAATTAGTTAGAGAAAGACAAATATCATATGACTTCATTCATATGTGGAATTCAAAATACAAAACAGATGAATATAAGGGAAAGGAAACAACAATAATAAAACAGGGAGGGAGACAAAACATAAGAGCTTCTTAAATATAGAGAACAAACTGAGGGTTGCTGGAGGGGTTGTGGTGGGGGAATGGGCTAAATGGGCAAGAGGCATTAAGAAAGACACTTGGGATGAGTAGTGGACGTTATATGCAGCATATGAATCACTGGATTCTACTTCTGAAATCATTATTGCACTATATGCTAACTAACTTGGATGTAAATTAAAAAAAAAAAGAAAATAATATAACTTAAAAAAAAAACCAACAGCAAACTTGTGTAAGGATGGCTATTGGTGCATGATGCTGACTGGAAGCAAAAACCTAACTACATGTTTTAGGAAGTTTTACTGACAAAAGAACTTCTAGATAGCATTAAATGAGTCTAAGACTTTCGAGACCTAAGATAAACTTTGAGTCCCCAAGTTTCTATAGGCATAAAACACAGTGAAAAATTGCTTAACTCCCACAAGAAAATATTTACTAAAAGCTAACACAGATGTGGCTAAGTAATACAAAAATAGACCCTCAAAACCCTAAGCCAAATGCAATGAAGCATGGTAGACTATGGAAAAAATGTCTGCAATGGAAATCCAGGGATTTAATCAAGGAATATTTCCACCTCTTCAGAAAAGCAGTCCTTTCCTTTCTCCATCCCATGGGAGTTCAGTATGTTGGCCCCAAACTTTTTAGTCATCCTTCCCTCTCCCAATGGGACTTTTGAAGTTATCCTGTGCTGTTCCAGTAGCATATGTCATATATGTTGGAGTAAAACACTTATTCTTTATTTCATAGATTTCTCTATCAAGAAAAACCATATTAAGACCTGAAGCAGAGATGATCTTGAAATTTTGAGTCTGGTGTTGTGATTTGATGAGAATTTTTAAGTGTTCCTTGGCACACCTGAAAATCGATCCTTTGTTAGCAAGCAAATATACCTTGTGCAAAGAAAGAAGAGACATAAATATTTGTAATCAAGCGTGTGGAACATGGTAGACTGAGTTAGTTTTCACAATTATAACCCTATAAGAAGAGTGTATATCCTTGTTCATGATATGGACTTATTTGTGTAAAAGGGCGTACTTTCTATGAATGTACTTTCTATGATGATGCTATGATCATGCTTGGTCATATAACTCACTTTCGCTAATGGAATAAGTGTGGAAATGACTGCATGCCAATTCACAGCACAATATTTAAGAGCCTTCTTGTGGTTTCAATAGCTCATTTTCTCTTTTCTTTTCCTCTGTGTGAACAGCATGTCTCAGATTGGGCTGTTACTTCATAACAAAGAAAGTACATGAATGAGAGACCCAAGCAGAGCAGATCCAAGCCAACCACCAACTCCTGTGAAACAAGAAATAAACTTTTGCAATTGGAAGCCACTGAAATTTGTAAGTTGTTTCCACAGCAAAGCTGGGCAATATAGAGCCCATTTCAGTCTTAATCCAGGTTTTAATGAGAATGTCTCCAGTGCAGTATTTAATCATATATGGGTGTGTGTGTGTGTGTGTGTGTGTGTGTGTGTGTGTGTGTATGTATACATGCATATATGTATATATATGCATATACGTGTATATATATACATGTATATATGTATATATATGTATGTATATATACATACACACACACACACACACACACACACACACACACACACACTCATATACACTGGGAGTATATGTGACCAAAAAACTTCTATAGATCTCACCCATACAGTATTGGGTGCCATATTCTCAGCCACTCTCATAACCCTAGGATGGGAATTTCTTCCTCACCAATAAGGTGAATAGGATGTAGTCAAAAGAATAAAGCAGATCTTGAACTGAGATGTGGCTGATTCCTAAGTCTGTTTTCTAACATAGGAAGACACCAATATGTGAAAATGTTAACAAATAGAGGAAATCAGCATAGACACCAACATGACTGTTACATGTGAACACTTTTTAAGTAAAATTTCATCTGGTGGTAGGTACATTTGGGAGGCTTAGTCAGTTAAGCATCTGACTCTTGATTTCAGCTCAGGTCATGATCTTGCGGTCTTGAGATTAAGCCCCATGTCAGATTCCATGCTGAGCGTGGAGCCTGCTTAAGATTCTCTCTCTCCCTTTCTCTCTGCCACTTCCCTGCTCATGGTTGTTCTCTCTCTTTCTCTCTCTCTCTCTAAAAAAAAGAAAGTCATCTGGTGGAAAGTTTTTATTCTCAAATCTTGATTTTGAAAGTGAGATAAAAATAAAGAAGATGTCTCTCTGTCCTAAAAATAAATAAAAAACGTTGAAAAAAAAATTAAAAAAAAAATTTTAAAAAAGGGGCGCCTGGGTGGCGCAGTCGGTTGGGCGTCCGACTTCAGCCAGGTCACGATCTCGCGGTCCGTGAGTTCGAGCCCCGCGTCGGGCTCCGGGCTGATGGCTCGGAGCCTGGAGCCTGTTTCCGATTCTGTGTCTTCCTCTCTCTCTGCCCCTCCCCTGTTCATGCTCAGTCTCTCTCTGTCCCAAAAATAAATAAAAAACGTTGAAAAAAAAATTAAAAAAAAAAAAAATAAAGAAGATGTTAAAAATAAAGAACACTTGACCAAACACAAAAAAACACTAATTTCAGTAGAACATCTGAAACTAATATAACATTGTGTATCAACCGTACTCAAATAAATATATAATAACCATAATAATAATCATAATTGAACAGGAGCTGTATACAGCAGCATGAATCAATCTCCCAAACATAGTGTTTGGTGAAGAATATAGAATGATGGCATTTATACAAACTTTAAAAACATGAGAAACCAAATATTTATTTCAGACCTCATTGTGTTTAATAAAGGATGTATCAGAAAAGTGGTATGTTGAATCCAATAATACTAAAGGAAATCAGAGGTAAAATTTTATATTAACTTGTTTCAATTGGGGGTAATTTTATCAGACACTGCAGGAAAAGAGGGCGCTATAGTTAAACTGCACAATACTAAAGACTTTTTTTGTTATGTAGTACCGAGGCCAGAAATAAGGAATACCAAGAAGTATGTCCTAAAATTCTAGCAGTTATTCCAAACAGTGTCCATTTTATAAAGGATATATTGCCAGGAATGATTAATACACCACAACATCGTAATTATCCATTACCTGAGCTAAAGCTTTCTAAAGTTTCAAGAGTTACCGTGTAGCTCAGAGTCAGTATTTAGTATATTAAAGCAAAGAAAATGAATATGCATGAAGGTAAGAGAACTGTTTGCCAAACCGAAAGAGAAAGCACATATTAATATTTTTTCCTACCAATAATCATAAATGTTACATAATTAAACTAAATTACATGGGAAATGATAAAGGTTTTACCTTGCCTTAAGGTAAGGGAACCATTAGTGGAATTTAACTTAAGAAGCCTATTATAGATTTTTTTTTGAGATATAATTTTTATACTACAAAAATCACTTAAAAGTTTTTTTTAATGTTTATTTACTTTTGACAGGGAGAAAGAGAGACAGAGCAAGAGCAGGGGAGGGCAGAAAGAGAGGGAGGCACAGAATCTGAAGCAGACTCCAGGTTCTGAGCTGCCAGCACAGAGCCCGATGTGGGGCTCGAGCCCACAAACCATGAGATCATGACCTGAGCCGAAGTAGGACACTCAACCGACTGAGCCACCCAGGTGCCCCCAACAATCACTTTTTGAAGTATATAATTCAATATATCCTCAAATGTGCAAAAATCACCTCTATCTAATTCTAAAACATTTCCATTACCCCAAAAAGAAACCTCATACCCCTCAGCATCATGTTCAATTCCTCCCTATCTCTATTCTCTGGCAACCAGTAATCTCCTTTCTGTTTCTATAGAGTTGTCTATTCTGAATTTTAGATAAATGAAATCATGTTATATGTGTCTTTTTTTTTTATCTTTCATTTTGCAGATTTTCAAGGTTCTTGCAAATTATAGCATATAATAGTAATTCGTCCCTTGTTTTCCTGCATGATATCCATTGTATGAATATGCCATATTTTGATATTCATTAATTAATAAATGGACGTTTGGGCTATTTCCATTTTGTGGTTGTTACTAATCACGTTGTCTTGAACATCGGTGTACAAGTATTTGTGTGGACATATATTTAAATATCTTAGGTATATACCAAGGAGTAAAATTGCTGAGATATATGGTAACTGAATGTTTAACTTCTTGACAAACTGCTACACTATTTTCTAAAGTGGCTATAACATTTTACATTGCCACAAGCAATGTGTAAGGGTTTCAGTTTCTCCACATCCTGGCTACACTTGCTAATGCCCATCTTTTTTATTTTAGCTAGCCCAGTGGGTGTGGAATAGAATCTCATTGTGGCTTTGCATTTTTAATTTCCCTAATGACTAATAATATTGAGCATCTCTTCATGTGCCTACTGACTGTATGTATATCTTCGTTGGAGAAGTATCCATTTACATCCTTCGCTCATTTTTTAATTGGTATATTTAATTTGGTATATTAAAGCAAAGAAAATGAATATGCATGAAGGTAACAGAACTCTTTGCCAAACCGAAAGAGTTATTTTTCTTTTATTGTTAAGATGTAAGAGTTTATATATTCAGAATGCAAGTCCCAAATATATAATGTAAATACGTCAATTCCACTTGCCTGTTTCTTGTTATGACTTGTACTTTCAGTGAGACATCTAACAAATCATTGCCTAATCGAAGATCACTAAGATTTACGTCTAATTTTTCTTCTAAAAATTTTATAGATTAGCTGTTACATTTAGGTGCTTGGCCCTTTTTAAGTTAATTTTGTATATAACAAAATTAAATATGAAATATTTGTCTGACTTCATTCTTTCTTGTATGGATATCAAGGTGTCTTAGCATCATTTGTTGGGAAGATGGTTCTCTATCCATTGAACTGTCTTGTTACCCTGTTGAAAGTAAATTGACCATTATCATGGGTTTCTTTCTGGACTCTCAATTCAGTTTCATTGATCTATATATTGATCTTTATGCTAGTACAACACTGTATTGATTGCTATAGCTTTGCATTCTAACCTGAACCATACAAACAGAGAATCACAGCCTCTCAGTCAATTCCTAGATTTGAGCCGGTTTACAGATCCAGAACCCTCTGAACGAAGGGGAGCCTGGGTCCCCTTAACGAAGGACTACTGTTTACTGTTCAAAATTTACATGGTTAGTCTTTCTCCCAGCCTTCCTCAAAGGGCACTACTGCCTTTTACCAGGGTAACTATACTGTGGGGAAAAAATAATCAGACTTTTCAGAGATGATTGGACACTGGCTCTGAACTAACACTAATTCCAGGAGGACCAAAATGTTCCTGTGGCCCTCCAGTCAGAATTGGGAGGGAGGCGGGGGAACTTATGGAGGTCAAGTCTGTCTCACAATGGGTTCAACCTGTGGTTATTTTTCCAATTCCAGAATGTTTAATTGGAGCAGGCATACTTAGCAGCTGGCAGAATCCCCACCTTGGTTTCCTGACCTATGGAATAAGGGATATTATGGTGTGAAAGGCCATGTGGAAGCTGTTAGAAACACCTCTACCCAGGAAAGTAGTGAACCAAAGGCAGTATCAATATCCACAGTGATTGCAGAGATTAGTTCCACCATCAAGGACTTAAAAGATTCAAGGCTTGTAATTCCTGCTACAACCCCATTCAACTTGTCTATTTTGCCTGTGCAGAAGACAGACGGAACCTGGAGAACAGATGGGACAGTGGCTTATCATAAACTTAACTGGGTGCTGCCTTCAACTGCAGCTACTCTCCCAGATGACGTTTCATTGCCCAAGCAAATCAGCACATTCCCTGATATCTGGTATGCAGCCATTGGGTCAGCAAAAACCTTTTCCTCCATACCTGTCCACAGGGTTCCTGGAAATGGGCCCTGGATTTTTGCAAGTCTGATTAATTTCCAGAGGTCTGCAAAAGCTCGTTTTTGCCAAGCGTTCTCATGGTTTTTATGGAAGAGAGGATTTTTAGAGGTCCTTATCATGGTATCGGTTCTGATACTTGGGGCCTACCGTTTCTAATATTGAAAAAAATATATCAATTTCATGCATAATAGGCAAAATTAATTAATTTGTAAAGAATGAGGAATTGGATGCAGAGGAAGACAATGGAAACTATAGACACAAGGGAGAAATAGCAAACGTGTGTGAAAGCATTAGCTTGTTACGAACACTTGAAATAGTGGAGTTGGTGAGATAGATTTCAACAAAGATTTTATATTATATTGAATAAATGCAGGTAATGGTTAAGTCTTCCTGTTTCTGACTGTGAAATATAACATAGTACTAGCCTTAGAATTACACTTTATGTTATGGCACAATGCTGTGTTGTTGATTCTATTAAAAAAGTGGAGAGGTAAAAGTCATTTGAAACGAAAATGTATGCCTTTGTAAGTTATGTAGAAAACTGAGATATGGGTGACTAAATATGAGCAAACTTTATAGAAAAGTTGCCTATTTAAGCATTCATAGAGAAATGTTTGATATGAATATGTAAAGTTTATAGTAAAAATATTTGCCTCATAGAATATTTCTGAGTAAACCAATTGTCAGCATATAATCCTGATGAAGATCTTTTTTTTTTTTTTAATTTTTTTTTTCAACGTTTATTTATTTTTGGGACAGAGAGAGACAGAGCATGAATGGGGGAGGGGGCAGAGAGAGAGGGAGACACAGAATCGGAAACAGTCTCCAGGCTCTGAGCCATCAGCCCAGCGCCTGACGCGGGGCTCGAACTCACGGACCGCGAGATCGTGACCTGGCTGAAGTCGGACGCTTAACCGACTGCGCCACCCAGGCGCCCCCTGATGAAGATCTTAATGGAAAATGTAGTTCTATGACAACAACCATAAATATCCATAGCAATATAACTCAAAATCAGTTAAATAAGTTTTCTAATTTTCATAGGTAGATATAAATGAAATATTTTATGTAATATAATTTAATAATTTCCTTGTAAAATTATTTTGGAGAAATAATTTGATTTAGAAGACTTGTGAGTGCACACATTCTTTCTCAATCTCTCCCTTTCTCTTCTTTTCTCACTGCGATCTAAAACATTATATTTAGTACGTAATTTGAATACAGTGATATTGAACCAGTAATTACATAAGGGATAGGTAGCTAGAAAAATATGTCTTAATGAATTCTGAGATTACTCTATTCAGGATTTGCTCCCTACTTTAATTTTTTTGTGGTAATAATGCAGGAAGGAATATATCTCTCAGATAGCCTGTTGTGTCTTCTAAGGTTTTAGGAGGTAAATAATCTCACAAAGAATTCTGTAGGAGATGTGACACCTAAGGAGAAGGTAGGCAGTAGCATGTTTTGAGTGCCTACTAGATGGGAATGCTGCACCTTTCCTGGTTGTCAATACTAAAGCCAAATCGAGGGCCTTAATCACGTACTTTTTTTGTATCCTCTCAGAACTGAACCTCCTCTTTTCACTCATTTCCTTTCACCTCTGTCTGTATTATTCAGAGATATGCCATCTAACTATTTTAGCCAGTACTGTCAATCTGGTACATTGCTTCAGCTGATAAATTTTTTTTTTTATACAGTTATGTATTTTTTTTCACGTAGTTATTTGAGACAAGTATGACATCTACTCTGGTGACTGTGTTTTCTCCTCCTTTTCTATTCTTCCTTCACGAGACTGATTTCTGTCTCCTTGCTCTCTTGCGCTCTCTCTCTCTCTCTTCTGTCCTCCTTCCTTCCTTCTTTCCCACTTTTTCTCCTTCCTTTCCTCCTTCATTCCTTTTGTTCCCTCCTCCTGTGTTCTGTGTGTGTGTGTGTGTGTGTGTGTGTGTGTGTGTGTTTGTGTTTGAGTGTGTATACATTAATATTTTCTCTAATTTTCACCTTCCTGTGCCCTTAGAGCATCCAGCAAGGTATCTGAGAGATGTTATTTTTTTTTCTGCGCTATCATCAGAAAATGCTAAGACAGGGAGCAAATCAAGAAGGCCACCAGAACTTCAGAAGCTCGTTTTTAAAGAATTTCTCTCCAGGAGTTCTAGAAATGAGTGAATGAAAACAGATTAGTTTCTTTCTCTTTTCTTTCCACTTTAATCTCGATCAACCTTAAATACACATAGAGCTTAAGTTTAGAAGCCCAGTGTCTCTATCCAATTAGTATTTTTGTGAGAGAGCTTTGTCAGATGTCTCAAAGTCCCTTTATGATGATCTTAGGGTCATCTAAAAATCCGAAAGATTCTGATGTTGTGGTGTTTTAGGAAGTAATGAAAGGTGTCTTTGTGCTGATTGGAATGTGTGCACAGAAAGGAGAGAGGGTTAAGCACTTTGGGGCAGAACAAACGATGAGATTACCTGAACTCTGCTTCTCTTGAGTGGCTACAGGGGCGGTTGTTCTCAACAGAGCTCACAAAATAGATTACAGAATAAGAACATAGCTTTAAAAATTATTGCAAAGGTCCTTCCAAATCCCAGAGTGAACTGTGTGTCTGAATGATTTCCATTTAGATCTTTAGCTCAAAAGATGCTGCTAATCTTTCAGTGAGAATTAAAACTTAGTTAGATAATATAAATGTGTAAAATACATCTTGACCTGTGACCAACATTAACAGCTGATTAGTTTGCCATTATTGTTTTGTATTTTAAAATTATAAAAGTCTTTTATTTTGAACATTCCCTTAAATTTGGAGAAGGCAACCAGAACATTTACCCAATCTAATAAAACCAATATTTTGCTATACTTGCTTTCCACATTACATCTTACACATTTATATTTAACTTTTTCTTTATTGGCTTTATCATAGTAAATGAATAACCAATAATAAATGATTTCAGGGTAAGATGTATAAGACAAAATTACCATCTTCTTCTCCCTAACTCCCCTGCATTTCTCCAGTCCCACAACCAAGAGGAATCAATATAAAAATTTGCATCTTGAGTATTTTTCAACCCCCTTGTTTATACAAATATATATTGTGTTTTTTTCACCCATACAGAATCATACAATACACATCACTTTGAAATCTTCTATTTTCACTTAATATAATATAAACAATTTTACAAGTCAGTATACATAATTCTTTCTCATGTTATATTTGCTATATACATATGTGCACATATAGATATATATTTAAATAAACAAGGGGATATATCATACCTCTTTGGTTTTGAAAAACTTTTTCTTTTTCTTTTTTAAAATTTTTAACCTTTATTTATTTTTGAGAGAGACAGAGTGCGAGCGGGGAAAGAATGGAGAGAGAGGGAGACGCAGAGTCTGAAGCAGTCTCAGGGCTGTCAGCACAGAGCCTGCCGCAGGGCTCGAACGCACAAACTGTGAGATCATGACCTGAGCTGAAGTGGGACGCTTAACCAACTGAACCACCCAGGCGCCTTGAGAAAAACCTATTTTTCTTTTGCATTTCACTCTTTCTTATCTCTTCTGCATTTCTACCATCATTGCCCAGCTCACAGATAAAGAGAAGTAAAATGGTGACAACCCTTGCCTGGGGAAGTATCCAAATAACCCATGCTTGATTGGAATGTACAGCAGGCTTTAAGTGAGGCATTTAGTAACGTGGTTGTTGTGACACTTGAATAATATACTGGTATATACTGGTATAATAGGTTAATATACCGGTATAACAGGTTAAAGGATACAGTGGCCATGGTATCAAGGATAGAGACTATGTACGAGCTCTTTCTCAAAAAGGGTTAGCTAGTTACTCTCATTGCCAATAATGGGCAGTGATGCTGAGCTCTCAATATGCCAATATACCTCAACAGAAACTATCAAACTATTGTGTGGACATTGATTATATTTAATCTTTTCCACCTAGAAGAGGCAATAATGTGTCCTGACCAGGACTGACTGACACCTGTATACAAAGAATTAGGGTTCTTCCACCATTACTATAGCACTTCTCACAGAACCATGATCCAAGAACTCTCATATTGTCTACCTCATTTCCCAGAAACACCCAGCCTGACAAAATAGTAAAATCACCTGTTAAAAGCTCAACTAAAGGGTCAACTTGGTGCCAACACTGCTGAGATTAGGTACTTTGTTCCAGGAGGTGACATATGCATTAAGCCAAGAGCTTACATACTTTGTTGTATTCCCAATAGTTAGAATAGAGAAGCCCAGGACACAAAGGATAGGGGTAAGTTTGGTCTCTCTCACCATCACTTCTAGTGATTCATTTAACTAGTCCAGAATTTATATATATATCATATATATATCATATATATAATTTATATATATATCTTATGATATATATATGATATATATATGATATATATATATATATATACACATATATATATACACATACACCTCATTATATAATGGAAACAAACAAACATGATTTGAGAAAGACAGGGCAAGAGAAGATTCAAAAGTTGCTGGATAAAATCTGGATTAGATCCAGCAATCAGTCAAGAAAACTGCCTAAATCCTGGCTGAAGGTGAAAAAAATCTAGAATGGGTCAGAGAAAGTGGATCCTACATGCATATTATGACCTTAGTAAAGGCTACAATAGCAAGAACTGCAATTTATCTTACAAACTATTTTTCCTTAAATTATTTTAAGATATTGCAGTAGACCACCAATTTGGGGACAGTGATAGATTGGACTTCATGGAGTTCCTAAGTGGACTGTACCAGACACCCTTTGTGTATCACTCCAGATGATCTCAACCTCGATGCCTTCTTATTCCAGTGACCTGTGTAAAAACCAGCTTGGTTTTTAGAGGAAGTCAACCAACCAATTTCATGCAGAAGCTACTTATCAGCTTCTTAGCTCAGGCTTGGACCATGTGGTTTCCATTTTCTGTCCTATGGAAGGGTATATCTTGAGAACTCACTTGTTGCTCACACATGTGCAACTATTAAGTAGAGGGAATTCATACCTTGTGTAGTAAGCCTTTACCTATCAGGACAGGATTTCCCCAGAAAGATGTTCTGAAATGCATTTCATGGCTTCCTTAGATCATATTGTATGATCAAGCCACCATTTATCTGCAGCAATAAGCAATTCAATAAAATGTCTTTGTATTGACTTTACTTCCTTCTACACTTTAATCCCCATCCTTTTCTCCTAATCCTAGCTCAAATACCCAACTTAATATTTGCAAAACACTACGGCACACATGTTATCATATCCCAGAGTGAGGTAGAAAGAGAAGAAAAAATGGTTGAATTTTGAATATATTCTCAATGTAGGATGATAAAGACTGAAATTTGCTCTATCAATGTAGTACTGATGGGGTGATGGTGAAATGCCATATTGGGCTGGGTTCATTAGAGAATGGGACAAACAGAATGGGGACCCTCATTGTGGGGGGCTCCATCCAGCAAAAATTGCCTGGCCAGTTGTCTCAAGACTTTTTGTGACTCAGAAGCCTGACTCTTGTCCATCCTAAAGATTTAGGCCCAGCTGGTTCAGCCCCTTGGTTTTTGAGTGGTGCTGCTCTTTTTTTGGTGGATTTAATGTCAACTTACTGAAACAAACAACTGCTGCATCTCAGAGCTAAAGGGGAGTCCTCGGCCTGTGCTGTTACCCAGCTCAGGATTTGGTGCCCGCAGACTCCTGTCTGGGGCCTTGCGGGGCAGGAAAGGAATGCTGCTAGTTTTGGATCGACCTTTACAAAAGGAAAAAGGAAAGGAAAGGAGTTGCTGCGGGGGGGGGGGGGGTGCGGAGAGGAAGGAAGATCCATTTTGTCTATACAGCTCCAGGAGTTTCTCCACCCTTCTCCCTCCGCTCACTGCTACTAAGGAGATGCTGATCAGGGTCCACCCTAGTGGCCCAGGAGAGGGCAGAGGAGACACACCAGAGATGCACATCACAGCCTCTTCCCTTCTTATGCTCTGCAGGGGCAGGGTGAGCCTGCTGGCTGAGTCCGCTCTACCAGCACTCTCATTTTTCCTTTGAAGCTCTTGTGGAAAGGGTGTTCTCCTCTGCCAGGCTTAGCACATGATGTGAAAAATAAATACGTGCCCAGTTCTTACTGTTTAGGTTTGATGTGAAATCACAACTGCAGTGATATATGTTTTTATCAGTGCTTGGTTGGTTTTAAATCACATGCATGCTATTTTGTTATCTTTCTCAGTACAAAATATAGCTACTCAAAACCAAAATGAAACAAAACAAAACAAACACACAAACAAACAAAAGTCTGGAAACATTTCTCTAAAGTCCTTGGGATTGTCTTTGAAGACTGCTTTGAAAGATTTTTGTTCTCTTTCTATTTTTCTTCTTATAGAGTCACTGTTGATCATTGTTTATCCTCACTAATACACATAGTGTACTCTTTAGTTTTTCAAGCCAAGTCTCTGTATATGTATATCTTTGATCTTTAATTTATGCCATGTTGTAGAATACTTATAGTAGTCAATTATATTTCAATTTTTTTAAATCTCAGACAAAAGAAAAAAAATGCCAAAATATCATTTTTTTACTACTTTATGCACTTTTGACATGTATCTACTTTGATAATATTCAAAACTGTCTTTGCTATTATTAAGTCAGATCAAACACAGTTTCTCCCCAGACTCCATTTTTCTCCTAGATCATCTATGATTTTTATTGTCTTGTTTTTCAGTTTTGGGTATAAAGTAGTGTTCCATATTTATTTTCTGCCACTTGGATAGCCTTTTATACTGGCATCACTTACTGATCAAACCATCTTTTTTTTCCTCCTCATTGAGTACAGACTTATTTTTATTTTTAGGTCCCAGATGTTGTTATGGACTGGATATTTGTGTCCCTCAAAATTCATATTTAGAAGCTCTAAGTCCCAGTTTGATGTTACTTGGAAAGGGGCCTTTGGGGGGTAACTAGGTTCAGATTAAGTCATGAAGGTAGGATGCACATTAAAGGATTAAGGCCCTTATAAGAGGAAGAAGAGAGAAATCTCTCATTCTCTCCACCTATACCCATGGAAGAAAGGTCATCTGAGCATACAATGAGAAGGTGGTTGTCTACAAGCTAGGAAGCAAGTTCTCATCAAGAAATACATCTGCTGGCACCTTGATCGTGTATTTCCCAACCTTCATAATTATGAGAAATACACTTCTGTTAGTCTATAGAATTTTGTTATAGAAGCCTGAGCTGAGACAGTAATATATTTCTGGAAACTCTGGGTTCTTCTGACTGATCAATTTGTCTGGTTATGGTAAACCTAGGCTGCTGAAACAATACACCCCAAAAAATTGTAACAAAAAAAAAAGAAGTTTGCCGTCATTTAACATAAACATTTCCATAGGAAGAGCTTGCTTTGACAACACATATAATAACAATTTCCATATGAATAATCTGGTTCAGTATGGGAGATGGTTCTGGTTACTCAGGATCACATCATTCCTTTGTCCACATATAAACTAGATTGCTGCCCTGTCCAAGGGTGAAAACAAGAATTCTGAATATGGGAAAGCATGCTTGGCTATATTATGTACTTTACGGAGAGATGGAGCACTGAATTTTGCTAATGTTTCATTGGTGAGAACTTATAGCCACATAGCTAAATTGATTTGCAAGGGAGGCTGTGAAATGTAACTTGGCTTGGAAGCCATGTGTTCGCCTATATAAATTTATTACCACGGGAGGAAGGAAGAAAGGATTTTTGTGGACAACTAGAACTCTCCACCATATATGCTTATGCCAATGCAATACATTTTTGTTAATACACATTCTATTATCCTGTCCAGCAAGTACCTGTCCCCATTCCTCCTTTTTTATTTTTAATTTTTTACATTTTAAAAACAATATACACAATGGAATACTATGACAATGAGAAAGAATGAAATATGGCCTTTTGTAGCAACGTGGATGGAACTGGAGAGTGTTATGCTAAGTGAAATAAGCCATACAGAGAAAGACAGATAACATATGTTTTCACTCTTATGTGGATCCTGAGAAACTTAACAGATGACCATGGAGGAGGGGAAGGAAAAAAAAAAAAGTTAGAGAAGGAGGGAGCCAAACCATAAGTGACTCTTAAAAACTGAGAACAAACTGAGGGTTGATGGGGAGTGGGAGGGAAGGGAGGGTGGGTGATGGGTATTGAGGAGGGCACCTGTTGGGATGAGCACTGGGTTTTGTATGGAAACCAATTTGACAATAAAGTTCGTATTAAAAATAAATAAATAAATAAATAAATAAATAAACCAATTCTCATTGTAGTCTATTTAAAATGTCTGTTGGTAATCTAATTACATTTGCATAATATATTTCTTTAAATTTATAAATGCTGATACTTTCACATTAACTTTCTTATAAGAACATTGTCATTGGAACAGCTTATAAGATGTTTATATTATTCAGTGTGATTTATAGTTTTATTTGTACACAGTTGTCTTTTTATTAAATTTATTATTCACTATTTATAAATTCTGTCATGAATATTAGTGTTATATTAGTTTCTATTCTCATTTCTATTAGCTAATCTTTCATGCCAGTTTTCTTTTATTTTTTAAAGTTTATTTATTTATTTTGAGAAAGAGACAGAGAGTGTGAGTTGAGGGAGGGGCAGAGTGAGAGGGAGAGAGAGAATCCCAAGCAGGCTCTGTGTTCATGAAGCATGAAATCACGACCTGAGCCAAAATCAAGAGTCAAACACTTAACTGACGGAGCCACCCAGGACTCCCTATGCCAGTTTTTTAAATGTGTTCCCTCCCTTCTGTTTAACCAGAGCTATTTAATTTCTACTGTGCATTGCCCTTCTTTTTTAAACAAGAAACTTCTAAAATGGAATTGTGATCAAGCCACTACTCTGTAATAATAATCCAAATTACTTACTGTGGAATGGAAAGCCTTCAAGATATGTCCTGACAATATTTCCAGCCTTCTGTCTTCATCATATTCACTCAGAAACCTTTTGTTATAGCCTTACCAAACTACATGGATTCTCCAGAACCACACTAAATCTCGTTCCTTTTTCATTTTGCAAATGCTCGTTAGTTTTGATTTCATAGTACATTTCTTAGGTTCTGAATGTATATAAACATATCATCTACAAACAGTAATCCTTCCGTGTGTTAATTTCTAGTGGGTTCACCTTTATTTCAATTTCAATTTTTCATGCATGGAGACAAAAATGGTGTTAAATTTTAATAACCTTGATTTTTTTCTAATTTTTATAGGGAATATATCTAGAAGTTTGCATCATATGTCTTCATTATATGTGAAGAAGTAAAAGGAGGAGGATGACGAGGAGAGGAGGAGGAGGAGGAGAACAACAGTAGCTCAAATTTGAATTACAACGGAATTTAAAATAATGCAGTCTTGTCAAGTATTAGAAGAAATGCTGATAAGGCTAATAATGAATTGTCTAGAAGACATCCTTTTAATGGGTCAGTAAAATATGTCATGTTTATTGTAAATATTTTATTTCTCTTGGGTTTGAATAACATATGTTCTTCCTGCAGTTTAAATATTCTTTCGGGGAACCTGGGTGGCTCAGTCGTTTAAGCATCCGACTTTGACTCAGATCGTGGTCTCACAGTTCATGGGATTGACCCCCACATCAGGCTCTGTCCTAACAGCTTGGAGCCTGGAGCCTGCTTCAGATTCTGTGTTTCCCTCTCTCTCTCTCTCTCTGCCCCTCTGCAGCTTGCTCTCTGTCTCTCTCTCAAAATATAAGGAAAAAAACAAAACAAAACAAAAAATTCTTTCAACTTTGCATCTGCTCTGTGAGAGGACAGACTTTAATCTATACATTGCCCAAATTATCAGCAAACTTCAATGATTCTCTAAATCAATGAGCATGCAATTCTTTAAAAACATCCGAAATTAGTAAAAAAAAAAAAAAAAACAAAAAAAACCAAAAAGTCTGCGCTAAGACAAAACAGTTTTACAAAATGTTAAATCCTAACTTAACCTCAGACCATATATTATTTATAGCCAGATTTTCACATGTTATTTATTATGATTGTTACATTGAATATATAGAAGTACATGGGATGGAGAGTCAGCATAATGTGTACCAAGTGGGGATGTGTTATGTTTGTGTCCCCCCAAGTTCATATGTTAAAACCCTATCTCCAAATGTGATAGTAGCAGGAGATGAAGACTTTTGGAGACAATTAGGTTTAGATGAGGACCTGAGGGTGGAGGCCCCATGATAGGGTTAGTATCCTCAGAAGAGGCAGAGATGCCAGAGTTTCCTTTCTCTCCCACGTGGGAATACAGCGAGAAGGTAGATGTCTGCAAGTCAGGAAAAGGGTTCTTACCAAGAACCCAACAATACTGGCACTCTGATCTTGGACTTCCCAGTAACCAGAACTGTGAGAAATAAATTTCTATTGTTTAAGCCACTAGACTGGGGTCTTTAATATGGTCACCTAAGGTAAGACAGGGTAGTAGGAGACGACAACTCTGTATAAAGGGGTCATTAATGGGGTTCATTGTGGTAAGAATTTAAAAGTGATATAACTGACAATGTTACTCTGCTTTTTATCTGCACCATATGCTGGGATTTCTAAAAAATGGCAATGAGAATACTTAAAAAAAATCATCACTGTCTGAATGAGCAACTATGTCCACGTCTCTTCCCCATCGCATCACTGATTTCAAAGAAAATTTAAATTAATTTTTTTAATGTTTATTCATTTTTGAGAGAGAGAGAATGAGTGTGGGGAGGGGCAGAGAGAGAGGGAGACACAGAATCTGAAGCAGGCTCCAGACTCCATGCTGACAGAGCAGAGCCCCACATGGGGCTCAAACCCATGAAGCAGGAGATCAAGACCTTTGCCGAAGTCGGACATCCAACCCACTGAGCCACCCAGGGGCCCATCAAGGAATATTAAATTAAAATTTCAGAATATTGTTTGGTGTTTGTGTATAATATATATATATATATATATTATACATGTATATATGTATATATATTATATATACATATAGGTACAATTATTTATTATATAATATATATAATATATAATATATTAATAATATATTTAATATATTAATGATAAATTAATAATATATTAATAATATATTAAATATATAATATATGGAGGAGAAGCCGGAAGATGGCGGCGTAGGAGGACGCTGGGCTCACCACGCCCCCTGCTGATCACTTAGATTCCACCTACACCTGCCTAAATAACCCAGAAAACCGCCAGAGGATTAGCAGAACGGAGTCTCCGGACCCAAGCGCAGACGAGAGGCCCACGGAAGAGGGTAGGAAGGGCAGCGAGGCGGTGCGCGCTCCACGGACTGGTGGGAGGGAGCCGGGGCGGAGGGGCGGCTCGCTGGCCAAGCAGAGCCCCCGAGTCTGGCTGGCAAAAGCGGAGGGGCCTGACAGACTGTGTTCTGACAGCAAGCGCGACTTAGCCTCTGGGAGGTCATAAGTAAACAGCTCTGCTCAGAAAGCGGGAAGGCTGGAGGACAAAGGGAAGGAGAGCTGCTGAGCCCCCTGACAACAGAGCTCAGTTTGGTGGGGAACAAAGGCGCTCGCCAGTGCCATCTCCCCCGCCCATCCCCCAGCCAAAATCCCAAAGAGAACCAGTTCCTGCCAGGGAACTTGCTCACTCCGCGCAAACACCCAACTCTGCGCTTCTGCGGAGCCAAACCTCCGGCAGCGGATCTGACTCCCTCCCGCTGCCACAGGGCCCCTCCTGAAGTGGATCACCTAAGGAGAAGCGAGCTAAGCCTGCCCCTCCTGCCCCCGTGCACCTTGCCTACCCACCCCAGCTAATATGCCAGATCCCCAGCATCACAAGCCTGGCAGTGTGCAAGTAGCCCAGACAGGCCATGCCACCCCACAGTGAATCCCGCCCCTAGGAGAGGGGAAGAGAAGGCACACACCAGTCTGACTGTGGCCCCAGCGGTGGGCTGGGGGCAGACATCAGGTCTGACTGCGGCCCCACCCACCAACTCCAGTTATACACCACAGCACAGGGGAAGTGCCCTGCAGATCCTCACCACTCCAGGGACTATCCAAAATGACCAAACGGAAGAATTCCCCTCAAAAGAATCTCCAGGAAATAACAACAGCTAATGAACTGATCAAAAAGGATTTAAATAATATAACAGAAAGTGAATTTAGAATAATAGTCATAAAATTAATCGCTGGGCTTGAAAACAGTATAGAGGACAGCAGAGAATCTCTTGCTACAGAGATCAAGGGACTAAGGAACAGTCAGGAGGAGCTGAAAAACGCTTTAACGAAATGCAAAACAAAATGGAAACCACGATGGCTCGGATTGAAGAGGCAGAGGAGAGAATAGGTGAACTAGAAGATAAAGTTATGGAAAAAGAGGAAGCTGAGAGAAAGAGAGATAAAAAAATCCAGGAGTATGAGGGAAAAATTAGAGAACTAAGTGATACACTAAAAAGAAATAATATACGCATAATTGGTATCCCAGAGGAGGAAGAGAGAGGGAAAGGTGCTGAAGGGGTACTTGAAGAAATAATAGCTGAGAACTTCCCTGAACTGGGGAAGGAAAAAAAGCATTGAAATCCAAGAGGCACAGAGAACTCCCTTCAGATGTAACTTGAATCGATCTTCTGCACGACATATCATAGTGAAACTGGCAAAATACAAGGATAAAGAGA
The DNA here is from genome assembly GCF_028749965.1 of Puma concolor. Classification (NCBI taxonomy): domain Eukaryota; kingdom Metazoa; phylum Chordata; class Mammalia; order Carnivora; family Felidae; genus Puma; species Puma concolor. The sequence goes on along the minus strand of NC_141674.1, from coordinate 146,550,557 downwards.
AAATTCTGAAAGCAGCAAGGGATAAACGTGCCCTCACATATAAAGGGAGACCTATAAGACTCGTGACTGATCTCTCTTTTGAAACTTGGCAGGCCAGAAACAATTGGCACGATATCTTCAGTGTGCTAAACAGAAAAAATATGCAGCCGAGAATCCTTTATCCAGCAAGTCTGTCATTTAGAATAGAAGGAGAGATAAAGGTCTTCCCAAACAAACAAAAACTGAAGGAATTTGTCACCACTAAACCAGCCATACAAGAGATCCTAAGGGGGATCCTGTGAGACAAAGTACCAGAGACAATACTACAAGCATAAAACATACAGACATCACAATGAATCTAAACCCGTATCTTTCTATAATAACACTGAATGCAAATGGATTAAATGCGCCAACCAAAAGACATAGGGTATCAGAATGGATAAAAAAATAAGACCCATCTATTTGCTGTCTACAAGAGACTCATTTTAGACCTGAGGACACCTTTAGATTGAGAGTGAGGGGATGGAGAACTATTTATCATGCTACTGGAAGCCAAAAGAAAGCTGGAGTAGCCATACTTATATCAGACAAACTAGACTTTAAATTAAAGGCTGTAACAAGAGATGAAGAAGGGCATTATATAATAATCACACGGTCTATCCATCAGGAAGAGCTAACAATTATAAATGTCTATGCGCCGAATATGGGAGCCCCCAAATATATAAAACAATTACTCATAAACATAAGCAACCTTATTGATAAGAATGTGGTAATTGCAGGGGACTTTAACACTCCACTAACAGAAATGGATAGATCATCTAGACACACGGTCAATAAAGAAACAAGGGCCCTGAATGATACATTGGATCAGATGGACTTGACAGATATATTTAGAACGCTGCATCCCAAAGCAACAGAATATACTTTCTTCTCGAGTGCACATGGAACATTCTCCAAGATAGATCATATACTGGGTCACAAAACAGCCCTTCATAAGTTCACAAGAATTGAAATTATACCATGCATACTTTCAGACCACAATGCTATGAAGCTTGAAATCAACCACAGGAAAAAGTCTGGAAAACCTCCAAAAGCATGGAGGTTAAAGAACACCCTACTAACGAATGAGTGGGTCAACCAGGCAATTAGAGAAGAAATTAAAAAATATATGGAAACAAACGAAAATGAAAATACAACAATCCAAACGCTTTGGGACACAGCAAAGGCAGTCCTGAGAGGAAAATACATTGCAATCCAGGCCTATCTCAAGAAACAAGAAAAATCCCAAATACAAAATCTAACAGCACACCTAAAGGAAATAGAAGCAGAACAGCAAAGGCAGCCTAAATCCAGCAGAAGAAGAGAAATAATAAAGATCAGAGCAGAAATATACAATATAGAATCTAAAAAAACTGTAGAGCAGATCAACGAAACCAAGAGTTGGTTTTTTGAAAAAATGAACAAAATTGACAAACCTCTAGCCAGGCTTCTCAAAAAGAAAATGGAGATGACCCAAATAGATAAAATCATGAATGAAAATGGGATTATTACAACCAATCCCTCAGAGATACAAACAATTATCAGGGAATACTATGAAAAATTATATGGCAACATTTTGGACAACCTGGAAGAAAGGGACAAATTCCTGAACACCCACACTCTTCCAAAACTCAATCAGGAGGAAATAGAAAGCTTGAACAGACCCATAACCAGTGAAGAAATTGAATCGGTTATCAAAAATCTCCCAACAAATAAGAGTCCAGGACCAGATGGCTTCCCAGGGGAGTTCTACCAGACGTTTAAAGCAGAGATAATACCTATCCTTCTCAAGCTATTCCAAGAAATAGAAAGGGAAGGAAAACTTCCAGACTCATTCTATGAAGCCAGTATTACGTTGATTCCTAAACCAGACAGAGACCCAGTAAAAAAAGAGAACTACAGGCCAATATCCCTGATGAATATGGATGCAAAAATTCTCGATAAGATACTAGCAAATCGAATTCAAAGGCATATAAAAAGAATTATTCACCATGATCAAGTGGGATTCATTCCTGGGATGCAGGGCTGGTTCAACATTCGCAAATCAATCAACGTGATACATCACATTAACAAAAAAAAAGAGAAGAACCATATGATCCTGTCAATCGATGCAGAAAAGGCCTTTGACAAAATCCAGCACCCTTTCTTAATAAAAACCCTTAAGAAAGTCGGGATAGAAGGAACATTCCTAAAGATCATAAAAGCCATTTATGAAAAGCCCACAGCTAACATCATCCTCAATGGGGAAAAACTGAGAGCTTTTTTCCTGAGATAAGAACACGACAGGGATGCCCACTCTCACCGCTGTTGTTTAATATAGTGTTGGAAGTTCTAGCATCAGCAATCAGACAACAAAAGGAAATCAAAGGCATCCAAATTGGCAAAGATGAAGTCAAGCTTTCGCTTTTTGCAGATGACATGATATTATACATGGAAAATCTGATAGACTCCACCAAAAGTCTGCTAGAACTGATACATGAATTCAGCAAAGTTGCAGGATACAAAATCAATGTACAGAAATCAGTTGCATTCTTATACACTAACAATGAAGCAACAGAAAGACAAAGAAACTGATCCCATTCACAACTGCACCAAGAAGCATAAAATACCTAGGAATAAATCTAACCAAAGATGTAAAAGATTTGTATGCTGAAAACTATAGAAAGCTTATGAAGGTAATTGAAGAAGATTTAAAGAAATGGAAAGACATTCCCTGCTCATGGATTGGAAGAATAAATATTGTCAAAATGTCAATACTACCCAAAGCTATCTACACATTCAATGCAATCCCAATCAAAATTGCACCAGCATTCTTCTCGAAACTAGAACAAACAATCCTAAAATTCATATGGAACCACAAAAGGCCCCGAACAACCAAAGTAGTTCTGAAGAAGAAGACCAAAGCAGGAGGCATCACAATCCCAGACTTTAGCCTCTACTACAAAGCCGTCATCATCAAGACAGCATGGTATTGGCACAAAAACAGACACATAGACCAATGGAATAGAATAGAAACCCCAGAACTAGACCCACAAACGTATGGCCAACTCATCTTTGACAAAGCAGGAAAGAACATCCAATGGAAAAAAGACAGTCTCTTTAACAAATGGTGCTGGGAGAACTGGACAGCAACATGCAGAAGGTTGAAACTAGACCACTTTCTCACACCATTCACAAAAATAAACTCCAAATGGATAAAGGACCTGAATGTGAGACAGGAAACCATCAAAACCCTAGAGGAGAAAGCAGGAAAAGACCTCTCTGACCTCAGCCGTAGCAATCTCTTACTCGACACATCCCCAAAGGCAAGGGAATTAAAAGCAAAAATGAATTACTGGGACCTTATGAAGATAAAAAGCTTCTGCACAGCAAAGGAAACAACCAACAAAACTAAAAGGCAACCAATGGAATGGGAAAAGATATTTGCAAATGACATATCGGACAAAGGGCTAGTATCCAAAATCTATAAAGAGCTCACCAAACTCCACACCCGAAAAACAAATAACCCAGTGAAGAAATGGGCAGAAAACATGAATAGACACTTCTCTAAAGAAGGCATCCAGATGGCCAACAGGCACATGAAAAGATGTTCAGCGTCGCTCCTTATCAGGGAAATACAAATCAAAATCACACTCAGATATCACCTTACGCCAGTCAGAGAGGCCAAAATGAACAAATCAGGAGACTATAGATGCTGGAGAGGATGTGGAGAAACGGGAACCCTCTTGCACTGTTGGTGGGAATGCAAATTGGTGCAACCGTTCTGGAAAGCAGTGTGGAGGTTCCTCAGAAAATTAAAAATAGACCTACCCTATGACCCAGCAATAGCACTGCTAGGAATTTACCCAAGGGATACAGGAGTACTGATGCATAGGGGCACCTGTACCCCAATGTTTATAGCAGCACTCTCAACAATAGCCAAATTGTGGAAAGAGCCTAAATGTCCATCAACTGATGAATGGATAAAGAAATTGTGGTTTATATACACAATGGAATACTACGTGGCAATGAGAAAGAATGAAATATGGCCTTTTGTAGCAACGTGGATGGAACTGGAGAGTGTGATGCTAAGTGAAATAAGCCATACAGAGAAAGACAGATACCATATGGTTTCACTCTTATGTGGATCCTGAGAAACTTAACAGAAACCCATGGGGGAGGGGAAGGAAAAAAAAAAAAAAAAGAGGTTAGAGTGGGAGAGAGCCAAAGCATAGGAGACTGTTAAAAACTGAGAACAAACTGAGGGTTGATGGGGGGTGGGAGGGAGGGGAGGGTGGGTGATGGGTATTGAGGAGGGCACCTTTTGGGATGAGCACTGGGTGTTGTATGGAAACCAATTTGACAATAAATTTCATATATTGAAAAAAAAAAATATGGCTGACCAAACTGGGATATGCTGTAAATGTAAAATACCAACTAGATTTTAAAAACTTAGTATGACGAAAGGAATACAAAAGATTTTCGTTAGTAATTTTTATGTCTATTACATCTTGAAAGGATAATATTCTTTATATGTTGGGTTAAATTAAACATATTATTGAAAAAAATATATATAATATATATACATACATAATTGTGCCTGTATTGTTTATCATAGCATCTTTATTTATATATAAAAAAAGTATAATAATCCTTCTTGCAGGCATAAAGAAATACAATGCTTTTTAGATTGGAGAGTATGAAGAAGATATTTTTGTACAGTTTTGGCAGGGAATTGGATTCATGAACGTCACCAAGAAGTAGACAATCAGAATTACAGAGCTTTTTACCAAGTCTGTAAGTTGCAGCTGTGAATGCTGTGGTCCTGAACTGTCCTGTCATAGTGCCTCAGGCCTGTCACTGCTCTTATATATCATCTCTGAGACAAGCAATGAACAGAAAACCAGTTAGGATCAGGGATTCAGGATTTTAGTGTTTCAACCCAACCATTGCTTTTATATTGCTAGAACCACAAACTAGCAGGGCCCTGGGCCAGCAAATACATAAAGGAAACAACAATGTTATTTTTGCCAGATTTTTTTTTTTTGACCACTTAAAGACAGTCAAACAGCTTTTGAATGAATAGTCTGAATATCAAGAATGCTTTATTTTAATGACCCATGAAGGTAGAGCAGATTAATGAAAAATGATGATTATTATCTCAGCTCATGCTGGGACAATAAGATCCTACCACTGAGTTCTGCAATCATCTGCATTGAATACATAGTAAGACTCCAAAGAGAAAGTTGCTGCCATCTTTGAGACTGACCAAAAAATAATCAGTCCCTAAAAGCAACTAGATTTGCATATAAGATGCTGCATAAGAACTAAGAATAGATCCAAGGGAGGGGAAGCAAAAATAATATAAAAACAGGAGGGGAACAAAAAATAAGAGACTCTTAAATATAGAGAACAAACAGAGGGTTACTGGAGGGGTTGTGGGAGGGGGGGATGGGCTAAATGGGTAAGGGGCACTAAGGAATCTACTCCTGAAACCATTGCTGCACTATATGCTAACTTGGATGTAAATTAAAAAAAAATCAACTAAAAAAAAAAAACAAAAACAAAAACAAAAAACAAGAATAGGTCCAGGACAGAGAAAAAGTAGCACATTTTATTTTCTGTAGCTGATCCATAATCTTCCTACTGGTGTGACTGATTTCCTGCCTTCTGATCCTTTATTGTTTCTTTACAGAACGAAGGATAATCCCAATTTTAGCTTAACCAGGGTTATTCTCAAAGAAAAGGAAAGCAGAAAAAAAACAAGTTTGAATTGATGTGTGAAAATAAGAAGAAAGTAAAAAAGTCTTGTGTTTTCTACCTTAAAACAAAGCTAGGAATAATTCAGTCTTCATTAATTTGAGAATCCCAAATACACTCCTGGCTAAGCACAACTATTTAATCAAGAAAGAAAAAGAAAAGAAAAGAAAGAAAAGAAAAGAAAAGAAAAGAAAAGAAAAGAAAAGAAAAGAAAAGAAAAGAAAAGAAAAAGAAAGAAAGAAAGAAAGAGGGAGGGAGGGAGAGAGAGAAAGAAAGAAAGAAAGAGAAAGAAAGAAAGAGAGAAGAAAGAAAGAAAGAAAGAAAGAAAGAAAGAAAGAAAGAAAGAAAGAAAAAGAAAGAAACGAAGGAAGGAAGGAAAGAAGGAAGGAAGGAGGAAAGAAGGAAATAAAAGGGCGGGAGGGGAAAGATTAGAAAAGAAAAACAAGATCTTATTTTTATCATTTAGACCTAAGTTTTCAAGCCATAAAAACACATATTATGTAACACTGGCACATTACCCTGGGCTCAGCCTGTGTTAAGACAGGGAAGAAGCAACACAAAATTTGATGGCTCAGGAATGGATACAAATGACTTTCTTAGGTATAAGGACTATTTGAATCTATGTTCATGTTGACATGGACTTCTTCAGGGTCATCTCATATATAGAGAGATACTAATTAGTCTAGGATGTGTTGTTTTTGGGTTTTTTTTTTTTTTTTCATATTCTTACTTGGGGTTGGAGCAGTGGAGTATTGGTCTCACATTTTCTTTTTTTTTTAATTTTTGGAAGTGCTAATGTAATTGTTTACATTCAGTGCTCAATTTTTTAGTTGAGATGCAAAGAACTCAAAAATATGCATGCTGTTAATATTTCCTATACCTTTAACATTTTATCCATTCTCTCGGACAATTTACTTTATAAAAACATTGAGCAAATGTTTAAAGAAATGTGTGTTGTATTTTTGACTCCTTTACTTGTAGGCATGAGCTTGCTGAATAATTTAAAGTTAAAATAAAAAAAAATCATCATAAATAATAAAAATACATCAAATTGGGCTTGGTTTCACTTTGAATAAAGAAATGAATTGTGGCCCAAAATAGACAAAAGACAAAATTCAACAACAATATATTTGAAAAAGATTCTGCATTAGGCATGGCTAAGTAGATTAATATAAGTGATAATGAATTTTAATATTTTTCCACTTAGAAATATTTTATAGGAAACCCAAAGACATTACCAAAAAAAAAAAAAAATCCCAGCCTAATATCCTTGATTAACATTGATGCAAAATCATCAACAAAACATTAGGAAACCAGATTCAACAATACATTAAAAAGATCATAACCAAGTGGGATTTATTCCAAGAATGCAAAGATGTTTCAACACCCACAAATCAATCAAGGTGATATACCACATTAATAAAAAGCAAGATAAAAATCATATGGCTATTTCAATAGATACAGAAAAAATACTTGATAAAATTCAACGTCCATTTATTATAAAAAAAAAAAAAACTCTCAAGAAAGTGGGTATAGAGGAAACATATCTCAACATAATAAATTCAATATAGGACAAACTCACAGCTAACATCATATTCAATCTCCATTTTTAATCTTTAGACCAATCCAATTGCTCATACTTCCATGCCTTGATTCATTTCTATAGCTATGTCTGTTTCCTTAAAGTTAGAATTCTTACCTGTATTTTTCAATAAATATTGATGTGATTTATTTCCCTTCTCTAGTAAGTCTTCATTACAATCAATACCATGTATTTCTGACAAATTTATGTTATTAAAACAAAAATCTGTTAATATCACTGTTATTTTTAACATGAATAGTAAAGTTTACTAGTTTATTTAATTTTATCATTTATAAAATGACTTCAATTTATGCAACACTTGTAGAAGTCCACAATTCCTATTAACAGAAATGCTAATAGTTAAAAAATATCCTCGGAGAGAAAAAAATCCCAAACTTCTATTTACATAATCTAAGTGTTGATAACCAAGTCTTCGTAAATTTGGATTTACTGACATAGCAAAATCAATAGCTAATTTTGATTAATAACTCTGGCTAATATGAGGTTTACATTCTCTTTGAAAGATTAATGCAATAAATTTCTTCTTTTGATGTTCTTTGACATTTTGTAAATTAAATGGAGCCTTAAATATGACCCTCTTCAGTACAGAAGTGGACAGAATCCTTTGTGACTACTTTATTAACTTCTATCCGTGCACTGAAATCATGATCCCAGAAGGCAACCATTCATTTGCCAGATGATTATTGTTATTATATTTAAGATCCATAGCTCTTTGAACTTTGTTTCATGGCTTGGCAAATAAGCACACATAGATAAAGCCTCAGAGATTTTAAATGGTGGAGTAATTAAGCTTATGATGATGACATCCTTTCATTTAAAAATGAGCGGCCATTACTTTAGCCCATCTAGAGGTGTACTTTAAATACAAATCATTCTATGATTCTGACCCCCACCAATAATAATAATGGTAATATAATACTTGAAAGAATAACAAATATTCACAATAACGCAGTGTTTACTAAGTCCTGGATACTCTTCTGAGTGACTTACATGCGTTAAGTAATTGGAGCTTTACCAAAACCCCATGAATTAGGTACTATTCTAGCTCCAATTGCAAATTGAGAAGAAACATCTCTAAGTAATATTTACCAAGGTCACAGAACCAGTGAACGGTACAACCATGCTTTGAAACCAAACAATCTAGCTATAGACACTATTGTCCTAGACAGTGTGACATACCATCTTTAACTCAAATTTTATGAACATACCCTACAGAAGAAATTATTCAAGACAACTGAGGGTTTTAAGAATCCTGCAACACTGGATGCCTGAGTGGCTCAGTGGGTTGAGCACCAACTCTTGACTTTGGCTCAGGTCATGGTCCCAAGGTCATTGGATCAAGTCCCACATTAGGCTCAGTGTGGAGCCTGCATCGGATTCTCTCTCTCTCTCTCTCTTTGCCTCTGTCCCCAGCTCATACTCCCTCCTTCTCCCTTTTTCTTTCAAATAAATAAAATGAAAAAAAAATTACAGTGAAATTCCCTTAAAAAAAGAAAAAAGAATCCTGCAAAATGCCACCTTAGTTTTAAACACGGAAATCTAATTTTCAAGGGTCCAGAATATCTGGTCACGTAAAGGAGACTAAAATGTAAACTCTCTCTTCATTCATGCTGCTCTATGTCTGTACAGAAATCTTTATGTTCTGTATTCTATAGAATATAGATACATAGATATAGATCCTATATTCTGTAGAATATAGATGTATAAGAATATATCCTATATTCTTAGTATGCTTCTTTGCTGTAAGAATACTTCATATATAATGGCCAGTGTATAAAGCCTTTTTTTTTTTACTCCCATTGCAGAACTCGCTCCTTTTTTTGTGATCCCACGGGATTTGGTAATTATACTCCTGTTTAGGACTTTGGGTCCACCAGGTGCCAGGAACTATGATAAAAGTCTCCACCAATGAGGACTAGAGGTAACAATAGTAAACACCAGCAGAAGCAGCAGCACAAGTAGTAGTAATAACAATAGAGAAGTACATGCAAAATCATATATGTTGATCTGGCAGTTAGTGATGGCAAATTGAACACATTTATTAGCTTCTGTTTCACCAAAATCCTTACAAAAATGAGAAAAACATTTCCCAAAAAAGTGGTGGTAGTGGTGGTGGTGGTGATGGATAAATCCACAAAATTAAAATGAGTATAAAAAAGGAGCTATAATAATTTTTGAACCTTGAACATAGATAGGTAAGTGGTCAATGTCTTAGAAGACTTCAGAAAGAAAATCCTAGGGTCTGATGAAAAAAGCTAAAACTCCTAGGTACATCGCTAGGGTTTCATTAGCTGAACTTTGAATTCCCTTTTCTTTTAACATTCAATGTATGTTATTGTATTTATTCTTGAAATTCTGACTATTCCAGCCACTTTAGCTTAATTTTCTAATTGTAAGCTTAAATGGCAAATTGTTAAGAGTTAACAAAACTCAAGTCCCAAAAAACTTGAAAATACACTAATGAGAACTTTAGGTAAACACCCATACTTACTGTGAATAATGCCCCTCTTTTTTAAAAAGGATTTTTGTTGGGGTGCCTGGGTGGCTCAGTCAGTTAAGTGTCCAACTTCGGCTCAGGTCATGATCTCACGGGTCTGTGGGTTCGAGCCCTGTGACTGGCTCTGTGCTGACAGCTCAGAGCCTGGAGCCTGCTTCAGATTCTGTGTCTCCCTCACTCTCTGCCCCTCCCATGCTCATGCTATGTCTCTGTCTCTCAATAATAAATAAAAATTATTTTTTTTTAAAAAAAGGATTTTTGTTACTTCAAATACTGTATTATTTTTTTAGACAGGTCACTAATATCTTTCAAACTTCTTAATGCCATCACATTACATCGTTATTAGGTGTAAGTATGTAATAACACCTACAAACAACAATAGCAACCTTGACAATAGTAATAATAATAATTAGAACTATAGTTAGGTCAGTAACACATAATAGCAGTGTTCTCAAATACATATATCAACACATTGGCAAATATAAAAGAAAAGCTAGAAAAATCCACAGTTACAGTTGGAGACTTTAACATCAATCTCCAAGTAATTGACTGAATAAGTAGATTAAAAAATAATAATAATAAATTGAACAACATCTTCATTAAGTTGACCTTATGGATGTTTATACAATAAAGCAGCCAATAACAGCAGAATACTAAGTTTTTCTCAAATATGAATATAATACTGACTAATATGGACCATATGCTGGGCCATAAAACAATATTAAACGTATTTCAAAAGATCAAAGTCATGCAGAGCATGCTTAACCTCCACGATGGTATTTAGTTAGAAATCAATATAATATTTGGAACTTAAAAATCACACTGTTTACTGAGTAACCAAAGGGTCAAAAACGAAATGACAAAGAAGGTAGAATATAAGTGATTAAATGGTATTAAAAACACCACGTATCAAAATTCACAGGCAGCAACGAAAGCAATCTTTAGAGGTCACTTTCGATATCAAAATGTTCTCACAGTCTTCCCAGGGCTTTGACAACTCTTTTGTGTTCTCCTCTGCTGGCACCACCCTCTCTTCCATATTCTTCGGATATCTTGGTATGTTTCAAGCCTCTATCCTGATCTCTCTTTTTTCTTATGCTATTCAACCTCTAGATCCTATACATCTTGAGTTACTAATGATTATTCTTACCTTATTTACAACACAACTGCCTGAATTCTAAACCCAACAGACATTTATATGCCTTAACTATGATTGCTCATGGCTCCCCAAACTCAATTTATAACTAAACTTGATTTCACCATATCCATATTATTTCTCTTCTTCTGTTATTTTTATCCATTGAAGTCCTTTTCATAACACTGAGAGTCAATTTTAATTTGTTTTCCCTTATATCTATTTATTCTCCTCATAATATAATCTCCAGATTAAATCAGGGTGATGATTGCAAAAATGGAAATCTTATCATAATTCTTCCCTATTTCTATTATCATCATAGTGCAACAAAAATAATTGATCATTTTCAGACAAGTCTTGAGAATTTTTTAAGTTTATTTATTTATTTATTTATTTATTTATTTATTTATTTATTTTTGAGAACGTATGAGTGTGAGCAGGGGACTGGCAAGGGACAGGGAGAGAGAGAGTCCATTGAGAGTGCAGAGCCTGAGGTGGCCTTGATCCCATGACCCACAAGATCATGACCTGAGCGGAAATCAAGAGTCAGCTGTTCAACCAACTTAGACACCCAGGCACCCCACGTCTTGAGACTTTTTACATTTAAAGACAAGTAAAGACTTAAAGTGTTTAAGCAGAAATAAGAACACCTATGCAATATTAAATGACAGAAGGCAGCAAAGAAAAGTTTATTTTGAAAGGCATATTATTCATGTGTGAATATTATAAAATACTTAATGGAGTAATAGCCCAGAAGACATACCCTATGCCTTTTCAAATTTATTTTCACTATTTAAAACAGTCAACTGATAGATAAATTAAGATTGAAAAATCATAAAATCCTGCTATTAAAAAATAACTTTAAATAAGTATATAAAGAATTGGCAGAGTAAAGGTGTACTCTCTTTTTATACACATGCACACACATATACACATAGATATGTATATCTATGTATATATGTTATTTATAATACTATATATAAAATCCCAAGATCATTTAGATGAAAAATAAGATGTAAATAAAAATGCATATAAAGTGTTTTAATAAAATATTCCAAGTTGATATTAAAGGAAAAATGTGTTACACACTGAGCTAGCTTCATGTCCCACGTCCCTTTGGAAGAAGGACTTGTAGCCTCTTCCCACAAACAGCCTCTAGCTGTCAGCTCCTTCAGGATCTACCTCAGCTGCAAAGAGCAGCATTCCCTAAAGGCACACATCTTAGAGTGACTCATATCCCACAGCTGATGCAGGAGATGATGTCAGGGTAGCCATTTTGACACAACACAGAACAACACAGAACTGACATGGGTCACATAGGCACATGAAGTTGCCTAAGATGTTTCAAGTTTGTGTGGCAGTTCAATGTCTCTCAGTGCTGCCCACTACCTTCCTTCCTTCCCATAGGTCTTGAGCCCTAAAAAGCATCCTATGTACTCAAGTCTGTATTAACATCCAATTGCAGAGAACCCAACCTACAAAGAAAGATGACTCATGGTTACAAGGAGATGATGCACTTTCATTTTTCTATACACTACTGATTCCGTTTTACAAGGAGCATGGTTTCTGCTTTTCTTTTTCACATGCAACCTTATAAAGTTATTACATCACTCACATTCTTTTATAATTATACAAAAGTTTGGAAATTATAAACCAGGCTTTTCACAACAAAGAAAAAACTGATCACTTAATTAAAATGACCAATTCCACTTAAAACTTTGAACAGAAAGAAATCAAAATTGCAACTAAGACGTAATTGGAAAATAACTATAATGAGCATGTTTCTACAAAAAGTTATGACCATTCTTCCAAAGGTGTACCTCATAGCAGATTCATGAACAAAATGCTTTTATTTTTAAAAAGCACAACTTGAAAATAATTGATAAAACATCCAATTCATAGAGCTAGGTTAAAAATACCTCTTAAAAATTAGGAAGGAGAAATCAGTTATGAAAAAATAAAACTATCAAATTAGATTAAAAAAAAAGAAAATAATTAAAACATAAATGTACCCAACATGTAGATACGGTACCTGGATAAATAACATTAAGAAAAAAAAAATAACAAGAATATTCACAAGCATGTGACTTAGGCATGTAAAAAAAGATAACTATATTTGAAAGTGATTTTAAACAATTATCTTATATCTACATGATAATAAATGTTGCAAGCTGTAAGGAATTAATAAAGCTGAGAAAATATAAATGATCAAAACTAATATGAGAGAATGAGTACTTGAATCGCTTTAGAAGAAATTGAAAAATATATGAATTTGCAAATAATTATGTTCAGAAATTATACCAATTTTAGATGTTTTCATGAAGTGATTTATGACTGAATTTTAAGGAATACATATTCTGTATGTCATTTAAATCAAACATATTCCTTAGCCAAGTTAAAACACTATGGAATATAAATTAATTAAGATGCTTTCATGGCCTTGATATAAAAAACCTGGTCAGAAAAAAAGAGAAAGACAGGACTGACAAGTAACACTTCTAACTATATGTTTGTTGAACATTCTAACTTTTATGAGAAGTACTTTACATACATTATACCATTTAACACTCTCAGCCATGTGAAAGAGTAGGGTTACTTTATTATCTCCACATTACACAAAAAGTACTAAGGCTGAGCTGGTTTGGACTAATTGCCTAAGCTTACAAGCTAAACTAAGATGGCAATGGGGTATGAATTTAGAGTTTTCTAAGACTTAAACTATGAACTTGCAGTGTGATTCAAAATATCATAATATCAGGAAAAAGTCATCAAATAGTGTCAAAAAATGGTAAAATCACCAAGTGTTCTATTTTTTAAAAATGTAAAAACAACACAACATTCTGGTAACTATATGATTTTGCAAATCAGTAGTTCAAAAGGGAAAAAAAATACTAACTCCTCAACATACGCTAAGAAAATGATCAGGAATATTTGAAAAGCTTTTCTAATTATACAAAAATGATATTCTATAAAGCTATGACTAGTTAGATTTAAGGTCTGGGTACTTGATTTTTTAGCCATGGATTTTCCAGCACAGTAGCTCGGTATTATTATTTGCTTATATCAGACAACATTTCCTACAATGGAAAAATGTAAATGAAATGCCTGTTAAATTCATAATCGTTATATTCGCATATTTGTTTAATATATCTAACCAATGAATCAAAGGAAAAGAAAAGAGCTAGAATATGGGAAAGGAGCTTTATTATTTATTATAATACAATTCTTATTATAGCAAAGCAAAGTAAATCAACTTAAACTTTACACTGATTAAGATGACAGGTAAGAAAATAAATAGTCAAAAACCAAGAGTTTCTTATGGAAAACAATAACCATATAGGAATATAATGAACATTTTTCTTTCACAGTGAAAAGAAAATCTGAATATTCAAAATCATAAACATGTGCATGTTCTAGAGAAAGAAAACTGCTAAATTTTAATGAGAAAAAAATATATATATAGAGAGAGAAGTGATACTAATCAATGAATGAGATATTGATGCTGATTGCTATAGACAGGGAGTCAATGGGTGGGAAATGGATTTATGAAAAGATACATTTTTATATACATAGTAGAACTCAACAGATACCACTCACAAGTGAAAGAAATATATTACTACCTATACTGTCAAGACCATGTTAAAAAAAATTCTTCCTCAAGTTGGAAAAATAAATGAGTATATTGAATATGACCTTTGCATTAGAAAATGCTCAGGCCGATATGAGGAAGAAAGAGAAACTGTTTGTTATTGCATTTGTATTGTTGACAACGTTAAAAAGACACCAGTGACCTAATCTATCCATTGAAGCCTTGGTACATGTTAATTCTCCCAGAATAAAATATGAATTCAAATGGCCCTTCTATATGACAGTGCCTCATTTGATATCTGAAATCTTGTTTTTAGAAAATTCAGCTGCACGAGTTGTTCATTTTCTAAAGTAATTTTGAGGTAAATTTCTTTAAAAAAAAAAGACAAATCATTTCCATGAGAAAAAAAAAAACAACTTTTATTTTAGTTTTCCTTTCTAGTTTAGAACATTCTTTAACATCTTTTTTTTCCCCCTCTTAAACGAGACTTTCATAACAAAGTGCTAAATTCAGATCATACTCTATATAAGGCACTGTGCTAGAAGCAGGGCAATATACTCTTAATCTTTTCTCCTAATTGCAAGAAAAAGCACAGGAACTCACATATGCTCAGAGTTTAATAAGCATTTCTAAAGTAGATGTGTTTAGAAGAAAGAAAATAATTTGTCGGATTATGTTGTGAAGAAAAGTAAGTAAAGGGAAAGGATGAAAGAAAGCTGCATGGGGGGTGGGGGGGAGTTGTTATTTATAGAGCACAGTCACAGAAGGACCCAGAGGCCAATGGCATCCAAGCAGACACGGAGGACCTGTGAGGGTAAGCCATGTATTTCTCAGGGACCATCATACAGACGATGCTGAGGCTGAGAGAAAAGCATACACAGAGGCCTGAGGCAAGATGCTTTTGGGACTGAAAGCAAGCAGGATCCCTACGGGAGATGAAGTGGGGGCTAGGTGGGGATCACTCATGCAGGACCTTGTGACCCATTGAAAGACTTGTGGTTTTACTCTGAGAGACTTGAGAAGTCACTGGATGGCTTTAAGCACAGTGATACTATCTCATTTAGCATTTTGTAAGGATCACTGGTTTTTGTGTTGTGAATCCACCTTACAGGAACAAAGGTACAGGTAAAGAAATTAGTTGGGAGGCTCTTTTCAAGAATTTAGGCAAAGGGCCATATTTCATTCTTTCTCATTGCCACGTAGTTCTCCATTGTGTATATAAGGCACAATTTCTTTATCCATTCATCAGTTGATGGACATTTAGGCTCTTTCCATAGTTTGGCTATTGTTGAGAGTGCTGCTATAAACATTGGGGTACAAGTGCCCCTATGCATCAGCACTCCTGTATCCCTTGTAGCAACGTGGATGGAACTGGAGAGTGTTATGCTAAATGAAATAAGCCATACAGAGAAAGACAGATATCATATCTTTTCACTCTTATGTGGATCCTGAGAAACTTAACAGAAACTCATGGGGGAGGGGAAAAAAAAAGAGGTTAGAGTGGGAGAGAGCCAAAGCATAAGAGACTCTTAAAAACTGAGAACAAACTGAGGTTGATGGGGGGTGGGAGGGAGGAGAGGGTGGGTGATGGGTATTGAGGAGGGCACCTTTTAGGATGAGCCCTGGGTGTTGTATGGAAACCGATTTGACAATAAATTTCATATATTGAAAAAAAAAAAAGAATTTAGGCAAGGTTTCATGATGGCCTTGGACAAGAATGTCAGCAGTGGAGGTGCTTGGAACTTGTTGCATGTATTTTGAAGAGCTCACAGTGTACCGTGCTAATGCTCAAAACCTGAATTGGCTTCTCATCATACCATGGTCTGCAAGTTCCTTCTGGGTCAGCCCCTGCCTACTTTCCCATCCTAACTTCTGTTGCTTTCTTCATGAATGTCCTCTTGTGCATGAAATCTATTCACAAATGTGATGTCCTCAGGGAAGTCTTCTCAGAATACTTATCTTAAATATACCTGCATTAGTTTACTCTCTTCTTGCCCTGACTTTCTTCTCTTCATAGCCCTTAGGAATTTCCATCATTATATTGTTTATTGATTGATTCTGTCTCTCCATTTTAAAAACATAAACATAAAAGAAATATCATATTTTGAAATAGATACAGAAAAATTCATACCAGCTTGACATGAAAATTGCTCTTATTCCATAGATGTCAATTATGCTACATTGCTGAAAAACAATCTAAAATCTTAGAAATACTAATTGAATTCTACAGTTGTTTATAATTTGTGTTCTATATCTTGTTCACTATGCTGTTTTTCACTGATTAGGTAATTACATTTTAATCATAAATGTAAGGAAAATTACTAAATCTACATGCTGTATCTTTCCTCACATTTATGATTTCATCACATTAAAAATAAAAGAAATTTCTATAAAAAAGGGATACATAATCATGAGATTCACTAGATTAGTGACTTAATATTATAAATGTCTTCTTAACACTGAATATGTTCCTGCATTCCTAAATTAACTCAAGAAGTTTCCTGAAGACTTTATATGCACAAAGTGATAGAATTCAGTTAGACATTACCCTTGACTTCAAAAAGCTTTTAGTCTATTAGAGAGTAGCATATTGCTATCAATTTCAGAATCAACAACATAACAATATTGAGTTTTTTTATTTATAACCATGATGTTTCTCCATGTATTTAATGTTCTTTAATTTAGTTAGTGTTTTAGCCTATAGATCTTGCACATACATTTTAGATTTATATCTAAGTGTTTCATGTTTTTGGTGCTATTTTAAATGGTACTTTTTCTTTCTTTTTTTTTTAACATTTTATTTATTTTTGAGACAGGGAGAGACAGAGCATGAACAGGGGAGGGTCAGAGAGAGGGAGACACAGAATCTGAAACAGGCTCCAGGCTCTGAGCTGTCAGCACAGAGCCCGACACGGGGCTCGAACTCACGGACCGTGAGATCATGACCTGAGCCGAAGTCAGCTGCTTAACTGAGCCACCCAGGCGCCCCAAATGGTACTTTTTCCAATTTTACTTGAATTTTCTATTTTTTACTATTTGTAGATTGCAATGCAATTGATTTCTGCATATTGTCATTGTATCCTGTGACCTTGCTTAACTCACTTATTAATTACTTTTTTTGTTTTTTGTAGATTCTCTGGAATTTTCTGCAAAGACAACCCTATCAATCTAAAGATTAAGACAGTTTTATTTCTTGCTCTTCAATCTATATGAATTTCATTCATTTTTCTAATGTATTGCACTGTGGGAATCCCCAGTATGATGTTCAATAGGAGTGGTAAGAAATGACATCCTTTATTTATTTAATGGCTTAGGGAAAAAAACACACAGTATTTTCACCATCAAATATAATATTATCTGTAGTTGTTTTGTAGATGCACTTTGTACAGGCAAAGATGTTCCCTTATATGCTATGGATATTGCAACTTACAATTGATTGTTTTATTGATGTTAAACAGTTTTGGATTTTCAGGATAAATCCCACTTATCATGATGTATTTTTCTTTTTATATATTACTAGATTCATTTACTCATAGATTGTCAAGGGACTTTGTATGTATGTTCTTAGGAAATACTGGTCAGCAACTTTTTTTTCTTCTTATCTTTTCCTTGGTTTTGATAGCAAAATTATGCTGGCCTCATAAAATAAGTAGAAAATACTCACTTTTTTTCTATTTTTCAAGAGATCGGTATTATTTCTTCCTTAAATGTTTGGTAGAAATGAACAGTGAAGCCATGCTGTCCTGACTTTTCCTTTGTTGGAAGACTTTTCACTACAAATTCAAATCCACAAATAACAGAACAGGTGCAGGTTATGGATTTCTTCTAGGGTAAGATTTGATTATTTGAGATTTTTAGGATTTTATCCATTCCCTCAAAATTGTTGAATTTATAAGCTTAAAGTTGTTCATAAGGTGCCCTTATTATCTTTTTATTGTCTGTTAGACTTGTAAGGATGTCCTAGTTAATTTACCAGTCCCAGTTAATTTGACAACTCTTCTATTTGTCTCTCTCTCTTGCTCTCTGTCAATGCCTCTGTGCTAAGTCAATGTTGCCTAGTTTGTCAATTTTGTTCATCTATTCAAAGAACCAGCTTTTGATTTGATATTTTATGTTGCATTTTTCTTTTCAATTTTATTCATATATAATCGTATCTTAATTATTTCCTTCTTCTTTGCTTTGTGTTTAGTATTTGTTTCTAGTTTCTTAAGGTGGAATGTTAGATTGCCGATTGAAATTTTTTATAATTCATAGTATGACTTTCAGTTATACTAATTATATAATTTTATTTTGTATATAATTATTGTATAATAATTATTATACAATAAATTATAATACATTATATTATATAATACAGAACATAAGTTATATATATTATAGTTATTATGTTCAATTTAATGAATTTTCATTCTAAGCACTGCTTCAGCAGCCCCCTTAAATTTTGAAATTTGTTCTAATTTTCATTCAATTAAAAATATTTCTACTTTCTCTGGTGACTGCTCTTTGGACCATGTTGTTGTTGTTGTTTTTAATTACAGAAATATGTTGCTTGATTTCCAAATAGTATAGGATTTCCCAATATCTTTCTGTTATTGACTTCTACTTTAATTCCATTTTCATTAAAAAATAGACTTGATATTTCAATTTATATTGATTTCTTTGAAGTTCATTTTATTGCTTAGCATATCGCTACCTTGGTGAATATTGCACATGCTCCTGAAAAGAACATGTATCCTGCTGTTTCTCTATAATCAACAATTACGCCAATTTGATTTATACTGTTTTCTGGGGGGCCTTCTATGTCCTTTCTGATTTTCTGTCTACTTTTCTATTTATTATTGAGAAAGAAGTATTGGTATCTTCAATCATAATTTTGGAATTTTCTGTCAATTTCACCCTTCCTTTCTATCAATTTTCGCTTGTATGTTTTGATTCTTTGTCAGGCAGTATATTCACACTTAAGATTGTTATGCCTTCTTGCTGAATTGACCCCTTTTATCATCGTGGAATATCTCTCTTTATCCCAGATAATAAATCTTATTTTGAAGCATGCTTTATCTGTTCTTAAAATAATCACTCCAAGTTGTGTTAAATAAATGTTTATGTAATAAATCTTTTTTATCCTTTCATTGTTAATCTCTCTATATTTCTGTATTCAAAGTGTCCTTCTTCAACACAGCATATATTTTATATCTTGACCTCCCCTTCATCTAATAATCTAACAATCTCTTTCTTTTCATATGTTTTTTATATTATTTACATCTAATTTAATATTATGGTCAGATTTATCAACTTCTTATTTTTTTTCTGTTTAATTATTTTCTCCATTCTTTTTAGACCCACTTTTAAAGTGATTGAGTACTTTTTACAGTTCTGTATAAAATAAAATACATTGCTAATATATTTACAATAGACCATCTCTTTTGTTTTAGATAAATAAGCAATAAGGTAAAATACCTCAGTTTTCCCAATTAACAGGAAATCTTTCATTTTTTGGTGTAGATCCATGTTTCTTCTGTATGGCATTGTAGTCGTGGTGTCTAAAAAACTTTCTTAAAATCTTTTTGTAATTCAGTATAATGCAGTATAAATGTCATCATTTGTGGGGCAAATCTGCAATATGAAGAAATTTACATAAATAAGGGGGTCTGTACTGGGAAGAGAGCTACTAGTAGAGATAACTTTTACTTAAGAAATCATCCGCATCGCAGAGCAACCCTTGTTTCCAAATATTTCCTTCTCTCAGCTTCTAGTGAAAGGAACGTCACAACCACAGAAGGCCCAATCCCCTTTTTCCTTAGTTCAGAATGTAACAGAAGTATGAATAGTGTGGGTGCCTTTCGAGTCTCATATTTTTGTGAAACTCCCATATGTACATAATTAAAATAGGTTGTTTTCTCCTGTGGATCTGTCTTTTGTCAATTTAAGTTCCTAGACCAGCCACAGAACCTCTTCCTCTTTCTCTGGTATAATCATGTGTTTATTAGAGTGTGGATTGCTTGCTGGAAGTTCTTTCGCAGTATTGCTGCTCTATTCTTGGTCGGAACTCTGAGATCTCTCTGTAACTTGAATCTCAGAGAGGGTCTCTCTCCATGGTCCTACCCCTCTATCAGGAGACCAATGCAGCTTGTAAAATCAGTGCTACCTAACCTCCTGTTTGGGAGTCAGACAAGGGTCTCTGCCACCCCAATTCGGTACCAGTCCTAGGTAGACCTGTGCCACAGTGGCACAGAGACAGAAGACATCTAATAGTTGACACTCAGGACAATTTCATTCTGTTTTTCCAAGAAAGAGAGATTTTTTCATTTTATTTTTCCTGCGGCCACCATAGGTCTTCAACTCAGCCGTGCAACTGACCAGGTCTGCAGCTAGTTCCTCACCAGCTTAATGGCTTTATCTCCTAGAGGAAAGAAGACTGAGAAGGACTTTGTGCTTTTCCCTGCAGGATCAGCCTCTCCCTTCCTACAGACCTGAAATTCTTAAGGTAGTTTTTTTCCCGCCTGCTGCTCTGTCCTCATCTTTCTCTTGTGCACCCTGGAAGGTCTTTGGAGAAGAGCCCACCAGTGAATGTGGACTCCACTTGTGTCCACAGCAACCAGGGATTCTATAACTATAATCTCATGCTCTCCCACATTCATCCTTTGTCCATTCATTAGAAATTTTAGGTGAATTCTTTTTCCCACTTAAAGCAAAGCCTCATGTGATTCTTGCACCCACAGGTGAGCCACTGTTCTTGTCCAATCTCTTTGTGAAGGTATCTCTTTTTCATTGGATTTCAGATAATGTGATGGCCTTGAGATCTCAGTATTCTAGAAGTTCAACAAAAGTTGTGATTTTGAAGGTTAACTGGCTTTTTCTTTTCATTAAGTGAGAGTGACACTGTTAGTCAGTTTTCTCTACCCTAAATAGAAAACAGAATTAATTTGTATGAAATGTCATACTTTTTATATTAACCAATTTATTTGTTGACTTCTTTCTTCTTTATTGTGTTTTGAATATGATTTTTTTCCTTTAGTTTCAATTTCCTTCTGTCTGAAGTATATCTTAGTATCTTCATTTTTCATCAATTATATGTAACTGATAAAACCTTTCAGTATTCATTTGCATGACATTGTCACTTGACTGTTTAGGTATAGAGATCTAAGTTAAGAGTTGTTTTCACTGATGATTTTAATGATACGGTTTCACTGACCCTTGGTATTGGTGCTGTAAGGAGCATTTCATTATGATCCAAATTAATATTTACTTTTAGGTAGTTTATCTTTTCTTCCTTTTTTTAAGTTCATCTTTTTTAAGATTCATCCTTTTGCTTGTTTACAGATTGGAAAATTTGCAATCATTATTTCTTTCAATATCTTCTTCCTAATTTCCCACTGTCTCTTTTTATAAATCTTAAGAATTATATAGTGGATTTTCTCATTCTAGTCTTCATGCTCTTAATCACTCATATTTTCTAGCATTTTTCTCTGAATGCTGTTTCCTTTCCTTAACTCTGTTACACAATTCACTTATTTTCTCTGAATCTGCATCTATTTTAATAATAAACTGGACCTATTTTAATCAATCTATTGGGTTCTTCACTTTGATGAGTACACTGTAGTGTTTATTCTAAGAGGCATATTTTTCACATTTAAATTCTCTGAAATTGTGATATATTTCACACCTAATTACATATCAACATTTTTATCACTAAGTGCGTGTTTTTATTAAGTGGTCATTGTCTCCGCATGTATAATTAAAAGCATAGTCTCAAAACTTGCAGAATGTTTGTTAGTCCCTTTATTAAAAAGATTTTCATGCAGATTTTGGTTTTAAAATGGAAATATACTGCTCTCAACTAATGCCAAATAATTGGCCACACCTCATATCTACCTCTTATCTTTCTCATATCTATATATGTTACTTTTAAATGGTAATTTGGAGGGCCAAACAGATCATATTTTACTTTTGTTAAAATACTCAGGTTTCTAATATAAGCTAAAATAAAATAATTTTCTGTCATGTATCATTTAGTTAAAATTAGTAAAAATAGCCAGTATTTATTGAGAAGCTACTATGTGTGTGTCACCATGTATACATGATAATAGCTAAGAAAATCAAATAGCATTTGATTCAGACACACCTGTCTTCAAATTTAGGCTCTACCGTTTAACAGCTGTGAGATCAGGAAATAAGTCAGTAAATCTCTCTCTGCCAGAGAATGCCAGCTGACAATCAAGTCTATTTTTTCCAGTCTTCCTAATGATGCAAACCTAATTTTGAGATTAACAAATTGCTACCAAGATTAAAGTCTATGTTGCCCAGCTTATATTATAGTCAGATAAAGCCATATGGAAAGGTTCTGGCATATATGATTTAAAAAAACATTTTTTTAATGTTTATTTATTTTTGAGAGAGTAAGAGAGACAGAGCATGAGCAGGGGAGGAACAGAGAGAGGGAAAACAGATCCAAAGCAGGCTTCAGGCTCTGAGCTGTCAGCACAGAGCCGGACGCGGGGCTCAAACTCATGAACTGCGAGATGATCTGAAGTCGGATGCTTAACGGACTGAGCCACCCAGGCACCCCCTGGCACATGTGATTGAAGGAGAAAAGTTGTTTAATACTTATTGGAAGGCTCATTAAGAAGATGAGGCAAATCCCTTTTTCTTTCCTCACTTTTCCTACTGATTGAAATATAAATGTAATGGCTGGAACTCCCACCATCCCAAAATGTCTTTGATCCCACCGTAATCTGCTGAATAAGGCAAAAGGGAGAAAAGAGAATCCTGACTTCCTGATGACACTTCAGAGTCACCATGGCAGCCCTGATCTTTTTTTTTTTTATATGAGAAATGCATTTGTAATTTTGTTAAGGCACTGATATGTTATTTTTTCTGTTATATGCTGATGAACTAATCTTAGTTGAATCATCTTGTAACTTCTCATCTTCTCATGTGTAACATTTGGATAATTATAGTAACTATTTCATTAGGTTGTTTGTTGTAAAGAATACCTAAGGTAATGTATTAAATTGTGAAGCCCAGTTCATGGCGTATAGAAATTGTTTTAAAAATGTTATCTACTTTTATGCATTGTAAAATAATTGGTAAGGTGGTTTCTTCCTTTGAGAACCTCATACATCATGAGGCCCATTTTTCCTCTTTTTATCTTCTATGATTCATGTGGCCAATAATCATGCGATTTGCAAATAATTCGAATATGTAAAATTTATCAAACTAGCTAAAGAATATGTTCTTTTTCCAGGCATTTTATTAAAATATGTTATTTTGTTCAAAAGAAAATTATTATTTTTTGTGTATGATGCATATGTCATTTATGATTATAGTACAAAATCAATCCTTCCATGTATAAATAAAGTCCACTCAGATATTTGCATAGGAAACTAATAGAATTTTATCTGGCTTTTTTTTTAAGGTTGTGCATTATGATTTAGGCAGAGATTTTAATACATATGTCCAAAACTTTGGAATAAAGCATGGTTCTTTAATACCTCTTATAATATTGTTCCATTTACAGCAGATATGTCCATTAATTTTCCACAAAATATTCCTGGATAGTTTTTTTTATATTGAGTGAAAAACATATAAACATGGGGGATTTTATTTTAGCCTACTGGAAGACAATCATTGAAATTTCACATCTCTACTCGGTGTTTGTAGCTTACAGGGATCCAAACTTCTGGGCAACCCTGAAATTACATTGCTTATGAGATCACATATCCTTTGGGCCAATAGGAAATATCTGGCTTTCAAGCATGAGTTGCATTGTTGTGACTGTGTGTCCTCATGTATTGGAAGGCAAGGTGAAAGGTAAAGAGAATCCAGGATTCTTTTCTTTGAATCCCTATCACAGATCAGATGTCTTCTGAATTAGTCTGATTCTCAGTGGGTGCTGAATCACAGATGCTTGTGCAGCCGACACATAAAGACACAGAATTTTGTTGAGGATAGAGTACACATGTTTTGTCAGGGGGGCTGTCTTATCACAGTCCTTATGTATGTAGAGTGCAATTTTACAATGCTTTTGGTAAGTACTATTTGCTATTTTATTGAAAAATGGTAAATAGTGACTGACATAAAGCCCATCTAATTTGCCGGCTTGTAATTTCAGGCCTCACACAAACCATTCTTTCTTTTGTCTTGCCCCCACCCTTGCAGGACCATCCCGATGTCAAGTTACTATACTGTGAGAGCATATTTTACACTTTGCCCCCCCAAATAATAACTGTCAAACCTGCTTCATTTTTTCTGTACCTTAGATTTGATCTTTAACCTATTTTTTCTATACTGTATTGTTAATGAGAGAGTTAATATACACACACATATATATATGCATATATATTTCAGAACTCTCCTTACTATATATAGTAAAATGCATGTTTTGGTCAATAAGATGTATGTTTTTAAAACAAGTAAGAGTATATTGAAAATAATGTTTTGCTCACTTGGAAAGTGAAAGTGTTAATTATCTTGTGTTGGAACAGCACTTACCTTAATACTGATGTAAAGGCAGATACCATATTTATCTTAAACTACCCCAGAGCAAAGAACCTGTGAAGAAGACAGTTACCTTCGGAACCATATTTATCATGTAAATAGCTCAGGAAAGGATACTGCCAGTTACATCTTTAAAATACAAAAATGCATGCATTTCACTATTTTGTAAATGCCAGAGAGATGCAGCATCCGTTAGAGTTAACGGTGCGGCACTTTTGTGTTCAGTAGCATGAATCATTAATCATGAGACAGGCCATATTCTTGTACTGCTTCTGCTTTCATTACTTGGCCTAATTAAACAGTTCTCTGAACTGGAATCTCAGATTCCTCTGTTACAGATTATCATTAATTATGGTGAAAGTGCTCAGAGATGTTGGACTCAATTATATTCTACTCAACTCTGGCATCGTGTGATTCATTGCGCAGCCTGCTCTGCAGATGTACTTTTCTTATCTCGCACTCCCACTTTTGTAAATTGGGCTCTGGCAGCCAACAAACTAAGAGTTATGTGCTGCGTTTTCATTAAAAACATGTTGGAGAAGCAGAGACCAATTAAGGATTCTGTATTTTATAAGGAGTGATGAGATGAATGGTGGATTCTGGGAGAATTAGCTCAGCGAAGAAGCAATCTCAATCCCATTGTATTGCTAAATTTGGGACCTATTTTCTGTTTGGGGTTCAACTGATTAAGTCGCTGGCGTGAAACTTTTTTTTTTTAATATAATTTAAAATATATCAATTTATTGCTAGGCAATAGGAAGAAACTCAAAATTTTGTTTGGTATTGTGTGAGCCACTGGAAAACATTCCCAGTGACATGTGCCAAGCACATTATATCTCAAAAGACACTAATTTCATCACTTTTGACAATGATTCTCCATGCTATATAATGAAATTTGTTCTATAGCACTACGTCTAGAGAGACTAGGGTAATATATGGCATAGACAAAGCTAAAATTTCAGGATTTGCAAGCTTTTGGTAGTATTTGAGGTGTGCATTTGGAGGAAGAGGAGTGTATGATTTGACATATGGCACATGGAAATCAAATTATCCCAAAGTAGTTCCATTGCATTTAGAATATATTTAAGGATTCTCTCTCTCTCTCTCTCTCTCTCTCTCTCACTCTCTCTCTCTTCCTGCTATCCTTTCCTCCTTTCTTCTTTTAGGAAAATGAAAAGATTTCCTTTTTTTTTGAATATTATGGAAATTGTATGCACTTGAAATATGTGTCTTAGCAATTAAAAAAAAAGGAAAGCTTCTAATAGCATAATCTCTCCAGTTTTCCCATTGATTAAAAAACTGCACAAAAAAAGCCAAATGTTTAAAATCAATGCCATTAAAATACTACATGTAAAGACAGTGTGTTTATCTAATTTAAATTTGTAAACTACAAAAAAGACTTTTTATTTGTAGATCATCCATTAATAAGTTGGGTGGGTCTGAGGCACCTCTGTGGCTCAATTTGTGGAGCGTCCGATTTGAGCTCAGGTCATGATCTCAGGTTTGTGAGTTTGAGCCCCGCATCCGGCTCTGGGCTGACAGCTCAGAGCCTGAAGCCTGCTTTGGATTCAGTGTCTCCCTCTCTTTCTGCCCTTCCCTTGCTCGCGTTCTGTCTCTTTCTGTCTCTCAAAAAATAAAATAAAATGCTAAAAAACACTAAAAAGAAAAAGAAGTTGGATGGGTTTTGATACCTTGTGGATCATAATTTGGAGATTTGTAGAAATTAAACTGCAGTGATAAAGTACGCAAACAAACTCGGGGAGAGTTTAAGACGGATATCCAGTTTTCTTTTCTTTTCCTAGTCTGAATTTTAAATTATAATAGAAGAGATCTGCTTTTGGAACAGCTATTCTTAAGGTGAAATCCATTGTCATTCAATTAACTTCTACTGTGATTTTTTTTTTAAAGCATAACAAATTATTGAGGTTTTTAACTGAAAATATTTATTTAATAAAAAATGAGTATTGACCCTAATTTGTACAACATGGAAAGTTTGTGTTATTATCGATAAGAAGAGATAATATAGTTCAATAGGAGTTTTGCTTTGTTTTGTTTTCAAAAATGTATCATGGCAGGATTATGATTTCACAGTATCATCTGTAGGGAAAAAAGACAGCTTTCAGAACTCTCTTTACAAACCAATCATTTATTTAATTGCAACAAATGGATTAAAGCCAACCCTTCATACTTGGTAAACATATTACTCTTACTAAATGTGAGAAAAATCTATAAACATGATTTGTTCAAAGTAAATATGAGGTGAAGGATACTCTTTTCCTCCATCTGATTCCACTTGAAAAGTATGGTACCAACTTAAATAGTTACAACTGCTGTGTCGGTCTCCCTCTGTTTCCCTTTTGAGCAGTTATCAAAAATAACACACCAGCAACTCTTAATCAGAAAGCTACTTTCAAGGGTGAAATACAGACAGCAGTGTCCTGGTTCAAGTGAACTCAAGAGTCACGTGTCTTATCACTATTGCCAGTTTTATATTTTTACAAACATCACCTTTTTCTATCCGACATTAAAAATTGGTCTCATTCTCATCTTAAAGCCACTTTCCTACATTTTAAAACAGGTACTGGATCTGTTCACCCACAAGGGCATCTCCAAAAACAAAGGAAGGGTACATCCTTTCTCTTATTTTCTTTTTTTCAAAAAGTTTCTATTTCGGTATTTTCTAAATGAAATTTAATTTTTATGGTTTCCATTGGCTGTATGTCCATTTCTCCTGAATGCAGGTCAGGAATAAAATGGAATTAAAACAATGAGCGGGGAAAAAAAAAAGTTCTAGATGTAAGCCTTTGGCTTAACAGTTTGTAGGTTTTCATATCCTCCAGTACTTTCAGGTTTTAATATATATGAAAATCAGTGGTCTTGTATCTATGCATATGTGTCATCTATAATATAATTTTGACAGATGGTGAGCTGGATAAATCTAGTCCCCGACTATAGAAAACCTTGGCTTGACTTGCACTCCACCAAAACTTGTTTAAAAAGGCATTCACATATATTTATTTTTTAAATAAAGATGCATTTTTTTTGGCCTGCCCTTATTTCTCATTGAGATGCTGCCATCTCCATCTTTGACGGTCCCCTATACACATTTTACCTGAGCTGTTGTGACTTTTTTTGTTTTTTACAGGATTATTCCATGCATAATGCTGATGACTATACTATTCTACATCTCCTCCTTATTAAAAATAAATATGTTACCTTGCCCCTGTTCGTACCATCTAAAATTCTGACAACAATATCTTAGTTAGAAAAATACAAACCTAGAAACCAGGAAGCGGTTTCTCCCACTGGCAGCCCCAGACAGACTGCTCATTGAAAATGTAATACACTGCTGTCGTGTCACAGGTCAGCTGGCAAATGGCAATCTGAATTTTAAAAGGAATATGAATAAAATTCTGTTTTATTTTGAAAATGAACTTTCTGCCCTCCATCATGAATCCAATATATGTCTTAATCTTCTATGCTCTTGAAGCCTGCGGCTCCTGGCTGAGTCCTTTGACTTCTGAACCTAATAAGGAAATAGGTTGTTTTCCCATCCCCGTCTCATTTTTAGAAGGGCTGAAACAAACAGTCCCCTATTTCAAATGTAATTGACAAAGCATAAAAACATGTATGTTATATAATTTTAGGTTTGCAACCAAGCTCAGCGCTGGGATGTTTTATTTTTAAATTTGATTAAGATGTGATACCTTTGGAAATGTGCTGTCAAGATTCAAAATCAAAATTTCCAAGTGTACAATTCCATGTTTACCTTAGAACTGTACATGTGACGCTGATAAAGGGTGAAATAGATAACGGTACACTTCAATTGGGAACATTTTCATTTAACCTGAACATTATTTGTAGCCAGACAGAGAGATGGAGAGACAGAATTTGAAACATAGATTTATGGCTGTTGCTGTTTAAAAAGCAACTGGGTATATGCTGTGTCTGTAGCTACGTTTGTTGTTGTTGGGTTTTTTTTTTTTTTTTCCTAAATAGAAGTTAGTTCATCATTATGCTCGTATCTTTCTAAATGGAATGTTTCCACATTCATTTAAATTTGTGACTTCTAATTAGAAAATAAAATGCCCTTCTTTTCAGAAAAGTAATATTTTGAGTTTTGAGCGTGTTTGTCCTCTTACTTAAAAATCTTTTAAGAATGATATATTGCCAGGCTTTAATTATCGCTGTTCTTCTTTTTTTTAAATAAAATAATTATGGGAGCTCTTTTTTAAAAAGAGAAATGGTAGAATGAGAAAACACTTAAAATAAGTGGAGTTAGGCACGCTATGCTGCTATTGTATCTCATAATTATATTTGTGTAGCATCATCACAATCTAACTAATCACTCTAAGGAAATAAATGCTGACATTTCATTGTGTGTGCAGGTTGTGAGAGGGAGACAGAGAGAGGCGCACACAAGCACAGTTGAGCAGAGAGTTATTTTGATAGTTGATTATTTTTAAACATAAAACTGTCCATTACTGTTTCTCAGAATATAGCTATAATTTAGATTTCTTGGGATAGTATATGGTCATTCTAAGCTTGTAGCAATTGGCATATTTATAGTGACATCCTAATTATTTAATGCTATAAAGACAGATAACTTTTTAAAGTTTAATTTAAACAGCTATAGTTAGTCCCCACTACCTTTCCTGATATTCCAATAATCTAAGGGCTAAAATAAAATGTAAGCTAAGGTAGGCTCCGTAGAGTCGCTTACAGTTCAACAAATAATGATTGAATATCCAATATAATCCAAATATTGAATTAAGAACTAAATATAGAAAGATGAACAAGACATGGTCTAGAAACAAAAAGATGGGCCTTTTGGTTGGGGCAATCAGGCAAATAATAGATAATTGCCATCAGGTGAGACAAATAAAAGGCAAGAGGGGATTAAAGTTAGAAGCACATAGGAGGGCAGATAACCTGGCATATGGAGAAGGAAGAGCCCAGGGAAAGTGTTGTGGGAAAAATGATGTCTAAGGGTATCCTTGAAGGAAGATGTGGAATAGGTTACATGAAAGGAAGGTTAGATTATCTTCCTATAGAGTGAGTTTCTAATCTGTAAGCACGGCATTTTTAAAGTTGTAAGGGAAAGGATTTACGTGTGTGATTGGTAACTGAAAATAAGGAAGATAGATTCCATGTTGTGCATGACTTCTCAACATCAACTTTACTGCTTCCCCAATGTAGAGCAGCCATGTAGTTTGGAATAAATTAGTTCCAGGTCCAGAGATACATGTTGGTTAGAGTAAGCCAATTAAGAGAGTTGCACTTCCATAAACAGTTATTTTCCCAGGAACTTAGGTTTATGTAAATCATCTTATAATGATGCATTTTTAGACATCTTATCTTATTTCAGGTGTGAGTATATGACCTGGTCAACACAATCATACTATAGGATAGTGATTTAATTTCATGGCCATGATAATAGTAAACTCTTCTATTACTGTGAAGGCAGTAAGGATGATAGAGCTGTCGACATCATGTCCACATTCCAGACAAGAAGAAGGGCAAAGCAAAAGGGTACACATGCCAGCTGAGTCAGCCTCTAACAAAGAACATTTCTGGAAACCAAACCCAGTGAATTGTGTTTTTATCCCAGTGGTCAGAACTGTGTCCAATGTCTACTTCCAGTTGCAAAGTAAGAATTGTACTTTTAGCTGGCACACATCCACTCCAAAATAAATTCAAATTCTGTTAGTAGGGAAGAAGGGGAGAATCAATATCATTTAGAATACTAACAGTTTCTAATATATAGTTACTGACTCCAAAGTGTTCATAGTTTATTATGGGAAATAGACAGATAAAAATACAACCCACTTAAAATTCTACTGCAATAAACGTATCAACAATATATTGCTAAGGAGAAAATTACCCTTACATTGTGGGCTTTTACTTGTAAGAAATTAATAGATTACATTTTCTTTTATAGAAATTCAAGGCAACTTCTACCTCCAATACACAACAAACTCCAATATTATAGAAAAATGAGTGAATAAACTAATAATTTCTGAATATCAAGAAGCAGCATTATCTATGGACTGATTCTCTGATGCACTGTTACAGAATAATCAGCAAAAGCCAAGCCAAAGTAGAAAGCCAAGGCTGTGGTCATAATTTGAGGCTCTTCTTAGAAGCAATTTTGACTGCTTCACTGGGAAAATGGTGAAGAATGTTGGCTGGTGCCCTTGGAGCTAAGTGTTTTAGGGGTTAAAATGTTCTGTAATTTTCTTTTGTTTATTTATTTATTTTTGAGAGAGAGCCAGTGTGTATGTGAGCAGAAGAGGGGCAGAGAGAGGGAGAGAGAATCCCAAGGAGGATCCATGCTCAGCACAGAACCCGATGCAGGGCTCAGTGTCAGGACAGTGATCACGACCTGCGTCCACATCAAGAGTTGGTCGCTTAACCAACTGAGCTACCCAAGTGCCCCATAAATGCACCGTATTAAAAAAATTCTGGGGCCACCTTATGTGAAACAATGAAAAGTGCCTCAGCTACCTAGAGAAGGCAATCAGTCCCTACTGCCATAGAGGGTCCCAAAACAACATCTTTTGCAGTGTTTATACAGTTCCCATCAGGCATAAAATTTCTATGTGCCAGAAATATCACCACACATCCAATCTTGGATAACACCCTGGTATTAAATGAAAGTAGTAGTCAAGGAAACATAAACAATAAAGAAATCTGAAAATAGATGATGTTTATTTAATAGTTAAAGAGCATACACATGGAATAAGAACAGGTGATTATGAAAAAACTGAGAAATTTTGGAAATGAAACAAAATGCCTATTGCAATAACAATTTTACCATGATATGGGGTTTAGATAGGAGAATGCATATCAATAAGGAGCTAAGAAAATCTGCTCACACTGGGGTGGCTGGGTGGCTCAGTCAGTTAAGCATCCATATTTGGCTCAGGTCATGATCGCATGGTTCTTGAGTTCAAGCCTCACTTGGGGCTCTGTGCTGACAGCTCAGAGCCTGGAGCCTGTTTCAGATTCTGTGTCTCACTCTCTCTCTGCCCCTCCCCCACTTGTGCTTTGTCTCTCTCTGTCTCTCAAAAATACATAAATGTTAAAAAAAAGAAAAGCTGCCTGAACAACATAGAAAGATGTAAAGATATATAAAATATGAAATCTAAGCAAAGAAATAGTGGAGGATATATTGAAAAGTTCCAATATACATGTAACAGTACATCCAAAATGAAACAATAGGATTAATAAAAGAGGGAAAAAGAGAGAAGAAGATTGCCCAGGATTTTTCCCCCAAAACTAATACAATAAAATATTTCACTAAGAAACATCAGATTGTTTTTTTTTCAGACCACAATGTTCTCACATCTCATGCTGAAAAGAATGAGAATAAGTTTGGCTTTAAATGTCTCAGTGAAAGGGGAAATTACTTTAAATCCATAATGCTTTTTCTAGCTTCATGACCATACAAAAGCTAAGACAAAATAGAGAGGTTTAGTCATACAACAACTAAGAGAGTCAACCTATTATACACATTAGTAGAAAATGCTCTTCAGGAGAAAGGAAAGAAAAGAAGAGAGAAAAAAGAAGAAACAAAAAAGAATCTAGGATGAAGAAGTCTGTTTCTCAAAACACCAATGAGCAACCTCAATTAAATATGAGGCTAAATATAAATAAATATTGATAGTAGTATTTACTTTAATAACAGTCTAAAATTATTATTCCAGGTTTTAGCAAAATGAGTATTGGTCAGAGATGTATGAGGACAAAAGTCAGGCAAAATAAAACTGTATTAATATTCTTATCTTCAGTGGAATGTGTGGGATGGTGGAGAATATTTTCACAAGCAAAAGGATACTTAAAGATTTCTTTGACACTAAAAGTAGACAAAAGAATATGAAAAATTGGGTTTTTCAAGGTTAATAGCAGTTGTTCTTTAAAAGACAATGTGAAAATCAAAAGGCAGTTTGACAGAAAATATCTGCAATGAAAATGCTGAAGCACTATCTAGAATATGTAAAAGAAAACGTTACAACCCAACAATACAAAACAAACCAATAATTTGAAGATGATAGACACTTAGTATACATTACACACACATGCAAACACACACACACACACACACACACACACACACACACACATATTGAATGGCCAAAAATCAAATGAAAACATTCTCAGCATTAATAATCTCCAGAAAAATTCAAACTGAAAATATGATGAGATGCCACCATACATCTATAATAGAGGCTAAAATTTAAAAGACTGACAATACCAAATATTGACAAAGATGTGAAATTGATACATTGCTTGTTGGAATGCACAATAGTACAGTTTGGAAACTATTTGGCTAAAATTAAAAATAAAAACAAAAACACTGTCCTTTAGTTTAAAGGAACTAAAACAGGCAGAAATTCTATAAGTTTTGATGGGAATGTAAATGGCATAACTACGTTGAAAACTGTTTAGCAGTTTTTTAATAAATTTAAATGCATACAAGTTTAGTCAACAATTGTATTCTTAAGTATGCCTTCATCAAAATAAAAATATATCACTAAATTGTTTCTGGGTGGCTCAGTCAGTTGAGCATCTGACTTGATTTTGGCTCAGGTCATGATCCCAAGAGTCATGGAATCGAGTCCCACATTGGTCTCTGTGCTGAGTGTGGAGCCTGATCGAGATTCTCTTTTTCTCTCCCTCTGCCTCTCTCCCCTCCTCATGCTCTTTGTCTCTCTAAAATAATAATAATAATAATAATAATAATAATAATAATAATAAATCACTAAAGACCCAGCAGATATTCAAATAATAAAGAAATATTATGAACAACTCTATGACCATAAGCTCAAAACTTAGATAAAATAGAAAAATTCCTTGAAAAGCACAAACTACCAAACTCAACCAAGATAAAATAGGTCCCCTAAATAGTCCTGCATTATCAAAGAAATGGAATTAAATTTTCAGTTAGAAAACATTCCAAAAAAGAAATTTTCAGACCCACATGTTTCACTGATGAATTCTAAAAAACATTTAAAGAACAAATAAATCAAATTGTATACAATATCTTCCAGAAAATAAAAGAGGAGAAAACAATCCTCATCCAATTTTATGAGGCCAGTATTACCCTGAATTAAAAATCAGATGAAGACATTACAAAGAAAACTACGTACAAATATTCCTCATGAAGATAGACAAAAGTTCCTCAATAGAGTATTACCAAATCAAATCCAACAATTAAAATGGCAACACATCGTGGCTTAATGGAGTTTGTCCCAGGAATGCAATATTCAATATTTAAAAATTAATCAATTTAATTAATTATAATCCACACAATTATATCAATCGGTGCAGAAAAAGCATTTGACAAAATTCAATACCAATTTATGATAAAACTCTTAGCAAAAAATAGAAGAAAACTTCCTCAATATGATAAAAATCTAGGAAAAAAAACAAACCTAGAGCTAACATCATAATTAACAGTGAAAGACTAGATGTGTTTCTTTCAAGATAGAGAGCAGGCCAAGGATATCCATTCGCATAGCTCCTACTCAGCATTTTATTAGACCTAGTCAATAATATGGCAAGAAGAAGAAATAAAATACTCACAAACTGGAAAGGAAGAAATAAAACTCTCCCATCTGTATGGGCATGATTGTCTACATGGAAAATCTCAAGGAATCTACAAAAAAAAATATAGAACTAATGAAAGAGTTCATCAAAGTCACAAAGTACAAGGTTAACAATAATAGAAAAAGCAGTTATATTTCTATATACTAATAATGAATACTTGGAAACAGTTTTTTAAAAAATAATATGTACTATAGCCCCATAATCATGACACACATACCTACAAATCTAAAAAAATACTTACGGGATCTGTATGCTAAATCTACAAAACACTCATAAACTAAATCAAAGAAGATCTAAATAAATGGAGAGACATGATGTATTCATGAAGTCAAAAACTTAACTAAGTAAAACTTTCGATGATCCAAATATTAACATAAAAGTTTAACACAATTCTTATCAAAATCCCAGCAAGATATTTCACAGATATAAACAAGATTACTCTAACATCTATATGGCCATTGTCTTCAGAATTTCACATCTGTGTGGATTCCCCCACATGTACACCCATTAATTTTTTCTTGTTAAAAAATAATGAATAAATAAATAACTCCTATGTGGAAAAGGAATTAAAATGGCTAAAAGAATTTTGAAACAGAGGAATTAAGAGACAGAAATCACTCCACCAGATTTCAAAACTTACTATATAGTTATAGTAAACAATACTGTGTGGTAGTGGCAGAAAGATCAACACACAAATCAGTGGGACAGAATTAAGAATAAAGAGCCTAGAAATAATACCACACAGGTATAGGCAACTGACATTTGACAAAGATGTAGAATCAACTCAATAGAAGAAAGACAGTCTTTTCAATAGTTTCAGAGAGATTCAATACCCATAGGCCAAAAAACAAAATCAACCTTGAAGTTCAATCTCACGTCTTATACAAAAAATTAACTCAAAATGAATCTCAAATTTAAATGTAAATGTAAAACTAACTTTTAGAAGACATTATAATAAAATATTTTGAGAACATGGCTTGCTAAAGAGTTCCTAGACATGGCACTGACACTGAAAGAATGATCTCTAAAAGAAAAACAAAAAACAATGGTTTTTTTCAGAAGCTACATATATGACAAAGGACTTATATTCAGAATATGTAACAGACTCTAAAAGAGTAACAAAATAAACAACCAACTTTAAAAATGGACAAATGACTAAAATAGACACTTCACCGACGAAGATTTACAGATGGCAGGAAAGCACATGAAAAGTTTCCAACATCATTTGCCACCTGGAAAATGCGAATTAAAACCAAGAGGAGTTAGCACTACACACCTAGGTGGATGGCTAAAATATTCTTTAAAAAAATACTGCAAAAAGCAAATGTTGGTAATGATACGAACCCTCATTCATTGCTGGTGGCAATACCAAATGTACACTTGGAAAACAGTTTAACTCTTAAGAGGTAAATCTACTGTAACCTTATGGCCCAACCATCTACTACTGGATATTTACCCTAGAGAAAGGAAAACTTCTCACCAAAACTTTTACACAGATATTTATAGTAACACTACGTATAATCTCTGAAGCCGTAAACAACCTTAAAGTCTTTCAACAGGCGAATGGCTAAACAAACTGTGCTATATCCGTACAATGCAAGGCTATTTAGCAAGAAAGAATAGATTAGTCAGGTGATCAAGATTACCATCAGCAGTAAAAAGTCATGTTGATAGTATGCATCTGTGATATCATGTAATGAGTATGGCATATTATTCTTGTGATCTTCTCGCCAAAGACCCATAACCTTTTACTAATCATGAGAAAAACCTCAGAAAAATCCCAATGGAGAGACATGCTACAAACTGTCTGACCAGTGTCTTCAACACTGTCAAGACCCTCAAAAATAAGGGGAATATAAGAAACTGTCACAGCCAAGAGGAGGTTAAGTTGACATCAGTAAATCATGTAGTATCATGATCCAAGAGGAGGTTAAGTAGACATCAGTAGTATCATGCATTGACATTAGGTAAAATGAAGAAAATATGAATAATGTAAGGCCTTTAAATGAGTAATAATATATAAGTATTGGTTCCTTAATAGTGGTAAGTATACCATACTAATACAAGATATTACAATAGGGAAAAGTGAGTATGGGTTTTATGAGAATGCTGAGTACTACTTTTATTTTTTTTTTTAATCAAAAAGCTCATCTTACAATGCAAAGTTCACTAAAATATACTTTTTAAATGTTTATTTTGAGAGAGAAAGAGCAAGCATGTTAATGGGGGAGGGGGAGAGAGAGAGAGGGAGAAAGAGAGAATCCCAAGCAGGTCCTGGGCTCTCAGTGTGGAGCCTGCTGCAGGGTTTGATCTCACAAACCATGAGATCTCCACCTGAGCCAAAATCAAGAGTCAGACATTTAACTGACTTGAGCCACCAAGCCGCCCCTCAAATGTTTTCAAGTACATGGAAAGAAACCTTACAATTAAAGTCAAAAGTGAAAGAAAATATTACAAACAACTTACGAAGCTAACTATTGATATGTACAACTAGCTCTTGATATATAACTATGAATCTCAAATACATTACTCTGAGTAACAGAAGGCAATCTCAAAAAGTATGGTATGTGGTTCCTGTATGTTCTCAAAAAGACTATAGTGATGGAGAATGCCTCTGATTTTCAGGGGTTAGGAGTTGGTGAAGGATTCGATTACAAAGTGATAGCACTAGGAGATTTTATAAACAAGTGAGCTATTTTATGTTCTTTCTGTGATTATGGTTACACAAATCACATGTTAAAATTGAATTATTAAAATTAAAATAACTGTACATCAAAAAACAACTTTGTGTTGACTGAAAAAACTAAAATAAATAAAAAATAAAGAAGCAAATTACAGAAATATATGTATAATATGCTGCCTTTGGTGGGAAAGGAGAAGGATAAAAAAGACATATAGTTCTACTGTCTTCTGTATGCATAACAATTATCTGGGACAATAAAGAACTCACTAACGTGGTTACATGTTGGGTTGAGCTGGAGGGAGGTTTTTCATTGTTTACCTTTTAATATTTTTGGGTCATTATTTCAAACTTCAATTAAAAGAAAAAATATGTCTACATAAATATTTACAGGAATGGTCATAGCAATTTTATTAATAGTGAGAATCTAGAAATAACCCAAATGTATATGAACAGAGAAAAGAATATACAAGGTATGGCATAGCCACATAATGAAAATTTACTTGGCCTAAAAAGTCATATATATTTATCTCAAAAAAATTATGCTAAATGACTAAAGTCAATCACAAAGGATACACACAATATGGTTCTGTATGCATATAAAAGTCTAGAAAAGGCAAATCTACTCAAGTAAAAGAAAATAGATCAGGGGCCTTCTGGAGTGGAAGATGGAGGAGGTTCTGGGGAGCAGTTGATTGCCTAGAGTCTTGAGGAAACTTTTGGGGTTATTAAAATGTTCTATATCTTGATACACAAGAGAATATATTTGTCAAAATTTACTAAACTTTATACTTAAAATGAGTGTATTTTATTGTATGTAAATTGTCTTTCAAGTTTGATTTTTTTTAAAGAAAAGAATGTACCTTATTAAAATGTAATCTTTAGATAAACTGGGGCTATTTGAAAGGGAATGGGGAAATCGTTTGGAGAAATTGATGGTCATTTTATTTATTTCCGTTTATTTTCATATACCCTGTAAATGAGCTCCTTCAATTGGTAAACGCCTGATTGATCAATTAAATCATTAAAATTTTTTTTTTTCTTCTTTATTTATTTTAGAGAGAGAGACCAAGTGGGGGACAGGGACTGAGGGAAAGAGAATTTAAAGCAGCCTCCATGCCGCCAGCACAGAGCCCAATATGGGGTTCCATCCCAAGACCGTAAGATCATGCCCGGAGCTGAAATTAAGAGTCTGACGCTCAAGCAACGGAGCCACCCAGGTGCCTCTGATCAATTAACTCTTGAATGCAAATAATAGCTATTACCTTCAGAAATTATTCTAGAATCATGAATTTAAAGCCACACTGTCATAGTCATCTGTTATTTTTTAGCATGAGAACAGTTTGTCATATTGTTCCAACAGAACAGGGACCAGGTATCTGTGAAGCAACTAGAAAGAGAACCCTCATTCATGTGACAAAGAACAAAAGAGATTGGAAGCCAAGTGCTGTGGAAGGGGATTAGGGTCTTTAGAGAGTGTGTCCCACAAAATCTCTTAGTGACAGAAAGGCTGTCACTCACCACCTCCAATAGTATTTTTTTTCTATTTTTTTCTTTTCTTAAAAATTATATGAGAGAAATCATTTCTCCCTCTCTTTCCTAATTCTTTTAAGTGTTGCTAACCTAATTGGTCTGAAATAATAGCTAATTGTGTTTTGATGAATGTTTTCTTGATTAATAGCCAAATTAAATGTCTTATTATATGTTAACTGGCCATTTTGGTTTTCAACTTATGTGAACTTCCTACTCAAGGTTTACCACTTATTTTCAAAAGGTCTTTCTCTCTCTTATTGTATGCATGGAGTCTTTATAACACTAATCCTTTGAATGTTGCATATGTTACACATATTTCTACTTGTGGCTTGTATTTTTCTCTCATTTATGGGTTTTTCATGTTTGCGTTTGTAAATATGTTCTATATCTTAAATGGTTAGTCTATCTAATTTATCTTTGTGAATGTTTTAAGGTAAGAATAGTTTTTCTTTCCTTTTTGGGGGGATTATTTGGGAGATTATTAAGCTATTACTGTGAATAATAATTTTTTGAAAGTTTCTGGTAAATAACTTTCAAGGAAAATATTTTTTACATTTCTAGTGTTATATAGTCCATTTTACTATTGGCTTTTTTAATTGAAATTTTTTAACTTTTCTTTTTCTACTTTATCTTTTAATGTAATAGCTAACTGGATAGGTTTTTGTGTTAAATCAACCTTGAACATATCAGTTTGGTGATTTTTAAAAAATGATATATTCATCATTATTCATAAATAGGGTTGGTTTTAATTATAGGTTCTCCCATATATCTTGCATTGTTTGAAAGAGAATTTATATCACCCTTATAAAATGGTTTGGATGCAGTACTTTTCTCTAGAAGAATTTTAAAATATTGGTCTTTATGTTGCTTAAATGTAATATACAACATACCAACAAAATCAACTAAAAAGTGTTGATTTTTTGAGGGAAGGGCAAGGTTTAGATTTGTAGACATAGACATAAAGAGGCATTGTTTTATCTTCAGTTGGTTTGGTAAGTTTTAATTTTTATTATTTATTTATTTATTTATTTATTATTATTTTTTTTAACGTTTATTTATTTTTTTTGGGACAGAGAGAGACAGAGCATGAATGGGGGAGGGGCAGAGAGAGAGGGAGACACAGAATTGGAAACAGGCTCCAGGCTCTGAGCCATCAGCCCAGAGCCTGACGCGTGGCTCGAACTCACGGACCGCGAGATCGTGACCTGGCTGAAGTCGGACGCTTAACCGACTGCGCCACCCAGGCGCCCCAATAAGTTTTAATTTTTAGGAATGCTCTAGGTTTTCACTTTTTTCTTATATGAATATAAAACACTCTAGATTTTTCTTTAGGTTTCACTTCAGTAACATTCCATACATTTAATATATTCAGTACTGTATAATTGTAAATATTTCTAGTTTTTATTGGAATTTCTCATATGACCCACCACTTATTTAGAAATAAGTTGTTAACTAGATTTTGGGGGTTGATTCTTTGTTATTTACCTTTACCTTGGTTCTTTCCAGGTTAGAGAGCACATTGTATGCAATGATACTCCCCCAGGACTTTGCTGTTTTTGTCATTAAGATTTCTTTTGTGGCCTCATACCTGTAACTGTTCAGTTCTCAGAAGCGTATAATGCGTGCCTGAAAAAAATTCTAATTCTATAAATGATAGGGGTAGGTATTATATATATCCATAAAAACATATATTTGGTCAAGTAATTTATATTCTTACTAATATTATTCTCTGCTTAACTTATCAATAACTCAAATATGTATGCTAAAATGGTGGATTTGTCCATTTATCCTATTATGCCAATTAGTGTCTGTATATATTTGAAGCTATGTTAAATAAAACAAAAGTTCAAAGGTGTGATACTTTGGGGCATGTTCTTCCTTTTTTTATTTTTAAATATCCATTTTAGATCTACGTACAGCTTTACAACTATATTTATTTTATATTATATTGGGGGTACATCCAGCTCACTTAGATTAAGTTGGGTTATTGTTTAAAAAGAACTTAATCTTTTAAGTACAGTGTTCAGTTCATTTATATTTGTTATATTTACTGATTTTTACTTCTGCATTTTTTTCTACTTACCTTCATTTACTTTCTTATCCCCTATATAATCATGACTTTTATTTCCATAAATTCCATAAATTGACCGAGTTTTCTATATTCCATTCTTCTTGTGCTGCTATGGAAATTAACCACTTTATTTCTCTCCTTTGGCTATAAATCACTAAACTTCTAGTCTATATATACAGCCAAGTCAAACGATAGTAATTATTTTTCTCATTCTCACACACAAAAACAAAACAAAAACAAAAAACAAAAAAGTCACTATTGTTGCAATAATATTATTATTATTGTAAATACAATTGTAAGACAACTATTTATTTTGTACACTCAGATACTATTCAGATTTGCCCCCACACATCAATTTTTATTGTTCACTTTTGCCTTATATATCTCATTCCTTTAATTCCCATTAAAAAAAATAGTAATGTTTATTTTTGAGAGAGAGAGAGAGAGAGAGAGAGAGAGAGAGCATGAGCAAGAGAGGGGCAGAGAGAGAGGGAGACACAGAATCTGAAGCAGGCTCCAGGCCCTGAGCTGTCAGCACAGAGCCCAATGCAGGGCTTGAACTCATGAAACCCGAGATCATGACCTGGTCAGGCGCTTAACTGACTGCGCCGCCCACAAGATCATGACCTGAGCTGAAGTTGGACCCTTGACTGCCTGAACCACTCAGGAGCCCCCCTTTAATTCTCTTAATTTCTTTTTTCTGATCATTCAGTCTTCCTTCCATTTCATTAAAAAAAAAAAAAGTCTCTTTTCCTTTATCTCTCTAAATAATAGACTAAGTATATATAAAACTGAGGCTTAGCAAATATTTTCTCTCCACTCTTTAAAGATATCTCCCCCTACCACATGAATTTATGGCTTCTATGCTTTTCTTGAAAAATTACCTGTAATCCTAAGTGTCATTCTTTTACAGGAAATCTTATTTATAATCTCTGGTGGCATTTAAGATAGTCCTCTCCCTTTTTTAGTGAACTGTGCTATACTATTTTTAATTATCTTGCTAAATTTTGTGTATCCACTTTTTTTTTTTTAAGATTTTATTTTTAAGTAATCTCGACACCCAACATGGGGCTCGAAGTTACAATTCTAAGATCAAGAGTCACGTGGTCAACCCACTGAGCCATCCAGACGTCCCAATGTATCCCACTTCTGAGAAGTCGTGGGTTAATAATGCTGGGAAATATTCAGCCATTATCTCTTTGACTATTGTTCTATTCTTTCCTGTTCAGAGCACTGCACAGTTACATAGAGGCTGTTCATTATGTCTAGCCTTTATCTTTTTTGTTTGTTTGGTTTGCTTTAGTCTTTACCTTAACCTCCTTTTCATCTCTTTTACTCTCCTTGCAATATTTAACATTTTTTTTTCAAATTCTTTTATTTTACTAATTCTCTATTCAACTACATCTAATCTGATTGTTAACTTTTCCACTAAGATTTTATTTAATTTTGTTTTCATTTCTTACAGTTAAATTTAATTCCTGTTCACTCAACTTACCCTTTATTTGATACTGTCACGTTCTATTTTTTGGTTTTCTATTCTGCTGTTTTTCAACTTACTTCAACATATAAATTATGTTATCTGAAGTGTAATCTTGCTATTTTTATTTGTATAATCTCCTAATTACAATGTCTTTTTTATCTCCTCGTGTGTCTTGTTACTTTGCATTTCCCTATAGATTTTATCTATTGCATTACTTGCTATCTGGCATTGGTCACATTTGCCCCTCAAAGGATCAGTAGTGAAAAACCACTTTTGTCTTTCAAATCATCATAGATTTATACTTCTACAAATAAAATAAAAAGTAATTGTTAGAGGGGCACCTGGGTGGCTCAGTGGGTTAGGCTCAGGTCATGCAGGGTTTGTGAGTTCAAGCCCTATCTCTGCCCCTCCTGTGCACTCTCTCAAAATAAAAAAAAAAATAAACTTTAAAAAGAAATTATTAGAATAAATTACATTAACACAGACATGAAAATATAAAT
Source organism: Puma concolor (assembly GCF_028749965.1). NCBI lineage: Eukaryota > Metazoa > Chordata > Mammalia > Carnivora > Felidae > Puma > Puma concolor. The sequence goes on along the minus strand of NC_141674.1, from coordinate 146,507,603 downwards.
GCTAGGTTTTTAAAAATATTAGATCAAATTACATTAATTATTCTGTCAAATTGCTATACCCGTTTCTAACACTCTCAGTTTCTGTACTTATCTTGTCACTGAGAAGTGGCAATCAGTTCATGAAGGAGCATCAATCCACAGATCACATTCAAATTAGCACTAGAGTGTTCTAGAATGCCTTTGTATTTGCTCTGTCTTGCACAACAGATTTGTCATTGGTGTGAGAGAAAAATTTACCTTTATTTGTTGGTTGAAAGATTCTCAGATTAGGTGGATAAAGCACATTTGAATGTGAAACATACTTAAAGTACATGCCAATGTTTACAAATTCTCAGGAGATATATTTATTCTCAACAATAGGCCAGGTAATGAAAGATAAGCTTGTTTCCCATCTCTTACATTGCGGGATGAATATTTTTCTTGTTTATCGTTTTTCTCAAGGTATAGTATTTTGAAGCTTACTGGTTTTTTTTGTGGAAGTTCCAGTGTTAATAGTCCAGCAGTGTGGGCACAGACTCACGATCCTATTCCTGAGATAGACCATAGTTTTCTATCCAACTGATCTAATTTCATTCTTGGTCATACAAGAATGAAATGAAAGCTTGATTTCTTTAATTTTAAATCATGTCTTCATTTATCATCTTTGCATTGAAAAGCGTAATAATTTTTATCTTTATCCAATATGTTTTATCCTATTATTCAGTCCGTATTATCCTTGAACTTGATACATCTTAGCAACTAGAACCTGGATGGAACACTGATGACTATTCTTAAATTTGAAGGTCTTTCTTAACTTTTTGTAATTTACAGGGCTTAAATTTGTATGAAAGTCATTCACTACACAAATGAATGATCTCTTGTTTGTCAGCACCCAATTCAAAACTATTACAAATAGGTAACTTTTAGAAATTACTAGATGTAAATCTAAAGAAAACAAGACAATTCACATTAAAAAAAAGGCAGAAAATAAATAGCTAGGAACTTATACCCTTTTCTAATTCCAAAAAGGTTCGAACTGTAGCCAACTATGTGCTATGTATAGGAGACATCTAAAAAAAAAAATGATACCATGGTATAAAGTACAGGGAGGGGAAAAAAACCCTAAATATATATAAAACTATATATATATATATATATATATATATATATACATATATATATATACACATATATATATGTATATATATATATAAACTAAATACATATAAAACTATATATATATATATTTTAGGGTTTTTTTCCCACATTTATTCATTTTTTGAGAGACAGAAAGAGAGCACAAGCAGGGGAGGGGCAGAGAGAGGGGGAGACACAGAATGTGAAGCAGGCTCCAGGCTCTGAGTTGTCAGCACAGAGCCCAATGCAGGGCTTGAACTCATGAAACCCGAGATCATGACCTGGTCGGACGCTTAACCGACTGAGCCACCCAGGTGCCCGAGGGAGGGAAAAATATATTATTCAAATTCGAAAAAAAAATAAAGTGAGAGTTACAATATTAATAACAAATTATATCAAATTTACTAAATGAAACAAAGAAAGTGTACAACTTGTTAATTCAATTATGGATATTTCTCTAGGCACTTGGGTCACAAGAGTTAATAATACATAGTGGATACATATTAACAGAAAAAAGTACAGGCCAAAAATAAATAGATAAAATATATTTTTGATTGTGGTAAGTTACAAAAAGTAGGTAATAAACATAACCTATATTAAGGTTGAGGACTCACAATGTAGAGTTGTACATTACCGATTCCAGTTGCACATTGGAATCAACTGAAGAACTTTTGAAAAATACTCAACTGTTCCCACTTCCCATTTTCAAAATCCTAACTTTACTGATCTGGGTTAGAGCACAGGTAAATTATATATTAAATCCCCTCAAGGCGGTTGAAATGTACATCTGTGATTGAAAATTACTGACCTTTGGAGGTGAGTCTTCAACTTTTCTACACCTTAAAAGCATCTGGAAGGTTTAAAAATTGCAATGCCTAGGCGGCATACACATCAATTAAATCAGAATCTCTGAAGGTGGTTCTCAGGTATCAGTATTTTTTCATGACACTCCAGTTGATTTCAATGTACCGCTAAGGGTTAGAACTTTTGTTGTAGAGGAAGAATGTCCTAGACTAAAAAAAAAAAAGCAAATTCAAAGACCTCAGGCAGGGACAAGATGTTTTCACAGCTAGAAAGAAAGTCAGTACTGATGGAAAGAATAAAAATGTTTGCAGGGTGCCTGGGTGGCTCAGTCGGTGAAGTGTCTGACTTTGGCTCAGGTCATGATCTTGAGGTTCGTGAATTCAAGCCCTGCATCGGGCTCTGTGCTAACAGCTCAGAGTTTGGAATCTGCTTCAGATTGTGTCTCTGTCTCTTTCTCTGCCTCTCCCCTGCTCATTCTGTCTCTCTGTCTCTCTCTGTCTCCCCCACATCAAAAATAAATAAACATTTAAAAAATTTTTTTAAAGAATAAAAGTGTTTGCAAGGTGATATTTGGCAATGATTAATCAGGAGATTGATTTACTATAATTTCTATTTTAAATGTATCTATATCCATGCCACTGCATGGACATTAGGCAATATGTTCATAAATGTCAAAACAGAGATCTATTTAAGTAGTCCAAGCAAATGATAAAATTTAAAATGAATATGAGGAAATAACTAAATACAGGAACAAAAATGGACAGAATTATAAGGGAATATTTTGCAAAATGCTATTCAAATAAACTTGAAAATCTAAGTGAAATTTGTTTTTAGTAAAATATACATAAACTCTTAATAGGTCAATAAACAAAGATGATATTAAAATACTATCAAAGAGCTACCTAAAAAAAGTAAACAAGTCTGCATTGTTTTATTGGTAAACTCTTTCAAATAAAAAGTGAGTAAAGAAATGCAAATACCATTTCAGCTTATCCAAAACATACCTTTCAGAAAAAAAAAAAAAAAAAAAAAAAACTTTTTAAAAAGCTATCAATCACTAAAAGTAAAATTTGACAAAGATACCAAAGCCAGACAGCCAAAATAACTATAGACAAATTTCACTTACTAAAATGCTACCAAATCCCAAAAGACAATATCAAATCAAATTAAGTATATGTATAAAATAACATTTTGTGGGCAGATAGGTTTCATCTTAGACATATAAAGGTCATTTCCTTTCATAAAACATGCTAAATTATATTAATTATCACAAAATCAAAAGCATTTAGAAATATTGAATTTGTATCTACAAAAAAACAAATATTTAGTCACCTGCTCCTCGCTTACATTAGTTCTCCTCGTCTTACATTATTACCATATGGCTGGACTCTACATAGTGTTCTGCTAGGCTATATTGAGCTGGGTTGGGCTGACAGGGTTCTCTAACAACCCAGCCTATTATGGAAGGAGTAACCCGTCTAGAGCATGCTAGTCTAATGCTATAATGATATATCTATATCTATATCTATATCTATATCTATATCTATATCTATATCATGATATAGATAAAGAGGTAGGGTTGGGAAAAACAATAGGAACTCATTTAAAACTTCTGCATTTATGTATCACTAGTCAAACCAAGTCACGTGACCCATTTCAAAGCCAATAGAGTGGGAAATGTGTACAAAGAGTGAAGAGACACAGTCACTATAAAATCTGTCCCCTAAAATAAACATGCATAAGTCATCAAATAAAAACCTTTACTATCCTAGAAATAGATGGGTTACTTTTTGACATAATAATATAGAGATAGAGCTATTAAAAACTAAAGCCAACATACATTTTAACAGCTTACCACTAAACACATTTTATTTAAGTGATAGAAATGAAACACATGCCTAGTTTATCAGTATTATTGAACAATATTCTGGAAAGTCTAGCCAGTGCAATTAGAGAAGAGAAGGAATAAGTGGCATACAAATTTGCAAGAATGACAATTTAACACTTTATGCAGATGGTATGACTACACAAGCAAGAAAACTCAAAGAGAATAAACTATAATCAACAAGCAGTAAAAGAATATAGCAAAGTGAATAGCTAGCCGATGAATACAGAAAGCAACTTTCTTACATATAAACGATGGCAGATTAAAATATAAAGAAATAAATTATCACTTATATTCACCTTAATAATATTAATTATCATCTTTGAGTATGCCTAATCAGAAATGTACTGAATCTATAGGAAAAATATAATAAATCTATGATCTATTATATGCCAGACATCATACAAATGATAAATAGCAATATTCCTGAAGGTGTAGTGGGAAAAACAATGTTCTTTGCTAAGAAGCTATATTATTATAATTCTCCCAAAATAAATTCATAAATTCTATTCAATACCAATTAAAATTCCATCAGACTTTTCACTTGGGGGCACTTGACAAAATGACACTAGGGTTCATAGGGGGGAATAAATATATGACAATATCCAAGAAATTTCAGAAAAAAGATCAGTAATGAGACCCTTATCAGATATTTAAAAGGTCACTAATGAGGGGCTTTTTAAATAAAATTTAGTTCTTTTATATAATAATTAATATGAAGTTATTAAAAAGAGATGTGCATTTTATGCAGACTTCAAAATATATTATTTTAAATATATAAACATAAAGAAAAATTAAATTTAAAAATGCACACATGAGAGATTTCTGAACAAATAAAAGAAACTATTAAGTGGTTACATATTCAGAGAGGCATTAGAGGTTTTTCTACTAAAGGAAAAATCATGCACATTTCATTGTTTGATTGCCTTTTTGTTAAAAGTATGTACTGTTTCTATTTTTGTTCTTAATTTATTTCTCAAAAAGCTTCGCAATGGTGATGGGCTTATGATATATCTGGGAATCACAATGAAATTTGTATCCTTAACAAATATTATATTAAAACTTATTAGAGAACAAAATAAAGTCATATCAACCTATGAAACCCTTTAATGATTTACCTTAAAGTGTGGACTGTACTATCAATTTTAAGGTATGCATTTGCCTCTGCAGACATGTATTCGACATACATTTCTTTGATTACAAGTGCAATATTAATGCTAAAGTACAAAGGACTCTTATTTGACAATAGCTGAAAATTATTTGAGATTCACATTAATTATGATGAGTTTCCACTCTTTTTAACTCACCATGTGGATGTATTACTTTCCAAAGGAGCCAGTCAAAAATATCTGGGGTATTCTGATTTAGTAAAGAGTGCAATGACATCGCTTTGAGACACTGGAAGATTACAAACTTTAAGTAAAGAATATCATGACAGAGTGTGCAATAAATCTTCCTGGTTTGCTCGAGGGGCCAGATAACTGTAGCTTCTTCTCATGAAAAAACAAGTATTATTTAAACCTCATTCTTCACTGGTGTTTCAAAACTCTTAACTAAAATATCCAAACCATTGTGACTCTCAAATATGAATTTTTCAAACGTCCAGGCCATCGTGACTTTAAATATGAATTTTTCAGGCATTGAGTGAATGCCAGAGATAACTCCCCAAAAGAGATGGAAAAACTTAGTGACACTTACCACATACCTTACTTGCAGCAACATCACTAAAACATTTTTGCCCAGGAATCTGGCCCTAAGGAAACATATTTGATGTTGAAACAAGGTCTCTTTGCTAGTTATTTCATTGCATGTCCATCTGCTGTGTTGCCAGTGTGCCAGCTCACAAACTGGTCTGCTATTTTCAGGAAGCATGTGCCAAAGCAGCACATGGTTTAGACTGGCGGATTACATAAGGCTGCGAGTATCCACTATAATAAAAATTTAGTCTTTTGCCCAGTGTGTTTGATCCTTAAATTGCTCACAGTGCATTCATTAACTCTCAAAAATTCCCTTGAAAGAGGTGACATATCATCAGTTTACTTTATAGTTAGGGAAACTTGACAGGAGATGAAGTTACTTAAGCAGAGGCGCAGGTGAATCTCAGTGGAATGCCTGGGTTTGTTTACTCAGAACTACAGTTTCTCACCTAAGTTACACTTACATCAGGGCGGGGGGAAAAGTCCTGTAATTCAGTATGGTATGGATAGTGCTCAACATGGCAAATATGGATATTTCCTAAAAGTAAGAATGATACTCTTGAAATAAGACAAAAACACATATTTGCTACTATTCATTCTGATGTATTATGATTCTAGAAACTCTTGCTTTCAAATCAGTAATGGAACTATTACTATATTTTCCTCTTACAAGTCTATTTTGGTGCTTAGGCCTTATTGGACTGGTAGACTCTGCCTCAGAAAGGCCATACAGAAGAAGTTTTAAGAATATTGTCTACTGCACAGAATTCATTAGAAACCCCTGAACATAACTTCTTTGGAGAAAGACGCAGATAATGCATCAAATTTTGTCAACTTTTACAATCGTTTTAAAGTTTAAAATTGTGGAGGGGCAGAAATTGTGAAAATGTACAAACTTGCTATTTCTAAATATCTGATTATGGTATTATAGCAAAGTTACACTGGAATCATAGTTAAAAATAGGAGCTTTGAAATTTTGTGGGATGTTAGGTGAATTGTCTTCTTGATCAAAATAAATTTCTAGGCTTATAGAGAATTCAATTTAAAATTTTGCTAGACTATTTTATTACAGACTTTGATGAGCGCTGAGATAGCATACCAACTGTATTTGTGGATTGCATAAATTTGAAGGAGATGCAGAAAATGTTCACCTACTGTCAATATCTAACAAACTCTTGATAGGTAAAAAATAAATAGATAAACCAATCTAGTTACAATGTGGTACTGATTAATGTAAGGTCACCTCGTTCTAGAGATTTAAAAAGTCCAACTTTATAGGAACACAATAAGGAAGTCTTGCCTAGGAAAAAACCTATGTAAAAAACTCACACTTGAGTTTTAGTTTAACTTCATTAATTAGTTTGGGGCATTCTAGTTTGATAGGAATTTTAGTAAATAGGAGGAGAGAACCCAAGGTAGGATCATCAAGGACCCAAAGAAATGATACAATGCTTAGTTTAAGAAGTGAGATTATTTAACCTAGAGAATTTAGATGAGACACAATAAATATTTTAAAATATTTGAAAACTGCATGTGAAAACTTATTTAGCCTTGATTTACATGATTCCAGAGGCGAGAATAAAATCCAACAATTGAATGTTACCAAGGGACAGATTTCAATTCAAGTTAAGGAAAAATTTTCTTTAAATAGAACTATTTAAAAACAAAATGGGTTTTTTAAGAGAAAAATGCTTGAAGGGCTTTATGCTGACGCCAGACAACTATTTGTAAGTTGTGTATAAAAAGGAATTCAACCATCCTATCAGGAGATGAGAGGAAAAGTGAGGGATTTGGAAGATTTTACTTCAGTGGTCCTTTTAAAATTCATACCCGCTTTGAATGAAAATTCTCTAGAAGCTAAGACCAATTGGTTGAGCTAATACTCAGTACATACATATACACATATATATGTCATGTATATTTTATCCTCATTAATGTTTGGATATAAGTGTGTCTGGGAAATTGGAAGTTTGTTATGTTGTAAGAAGTTAACGTCTCAGCAAGTATTTACTAGCTTCTTTCGAATGGAGAAATTTGGATTCCATTCCTTAATCCTAGGTTGTCTTTGAAATCACTTGACTTTCTCTTAACTGTTATAATGATTCTATTCTGTTTACATGGTTAAAATGGACTAGAGATAAAAGTGACAGCTAGGGCAGTGCGTACAAGGACAGAAAGGCGAGATAGGGGCGGGTTCCTTGAAGATGACAAGAGGAAGCCTGGATTTGCTGTAGGAGGCAAGAGGCCACGAGTAAACGGATTCAGAAAGGAATGGTTTGGTCTGAACAACAAGAAACAGGGAAATGTTAAGCTCTCAAAAGCTTTCCAAAATAAAAGGGACATGGAGAATACAAGATTTGATATGTCCTAACCCTGCTATCTAACTGAGAGACACACAAAAGAAATGGGCAGATAAAACTGGCATTTATCAGGAATGGAGTAGATACACCCTTAACCTGGTGACTCCATGGGCCGACTACAAGCAGGAGGCTTACTTGTTCTGGGAGGCGAGTTCAACACCCACACTGAGGGATAAGACCTGAACAAAGAAAGGCAGAAGTAAGTCTAAGGACATAGGTGGAAGCCTAATGGGATTGGGCAGCGATTCCCATTTCCAAGAGCAAAAGTGACTTTTGCAGTCAGCCTCAGCAAGAGGCTGTGTTTTCCACGTCCCTGTGCTAGTAGATGGTTAGTTGCGACGCCGCTTGATATAGAACGTTGTGGATTTGCAGACTTCTATTAGGAGCTACAGTTCATTCTCTTTTCTGTGGGGGCATATATTTCCTTAGAAACAATGCAGAAAAAAAAAGGGATTCTAATATATATACCTTTGGGTATATTATACCCACTCGGTGTATGATTTTGAAGGGCTTCAGTGCAATTTTTTCCCATACATATATTTGTTAAATACATTCATTATACGTGTGTGTATAATGAGTTTTATATTTATTTCTAGTTTTCATTAATAATGAGTTTTATCAGATGTATCAATTCAAGAAGCAAGTAGGCTGTTACTCATTGTTATTATTTAAAATATTGCCGTTTATGGGGCACCTGGGTGGCTCAGTTGGCTAAGTCTCCCATTCTTGATTTTGGCTCAGGTCAGGTCATGATCTCAAGGTTGGTGCGTTGGGGCCCAGCCTGGAGCTTTGAGTTGCTGGTGCGGAGCCTGCTTAGGATTCTCTCTCCCTCTCTCTCCACCCTTGCTCCCCATTAAAATAAATAAATAAATAATTTTTAAAAATATCACTGTTTACTAAGCTAGCAGCAATGATTTAATTAAATTAACTTTCAGATTCTAAATCCTCTTGCATACTTACAAAGCGGAGGTCTATCTACAGGAGCCAAAGTTGACGCTAATAAAACTCACCCGGTGGGGCTAGCTAGCTCCATGAAAGAAAGTAGTCCTTTGGCCATCCTTTCATCTTCAGCTCCCAGTATGTGTTCACTGTTTATAAATAACTGTTTTGAGGAAATGATTTGAGGCACAATAAATAATAATTAGGGTGTTTGTTTACCTCCCAGAATAGGACACTCAGAGACAAATCACATTAGAACACAGGAAAGAGAGTAGGCTATAAAACAGGCCATCAAGCTGTATGATATGATGTAGGTACGGGAATATAGACTATGTTCAAGTCCTAACTTTACTATAAAGAAGAGAAGAGAGCAAATGAAGATCTCCAGATTGGAGAACAATTTGCAGACTGGTGCTGGGTCTCGTAAAAATGGCTTGATTGTGGGAAAAACATAAGCAACTCTAAAAATTATGAAGAAATAGAGATAATCCTACTACAAACTGTTATTAAACCCTTTTTAATCTCTGTGTCGTTACTCTTATTTCTCTCTCTATGTCTTCCATAGAGCGAGTGACTATGTTGTCAGATATGACAAGCAGATGCCAGATGTCTGAATCTCAATATGGAATTGTACGAAGAAAAATGCCCTAATGGAAGGTGAGAGGGAGAATCTGATCAAACACCCCTGGGTGCTCAAAGCAGTCAGCTCATTCCCTAGGTCTGAAATTCAGGGAATTTCAAATCTATCTTCTAAGCACCAGAAAATTCTCAATATCCATCTGTGGGCTGATGAACTACACCTTTTGAATGTTTCATGCGAACAGATTGAAAGGCATCTTCATACTTTTTCTAACTAAAGCTTTCATACTTCATTTTTTTTCCGTTTTAAGAACAGAACCTAAATATACATTTGAAAATAATAATGCAGCCTAAGTACTAATTAATTAATAAGACATTCACTGAAAGAGAATAAAAATACATGAAATTGGCATTGCTTTTTCTTTACATACATCATTTATTTAACCACAATATGAGTGTTATACTTACAATCTTTAATTTTCAAAACACTCCTATGGCATTATATCAAGTCAACTGAATCAGTAGGCTTATCCTATACCTAAAATACAGATATGTGGTCAAATTCTAGTTTGAAATAATTTTTTTAATGAGTTTATGATAAAAATTTTGAATAAAAGACCATTTGTAAATGTATGTGTGAAACATTCTTTGACATTCCTTTCTATTCATCTTGACAGTAAAAAGTTTCAAACATGGAAATGGACAAAAAAGTACAACGAGCGAGTCTAACTTAAATAATCACTTAAACTTAAGTCATGCAAGGAACGTTTATTATAATAGAAGTACTTGAAATTACATGGGAAAAAGCTACGACAATTGGCAGATTATGATTCAAGTACCTGTAAATTTTTATGACACTGTAATGTTTTAAAAAACGCAAGAGTAGGGAATCCATATGCTATTCAGTTTAGGATAAATTAATACAATTCTGCATATTATTATCTATCTTAGTGATATTTTTGTGGTGTCTTCAGTTAAATTCAAACTACTGTAAATCAATTCAGTAATAGTTACTGAAATAAAGAGAAAGAAGATAAAAGCTTGAATAAATGTACCAAGAAAAAAACATTATAGTCTTGGCATGTTTATAGTTCAACAGGACATTAAGTTAGCAATTCAGCAAAAAATGAACCTTCCAAAAATATTTAAAAGTACTGATTTATTCTTTCATACAACCAGGCTAGTGATTTCTTTAAAGATCTTGTCGCTACGTAGACATTTATTTCTCATTGAAGCCACAGATAGTTTATTGCACTTTAACTAGCAACCCAGGAGCTATGTTTTTTTAAAGAGAGGAGAACCAGTTTTTCTACGGATCGAACATATGGTTTTGGTGGTTTTGCTATATGCAATAGGGCAAGGCTACTTTTGAGAGTCTGCTATTTATCTCTTAAAAAAAAAAAACCACTAAAGTTTGACTGACACTAATTTCCTGAACAAGATACCCTAGAAACTCCAGTTTATCTCATAAAATCATAACAGACAGGGTTTGTGATGTCCCCTCTGCAAGATTCTTTATTCTGTCAGTTTCTAGCATTTGAAATGACGGAAAGAGATGTGTTCCTTTCATATGCCATCCAGGAGAACAGAACCTGTCACCAACACTGTAATGTGCTGTGTATTATCACTCTGAGTGATCCAGAGGCCCAGAGACTGTCATCTTTTTAGACTGTACAAGTCAACACAAATAAAACTGAGGAGGCAAATGATAATGTCTGAGATAGAGCCAGGCTCATTCTGGCCATTACTTTTTATTCAAACCTTAGAGATGACATGATGTGAAAAATGAGCCTATGTCTAGTTCAGTGCCCATTAGTGTGTGAGCACATTATCTTCCACTTTTCACATTGAATCTCTCTGTACTCACTCTGCCAGTTAGAGCTCAGCAGCCTGTCAGCTTAAGGGGTTTTAGGCTCCTTCCCCCCCTCCCAATTTAATGTAATTATAAATAGAAGGTAATATTATCTCTCTGTTGATAAATTACAAACAATTTGAGTTACTTGTTCAAAAAATTAGTCCCAGTATTTGCCAAAGTTTCTGAGAGATTATTCTTTTGTAGCTAAATCACTAGCCTGTTATTTTGAATGTAAATAGTCACGGAGAATAATTTTTAAAAACAAGTAGAATTTTCATTGAAACAAATAAGCCGAGCATCTTAATCTGCACTGAGTAAGACAGTGTTGCGTCCTCATTTCCTATCCATGATAAATTTTATAGTTTTCCATATCTAAATACCTCAGATAATCCTCATTCAAAAATGGAATAAATAGCATAATTTTTTTGCCATGTGAAAGGCTCAGGAATATTTGTTTTCTGTAGTAATATTGCTGGAAAAAAAACCTGATGCATAGTTTTACAATCCTGTCAGTTGCCAGAACCTCACTTTGCATCCATACACATAACAGAGACCATCTTTGTGCCTGGTGATGTGGAGCAATCAATTAATTTATCACATCACTCTTTAAGTGTCACATTATTTTGGCCAGGGGTAGCAAATTGAACTATGAAAATGCACTTTTCAACAACTCTATTGGGTAGAAAACCTGACAGCCCTCAACGTGTAGATCTGCCCTCTTCAAAAATAGCTGAAAGTGCATGTGTGCACCCATACACACATACACAAACTTCCAATAAAAATCCAATTTTTGAAGAGTTTTAACATGTTCATGAGCATTGTGAATGGGTAGACACAACTCCTGTGTTTTCCATTTGTAATCTTTAATGATCCCCAATGTTCTTAAGATATTTCATACTACCTCATAGGTAGAATGAGACACATTTAAAAAGGATTCCTAAGGATATAAATACTAAACATGAGATAGTTATGATTCAGGTATTTCAATTACAAAGTCCTGTATTAAAATAGAATAAGAAGTCATCAGTATTGAATGTGACTTGAAAGAGGTGATTGGCGATTTTTTGGCCACTTACTGCATATTTAGTTTTGCCCTTATACCATCACTTATAATTGCCTTCATGTTGGATTCTATTCCATATTATGGCCACAGAAAGAGCCTTACCAAATCTAAGAATCTTAGAAAAAGAAGCTAAATTTCTTGTTAATGAATTTTCACATGCATCCTGTAACAGAAGGGTAAAAGCAGGTTTTATGATGAGCTTTGTTTTATGTCACAGTCATCAGCCTTCCCCTCTTAAGACTAAAGCATTGTTTGGGTACCATAATTCCTTACATCATAAAATGGTATACAATGTTTTCAGTTCTTTTCTGAAATGTCAATGATAGACATTAGTGTCTGTGCAGAAGTTAAATGGTACCACATTGGAACAATGGTAGATGAAGAGTATTTATTTTAACTTTGTCTTCCATTTTCTTCTGCATGGATTATTATCCTGTGTTATTTATGGCAAGAATGATGGCCTGGGTGTACAAGATTGTGTGTACTGTCTGAGAGAGATATTAGAACTACGATGATGCCTTTCTATGGTCACTATTTTGTCCAGAAGTCACAGCAATGTTGGTGACATTAGCTGAGGTGTATTTTAAACTTCCAATTCAAATAACAAATGGATTAGTACTTCAATGAATGACCACCTTTGAGAGAAACCACAACCTTACCTTATGGGAAGGTGTGAGATACTGAAACAGTGCATGATAAAATAAAATATTTAACCTTTTTGGTTTATGCAAAATTTCAGAGTTTTGTATCAACTATGTAACAATTTTATTGAATCTAAAAATCAAAGCATTCAAATGAACTAAAACAGAAGCCTTTTTATTATATTTTAAAATTATTCTCTACTGTCACTTTTTAAAAAGAATTATGGAGATTGAAATAGCAGCAGGTTTTTCAACTGTTAAAATTGTGTTTCCTAAAAAGAAATACCCTTTAAAATCCTGAGAACCTACGGAGGCCCCAATTAAGTGAATAGAAGTGGGTGATTTTTTTCCACTCTTTATGATGAAGCCCACCGTCTTTTACTTTCTTAATATGATGTTGTCCTTGACACATATATTCCCGAGAGTAGCTACTAATACTAAAGTAAAATTCTATATTCATTGCCAATGGAAAGCTGGCATTGAAGGTAATCCAATTATTGGCAAGAAAAATTTGTTACCAAAGACATCCAGATAACAAATAATCTCTAGTAATTTGAATTTTATTCCCAATCTTTTTGTTTATTCAGAATGAACTTAGTATATGTATATTACTGTCGTATAAAATTCACTGATTTAGGGCCCCGAAGGGGCTTAGTCTGTTAAGGCTCTGACTCTTGAATTTGGCTCAGGTCACAATTTCATGGTTAGTGACTTTGAGCCCCACATTAGACTCCAGGCTGACAGTGTAGACCCTGCTTGGGATTCTCTTTCCCTCTCTCTCTCTCTGGCCCTCCCCTGCCTCTTGCTCTCAAAATGAAATAAATAAGCTTTAAGAAAAAACCTCACTGAATAAATAATACATTCCTATATTTCCAATTTCTGTGGGTTTTTTTTCACTCTCTTTATTTTCCTTGTTCATAAGAATAATATCAATACCTTACTTAATCCAGTCGTTATATTTATATTTTCCAAGGAAATATCTGGCTGGTGATCTTTCTAACCTTGAATGATCCTATTTTCAGACTTGGTGTCATCCAATCCTTTTGCCCTTTCCTTTCAAAAAAACCTTTTTTTTTTAATGAAGATCAAACATTTCCCTAAGTTTACATAATATCTTTGTTCTTTATTTGGTTATCGAAATACTTGCAAATTCATTTTTACCAAAGACAGTATATTTAAAAATTGATTAATTCTATAGACAAAATCCTATTGCAATAGAATTTTTTGTTTACACTTTTTAAAAGATTTTTAAATACCAAGGAGAAGGGGAAGAGATTAACTGTTAAAGACACCAAAATTAGAGGAAAACAGGAATGGGAGAAGGGGTCACTTATTCTAAAGGCTTAGTTGCTTAAGAAATTCTTCATATTAGAAACTCTTATGATACTAAAGAAACAATCCCTTAATGATATGGTCTTTAAAAATGCTACTAACTCTTACTCAAAAGGTTTTATTTCATTAACACTAGGTTTCATAGATTTTTCCAATTTCAAATAAGCTCTCTACTTTGAATAATTTTATACTACTAAAGTAAGTCACCTTGCTAAGGGATTAATGGATGTTAGAAGGGGAGGACTGGTTTTGTGCATCTCAAGATGATTGTATTATTCAAGGCAGAAAATCTGTAATGAATCTTAAGTAGATTTATGCAAATAGTTCAAAATCCACTGGAAATGTAACTATGTATCTGGTAAATTAACCTTTTTTTTTTTTTTCCTTCCAGTGTCCACTTGGGAAAGAGTGTTAATGAAAGATGAAATGAAAAAAAAAAAAAAAGAGAGAAAGAAAGAAAGATAAAACTAAATAACCAATTGATGCACATTTTCAATGTCAGAGTTGTCTCAATTTATTCTATGGTTGATTATACAGTGATGGTGGAAGTTCTATGCTCCACAAAAGTAGAGAAACCATCAAAAAGATAGCCATTAGAAGCATATATTTATAACAACTGGGAATTTTGAGTCAGGACAAGATGAATTTAGTAGCATTTAAAAAATCTACACAAATCCACTAACAATAGAGACAAAAAAAGAAGAAGAAAAAGAGTTTAAAAGGGGACAATATGATAAGATATACTTAGAAACCACAAAATATAAATGGGTGGGGCCCCATCACCATCAAGTCAGAGCCCATACAAGTTTTGCTTCTCAAAGTTATTGGAATAAGGTAAATAGGAGTTAAAGAATCTAAGAATCCTGGAATACAGGTATAATCAATAAATAGCTACCTCCAAAAGGAGAATATCCCATCTGAATTCTTAGCAAACAAATCTGAGAAAAAGAACACTAAAAGTAGACACAAGCTCTAATTTGCATGGCAGTGAAGAAGACTTAAAGGACCCTTTATTTATTTTTTTTTTAATTTTTTTTTTCAACGTTTATTTATTTTTGGGACAGAGAGAGACAGAGCATGAACGGGGGAGGGGCAGAGAGAGAGGAAGACACAGAATCGGAAACAGGCTCCAGGCTCTGAGCCATCAGCCCAGAGCCCGACGCGGGGCTCGAACTCACGGACCGCGAGATCGTGACCTGGCTGAAGTCGGACGCTTAACCGACTGCGCCACCCAGGCGCCCCTTAAAGGACCCTTTAAAGAGCTGTGAGGCTGTTAGAGTCCAATAGACATCAGATTAACTAGAGTCCTACTCTAGTACTGGAGTAAAATAGACAGTAAGGTTGATGACTAACCTCGATTTGCTCATAAATGAGGGGTTTTCCTGGATGTAGGACTTTCATTGATAAAATAGTCCCAAGACTATTGCACTACATAAAGGACCCTAAACATATTCCAAAACTTATTTTTTAGAAGGACAGAGACCTAAGACTTTGACAGAGAAAATCTTGGAATTGAGAAAGAGAGCATATCGGGAACACTGAGTGTATAGAGAAAAACTCGCACAAAAGGTTAAGCAGGAAGTTTTGTAAGAAACAGATTCTCAGAAGTCTGAAAGTGGCCATAAGAGGAGCTTAAAAATATAGTCATATTAATAGCAGAAGATGTAGTTCTTGATCAGTGATAGCATAGTAATGAAATAGAGAATACAAAGAAATAAAAAACAAGTAAGTAGATAAATATTTGACAAAAAGAGAGAAAATGAAGAAACATTTTAGAAATTAAGACTAATTATAAAAAGCACAAAGAGCAAGAGCTATAATGGAAATAGAAAATAAAAGGTAGCTAAAAGCCAAGGAAATTGATGAATATTTGAGAAAAAAATATAGATTGAAAGAAAAAAGAAGGACAAAAGAAGACATGCAAAAATCCAGTGTGTGTGTTTGTGTGTGTGTGTGTGTGTGTGTGTGTGTGTGTGTGTGTAATTGAGGTCCTTGAAAAAGAAAACTCAAACAATGGAACAGAAACTATTCTAAAAATTGTAATTCAACAAAATTTTCCGGAATTAAAAAATATTGAATGTGTATGTTGAAAGGACTTAACCGTGTACTGTAGAAAATACACAGAGAGCAGTTAATGCTAAGACCCATTATAAATCTAATGGACTTTAAAGATAGAGAAAAATAGTTTTTTAAGCAACCAGATGAAAAGATTAAGTCACTTATAAGTTCAAGCCAATGTTATGTACCTTTGTGAATTCAGATAGCATTGTTTTGACAAGCATTTCCTGGAGAATCTTCTACAGGATAGGGATTTCCATAGGATAACTTGCAAACAATAAAATCATAGAGGCAGTTTTGGCATAAGGGTTGGTGGTCAGTACTGAATATATTTAATAAATACATAACAGTAAGTGATGTAGATCGAAATGATAGAATACCATGCAAATGTCATATCCAATGGAAAAATAGGTATAACACAACTAACAAAATGGTAAGGATAGAAGGTAAGAGTATGTAAAATGTAGACTCACCTTTATGGGAGTTACTTATAGACACTAACTAGAAGTAAACTAGATGTTGGTGAGAGGGAAGGACAGGAAAAGAAAAGGTTATTAGTAAATCTAATTATTACTCCTAGTAGAAAATAAACAAAAAATTTATGGAGTTGATAATAATATAATAAATTACATATAATAATCATTGTAAGAATTAACTTTATATTATTCCCTCCAGTTCTACTCAGAATATAGAATTGAATTCATAGAAAATAAATTTTAATAGATAGAAACAGAGTATTATATAAGGTTTCCACTAGAAAAACTGCAAATCTAGGGATGTCTGAGTGGCCCAGTAGGTTAAGCATCTGACTCTTGATCTCAGCTCAGGTCTTGATCTCTTGGTCATGGGATTGAGCCCTGTGTCATATCGGTCCCCACACTGAGTATGGAGCCTGCCTGGGATTCTCTCTTTCCCTCTCACTGCCCCTCCTCCTCTCATGCCTTTTCTCTCAAAATAAATAAGTAAGCATTAAAAAAAGTAAAACTTCAAATCTTCTGAAATATTAAAATAAATATAAAAATAAACTTTTTTACAGTACATTATGTATTATGTTATATATTTAAAACTTTTACTTCCTATACATGAATATAGCAAATGAAGATGAATTATATGAGTCATTTCAGTAATTAAGTGACCTACATCCACAATTAACATAAAATGATGTTCAGATAGGCTAAAAAAGGAAGCCAACATTGGCTGATTATGAAAGATGGATATTAAAAAAGAAGACTCAGAATTATTAAAAATAAAAAGATGAGCGAAGATATACTAGGGAAACACAAATGAAAACAAGGGGTCACAATCTTGATGATAAACAATGTAGAATTCACACTTCAATGACAAAGGAGTGAAGGAAGTAAGGAAGGAATTGAAGAAAAAAGAGAAATGAGAGGAACAGAGGAAGAGAGAGAGAGAGACAGGAAGGGAAAAGAAGGAAGGAGGAAAGGAAGGAAGGGAGGAAGGGCGGGAGGAAGGGAGGAAGGAAGGAAGGGAAGGAAGGAGAGAAGAAAAAAAATTAAATAAGCAAAGGAAGTCACTATAAAATATTAAGTGTAAAAATCAAAAGACAGGATCTACTAGTAATATTTGTATTAATAGAAGAGCAACAACTTTGATAGAAAGATTGGAGAATTTAACAGGTAAATGAAAAGAAAAACAACAATAATGAGTTTAACACATCTCTCCAAAGTGTTAGGAAAAATAAATACAAGAAGAACACAAACCTATATAATCCACAATGTAGATTTCATTGGTCTTGGTAAAGAGATGAATGTGTTTGAACACTGACATTGAGCAATCATCTCTTCTTTTATATGAATTGCAGGTTTATAAAGTATAAATAATACAAAAAAGTTTCCAATGCTAATGCAAATAAACAAAGCAAATTAGAAAATAATAAAATGAATAAAGAATGCCTTCTTACTAAGTTAAGATCATTAGTCAGTTTCTCATCAAAGGACAATGAAAGTCAGTAGCATTTTGAGAAAGTAAAAATAATGAAAACAACACACAGCAATACCTCAGAGATTTTGTGGGTTTGATTCCAGACCACCACAATAAAAAGAATATTGCAATAAAGCAGGTCAAAGAAATGTTTTGGTTTCCTGGCACATGTAAAAATTATGTTTACACTACAGTCTCATCTCAGTGTGCAATAGCATTATGTCTAAAACATGTACACATGTTAATTAAGAAAATACTTTATTGCTAAAAAATTATTAACCATTATCTGAGCTTTCATTCAGTGAGTTGTAATCACAGACCGCAGATCACCATAACATATATAATAATAATGAAAAAAGCTAGAAATATTGTGAGAATTATAAAGATGTGACACAGACACACAAAGTAAACAAATGCCACTGGGAAAAAGTAGCATGGATCCATGCTGATGGATGTGCTCAACACAGGGTTGCCACAAATCTTCAATTTGTGAAAAAGGCAGTATCTGCAAAGCGCAATAAGGCAAAGCGCAATAAAGCGAGGTATGTCTGTAACAGTATTTGTGAAACACAGCCAATGCGGTGCTCCAAGGAGAGTTCACGTCAACACTCATACCAAATATATTAAAAATGAGTAAATAATTAAAGCATGCAATTCAGAAAAGGTAGAAAATGACAAAAAGGTAAATGCAAAGAGCAGTAAATCAAGCCTAATTAATGAAAATAAATAAATCATGTCAAGAAAACAAACTAATGAAATGTAATGTTACATGGAGAGTAGAGGAAAAATATATAAAAGCTGTCTTTTAGACATTGAAATATGATATATAACTAAAAGCATAATTGTAAGAAAAAATTACGAGAAAATGTAAATTGCCAATATCAAGAGACAAATGGGGCTATTGCTAAATATTTAATGATAATTAAAAATATTATAATAAGATGCTCTAAACAATTTTATACCAGTAAATTTGACATTTGTATCAAATTGGCACATTCCTTGAAAGCATAATTTGCTAAAATTAACAGAAGAAATAGAAACACTTAGTACTCTAGTATCTGTTAAGGCAATTGAATCACCTATCTAAAAAAAAAAAAAAAAAACCTTTGCATAAAAAAGTAAACCATGTTCAAATGGTTTAACACTTGAATTTTTTCCAACATTTAAGAACAAAGGAAAAAAAAATCAAACTTGCACAAACTTTTCTTGCAAACAAGAAAGACATAAAATTGGAGGAATAACTCTTCTCAGTTCATTTTAGGCCAGCATAGCCTTGATTTCAAAACATGATATGGACACTAATAAAAATATTCTCTAGATTAATATTTCTTATAAAACAGATGTAAAAACTTTAAACCATTGTTAAAAGGTTGAATATAGCAGTATACAAAGGAAAACATTGTCACCAAATGAGATTTATTCCAGGAAGACAAATATTTTCCAACTTTTGAAAATCAGTAAATCTAATTTACTGTATTAAAATAAAATGAGAGAAAAACAAATCATCCTTTAAATAGATAACAAGAAATATCATTTGAAAAAGCTAACATCCATTCATGAAAAAAACTTTTAGCAAAGTTTGAAGTTAAGGGAACTTTCTCAATCTGATAAATATCACATTTAATAATGAGATATTGAAAACGTTCCCCCTGAGAAGTGGAATAAAATGATGACATAGGAATTAGAACGAAATAAAACTAGACTGTCATTATTTTCAGAATATTTCCCTTGTCCTTTTTTTTTTTTTTTTTTTTAGAGAGAGCCCATGGCTCATGAATGCACTTGCATGAGTGGGAAGGGGAAAGGAGAGAGACCGGGCGGAGGGGGGGGGGGGGGAGAGAGAGAGAGAGAGAGAGAGAGAGAGAGAGAGAGAGAGAGAGAGAAAGACTCAAGCAGGCTCCACACCTTTTGGGGAGCTCAGCTCATGACCTGAACCAAAATCAACAGTAAGATGCTTAACAGACTGAGCTACCCAGGCACCCCTTCCCTTGTCATATTTATTTTCTCTTTAGTAGTATATCCCATTTACTGAAATTTATTATTTATTCTGCTTTTGTCTTGGTTATTTTTATTCTTTCACTGAAACCTATGAGTAGTAAGTTTAATTTATGTGTTTGAACTATTTTATATTATCAAGTTAAGTACTTCTAGCTAAGAATTCTTCTTAGAGTACTGTTTTAGGCATGTCCCATAAATTTTAGTATATTTTACTGATTTTTTCTAATAATCATTTACTAATAATACTAATAACTATTTTCTAATAATTATTCCTGATTTTTTCTAACAATTATTAATGTATGTTTAGGCAGAAGAATATTTTTTTAAATTACTTTATAAAGATCAGATGGAAACAACTTGTATAGGATTTATTATCAATTGCTTGTTTATTTGCAGTGTTACCAAAGAATAATGCCAGTATTTTTGCATTTAACAAAATACAGTGAGAGTGTACTTATGACCAAATATATCTTCAACGTTTGTATATTTTCAATGAGTTCATTGAAAGAAGACCTGCTCTCTATTATCAATGTGTACAATCATATTGCTTAATCGTATAGGTATTATTTTTAGAGGTATTATTAACCAACTCACTGATAGCCCATTATTACTAGTCTGTATTCCCTCTAATTTCCACAATAACAAAGTAGCATCTAGGTTTTGGTTTTGTGAAATATATATTCATAAGTGCTATGCCTTCATTTTTAATTATAGCCTTTAATAAAATAATGTGCATTTATTTCCTGAATTCTACCTTATTATTATTTTTTTATTTGGGTACAGTTGACATGCAATGTTACATTAGTTTTAGGTGTATAACATAGTGATTCAACATCTTTATATGTTATATATACTGTGTTCACCATAAGTGTAGCTACCAATTGTTACCATACAATGCTACTAAAATATCATTGACTATATTCACTATGCTATGTCTTTTATTCCCATGACTTAGTCATTCCATAATGGAAGCCTGTACCTCCCACTTCCCTTCACCCATTTTGTTCATCCTTCCACCCCTCTCCTCTCTGGCAACCATCAGTCTGCTCTCTGTATTTATAGAACAGATTCTGCTTCTCATTTGTGTATTCACTTTTCTTTTTAGATTCCCCATATAAGTGATATCATATTTGTATTTCTCAGTCTGACTAACTGAAGTCTACTTTAATTGATAATACAAATAATAATTATATTATAATATAATATATTTTTATTATTGTTTTTATTAGAATTTGTTCTTCTGATCATGTTCATACTTCTATATTACATAATACATTGTTGGCCTCTTCTGTTAGACAATCTGTATTGGTTCTTAGACTATATGCATTGGTTCACTGTTATGCAACAGTAAAATTAACTTGAAACTTCTTCCCAACACTCACTGTGTTTTTCAATTTTTTATTTCTATTTTTTTTCTTTTTAGAGAGAGAGCATGAGTGAAGGAGAGGGACAGAGGGAGAGAGAGAGAGAGAGAGAGAGAGAGAGAGAGAGAGAGAGAATCTTAAGCAGTCTCCATGCTCAGGCAGCATGGAACCCAACATGGGGCTCGATCCCATAATCCTAGATCATGACCTGAGCTGAAATCAGGAGTCGACGCTTAACTGACTGAGCCACCCAGGCATCCCAACTCTCACTTTTCTTTTTTTTTAAAATTTTTTTTTTCAACGTTTATTTATTTTTGGGACAGAGAGAGACAGAGCATGAACGGGGGAGAGGCAGAGAGAGAGGGAGACACAGAACCGGAAACAGGCTCCAGGCTCTGAGCCATCAGCCCAGAGCCCGACGCGGGGCTCGAACTCACGGACCGCGAGATCGTGACCTGGCTGAAGTCGGACGCTCAACCGACTGCGCCACCCAGGCGCCCCAACTCTCACTTTTCAATTGTATTATCTTCCCTTGCATTCGTATCTGAATTTGTAAACATGCTTTTTACTTATAACAGTTCATTTGCCATCTTTATCCTTTGACAAATCTGTAAATTCATTCTAGTTCCTAATATTTTCTCTTCTCCTCCCAACCTATAGAGTAATTATAGAAATCCAAGATTAGTCTCCTTTGGAATTTCTTCTCTTGTTCCCAAATGTGGTTTACAACAACATTTAAGACGAAGAGAAACGGGGACAGTTCATCTGTCACTTCCTGATACCCACAATCTAAAGCGCCATGTTCAATAGTGCTCTCTAATGAACATGAAACAAAACTGACTTTTCAATTTAAAATCCCTGGCCTCAGTGCCAGATGATGTGATTGAGAAAGCCAATAAGATCAGTAAAAATACACCCTAATGTCTAAAAAGCACGCCTATCAACTTTCTTTTTTGTATGAATGAATCTTTGACTCAGCTGTTTCTAATTGCTAAGGACTCGGCAATCCAGTCCCCCGTTTGCTAAGGCTGTCAAGTTCTACTATCCATGTGCTAGGACTGTAATTCAAGCACCTCTGAGTCCTAAGGTCAATGCCTGCAGTTTTAACTTAAAATAAAAATACCGTGTACAAAGCCTCATAAGCTCCAGTTGATCAGGCAAGGTCAAAGTCTCAGGCAACAAGCCCTTACCAAATTCTAAACTTTAAAGCTCTTCTTAATATGCTGTAACCCCAAGTATTTTATTTCCCAAATGATCTTCTGGGTCAAGTTATTGAAGTTCCTAATCTTTGCACCAGAAGTTGATAATATGCCCTTTGTAAATAATCAATTTGAAACCAATTAGAAGATGAAGTCTGACAGATGGAAACAAAAATATCATATATAGTACTGACAATGCTAAGATGGAAAATACAGCTTATTGTGTAAGCTACATAGGCTTCCTAGCTCTTTTTCAAGTTGAATTTCCCCACCAGTCAGAGACAGTGCTAGAAACATAGGGGCTATGTTAACAAAAATACAATTTTGTTTTCATTTGATGTTATATTTGAAATTATATAAGTCAAATGTGAGAAAAATACAGATTCACTGTAATTAGTAAACTTATTTTCTTATAAAAAGTATTGATTCACACCACCAATGAGGCTGACTACAAGATACTTCTTTGTTGAAATATTTGAAAACTTATTGAAACTATTCCCAAGTAAAAGGCAATTAGATAATGTCCAATCTCTTCCTATTAAACCAACTTATTATATCTTTGTAAGCAAATACATTTGAAAATTCTTATAATGGGATATTAAACAGTCCTTTAAATTATGTTTATAAAAATTTTTGTAACATGTAAAAAGGGCATATTATGAAAATTATATACATGGTTTGAATTAGATTCTGTGAAGAGAATACTTTTTTATCTTCTGAAGAGAATAAATGTTAAAAATAACTGTGGTAGTCTATTAGGGTTAAATTTTCAGTGTTTTTTATGAATCTCTACTGTAGTGTGTTCATTCTGATATTCTGTAGTTACTCTGAGATTATTTGATCAAAAAAAATTTTTTTTAATTTATTTATTGTGAGAGAGAGACAGCACGTGAGCAAGGTGGGAGGAAAGAAAGAGGGAGAGAGAGAATCCCAAGCCGACTCCACGTTGTCAGCACAGAATCTGATGTGTGGCTTGATCTCAGAAACTATGAGATCATGACCTGAGGTGAGATCAAGAGTCCAATGTTTAACTAAACTGAGCCACCCAGGTGCCCCTTGAACAAATCTTTTTAAAGTTAAGTTAACAATGCTAATATTTTTGCATACAAGTGTCTGAATTTTATCATGGCATCGATTTATAAAAATAAATCAACTTATTAGAGGCATAAATCTTTTAAAGAAAACTTACATATTCAGTACAATTTGTTTATCTCAGTGTTTAACACTTGATTTAAGTTTCTAGAGCTTGGCTGTCTCTACAACAGTGAAAGGATCCAATGATAAAAGAGACATGGAAACCAAGAGTCTATTTTACAAAAACTACTTACTAGAGACTGTTTGCCAATAAAGAAAAACTAGTGGACCACGTCAGGGAAGAAGGCTGGGTCCAGAGAAGCTTATGTTGGTGTTTCCTTTCTCCTGTGTTGTTTTTGCATTTTATTAGCTAAAGAAATTATTTTTATTTGAAAGAAGTCACTCTATAAGGAATGATACAATATTATTAAAAAGCAAAAACACCTTTAAAATATTTGAAGAAATTATTTTAAAAAAGGTAGAAACTGCATGTTCAAAATTATTTTTAATGTCAGGGCCTTGGTGGAAAAAGCTGTTTCCAATGGTTGCATTAAACAGTTTAACTTTCGTCTACTATGTCTGGCCCCTTAAAAAAAGAAAAACATCAATTTTAGATTATCCACTACTTTTAATTTTTGAAATTAACTCCATATTTTATCTGTCACCTTGTTAGATTGTGACTTTCTTAGAGGTATTTTCACAAATGCAGTAAACGTTATTCATTAACGTATTAGTAGGTCATATTCTCTATTAATGTGAATATATTTTAAGAAACTGTTGCAGGTACGTAATATCTTATGAAAGATGAATGAAAATTGCAGTCGAAGAATTTAGATTATTCATCTTTGGTTTTATAGAGCAAATTTGGCGCCTTTATTTCATTTGGATCCTTACAAGCATAATAGGCAACTTGCAAAGATTTTGCACATCTGTTAAAATGCAACTGGTCTGTGCCGTCCACCACAGTGAAGTGCAAAGGATTCCACCACAGACTATTTTCCCAGACTGTTAATTCCCTTCCCATATGGTACTGCAGAAGGCAGCGTGAAGTGTACGACTTTTTTAGCCAATTCAAGAAAAATTCTATTCTCAGAAGAAAATCTCTATTCTAAGCAGTAACATGGAATCTAGAGATCTGAGGCTGAATTCTTTCTTGTCACTACATCACGGTCATCGGCATATTCTTTCTCATGGAAAGAAAGGTGGGAGAAACCCCTCGCATTCATCAGCAATGTGGCATTCATGGAAAGAATAAAGTATATTTGTAAACCAATCAATTTCTTAACCCATTTTAGTTTCCCATCGTTTTAGTCTCTTTCCAAATACATAAAATGTAATAATAAAAGTCTTATGGATACTAATATGCAAATACAATTGATACAGATTTATATTAAATGTGTTCTAGTCTTTTTATGTATTGATTTTTGTTACAGAGAAAAGAAAGAGACATTTTTAAATGGAGGGGCGGTTGGGAATCCAGAAGATTGTAAAAGAAAAGAATTTGATGTTTTGCTAAAGTTAAAGGAAAATAAAAATTATACGTCTTAATGTGTATTATTTTCCATTTTGTTAAAGCTTAGCTTGAGAATCAGCTCTTTGCCAGTCTCAAATAAATAGAAAATTAGAAAACATTTGCTTAAGTATATATTTTTGTGAACTTTGGTGCAACATTAAAATAATATACTATAAAATTTAAATGCACATTTGTAGGTTTTAGGTTAAAATACCTAAAGAAATATTGAGCTATAAAGTTGCCTTTATTTCCATAATCTCACACCCAAGTCACAGATGCAGCGAACCTAGGGAGGAAACTAGAAAATACGGACCTCACCCACTTGCCCAATCTTCTGATGTCAACCATTGTTCAAAAACAAGGATGACAAGAGGGCAAAGTTGTCCACTGATGCAAGTCAGTTTCTCTGAAGAACATGAGGTAAGAAGGGTAGTTAATCAATCAGAAGAGGCACAAAGAAGTAAAGTGAAAATTTGGATGACATTTTTTGGCAATGAAAATCAATGAATGTTTCTAGTTGTTCTAGGTTTGTTTTGTATACTTTTGTTCAAAGTAAAAACTGATTTCATATGAGACTAGCTAGGTGTTTTACCAAACTTTGGGACCATCTGACTTGTCAGTTCCAGAATATAAGAAATAGAAAACAAAGAGTAGCATTAGTTTGAATTAAAGAGGAAGGTCTTGAATGTAAAGTTAGCTCTGTGATCTGAAGGGAAGGAATTTATATGGAGTATGGCATTACCCTCTAAATCAAACATCAGCCATCTTTTTTGGTAGAGTCAGATAGTAATTATTTAAGGCATTGTGCATTACATGGTCTCTGTCAAAGCTATTCATTTTTGCCACTGTAGCTCAAAAGCAGTGATAGACAATAAGTAAGCAAATGAACACGATTACATGCCAATAAACCTTTTCTCATAGACACTAAAATTTACATTTCATATACTTTTCATGTGTCACAAAATCATATTTTTCTTTTGATTATTTTACGACCATTTTAAAATGTAACAGCATTGTCAGCTCATGAAATGTACAGAAATCAAATGGAGGGACAGATTTGGCATTCAATCAGCAGTTTGCTGACCTGTGCTCTAAGTTTATAGTCTCCAAAGTCAGAAAAGGAAGCACACTGTTGGGGTGGAAAGGGACATAACCGAAAGACAATCCACTGGAGAGCAAAGAGCTATGCATAGTTTTCTGCTCCTTTCCATATTTCATTTTTGTATGTTTTATAATAGAAATTTATGTTCAGTCTAACATGGATGATAAATAAGTTTATAAAGTATAATCCAAAATTCATTTTAGCTGGTAGGGAATACAATCCAAAAATTTGGTGACTATTGCCCTTATAATATAGCTCTCAACTGTTGGCATAAGTAATCAACTATGGACTCTTGACCTACAGGAAAATTGCAAGGGTGACAAATGATCTTGAATCTTCTTTGTGTACAGCATATTCTCCACCTCTAAATATTTGACACTTCGGTTTGTCTTTTGGTGTTTTTCTCGTTACCCAAATCCCGAAGTGTTTTAATGTGTCTTACCCTACCAACCCTACTTTCCAGATATCATCCACTGTGTTTCTCCCTTATTTATTCTCAAGGTCCAGGCTGAGTGGAAGAAAATACAGCCCGAACAAATGAAAAACGTTTACCTACTTGCAGTAAATGGCTTAGAAGAGTAAGTTGATGGGTTTCTTTTCTGTTTGCTTCAGTGTTACCACTGTAATATGTCATCTGTAGATGTGGATGGGGGAGGAGAATTGGAAGTTTGAGTAGAGACGAGACTTTATTGTGGGACATAGAATCCACCATAGTACCTTTCTTAAATATGAGTAATTCACCATGGAGCTTTAGCAAGATCTACAGTGGGCTTTGGACCTACAGATTCAATTCCTTTTACCATTTCACTACTGGTACAAGTGAACAGATCTCATTTTTTTTTTTTTATTATGCTGCGTAAACTTAGTTTACTTAGACCTGTTTAATTTTTCATGGAATAAAATATAAAATATAAAAAATATCATTTATCCCGTTTCAACAAATGGATTTTAACTATGCATTATGTCATAAATCACATTTTTTTAATTTCAAAGAAAGACATGTTCTTTATTAGATATTCACAGATTTTATCTTCCTTCTTTCCCTGTGTATATTCTCTAAAGCTGTGAGACAATCAACTTCCTACATTAACTCAATCCCTTTACACCTACCTCCTTATTTTTTCTATTCAATTATATCATCCTCATCAGACTGAAAAAATTTTTTTGCACACACACAGAGAGCAGTTCCATTTATTTCTGCATATTAAAAGTGCTTTTAAGCCACTCATTTTTTTGAGAAAGAAACTAATTCAATTTGCAAAGAAAGACCAAATTTACCGAGCTTTTTTGTGTTTTAGTATTGATGATAATACATTTGCTGAAATTATTCTCTTCTTTAGCATAAATCATGATCAAAAGTCCTATGCTATAAAGAGTACTCTTTGATCTTGTTTTTGTGATAAACCCAATATTGTTTTTTATTGTGTTTTTAAGTAAAATAATAAACATCATTTATTATTTTGCTCTTCTATGAATTGGCTCTAACCCATCTGTGCCTGAGATTTTTAGTGGTTTTCCTTCTATTGGCATAGTTTAAATAACTCAATATAAAATTTCTCCTGCACATGTTCTTTTATTTGAAAGGGAGAAAAAAGGGCAGGAAAGAGGGAAGAAAAGAAGGTAGGTAGATAGGAAGGTAGGTGGAAGGAAGGAAGGAAGGAAGGAAGGAAGGAAGGAAGGAAGGGGTCCAAAGTTGAAGCTGCTTTAACCAACTATCTATAGAAAGTTACCTTTTTCTCCCAGGTCTGAGATCTAGCCAAGCCCATACACCATGACTATTCATCACAGCTATTTAAACTCATGAAAGTTGAAAGCAATGACTGGTAATTCGAATTCACCTGCTGAGCTCATCTAGTCATTATTTGGAACTTTGCAATGTCCCACATTACACATGCATCCGCTGCACCGTCATTTACAGATGCAATGAGAGAAAACCTGTTAAGACGAGTCTTTGGGAGAAGAAAAGGCATATAACAAATACAAAAATTAAAACACTCAGGAATAAGGTAAATACTGAGAGTAAGAACTGGGAATGAGACAAATATTGGATTAAGACAAATACTGCTGCAGATTCCAATGTCAATTCTGACAGTGCTGGTAAAGATTGGATTGTGTTGACCGTTGAAGATGAGCGGCTAAAGCAGAAAGCAAGAAAAAATCTTCTAGGCTAGAATTTTATGTCATTGAAGTTTTTTTATTGCAGGTGACTTAAATGATAAATTATTAAATTTAAGCATAGGCAATACTCTTAAAGGTAATCAAACTAAAAATTTAATATAACCTAGTAAATTTAAATTGACAGCATGTGAACATCATATAAATCTCTAAGGGCTTTTATTTATTTTTTATACTTGCAGCTAACTTAGCCACAAATATCTCATACCTATGAAGAATATTAATTGTAAAATACAGGTATTAACACAAAGAACTTTTCGCTCATTTACAATTAGTACTGAGCCTGTAAGCTCACATTACTCATTTTATTATTCTAATGTATTTTAATATATTCAGGCATAGTACCATGATTATTGATGTTCATCTGAGAATCTTTTCTATTAGATTAGGAGGCAGTTTGGTGTAGCCGTTAAGGGCTAGGCTCTGAAAGCAGGCTGTCTGAACTGAAATGTAGATCCCGCCCACTCTTGGATATGGCTCCTTGGACGACTTGAGTACCCTCAAAAGGAGGGTGAACCTGGGCTTTCTTATCAGCCTCTCCCAATGTGGGGTAAAGGGGAAGACTAGGGCTTGAAAGCTGTCAGGTATCAAACATCAAAAGTGGAGTTAGACTCTTTCTTGCACTGGGGTATTTTGAGAATTAAATGCTTTTTTTGTTTTTTAATGTTTATTTTTGAGAGAAAGAGAGGGAGAGAGAGAGCATGCACATGAGTGGAAGGGGACAAAGAGAGAGGGAGGCACAGAATCAATCCAAAGGAGGCCTCAGACTCTGAGCTGTCAGCCCAGAGCCCAATACAGGGCTTGAACCCACAAACCGGGCGATCATGACCTGAGTGTAAGTGGGACGCTTAACCGACTGAGCCACCCAGGGCACCCCTCCCCCCCCTTTTTAATGCTCATGACAATTGTTCACACTCAGAGAATGTTCAGGAAAAAAAGCTCAGTAAATCTTAGCTGCTGTATTTTATCAAGAATGTTGAACTAGAATGTGTCTAACATGTATGGCAATGAGGGAAATGAGACATAGTCATGAGCTTTGAGGTTAAGTGTGCTTGACAAGAATGATAGGAATGAGCAAAACACACTGAAAGGCACACAGTGGAACTAGAGGGCATATGGATACCTTTATTCCTCATATCATAGCCTCTTAGGAAATAAATTAATTCTATCCTGTATACTTCCTCTGTGTTGCAATCAAGTTAATGTGGTCACAGTTCAGAAATAACCTTTTAAGTGAATTATGCTCCTTCCAGAACAGATCTGTGGACAGTACTTCAAAAGGAGAGTTGTTATAGATGGAAAATTAACAGTGAAAAATTCCAACCCCAAAATAGCACATAGCTTTCTTTGTGAATCCAGAGGAGGATAGCTAAATTATATGATGTGCCCTCATATTGTCACATATACATCAGTAGAAAACAGTTCTCCATTCATCTCTGTTTAGCAGAACTGAAACACAAAATTATTTCTGGTGCTTGTAAGCCATTTAAGGCATGCGTTTACTATGGTTATCTAAGAAAATAGAACATAGTCTTCGAATGGTCTTGGTCTAAAAGGCTGCAGATATCTTTGTCATTTCTAAGCCTTTCCTAGCCATTGGAATCCTTCTATCTCCTGAAATCCCCTAGGCCAGAGAAGCTGTGAAATCAAGGTGATATTAAACTAGAGCTTCTAACAGATACTACCTCTAGAGCTGTGTGTACGCAGAACGTGACTGTCTAGATGAGTCTTGTGCGCTGCACCCACTCTTTACCCCAGATTTCACCTCCGGCTGCATTGGCACACCAAAAAATATATACATATATGCACTTAAAAGGAATAGGCTTGCAAGGATTTATCTTTAACTTAAATGCCCTAAATACTGAGTGAGTGTTCTGGGCATTCACCTGGCATGTGAACTAACATAAACATTTTTTAGATCACTGTAAAATAAATACAAATTGTATCATACAGCTGCAAGTGCCATTGAGAGGGATTTCCTAGTGGTCCAACAACAAGCTCTGTCCATATTAATCATCATAGACAGTTGAGATTTTCTATTTATTAAATAACTATAGCATTTGTGTGAATATTTAACCCACTTTCACATCCTTATTTCTATTAATAGCATCAATACTCTCCCATCATCCAAGTTTAAAATTTTGAATACACCTTTGTTTTGATCCTAGGCATTATTCACCATAAAAACCTCAGTTGAAATTGAGAGATTAAATTGAGCATGGAATACTCCAACTCCATGGGAATTCTCTAGACTCTCATGAGTTTTGTTGTTGTTCCTTAGCTACTTTCCCTCTCTGCCACACATAAAATATTCAAACATCTTTTTTCCTTTGTATTTATATCTAGGGCCATTTACTTCTTGTGTTCTCTTTTCATGCCTCAACCCCTCTTTTTATGTTAAATCTATGGCCCACATTTTATTCTCAAACACCCTTAATTGTGCCATTATTCTAAGGCAGTGTCTTTGTTCTTTACATATATTCTTTGATAATTCATCCATTTTTATAGTTTGAACAAAGGTATTACTCACAACCTCAAATTCGGCCCCAAAATCCAATTACATACTATTCAGTGACCAACTGGTCAACTGTTAATACGTCAAAGTCAATGAGTATAATTACAGATGACTGGCTACATTCTGACTCCTCTTTGGATTTCTTTATTTTATTTCATCGAACTTTCTTCTACTCAACCAACTTGAAATATTAGTGGGATTTGATTCTCCTTCTACCTAGCAAACATGTCTATTTGCACTTCAAGTTGTGTGTCTTTTACATCTATTCCCCTTTTATGATTTCTATTACCGCCATTCTACATCCTTCTACCACAATTGCTCATCAAAAAGATCACTGAAGTAGCCTTCTTAATAGTTCCACCCACCGAGAGTCCCTTTTCTGGATTAATATCACACATTGTATCAAGCTAAATATTTCTAGGGAGCAACCCCTCTGCTGCAAAACACTCACTGTCACTCACTGTTCATTTTCTCGATGAACTTCAAAACTCCAGATTGCCTTTTCAACCTGTGTCCAACAGCTCATTTACATACACTAAATGCTTCAACCAAACAACACTGCTCATACTTCCCTGAACACTCCCTGTGCTTCCCAAATCCACGGCATGTTTCTTCTTTTTCATTCTTTGTAATTTCTCATCAGTTAGGATATTCCAGGCTGCCAAATTTTAACGATCTCTGAGGACCCAGGTTAAACACCATTTTCCCAATAATGCATTCTTTCAATCCCCTCTTCCAAGCTGAAGTTATCTCTTACCATCCATTGTATTTTGCTTTCACATTTTTGCGTGGAAATTGCAGGAGTTTCTATTGCAGTTATTTATTTCCTTACCAGAATATTAGCTCCTTAAAACAAAGCTGGTGATTTAGTTACTGCTTTTGTTTCTTTCATGGCCAAGCACGAGGCTTTCATGAAATAAGCACCCTTTAAGTGTTTTTGTGAATGGGTGAATACCTTAGTGTTGTATATTATGATTTAAGAAAAGATAACCCTGTTGTGTAATGTTGACAGAGTAATCGAACAAGGTCATACAGCTTGTCACTGATAGGGCTGAGCCAGAATCGCAAAACACAGAAGAAAAATAAGGAACAGAGGAACACAGATGTTTTCTAGACCTTATTTTTAGTTCTGTATTAGTCAGGATTTTGCTCAGTTGCAAATGAATGAAAATACAACCACATGATAATGCGAAAGCAATGTGTGAATATTTAGAGAGTAGTTATAGATTAGAGATGCTGATCAAATATTTAAACCCATCTGATTAGTACTTTTATTATTGAAAACAAAATTTGAACAGATATAAAGTATTTTCATTCTCCTGGAAATCTCAATTGCATTGCTACTGAAGAGATCAGCAATTATCCAGGGACCAATTAGTCTGTTTGTGGATTATCTACACCCTGTGGATTCCTCCTCTTCGTGTTCCTCCTTAACCCTGCCTTTTCTGACCACTTCACAGTTGTTAGCCAGAAGAAGAATTTAAAGGAGTGCTAAAAAGTAGAAAACTAGAATAAGTGAAATTAAGACTCTGTAAGTTATTGCACATTAAACAGAACTGTGCTCCTATTAGTTGGCTGAATCTTTGAATGAAATGCCAGACAATTGAACTGAAGAGTAATTAACTTATTTTTGAGATTTTTCAAATTTGTTTATCTTCATAATTCAAATGTTTTTTTCTTGAAAATTCAAGTTTATTGCATAAGCTGATAGCAATAATGATTAAAACCACATTGGGAGATTATTCAATGTTTTACTATTTATGCTAGTCTACATATGCACAGTTTGCTAAGAGCTTGTCCAAAGAACTTTACTAAGGCTTTATATGCTCTTTTAACATCAATCTAGATTATTCCTATGCAGTTTATTAGCTGACAGTTCCCCATGAAATACTTCTATTCATAGAGAAGTTTCCCAATACAATGCGAAAAATCCACCTTCAACTACTACCATGCACTTTTCTATTTATGTACAGTTGGAAGGGGTCCTAAAAATCAATTTGCAGCATTGCTCACTGGGGAATATATTCTTCATACTTGAATTTCATTTTGGCAGAGGGGAATTTACCTGAGCACATTTTAAACATTTTTTATCCACATTCCATGTGTCCTCTGTCATTTTGGGCCAACTCAATGTTGGCAATCTCTGTGGAGTTTTCTCTTTTCCCCCAAGGCCTCTGCTCAGGCTTTCATGAACACAATGCAGAATTTCCCCTCTCAGCTGTCCTGGGACTATTCTTTTGTCTCTACGAATAAAATTCGATTCCTGACACATAGTGATTTTCCTCTATGCTTCACTGTAGACCCAGCTTGAGTTCCTGCTTCTTAAATCTTCTATTACATATCTGATTTGCACTGAATAAGCCCACATTATGAGATATAGGATTATTTAAAGTATTGTTTTAGCCTGTACTGTTATCAAAAACCTTACCTTTCTCAGTTTTAATTTCTTACATATATATATAAATATATACACACATATATACATACAAATATATGTATATGTATTTTATACCTACTGTCTCTGGACATTTGTGCCCAAATACAAAAAAGGAATTTTTGAATTAAATGCAAATGTATTCTAATATATTCTGTGCACTCGATTGTATCTCAAAGTCATCCAAGGAAAAGAAAACACTAGATGTTCATGCAGAACCAGGAAACAAGAGAATGTTTCTATCTAGGAACCATGAAATTTTGATAGTACATGTGATTGCAATTTCTTCTGCACTATTTTATGAATTGGGTGAAATTCTACTTACTCTGTTTTGCTTAACCTATTCAACAGTATTCATACAACACTATTATGTATTTCCCTTACTCTTAGAAAATTTACCAATACAATTTTTTTAATTTTTATTTTTGACCTATAGAATTCTGTCGAGCGAAATAGCAAAGATCAAGTGAGAGCAGTACTTTGATACCAATTTTTCTACGTGTAGGATTTCTTAATTCTTCATTCTATAGACTTCAATTGAGAATATAAATCAGTCTTTGGGAAATAAAAGCAAAATAATGATTCTTTATATGTATCGCCTGGTTCATAGCTTACAACGCACTGCCAAATTTATTGTATCACCTCCAAACTCATAACAATCCTGTGAAGAACAATCCTGTGGTGTGACTATTAACAGTATCTCCCATTTTAGTGATTGGGAAACTGAGGCAGAAAAGAGTTAACTTGTTCAGGCGTCACACTCCAGAGGCCAATTTGGTAGAGTTGATTCTTACATGTTTCACTAAATTAAACTGCCTTTTGAAAATAAATAAAACAACAACTTTATTTGGATAGTGCTTTGCTATTTATATAGAACTTTCTTATGTAGTCCCCTTTCTTATTGTGGCAGACTGTGGAGAAGAGAAACAGTTTCTTCCTATCAGCAAGACTCTTAACAGCTGTCAGTCTTTGACTAGAGATTGATTTGTCATATGAAATAAGAAGGAACATAAAATCGGATATATATCTCAGAGGAGAAATAGGTTTAAGAGAACAAATGGATTTTTTTTTTCTGTCATACTTTAATTTTCCCTTTCAAAGTAATGCTCAAATCTGTATAGGGGAAGAAAATTACAGAGAATTCCTTGTACTTCTTGTTAAATATATTGATTTTCAGTTGGTGCTGCCACGTAGCAGGGAATGCTTTCATTGTTATTAACTAAGTTTATTAACTGTAGTAATTAACTATATTTTTGAGAGAGAGAGAGAGATGCATGTAAAATCAGAAAAGACTTGGAAAACCGTAAGAAATTCTGCGTTTGGTAATATGATTTTAAAATGTGCATGACAAAACATCAGAGTTACAAAAAATTTCATGTCACATTACAGAAAAATCAAATTTAAAATGTATTGCTTTTTTGTTCAACTGTAACCATCTTAATAATATACTCAACAATAACTGAAGATGTATTTTTCAGGGTAAGTTTTAGCAGGATGCTGCATCTGACATCGTGATTATTGATAGTGATGGTAAAGTTCAAAACATCAAAAAGTTAAAATACCCTGCCGAAATACCAAAAATGGTGGAGACGAAGTGGAAAATTATGTGAAATGTTAGGGATGTTTCATTCCAGTACCTTGGCCTCATTATATTATCAGCTAAATATAAAATACATAGACCAGATAAATGTCTCATTAAGTACTTCACAGTTCTTCCTGGGAACTTGGTAGTTGTCTTGAAAATGAAAAATAGAGGAGTATTTTATGTGAAAATTATGGTACAAAGAAGTGTTTTAGTGAAAGTTTTTATTAACTCACTGAGTGTGGTAAGGCATGATAGTCATTATTTTATTAATTGCTTTTACTTAAAGAAGACAAAGATCTAGTCTATATTAAATTTTCAAGACAAAATATCTAGCTTATTTCAGATTTAGGTAAATTACCAACTTTTCCAAGTGTGGTACAAATTAAGAGCTCCCCACGTCCATTTTTGAGAGGGCTTTCCTCAAATGACAGCATTTTCTAGCTTAATTTGACATTTATTTCTACTTATATACGCTGCCTACACTCACATATTTACGCGTAGAAAGCAAGAATGAATTTCATGTTGAGGTTTACCTATTTGTATTTTCCATGTAAAAGGTTTATGTGAACACAACACAAGAGGGTTATGGATAGGAAAAACAAATTACTCTTCAAGATAAAAAAAAAAACAAACTTCCTTTGACAATCAATTAATTCATGCAGTGTTAATTCTTCTATGTAATTATTATATCCAGTGTCTTCCTGGATATAAATAATAAAATGGAAAAAAAATTCTACGCAATGAACTACTGCTGTATTTCTTATTCTGACAAAGTTCCCATTGCTTTCAGATATACTTAAAAATGACAAGGTGAATAGGATGGCACCACTTTTCTTTCAAAAATGTAGTCATGCTGAAAATATCTACGTAGAAGACAAGTCACAAAGCATAGAAAACATCATAAAGGATGCTTGTTAACAATAAAAAAAATGAATGGAGAAGAGATAGAAGCACGTGAGATGAGAAGTGTTCATAATACCTGCAAGATACGAACACCAGGCTTCAGTTTCCGAGACAAGTGAGTCTCAGATTGACAGATGGTGGATGGTTGCTTCTGGTGGAGCGAGTGATGGTTAGTTTGCAAGTAAAAGCAGATAAAGAAGCACATGAATAACAGTGAAATCTTTGGTATGTGGGCAAGGCTTAAATTATAAATGGCTTAAATTATAAATGGTTCATGATTGACTGGACACAAGAAACTTATTAAGAACGCACATATGGTGAAGGAGGTAGTGCTCTAACGGATGAGTGCGGCTGATCATAAAAAAATCCTGTTATTTGGAGAGGAGTATTGGAGAGACAATAAGTTTGAAGGAGACCTAAGGACGGAGGAATTAAGCAGGCGCCTGTGATTCAAAAAGCAATAAAAATACGTGTGGAGTGTGCGCCTATTAGAGTTAAACACTGGTTGATTCAAGCACTGGGCGTCAGTTCTAAATGCAGTGGGTAAGAATCAAAGATAAAACAATGTAAAAGTGCTAAATTAGACAAAAGAAACAACCCACTTCAGGCCTCTGCTTGTGATGGGAGATCCAAGTACCCTCCACAGAGAACATGGCTGTCATCCTCAATAAGTCTGACTCAAATATTAAGGAAATACCCGCGAGAAGAGGGAATGTTTTCCCTCAGGATGACGTGGTTCACGTATGTGTGTGAGAGCCATGCAACAAGTAAGATTATCCCATCTCGTGAAGGAACTGTGTGCATTGAACCTTGTACCATCTTGAATGCAAACCAGAGAGCTGGTTCCTAATCCATTTCTTATTTTGAAGCCATTGTATTTGTGTGTTGTGTTATTGTTGTTGTTGTTTCAGACAGAATTGACAAGGCTATAAAAATAGTTTGGATGATTAGAAATCATAAAATATTCATTCTGAAATTCCTTCTAGAAGTCATTTGTTCTAAACTCCCCTTTCATTTTTTTTTATTTTTCTTAGATTAAGAAAGTGAGGTTCAAACTGTGTAGCTGAATTCCTCAAGGTACAGCAAATTAATTAGCTGCTTGGCTAAGGCTAGAAATCAGGAATCTTAATTCCCCTGTGGTGTCAAAGGATTACTAATAATGACTTGACCAATGACAGTTTTTCAAGGAAAAAAAAACTTCCCCCTTTCTCTGAAGGAATAATGTCATTCTAAGAAAACTAAGATTTTTAAATGTAGGAAAATTGCATTCTGCTTGGAACAGAAGCTTAATTTCCAGTTATTTTCTCCCCTCTAACCATTTAATATGGATTATGAATTGGGGGAAATCTTTGGCCTTACTTGAATTTCTAAATTCCACACAAAACCACTTTTGAATATCCAAGCTTATCATTTAATTCAAATGCTGACAGACATTACTATATATGATTACACTTTTGAATAATACCTTGAATGTGTATGACATATTTTAACACCTAATTTAGTTTACAGAGTCTTTCTCATTTTCTCTCTGTGTTAGAAAAGCATGCATGGATAATTAATCTTAATCTGATTCCTATCGAGAAACAGAGAGGTTAAGTGAATGGCTCCAGGTCACACAGCAAGTCAGCAGCAATTTTTTAAATGTCTTATTTGAATATAAAAACATTTAGATAATAGAATAATTATTTAGGGTCGTCAATAGTGGTAACACTTGCCATGTTGAGATAAGAAAACCATATTTTAAATCTCACAAGACATTTCCAGATGGTAAGAACTAGCATAGTGAAGACTTCCCTAAACTTCGTGTTTGTATTATTTAACCTTGCTTATGATAAAAAAAAGGAGAAATTCTTTTCTATTTAGTAAAAACATTGAATGCTCAGTATAATTTTTATGACAGTGTGTATATTCATTTGGATAAAATAAAATCAATCGTTTTCCTTTTTAATTTTAAGGAAATAATGAAGTCAAAATATCAAAGTATTTTATTGATATTGAAATGACATCGCTTAGTGTATAATATAAATTTGTAATATTCCCAAATTCCCGCATTTGGGTGATGAAAAACACGGGAAATGTGTTAAATATTTTTGCTTTGATTGTAAAATCCAGCAACATATGGACAAAAAGAAACTACTTTTCTTAATTTTTTAAACCCCACCTAGAGTTTATTACAGAAAGGAGGGCTTGAGCATTGCACTTCCTTGAGAGACTAATGATTAGAGTTTAAGAAATAGAGCTTTATTATGAAACATCCTCTATGAGATAGATATTTTTACCAGGGAAATTATATGTCAAATAAGTCACAAGGCAAACAATATTCCTTTTAAGTATGTACTGTTAACACATTAAACCAAATTATTTATAGTATTTATCAAATATTCCTACAACTTTTGAAAACATTTTGAACCCTAGGGTGCCTGGGTGGTTCAGTTGGTTAAGCATCTGACTTCAGCTCAAATCATGATCTCATGGTTTGTGAGTTCAAGTCCTGTGTTGGGTGAGCTCGAGTCCTGCCTCAAGGGAGCTCAAGCCTGCTTCAGGTGAGTCCTGCTTCCCTCTCTCTCTCTCTCTCTCTCTGCTCCTTGTGGGACTCTCTCTCTCTCTCTCTCTCTGCCCCTCGTTCACTTGCACCCTTTCTCTAAAAACAAACAATTCTGAACTCTATAAAATGCATTTCAAAAAAGTGGATAATAACTTGAAAATTCAGACACCTTTTTATCTTTGTTACTGATTATATTAACTAAATGTGTTATTCCAATGATATTGATTAAACTTCATTTGCTCCCTGATACTTAAATGCTAAGTAATTATGTTTACCTCGCCTAGAGGGATGACCTTGGTATATATTCCATCAAGATGAGCTTTATGCTTTCTAACATGCCACAGAAAACTATTTTCATCATCTCCAGCTAGAATACTTCCTAAGAAATTATAACAAAGTAAAAAAATGCACCTGTAGAAATGGCAGAGAATATAACCAGTTTTTCAGCTCCACATTCCCAGTGTGGAATATAGGCCCCAAACTTCACAAGAAGAGAGGATCTATTTATTAGCAAGAGACCTTGTCAGTGTACTGAGAACTGCTTAGATGCGTAGTGTTCTTTCATTTTCCATATGAG
This sequence comes from Puma concolor, assembly GCF_028749965.1. Classification (NCBI taxonomy): domain Eukaryota; kingdom Metazoa; phylum Chordata; class Mammalia; order Carnivora; family Felidae; genus Puma; species Puma concolor. The sequence continues at coordinate 146,468,346 of NC_141674.1, read as the reverse complement.
AAAAGAGAAAAATAGAGTTGAATTCAGCATAAGAATTAAGCAAAATCCACCAACAAGGACACTGAATTGCATAGAATTAGGAGAATTTTACTTGAATGGTATGCGGGTATGGATATTAAAATATATCCTTAAGCTACATAAAAACAGAGATGGCCCAGGTGGCCACTATGGAAATGATGAATATGGACAGAGAACTATTTATTTTCCCAATACCAAAGTAAATATATATAAATACATATAAATATATATATAAATAAGTAAATAAATAAATAAATAAATAAATTCCATTTAAAAGGAAATGTGTTTGTTATTCTAAATTTGGTAAATGCATAAAAATCAAGAGGGAAAAATGACTCATAATGTCATAATTCAAATATAGTCAGTATCAACATTTTGTACCATTTCCTTCCAATTTAAACTTAAGCTTAAAATTTATATAGTGACAAATCATCATAAGTATGGAACTGTGCTTCTGTTGTTTCATTAATTGCTTTTAAAATCAGAAATCCTCAAGTTATTATTTTAATATATGTATAGTACTCTATTATTTATCATAATTTGTATAAGCGTTTCAATATGGCCAGCCATTAGTTGGATCTTGTTTTTCTGTGTTGCAAGAAATGCTGCAATAAATATGTGCTGGAAAATGATTGATTTTAGGATTCTACAAATATATTGCTAAGCTGCTTTTATAAAACATTCTGATCAATGTGTGGCTGTGAACAGGCACCATAGAGCATGTGGCTTAAGAGCAGAGAATCCAAAGCAAACCTCACTAACTTCCTGGATAACCTAGGGAAAATCACTTACCCTCTCTATTACACAGTTCCTTCATCTCTAAATTTGGGTTGTAATATGTCCCTCATAGAACTGCTATAGGATTAAAAAAGTTACGAAACATGTAAATGTTTCGAACATTTCCTTGCCCATAGCACTATGAGCCTTGACGATAAGGTGTGTACAGGGAGGCCAAATTGATAGAAACTTACTGTTCCAAATAATTAATTACGTCATAGTTTCCAAGATTGTTTCTTTTATAGGTAAGCAAAGCTTAGCAGATTAAATATCAACCACAGTGAACCCTAATTTGTAGCCTTTTGCATAAATTTTGAATATAACATATTCATCAGCTATATATAGGCATGTATTTGGGGGAAATTGTGCTTACAGATGCTTTCAAGCAATTCCCTTCTTGTCGGTGGTGGTTGCAGTTTCTTGTACTAGCGGATTCATCAGGTGCAAAGTGAGTATGCCATCTTGGCCCATTGGTACACGGCCTTAGCATCTGCTCTAAGGATTTGACTGCTTTTGCCTTTGTATTCCATTTGACTTCTGAACTGTCAGCTGAGATTTTTATTTGGTATTTATGTGGCACTTCTAAATTGTCCCTCTAAATTCCCCAGAGATTTGCATAACTGAGTGACCCATAGGAAAATGTCTTTCTTAAGAGATGCATTTGCCTGCCTGTACGACAAGGCCATTGGCTACAAATATCCAAACATTTTTCTGTGGCCAGGAGCCAACCTTCACTTCTGCTAAATAGGGGAGTCTCAGTTTTGCCCAGTGCAGATTTGTCCTTGGTTCCTCCCACCAACGTTTTACTTTCTACAGGGTACAGTGTGACTGATTTCCAGATGACAACATGTCCTTCAACTTAGAAACTCTTATCAGTAAGCTGAGTAGCCTTCTTTACCTCAGTTGGGAGAAAATCAGAAGGTCCAGACCTCAATTTAAAAGGGATGTAGAGGTCCCAGGAGACTCACTTGTTGCCTCTACTGGCAGTGAGGCAAAAACTTGCTCATATATATGATGTACTAACCCTGAATTTTCCCTCTCCATCTCCATGAACTTTTATCTCTCTTCAAAGGGTCTTCTGACATCCTCCAAGACGTGATCATTATTTCTAGCCTCAGAGTTTTCTCCTGCCCTTCTGTGATAGGAGTACTTTTTACCTATGAACAGTAACAAGCTAGGAATGTTCTTTCACATGGGCCGCATTTGACTTCAAAATCTAGATGTCTCTGTGAGACAGGCTTATTTGATTTCTGTCAAATGCTCTAGTCCTCATATATTCTAGTTTTTCTTTAAATCTTTTAAATGTTTTATTTATTTTTGAGAGAGAGAGAGAGAAATAGAGACATCACGAGCAGGGGAGGGGCAGAGAGAGAGGGAGACTCTGAAGAGGATCTGAAGCAGGCTCCAGGCTCTGAGCTGTCAGCACGGAGCCTGACGCTGGACTTGAATTCACGAGCTGTGAGATCATGACCTGAACCGAAGTTGGACGCTTAACCAACTGAGTCACCCAGGGGCCCCTATTCTAGTTTTAAACATTTCTACCACCACCTGCTTGATCAGGCCATAAAGCTGATTGGAACGGCTTATGTCATCACTCTTGATAAGATTTATAATGTTTGTTTTTGTTCAGAGCCCCATTCAAATTTTGATATTATTATTGCAACTTTGTGAAGAGAAGCTCAAAGGGCTCCCGGATAAGGAATGTATTTTCATCAAAATCTGAACAATGCTGTTCAGATCCCTGAGCTTCTTGCCTAAAGCAGGTTCAGTGAGAGATTGCAAATTATTCCCCACATTTTGAAGAATGTCTATCGCCACATGCTCTTAGGAATTGTACAAACTGGATTAACCTTGAATATTGTGTGGATTTATTGAACAAACACTATTTGCCACATGAGTGACTACAGTCTTTAACTCCTCTTACATTTCCTCCTTTGAAGAGAGAAATTATCATTTTATAAATGCGAGTAACACACTTACTGTTTGTGGTTACCAAGTCCCCGTATCACCTCACTAGATTTTGGCCATGTGATGGTGAGTTTAAATATCCTTGTGGCTTACTGGATTCCATTTTACGAGATTGCAAAATTGGACTTCAAAACGGGTATTTTAAAGAAATCGTTAGACATATCTATATTGGCTCATCAGTCCTGCTTGGCCTCTTGTATTTCCTATACAGTATTTAAAATAATATATAGGTACTATAAAGGTATGTTGCACATACAACTAAAGTATTTCACAGGAAAACATCTTAATCCTTAAGGATCCATTATCAGTCTCTAGATGCTTATCTACTGGCCAAAAAAGACTGACAAAAAGAGAATCGGGGGAATCAAACTCCACCTCCAGCCATTTTCTCTTTCAGAATATAGATCTTATGCTGTCTCCTAGACTTCTGTATTGCCTAATTTTTACTACCTAGAAGGACGTGGATAATTTCAAAATTTTCCATTTAATATCGCCTATCAAAACTGGACAAAGGGCAGGCTTTATTAGTAACTTCATGAAAAGATTAATGGCAGAAATGCCCCATAATCCAATTCTATTATACATTTGGGTAAAGATGACTGGACTGGATTATTATTCTCTAATAATCTCTTCAATTTATAAATTTAGTTCTCTCCTTCATGTAATTTCCACATCCACCTAGTTTAGCTTTGTACCTTCCAGGGTGTCATCTTTATACTTTATAAGAATTACTATACATTGAGCTCCAGATCCATCAATCTTAAAAAGGCTTTGCATAACATCTCCAGGCTATGTCATTCAAATTGTCATATAAGGCCTAAGATGTTACCCACATTTCCCTTGGATCAGACTGAAGTTCTCACCTACCAAGTATTTAAAATATGCTGTCATCTTCTTGTGGAAATCTTGTCAGTGTTCTTTATTTCAACACATTCTTCAAAAGCCACCAGTTGAATAGGTTGTTATCACCTCCATTAGTCTTTTCATTCCTTCCTTTTGTATCTAAAATTAAAAAAAAATCTATTGGAAAGGCTTAACAGTAGATTCGAAGTCAATAAAATTTATTTAAGTAGAAGTTCTAGAAGAAAAAAAATGTCAGAGCATCAGAGAGATAATTCAGACAATATCAAATATGTGAATTTGGGGTCAGAGGGAGAAGCAAGAGAGGATGCAATGGAAAGAGAATTATTTTAGATACTTCATTTTCCAGTATTAACAGTTTAATCATTTGTCCCTGGAGTTAGATTTTATCCTCACAAAGTCTCCCCCTCCCCCACAGTTTATGGTAGATATAATTCTATCCCTACTATTCGCCCAAGGATAAAAATAGAATAGATCTTTACTAATCTAGAAATGGCTCTTCTCTGTCTGGCATTTTTTATTTAGACCTTTTTCCATCCTTATTTGTCTAATACATTTAAGAAAATTCTTATCTTAAAACTTATCCAGCCTCATTTACTTCTTAACAATGACAGCCATGGTCTCTAGTATAAAAGACAGTGTAAGTTCAGAGAGCCTTGCCGCTATTAAGATTTCCAACAAATATCTCTATTTACTCACAATAATTGTATTATTTGATTCACTATTTTGTAGTATTTTCACTTGGAAACATTTTAAAATCATTTATAGAATTATTTCTTCTATGAATTGAATCTACAATTTTAACACAATTTTTTTTTCCCCTCAAAGAATAACAAAGTTATTCTAGAACTTCAAGATGCTAGGGTCATTCTACTCTTGCTGATAGTGTGAGATATAATTATCTCTCCCAGTCATGTTATCTTTATAAAGACTTAAAAATAGGAATAGATATGGACTTCAAAACTTTCTTACCAAATCCTATTTAGAACATGAAAAACATTGTATTCAAATTATTGCTATGCTTTATAAATAGTCAGGAGTCTTACAATTTAAACACTTTTCAATGTAATTTTTCCTTTAAAAATTGTTGCTACCTCCCGGAATTACACTAAAAAATCCATCTGGTCTAACTACCTCCTTAAGGCCAGACAGTGTCTTAAGCTTCCAACTCAGATGTTTACCAACTTATGCAAGGACAAAGTGCCCTTTGTCAACTCCGTTTCTGGTACAACGTGGAGGGACCTTAGAAGTCACCACTCTGTCCTACCAAGTATAAAACTGATCAAACTAAAAAATCAACAACACTTTCTAAATCTGTTCAGAGAAGTCAGGTCACAGGGCAAACCACTATACCAAATATTGGAGAGACAAACGGGTGAATAGAGAACAAAACTTACTGAAGCAGAAACCCACAAACAAAAATCTCTGTGAGAACCAATGCAGGAGTAACTAATCAACAAATTGTTGAAGGCTCAGTGTAGACAACTCTGAGAATGAAAATCTCTAGGGGAACTGAGTCATAGAGAGTCCCACATGCTTTTGTGAATTTTACCTGCAAAGGCTCTACCATATTCTTACAGTGAATATTACAGTAGGAGGATGGGAAAAGGAACTATTTAGAAATATGCTAGATCAGGTGAAACTACATTGCTAGGAGCCTTCCTTGTTGGGATTTTATCAAAGCCTAACTGATTTAGGGAAGGAAAAATGCAAAACTCCAGACTCCTGTAGCTACACTCTCTCCATCTAAGGGATATGGGAGGCAAAGAACAAAACAAAACTGAGATGCACTGGTGAAGTTCACAGTTCAAGGGCATAGGCTCACCATAGACTGAGACCCAATTATAAGACTAGAGAACACTTTCTCTCCACCAACACTTTCCCACTATATTATTAAAGGTCTATTTATTGAGTTCATTTTATCCAGTACGTCATGTGTCCATTTTTCAACAAAAATTATAAGGCAGATTAAAAGGTGAGAAAACACACTTCTAATAGATTGAACAAGCATCAGAATCAGATTCAGACATGAGAGGGAAAACTAGACCAGAAAAAAAATTTGAACAATGATTAATGTGGTAAGAGTGATAATGAAAAACATAGATAACACATAAGAACAGATGGATACTATAAGCAGATCAAAAGTTTTGATATAGATCAAAAACTCTACAGAAATGAAGAATACCTCTGATGGTCTTATTACTACTAGATATGATTGAGAAAAGAATCTCTGAACTTGAAGATATGACAATAAGAAGTTCCAAGTCTGAAAAGCAAAGGCAGAAAAAGTCTTTGAATTGAAAAAACAAAACAAAACAAAACAAAAAACACAGAACATAATAATCATATTTTGTGGGACAACCGTAAAAAGTATAATATATACATAATGAGAATATCAGGAGAAATAAGTAACAGAAAAAATATTTGAAACAATAATAACTGATGATTTCCCAAATTAATGTCAGATGACAAACCACAGATCCAGGAATATTAGAAAATTTGATTTTTAAATGTGATGCTGCTATTATTACATTCCAGAATCAAGGTATCTTTAATTTTTTTTTTCAACGTTTATTTATTTTTGGGACAGAGAGAGACAGAGCATGAACGGGGGAGGGGCAGAGAGAGAGGGAGACACAGAATCGGAAACAGGCTCCAGGCTCCGAGCCATCAGCCCAGAGCCTGACGCGGGGCTCGAACTCACTGACCGCGAGATCGTGACCTGGCTGAAGTCGGACGCTTAACCGACTGCGCCACCCAGGCGCCCCTAATTTTTTTTTTTAATGTTTATGTATTCTTTGAGAGAAAGAGAGAAAGAGAGAGAGAGACAGAAAGAGACGGAGCATCAGTGGATGAGGGGCAGAGAGAGGGAGAAATAGAATCCGAAGCAGGCTCCAGGCTCTGAGCTATCAGCACAGAGCCAGATATAGGGCTAGAACTCAAGGTCCGTGAGATCATGACCTGAGCTGAAGTCGGTCACTTAACCGGCTGAGCCACCCGGGTGCCCCCAGAATCAAGGTATCTTTAATAATGTGAGATGATCATAGGGGTGACACACATTTTTCCTAAAATTTAAAAGTGGTTACAGTTATCCTCAAGGCATAAATTTAGAAAAAAAAATGTTCTGGCACACCTCACCCCTACCTTAATCTGTATATAGATGACAAAAATGTTGAATCACCTGACTGATTGTAATAAAGTAGTAATTTTAGGGAGACACAAGTTTGTGACTGTAACCAAGAAAGTGCATGTCTAATCAATTAAATTTACTCTGAAATAAATATATAAAATTAAAGAATGTAAGAACAGGAGCTAAATTATGTCCATAAGCAAAGATGGATTTGAACTTTATTCAACACATGCCGAAAAGTATAGTAGCGATAAATGTTTAACAGTTAGAGCATAAGTACAAAGGTGCATAAGTACTTGATTGGGAAGAATCTATCAGACTTCCATCTAACCAATATGAAATATCTTTCAAAAATGTGTAGGCAATTTTTGATTTTCTTAAAAAAATTACTCTTCAACCTTCCATATCCACATCCTCTATATTCACTTATTCACTGTCTTATTGATGTTATCCCTTAAATACATCTCAGATTCATACTATTCCTCAATTCCCCATTGCCACCGTTCTAGAAAAATGTCCTGAATTCAGACCATTAGTGGTCTCCTACAGGACAACCGAGAAAACCACACCTTTGATATGCAGAGACATACAGTCTGTCTACAGCTGAAACTAGCTCACACCAAAAGATATTGGGAAGAAGGGCCCTCAGCACATTAGCAAGGACTACTAATAAACAGCAGCAGTCTACTACTAGAAGACAGACAAGATAAGGGAGATAAATGGTCTCCAAGTGAGGATAGAGGCCTGAAAGCCAAAGAGGTAGCAAGAACACTGTGATAAAACCTCAGACAAATTAGCCCTCACCCTAAGCACAAAGTGAACTCTGGGGAATTCGAAGATGACGGTGCACAGAAGGTAATGACAGCCTCAACAAAACCCAGATCCAGTTTATCTCCTGACTAGACCAACTCTACTCTTCAAACTCTACCCTTCAAACCAACTCTACCCTTCAAACTAGACCAACTCTACCCTTCAAACTAGACCAACTCTACCCTTCAAACGAATGGTTGAGAAGAAAAAGACTATTTCCAGGTTTAAATAATATTCAAGCTCTCCAGTTTCACACACTTCATGCAACAATCGACTAAAAATCATGAAATACGTAAAAGTGAGAAATGACACATTGTCAACAGATAAAACAATCAACAGGAAAACAGGAATAAAGGATGCATATGTTGGAATTATGAGATAGATAACTTAAAATAACTATAGCTACTATGTTAAATTCTCCATGAATAATTTTAGCTGACAGATGAAAACTACAGGAAAAGTTGAATGGGAGTCTGAAAAAGAAAACACTTCAAGAAAATACTGGAAGTAAAGGACACTACAACAAATATTAAGAATGCTTTCAACAAACTCATCTGTAGATTCAATTGAGTTGAAGAAAGAATCTGTGAAATTCAATATGGGTTGAAAGACATTATCAAAACTGGAATAATTTTCAGGGAAAAATTAGTAATTAAATAAATAAACAAAAACAAAAAAATAGAACATCCAAGGGTTGTAGGACAATATCAAACAGTCTAACACATGCATAATTAGAATCTGAGAAGAAAAGAAAGAATGGGGCGGAAGTGAAAAAATATCTGAAAAGACAATGACTGAAGATATTCGAAGAATAATGAAACAAAGAAAACTACATATTTAAGAAACTCAGAAAACTCTAAGCAAGATAAATACCATAACAAACATATATCACATACATAGTGAAAATCTTGAAGTAAATTGGAGGGAAATAAACTCAGTACTGGGCAGGGAAAAATAAGATGTGAAACTTTCACATCAGAAACTATGTAATTTAGAAGATAGCTGTGCATCTTTAAAGTGCTGAAATAAAAAATAAAAACCTATTGATCCGTAATTCAAAACTCAGTATAAGTACCTTTGAAAAGGGACAATGAAATTTTAAAGTTAAACAAAAATTCAGAGAACTTATTAGGAAAAGATACATACTACAAGTATGTACAAATTCTCTAAGCAGAAGGAATATGAGGCCAAACAGAAAAGTGAATCCACACAAAGAAATGAAGGTTCCTAGAAACTGTCAAAATAAAGAATATTGAGGAAGACATTTAAATTTATTTTTTATTTGCTGTAAAAGATGATTGATCAAAGAAAAATACTATCAATAAATTTTGTATTTATGACATCTTTAAAAGTGTAGTGTGTGACAAATATAGCACAAAAGGTGGGAGGGAAGAAATGGAAATGTACCTTTCCTAAGTTCTTGTACTACAGATGAAATGATATCATAACATACCAAGCCAAACTGTGATTAATAAAAGATGGACATGGTAAACCAGTGGCCAGAAGACACATTTTATAAAAGGACAAACAATAAATATTTTAGCCTTTGTGTACCATATACAATCTCTATCTCCTATTCTTCTTGATTTGTGTTTGTTTTCACTTATTTTGATTTTGTTTAATTTGTTTGAAAATCCTTTAAAAATTTTGAAAACATCCTTAGCTTGGGGTCAGACTAGTACAGGCAATGATCAGATTAGGCCTGTGGACCACAGTTGCAAATTGTAGGCTAACCAGTAAAAACAAACAAATAAAAAAGATAACTATAGAGTGAAGATTAAATGAAATTTCAAAAAAATTCTTAATACAGGGGCACTGGGATGGCTCAGTTAGTTAATTGCCTGACTCTTGATTTCGGCTCAGGTCATGATCCCAGAGTCATTTGATCGAGCCCCGCATTGGGCTCCATGTTGAGGGTGGATTTTGCTTAAGATTCTTTCTTTCTTGGGGCGCCTGGGTGGCCCAGTCGGTTGAGCGTCCGACTTCAGCTCAGGTCACGATCTCACGGTTGGTGAGTTCGAGCCCCGCGTCGGGCTCTGGGCTGATGGCTCAGAGCCTGGAGCCTGCTTCCCATTCTGTGTCTCCCTCTCTCTCTGCCCCTCCCCCATTCATGCTCTGTCTCTGTCTCAAAAATAAATAAACATTAAAAAAAATAAAAAAAAAAAAAGATTCTTTCTTTCTTTCTCCCTCTCCTTCTGCCCCTCTCACTCGTTTGCACATGTGCTTTGTCTCTCGCTCTCTCAAAAAAAAAAAAAAAAAATTCTTAATACAGAAGCAGGATAAAATGAATAAAGAAACAAAAAACAGTGTAAATAGAAAATAACTAGCACAATGGTATACAGCCATATCAACAATTATATTAAATGTTAAAGATGGGAACACATCAATTAAAATACAGAGATTGTCAGATAAAAAAGATACTTTTTTACACTGCCTGCACGTAAAAGTCTAGAAAAAAGATATACCATGCAAACTCTAACTTTAAGAAAGCTGGAGTAACTACATTAATAGTAGACAAAAAGACTTCATAACAAGGAATATTACCAAGTGTAAAGAAGGTATTACTCAAGAAAAAAGGGATCAATTTGCTGCGTAGATACAGCAATTCTAAATGTCTGTGCACTCAATGACAGAGATTCGAAATACATGAAACAAAAGTGATAGACCTAAAAGAACCCTGTGGATAGAAAAATCCACAATTATAGCTGAAGACTTCGACACTACTCTTTCATTAATCAATTGAACAAGTTGACAGAAAATCAGTTAGGAAATAGAAGACCTGAACAACTGTATCAAGCAACTTAATCTAATTGACATTTTAAAAACACTCCACCCGACAACAGGAGAATAAACTGACACATATATCAATTGATTTCAACAAAGGTGCAAAGTCAGTTCAAAAAAGAAAAGATGGTTTTTTCAACAGATGATGTTGGGACAGTTGAGTATCCATCCACCTGGGAAAAAAAAAAAGGTTTAAAAAAAAAAAAAAGGAAACTTGACCTCTACCATACAACAACTATAAAAGTTAGCTCAAACTGGATCATAGAGCTATGTGAAAATCCTATAACTATTTTAAAAAAAATTCTAGAGGAGGGGCACCTGGATGGCTCAATCAGTTAAGTCTCCAACTTCAGCTCAGGTAATGATCTCGCTGTCCATGGTTTGGAGTCCCGTGTCGGATTCCTTGCTGACAGTTCAGAGCCTGGAGCTTGCTTCAGATTCTATGTCTCCCTCTGTCTCTGTCTCTGTCTCTGTCTCTCTCTCAAAAATAAATAAAGATTTAAAAAAATTCCAGAAGAAAACATAGGGAAAATTTTTACTGACTTTGTGTTAGGCTGGAGATGCCAAATTACAGTCTTCAGGCCAAATAAGACCTACCACCTATTTTTGTTAATTAGGTTTTATTGCAACACAGTCACACCTTTCATTTACTTATTGTCTATGGATGCTTCTATGCTATCACAGCAGAGGTCAGTAGTTGCAAAGAGACTATGTGTGGCCTACAAACCAAAATATTTGCTATCTGCTTCTTTATGAAGGACATTTGCCAATGCCTGAATTATTTAGGCATGTAACACCGAAGGAAATATTTATAAAGTGAAAAAATATAATAGCACTTCACAAAATTTAGAAACTTCTACGTTTTGAAAGACAAGCTGCTGACTGTGATAAAAATAATTGCAAAACTGCTTTCTGATTAAGAACTTGGATCCAGAATATATAAAGAATGCTCAAAAGTCAATAATAATAATAACAACCCATAACTTAAGAAATGGACAAAATGTTTGAACATATACTTCACCAAGGAAGGTACATCAATGGCAAATAAGAGCATAAAAAGATGCTCAACATATTCAATCATTAGGGAAATGCTAAATAAATCCAACAAGTTATCACTGCATACCCATTAAAATGGCTAACATTTAAAAAATAAGTCTGGAATTACCAGAAGTACTAGAGAAGATGAGGGGTAATGGGAACTCCCAAACATTACAGATGGGAGTGCAAAATGGTACATATGAATTGAAAAGTACTTGGCAGTTTCCTATAAATTTAAACACTAATTTAACCTCATTCTTCAGTAATTAACCAAAAGAAGTGAAAACTTAATGTTAGCATAAAACCTGTATGTGAAAGTTTATAGTGGCTTTATTCATATATACCACACACACACACACACACACACACACACACACACAATGTGTTGATGAGTACAAATCAAATATAGTGGTGAATGTGTAAACAAACTGCACTGTATCCATACAGTGAAATATCACTCATCAGTAACACTGAACAAGCCATGAAAACAGGTGGATGAATCACAAATGCACCATCCTGAGTGAAAGAAGCCAAACAAAATGATACATACTTTGGTTTCATTTATATCACATTTCAGAAAAGGCAAAACCCTAGCGACAGAAACCTGATCGGTGGCTGCAGGAACAGAGGCTTGGGTATGAGGGTAGATTATGAAAGGGCATAAGGGAATCTTTTGCAACAATAAATGTCTTCTAGATCTTGAATGTAAAATCTGTCAAATCTCAGAACTTCGCACTGAAAAGGGAAGCGTCACTGCAATTATATGTAAATTATGCCTTCATAAACCTAACAAAAATAACAACACATCCTGACATTGACATACATTAATGTTTTATTTCAAGAGTTTAAAGATGAATCGATACCAAAGAAATTCTGTTGGTCTACTTCACCGTGTTAGTGGATGTACTAAAGGAGAATTAAATCATATGGGTATTTTTTGTTGTTTTTTGCTTCTTTGTTTTCATTTTCATTTTTATTTTATGGTCTACAGCATCTTATGGTCTACAGAAAAATTGAAGGGAAAGTACAGAGATTTTTCATATACTAGCTGCGCACACACAGGCAAAGCCTCTCCCATTATCAGCATCCCCCACCACAGTGGTACATTTGTTACAATTGATGAACTTAAACTAGCACATTGTAATTACCCAAAGTCCATAGATTAAATTAGGGTTTCCTCTTGATGGGTTCTATGGGTTTGGACAAATATAGGTGACATGTATGCATCATTATGGTATTGTGCAAAGGATTTTTAAGGTAGAGAAAATCCTCTACTTAAAAAATCTGCCACTCTAAAAATCCTCTGTGCTCCTTCTATTTATTCCTTCTCCCGTCCAGCCACTGGCAACCATTGATCATTTTATTTCTCCATAGTTTTGCCTTTTCGGACATGATACAGTCAGAATCATACAGTATGCAGACTTTGTAGATTGATTTTTTTCACTTAGTAATATGCATTTAAGTTTCCTTCATGTCTTTTCACAGCTTTATAGTTCATTTCTTTTTAGCACTGGATAATATTCCATTGTCTGGATGTACCACAGCTTATTTATCCATTCACCTACTGAAACACATTTTGATTGCTCCCAAGTTTTGGCATTTATAAATAAAGCTGATGTAAATATCTGTGAGCAGGTTTTTGTATGGATACAAGTCCAACTCCTTTAGGTAAATGCTGCAAGAGTATGATTGCTGTATTGTATGATAAGATTGTGTTTAGTTTTACAAGAAACCACTAATTGTCTTTCAAAGTGGCTTTCCCGTTTTGCATTCTCACCAGAGATGAAAAAGAGTTCCTGTTGCTTCCTATTTGATGTTGTTAATGTTTTAAACTTTGGACATTCTAATAGGTATGCAGTGATATCTCATTGTTTTGGGTTTTTGATTTTTTTTTTTTTGTTTCCCGATGCCATATCATGTAGTATTCCTTTCATATGCTTCTTTGGCATTTTTATATCTTCATTAGTGTGGTGTGTATTAAGGCCTTTGGTCCATTTCTTAATTGAAGTTTTTGTTTTCTTATTACTGAATTTTTAAGGTCCTTGTATATTTTGGTTAACAGTCCTTTATCAGGTGTGTCTTTTGCCATTATAATCTCCTATCCTTTGGCTTGTCTTACTCTCTTAACATTGTCTTTCCTAGAACAGAAGTTTTCATTTTAAGAAGTTGAATTCATCAATTATTTCTTTTATGGATCGTGTCTTTGGTGTTGTATCTAAAAAATCATTGGCATATCCAAGTCATGTAGGTTTTCTCCAATCACATGTTTTTAATTAACAGCTATAGAAGAAGCACTTAATAAATATTAATAAATGATATGATATTTTATATCAACATATGGTAAAAAATGCATTTAGGTATTACATAGTAGAATTTCTCCTTCACATAAAAATAATTTTAACAAATCTGTGGAGAACACTAATACCAGTCTTTATATGAAAATATAGATATATTACTATGCAGATCAGAAACAAGACAGAAAAGTTTAGGATTACATCCACAATTTATATGGTATTGGTGGTCTCAGAAACCACTAAAGGTAAGAAGATGGAGTAGAAGGTATAAGAATCAGAAGAAAGAAATAGAAGTCTCATATTGGTAGATAATATCATTATTATTTTAGAAAACCAATAGAACCAATACATATAACTCAATAGCATTCCTCTCTACTATCAAACCAACTAGAAAATATGAGTAATCAAATACCACGCTTCTCTAGCAATAGACATTATAAGGTAAATAAATGTATAGAAATGTTTCACCAAAAATTTAAAAAAAAATTATTAAAGGAAATAAAAGTAGAAGTGGATAAAGGAAGAGGTCTACTATGCTTGTAGATAAAACACTATGGGATGCTAAAGATATATCTTAACATATAAATTTACAAATTCATGTAATTATGGTCAAAAAGTGCCTGCATTTGTATAAAAATATGTAAAAAAAAAAAATAAAGATCAACAACGGCCAAGTCAAGTTAGAAAATTTACCCAAGCCATACTATAAAACTCTTAAAACCCAGTATGTGTACAGTAGATAATTCTAACAAAATAAAGAGAAAATAAATTGTTACCTCCCTACTTTAGATTAATACCTAAATGTGAAAGGTAAAGCTATAACATAAATAGAAGCAACATGGGGATATATGGTAGTGACCTAGAGGTGGAGAAAGAATTTTTAAGCAAGAACCAAAGAGTTCAAACCATAAAGAAAGTGATATATTGACTACAATCATATTTAGGGTTTGTACTTACCGAAGACACCCAATATCAAAATTAATAAGTAAATATAAATTATGAGATGCTTTCATGTCAAAATCCCATAATAAATGCCTAAAATCTACTAATAACTATTGCACATCAATCAGCAAAATAGAGGAAAAGTAATTTTTAAAAATGGGGCAAATTGGGGCGCCTGGGTGGCGCAGTCGGTTAAGCGTCCGACTTCAGCCAGGTCACGATCTCGCGGTCCGTGAGTTCGAGCCCCGCTTCGGGCTCTGGGCTGATGGCTCGGAGCCTGGAGCCTGTTTCCGATTCTGTGTCTCCCTCTCTCTCTGCCCCTCCCCCGTTCATGCTCTGTCTCTCTCTGTCGCAAAAATAAATAAACGTTGAAAAAAAAAATTTTAAAAATGGGGCAAAGTTTACAAATAGCTAGTTCTTAGAATGGAAAGCCTGCATGAATTAAATTTTTATAAAAATGTGATACTCAGACTCACTGGTAATCAAAACCTGCAAATTAAAATAATAATGCATGTATCTGTAAACTATAATATTGGAAAACATTTAAAATAATGGCAATACAAAAATACAGGAGGGTGTATTATATACTGCCGGAGTGAATAGGTCCATACCATTACTCTGGGGTAAAATCTGGTGCTAATCAATGAAATTAACTATATGTTTATCATGGAGCCCCTGGCTATGTCCCAGAGAGATTTTAGCATGAGTTCATAAGGGAATCACCAAAGGACAGTTACCAAGGCGTTGCTTGTTTTAGTGGGGAATTGTAAGCAACTCAGAAGCCCATCACTAGAGAAATGCAAACCCTAAGTATAGTATGAAATAACCCGCAACAATTAGAACAACGGACCAGATGAACATAAAGCAATATCAGTAAGTCCTAAAAACAGAGTGTGCATACATAAAGTTAGAAATACAGTGAAATTTATGTAAGTGTAAAACACAAAGAAGCACTACATATTTTGCATGGTCAGGTCCATATATAAGGGTTTTTGTCAAAGTATTAGAGTAGTTGCTTATGGGGGCAGATGGGGGGGCTTATATTTTTATATTAAAAATATAAAATAGGGGCGCCTGGGTGGCGCAGTCGGTTAAGCGTCCGACTTCAGCCAGGTCACGATCTCGCGGTCCGTGAGTTCGAGCCCCGCATCAGGCTCTGGGCTGATGGCTCAGAGCCTGGAGCCTGCTTCCGATTCTGTGTCTCCCTCTCTCTCTCTGCCCCTCCCCCGTTCATGCTCTGTCTCTCTCTGTCCCAAAAATAAATAAACGTTAAAAAAAATATATATAAAATAAATGCATTTAAAGTGAGATAATAGGAATTTTTTGGGGAGTGTTAAAATTAACTAATTCTCTAACTTAAACATAAAGCACTATTAAGCCAGAAGAGTGGTCTAAAGCAAATAACTACACAAGATATGTGGACTTAATACTTGGAAGATTTTAATGTCTAGATAGTAACCTACTGTGGCTATTAATTACATTCTCTGCTTCGCTCTTACTATTAAGACAGAAGAGCTGCTTTTTGGTTTGTTGTTTTTCAGTTTTTCCTTCCTCATATTATATTTGAGTACAACACACCCTTAAAGGCAGGATTTTTATCATGTGTTTTTTTTCACAGAAGTCTTAGGATCATGAATTTACTCTCTCCGTATATACAAAACCTTATTTAGGAGGTTTAAACACTTAAAACATGTTCAAATTATTCTATTGTTTCTGCAAACATACAGTTTGTGTCGTATTCAACTTTGTCTGCTCTAAACAAGGTTCTTGGGTACATACATACTAGTCATGCAAAAAAATGAAATTTTATTTTTGTACTGGTTTCATTTCATTGAAGACACTGACCCTGACCGAGCATATATTAAAATCATATTGCTATTCCTAAATTTTTAAATACTGAGGAAGAATGATACAAAAATTACTGTAATAATTTAATTTACATCTATATTTTAAGCTCTTTGGTCTTTTTTTTTTTTTTTTTCTTTTAGATTCCCCCTTCTGGACCTCTAGAGAGATTATAACCCAGTGTTATTGGTTTAATAATAGTAAAGTATGATGGCAGGACACTTAGGAAATGCCACTATATGTGAAACAGAATGTAATGTGATTTTAGATCTGGAAATTGCTGGTGGTGAGCAGAGTGCGAATAAATATCAAATGTCTTCTCTTTAGCACTAAATGTAAAATGTTCCAAATCATCTTATCCAACTCTAGATGTTAACTTAAATGTAAATGCACATATTGAATGCAGTAGTGGAATAGCAAACAGAATTCATAACAGAACAAGTAATGTGATTGGGGATGCTGTTTTACTCTATCTCTTAATGCCAAGAAATAGCAAATGAAATTGGTCTTTAAAAATCCAAGGCATGGGGTACTTAGGGTGCTAGGAAAGTTAGAGCTGCAGTGCCCATAATCTGGTTTGCATCGAAATTTCAAACTTGTGACATAGGAAAGTGAGGTAAGAATCTTACCTAGGCAATTGTATGAAAACAGGATCTAACACAGCAGTTTCAAATAGTTAAATATCTACTTTACAGCATACTTTCAAGTCTATCAGTTAGCCTACTTGCTTAGGCATACATTCTGAGAGGAATTCACCTTCTTAATTTGGAAACAATCAGACCACAAAGTGAGTCCTGTCCTGCCTCTTGAAATCTAAAATTGTACTTAATAACAATTATCATGCTTTATTTAAGTCAGAGATATTAGATACATTTGTAGACACTTTGAAGACATACTTTTTTGCAGCCTCACATCAAAATCTGAATTTTACTAAGAAAATTATTCATCAAAATTTGAGGCAAAAGCACAGTAAGAAGAAACTCAAGATTAAAGACTCTTGAGCTCCCATTAAAAAAAAAAAAAAATCTTTATTTAGTTTTGAGAGACAGAGAGAGACAGAGAATGAGTGGGGGAAGGGCAGAGAGAGAGGGAGACACAGAATCTGAAGCAGGCTCCAGGCTCTGAGCTGTCAGCACAGAGCTCGACATGGAGCTCAAACCCACGAACCATGAGATCATGACCTGAGCTGAAGTTGGACACTTAACCGACTGAGTCTCTCAGGTGCCCCTGGAGCTCCCATTTTAAATCAGATAACCTCGCTTTCGAACAACTCATCATTTTCATTTTCTACTTGTTATTTACTGTCCTTTATTTTGTCCTTATTTTCTCAACTAGACTAAAGCTGTTCTCAGTAAAATGTTGGGTATATCAGAATTCATCCCTAAATATTCCTCGATACAGTTACATAAATTATGGTGTATATCCATACAACAGAATAATTTGGCATTCATAAAAATAATGTGTGGATCTATCTGTTTATTCAAGTTCTCTAAAGCCTAGAACAGTGTGCACTATATGATTTATTCTGAATTTAAAAAATAGAATATGCATATCCACCTATAGCTAAATATAGTAACAGAGATATTATTTTTACATATATGCTAGTACATGCATATCATTTTTCTGGAAACGCACAGAAGAAAAGCTGTTAGTGAATAGTTTTTAAAAATAGGGTCAAAGAAAAGGAAAGAAAACATATTTGCTTCTCATTTTGTACCATTTTAGACTGACGTTCTTGGCAGATGATTGTGTTCGTTTTACTTAAAATTAATCATTGAGATTACTTGCATGGTGAGATTATGGGCTCTATTAATTTCCTTCTGTGTACTGAAAACATATTATGAATTGAATTTTAATTAAAAAAATAAGGCAGGAAGCAGGCATGAAGGAAGGAAGAAAGAGGAAGAAAAGAAGGAAAGAACAAATAGAACACTCTGGAATGATTTGGGTAAGGAAGAGACAGGATTGTAGAGGCAAATGTAGTTTGAAAAAATTTCCTAAGTAACTGATAATTTTGGTTTATTACTACTATGTAACTATTGAGTTAAATTTTCTTGATCCCTTCCAACAATCTCAGGTCAACTTGCTTAATCTTACAATGATTTCTCCCTAAAATGCTAAATATCTGACAATTTCTTTTTTTATATAACCTATTGCAGGAAATCTTACAAATCTTTTGTTTAAACATACAGCAGCGAGGCTTTTGTAATAAAAGTGTTCAGCACTGGTAAACTGGGAAAAAACAACTGTGAATAGTGCAGATTTCTAAAGGACATTTTGCTTGGAAAAAAAAAAAACAAAACTGTTCCAGTATTCCAACCAGGTGTCCCTTTTAAAAATAAAATTTGACTCCATTTGCTTAAGACCATTTGAAAATTACTTTTTCATAATAAAACATATCAAGTTATGATACCTAGTTTTTAATGTGTATAATAAAACAATTACCCTCTTGCTTAACTTCTAAATAATTTTATGCTTGTCTATAAATTAGGAAGATTTTCTTTAGACAATATGTATAAAATGTCTTTAATATGAGTATACAAATTATTTTCTTCTAGGCACTTATCCTAAACATACAGTTAATTATACATTTTAAAAGAAATACGGAAATTTGTTATAACATTGCTCATAATATTGAATATTTAGAAGTGACAAAAATATCTAACAAAATATGATTGGTTTTAGAAAATAGGCTGTGAAAGATTATTCTTTACAATTTCAGAAACAGATTATAAATATTGCCAAATAAATTCATAATATATTTTTACTTGAAAACAATCACAATATAAAATTCATAATGTAAAAAAAATTCATGATTTATTTTTCATTCACAAGGATTATTTTATTTTTTTATAAAACAAACTGATATGTATACAGGCATAACACATCTAGAAAGATACATATCAAAGTGTTTCCAATTAGTAGGATTAATGGAGCCTTTTTTTTTCTTTTTTCTTACAGGTATTAACTAGTTATTCTACAATAAGCATTTACTACTTGGGTAGTAAGCATTTGGTAAAGAAATCATGTAAAAATAAATAAACTATAAAATACCGAATGGAAATTGCATTACCACATGTCTCTGAAATGTGATTTCTTCTACTCATTTCTGAAGTCTCAACACAAGCATTGCCTCCTGTAAGAAACTTGCATTGAACTACTTGTTCTTATTTTTAAGTATCACCTATCAAAATGAGAGCTAGTATTTAACAAAAAGCCTAATTCTTCACTGAATTCCTTGCAAGCTGAAACTCTGTATCCCTATTGTCTAAGAAAAATCTGGCAACTAGCATTTCTTCAGTGTGGTTTAACTTGAATCCAAAAATATAAGAAAGAGGAATTTTAAAGTATCTGTAAGCCAGTCCATAAATGCCAACACTTTTGTCAATCTGTAGGTATTTACACATATAATCCGTCTGCAAAAAACTTTTACAAGGAAAAAAAATATGCTTCAAAATGTGTGGTGCTTAAAAGTTATTAGTTATCAGGTAATTTCTGGGGATTTTTCATATTCAGACTGGCAGGATAAGAAGGATACGATTGTCTGTTAATAGCTATGAGCACAGATGAAATTCAATCCATTATTAATTGAATAGACCAATAATTGATTAATGTAACATTGAAGACATTTTTGATACGTCCTTTTGCAAGTTTACAACCACTAAGACAGTTATTTGCCTTTTGCTCTCACGTCTATTCTTAGTCTTTTATTTGCTCTGTTCTGTTATCTTAAGGAACGACATTCATGCATCCTCTTTTGCCAATGAATTTAGACTTATTTTTAGCCAATAGGAGGTACATGTAGAATATTAGAAACTGGTAGGAGGAAAGAAACATAGCACATCTCCTTTCTGCTCTGCCATAATGTTGTCACAAATGTCTGGGTCTCCTCAGTGGCTGCAGCTCCTGCTACCCTGTTCCTCTCTATATTCATGGCACCCATCTGGCAGTCTCAACCATGGTTCTAGATCGTATAGCATGAGTCTGTCTTCCAGATTCTATAAAATGATTTCCATCTGTTTTCCTTTAGCCATAGGAGTGGTGTCTGGTTCATGCTATTTACTATTCTTTAGGTTACTTCACTGGTTTTTCAACACTTTCGTCACACATACAAGTCAGTTTCATGCATAACATTCCTTATGTTTGAAGTATCTAGGGTGTCTTCTCTTTCCTTGTCTGGGTATCTTTCAAGACTGCCCTCAAGGTTTCTTTTATAACTCAAGTTGCAGTAAAAGCTGGTGCACAATATGCTTTCTTCAAAAGCACTATTTAGTAACAAGTCTAGTTTACCTGGTCTACCTGCCCTGGAAACGGCATTCTTAAATGTGTATACAATTGCATATACAATTGTTCATGAACTTTTGCAAAGCAACACCTGAAAAAACTCTTTGCTCAGTACCTGCTAAAGGCACAGCAACAAAAATTGAGAATGATTTAACTCACCCTAGAGATCACGCTGCTTACAAAGATTATTGGCCAAAGTAGGCTAATAACATTTTGTTATATGGTGGTAGACATTATGCTTAGTGATGTAAATGTCTTAAATAATGTATAGAGGCAGACACAGTGAAATTGTGAGGTTTGTTTTTAATCCCTCATCCTTCTTATATTGATGAATTCCTCTGTCTCAAGTAGTTAACAGAAATGTCTCCAGTCTGGATCTGGCCTGAGTTTGGTTTTCAGCACCCTAATTCTACGCAATTCGTTTATCCTTTTCTGGTTATTAGCAATGCACAGTTTATGGTCCATTTAACAGTGTCTCACCTATTATGAATGCAGAAGAATCAAACCCTCTTTACAATTATACAAAGCAAATTCTTAGTCAACTGCATTAAGAGAACTCCACACATCTGTTTCAGTTTACTACTACATAGATCTTACCTCTGCAGGAAACTTCAGGAGTACAAATTTCTTGCATTGCTCTGCAAGTATGGCTGACACGCTACCTGCTCCCTGAAAATGCCTTTTTCTTGGGTACTTTCTGGGCTGTGGTCATGGGCCAAGTTTAATTTTTTTTAAATACTGTTTGAGGATTAAACGAGCATTTTCAGATTACTGTTTGAAACAAATACTTTTATATCACTCAGAAAATATTACAATTTTGATACTTCCTGTGAATCTTATTTTGCTAATGTTATATATGTAGTTTAGTAAACGTTCCAACTGAAATAAATGGCTGGAGTTTTAACTATCTTAAGATACAAACTCCAGATGTCTAGTTGTGTTTTATGATAACTTTTTGGCAGGATAATACAAAGTTAGAAGTTATCATGCTGTACCTGTAAACTTTTTCTATAACCAACTTTATTGCCAAATCTTTTCTATGAATTATGTCTTCTCTTGCAAGTTCTCTGTACCTTTCAAGTGTTGCTAAATTTATAAATTTGGCAGAGCAAAGCTAATGCCCTTGTCACATCTTCTTTTTTTTTTAATGTTTATTTATCTGTGAGAGACAGAGATAGAGCATGAGCGGGGGAGGGGCAGAAAGAGAGGGAGACAAGAACCCGAAGCAGGCTCCAGACTCTGAGTTGTCAGCACAGAGCCTGACGTAGGGTTCGAACCCACAAACCATAAGATCACGACCTGAGGTGAAGTCAGATGCCTAACCGACTGAGCCACTCAGGCGCCCCCCCCCCCCCCCGCCCTTGTCATCTTCTATATGAATTCTGAGACCAAGTTTTCCCATACCCCTGTAAGGTGGAGAGGTGAGAGAAGCTTTCTGACTCCTCTGGAGACTTCCTATGTTCTATGATTAGCTGTATGAGATGCCAGTTTGATCATCTCTTGGTCTGTATCTGGAAGGGCAGTCAAAAAGCCAGAGCCTGAGGAATTTAAGTCTTTGCATGCTGTCAACAGGAGTTATAAAACCATAAAATGTGTGTTTTAAGAACAAATTGTGATATGCAAGAAGGCATTCAGGCATACACTAGAGAAATTTGGAGCCACTGAAAATTGAGTCCAAGCCTCAATTCTGCCACTACCTCAGTGAACTTAGACAAGTAGGTGTTCTTTTCTCGGCCTAAATTTCTTTATCTGCCATTTTAGCAGAAATGACACTAGAGCCATGGCATGATATTTTAAAGAGAGAAACCTGGAAAGTCCTTCCAGACTATCTTCTTCAACCATCTGCTTCCAAAACCCTTCACAGTTTGAACTTTTTTCTTAAGTCCAAACAGTTATGTGATGATGACGATATTCAGCTATGACAGCTTTGACAAGCTTGCTTTTCATAATTTGCTTAAACTTAAAGGTAAATGTGGAACATGGTCACACACAGCAGCTTTAGGAATAACCTCGGCAGAATCGCAATTATTGCAGCAAAAGTATTCGGTGGAATTAGGGTTCTATTCTGAGGCATCTAACAGTAATTAAGAAATTCTGCACCTAAAATAATCCTGCAAATGAATGTGATTTCTTGACTCCCAGGGACTCCTTACAGACTGAGATGTCTGGCTTATAGTTAACTCCTTTAGAGTCTTTGTAGTATAATGATCAGTTTAAAGCTACCGGATTTGTCTCTCTTTTAAGAAAAATATTTCTCAGGTGAAAAGAAAGTATCACTTTTACAAATTGGTGTAAGAATCAACCCTGTATTATTAGCAGTAAAATATATTTTATAGTGGGTTACAGTTTGAGAATCAGCTTTAATTCCTTGATTTTTATAGCTTTATCTTTTCTCTGCATATTTGGTTATGTGGATGTAATAACAAAAGTATATGCTGTGGAAAGAAAAATCAACTAAATGATGAATAGGGTCACAGAGGCAAAAAAGGTTTTATACACATATATATATATATACATTTAAATATATATATTCTGTATATAATATGTATATACATGTATCTGAATATTGTATTTGAAAAGGATTGCTTCTAGTAGACAGGAGTGTGATTAAACATAAAAGAGGGAACAGATTTTAGTAAAAATTTGAGACCAAAGGACTCCAAACTGAAGCCTTTTATATTTATATTTATATAATATTAATTTTAAAATATTAACCTGATGTTATTCTATTTGAACTTCAAACTTTCCAGATAAAGCAATTTTTCCCTTTGTAGCATTTTTTTCCCCAACAGCAATAAGGAAACCAAAAGTGTATCGTATTTCTTTGTTGAAAACAACGATTTCTATTACATTTCATGTTTGTACATAGCTTTTACGTAACCCTTAAAAGAATTTTAATTTAATGCAATCATTTATCATTTCTTCCATAATCATTAAGTTAAATGTGAGTTTCTTTGAAACGAAACAAACTGCATGATTCTTCATGCAGAATCATTCTTCATGAAGAATCATATATAGTTGGATTTGGGGTGTAACGTACGTAGCCCATTTTAAAATTTGAAAATGTTTTCAGCTCTTTCATTCACCATCTAAAAGATCATTGATGGAGGTCAACATGGAAGGGAAATTGTATAATCAAATTTCTTTAAAAGAATGTCATTACTAGTGAAAGTTAGGATTGATGACACAGAGAATTAATCATAACCATGATGTATACATTTCCCAGATATAAGAAGGTTGCCAGGAAGTTAAAATTATGAACTTCAGTTTTTTTTTTCTTTTCTTTTCTTTTTTTTTTTTTTTTTTTTTTTTTTTTTTTTTTTTTTTTTTAGTATTCAGTCCAAAGATTACAGAGCTCTCAGGATCAAATAATTTGAAAGCGTTTGCATGGTTTTCATGTCGTTAGAATATACAGATGAGAACACATGGGAAGATGTGTAAGTGATAATCAAGGATATAAATGACTAGCTGTGCAGGTAATTATATTTTTGGGCATTGTATAAGAATATACTGTGAAAGCTACAAGAAAAAGGCTGAAGAAAAATTAAATTAAAATAGAAAACACTTTTCTCCAACCTACCAAATTGTATGTTTTATGTTTTTGCAAGTGATTTGCTCACGACAAAACATAATCCTATTGCTTTTTCTACCCTGCCACAATTATACCTAATACCATGCCATTTGCCACTTGAATAATTTTTTTTTATTTTTTTTATTTTTTTAAAAAAATTTTTTTTTCAACATTTATTTATTTTTCGGACAGAGAGAGACAGAGCATGAACGGGTGAGGGGCAGAGAGAGAGGGAGACACAGAATCGGAAACAGGCTCCAGGCTCTGAGCCATCAGCCCAGAGCCCGACGCGGGGCTCGAACTCCCGGACCGCGAGATCGTGACCTGGCTGAAGTCGGACGCTCAACCGACTGCGCCACCCAGGCGCCCCGCCACTTGAATAATTTTACCAAATGTTCATTATGTCTACTTATGTCAAGTATCAATACTTGTGGACTATTTGAAGGTATAATTTTATCATACAATAAAGTTCTTATAAATTAATATTTCAGTATTTTCTTTGTCTTTATTTTGTTTCCGTTTTTGAAGAAAAGAGGCATTTTTTTTTTTTAATTGGGGATTATGCATCAAGGCTGACCTTCAGGTTTCAGCTGAGTGGCTGAGAAGGTCAGTAAAAATGAAAGCAAGTTTAGAAGGGATAGAAAGACAGGTTTGGTTCTGGACATCTTTACAATAAGGTGGTCCTACAGAATCACACCGTATATTCCTTTGAAGCCCCAATTTCTAACAAAGTGTGGATGCTGAATAAAGTTTGACTGCTATTTAACAAGCAAAGAACCTCATATAAAAATGTCCAGTAGGCAGTTGGAAAATCAAGCAATGCAAAATTTATTTATGCTCTTCACACGTTATGCTTTATGCTCTTATTTATGGTAGATAGTATACATTTAAGTATGTAATAAATATCTAATACATTTTAATTGTTTTTTTTTAATGTTTATTTATTTGAGAGAGAGAGAGATCATGTGTGAGAGCAGGGGAGAGGCAGAGAGAGAGGGAGAGAGAGAATCCCAAGCAGGCGCCACGCTTCTATGCAGAGCCCAACAAGGGGATTGATCACAAGCAACGTGAGGGGCGCCTGGGTGGCACCCCTCAGTGGGTTAAGCGTCCAACTCTGGAGCCGGTGATGATTTCGAGGTCCATGAGTTCAAGCCCCGCGTCAGCTCTGTGCTGACAGCTCAGAGCCCGGAGCCTGTTTCAGATTCTGTGTCTCCCTCTCTCTGTGACCCTCCCCCATTTATGCTCTCTCTCTGTCTCAAAAATAAACTTTAAAAAAATAAATAAAAAAGAAATGTGAGCTAAAATAAAGTCAGATACTTACCCACCTGAGCCACCCAGGCATGCCTAATACATGTTAATCTTAACCATAAGAGTGATTAAAATGCTTACATGGTAAATAAATATTTTTTTAATAATCCTTCCATCATTATGATAATTTCTAAAGTGATAGATTTATACTCTCTCTTTCCAGTTAATATTTACAATATTTGAAATATATGGTCTTATGGTGAGAATGATTTGATATTTATTTACTGAAATATAATTGACAGGCAATATTATATTAGTGGCAGGGATACAACATAGTGAATTAACATTTGTATATTTCGTGAAATGGTCACCACAATAAGTCTAGTTACAATATGCCACCTTACAAAATTATTACGATATTTTTTGAAATTTTTTCTATTTGAATATATTGACACAAAACATTACATTAGTTTCAGGAGTGCAAGGTAGTGATTCAACTCCTCTATACATTATGCCATGTTCACCACAAGTGCAGCTACCATCTGCTGGCATCCAACTCTCATTGATGATACTCTCCGTGCTGTGCCTTTGATTCCCATGACTCACTTATTCCATAAATGGAAGTCTGATGGACTATACTCCTCAAGCTGTACATTACATCTGCATGACTGCTTTATTTTATAATTGGAGGTTTATCTTTTTTAAAAAAAGATTTTATTTTTAAGTACCATCTACACTCAACCTGGGGTTTGAGCTCACAACTCCAAGATCAAGAGTAGCATGCTCCTCCAACTGAGCCAGCCAGGCACCCCTGGAAGTTTGTATTTCGTAACCCCCTTTCATCCATTTCACTCACCCCCAACACTATTCCCTCCTGTTAACCACCATTCTGTTCTTTACATCTTTGAGTCTGGGTTTTGTTTTATTTTGGTTTTGGTTTTATTTAGATTCCACATATAAGTGAAATCATACAGTATTTTTCTAGATCTGTGTGACTTAATACTGTGTGACTTATTTTACTTAATATAATACTATCAAGTCATTTATGTTGTTGCAAATGCCAAGATTTTATTAATTTTTATGGCTGAGTAGTATTCCACTGTATATATGGACCACATCTTCTTCTTCTCTCTCTCTATTTTTATTTTTATTTATGTTATTCCTCTCTTTTTATTTGAGAGAGAGAGAGAGAATGAGTGCAGGAAAGGGGCAGAGGGAGGGAGAGAGAATCTTAAGCAGTCTCCATGCTCAGTTAGTGTTTTCATTTACTCTGAATAGATACCCTGCAGTAGTTGTTGGTTTATATAATAGCTCTATTTTTAATTATTTGAGGAACCTCTATACTGTTTTTCATAGTGGCTGTACCAGTTTCTAGTGCTCCTTTTTCTCCACATCATCGCCAACACTACTTGTTATTTCTTTTTCTTTCTTTCTTTCTTTCTTTCTTTCTTTCTTTCTTTCTTTCTTTCTTTTCTTTCTTTCCTTCCTTCCTTCCTTCCTTCCTTCCTTCCTTCCTTCCTTCCTTCTTTCTTTCTTTCTTTCTTTCTTTCTTTCTTTCTTTCTTTCTTTCTTTCTTTTTATAATAGCTATTCTGACAGGTGTTAAGGTGATATTTCATTGTGATTTTGATTTGTAGTTCCCTGGTGGTTGGTGACGTAGAGCATCTTTTCATATGCTTGTTGGCTACATGTGTGTCTCTTCTTTGGAAAAATGCCTATTCATATCATCTGCTCACTTTTTAATTGGGTTGTTTGTTTTGTTTTTGGTGGTGGTGGTATTGGTATTGAGTTGTATGAGTTCTTTATATATTTTGGATATTAATACCTTATTGGATATATTTGCAAAGTGTTGATTCCCCTCAGTAGGTTGCTTTTTCATATTGTTAATGTTTTCTTTGCTGTACAGAAGCTTTCATTTGATATAGTCCCATTTGTATGTTTTTGCCTTTGATTCCCTTGCCTTTGGAATCAGAGCCAAAAATTATAGCTAAGCCTTGAAGGCATGGCCTTGTTCAGATAATGATCCTTCTTGCTCAACCTTTCCTTCACTCTTTGTTGTCTCCTAAACCTTAGTGATTTTCTAAATTGCCTGGTTTATTCTTGACATGCCTGCATTTTTGAAGGTGTGGCAACACTTGTCAGTGATCCAAGGGGAAGAATTTCATTTAGCATGTAGTTTCAAGCTGATTGGAAGCCTGACCTTCAGGTAGCAGCTTTTAAAGCACATCAATATAAACAATCCTGTGGGGCTGCAATTATTATTTTTGATGACCAGGAGTTCTGAAGGTGTCCCCTGGGCAACAGTTGACAAAATTAGGGCTCCAGACAAGTGTATAACCTCTTTTTTGAGGAGTCTCATATAGCTATAGCAAGGCCAGGTCGTTTCACAAAGATGGTATCTTTCTACACCCATTTATACTTCAGCAATTTTTAATTCTTGACCTTAACACCTAAAGGATACAAAAATTACTCTGTTTTGCTTATTATAGAATTGGAACTCATGTTTCTCTCTGATGGGACAATCCTCCACTCAAATTGCCTCACCTCCAATTACTAATGTGTATTTCTCTTCACAAATACCTTAGTTATAGCCACAAGTCAAAAAATTTTAGAATCAATTTGTCAAATTCAAAAAGAAACATACTTGATATTTGCAGTAGAAAATAACTCATATTTATTGGCTAATTATTGGATAAATAATATTAAGTCTTCCCAATCTTGGACAAGTGTGACCATATGGTCAGGTCTCATTTTACTTTCTTAGTTGAATTTTGTACTTTACTATTTTTATATGGTTTCTGCAAATTTAGGGAAATTTTGTTCATAAGTGGGTTTTTCTGTTGTTGCTATTAAAAATATCAACTCCTACATCTACTTAACCATTTATTGTGGATATATAACAAGGTTATTGAGTTCATATATCATTTATAAACTGGCTATGCCTAACTGTGGTTTCAGTTTTTTACTCATTGTTGGACAGTTTTTTTTTTTGGTTTCCAGCAGTATGGTCATATTAGCTACAATAATGATGATTTAATTCCTTTTTTTTCTTGTTATATCTCTTTATTAATTTTTTTAATATATAAATCAGGTTGGTATCAGTTTGAAATGAGTTTAAAAATATTGCCATGAAGGAGCCTCCTTGACTTTTTTGACAATAACAATCTATGCAGAGGTCAAGTATAAGATTGATTGTTAGTTTGAAATAAATAGCTTTTGTCATAATAAATAAGTGACAATCTATCTCAAAAATTTTATGAGGAGTGAATGTTAAATTTTGCAATATGCTTTTTGACAACTATTGAGTTGATATTATTATTTCTATTTAATTTTATTGAATTTTAGTAATTGCTTTCCTATTGTAGTGAAATCAACTACTGCTATAAAATGTTTCAACACATTTAACAGTATCAAAACCTGATTTAGAATGCACATGCATACATATAGATATAAACATTTAATTTCCTTCTCCAAAACTGATATTACTGTATTTTAATGAATACACATTTCATTTATTGCATTAATACATTAGTACCAAGGCTCACATGGTTTAAAAAAGAGTATACTAAAACTCTTGTCTCATACTAAAACTTTTACTTTAAAAAATGTTTATTATTATTCTTTAGACTAAATTTAAAACCTGATATGAAATAATTTGCTTTTTAGATGCAGGATAAGTTTACTTGAATTACATTCAGGAAGCAGTGCCATGGGAATAAAGGCTGAAGCAAACTGTCAGCCATGGAGTGGTTGATAAGTATAATTTATCTTCACCATTTGCCATGCCCCAACCTCGTTGTTAATCACAGAGGGAAGTATTCAAAAATGTGCAGGTTAAATATAGTATCGAAGAAGAAAATGCCGGTAAATTTGCTATTTGGCTTTAAAGAAAATAAAAGCACCTCTCAGAGACTATAGAAATATTTAATTATTGAAGATTTTAAACAAACTAGATTAATGCTGGGGACATTTTAACACATATTGTTATTGCTTCCCCATTTTATTACGTAAAAATTTTAAAGATTTCTATCAAATTTTCCAAACACTTTACTTTTTTTAAGTTTTTACTTGAATTCCAGTTAATTAATTTAGCTTCAGGTGTACAACAGTGATTCAACATTTCCATACAACACCCAGTCCGCATCGCAACGAATGCACTTCTTAATTCCCATCACCTACTTAACTTTTCCGGCTACCTGCCTCCCTTCTGGCAACCACCAGTTTGTTCTCCATAGTCAAGAGTCAGTTTGTTTAGACATTTTTCCAAAGAAGATATGCAGATGGCCAACAGACACATAAAATGATGCTCAACATCAGTGATCATCAGGGAAATGCAAATCAAAAGTACAATGACATATCACCTCACACCTTCAGAACAGCTAAAATCAACAACACAAAAAACAACAGGTATTGGTGAGGATGTGGAGAAAGGGGAACACTCTTGCAGTGTTGGTGGGAATGCAAACTGGTGCAGTCACTCTGAAAAACAGTATGGAGATTCCTCAAAAAGTTAAAAATAGAACTACCCTATGACCTAACAATTGTACTACTAGGTATTTCCCAAAGAATACAAAAACACTAATTCAAAGGGATACATGCACCCAATGTTTATAGCAGCACTATCTACAGTAGCTTAATTATGGAAACAGCCCAAGTCTCTCTCTCTCTCTCTCTCTCTCTCTACATATATATACATATATATACATATATATATATATATATATAATACATAAAATGGAATATTACTTAGACATTAAAAAAATGAAATCTTGCCACCTGCAACAACATGGATGGAGCTAGAGAGTATTATGCAAAGTGAAATAAGTCAAAGAAAGACAAATACCGTATGTGGAATTTAAGAAACAAAGCAAACAAGCAAAGGGAAGAGAGAGAGAGAGAGAAAGGCAAACCAAGAAATAGACTTTTAACTGTAGAGAACAAACTGCTGGTTATGAGAGGGGAGGTGGGTGGGGGTAAATAGGAGATGGGCAATAAGGAGGGCACTTGTGATGAGTACTAGGCATTGTATGGAAGTGTTGAATCAGTATATTATACATCTGAAACTAGTATTACACCGTATGTTAACTAACAAGAATTCAAATAAAAACTGTTAAAAAATCATCTTCCTCTTGGTTTGCCTGTCTTTGTTTATTTGTTTTGTTTCTTAAATTTCACACATGAGTGAAATCATATAGGCATGCAACTCTTGATCTAGGGGGCGTGAGGTTAAGCCTCATGTTGAATGTAGAGCTTACCTAAAATTTTCCAAGCACTTTTAAGTCAAATCCATAGGAAATCTATGGAGCTTTTAAAAAAGAATAGAAAAAACTATAAAGAAAGTATATTCTATAACTAATATTACAAGTGGAAAACAACTTTTATATTCTGAAATAATGAAATATATATCCTAGTACATACTGAAGGGACTATATTAAAAGGAACCTTGTTTGAGCTCCATCCTGATAGGCAGCTGATGACCAGGAAGGTTTCTATGCCCTAAATTCTAGAATACAAGTAGCAACAATTGTTTTAGAAGCAGCATTTCTGTGCACTGTTGTAGTTTATTATTCTATTCCATTATCTCTTTTCTTTTTAACTTTTAGCAAGCCATGGAAATGTTGTTCTCTTGACAAAATGTTACATGCAGGGTGGATCTCAAGGTCGGTGGAAAGCAAAGCATCTTCATCCATTAATAGTAATACAGGTATCTCCCACTTTTCAAAAGTTCATGTTATGCCAGTTGCTTTTATGAAAGACCTGTGTAACTTTTTTTTTTTTTTTTTTGGTAAATGAAAGAAATATTAAGAGGACTTTTGCTTTTATGAAAAAGGCAAAAAGTAAAAATAGTTTTCAGCATTTATTTTGCAGTGAGCCATTAAAAGGGCAGCACACAACCTGAACACCAAGAGGGCACACCCAAGCTCCTTCACCAGGAACTACGCACATCTCATCATCAAGTTACCACATCTTTGAACTCTGTCTGTGAGTATCCATTTTATCTCAATTTATTTTGTGCACCCACTAGCAGGATGTGTCCTTAGGTATCAGAAAAGCCTAAGAGACATTATTTTGTGGATCTATCTGGGAACACTCAAAAAAACTTTCCATACGAATTTATGGAAATTGTTTCTTCGCTTTACTCCATTGTGGCTTATGAAAGGATGTATAGAAATATTCTACTTTCAGATAGCAGGGGAAACCTGCAGCATTTTCTTTATTTGTTTTCATGTGACCTAAATTATTTGAGTATTTAGAACATCTTTTTACCAAAGTACTCATAAGTGTTTTACCACACAACATTTTTAAATAAAGTTAAGGTATAATGAAGAAAGGATAGAAAACAAACAAATACAATACGAATCCAAGGAGGAAAATTCCAATCTTGCTGGAGCTAAACTTGAATTCTCATTAAGGTCACCAACTCAGTGATTCTGCACAGACTAAAAATCTTTTCTTAACCTTGGTATTTTAGCTAAAAATATACATCAATGGCTTTTAAGATTTAGTCTGCACTTATAATCACTGAGCTTTTTAAATTTTTTTTTTTCAACGTTTATTTATTTTTGGGACAGAGAGAGACAGAGCATGAACGGGGGAGGGGCAGAGAGAGAGGGAGACACAGAATCGGAAACAGGTTCCAGGCTCTGAGCCATCAGCCCAGAGCCCGACGCGGGGCTCGAACTCACGGACCGCGAGATCGTGACCTGGCTGAAGTCGGACGCTTAACCGACTGCGCCACCCAGGCGCCCCTCACTGAGCTTTTTAAAACATAGATTGCTCCTGTCTCTCTCTGTCTCAAAAATAAATAAAACGTTAAAAAAAAAGGGGGGGGGCGCCTGGGTGGCTCAGTCAGTTAAGCATCCGACTTCCGCTCAGGTCACGATCTCACGGTCCGTGAGTTCGAGCGCCACGGCGGGCTCTGGGCTGATGGCTCAGAGCCTGGAGCCTGCTTCCGATTCTGTGTCTCCCTCTCTCTCTGCCCCTCTCCCGTTCATGCTCTGTCTCTCTCTCTCTCTAAAAATAAATAAAATGTTAAAAAAATTAAAAAAAAAATAAAACACAGATTGCTCTTTCGGGTAAATTTGGGGTGATTCCAGGGATTTTGCATTTTTAACAATTTCCCAGATTATGTTAATGCTATTGCTGTTCTAGGGACCACACTTTGAAAAACATTGTCATATACCATCTCACACGTGCGTGCATGCACGCACGTGCACATAGCAGGACAACTCTTTTCCAGCAGCCAGAATCTCTTCTCAGAATCTAATTTTAAACCTAATTGTTTCTGACTTGACATCTTTATTGTTGTACATATTTTTCCTATTCTGGGATGTAAAGGAATGTACTGTTTATTAGTCAAACTTTTAATATGTATACTATGACAATAGTATAAATACTACTAACTTAGTAATGTGGAATAACCATGTAAAATTAGTCAATTTATCCATGCCCCAAAAACATTATTCTCTGAATAGAACATTTGTTTAAATAAATGAAGGGATCTTAACAGTTAGTGCCATTGCTTCAGTTGTTGTGAAAAAGAGTAGAATTTTAGGACCACTCTCTCTGAGCTAGTTAGTCTGACCAGCACCTGGAACATGTCAACTTATGTAATCTTTCTAAGAGCTTATTATATGTATTGAAATATTACTATTTAAAGAAATGTGGGGGAAACTCAAAACACACAGAACTCATCCTTTGCCATTTATCCAGCAAGTAGTAGATCTGACATCTAAATCAGGCAATTTGACTCCAGAGACCACACTCTGGTCTTGTGCAAATTAATGAGAATGAATGTAAATGAATGAGAGGCCTCAAAATCATAAGTTATAACATATAGGTCTATATGCAAGGTATACTTGATCTTTTCAAAGCAATCGATTGCTTGTTGTATCATTTATGATTATATTTGTCTGAAAGTAGCTAAAGAATAAAAACATAAGATTGGCTTAATATTTCTTTTCCATATTTAGAAAGTCAAGAAAGGAAATAGTAGAGATGGAAATATGCTACATATGTCAAGGAACCAGCCTTCTTATACCTTATTCTTTTGTCATGTTTGCTTTCCATTCCCAGTGTTATCTAGTGGCTCAATGTAGTTAGTTACTAGAGACTTAGCCACTTTTTTTCTCCTGCGTCATGGCCAAATGTAAGTAGAAATCAGGGATGATATATGCCTTGCATTACAGGCACTTCTCAATTGGGGTGAATGGGTGGCTCAGTTGGTTGAGCGTCAGACTTTGGCTCAGGTCATGATCTCCCAGTCCATGAATTCGAGCGCTGCATCAGGCTCCGTGCTGACAGCTCGGAGCCTGGAGCCTGCTTTGGATTCTGTGTCTTCTCTCTCTCTCTTCCCCCGCCTCCCCCCTCCTCACCCCCCACTCACACTCTGTCTCTCTCTCTCTCTTCCTCAAAAATAAATAAACATTTAAAAAAAATAAGGCACTTCTCAATTAATGTACAGAGCATTTCCCTTTATAACATATTTGCAGAACTTAGTCACTGGGCCACATAAAGTGGCAAAGAAAGCTAATAATATAGTCTTTTAGAGTAGCCACGTGCCTACTAAAAATCTGGTTTTTCGTTACTGCAAACAGGAAAAGAATAGACTCGAAGAAAATTGTAAATCTCTTGCCAAATGTGCTGCTAGCTATCAATGAGTCACCTCGATCATACAATTAGATAATCACCTGGCATAGCTGATTTTCCACATTTAATCTCTTAGAAAAGTTTGAATTTTGACAGAGGTAATGTCATACATAGACATTAAATAGTTTTTTTTTTCTTTGTGGGCACACAGGATGACTACATTTCCCAGTCTTCCTTTAAGTTAGATTGCATATATATGATTCAGGAATAGCCAACGAGATTTGGGTAAAAGTGACTCAGGAACTTCAGACCTGGATTTGAAAACTATATAGCAAAATTATCCAGCTGTTTCTACTCCTGAAACAGTAATTGGGGGGCCATTTTTCCAGAATGTCTAACTTCAGGTCATGAGGGTTACCTCTACATACACTATTACACCCTTAAGTTCATAGAATTCAAGATGTATTTGCTACCATAGCATAGTCTAACCTATCTGAACAGTATAATTATTTAAGTAGAAAAGGACCTTCTGTAAATGCTATTTATTACACCAAGAATATGTTTATTGAATTTATGCAGTGTACCAGTAACCCATAATAGATGCTGCAGATACAATTATAATGACCCAAAGTTCCTCCCCTCCAGGAGTGTGTAGTACAGAGAGAATCTCCTGAAATAATAATGCACTCTCAGTCAGAGTCAGCTTCAATGTACCAAATTAGTAAGTGTACCATCAATTCTCAAAACCCTCTGAAAGGAACTGTGGGTACTCATATTGTCTCTAGTAAAAGAGTAAATGAGGAGACAGTTTTTAGGAAAAGCTAAGCAAGATAACTGGAATGAGGTCAAAGGCATAAAGAATTAAGAACCCAAACTCTGGAATCAGATTGCCTCGGTTCAAACTTTGTTCCACCACCTACTTTCTCTGTATCCTTGGCAAGTTACTTAACTTGTGGGCAAGTGCCTCACATATATGATCTATAAAATAAGGATAATAATAGTATTTATTTCATGGGTTGTTAAAGCGATTAAATGAGTTGTTATTAGTAAAATTATTAGAACAGTGGCTGGAATAAATAAGTATTCTTTAAGTACTTGTTAATAATATCTGAAGACTATACTTCCCATTTTGCTCTTAATCAAGACTCTTCAAAGACTAAAGGTGATACTCAACACTTTTACCCAATCATTATATTTGTAAGTTATAATAGTAGCAACCTATTAAAATGTGTTTCGTGAAATTAAATAAAACAGCATTTCTCATCTTTTTTAAAGACTTGTCAATATAAAATACAACAATGAAAAGGCAAATATAGACAAGCATAAAACATTCCCAAATCAAATTGTTCTTGTTACTATGCTCTGTATTATATTGTCTTCTTAATGTAATATGTTTGAGCTGCTCTCACACAAGAAACCATTGTGAATAAGTTGGGTTTAATTGGTCTCTACTATAAAAATATCTTTGACAAATAGAACTGTCTCATATTGAGTTAAATTCAAAAAGGGGCAAATTTGGTTTCATTCAAAACACATTCCAATAAAATGAATAGGGGCACAAATTTCTATTTTATAATATTTCAGTAGAAGGAAATACAGTGCTTTACACAGTTGGGTACTCGGTAAATCTATTTAATGTTTTCAATTGATGAAAAATACATAAGCACATCTAGGCCACCGGAAAACTGCTGCTTTGAAAAACGAGGTACAGCATGTCACCATCCTGCAGAGGCTTCCTGTAGGAATTATTCTTAATATTGATGTCATATCAATTTATAGACAAAAATCAATAATAAGTCTCCAAAATATTTAGGATTTTTTATGCCATCATTGTAAGTCAACCCATCCATCCACTCAACAAGTATTTATTAATTGTTCTATGTACTGTGAACAAATT
Source organism: Puma concolor (assembly GCF_028749965.1). Taxonomy (NCBI): domain Eukaryota; kingdom Metazoa; phylum Chordata; class Mammalia; order Carnivora; family Felidae; genus Puma; species Puma concolor. The sequence goes on along the minus strand of NC_141674.1, from coordinate 146,432,291 downwards.
AGATGATTTCTGTTTTCATGAGACAAACAGTAAACTTAATAAATGAGTGAATTGTATAAAATGTTAGAAGGTAAGAATTGCCATAAAAAGTAAACCAAGTAAGGAGGACAAGAAATGTCAAGGATGTGGGCATTGCAATTTTGAGTAAGATGGTCAGCACAGTCCTCACTGAAAGGGGAGAAGTAAAGTTTTAAGGAACGCCAGGGATACAGCCATGCAGATGTATTTCAGAAAGGGAAAAAAACAAAACAAAACAAAAAAAACAATGCAAAGTGTCTGAGGGGGGAACTGTACTTATTCCCACCAGAGCAAAGACAGCCAGTGTGAAAGGGGAAGTAGAGATGAAGTCAGACGTTATCAAGAAATGTTATGATGTAGAGCCTGCAGGTCTTTGAAATGACTAACACATTTATCCTTGGTAAAATGGGAGCCATGCCAGCTGCCTTGTGGAAAAGAGATTCTCTTCTCGAGGGAGATAAAGAAAGAACATGGGTTCCTATTTAGTGGACTACTGGTATAACACAGGAAAAAAAAAATGGTTGGGGCTTGAACCCAACTGGTAGCAATGAGTGGAATGGGAAGTGACTGGACTAAAGATATATTTTGAAGTTGACGCTACAGGATTTCTGGCTGCATTTCATATACACTGTTAAAATAAATGAATGAAGGATGTCTCTAAGGTATTTTGCTGGAGCAACTGGATGGAAAAAGTCACATTTAACTAGTTTAGGAAGACTATCATAGTTCATTTGGTAAATGAAGGACTTGGATAGATAACTTTAGAGTTCAAGGGTAAGGTCTAGGTAGGAAAAATAAATCTGGGTACTCTCAAAGTAAAAATAATGTGAAATCAACGACACTGGAAGCAATCATCAAAATGAAGAGTTGATAGATAAGAGAGATGGATGACACAAAGATAAAACTCAGGGACGTTTCGATGGTTTGATCTTGGGAAGAAAAAAAAAAAAAAAAGCAGCTGATAAAAGAGCCTGAATGGGAACAGCTGATTATAGACAAAGAAAATCATGGGGGTTCAAGCAAGTGAGAGAGTAATCAACTGTCACATGCTGCTGAGAGGTAAGGTAAAATGAAGACTGAAACCTCCCCACCAAATATAACATCGTGATGCCACTGGCCATCTTGATAAGAAGGATTTTGATGAATTAGTGAGCATGGAAGACTTCCTGGAGTGTGTTTAACAGAAAAGTGGGCACGTGGTATCAGTGCTTCTTAACTGAGAGTTTATTGCTGAGGGTGTGGGGAGGCTGCAAACAACAAAACAAAAAGACTGCAGTCAATAAAGTTTTTTTACTATACATTTTTAATTTTGGATAATTTTAAATTTATAGGCAAGCTGCAAACATAGCACCAAGTTTTCCATATATCTCTTATTCAGTTTCCCCACTGTTAACAGTTGCCATTATGATGGTACATTTGTAAAAACTAAGAATTTTCACATTACGATTAACTAACATTCAGACTTTATTTAGATTTCTTCAGTTTTTCTATTCATGCCTTCTTTCTCTTCTAAGAACCAGTCCAGCGTACCATTTCATTTAGCTGTCATGTCTCCCAGTCTTCTCTAGTCCATGACAGTTTCTCAGTCTCATCTGACAATTTCATCAGGAGTATTAGACCAGCATCCTTTTGGATGTCTCCCAACATTGGATTGTCTGATCTTTAAGAGAGAATTATTTTAAAAATTTCTTTTTTTTAATGTTTATTTATTTTTGAGAGAGAGAGAGAGACAGAGCACAAGCAAGGGAGGGGCTGAGAGAGAGAGAGGGAGACACAGAACCCGAAACAGGCGCATGTCAGCGCAGAGCCTGACGCGGGGCTTGAATCACGAACTGTGAGATCATGACCTGAGCCGAAACCAGACACTTAACTGACTGAGCCACCCAGGCGCCCCTAAGATAGGATTATTTTAACAGAAAAAAAAATATGGATGGGGTTATGAAATGCAATTATTCTTTTAACATAAGAAATTCATTTTTTGTGGGCAAATAATCCAGTAAAACCCGCAGTCTTTATTGGAATCTAGGTCTTTTAAGGACAGAAAGGCTATGAATTATGGTTTGGCCCCTGGTAAGTGCAGAGTAAATAATACCTGCAAACACAATCATGATGATTATCACCTTGTCTAAGGTAATAAAAATAGAAAGTGAGGGATCCATCATTTATTAAAATCTCTGACTCCAAAGATATTAAAAGGATAATAAAAAAAAACACTGACAAAAACTTCAAACCAATATTTTTTTTTATATTAGACAAAAAGTGAAAATTTCCCAAATGACTCAAACTACTAAAGTTCATTCAAGGAGATATGAATAACCTGAAAATTCCTATACCTATTTATGAAATTAAATTTAGTTAAAAGCCTTTCTAGAAAGAAAACTCTAGACTAAGAGAACTTTATTGGTGAATTCTACAAAACTTCAAAGGAAGATATAATAAGGAATCCTCAAAATCTCTATCAAAAGAAGAAGAAGAAGAAGAAGAAGAAGAAGAAGAAGAAGAAGGAGAAGAAGAAGGAGGAGGACAAGGAGGGGGAGGAGGATGAGGAGGAAGGGACAATTTCCAACCCTTGTAGAAGACCAATATCATTCTATTATCAAAACCAAAGACATTACTCAAAAATAAAACTACTGCAAAAACCCTTCATGAATGCTGATGCAAAAATACATAAGCAAATTTTTTAAAACAAATCCAGTAACATATAAAAGCAAAATACAGCATGACCAAGTAGGATTTATCACAGTAATTAAAAGTTGATTTAGCACTTGAAAATCAATTTAATTTAAATTATATTAAAAGAACAAAAAGGAAATTTAGTAAAATTATTTCAAAATGCAAAAAAGCATTTGACAAAATTCAATATAATAAAAAAAAACTGTCAAAAACTTAACATTAGAAGATGGATCCTTCAAAGTTATAAAAGATATCTACAAAAAACATAACATTGTGATTAATGGTAAAATAACAAATGATTTCCACCTAATATCAAGACAAGGTACAGATTTCTGCTCATTCCCCTTCTATTCAGTATGTTCTACAAGTCCTGGCCAATGAAATAAAACAAGGAAAAAATAATAATAGTGGTCAACCCTCAACATTCACACTAACAAATCATTTTAAAATTGGACCATGGGTCGTGTTGGTGGCTCAATTGGTTAAAGCTCCAACTCTTGGTTTCAGCTCAAGTCATGATCTCATGGTTCATGGGCTCAAGCCCCACATTGGACTCTGCAGCTGGCAGTACAGAACCTGCTTGTGATTCTCTCTCTCTTTCTGTCTCTTTCCGCTGCCTTTTTTTTTTTTTTTTAATATTTACTTATTTTTGAGAGAGAGACAGACAGAGTATGAGCCAGGTCAGAAAGAGAGGGAGACACAGAATCCAAAGCAGGCTCCAGGCTCTGAACTGTCAGCACAGAGCCCAACACGGGCTCAAAATCACGAACCATAAGATCATGACCTGAGCTAAAGTCGGACACCCAACCAACTGAACCACCCAGGCACCCCAAGCTTGTGCTGTCTCTCTCAAAATAAATAAATAAACTTTTTTAAAAAATGGGCCAAAGATTTGAACTGATACTTCACAAAATAAGATATGAAGATGACTAATAAGAACATGGATGATATTCAATACTTTTCATTATTGAGAAACACAAACTAAAACCACAATGAGATACCAGTGGTATGCACTTGAATGGCTAAAATTAAAGACAAATACTAAATATGTAAAGATGTGAAACAAATGAAACTAACTATTTGCTGGTGGAGTGCATAATAGTATAAGCCTCTTTAGTAGTTAGTGTAATGGTTTGCTATATAGGTAAAAATATTAATTTACAATCCAGGATCCAACTTTTAGAATTAACCCAGGAGGAATAAAAACATTCTAACAAAAATACTGTCTCTCAAATGTTTTTAACAGCTCTATATACAAGAGTTAAAAACCTGGACACATCCTTATTAGTTAGATAAATTGGGGCACAACCATACCATGAACTACTTCTTATCAATTAAAGATGAATGAGTTACCAATATATGCAAAAACATGAACAATCTTAAAAGAATTATGCTAAATGAAATAATCCAGACACAAACACCTGCATACTGTGAGTACTTTGAAAGGTAATAGAATATACCATCCCAACATAGGATTGTATGAATTCATGACATGCCACCCCAAAATATGTCGCTTTGGCATACTGATGATTTTAAGCTGTAGGTACTTGAAAAACAAATGAAGGGAGAGGCTTTCTCTTAATTCCCCTTAGATCCTCTAAAGATCCTCCAAAGGGAACTCAAATGTTATAAATCCTCTCCCTGGAAATATCATCAAACCATGAAGATAGTCTCTTATCTGAAGAAAGGAGAATAGAAGTCAACAGCACACTCAAATGGATTTTGTCACAAACTCTTAAGACCTTCCAACTATTCTTCTAAGGGCTCATTCATCTATCCAAACTACTGTTTACTTTCTGTTAAGAAGTCTACATTTCTCTTCCCCTTTCCCTGTTAAAATGGTATTTAAGCCTGAATTCTAAAGCTAACTCTTTGAGTTAACTCATCTTTTCTTGGGTATCTTCCATACTTATGCAAGTTATTCATGTTAATAAAGTTCTATTAATTTTTCTTTTGTCGATCTTTTTGTTATTATTACTACAAGAGTCTTAGCTAAGAACTCAGACGAGTTGAGGGAAAATTAGTTTCCTCCCCTATACCTTTCATATGCATATCTAGAAAATGAAAAGCTACAGTGTTAGTAAGCAGATCATGTGTGCCAGGGGGCAAGGAGTAGGAGGAAGTTAATGACAGCAATAGTGCAAGAGAAAACTTTCTGGAATGATGGAAATGTTTGAAATCTTGATTGTAATGGTAGTGGTTACATAATTGTATGTACATGTAAAATATTTAACCCCCAAAAGGAGGAAGGCATAAATTAAAGAAAAAAAAAAAAGGAAGGAAGGAAGAAAGGAAAAATTACGATAACCCCACTTATTTTTTCTACTGCCTGTTTGGTGAAACTTTGATTCTGTGAGATACTTTGCATCTTTCCAATAAAACCTATTTTTGTTTTAATCTCACTTAGGTTGACTTTTTTTTTTTAATTGAGAAATCACCCTGTTTCAGTAAAGATGTACCAGAGAGATGGGTGTAGGAAATAGAAATTCAGAGAAATTCAGCAACTTTTGATGTTGGTTTAAAAGCTGAGGTAGCTAAAAGAAATCAATATATGGAAAATTTGGGAGGCCTTGGTATTTAGTGTCAAAGAGATAATAATAGATCTTCATGTTTCCTTACTTAGGACAAGTACCCATTAGGAGTGAAATTCTAGGTAACCAGGAGCTGCTATCATAAAATAATGTGATGTGGATGTGGAATGTTGGCATTGTGCCTTCAGAGAGTTTCTTGGAATGATATTAGCTAGCTCAAAGAAAGAGAAAAATAAGCTTAAATCTAAACATTCTTATTTCAAAGCACAGAATGATATATAGAGCCTTTCTATGATAATGCTGAAAGAACTTCAGTTCAAATAGAATTTTAGGGTTATTGCTGCAAACCCAAATCAGAGCTTGCTTTCACTATAAACAATAAGATAATTCACCTAGATGGCTAAATATGAAATTCATACACAAATTCAATAGTTTTGTTATTTAAAAAATGTAATATATTAGAAGAATTACCAATAATACCAAAAAAAATAAATAAAATTCATAGGAATAAGAAGAGGGGCACCTGGGTTGGCTAAGCGTCCGACTTCGGCCCAGGTCATGATCTCGCGGTCCAAAGAGTTGCAGCCCTGCGTCAGGCTCTGTGCTGATAGCTCAGAGCCTAGAAGCTGCTTCAGATTCTTTGCCTCCCTCTCTCTCTTTCTCTCTACCCCTCCCCCACTTGTGTTTTGTCTCTGTCTCTCTCAAAAATAATAAACATTTAAAATAACTTTTTTAAAAAAAGGAATAAGAGAAATTAAGAGGAAATGGGCAAACAACACTCTGTGGTTTACAGGATGAGAACAAGAAGTATGGGACTGAAGAGAGAGGGAATAGGACTGTGTACAGCAGCTTCTCTCCTTGATTTCCTACCTCTGAACTCTGCCTACCAACCTCATCTCTGAGTGGAAAACACCAACTTCCAAGCATTAAGGAGAGAGAGTACAATGGAGGTGAATTTTTGCTAAAGAAATCCAACTTCTAAATGTCTAGGAATATTAGGGTTAATTGGTTGTGAGTGTGCTTAGCCAAGAATAAAGTCCTCTGTCTCAACATTCCTGGGTTTCTCAACTCATGGAAGCAAGAATGGCTGCTTGACATGCTGTCTTCAATCATAAAAATTTATTAAAAGCCCTTCTTCTTTCTCATTCTTCACTGTGAACTTTCTAGAATCAAGTTTCTAAGTATTAGGCAAATCTCTAATTAGAAAAAGAAGGATCAAGCTAAAAAAAAAAAGGCAGAAATTAAAATGTTTTGGCACAAGAGATCCTGAGGGACTGAAAATTTTCTGTGCCAACTCCTACATATCCTTGTCCTTTGTGCATTCTTAGACTGACAGCTGCTTTCCCCTAACCTGTCTTGCAAATAATCCTATTCTTTTCAACTCATCTTGATAAAAACAAATTGGCCAGATTATGGACCCTAGTATGAGGAACATATTTTTTTTCTTTTTTCAAGGATTTTTTTAAAAACGAACTGTTTCCAAAACTAGCTGAACTTCAGTTAACCACTCTTGTTAAAGCTTTATAAACACCCCACCCTTCTCTACACACCTCTTCATCCGCACTTTCTCATGACACAGCTCTCAAAATAAAGGCTTGAGTTTAATGGTGCTACAACTGATTTTACTCAAAGTAGGAGATAGAGATAATCAAAGAGACAGGAAAAAAGGAAACTTTCATCTTTGAATAAAAACGTACCCGGGTTCAAGTGTAGGGTCAGTCACTCATTTGGGACTATACAAAACACCAAATTTTCTGAAGAAATTTAAATCCTACTTAGGGAATTTGTCATTGAATTGTAGGCAAAGATGCCTGCCTAGGTTCCTAAAGGACTAAACCCTTCCTTAGCCCAGTTCCTTATTCTCATTTCTCTAGATTATGACACTGTTTGAATATCTGGACAAACTTCCTTTTACTGACCAGTGCTTCCAGAGGTAAATATTCAAGTTCAACTCCAAGTTTGGAGACCTTCTAGCTTATTTCATATTTTTATACTGTGGCTTGGGTGTAAAAAATGGGATTTCCCCTGTCCTCCAAACTCAAGAAATTGGGAAAATCATTAAAATTGAAACCATCTTGGATCTTTTACACCCACCAATCTATGCAACTACTTCTAATCTTCACTGTTCAAAGCCCTCATAACTCTTCCAATTTCAAAAGCAATATAATTCCAATTATTACAAGACTTCAATCCTTGTAGGCAAGATTGAAATCTTGTAACAACCTAGTTATGTGACTCATTGTTTGGTAAAATTACTTTTTTATTCATTATAATGGAAGGGTTATAACTGATAATTGGAAAAAATATTTTCATTGGATAAAATTCTTACAAGGGAAAAAATGGGAAGGGGGAATTTTGATGAGTTTCATTTATTACGTCAGGAATATAGTGAGATACTGTGTGGTACTTTACAGGCCGTAAATAGTCTCATAGTTATTGTGACCCTCTAAAATTTATATTACCAGTTACTTTAAAACTGAAGAAACCAAATCTTAGGAAAATTTATGAATTTCTAGAAGTTCCAAATGAGTAACTGATGTCATACTTGAACCCGGGTATGTTTGTATTCAAAGACCAAACTCTATTTTATCAGTTTTACTATTTGAATGTTCTTACCACTCCAACCAGAATTCCCCATGCATGTTCCCTTCCCATATCCCCATCACTTCACACATGAAACAACAGACTTTTACAAGGCATCTCTTATTTAGTCTTTAAAAGAAAGAGTGTGGCATAGTTACAGAAGAGACTTAGAAAGAAGTTTATTCAAGGTCATCAGTTTGAATATGAGATTTGGAATCCAAACCCAGATCCTCTGTTTCTAAGTGTATGATTTTCCATTAAATGAAGACAAGGGGGAAAATAAAAATTATTGACCATAAAGAAATCTTATATCTGTATTTTATTCTTGTTAATAATGAATATTAGGGTTTACATTCAATGAACTATATTCATCTACCAAACTTTATTTATCTATTATTTTTAATTATAACATTGATATTTATAAACTTTGTAAACTTCTGGATTCTTAATGATATAATGAGTTCTCTAGGAAGTCTTTAACAGTTGATTATTGCACAAAACAATATAACAATGAATAAAAGGCCATTTTTAATGCTTAGGTTAAAAAGTCAGAAGATGGCTGAACGACATAGAAGATACATAAACTCAACACAAATAAATAAACCAAGTTAATTTTAACTCCATTCTTAACTATATGCTTTCAAATAAGAAAAAACAAACTGATTCCATAAGAGAACATACTTGTATAAGCTAATGATGCTTCTTTCAAATAATATTATAGAGGCCTTTAAAGAATAGAGGTGTTTTAAGTATGAGGCCACCTTTTTTTTTTATTTTTACCTCTTCTGTATAGGTTTGTTATCCTGAGCTTTTGTGACCCTTTATATTCGTTTCCCTACCTTCCAAATGGCTTAGCCTGGCCTTTTACTCCATCTCAATTACATGATCAGGAGTTTTACAGTAGAAATGGTTAGCATCAGAAGAAAAATCTATTCACCAGAGATAATTGAAAAGCCCAGGTGCTTCTCCATCTTGTTACTCTTCAGCTTTTCTTCTCTATATCCATTAGTTTGGAAGGTAAGTTCTTATCCAAAGCAGACCTTCTCAAGTTTGAGTCTCCCTTTAACCAATGGTCCTCTACTATTATGAACTATAATAGAAGTCAAATTACAGATGAAAATCTTTTCACTTCACACATATAGTGGTCTCCATAAGGAGAAGTATTATTACAATTTGTAGGAATTGTGTGTGGGAGGGGGGAAACCCATCTATCCAACCTTATGCTTTATTGCCATAGCCAAAGATGTGCAGTGTATATGTACACACATGAATATATACTATGTATAAATGTTTATATAAACTTATAATTTACCTTGTTATATTTAGCAATCAGATAAATGTAATTCCTCATATACAAAGACAGATACAAATTCACTTGTAGGAGAATTTTGAGGGTAGCATGGCTTCAAACTAAAATGTTCCAATGACACTTGCTACAAAAATGCATCTCCATTTAGTCTTTTTAATATGGAGGGAATTAGAAAATAATATTTACTTCCTGGGGGTGACCTATCTAGAATTAACCAACTTACCTTTATAGAAGCAGAAGAGTTTTTAAGCGGCTTCCCAAATTCTTAGAGTATTTAGCAATAGAAAGAATCTGTTGGTAGATGATTAATGCATTGACAGATACACACTGCTTAAATGCATACAGTGCTATACTTATTCCAGGGTAGATACATAATAGGGAAAGACAGGTTTAATGTTTTTACACAGTTAAGATATAGATAGGGAGAGAATGGTAAATTACATGGAGTAACTACAAAACAGTCAAGTGCAAATTAAATTCAAAGAAGAAAATTGGTGAGAACTGAGGAAGTAGGTATGAATTTTTTGATAAAATTGATTGGAAGGAATAGAAGCAGCCATGGAACAAGAGGAGAAATGACTGTGTACAATGCCCTCTTATTGGCACAATCACACTGTCTGAGCTGGTTCTAGAAGCAAGAAATAAAGGAAAAAGGGAATTCTGGGAAAAAGACATAGGAACTGTTAAAATATAGCAGTTGGCCTAAAGAGGGTAGATTCAAAGGAGAATACTTGCCTTTCAGAAATAAGACTATATTGAGAAAATGAATAAAATAACACAATAACATGTGGTAGACTAGGAGACAGAACAAGTTACATAATTTGCAAGGTCCAGTGAAAAATGAGATGCTAGACTTTCTTTAAGAATGTTAAGAATTTCAAGACAGTAACAGCAGAGTATAGGCAAAAGTGAGGCTTTTTCTAAGCATAGAGTTTTCAGCACTGAACAGGCCACCTGCCTATGAAGCCAGCCCTGCTGGGGGACATTTTTATAAAGGTACTGAGAGTTAGATACAAATGCTTTATATCTGATAAGGAATAGGAAAAAACAGGCTGTTAAGCCAGTGAGGAGACCTCAGATTTAGAGACATGGAGATGAGTCCAGAATTCAGAGATCAGAGTTTGGAGACTTTTGGAGTAACAGTAGCCTGAGGGAGAGGCTTGCACTAGTATGGTGGTAGAACAAATGAGGAGGAAAGGAAAACGTGACATATATAACGTGATGACAGATTTTTACAAAGAAAAAGTAATGAACGTGACAGTAAGTGTTGGTTCCATTTGGTTTTAATTAGAAGACTGAGAAAATGCTGGTAACACATACAACATGGCAGCACTGTGAAATGGTGCACGCCTTGGACGTGAAATTAATGACATCAAGTAGGGAGCTGCCATCTGAGGCAACAGCTGGATACCTAGATCAGAATACCTAGACATCAGCTCAATTTAAAGCTTATTTATTTATTCTGAGAGAGGAAGAGAGAGAGAGAATGAAAAAGAGGGAGAGCGCACATGGGAGGGACAGAGAGAGAAAGGGAGACACAGAATCCCAAGCAGGGTCCCATTGTCAGTGCACAGTCCAATGCGGGGCTCAAACTCACAAACTGTAAGATCATGACCTGAGCCAAACGCAAGAGTCAGACGCCTAACTGATAGAGCCACCCAGGTGCCCTGATATCAGCTCAATTTAAAAAAAAAAAAAACTTCCTGAGCACTTAGACTATCAAGAATGGAACAGACTACTTTAGAAAATAGTAATTTCCCTGTTTATATAAGTATTCTAATTTACGCCACAAGCATTACTTTCCTATGGCTGTTCTAACAAATTAATCCAAACTTAGTGGCTCAAAACAACAGCCACTGTTAGCAAGACTGTATTCTTTCTGGAGACTCTAGGGAGATAATCTGTTTTCTTGTTCTTTACAGTTTCTAGAGGCTATCTGCTTTCCAAAACTACTTTATGACATTTCTCCATCTTCAAGATCAGCAGAGTAGGGTAATATCTTCACACCTTTCTACCTCTCTCTCCCTCTCCCTCCCTCTCCCTCTCCCTCCCTCTGTCTCTCTCTCTCTCTCTCTTTCTCTCTCTCTCTCTCTGTCTCTCTGTCTCTCTCTCTCTCTCTGTCTCTCTCTCTCTCTCTCTCTCTCTCTCACACACACACACACACACACACTTCTCTACTATCATTTTCTTTTCTGACTTTCCAACCTCCCCTTTATCAAGATTCTTGTGATTAGACTGGACCACAAGGGTAATCTAGGACAATCTCCCCATCTTCAGATCCTTAATTTAATACATTTGAAATATCCTTTTTGTCATATAAAGTATTGTATTTGTTGGTTCTGCAGAATAAAATGTGGACATTTGGGGGAGGCAGAGAATGGGGAGCATTATTCTGTCTACCACCACCACTATTAGGATTTTTTTATCAGTCAGGAGTTTAGGTTAATTTTCTTCTAGCTTGATTCAGCTCTATGATTTTTAATTCTAAGAGACTTGATGTGATGTAAAAAAATAGTAGGGACTGGAGCATAAGTCAGAGTAGGAAGTATAGAATGCATTTAACCAAATTTAAGCTATTATGTTGAATCAGTTCCCCAATTGTAGGGAAAGAGGAACACAATTTGGGGACTTAAATATAGCAAAAATGGTGAGAGAGAAAAAAAGTGATAGATATGGGAAAAACACAAGGAATAATGATATGGAATTAATGGGCTACAGTTTTGGACATCGGTAATATGTCTAACCCCAGAAAATATTCAATTCATAGTTTATGAGGAATTGGAGGCTTTGGTATTTCAACTTGCTCGATGATTCCCAAATTGGTGCTATTAACTGATTCAGCAAAGAAACAGAACATGATTTAAAAATATTATTCATTAGGTGGAGAAATGAGTAAACATATCAAGACATATAAAATGAAACCATAGGCATCCATAAGGAGCAATTTGATTAGAATGGTTATATTGTGAGAACAGCAAAGAAAACAAGAGAAATTGACAAAAGTGATGAGATGAAACCATATAAAATATTTCTGGCTCTGAGATTTTATGCTAAACTACTTTCTTCCACTTCAAATGAAAAGGTGTTTTATAGAGGGTGAGGTAGGTAGGGATCATTAGACACTGAAATCTTTTGCAGTCTGATTAGGTATATTACAACTGCTAGGAAATACTGTACAGGGGACAAAAATAGGCAAAATAAGAAAAAAAAAGTTCTGGGTGTTCATTCAGTGGAGCATTTAGCATTATCTACTGATTTCACTGGGGATTATATGATTCTATAGAGCTATGCACATTTGATCATCTTTCTATGAACTAGATCAGTTTATAACTCTATGGGATATCTCTACAAATTAAGTTGTAGAAAACTGACAATGTAGCTGTAGAAAACTGACAGTAATGTTCGTGATTTTTGTCCATAGAAATGCAAATGAGTTTCGTCCAGTAGAGATACAATTAATTTCTACTTTGTAGAAATTGTGACCTGAAACTTTGCATTTAATAGAACTTTGAATATTAATCATTTTTACATCTGTTAGCAAAATCTTTTAAGGGTTTCTCATTTTATGTACATTTATATAATATATAAAATCTTCAAAATCTTTGATTTGCCTTTAACAATTTAGCAATCCCTTCATTTATTAGACTTGAACTTAACCTACTTTTCAGTTTACTTGTGTTTATTTTATATTTGTATGAGAGTCGTGGTTTTACTTTTTTGAACTTTTATACTTTATCAGAACCCTTGCTTGAGTAAATATTCTGACTCTAGGTATATATGAATCTATTACAATATAAATGGATAAAATACTACTTTAGGAAATTCAGTTTTTAAAATCTGAATTTAGACAAAACTCAAAGGTAAAAAAAAAGTTTGAATCTATAACTTTTTGAAGAATCATGTTTTCAACCACTGAAATGCATAGGCATCCCAAATTATAACTGATTTACAAGGCAAGATTATTTCTGATGAATCTCTGGTAAGATTAGTGTATATTGTCTAATTTTAGAAAGTCAATATTTCCAATGGAAAGATACTTGAGATTTTTGGAATATATCCTAGAAAAGGGGCATCACATTTGAAAATCATGGGTTTTTTCCTTTTTTTTTCTTTTCTTTTTTTTTTTTTTGTGGGGATGAAGGTATTAAGATATGAGTGTCAGTCATAACTTCATTTTCCCATATTGATTTTAATAAAAACATTTTGTTTTGGACAAAGTACATTTCTAATTTCAAACTTTTTCTCAGATATGTACAATCAAAATAAATTCATGTAATGCAAAATACTTAGATGTTTAAAGCTTTTTATCTTCTTTTATGATTTGACTCTATACTCAAAGAGAATGTTGTTCTTATATTTCCATGACATCTTTGTGTTACACAATGTGCGTATAAACTTCCTTTAGAAAAACTATAAATTCTTGCATCTCTCCTCTCAATCATATGATTTATATAATTTTGAGAACACAGCAGCCCTGCAGCAAAACATCCAATGAATTATTAAAAAGTGCTGAGAATTGCTTTATGGATATAAAGAGCTAAATAAGGATCATCTAATTCAACCAGTTATTAACATATAAATTCAAAAAAAGGAAAAAGTCCACATATAGGTATTTTGTCCAAAATTAATGTTTTCTACTTTTAAGAAGGTCATGGAAGCAAAAATGATATAAACTTTGGATCCACTTCACTTCACACATTTATTTATTCATCAATATTTCCATAAGTAAATTTGTTAACCTAAGTGTAAATGTTTCAAACAGGAAAAAAATTCAGAATAAATCAAGGGAAAATACAGGAAATTAAAAAGAATAACAAATATGTGAATACCCATAATTACATTCACTGGAAAGAAAGCTCAGCTAAAACTGCACACACCTCAGGGCATCATTCATTATCGTGCACACGTACATAAATGTATACAGTACTGAAACATCTGGGAAAGAACATGGACAAATTGAAGAGTTCAGAAAAAAGACTTGACAAAGGTTTTGAAAAAAGACCTATGAGGAAAGGTTGAAAGAACAAGGTGTGTTCAGTCACATGAACATAAAGAAAAATATGATATTTATCTATAAACACATAAAGAAATGAAAGAAGACGGAGAGACATAAGAGAAACTATGAAAAGAAAAGACATGCAAAAATTAGGCAAATCTCTTAACAATGAAGGATGTAAACCAAGAGAATATGCAACTCGTATTGCAATAGTATCTGTCATTATAGAAAAGCCGAGATTGATGTTAGATGCTTATTAACAGAGACTCAGAAATAATGAGGTTAAACCTGCCTTACCACAAAGAAGAACAGATATAAACCAAGATCTTTCTTCCAAAGTTGAAATCCAATTTTACTTACTCTTTCTCTAGTTGCGATGTGGCTACTTTTAGCTTTATCCATATTTGAAAAATATTTTATTTTTGCTTCATTTAAAAATATAATAAGGTAAAAAAGAAAGTGAAAAGAGTAAATTCTACATTCAAAACGGGAGTAAGTTGTATAAGTAAGATGAAAGATGAATTGTGTTTGTTACTGGTCCAGAAGCTAAAAAAATTTGATCAATATAAGAATTGATTTAATGTTCCAGGCACTGTACTAGGCACTAATAAAAACCCATTGCCCATGGGAAGGGAAAGGGTAAAAATAGTTACAAAGAGAGAGGGAGGAAGGCAAACCATAAGAGACTCTTAAATACAGAGAACAAACTGAGGGCTGATGGCGGGGGTGGGGAGGTGAGAGTGGTAAATGGGTGATGAGCCTTGAGGAGATCCCTTGTTGGGATGAGCACTGGGTGTTGTATGTAAGCGATGACTCATGGGAATCTACCCCAAAACCAAGAGCACTCTGTATACACTGTATGTTAGCCAACTTGACAATAAATTAGATTTTAAAAAATCCATTGCAAAGGCAGAATCCAAATATGGTTTTCTTTTCTTCAAGATCATGGGAGTCTCATATATATCTTTCATACAACTACTAACCATATCTCAAATAACTTGTTATTGGTTTCAAGGAAACCCCATGAACCATTCTCTTTCTATAAAGGGAAAAGAACATAAAATCAGAAGAAGATATCCTCCTTCCAATCAGTAGAATCACCTTTACAGATGGCTCAAGATACATCAAACTTTAGCAAAACTGATATTATAATTAGGATGTAAATACTGGATAAAAACTTTAATAATTGAGTTTCACTAATTCAAAATTCATTATTTGACCAGAGGCTGACAAGACTGTTATTTTTGCATCGATTAACTTCTTTCTTTTTATAGAGAGTAAATTAATAATGTAAATAAGATTGCAAGAGGATCCTTGAAAATACTTAGTAGAACAAACTTTCTAAGCACCCTCAAGCACTTTAGAAGGATCCATTTCCACACAATTGATATGCTAATTACAAACCATTAAATCAAGTCAAGGATGCGTATTGGATAACACTTGGTTAGTTTAATGTGAGTTAATGTAGGTACTTGAAATAATAGAACTCTATTCCTTTTTTGAAATAATATATTTTCAGGTTTTCTTCCTTAATTGAGACTAAGCTTCTTCCAATTGGTACAGATTAATGACATTTTACGGAAGTCAATATTTAGGAACCAAGAGGTATTGCTGACTTTTCTATAACCTAGCTATGGTCAGAGACGAGGTTTAAGTTGGGAAACATAATCTGGAGTTGAGAGTTAATACTGTCACAACAGAAATAATGCTTCCACCCACAATAAAATAACAGATATGACTTGGATCTGATCCATATATATATATATGCCTAGCAAATAAAGAGGAGAGGACATCTTTACTAGCCAATATTGAAAGAAAGCAACTTTTAATCTATAAAGAGTTCATCTAAAGAAAAGTGAATCTCATACATCTCTATATATCTGTGAGTACAGTTTCCTCCTCTCTTACCTACATGCACTGATAAAGCAGCATTAAAATAAGGACAAGGTAGGAACCTAGCCGATTTACAGGTTATTAGAGCCCATTTTTTACGGAAGGGGTTGGGAGAGGCTTTTTAACAGCATTACTAGTTTATTAGACATCATAAAATATCCAGGATCCTAAAGGTTCCAGAGAGATGTTTGTGAAAGAGGAATGAACAATATTTCCTTTTAAAATAGCCCAAGGATACAACAAATTATATTAAATTTAATTTAATTTAAAAAACAATAGAATAACCCAAAGAATATACTGAATGCACATTACTACATTTGGCAGATGACTTAAAACAGCCTTTAAAAATATATTTTATTATGTGAAAGTTTTGAACAGCACAAAAGTAGAAAGAAGTGTAAATGAATATTTCTTTACCCATCACAGATTCAGCTGTTACCAACGTTTTGCCAAATTATTGTCTAACCCTTCTACAGCTCTGGCCCTCAGGTTCTTACTTTTCTCTCTTGTGAGTTATGTAAAAGAAATCCTAGAGGTATCTTTCACTTTGACATCTTTTGGTATGCATCTCTAAAATTTATATGGACAGTTTATCACAAATGGTAGCATAATATATATATTTTTTCTATTTACTGTTCTAATTTGCTCCCCATGTATCTTTGCTTTGTCATGCAGGTGGATTGTAGATTGTTCCAGGACAATAAACTCTTTTCATTTAGAACATGGTCAATGATAAATATCGGCAAATTTCCTTTTCTTTTAAAAGAATTGTTCTGAGGGTCGCCTGGGTGGCTCGGTCAGTTAAGCGTCTGACTTCAGTTTAGGTCACGATCTCACAGTTCGTGGGTTCGAGACCCACATCTGGCTCTGTGCTGACAGCTCAGAGCCTGGAGCCTGTTTCAGATTCTGTGTCTCCCTCTCTCTCTGCCCCTCCCCTGTCCATGCTCTGTCTCTGTCTCAAAAATAAATAAACATTAAAAAAATTTATTTTAAAAATTAAAAAATAAAATAAAAGAATGGTTCTGAGTTGAATGTTGTGGTCAAATCTACTTCAGTTTTCATACTACCTAAATTAAAAAAAAAAGTTAGCTTCTATAAAAGGGGAGAAAGTATTTAAATGAGAGAAACACAGTTTACCACAATCTTGGTACCATTTTTGCCTCAGAGGAGAGGGATTATAATAAAAATTTGGCCGTATGCACAATTGCTTTACCTCAGTCAAGATATGAGAGGTTTATCATGTATATCATGTTCATTTTTAAGTCAACTTTTCCTTCTATTCTGTCATTTAAAATGTTCCAAGAGAAGTTTGAAAATCGTATTTTTCAGCTTATCACCATATTTAATTTTGTAAGTCTTTTTTATTGGCTCTTCAGATAAATAAAACCCCAAATAGCAACTGTACCTTTAAATGATTCCCCTTGCATATTGTTCTCTCTAAATATTTTATTTATTTAAAAACAATATAACCGCATTAATATTTATTTAGACATTTGTAGTAATCATTTTCTTTTTCATATAATGAGAAATTACCATAGGCTAATTCAGTGAATGAAGCATTTCACATACAAATTTTTGCATTATCTGATAGGTTTTCATATGTAAATCACACGCATCTGTTTATCTCCGGTGAATAGTGTCAAATATCCTCAATGCAAAATGAACCTTAAGTAACATTATCTTCCTAATGACTTTTCTTTTCCCAAAGAAAAATTGGTTATTTGTGCCAGGTATTTAGAAATTGTCATTTATAAAGAGCTTTTTGTTTGTTTGTTGTTTTTACTGGACTGCATCAGGGTAGAAAGGAATCAACTCTCTGAGGTGAATTGCCATTATGGTGCCCTTATCCAAACCTTTTGGGGTTTTCTGTTTCAGATTATGAGATCTCAGCTATGAACACTTTTGAAACACAGAAGGTGGAATGTTTCAAGGAAAACAAAAAATTCCACTGCACTTAAAGGATTTTTATTAGACGTGAGGCACTTAAATCACGTTTACAAACATGGTAAGACAAATGCTCAAACAACATCTGAAATAGGCTCTCTCCACTCTCAAGTAGACCTGTCTTTGAATTCACCAAGTGGGTGAAATCAAAGCACAGAACAAACACTGTTTTGATATGGCTTTGAAGATGATAACAGCTTCTAACAGAGAAAAAGGCAGCTTTGGGTTTGCAAGAAAACGATGATTGACGTGACTTCCAGCCCAAGGAAGCTTACCTTTTAATGAGTGATTGGTGAGGAGCTCTCATCCAGTTTTATTTTTGAGGGAAGCTGCCTAAGTAGAATAGATCTCAGACAGACGTCTAGGGCTGCTATTCAGGCTGTAACACGTATTCTTATAAGCAGCAACATCTTTTGATCCAAATGAGCCTACACAGGACCCAGATGTGTACAGGATAGTTAGAGGTGGCCTATGGATTAGAACATTTCCTCTGTGGTATGTAAGCTTCATGTGATGTTGTACTCACGTGAAATGGCTTAATTAATACTCTTAAATACTAAAATAATGGTCACAGCAAGGAAGATGTTTAACTTGTAGATACTTTTTGTTGTTCTTCCTCTTTTTTTTTTTCCCCCCTCTGTTTCTTTTTTGCTACCTTGGAGTTTTTGGTCTTGGTAAGGGAAGTGTTGTTAGTCAGCACCCTCACTTTCCACCTTCCCCCAAAATAACTTAGTCATCCCAATACTCCTATATTTTTGTGAAGCTAGTTTCAGATCATCAGATTTCCCATCCTTTGTTTTGTTTTGGTTTGGTTATATGAATTCAAATTATTTCGTGTAGACTCAAGTCAAACTCGTTTTACTTTCGTGTTCATATTGGGGGAAGAAATTAGTTTCAACCTATTGAACTAACAAGCAACGTATAAACACGCCAGAAAATATTTAAAGTCCCAAAAAATATTAGCACTACAAATTATCCTGTAAAAACAAAAAAAAAAAAAAAAAAGAAATACATTGTGGTAGAGATAAACGGTTTGGGCAATGTTTAGTATTTTTGTTAGAAGTTTGCTGGGTGCTCTCTAATTCTGTTTTCTACCCTTGGGCACACCAAATACTTTTCTCAAACTCTTCTGCAATCAGACTGGGGCAAGGTGGGTCATTTCTGGCCAGTACATTATAAATGAAAGTAATGTATGCTTCTTCCAAGCATGGACGAAAAATTCCCTAGAAATATTCTAAGCCCTACAGTCTCCTGACTGGACACTTGTTTTGCAATTAAAGTTTGCTAGAACACAGCTATGCCTAGTTGTTTGCAAATGCCTATGACTGCTTTTATGCTACAGTGACAGGTTGAGTATTGCAACAGATATCGTATAATAGGGAAGAATAAATTATTTTCTATCTCACTCTTTACATTAAAAAAAGTGTTTGCTGACTTAAAAATTAGAAAGAGGGTCAAAGATTGACGACTGTGATTAGAAGAAAGAAGAGAGTTAGTGGTGTTAAGGGAGACATTTCAGAGATTTATAACTTGGAATGGGAATGATCTATGGTGTAGCTATACATCTGAGTTGCTAAAGTGGTACAAAGTAAATTGATGTAATGGAAATATATGAATAGATGTCTTCATATACGTAAATAGTGGGACTTACCATGCCAATTCGGGTTACACATGGAGTCACACGTTTTTGTTGTTTTTTTCAAATCATTTCTACAGCCTTCAATGCCCTATAAGCAGTAAATGCATCATCTGTCTTTCTCCAAACTTCTTCACCACCTCAAACTGGGCAAACATGTTATCAGCTTATTCATAGTGTGCCAATGATTATTTGATTGCCAAACTAAAAGAGAAGTAGGATTTTAATTGGTTTACCACTGTTGTTACTTTTTACAGTCACATAAGGGAGCTTTGGGAAACTCATCCTGCACATCAATGGGTGCTATTTGTTAACACTGCTGGCATAATATGTTCTTGCAACCCTGAGTTGTGACTCTAGGCTGAATAACAAAGAGGCAGTTTACTTTGACATACATGTAAGTTCAGCAGTGTTCTTCTTGGGCAAGTAGTCTGGAAGAGCTTCTAACATTAGCTGTAAACTGAGCGAAAATCAGTTCCCATCAACAAACTCGTAAGTTGCTTTTTGTATTGATGGGAAATCACCTGTCTAGATTCTTCTGCTTATCAACCAAATTTTCATTTTCAAGACTCATTGTCATTTCATGCTTTGTACCTTGACCAGAATGTCCCTAGAGTCATTATGCAAATAGGCTCATTCTCTAACCCTGAGCTCTGCATAGAGGTGGATTTTGCTAAATCACACGGGAAAAAAAAAAAATCTTGTTTCAACCTAATCCCAGGACTATGAGTTTCTACTTGCCTCATATTTGCATAACTGAAAGGGTCACACAAATGACCCAGGGCAGGACAAAGAAGATCTGCACCAAGATGACCTTCCATTTCTGCAAATTCAAAGAGCAGCTGTCAGCCTCTCTGGGTAATATAGAAGCAAAACCACCATAACAATTACAACAGTGAAAATATATCTTTTGGCATATATGTATGTATGTGTGTGTATATGTATGTATGTGCATATGCATGTATATCTATATGAACATATACATGTATGTACATACGGATTTCATCAATAAAAATAATTTGAAATGTATACAGTAAGGATTTTACAAGAAACACAAATAGTACTTAAAAGTTTATTTTGAAAAAAAAAAGCAGTACCTTGCCCTGCATCTTTCTAATTCCCAGCTCTGCTCTCTTAGCTCTTAATTCTAAACTTTGCTACTATACTGTTAAATAATAAACTTACTCAGTTCTTAGTGTATCAATTTCAAAAAAAAACCTATTAATTTTAACTTTTGGTAATTTTACCATGCTATTTTATGTTCTTTTTGTAATTCTCTTAACAGATTACTATAATATGGGATTCATTGAAGTCAGTGTTAACATGTTTAGGGTGATATTAATGTCATCCATTCTCCCAATAAAGAGAATTATACTCTTCCACAATCGCTCTTGATTTTTACTGGATTAATTATGGCAATGTTTTTCCATTTTTTTTAGTTTTCTATCTAGTTAATTATTTAAAAAAAAATGATCCACCAGCTATTTCAAATGACCAATACTAACTTTTGAAACCCCAAACATATTGGATAATCAATTAATTACATTTATATACGTCATATATATATATATATATATATATATATATATATATATATATATATATGTTATACTTCTAACAGTCTCTAAACCGCTGCTTCCTCTAATCTGGTCAGGTTGATTTCTAAATTTAAACCATAACTGTCATCTTGACACTTCTCTTTGCTCGGCTCTGTGTTGACTTCTGTTTCTTGAATCTGTTGTCTTTCCCTTTGTTTACTGCTTATTTTCTTAAAGCAGTTTCTCCAGTATTTACCAAGAAGAGGAGCCCACCTTAAATTTTTTAAAAGTCTTAATTCTACCCTTTTACTTGACTGATCATTTATCTAAATATAAAAGTGTGAGTTAAAATATTTTTCTTTAATAGTTCAAATATATTTATTTATAGTAAACTAGCAAATGGGCTACTTTTGAAAAGTCTGATGCCATTTTTATTCCATGTTTAATTTACATTCTACACACGTGACCTCTCTCTCTCTCTCTATCTTTCTGTCTCCCATTTAGCTTGTCTCTCTTTTTATCCCCCCTTTTTTTCTTTCTATACCTTCCACTTTTGGATATTTTAAGTATATCCTCTAATTTTTATTACTGAATCTTTCAAAACACAGAAAAAAATCTATAATGAACCCTTACGTACCCATCTCCTAGCTTCCAAAATTATCAATCCAAGGTCGATCTTACTTCATCTCTCAATGCCGCATACCCACTGACCACACTGATATATTTTTGAGCTAATTCTTGCCTTTATATCATTTCACTCATTAGTGTGTTACCTTTAAAGTACAGGGAATATTTCTTCCTTGTTTTGTTTTTGTTTTTGTTTTTTGGGGAACCTAGAAGTCTAATCTGGAATACTAATCATTTAGTATTTAAACATGTAGTTAATCCCATTAAACAAATCTGAAAGTAGACAGGCCAAAGTATACTTGGCCCTTTTACAAATCAGCAGGGACTCCGAACTTAGTGTCCTGTCCTATCCCTCCAGGCCAGTCTGGAGGTTCAGACAACACTTATAAAAACTGATTGCTTTGTGTGTTTCCTTGCCTAAGCACATTTTCAATGCATTGTCTTTAAGGCATAGAACATATCCCCATGGTCCAGAATGACTGGTATAGGTCCTAAATTCATCCTGTATTCCAAACAGGATGATGGAGAAAAGGGGAAGAAGAATCGAGCTCCTTTCTTCTGAGGAAACTTCTCAGAAGTACAACAAACAGTTCTGTTACATTTCATTAACTAAACAGTGAATTGCCCAGAACTAACTGCAAAAGAAGTTGGGAACTAGATAAATGATAGATAGATTGAAAGATTGATAGATAGGGGCGCCTGGGTGGCGCAGTCGGTTAAGTGTCCGACTTCAGCCAGGTCACGATCTCACGGTCTGTGAGTTCGAGCCCCGCGTTGGGCTCTGGGCTGATGGCTCAGAGCATGGAGCCTGTTTCCGATTCTGTGTCTCCCTCTCTCTCTGCCCCTCGCCCGTTCATGCTCTGTCTCTCTCTGACCCAAAAATAAATAAACGTTGAAAAAAAAAATTTAAAAAAAAAAAAAAAAAAAAGATTGATAGATAGACACATAGATAGGTACATATGATAATTAAAGTACTTAGATACATATAGCTACATAGATATGCCCATGTATGAGTAATATACATATATGTAATATTTATGCATTTAATATGTATAGGCTTCAATAGTTAAGCTGCCATTAACTGGAAGTTCGATAAGCAAAGTTTTATATATTTTTAAAAATTGCATCTTCAAAGTTTTTACTAAATCTTTATATGTTAAGACTGTAAACTTAACCTAAGATAAGTAATTTCCTATGTGTTCTTTTCTTTCAAAAAGATTATATGTCAAATGCATAGCAGTAAAATGCCTCAAGTCTGGGGGTTGTCAACCAAATTCACATCCACCTTTGCCTACATTTTCACTCACTATTCATGCTAACTGGTGCCAACTGTTTATTGAGATAACAAAACGAGTTAAATGTTTACTTTAATATTTTGAATGTACAACATTATATACTTATTTTTTCATGGGAAATTTGGAACTGTCTTAAAAATTATTTAAATGTCAATCAGCATTGAAAAAATTTCAGTGTCTTTGCTCAAGCTTTTATGGATCTTGACTCAAACATTTGAGAATTCTCAATTTTGAGGTACTTTATTGAAGACACAAGGGAAGATGCTTGGCCCACATTTCTCTTTCTAATTTGACATTTTAGTCCCAGAGCCTCAATACGCTGAAACATAACTTAAAATTATTCATGATCACTCAGGAAGGCTTAGTAACAAAGGGAGTGTACAGTAATTGGAAATAGGGCAAGTTCTTTAAAGCTAAGTTAACATCTGCCTTTTGAAATAAAATAGAGAGAGAACTGCAGTGTAATTTCAGAAGAAAACACACAAAAATCAATGCCTAATTGCTGGAGCTCGCGTAAAGATAAGAATTTTCACCAAAAAAAAAAAAAGAAACTTTTTGAATTTAAGACATTTGAAACATTAATATTGTTCTTACTTTTTACTGGATAAACATAAATAAGTCACTGCCCAAATGGAAATACATTTTTTATATGTCTTTTTTTTCATTTCATCAGTGACTTTTTTTCACAGATTGACTACAGTTCTCATACTTAACGATGGATTGTGATACTAGAAAAAATATATAAGCCAAGTGATAGAAATCATGTTAATTATGTTACAAATAAATAACATTAGGTCCAAATGTTAAGACTTAACAAAACCTCATCTTTATCAGCCAACGATTACATAACAATTTGACATAAATAGCTTTCTGAATTTATTTAATATGTCAAAGTACTTAAAATTAAATAAAGCAATATGCTTTAAATGCTACATATTTACTCATTTTACTTTTTTAATCTTGAAAATCCCCAATGTATCCCTTGCCCTCATACATGCATAGCCTCCTTCATTATGAACATCTCCCACCAGAGCAGTACATCTGTTATCATTGATAAACTTACATTGGCATACGTAATTATTCAAAATCCATAATTTATATTGGGGTTCATTCTTGGTTGTTATACATTCTGTGGGTTTGACCAAATGTATATTGGCATGTATCCATCATTATAGGCTCATACAGAGTATTTTCACTACCCTAAAAGTCCTCTATGCTCCTCCTATTTATCCCTTCTCCCCTCCTCTCACCCAAATCCTGGCAACCACTGACCTATTTATTGTCTTCATAGTTTTGCCTTTTCCAGAAAGTCACATAGTTGTAATCACAGTGTATGTAGCCATGGCATGGCGGCTTCTTTCACTCGGTAATATGTATCTAAGTTTCCTCCTTTTTTTTTCATGGCTTGATAGTTCATTCCTTTCTTTTTAGCACCGAATAGTATTCCATTGTCTGGATATACCACAGTCTATTTATTCCTTCATCTACTGAAGAACATCTTGGTTGCTTCCACGTTTTGGCAATTATAAAGAAGCTGCTAGAAGCACCCATGTGCAGGTTTTTTGTGTGGACATATGTTTTCAGCTACTTTGGGTAAATACCAAGGAGTGTAATTGCTGGATCACTGGATAAAAATACATTTAGCTTTGTAGGAAACCACCAAATTGACTTCCAAACTGTCTATATCATTTTTGCACTGCCACCAGCAATGAATGAGAGTTCCTCCTGTTCCACATTCTTCTCCACAGCATTGGGTGTTGTCAGTATCCCACATTTTGGTGATTCTAATAGGGATGTAGTAACATCCATTGTTTTTAAATTTACATTTCCCTGATGACGTATGACTGGAACATCTTTCAAATGCTTATTTTCCACCTGTAAATCTTTGGTGAGGTATGAAATAAGGTCTTTGGTCCATTTTTAAATTTTGAGTTGTATGGTTTCTTATTTTTGTGTTTTACGGGTTCTTATATCTTGGAAAATAGTCCCTTATCAGATGTGAACTTTGCAGATATTTTCTGCTACTCTTTGGTTTGTTTTCTCACTCTTTTAACATTATCTTTTACAGATAGAAATTTTTAATTTTAATGAAGTTCAACTTATCAATTATTTCTTTCATGGATCATGCCTTTGGTATTGCATCTAAAAAGTCATTGCCATAACCAAGGTATGGTTTCTCTTATGTTATGTTATAGGAGTGTTACAGTTTTGTGTTTTACATTAAGTCTATGACCCATTTTGAGTTATTTTTTTTTGTAAAGAATGTAAGTTCTGGTATCTAGATTCATTTTTGGAGATGTGGCTGTCCAGTTGTTCCAGTACCTTTTTTTTGAAAATACTAACTTTGTTGCATTGCATTGCCTTTGTTCCTTTGTCAAAGCCAGTTGACTATAGGTATGTGAGTCTATTTCTGGGCTCTCTATTCAGTTCCATTGGCCTATTTGTCTATTCTTTCTCCAATATCACACTATGCTGTTTACTGAAGCTTTTTAGTAAGTCTTGAAGCTGGGTAGTATCAGTACTCCAACTTTGTTCTTCACTAATGTTGTGCTTGTTATTTTGTTTTTGTTTGTTGTTGTTATTGTTGTTGTTGTTGTTGTTGTTTTGCATCTCTATATAAACTTTAGAATTAATTTATTGATACATACACAATAACTTTCAGGGTTTTGATTGAGACTGCAGTAAATCTGTAGATCAGGAAGAAACTGACATCTTGAGAATATTATGTCTTTCTATCCATGAACATGGAATATTTCTCCATTTATTTGGTTCTCCTCTGATTTCATTCATCAGACTTTTACAAATGTCCTCATATAGATCATGCACAAATTTTGCTAGATGATACTGAATGATACATTTTGGGAGTGCTAATGTAAATAGTATTGCATTTTTATTCAAATTTCACTTGTCCATTATCAGTATACAGAAAAGTGATTGACTTTTGTATATTAACCTATATTTTCTCAATCTTCCTATAATCTCTAATTAGTTTCAGAAGTTACTGTTGTTGCTGTTGTTGATTGTTTACATTTTTTTACATAGACAATCGTGTCATCTGTGAACAGAGGCAGTTTTAATTTTTTCTTTCAATTTGTATGTCTCCAATTATTTTTCTCTTAGCTTATTGCATTAACAACATCCAGTGTGCCATTGAAAATGAGTGGTGAGAGAGGACATTCTTGCCTTGTTCCTGATCTTAGTACAAAAGCTCTGACTTTCCCACCATTAGGTATGATATTTGCTTTTTTATATCACAGGACACCATAGTTCATTGTTCATACTTATTATGTTCTTATTAATTCCCACCTTATCTTCATAAGATTAAATGACTTGAAAAGGGATTGCTGGAGATTTTACCATACTTAGAATAGAATTAGAACATGATATGGATCTATTTAATACTCTTTTGAAAAGTAGTCCTAGTTTGTTTATGTTGCAGTACTTTTTGTTCACTGCCAGGTTCATTTTAACAACTTCATAGACATTAATGCCTGTATTTTGCTTATTCTGCCACCTCCTGAAGAAAAGATATTTCCTTTTCTCATTAGCTGAACGAAATACAACCATATCTTTAATTGACGGCATTTATAGAACACAAATGAAATACATCACCATCCCACATTGACCAATAAATGATAATTGGTCTCTTGTAACGTTCACACTTTCTTCACTACTATACAATGGTTCTTACGTGTGCCAAGGCATTTCTGATTCCAAAAGGCAGGTCCTAAAATATTTTTGTGTGTCTGATGGAATGATAAGATACTTTGTAGGTCACTGGAATAAAAAAGTGGTAAATTAGTAGATCAATGATAAATTACTTAGTAGGCGCGCAAAATAATTTTTAAGTGCTCCAGGGATATAGGTTTCATAATCAAACAAGCTTAGAAAAACACTATATTCTTGGGGCACCTGGGTGGCTCAGTCGGTTAAGTGTCCGACTTCAGCTCAGGTCACGATCTCGCGGTCCGTGAGTTCGAGCCCCGCGTTGGGCTCTGTGCTGACCACTCAGAGCCTGGAGCCTGTTTCAGATTCTGTGTCTCCCTCTCTCTCTGCCCCTCCCCCATTCATGCTCTGTCTCTCTCTGTCTCAAAAATAAATAAACGTTAAAAAAAAAAAAACACTATATTCTAAATCTCAGAACCATCCTATTTTTTTCACAAAGTACATTAGCATAATCAAAATCTCTGAGAAATATAGCATTATTATTATTTTAAAGCATTTTTAATGTTTATTTATTTTTGAGAGATGGACAGAAAAAGCACGAGTGGGAAAGGGGCTAAAAGAAAGGGAGACAGAGGAACCAAAGTGGGCTTTGTGCTGACAGCAGAAAGCCTGATGCAGGTTCGAACCCACAAACCATGAGATCATGACCGAAACCAAAGTCAGACACTAACCGACTAAGGCACCCAGGAGCCCCAATACAGCATTATTATTAAAACCTGTTTTCTTTACACCTTTATAAGTATCTCTATGATCCCCATATTGGAAAGGTTTAGATGCAAAAATGTATTACACCTACTCTGGAACATTTCTGATGTTTCCCAAAGGCCTGACATGATTCAATATTCTATAATACTGTTTTCCATTTTTCATGCCGCTTAACTAATAACTAATATTTTGATGCCTGGCCTCCATGATAATATAGTATAACAATTTCACTAAGTAATGCAATGTTAAATTCTTTGTTTTTAATCTTTAAAAAAATTGTTAATGCTTATTTATTTCTGAGAGAGAGAGAGAGAGTGAGAGAGAGACAGAGACAGAGACAGAACACAAACAGGGGAGGAGCAGAAAGAGATGGAGTCACAGAATCTGAAGCAGGCTCCAGGATCCAAGCTGTCAGCACAGAGCCTGACATGGGGCTCAAACTCATGAACCCCAAGATCATGACCTGAGCCAAAGTCAGAAGTTTAACCAACTGAGCCAACCAGGCACTCCTGCAATATTAAATTCTAATTTAAGCACAATTTCATATATTTGATGATCACGACTTATTAACTTTATATGCAATAGACAACCCAAAGCTACTAATACAGGTCTTTCTTTCCTGCTTTCAACAATAACAAAAGATATTTGAGCACTTTTAAGATAACTACAATTGTAAAATGGAAATAAAAAGTGTAATAATCTACTTGAAAGAAATAGAAGAGTTATCAGAATTAAAAATTTTAAAAAGGGGATAATGGTCACTGTGGTAGGGCACAAGTATCTTTCTACATTGAAAAAATTCAAGACACATGAGTGACTCATTTTTACATTACAAAGAGAAAGAGAGCAAGACAGAGACAGAGACTGAGAGAGACAGAGACAGAGAGACAGAGAATAGAGAAATAAAGAGACTGACTTTACCATTCCACACCTGTTTAAAAAACAAAGGACTTCATTTGTTCTGGTCTGTTTTCTGTTTCTGTTAGCAGTTTAGCATAATAAAGAATTCTCTGTATTTATTCTTCTTACTAACATGAAAACCTAAAAATCATTTATTTTCTTAAAATTCAATTAGAAATTCAAAGGTTACCTCTTACTTGTGTGGTAAGACAGATGATAATTTACCCACCTATTTCTTTGAATTATACTCAAACATTAGGGAAACAGATCTTTGAAATATCATTAGCTGTTCTCAGGGGAAAAATTATTTTAATTAAGATAGATAAAATGATTCTACCAATTTTTCTTACTTATACATTCAATTCTTTAAATTAAGAAGTTCAATGTTTTAAGAACATGTAAATAGTATTCCCTTACTTGGTTCTATCTATACCTTAACTATGTACATATAGCCAATTTGCAAATTTGCTCCTTTTA
This sequence comes from Puma concolor, assembly GCF_028749965.1. Lineage (NCBI taxonomy): Eukaryota > Metazoa > Chordata > Mammalia > Carnivora > Felidae > Puma > Puma concolor. Next base: position 146,403,440 of record NC_141674.1, on the reverse strand, counting down.
ATGTCCTCTTCATCATAATTTTGGACTAATTCAAGAAATGCATGTATGAATATTTTTAATGTGAATTATAGCCAATATTTTTAGCAGTGTAGTTGTATCGTCTTTAAATGTTTTCAAGTTAAAGTTGTTTACTGAGTACCCACAAGTAGATCTCATAAAGAATTGTTTTAAAAAGTTACTAATTAAAGATATAGATTTAGATATAGATTTGCCTGCTAAATAGGCAACCTATATTGTGCTATATAATTATTAATGTTTGTATAAGTGTGTATAAATGTTATTGTTTAAAGAAAACTAATAACTAATTTAGATTTCTGATTATTTAACCTCAAATGGCTTCCATAATCTCAGAGTTATCAGCAGATATCTTATATTAACTAGGCAAACACACACACACACACACACACACACACACACAAAACAGTTTAAGTCAGAATTACTGCCAATTTGCTGGTGACAGCTACAACAGTTGATGTTTCTTTAGTTTTAAAAGTAGACTTATAATGAGAATTGTATGGAAAAAAATTAGTATCTTTTTTTTATTTTTTAAAAATTTTTTTTTCAACATTTATTTATTTTTCGGACAGAGAGAGACAGAGCATGAACGGGGGCGGGGCAGAGAGAGAGGGAGACACAGAATCGGAAACAGGCTCCAGGCTCTGAGCCATCAGCCCAGAGCCTGACGCGGGGCTCGAACTCACGGACCGCGAGATGGTGACCTGGCTGAAGTCGGACGCTCAACCGACTGCGCCACCCAGGCGCCCCTAAAAAAAATTAGTATCTTTAACATGATAGAAAATTTAAGGATGGGTTAACAAATCTTAGAAATTCTTAGAAATAATGCTAAGATGAAATGGTATCAATAAAAGGTAAAAATAAACAAACGAGGTACAGAATTGTCCTTCAAAGATTTGCCTTTCTCTCAAGTAACTTTTCAGGACAAGCTGTGCAGTAAAGAACTTAACCTTGCCCAAAATGACATCTGGACTTTGTCCTCAGCTCCTGCTTGAGAATCTTTGCCTGCAGGTCTTGGCTTGCCAGTTAGTAACAATGTGATTTGTGGTGAAGTCTTTGGACTACCTGGTGTCAGTTGACCTGGGAGTGAGATCAACCGTCTGAGCAATCAATCAATCATACCTATGTAATGAAGCCTCAGTAAAAACTCTATACACCAGGGTTTGGGTGAGCTTCTATGCTTGACAACACTCCATATGTATTCTGACATACTGATGCTGGGGAATTAATGCATTCTGACTCACTCCATAGGGGGAAGTGAGGGCCCCATACACACTTAGTGTTTTCCCATACTCTGCCCGGTGAACCTCTTCCTGTAATGGGTTTTAATCTGTACCTTTTCTTTGTAATAAACTATAACTATGACTATAGCTTTCAATGACTTCTGGGCATCCTCTAGCAAATTATCAAAACGAAGAGTAGTTTTGGGAACCTTCAAAACTTGCAGTTTGGGTAGGAAGAGAAAATGATCTTACATGGACACTAACTGTGCAATAGCCCAAACTTTCGCAGTTCGTGTTTGAAATAAGAATATGCAGGCTTGTGTAGACACCGCTCCCTTTAACTTTGGAGTTGGCAAAATTCTTCATAATACATATGAATGTTTTGAAATATGACAGGTGTTTAAAAAACTTATTTATGTAACTTAACGTCAATAAAATTAGACTCTGGTGAAAAAGTGGTCTTTCATAATGTGTAAATCTGTCAAACAATCACAGAGAATAAGAACCATAGATTTGCTTTGGTGACTATGTACTTTGGCATGAGATAAGGTAGAGGCTGTGTTATTTGAGGGGAGAGGGCTTAAAGTCTCAGCATACTCAATGTCCTAACTGGGGATGGAGGGGGTACTCACTAATTCTAATTATATAGAAAAAATTACTCTTGAAAATAAAAATGCACTGCAAGAGACTTCATTAATTAGAGTATTGCCAGTATATATAACAGAAATTTCTTTACACTACTAATCTCCAACTAGGGGGTTCCTATTCAATATAAAAGGGAAATTGGTCAAGCTACAGAAGTGTAGAGTGAACGCATTCTGGGTATGTTTTTGGGTATGTCCTGCAATGGAAAAAATGTGTCGCAACCATATTTCAAGAGAATAAGTAACTTCATGTCCTAAAAGTATAGAACAGGACTTCTTCTAGCTAACAACAGGATACATTTTTATCCTGTGCTGTCTTATGACTGAGTCATCTTTTCAAATGGACACTAATTCTCTCATTTTATTACGATAGAAAATATATAAAAGATAAACATTGAATTTCTCAGATTCTTCTTTCAACCAATAGCCCAATGGCCTAATTGCTAATTGCTCTAATTTTGGTAAAACACCAGGTGGAATTGCATCAATCTATTGTATGCACCAAAATCTTACCTCTCCTTAGAAATAATACAGGGGGACTCACTTACAGGAATTTGTAGGGAACGACTGTTTCCTTTATTAAAATCTCCAAACCATTTTTCTAAATATGTAGAATATGATTTCTTCTGTACCACATGCCATGTTTAGTTCACATTATTGTTAATAATCTATTTTGTTTTCTTCAAATAAACAACTGAAGTAAAGATAATACACAGGAAAAAAATATTTCTCCTGCTTTTGGTGTCTTATAGTTACCTGCCTGTTGTTTATTATTATACTTGGGAGTTATTTCTTTAACACTACTTTAGAAGTAAGTGGACATATCTGAGGGAAAAGTGGAACTTAAATGTAATAATTGGATAGACTAGGTTATGTTGCATTAACAAATAATGCTAGTTCTCAATTACTTAATGCGGTCATCAGGTACCCAATATGACAAAGTCTCCACCATGCCAAATGACACTGTCTGGACCACTAGCCACCTGTCATACTAGACAGTGTTAAAAAAGAGAGAGAGAGAAAAAAAAAAGATTTGCCTGTCATCAACCACCAACTGGTGCTAAGATGTAACAGAAAAGAAAATGTGGTTCTTCACTACTTTTTATTAAAGAACATGAAGAGAAAATATTCTTATCATCTATCACTACGGAAAATTGTGCAGTGCAAAGTATGGAAGTTAAAAACAATAAACGACTTCCAGAGTATAATAACATGGGCATTTGAGCCAAATTTGAACATTTTAAGAGGCAGTATTTTGTGATCTTTTAAGGGAGGAACAGAATCCTCAGAGTGGTACAGATTGGGATTATCAGCTGGGTTAAAAAAGAGAGACAAGAGAGTGGGGTGGCTTATAAATAAATTTCAAAATCAAGCATATATTGGTGACGTAGGGGGTATTATAGATATATTGCTTTTTTCTCACTTTCTTTAAAATGTATATTTATAAATCATGTTATGGTAACTTCACATTGCCTCATGTGTTCTAATGATCAGAGAAGAAAGAAACGAGGGGGAGGTGAAAAGTCTTGCTCAGGGAGCCCTAAATTGGCCTGAAATTGTAGATGTCTGGTAAATTGTATGTTTTGATTATTTTGCCTACCCTTCGTATTCTTTTGTGATGAGACCCACCCTGAATTGGGTGCAAAAGAAATCATAGGGTTATTTGAACTATCTTTGCCTTCACTATGAGACTGTGAGTATTGTGAGGACATAACAATGTCTAAATTGTTTCCCATTTTATCTCTCATGTTGGGCATGAAGTTAATGCTCAATAAATAATTTATGACTGAATAATTTAAAAAGGAATGTTTGCATGAAGTTTTTAAATTTAGGAAGAGTGAACAAATGAAACATGTTTTAAATGAGGTGAATTGCTTATCTTTTGAAAATAGATGTAGGAAAGTGTATTCAAATACGCCCAGCTTTACAGACAGGAGAAATATAAAACTTTTAAATAAAAGTCAGTAAAATATTTAAGCTTGTATGTTATATACTATGATTTTCTGCAAAACATAAGTATATGAAATACTGACTTTCAGATTCACATTTTGTCCCAATTAAAGAGATTCATCAGTCATATTTGGTCAAGGTTTAATTATGTGTTTGAGGAGTCTGTTAGGGAGCAAATTATATATATCTATTTTTTTCCAATATAATTGTCTAACTGTAAAAATTTGAATTATTAGCTTGACTATTTTATATAAGGTTCTTCAGAGTCGCAGCGAAAGTAATTTTCTCAGAAAGTCTCCATCCAAAATAATTTACTACCCCTTGTAAGGCTTACATCTTTTTTTTAAATCTCTTTGATATATGGAGGATTCGATAAACAAGTATAAGTGAAATACATATACCCCAAACATAATTTTAGCAATTAGCTTCAAACTCTTCCACTATCAATTTTTACAGGAAAGTCTTGCAAGTAATAATATCTACTGATATAAGTTTTCACACCTTTTTCCTTTCCCTGCCAGTCTCACTAACAAGCAGAGAATAGAAATACTAACAAGGTGATAACTATCCAAAAGGTGGACAGCAGGAAGAAGAAGGGGAAACAAAAGCCTTGAATAATTGACAACCTAGATAATCAGTCCCCACATAATTACAATCTCACTGTATTCTACATGTAATTTATAAATGAATCACATTATTATGGATAGAGTTGATTTAGGTATAAAAATGAATATTGGCATGTTCCTATTGCAATACATTTGTGTTTCATGTGTAATTTTTTTCTATGTAATTTGAATAGTATTTGTTTTTTTCTTTCAAAAGATTTAGTGCCCACTGCACTGTTGTATGAAAGTTAAGCTAAGGTAATCTGTAATCTTCCCTTGCATTTAACAAGAAGTACATGAAAGATATTTAACAATCTTGCTATTTTGGCAGAAACTCAAAACAAACATATGTAACAGTTTTCAAGAGAAATATCAAGCAAGCAGTGCCAAATCAAGGCATTATATTTAGTTTGCTGTAAATAATATGGTGTTTGCACATACTCCATCCTGAAACTAGTCCTGTGTACTTTTTAAAATTAGCAGAATACTGGACAACACCTTTCTTGGAAAACAATTATAAATCATTTTTTTATTGCAAACCATTGCCAAAGTAAACCTTTCTTTTCAGATTAGAGCTAACCAAAGACAGTGATACATAAATAAAAGCACTTAAACTCTTGAGTAAAAATTATCCCTGGTGTAAATACGTGAAAATCGCAGTGCCTTAGAAATAGTCTGTTCCTATGCTTATCCAAAATATCATCTGAGGTATATTTGTGAGAAATAGCATTTCATACATAAAATGAAAAACCCATTTGTTCAACAAAAGAATACGCCTAAGAAAAATGAAGTGGAATTACTAGAATTTCTTTCTTACAACAATGAAAATTGAATTCACCTAACATTTGGGTATTTATTTAACACAAAAAGAAAGGTGGACTTTTAGGACTTAGAGGAGTCCATTCATGTGGAATTATTCTAATAATTTTGTGTAAACGTCCAAGAAATTCTTTCAAAGTAATGCAGGGATTAAAGATTGGAGGTATTCTGAGGACAAGCTAATAAAAGATATCTAAAGAGAGGACTTAAAGTGGAATCTTTAGAAACTATGTTACAGAATGCCCAGATGGATGAACAATGTGTTTAATGCAATTAGAGAGAGTACACAAAACTAATAAAAGAGAAGAGAGTAGGGATAAAATTGAAAATTTGGTGGTGATGGGAGATTTCTTTCGTCTATTCTGCTAATAATCTCTCACACCGAATGAATCACATTTTATATTTTCCCTCATAATAGTGCATCACCTCTCCCAAACCCCCTCCCCACACTTTTTTTTCTTCTTATGTGAAGAAGGCGCTTAGCAGAATATTGTTCATATGCTATATTCCACTTGTTTCCTTTTCATCTGATTTGCTCAAAACACAATACACATATTGTGCCACTCTCTAAAAGGAATATCGTCAACTGAGAACATTTAGAGGACAGTGACTATGAAAGAAATTTGTCATTGTTAGCTAATCAGCATCAGAGTATAACAAAATGTTAAAGTGGAAATTTTGTCATGAATGATAAGACACGAAAGTGAGACATTAGACAGAAAGAGAAAATCCAAAGAAAATGCATGAAATTGGTTAGAAGCTCTTAAGCTTTGCAATTTCATTAAAAATATTAAAGATATAGGGGCACCTGGGTGACTCAGTCAGTTAAGCGTCCGACTTCGGCTCAGGTCATGATCTTGCAGTTTGTGAGTTCGAGCCCGTGTTGGGCTCTGTGCTGACAGCTCAGACTTTCGACTTTGAGTTACGTCTAATTTCTGGAGAGCCAGATGTTACCTGTGGTATATCAGGCTTTTAGTGGTAAAGTGATAATGAAGTTTTATCCAAAAGCTACTTATAGCAAGTTTGTTGGGTCCACAAACAGATGCATGTTAATTTCTAAAACTATTTTTGTATAGTGGGAATATACAGCCTTAGCAAATAGCAGATTTCCTACATTGATTCCCTAACCTTGGATATGAGAGTTCTTGTAATGAGAAGTAATAGTCTGAAGTTCCCAGAAATTTGCTTCTCTACCAATATAGTAAAATAAAAAAATAATAAAATGATCAATAATCATATTGTATCCCAGGAGGAATTACATAATTACAGAAGTTATTATCATCACAAAAAAATCTGGAAAATACAGGGTTGGTGATACCTACCATGTACAAGTATTTATTTGTCCAGTAAAGAGGTTGAATGGATCGTGGACAGTACATATGTAGTTAAAAACTTAATAAGGTAACAGTACCAACTGTAACTGCTATTCTGCTTACTAAAGCTAAAGAATGGATGCATTTCTGCCATGATATCAAGGTATTAACTTGGGGAAAAATATTTTTTTTAATTTTTTTAATCCCTTTACCTAATGAGCACTTTTAAAAAGTTTACATGGCAGTGAGATAAGTTATGCCATTACCAACTTTCCTCAGGGTTACATCAATTTGCAGTTTCTGTGAATGTAATATAGTTCTTAATGACCATGACCATGATCATCTCCATATTTCTCCATTTAAATATTCTACTGTGTTTCTACCATCTTGCTGACAGGAACTAGAAAGAAGTAGCAGGTATCCTTATATACCTTAAACAATACCAGCAGATCGGAGATAAATCCAATAGAATTACAGTATTCTATTATTTGGGATAACACAAGAGAAGTTTGCTGCATCTTGTATCTCCATACAGGCAGTGTACTTCCTTTTTGGTTTTGGAGCCAAAAACCATAGGGATGTGGTGTTCTAACAATTCTCAGGTAAACTGAAAGCCTTCCAACTTTTGGTGAGGCCCCAAAAGAAACCTCTTCAGCTATTGAAGGTTGAAGTACAAGTGGCTCTGCCATTTTCCACTTTGTACATATCAAATAGGGATGCTCTACGGAGCCCGAATAAAGCTTCCCTAGCAGAAGTCTTTAGGTACTAGATTAAAAGCAGAACGACAGTTTCAAATATGGTTTCCTTTTAAAACCAGTTCTTGGGGTGCTTGGTTTCAGCTCAGGCAAAGATCTCACGGTTCATGAATTCCAGCCCTGCATCGGGCTCTACACTGAGTGTGGAGCCTGCTTGGAATTTTCTCTCTCCCTCACTCTCTGCTCCTCCCCCACTTGCACGCTCTCTCTCTCTCTCTTTTTCTCAAAATAAATAAATATTAAAAACTTTAAGAATATAAAACCAGCTCTTTGATTTGATACTGAGCTCCAGGAAAAAACAAATATCTGATCATCAAATATCAGGAGACCATATGACTGAATGGGTCCTTCCATTATGCATATGGTACTATCTGATCCACTCATCTACAAGTTTGATGTGCCAGGAGCACCCAATAATAAAGTAGAAATTGTGATGATGGCACCTGGCCTAAACAGAACCTGAAGTTGTAAGCAGATTTATCAGTTAAGCATGCATAATCTTAGAATACAGTTTTTATCAACATATACTCATGGCCTTCTGTAGAATTCTATAACTACTGAGATTAAGGAAGAAAAAAATGAGCTGGAATAGATATGGTTCTATGTCATATGCTGGCACCATGCAGAATTAAAATGATAGGATGAACACTTAATTAAATATCATTCCTGGAAAGACAGGGAATGCTTTTCATGAGCATTGGTTAATAATTTCACCGGAAAATCAACATTTTATAGACAGAAGAATGAATGATTAGCGACAATTGAAAAAGAAATCACAGTGAATCCTTTGGAATGTGGCCAGAGAATTGTGAAAACTCATCAAAGATTCCCAGCTATGGAGGAAACTCCTAGTAATCAGTTGGCTAAGATGTCCCAATCTGTTGAGGTCACTAAGAATCTTTCTGCAAACACATGTGAATTTTCTCAATAGTTCATAAACAATGTGGTCAATAAGGTAGGGATGGGGGTAGGGTATTAGCATTTTTTTTCCATAGGCTCAACCACATGAACTTAAAATTCAGAAGTAGCTAGCAAAAGAGAATCATGGGACAACTTATAAAAGATCCAGTTTCAGCACTGGGTAAAGTTCTAAAGTATCAAGTGTATTCTATGATCCAGTGACCCATATATTATAATAATTTTTACACTGCAAAATTCATGACTTGAGGGAAAAAAAAGTAAATGTTAGGGAAACATCTTCCACCATTCTATCTAATGACTCACTTACAGAAAAGTTATTTCTTGTCTATGACTTTGGGTTTTTCATGTTAAAAACCTTTGAGTATACTAAAGAGAAAAGCTCTTTATAGAGAAAATTTATTCTATCAGTAGGATATTTCCAGTGATTCGTGACAGTGGGTTTGTAAGCAAAATTACAATCATAATCATATCAGTTATAGGAAAGCTGCAGAAACCCTCTATGGGCTGTATAATCAAGGGCTCATTGAATCATACTCCTGGGTAAATAACCCAAACCAACCAAGTTTCTATCATGACCAGCTGTAGAAATAAAGAATGTGTATAGTCTGCCTGAAGAAAATGTTGGTGTACAGGTCAGTTTCAATGCAGCAACAACCCTCCTTCATGCTGCCCACCCAGTAACTCAGAAGCTCATCTCTTACCCTCAAGACAGCCCTGAAGATAATGAGAACACTTTGCTCTCCTCTGAAATTTACACAACTTCAAAGGAGACACAACTAGCTTTCAACGTGATTGCAGCAAAGCGATCTTACCAAATGACTTACTAGACTTGAGATGAGTCATGTGCTACTACCTCTCTCCCTTGAATGAGTGAGGAGGGTACCTACAGCACATCAACGTATATTTCTTTGAGACATGGGTTTTTGTGGAGGTTTCTTCCTATAAAATGCATTTTTAAAAGTCTTTGATTGGGGCCCCTGGGTGGCTTAGTCAGTTAGGTGTCAGACTTCAGCTCAGGTCATGATCTCACAGGTGGTGAGTTCGAGCCCCACGTTGGGCTCTGTGCTGACAGCCCCAAGCCTAGAGCCTTTTCGTGTTCTCTCTCTCTCTCTCTCTCTCTCTCTCTCTCTCTCTCCCCCTCCCCTGCTCATGCTCTCTCTCTCTGAAAAATAATAAGTAAATATTAAAAAAAAAAGCCTTTGATAGTTACGTCTTCTTATGAGAGTTAATTGGCATACTCTGGAAAACTCCATGCTTTTAATAAGTTTTACAATCCTTTGATTCATTTTTTCATGTACTAATGCATTTCTTCATCATCATTCATTCAACAAATGTTATTAATTTCCTATGTTCCACGTATTTTTCATGTATTGGGAATACAACAGTGAACAACAACAACAACAAAATTCCTGTGTTCATGGACTTGTAATTCTAATGGTTTTGTGAGACAGAAAATAAGAAAATAAACAAGAAATATATAGTACACCAGATACTGGTAAATATTTTGAAGTCAAATAAAGCAGGATAATGTGATAGAGAATAGAGGGGTGGCTATAAATAGTGTGGTCAGCAACGTGTTCTCAGAAAGGTAACACTGGATCAGAGACCAGAGACCTATTGTAAGAGATTAATCTATAGCGTATAAGGGAGAAGTTCTAGGTGGAAGTTCTAGGCAACAATTCATTGAAATGCCCTGAGGTTGTCGTATGTTGGCTTGTTCAAGGAACCACAAGGAAACCAGTGAGGAGAATAGTAGATGAAAGAAATGGCCAACAATAAGTTTAGAGATCAGCGGTGAACAGTGGGAAGGAAGACCATAGAGATAGGTTCTTTTAGGCCATGGAAAATAATTTGGGCATTATTCTTAAATAAATGAGAAGCTTATGGAGACTTCTGAATAAATGTGTGACTTGATATGGTGTATTTGTTAGTGGTGTTACTCTGGTTGCTGTGTTAAGTGTAGACTATAGGATGCTAGTGGCTAAATGATCTAGATAGGAGATGATTGGTAGTAGATGGAAGGTTAGAAGTGGTTGGATTTTGGATATATTTTGTAGATGCAGCTTACAGAATTTGGTGTTGAATTGGTGTGAGACTCCAAATCCTGTTGCCTATACAATGGCAGAATGTCATTGTCATTTAATTTGATGGAGAAGACTTGAAGCAGGTAGCAGAAGGACATGGTTAAGGAATCAAATTTGGTATTCACTTTTAGGGAGTATATAGTTATTTTTAAAATCCTGCTTGGTCACCACAATCTATTGCTTTATGCCTTTGCTTATGCTTTGCGTATTTTACCTGTAATTATTTTGGTAGACTGACTAGACTATCTCAATAGTGTCAGCTGCTCGCTGTCATCTACAAACCTTGATGAGCTGGCTGGTCAGACCCCCTTGAGGGGCTTTAGTACTGTGATTATTTTATATGAGGTAAACTTGAAATTTTGTAAGATTTCAAGAGGACCACTTTTCTTCTCACCTTTTTTTTTAAGATGAGAATTCTATTGTCCTAAATTCTGGAAGATTCCTAAATGTAATATGTAAACAAAGGTTGGATTAATTAGAACTGTCAGGAGTTTTAGGTTTGCTAGCTTCTGGTTTGTTCTGAAGCTGGTCAGCTCAATTAGCATTAAAGTTGTTACTGATTTTGAGGGTGAATGTTTGATCCCTATAGAGATTATTTTCCTTCATTTTGTCGCAGGAGCACAGGGCAAAATCCTAACCCAACCAACTGCTTTACAAATGCCTATGGAGTACTAAGAATACTTTACCACAACTAAGGAAAAAAACAATGCAAATACAAAATTCTAGCCTAAAATGCATCTTTACTTACTAAGAATAGCACCCATAACTATTGTTCCTTCACCCTAAAACTCTGATCCTGGCAAGACTATGACAGCACCAACCATTCCGTGTCCTAATTCTTTCAGACATGGTGATTTATAGGCCAGGCGATCATAGGAATAGATGGGAAATGGAGGAATGCAGCCCAAATTACTGAATTGAAATAATTTCTGTGTAAATTAGAAGAAATACAATACAACTGGAATTCCAGAACTGACTAGGTATGTTCTATAATACGATCTATATTGTATTTATAAAATGAAGATTCTAAGAGCGTTTGAAAGGTTAGTAACCTCTTTAGAAATAGGGTGGAATCCTACCACACATCACAACCCATTTCCAAAAACTGAGCTAATGAAAGATTTTCTAGATGTTTAGTGTACCTGGAAGTGTTGTCAACAGTTGTCTCCCAGATGCTCTTTTTGTAAGAATCTTGGCCAATTATTTCTAATGAATTTTGATGCCTTTGAAATAGTAATTGATACTAATTTTTAAACAGAGTCACTAGAAAAACTATTTAATCATAGGGCTGCATATCCACATTACAAAAATCTTTTAAGTGCTTTGTTCCACCCCCTCCATTATTCCTCTCCAGATAAAGATATTTAAGTTTATATTTTCATAGGAAAGGGTATTTGTGAAGTAATTTTTTTTCCTAATAAAAATTTAACTTGAATGATTTCTGTAATCTGTTGACTGGGCCTTTAAAAATTGATGTCCCAGGAGTCTGTGAAACGAAATCAGAAGGAAGGAGACCTCACTGCCTTTTAGAATTCCAAAGGTCTGGCCCACAGCTCTATAAGGTCAGGAGGTGGGATTAACCTCTCACATCTTAGTAATGGTTTTAGAAGGACTCTGAAAATTCACAGATGATTAAAAACACCCAACTGACTGGCACTGAGGAAGAATGTGGAAAGTAAATTTCATTTGTTTAACAGCCCTATCTAATGGCGTGAGGCCAGACTACCTAAGCTGCAACTGTCAGCTGATTGGAGATCCCATCCCTCTCTCTCTATCATTTCTCTACCTCCAATAATAGAGCTAAACAGTATTGTTTTTCTTTTCTTTTCTTTTCTTTTCTTTTCTTTTCTTTTCTTTTCTTTTCTTTTCTTTTCTTTTCTTTTCTTTTCTTTTCTTTTCTTCTTTTCCAAACCAGAAGAGTCTTTGACACCACCTTGTCCAAGTCTGTCATTTTGCGGGGGAGCTAACACACAAACTGTGTGCCCCACACTTAGAAAACATACAGCATACTGCATTTAATCATCTCAAAAACACTGAGACTTACAAAGGTTGTATCAACTCTGAATTATCCAGGGTGTAAAGTATGGGGAAGAATAGGGTTTTGTATTAGGTTTTCATAAATTAATCTGTATCAATACCTTTTTATTTTATTTGTGCATTCAGTTAAAAAGCAAATATCTCAGACTATAAATCTGAACTTATTTTGTGGATCATATAAAAATATGATTAAAGTATAGATTTTTTTAAAGGTGAAATTTTGGGGTGGCTGAGTGGCTCAGTTGGTTAAACATCTGACTTTGGCTCAGGTCATGATCTCGCGGTTTGTGAGTTTGAGCCCCATGTCGGTGCCTGTGCTGACAGCTCAAGGCCTGGAGCCTGCTTTGGATTCTGTGTTTCCCTCTCTCTCTGCCCCTCCCCTGCTCAATATGTGTCTCTCTCTCAAAAAAAATGAATAAACATTAAAAAAAATTTAAAAGGTGAAATTTTCTTCCAAAAGTTGGCAATAGGTTATAGCATGAGAAAAAAAAAAAGTTGTATTTGACCATCTCCAAAATTGCCTCCTTTGTTTCCAGAAAGTTGATGCTAAAGGAAGGGGGAGGCAAAACAAATTCTCCAAGACATTAAGCCTACCTCTTATTAGCGTATGACTCAGCTAAGAGAAGTTATCTATTTAAAAAATAAGCAACTTAACACATTCTAAAATGTACTACAAAATCTCTTAATTAGTTGTGATTTTACATGACCAGAGCTCTTCTCAGAGAGTGGATCATACATTTACTCATGGTGACGAGGCTGTAGTTATCTTTTTACATCAATATTATAAAAATGAATAATTATACAAATTACAATGGGATATAATAGCTATTCTCATTTTCTCATAATTCAATACTGTTTTGTTCAGTCAGTCTGGACATAACTTCTCTACTGCCCATAGAGAACATTGCTTTTTACTGGGAGTAGGGTCAGCGGGGGGTGATGAGGGCATCAAAAGCCACTGTTTGGAAATACACATTTCTACTCTTGACCATCAGAAAATGTAACTTGTCAGCTCAGGAAGGAAGTTTGATTGGGCATTTTTGATAAAAGGTGATTTTTATACATCCTTACAGTTATGAATTACTAAGGAAAATATCTAACAGTGTTAGAGAATTCTAGAAACAATAATGATAGCATGAGTTCATCCATAATTAAAAATACATTGAATATTTGCCTATTATCCTTTTCTCATGACATTAAAGATACTACTCCAAACACTCTGTGCAATGAATTAAGTAGTTAATAGTTAATTAATCATTTGTACATAAAAGTATTTTTTTCCTAAGATCATTGTATAGGTATCAGAACCCAGGCATCATGATTTCCCACATAGTATCTAAATCAGCATAATGAGGTTGCTTTTATTTTTTATTTATTTTTTTAGATTTTGTTTTAACATTTATTTTTGACAAACAGAGCATGAGCGGGGGAGGGGCAGAGAGAGAAGGGGACACAGAAACTGAAGCAGGCTCCAGGCTCTGAGCTGTCAGCACAGAGGCCACCATGGGGTTTGAACCCAGGAACTGCGAGATCATCACCTGAGCTTAAGTCAGATGCTTAACCGACTGAGCCACACAGATGCCCCTGAGGTTGCTTTTAGATTGATTCTATTCAAAATAGAAAAAATGATAATTTAAACTATTTTTGATATAGAATTTCTTTCACAATGTCTGTTAAAAATACAACAGCCTGCCTTAACTTGGGCAAATAATCATCGCAACTATATCACTGTGTCACAAATATGTCCCAACCTAAAGATTCTGTGGTCCCATCTCAGCTCTACTGTATCAGACTCTCTGGGGGAAGGCAAGAAAATCTTTATTTTTAAATAGCACTCCTGGTTCTTATAACCAGGCTGTTTAGGGAAACAACAAACAAGACTATAATTGTCTCAAGAGTGAGAATGACCAAGTATCCAGCATTATCTATTATTTAATTGAAAATAATATGAAAGAATCAAAGAGCATATGAAAGATGCTCAATGAAAGAAGGAATTAATGGTCAGCACACAATTCCATACGCATTAAACAAATACCTGTCCATTACTCTAGTTGGTTTATTTAGCCCTTGATTTCCTGAGCTATGTTAACATATCAAGCAAAGCAAAGAGAAGAAAAGCAGGTCCACATATGTAACGATGAAGGGATTGTGCTGGCAGTGAGCCTTTGAGCTGATCTGGGAACTGAGAGGTTCAGACTCTTCCACCATTAAGTAGCTTTGGCTTTTGAATAGTAAGCTGTTCTCAGTAACAGTCAGAGAAAGACTCGGCAAAGCTGAAAACTGTTGAAAGATTATATTATTTTGATCAGCACTTAAAAGATCAGTTCATTCATTATGGCAGCTTTAGAACGCATGTGTGTGTGTGTGTGTGTGTGTGTGTGTGTGTGCATTTGCTCATTGATTTGTTGAAAACATTTATTGTTTATCAATACAAGTAATTTACAACACGAGTTTCCTTTTCTTCAGCTTTGTCTACATATGCTCACTATAAATCGTCAGTCTCTAAGAAATCTGAAAGTTCTTTTTCTTTTTTTAAAATAATGATATGTTAACACTGTGGTAGGGATTTTCTCAGTTTGTGTAACAGAATACAATGAGAAGATGTGGTGAGATTAAAAAGAAGAATGTGTGCACTTGTGTACATAGGCGCTTTCAAGACCGTCTCCATATGTATGAAGGGAGGAAGGAAGGAAGTCAGAAAAAAGATCATGAAATAAATTGAGGAAGAAGTGGAGAGGCTGTAGGACAAAGGGCAGGTGTGTCCCCAGATCATCAAAGTAGGGTCAAGGCGACGAGAAATGAGGAGGCTGGAACATGCCATTGAAGCCAGCCTACCTCTCCCTGGATCTGTCCCTCCGGTGCAATTCCCAGACATCATACTGCCTTAGCTCCTGCTTTCTCTCTGATGTGATTCCATGTAAGAGATCCAGCCCTCCTCATTTTGTGTCTCTTTTTTCTCACTGTCTGATGGCTCTTGAGCCTGCTATGCTGCCATGGGAACCTGCGGGAGACAGTAGGTGCCCATTACATTTATTCCCTTTCATCCTTTTTTGAAAATGCATTAAGTGTTCTGTGTTTAGGTTGGCATGAAAAATGTGTCCTGACTCCAGAGTCCTAAAATGTGTACATCCAACATGCCTAATTTAGCACTGGAAAGCAGGAAATATGTAGCTGCTAACAGTGTCAACCTTGAAAACCATACTGGCAAGTGTTTGGTCATTAGCAAATATTTATACAAGTCTGATTTCTATCAGTAGGCAATGTCTTGCGCTAATGAGAAATATCTCTATTAAAATTAGTAGGCAGTATATACACATGATAGTGAGTCAGAAGGTAAGCTCCAAAGTCAGACACATGTGGCTTCAAATTTTAGCACCGCCATAATATGGGACTTGAGTGAGTTATTTTACTTCCCTAAGCCTTGGCTTTCTAAGGCTGTAAAATGGATTGTCAGAATAGCATGGTCTCATAGACAAAGGGAAGAGTTTTGATGATAAAGTTTATGTCAAATACTTATTACAATGTCCTGCACGGTAAATATTCATAAATGTTGGATATTATTATTTTTATTAACAAAAATAGCTGCCCAGCAGAAGCTTAATGATGATTACACCTAAAGAAAGTAACTGAAGTAGTTGGAGAATCAGTGTTTTTGTATTTGTAAAGAATTACACATGCACACACACCCTCTCTATTTTTTTAAACCATTAACCTAGAATTTAACATCTTGTAGGTATATAATTACATATAGATGGTATGTTTATATAATGGATCAATTTCCAAAGAATCCTGTAAGTGAGATAAAGCAAGACATCTTTAAAAAGTGGGAAGATAACTCTGAGAAGAAACAATTCTTTTTAAGGTTACATGTTGAGATCCAATGAAGTTAAATGACTTGGTATTTTTATAATGTAATGCATCTGATTTGAAAAAAAAATTGTATACATGGGTAGTACTTTGATTTATTCCAGATATCACTAATTCTACAGTATTCTTTCTCTCAGAGTCTTTCTGTTTCTCATACAGAAAATGAGTCTCCTGCTAAAACATGCACTGCCTTCTTACGGTTTTATTTTATATTTGATACCCAGAGCAGTTATGCCACAAAACAGGCTTTTATATCATTCATAAAGAGAAGTGAACTGAGAAAAGTAGAGGGTTTTTTTTTTTTTGCCTTTTTAATGTTACTACCAGGATATTTCAGTGCTGATACTTACCATATCTAATTAGTAAATTGCACAAATACAACAGGAGTTTGAATAACATGTTATGAATTTTCATTTGTACACATGTGGCTTTTGGAGCTCTGCCATTTCCTGAAATAGGAAGATTGTTCTGAATAGTAAACAGTAAGATTTTCTGTTTTAGCTCCAACTTTAATTTGTATCTGGCTTGAGAAATGTGATCAAATTATCTAATCAAAATCTTTGACACTGTCAAAGGGCTTTTTAAAAATAAAGACAATATTAAAACGAAGCCTGCACATTAATCTCGTTATCTGCATCAAATTGGATTGAGGACTAAAATAGGGCTTGTGCTTGGCAAAGTTGAGTTTTCAAAGATGATGTTGACACACACATTTTTTCTGTTCCACGGTGGTCTTTGGATTAATTTCAAATCTGAGAGTTAAAATGAAATAAAATGAAAACTAAGTATCTGATCCCAGAACAGTCATTTTTAGTGTTCTCCATTTCAGTGAGATAGGATCACTTAAGTGTGTGTTTTTGTGTGTGTGTGTGTGTGTGTGTGTGTATGTGTATAATATATACATGTGCGTTACATGTTATATATTAATATATAAGTTTCTCCATAAAGATATTTGAGCACAGAAATATAATGATCTTAACATATATTTCTGTAAGGACTTGTGTGAGGTGCCTTGAGAGTAAAATCTCTCCAATTACTGTAAATTTGATATTCAGATTCTAAATGCTTTCCATTTTTTACCAAAATGTCAAATTATTTTTGGTGCAAAAGAAAAAGCACTTCTTGTGAACTGCCAGATTGTATACCTGATTATTAAACACTGCCAAATTTTAAAAGCAGACAAAACTTGATTTCCCATATTCATGAAAGGTATTTATCCCACCAGGAAGATGTGCAGAGTAATAATACCTTGAATTTAGAATAATTTACAGTTATCAAGATACTTTGATTATTCCCTTCCCCAAGAGGAAAGTTTAAGCAAGTTTGGGTAGTATCATTTTACAGATGAGGAAAAGAGGGATCTGTGTTGTTGAAAGCTTGATGAAAGTGACATAACTAAAAAAAATGACAGGGATAGAAGCTTGGTTACCAAATTTCAGTCCCAGTATCCTTTCACTATGCCATCCTGCCCTCTGACATTCATGCCTACAAAGAAACCACTTACTTCTCATCATCTACCCCTTGAGAGAGCCTTGTGTTAACCCAAAATGAACTCATTTTATAAAATCAATAACACTATTAATGCATTGTAGGGTTTTTAGTGAAATGCATTTATAAGCCTAATAATTAAAGACTATTTTTTCATCTTAACCCAATTCTTTTTTGATGGAAAAAACGTCAAGGCAATTTATACAAATAAAATAGAGTAGCACTTGTATACAAACCTCTGTAATTTATGATGATACTTCTTTAAAAATTTACAATCGTGCTAATGAAACCAAGTTTCTAAAGCCATCCACTTCCTTCGTACACTATTTTACTTCAAAGAAATTTTAAAACAGAGCTGAAAGCATACACACTACAAACAAATGACCATCACTTAGTGTTGCAATTCTAACAGGATTATTTACAATCAAGGATTTATTTATAAAAGCTCTATGAGAGGTTAATATGGAGTTAATAGACAATTCAAGTAGGTGTTTGGGTGGTTTATTTTGGTCTGTCTTTTAGAAACATATTTTAAAGATTAAAAAATATCAGTGTGCTGAACAAAATTAGTTTAGCCAAATTTGACTGACATAAATACTGAAAATTACAGTATAGTGAACTTTTTCAGATGAATTTCTGTGCCCTGTGAAGGCACTTTATTTTCCCCTAGGGTGTGGATATAAACAGCTCTACTTACAAGTTTTGATGCAAAGTATATCTCTTTTAAGCTTCAGAGATAAATCTAAAGTTGAAACTCAGGAAATAAAAGAGCTAATGCGAGTCCATGTAAATGTGAGTGAAAGAGATGGGGGGAGGGGAATGGAGGGAGAAAGAGAAAGACAGAGATAGAAACAGAGGCTGAGAGAGACAGAGAGGGAGAGACACTGCATTAGTGACCCAGTACAGGAGATACTCATGTGAGAAATATACTGTAGGAGCTTACATGATACATATATCTGTTCTTTAGGATATACAGGGCAGAGCAGTTTAAATATCCTTCAGCAGACCAGTATTTTAATGCAGATCAGTTGATCAAATCATTTTTTTTCCTATCATGGATAAACATCTTTTTTTTTCTATACACAAAATGTATATTTATCATAAATTATAATAAGTGACATTTTGACTTTGGTATAGTGTACTAAAAATCTTTAATTTGCTGCATGTACAAGTCAAATGAAGGAGTCCATCAGAACATTGGGAGAATAACAACTAGGTTTCATTTTCAACACCAAAGTTCATTAGGCAACCCTGAAGTTAAGGAATCATACAGATAAACAATATTGAAAAAGTTTCCTATTTCATTCATACTCTCAGTAGTTAAATATGCTCTCTCAGGAAATATAAACTTGAATGCAGACAAATTCTGAGTCAGAAGCATTTTATTTTGTGCTTCTCAGAAGCATTAAAAGGAATTTGAGGTGAGGGTGAATAAAAATTAAAAAAAAAAATTTTGGCCTGAATAAAAATATTTTGCTTTTAACATCTCAGTAAGCCTGTGTAACATATGAACAGACTTCTGAATAAATCAATAACATTTTAGTTTAAACGGTAAAAAGATATATTCAGATTTCAGCTTAAGAATCTGGATCCTAGGTTCTTTGTCAAGAAAGTTATATAAAATCTTGAAAATTTACATAACATATTACTATAAATTTCGGCACTATGATTATTGAGAATTGTAGTAATAGGATTTACTTTTTCTTTCAGGTAACTGATGATTGAAGACCCAGGCCAGCCAGGCATTGTTTTCCAGTTCATTCTTGCTGTTGTAACAGCAATCAAACAAAAGTTGGCATCATATCATACATTCCTGTAAAACTTCTATTCTTGGTATATATTCATAGCCAACCAAATTGAATTTTCATGTGTAATCTTAGTTTATTTCTATTTTAAAACATGTAATGTTTACAGCTACTTTGTTAATTGATGGCTTATTGTAAAGAATTAATTCAGTGGTTTATTTTGTTGTACAGTCAGCTGTGTGTTATCTATGTTCTTTTGATAGGAATTGAAGGTACGTGTTCAGAAGGTTTTAGTGGGAGGAATGTAAAGAGTTAATTTTCTAGATTCATGGGAAAATACTGAGTTGGGGGAGGCATCTGAAAAAGAACAAAGTGGCAATCCTAATCTGAAGATGGATACTGCAGCTGTATTACAGTCAGCCAAAAAAAACTGTGCCCTATTATCTTAATAAAACAAAAGTATCATTCTGTGACGTGGTAGGTATTTCCAGCATCCCTTCTTGCAAATAGAAACCACCACCCACAATGCATTGTATTCCCTTCTTCTGAAATATGTAAATGTGATGTACTGTAATCACACACAGAATGTTTGGGTGGTATCACCCACGTGTGGGCTGGGTACAATTTACAATGCATTTCGGGTTGTATTTATTTAAAAATAGTATGGTATTGCTTTTTGATAACACCCATAATAGAATGATTTTGCCTCCCCAGTGGGTTTTCATTTAGAACAGGAAAAGTGCTAGATTATGATAACATAAGAAAACAAAGCTAAGGTCTATTCCAGGGAAGAAAATGGGTTGCTACGTTTATTGGACCGGTCTTGTTGATCTTAAAAAAATAAAGAAAGAAGTAAAGAAGAACCTCTTTCAATAGAAATGCCACTTAACTTGATTTATAATGTGCAGCATTAATGGCACTGAATCATAAAAATATCATGTGTTAGCACTGCCCTCCATGTCTCGTGGCCTTCATTAGCTTACACGAGGCTCAGTGGAAACTTGAAAATGCTAACAGAAAATGACAGAAATCAGTTATGCTGTCCTTTGGTTTTTGCTTTAAAATAATAATAATAATAATAATAATAATAATAGTGTTTTGGTTTAGGCACTTATTTATATGTGGAAAGTGAAGAACACCCAGCTACGCAGAACAGCGATGCCAAGATATAGCAAGCAATGTTTAAGAGAAAGATCCCTGGCTGTAAATGTGCACAATATTCCACATTATATACATGTCATTTCTGAGTACTGTTGGAACGATGAGGTGTCAAATCTGTATGACAGATTGAGGTGAAAGCTGGGAAAAGAGAGCTTGTGAAAAAACAGCCCTGACTGAGTGGGGCATCCTATAGGACTTATCCTGCAGGCTATAAGTAACCAGTGTCATCACATGAAAGGAGGAGTGGAAGAGGGATAATTGTCTACTAATTTAACTAACTCATTTGGTCATTGTATTATTTAAATTGTATTCAAGTGTAACAATGCCATCTAGTGGTGAGATTCTAAACTGATCCTTCCACTGTTCAATCCTAGGTAAGGTTAGAAGGCAAGTGTTTGGCTATTACAGAACACTTTAATTTAATATTCTATGAAATAGTAGAGCACTCCAGAAATCTTTTTTAGTGCGGGATAAATTATCCATAAGGGTAACACACAGAAGAAAATAACCCCCCCCCTTTTTTTTTGCCTTTTTTTATACAACTTCCTCTTTATGTGTGAAGTTCACGTTCAATAGTAAAACCTCCTGGGAGTCTCCATCAGCCTGTGCCTGAGTTTATAGAATCTCTGATATTTGCCTATTCAGTGGATCTTTACAATCATTTGTGCTGAAAGCATACTTTTTATTTAATCTTTGCTTTTGAAAAATAGCCTTCATAAAACTATGGCTAACCAAACTCATTACATACTTTTCTTTTGAGCTTCTCAGCTTTTTGCTTCTTATATAAAGCTAGATCTTCTAAAAAATGGAGGTCAGAGTTCTTCAAGATTGTAATTCACGTTGCCCCACAGCAATGGTCACTTATCAAGTAGTCCTGCAAAAACCCAAAACCATCCTGTAACTTTATTGAGGGAAATACGAATTTATGGTAATATGTATTTTAATTGTAACTGCTTGTCTGAAATTTGGCAAAAGCAATTTGAGAACAAGGACTGAAATCAGTGGAAATGGATTCTTTTTTGCCTCTAGCTAATTATATAGGTTTGAACTTATGAGACAACTTCTTAAGCCTCAGCTTCCTCTGGAAAATGCGCGAATTGGACAAAATCATTTCTAATGTCCTTTTCAATTACAAACTTCTGGGACTGTTAAGTAGCTGACAAATAAACCATTAAAAGACTGTGAAAAAAGTAGAGGGGAACTTGCTTCACTGACTGGCCTTTGCGGGTGCACTCAATGAATTTGAACTGTCCCTCATTTGATATTTAACAAAATGTGTCTTTTGACAGGTTTTCCAGAATACGTTTAGCATATCTTATACAGACAGAGGACGGGAAAATTTGCAGGTATCTCAATGCAGAATAAAAAATGTATAACATTCAAAATATTGCTCCATTTAAATTTTTATATCAACTATATCCTGAAGCGTGTCATGTAGAAATGTGACTTAAAAAATGACAGAAAGTTATGGTACAAAAACGTGGCATGCCCTATTTTCTCCCCACTCAATAATTACTAGTTGTATTGTATCCTTTGTCATGGAAAAAAATCTTAAATTCCAATGCATAAATTCCAGATGATATTCTAAAATTCGTCAACTGCCTAATACATAAGATTTTTAGAATGGAAAAAGGTGCTGCCTGTTGCCATAGGAACCTACATATATTTTTAGTTTGTATGTAGAAAAATTAAAATACTCATATTTTGATAACAGTAGTTGATACTGACTCCTCTCCCTTTTTGACAAATAAATTGAGAAGTGAACGTATATTTTCTTTAAAAAAAAAAAAGGACATTTTGTATACAGTAGTCCTCAGTCTCCCAGTGGATGCCTGAAACTGCAGATAGTACCATACCCTAAATAGAGAATGTCTTTTCCTATATGTACATACCTAGGTAACTACTCATACCTATGATATCGTTTAATCTCTAAATTAGGCACTGTAAAAGACTAGCAACAGTAATAATACAATAGAACAATCGAATAGTACATTGGAATCAAAGTCATGTGAATGTGGTCTCCTCTCTCTCTCTCTCTTTCAACACATCTTACTGTCCCGCACTCATCCTTTTTTATGATGATGAGATGACAAAATGCCTACTGGATAAGATGAAGGGAGGTGAATGACGTAGGCACTGTGACATAGTCTTAGGCAACTACTGAGCTTCCGACTGTACATCAGGAGGTGGATCACGTGCTTCTGGGCAACGGTTGACCGGGGGTAGCTGGAATGGTGGAACAGGGAACTGCAGATACGCGGGGGACTACTGTACATGAGATTTCTTTTCCTGGAGGCTTTACTATCTATTATTGATTTCCTTTACCAAAATAACTGTGCTATATTAAAAGTAAGTATATTTTTTTTGTTTAAATATTATGAAAGGAAATAACTTTGAGCATATTATGATTATTTACCTGCTTATTTCCAGCAGTCTCATATTTTGATTCAACATTATTAGTAAAAAACTGGGTAATTGCAAGTCAAAGTATTTATCATATATAGAAGTCCACACCAGGTTGTATGAGTCCACAAACAAAACAGCACACAAAAAATAAACAGGATGCGTATAATCTCTACCTGACAACGCTAATGAGAGCCGAACTTGGAAAATTACTGTCTTTGATTCCAGTTACAAGACAAAGGCCAATTATCATAAAAAGAGATATGCAATGTGCCAAAAGCAGTGCTATGAACATACCAATTATATTTCATTTTCTTTGAAAACGTTTATAGGATCTTATAATGTTTAAGACGTTTTTTTATAAATGAGTTGTAAGAGCTTATAAATTAATGCTTTTGAATCATTAGTCAAATCAAGACTTCTTCCATATTTTAAGTACGGCCCCCAACTTTTTCCACTTTTTTTTTCTTTGCCTTTCTTCTGCCATTCCTCCCCCTCCGTCCCCCCCCCCCTTTTTTTCTATACATACTCGTTATTTGTGAATAATTCCAGGAGAAATACATAATTTCATTAGTAAATTATTTGGCTTTACGAACTCATTGACTTTATTTTTTTTTGTCTTGGACCACAATAATATCTTTAAAGCCACACAACATTTAGGTAATAAAATGATATAGGGGAAGAAGTTCAATTTTCTTGGAAGAAAAGTTATTCGTTCAAAGTATTATTATGTACTATTGTTCTCTTAGACCTGGCAACTCTTATAAACGTTAATTTTCTTCATTTTCTTTTGTTTCTTTTTTTGGACTTGGTCAGAGTTTCTTCTTGCTTTTTGCAATTTATGTCTACAAATAGTTCACAAGAATCGAAAACTGGCTGACAATTAGTTCACTGACATATTTTAAAAATATCGACTACAATCAAATTCCTCTAAAAATCCCAGTATAGATCATAATATATATTGAGGTATTTTGAAGAATCACAGCCTCTCTTTTACCTGTTTATTCAAGTGCTGCCTAATCGTTCACAATGTAATTCACTTAAACTTTTTTTATGTTGTAACAATACAACCTTGACTTAAACAATTAAAATGTAGAAAAATCAATAAAACAATCAGATTGTTTTTCAACACAGTGCCACAAACATGTTTAAGTTTGAGTTCGGACATCTGCTGTTATTTACCTGAACTGATAATATTGATTAGTTACGTTTTTTGCAGGGTGGACGGCCTATATGTTACAGACACTGTGCTGAAGTGATAGGCCTCATTTATCTGTAAAGGGTGTGCCCATACATTACTAAACTACTCAATTGATCCGGTAGAATCAGCAGAGAAATGAATTATGCATCTAATGTATTTGCTTTTAAGGATGACAAAAAATGTGTTCATTGATAAAGTTTTCATAATTCAACCAGCTTTTATTCACATTATCTGGAAAGACTGGTAATATATAACCAGAGAAAAATGGTTTACTAAAATAACTGACAAAATACATTTTTTAAAATGGGGACTACTTAGTCAAACAGGGAGGTTACCATCATTATCCTGAGATTCAATCATCTGCCACATATCTCAAGAGTACTTCCTTCATTTACGGAAACTTAAAAAATAATAATAATAAAGAGAGTGTTATTGAGTTGCAAATGATTTATTTCCGTACCAACAACAAATAGCTTCTGGAATCATAGATTAGACTCTGTGATTTAAATTGATGGTTTATCAATACATTCAATTTTTTATGATTGGCTTTTTAGGCATGAATCTTTAGGAAAATTTAAAGAAACTTCTCAAGGAAAGGAAGTATTCTGTTTTAGGGGTTTTTGACTTGTTTGTTTCAGTTATTTATTTATTTGTTTAGTTTATTTATGAAAGAGAGAGAGAGAGAATGTGAGTAAGGGAGGGACAGAGAGAGAAGAGAGAATCCCAAGCAGGCTCTACACTGTCAGCACAGAGCCCAATGTGGGGCTCGAACCCACGAACCATGAGACCTGAGCTGAAACCAAGAGTCCAATGCCTAACTGACTGAGCCACCCAGGTGCCCCAGTTTCAGCTTTATTTGTATACTAAAATTTTCTGACTTTCTGTGATGTTAAAATAATATTTTACTTAAAATAGCAAAATTACAACAGAAAACATTTGTTTAGTATTTTCATGTTTTGTATTTTGGATTGTTCTCCTTGACAAAAAAAATGTTGTCTGAAATGCCAAAGAAGACTACATTGTTAGCTAATCGTGACAATTTGGACGTGGACAATTTGCTAACATGATAAAGGAAACATTTTTTTTAAGAAAAAACATATAAGGGAATAGTTAAAACTATGTTAATTTCCAAAGTATTTTACTTTTTACACTATTACTCCTTGATTTATAACACACCTCTCCATTTTTTGTCATTGATCATTTTTTCTTCCTTGTTCCCTTTTTTGAAAAACTGAAAATAATGTATTTAAAAATATTCAAAATTTAATATTAATTAATAAAATATTAAAAGGTTAATTTTTATTAAAATATGAATGAATATTAAAATTAATATTAATTAATATTTTCAATATATTACAGTGAGAAAATGTCAATAATCTAGCAAGTAAAAGATTCTAGAAAAGATCTACTACGTAACGTTGACATATACGGAATTTTTCAGAAACAAATATGTGAATGAACTATAACTCAAGTCCACAGGGTCCTAGTGAGTAGCCTTAAAAATAAACATTCAGTTTCTCATAATTTTCTATTGCTTTGTTATACAAATAAAACTGCTTTAGCTTAAGAATTCTTAGAATGTGTGGCCTAACATGAACGTATTTTTTATACTTTGGCTCCATCTAGTAGAGACTGAAGAAATTACTTGAAGGTGGGAGTTGCATGATCACAGAACTCAGAGCCGCTTTTCATTGTAACAGGAAAGAAAAGACGGCAAATAAAACCTATTTAATATTTTACAGTATGCTGTTATTAGATGATAATGAATGACTATGCTATTTTGTTTGTACATGCTGTTTTCCTAGAGTTGGTCACATTGCTTATGGCTTTAGCAAAATTCAAGATTTGGGCATTTAAAATTTTAGGGAAATGAAAAT
The DNA here is from genome assembly GCF_028749965.1 of Puma concolor. Taxonomy (NCBI): domain Eukaryota; kingdom Metazoa; phylum Chordata; class Mammalia; order Carnivora; family Felidae; genus Puma; species Puma concolor. The sequence goes on along the minus strand of NC_141674.1, from coordinate 146,377,332 downwards.
GTTTTAAATTTTTGTTGCGTTACTTATTCCTCCCAGGTTTTGGTTTTATAATAGGCTAGAGTAAGCATGACTCAAGATGGAAGGGGAAAAGTACTACATTTCTAATTCATGTTTAAACTGTTTGAGATGCGCAGATGTGAGGCAGGCAAGCTTGTAAAATTTCACGTTGGATGAGGAACAGATATTGGCTACATTTTAGTGATAGGTAAACATAGGAAGATGACAGAGTTTTTGACATTATTTTAAAATTGTCGGTACCTTAAAAATCCTTGGATTCTCATATAAAATATATTCTTCTTCTTCTTCTTCTTCTTCTTCTTCTTCTTCTTCTTCTTCTTCTTCTTTTTTCATTTTTTTCCTTCTTGAAGGTCACACTAGTTCCCTGACTAGAAAGCCTACAATATCTGCAACAAGATGTATGTTTTCTATAATTGCTTTAAACAGGTAAACACTAGTGCTCTAATCAAAATGACCATTCAATCTAAACAGAAGGCTATTTTTTTTTTTCCAGGAGAACATGTAGTGTTTAACAAACAACATCCGTGAGGTTGTAAAGAAGTGGATAATTTAAAGTAGCTAATAGGAATGACAATGTTAGTTTACTGCTTCAAATCTAATTGCCAATAAGAAAGCCTCTGTAGATTTACTACAGGAGATAAACTTTCCACAAGGGCAACTCAGCTAACCTGCAACAGCCAATTCAATCATTGCTGACACTTGCACCATCAACACTGATCATTGCTGCTCAATCAGTTGTGTCATGAGGAGCCACTGATTTCAAGACGGCTAAACTGATTGGATCACCAGGAAATGGTCCAACTGGTTAGTGTATGGCCTATACATATGGCCATACTTTGCTTACTGGTGGGAAGCTTAGTGAATTTCAGAGATGTGATTAGTGAACCGATTTGACTATTTCAAATTGCAATGCAGTCTCTTGAGTAGAGAGAAGGTCATTTCTTTTGAAAGGAAAACTTTTTGCAAAATATAATGGCTCCATAAAGTTATGTCACTCTCCATTTGATTTTTTAATGGCTTTTTTTAAAAACAAACTTTTGATTCTAGAACAGTTTTAGATTTACATGAAAATTGTGAAGAAATAGAGTCCTTAAATATTCCACACCCAGTTACTCTTACTGCAATAGTATGCTGCTCTTGGCCCAATTAATGAATCAGATTGACATATTATTATTAACTAAAGTCCATACTTCTTCAGATTTTCTTAGTTTCCACTTAATGCCCTTTTTCTGTTTCAGGATCCTATTGACTCCTCATAGCTTCTTAGGCTCATCCTGGCTATGCCAGTTTCACATACTCTCCTTGTTTTTGATGACCTTGACAGTTTTCAGGAATACTTGTGCTTTTGGAAAATGTCTGTCAACTGGGATTTGCCTGATGTTTTACTCATGATTAGACTTGGGATTGTGTATTCTTGGGAGTCATATCAGAGAGTTAAAGGGCAATTTTCGTCACATCATATCAAGAGTGCATACTACCAACTTGGTTGATCACTGTTAATGTTCTGTTGATGTTGACATTATCACCTTGCTGAGGAAATGTTTGTCAAGCTTCTTGACTCTAAAGTTGTTCTTCATCCACACTCTCCCTTTCTATACTGTAGTCTTTGGGAGGAAATCTCTATGTATAGCCCACCCTTAATGAAGGGGAAGATACACTCCACCTCTTAGAGTATCTATATAGGTAATTTTGAATTCTTCTGCATAGGATGTTTGCCTATTCTCCCATGAATTTAATTTTTTGAAATATTTGTTTATGGGGTACCTGTATGGCTCAGTTGGTTGAGCATCTGACTCTTGATTTCGGCTCAGGCCACAATCTCATGTTTGTGAGTTCAAGCCCCTTGTGCAGTTCTGTACTGACAGTGTGGGGCCTGCTTGGGATTCTCTCTCTCCTCTTCTTGTCCCTTCCCCACTTGCATGCTCTCTCTCTCTCTCTTTCAAAACAAATAAACATTAAAAAAGAAATGTTTATGTCATTACAGGTTCATGAATAATTTTATTCAATTTGATCTTTAAGTTGTATAACTGTAAAGAGTAAACAATAATTAGTGAACATGGTGAACATTTTGTGAGGTAAGTGATTGCTACGGAAATGTAGAAATACAAAAATCTTTATAATTTTGAATAGTTTCCTGAATAAACAGAATTTATGAAGTAACACATATATTCATAAAATTACCTCTAATCTGTTCAATTATTCCTAAAAATTTCATCGAATTATCAAGCTGCATTTTATTAAAAAGTGTTCTTCCAATTCATCAGTGTTATTATCTATGATATTTTTTTACCTTTTACACATATTTTTGAGGGTTCTGATACCACTCAATTTTCTGTAATATATAGTGAATGAAGTACTTTATTTTGTCAAGATAACATAAAAAAGTATACAGGTCACTTAAATTTACAATAGCCTGCCTTAAATAGTTGACAAGCCTAAGTAAAAAATATCTGAACTATGTCAGAATAGAAAAGGAAAGACATTTTAAGTGAAATACTTCAGAATAAAACATTCTGATATAATGTCTTAGAACCCACAATTGGTAATTGTCAATAAACATTTGTTTTGTCACTATAAAAATAACACACATATGTAAAAAAATCATAATATAGAATTCAATAAATAATCAAAGATTTACCATTCTTATTTCCATTCTCTAAGGTTAACAGTTTATATCATTTCTGTTCTTAGTTCTGTAGATTTCCATCAACTCCTACATAGTATGTTTTAACTCCACTTCCAGTTATATCTAAGGTAGACAATATTTATTATTGCATATTATAAAGATGAAAGCATTAAGCATATTATAATTATTTATATTACCTCCTCCATTTTGCTCATGCAGATATTTAATTTCCCTATTTGTTATTTTTTTCTCTAAGAGTAAGATACTTACAAGCATTTCTGAGCTAGCAACTGTCCACTGTGTAATTTCCACTATGTTGGCCAAGGATCTGGTCCATCTATACCTCACACCTGTTTAACTCCTACCTCTTGACTATTTTCAGATATGCAATGACTTTAGGCTTCAGGGTTATAGCAGTTATTACTGGCCTAAGAGTGTAGGCAAAACTTCAATAATCTGTGTTTATAGGTTGATTATACTCATTAAAAATGAATAAAACACAAATAATATACAGATCATTTGATCATTATTTACAGCAATGTCAAATCGTGGTGTGCTCTATGAAAAAAAATGAAGCATAATCTCTGTCATTAAATGTGTGTCTTTCAAAAAAGAAAATGCAAAGTATCATGTTCAAAGGTATTCCTAAGCTTTAATAATTGAATAAAAGCACACAAGTTTTTACTTGCTCTGTAATAGTATCATGTTCTTATTGTAAAGCTTTCCATTTTACATTGAGCTCTTTATTCCCTTTTTTTTTTCTTTTTTTTGGTGTATGACTGAGTAGATACAGGGAAATCTTTCATTTTCTTAACCATACAAGAGGTACCCAATTTTCAATTTGTTTTTCTGGATGGGCCTCTAAATTTTTACTCTAATTGGCACCATTTTTTTTTCATATATCAACAGCTATATCTCTCTATGTATTAAAAACACTCCATTGGTAAAGACAAAAGTAAAAAAATTCACCTACAAATTTATTGATTGTAAATTATCACTAACATTACTATCTGTATACATATTTCCATATATTCTGATTGCATATGCTGAGAATGAAGAATGGATATTATTAAAGATATATCAATAGACCAGTATAAAATATCAATAGATATAAAAGATTATCCATATAATAGAGAGGATTCTGGGAAGATAAATGTCGTGGCAGCATAGTTCTTGCGTCTTTCTGAATCACACACACACATATACATGGACACACACAGACAGACGTACACAGACACACATGCACACACACCCAGAGGGAAAAAAAAGAACTAAAGAAAGAAAAACCCAAACGATGAAACTTAAAACAAACTAGGTGTCCAGATTTCCCCAGGCCGTCCCCACCCCCACCCTGGCCACACACACCACGACTAAATAAACAGGCAGGACAAATCACAAACAGGCACAAGACCTTATATCAGTAAAATTAATTTCTTTGCAGATGACTGAATGGATGAAAAGTAGAATCACTAGAGAGAAAGGCCAGTTTCAAATTCTTTGAGACAGATGATTCAAACAGAGCTGGATTAGGACAGTGGCAGCAGAAAGAGGGAAGGAAAGAACAAGATAGGCACTTAGTAAATGTTCAACAACTTTTTTAAAGTGTAGTTTATGGAATTTCCATCTAATGGAATAAAGAAGGTAAGAAAGATTGAAGCAAGAACCCCAGTCGGCCATTTCGGTTGGCCCCGTTACAGAAAAGAAATATTTTGGCAGGAAATGCTTCCTCAGTAAAGCAAAGCCCATCAGATTCAGTGAAACATTTCTGTTAATAACTTGTCAAAGGGAAACGGTGTGGATGTTAGGTATCCATGCCAACATGTGCCAGCTTCTCACTTCTCAGAATATTTTGCCAAGGTATAGATGTAGAATGATTTCAGACTTTCACAGGCAGTGGAAAACGGACTGAAACAAGGATTTTAAAAATCAGGCCACCACACTCATCTTAATACTAAATCCAGAATCCATTCACTTTATTTCCTCTATCACAATATTCTAGTGGCTTTAACTGACATGCCGTGCATCCATTAATTTAATGAACAATTATCAGCTTAAAAGAAATTGGTCCATACTGTGCTTGGCAGTAGGCATCTACCCTTTGCAACTTGTGCTAATTAGAATAGGGTGCTTTTTAAAAATAAAACATTTTACTGCCATCTGCTGGCATAAAGTCATAATAACTCTAGAAATCCAAACTGATTATGAACGTGAATGCTGCAACCTGGAGCTGTTCCAAGCTGAACTCACGCAACTGCAAGCTTCAGTCCTGATAGGGATGCATACATAAACGAGGCACTGTTTCCTGATGAATATGCCCCACATTCCTCCCAACCAGGGTCATGTCATCGCACTTCCTGATTTCATTCTAATCCAAGAAAAGAGCTTCTCATTGACCCTGTTTGAGTTAGGTGTTTACTCATAGTGCATTACATTATGCACTAAGGAATAGAGTCATGAGGTAAGAATATGATTATAGGGCCCCACCCTGTTTGGAGCGGGGAGGAGTATGACATAAAAACAAAAGAAAAATAATTTAAAATAATGAAAACAAAACAGGATCTTGGGAACAAAATCTGTATCCAGTTAAGAGATGAGGAGCAGAGACCCACTGCTGGGCTAGCAGTCCATGGGTGTCTGATGCCTATGGCCAAGGGCAGTGCTGGACACCAGACATGGAGCTGAGAGCACACAGGAAGGGCAAGATACTGTCCTTTCAAGGCTTGCAAGGCTGTTTCTTATCTAGTCATGAATGCAATGTTTTCAAACGTGTGAGGTGCTGAGAAAATTTTCTCAAATGAAATTTTATGTTCAGAGACCAGTTCAGATAGGGAATAAGTCTCTGGGTAAAGAAGAGGTAGAATAGATAAACAAAGCATTATCTACTCACTTGACTTTCCATCTCCCACACCCTGTGGGAACTCTGATAATCTGGAGGCACTTAATTTTCTCTAAAACATAGTTTGGAATCTATGACAAACCTCTTTATTTGGATTATTTTTCTCATCCAGTGTATTCATGGCTTATATTTTTTTGGAAAATTATGAACACATACTTGTAAGATAATCTCTAAAATATGCACAAATTTTCAGGGCCATTGGGTGGCTCAAGGGGCTGTGTCTGACTCCTGGTTTGGGCTCAGGTCATGACCTCGTGGTTTCGTGAGTTCAAGCCCCATGTGGGGCTCTGTGCTCACAATGTGGAGCCTGCTTGGAATTCTCTCTCTCTCTCTCTCTCTCTCTCTCTCTGTCTCTCTCTCTGCCTCTCCCAAACTCATGCTGTGTCTCTCTCAAAAGAAATAAATAAACTTATTTTTTTTCAATAAAATAAAATATGCACAAATTTTCATACAATAGCTGTTGTTTTCTGGAACATGGAATCTATGAAACAACTATTTTTTAATTCATTTTTATTTTTAAGAGAGACAGAGAGCAAGCATGATTTGGGGAAGGGCAGAGGGAGAGAGAATCTTAAGCAGGCTCCACGCTCCACCTAAGGCATGGCTTGATCTCACAACCATGAGATCACAACCTGAACCGAAATCAAGAGTCGGATGTTTAACCAACTGAGCCACCCAGGCGCCGCTGAAACAACTATTTTAACTTGAGTTAAATGCACAGACATCAGAGATGAGAGAAAGAAATTTGAAAGACTTCAATGTAGATTTAAATTATATTTTATATGTAATTAGAAATAATCCTAAAGATTAATGTATTACTATCACATTGGTAATACAGCACGTTAAAGAATGTGCCATTTCATCAATATATTATAATTATATTTACATTGTCCTGGAACGTAATCATCTAGGAAGAATTGCTATCTTATCCTTAGAGAAAAGTGAGAAGTAAAATTCTAAGCTGAGGATCTTTTTTCCAGTTTTAAAAAGTCAAAGCTATAGCCTTACAGAAACAGGAGACAGAAATTTTGATGAGACAAGAGAGAAGGATTGTGGCTCATGGGGGAGAAATGATGTTATCATGACTTGGTGTAGAAAAAAGGAGAAATAATTGAGTATGGGAGGAGTATAAAAAACACCATAGGGTGGTACAGTTAAAAAAAAGAAATCATCTCTTTAGCCCAGTTACAAACCTGGAAGAGACTTGTTTCGATCTGAGTGTATTTAACCATGTGTGCAGGTCAAACACCATTTACATTCCTTTTTGTCACATTAATCATTGAAAAGGAATCACAGCTGGAGGCTTGTTTTTGCCTTTCTCATATTTATTCCATACATACATATGTTGCTAAGTCCAATTTATTGGAATTGACTTACTAGAGCTATGAGGTTGGTATTTCTTATGTGTAAGATAGTGCAAGTTATAGGTAACCAAAATTTATTAGCAGGGTGTCTAGACGTGTTATGAATACAGGTGGGTTGATTTCTAACTCAAGATCCTTAAATAATACCAAAATCTTTTTTTTTTTTTTTTTTTTTTTTACTATTTCAATTTTTACTTAAATTATAGTTAGTAAACATACAGTGTAACACTAGCTTCAGGAGTAGGATTCAGTGACTTGTCACCTAACCACAACATCCAATGCCCATCATAAAAACTGCCCTCCCCGATACTCATCACCTACCCAGCCCAACCCCTCCACCTCCCCTCCAGCACTCCTCACTTTATTCTCCGTAGTTAAGAGTCTTTCATATCCTTTGCCTCCCTCTCTCTTTTTTTCCTTCCCCTAGGTTCACCTGTTTTGTTTCTTAAACTCCACAGATGAGTACAATCATATGATATTTGTCTGTCGCTGACTTATTTCGTTTAGCATAATACAGTCTAGCTCCAGTCACATTACTGCAAATGGCAAGATTTCATTCCTTTTTATGGCATTCCTTTTATATGATATATAAATGGAATATATATACCACATCTTATTTATCCACTTATCAGTTGATGGACATTTGGGCTGTTTCCATGATTTGGCTATTGTTGATGGTGCTGCTATAAACATTGGGATGCATACGCCCCTTCGAATCAGTATTTTCATATCCTTTGGGCAAATACCTAGTAGCGTGATTTCTGGGTCGTAGGGAAATTCTACCTTTAAGTTTTTGAGGAATCTCCACACTGTTTTCCAGAGTGGCTGTCGTACCAGTTGGCACTCCCACCAACAGTGTAAGAGGGTGTGCCTTTGCATCCTTGCCAACATCTGTTGTTTCCTGAGTTGTTCATGTTAGCCATTCTGACAGGTGTGAGGTGGTATCTCATTGTGGTTTTGATTCGTATTTCCCTGATGATGAGTGATGTTGAGCATTTTTTCATGTATCTGTTAGCCATCTGAATGTCTTCTTTGGAAAAGTATCTATCCATATCTTCTGCCTAGTTCTTTACTGGATTATTGTTTCTTTGGGTGTTGAGTTTGCTAAGTTCTATATAGATTTTGAATGCTAACCCTTAATTCGTTATGTTATTTACAAATATCTTCTCCCATTCCGTTGGTGGCCTTTTAGTTTGTTGATTGTTTCCTTCGCTGTGCAGAAGCTTAATGAAGTCCCGACAGTTCATTTTTGCTTTTGTTTCCTTTGCCTCAGGAGACCTATCTAGCAAAACGTTGCTACAGTCGAGGTAAGAGGTTTCTCCCTGATTCTCCTCTAGGATTTTGATGATATCCTTTCTCACATTTAGGTATTCCATCCATTTTGAATTTATTTTTGTGTATGGTGTAAGAAAGTGGTCCAGGGGCGCCTGGGTGGCGCAGTCGGTTGGGCGTCCGACTTCAGCCAGGTCACGATCTCGCGGTCCGTGGGTTCGAGCCCCGCGTCGGGCTCTGGGCTGATGGCTCAGAGCCTGGAGCCTGTTTCCGATTCTGTGTCTCCCTCTCTCTCTGCCCCTCCCCCGTTCATGCTCTGTCTCTCTCTGTCCTAAAAATAAATAAACGTTGAAAAAAAAATTAAAAAAAAAAAAAAAAAAGAAAGTGGTCCAGTTTCATTCTTCTGCATGTTGTTGTCCAGTTGTCCCAACACCATTAGTTGAAGACACTGTCTTTTTTCCATTGGATGTTCTTTCCTGTTTTGTCAAAAATTAATTGGCCATATAATTGTGGGTCTACTTCTAGGTTTTCTATTCTGTTCCATTGATCTATGTGTCTGTTTTTGTGCCAAAACCATACTCTCTTGAGAACTACATCTTTGCAATATAGCTTGAAATCTGGAATCGTGATGCTTCCAGCTTTCCTTTTATTTTTCAAGATTGCTTTGGCTACTCAGTGTCTTTTTAAAATCCTACAAATTTTAGGATTGTTGTTCTAGTTCTGTGAAAAATGCTGGTGGTACTTTGATAGGGATTATATTAAATGTGTAGATTGCTTTGGGTTGAGTAGATAATATTTGTTTATAACAATATTTGTTTTTCCGATGCATGAGCATGGAAAGTTTTTCCATTTCTTTGTGTCATATTCAATTTCTTTCATAAATGTTTTCTAGTTTGTAGAGTACAGATCTTTTACCTCTTTGGTTAGGTTTATTCCTAGTATTTAATGGTTCCTTGATTTCCTTTTCTGCTACTCCATTATTGTTGTAAAGAAATGCAACAGATTTCTGTATTTAATTTTATATTCTGTGAATTTACTGAATCTGTGTATCAGTTCTAGCAATTGTTTGGTGGGGTCTTTTGGGTTTTCTACATAGAGTATCATGTCCTCTGTGAATAGTGAAATGGAAGTCCTAGGACTTCCCAGACTATGTTAAATAACAATGGTGGGAGTGGACATCCCTGTCTTATTCCTGACCATACAGGAAAAGCTGTTTTTCCCCATTGAGGATAATATTACCTGTGGTTATTTCAAATATGTCCTTTATGATGTTGAGATATGTTCCTTCTATCCCTATGTTGTTGAGGGTTTTTATCAAGAATGGATACTGTACTTTGTCAAATGCTTTTTTCTGCATCTTTTGTGAGGATCATACAGTTCCTATTATTTCTTCTATGAATGTGGTGTATCACATTGATTTGTTTGTGAATATTGAGCCACCCTTGTATCCCAGGAATAAATACCGCTTCATTGTAGTGAATGATTCTTTTAATGTACGGTTGAATTTGATTTCCTAGTATTTTGTTGAGAATTTTTGCATCCATGTTTATCAGGGATACTAGCCTGTAATTCTCCTTTTTAGTGGGGTCTTTCTCTGGTTTTGGAATCAAGGTAATGATGGCCTAGTAGAATGAGTTTAAATCTTTTTCTTTCATTTCTATATTTTGGAATAGTTTGAGGAGAATAGGCATTAACTCTTCCATAAGTGTTTGGTAGAGTTCCCCTGAGAAGCCATCTCTCCCTGGATTTTGTTGGATTTGAGGTTTTTGATTGCTGATTCAATTTCTTTGTTGGTTATCAGTCTGTTCAAATTTTCTATGTCTTCCTGTTTCAGTTTTGGTGATTGATATGTTTCTAAGAATTTATCCATTTCTTTCAGATTGCCCAGTTTGTTGGCATATAATTTTTCATAGTATTCTCTTATAATTGTTTGTATTTCTGTGGTGTTATTTGTAATCTATCCTCCTTTGTGATTTTATCTATTTAGGTCATTTCTCTCTCTCTCTCTCTCTCTCTCTCTCTCTCTCTCTCTCTCGCTCTTGATACGTCTGGCTAGGGGGTTATCAATTTTATTAATTCTTTCAAAAACCAGGTCCTAGTTTCATTGATCTGTTCTATTGCTTTTTTTTTCCATTTCTTTATCATTTATTTCTGCTTTAATTTTTATTATCTCCTTTCCTCTGCTGGCTCTAGGCTTCATTTGCTGTTCTTTTTCTAGCTCCTTTAGGTGTACAATTAGATTGTGTATTTGAGATTTTCTTGTTTCTTGAGGTAGGCCTGTATTGCCACATACTTCCCTCTTATGACCGCATTTGCTGCATCCTAAAGGTTTTGGACTGTCGTGTTTTCATTTTCATTTCTTTCCATGTATGTTTAAATTTCTTCTTTTGTTTCCTGGTTAACCCATTCATTCTTTAGTAGGATGTTCTTTAACCTCCATGTATTTGTGGTCTTTCCAATTTTTTTATGTGTTTGAATTCAAGATTAACAGTGTTAAGTTTGGAAAATATGCATGGTATGTTCTCAGTCTTTTTGTATTTGTTGAGACCTGATTTATGACCAAGTATGTGATTTATTCTAGGGAATGTCCCATGTGCACTCAAAAAGAATGTGTATTCTGTTGCTTTAGCATGAAATGTTCTGAATATATATGTTAAGTCCATCTGGTACAGTGGGTCATTCAAAGCCATTGTTTCCTTGTTGATCTTTGCTTAGATTATCTGTCCTTTTCTGTAAGTGGGGTGTTAAAGTGCCTTACTATTATTGTATTATTATTAATAAGCTCCTTTATGTTTTATATTTTTGGGTGCTTCAAATTAGGGTCATAAATATTTATAATTGTTAGATCTTCTTGTTTTTTTACACCTTTTATTATGATATAGTGTCCTTCTTTGTGTCACAGTCTTTGGTTTAAAATCTAGTTTGTCTTGGGGCGCCTGGGTGGCGCAGTCGGTTAAGCGTCCGACTTCAGCCAGGTCACGATCTCGCAGTCCGTGAGTTCGAGCCCCGCATCAGGCCCTGGGCTGATGGCTCAGAGACTGGAGCCTGTTTCCGATTCTGCGTCTCCCTCTCTCTCTGCCCCTCCCCCGTTCATGCTCTGTCTCTCTCTGTCCCAAAAATAAAAAAATAAAATAAAATAAAATAAAATAAAATAAAAATAAAATCTAGTTTGTCTTGTATAAGTATGGCTTCTCTAGTTTCCCTTTGACCTCCATTAACATGGTAAATAGTTCTCCATCCCCTCACTTTCAATCTGCAGATGTCTTTAGGTCTAAAATTAATCTCTTATAGGCAGAATATAGATAGTCTTATTTTTTTTTTTTATCCATTCTGATATTCTATTATCTTTTGATTGGAGCATTTAGTCCATTTACATTCAGAGTGATTAAGATATATATGACTTTAATGCCATTGTATTACCTAAAAAGTTGTTGTTTTTGGAGATTTTCTCTGTTCCTTTCTAGTCTTTGTCATTTTTGGTCTTTCTTTCCTACTCAAAAAGTCCACTTTAATACTTCTTGCAAGACTTGTTTAGTGGTCATGAACTCCTTTCATTTTTGTTTGTCTGGGAAACTGTTTATTTCTCCTATTCTGAATGACAACCTTGCTGGATAAAGTATTCTTGGCTGCATATTTTCCCCACTCAGCACATTGAATATATCATGCTACTCCCTTCTGGCCTGCCAAGTTTCTGTGGATAGATCTGCTGCTAACCTTATTTGTCTTTTCTTGTAAGTTAGGGATTTCTTTTGCCTTGCTGCTTTTAGGATTTTTTCGTTATTTCTGTATTTTGAAAATTTTACTGTAATATGTCCTGGTGTTGGGCTGATTTTGTTGATTTTGATGGGAGATCTCTGTGCCTCCTGGATTTGAATGTCTGTTTCCTTCTCTAGATTACAGAAGTTTTCAGCTGTATTTTCCTCAAATAAACCTTCTGCCCCTTTTCCCCTGTCTTCTTCTTCTGGGATTCTTATGATACAAATGTTATTACACTTTATGAGTTGTTGAGTACCCTGTCTACATTTGTGATCTGATATTTTTGTCCCTCTTCTTTACAATTTCATTATTTTGCATAATTTTAACTTCTATATCACTGATTCGTTCCCTCCACTTCTTCCATGCTTATTGTCATTACATCCAGTTGGTTTCATATCTCAGTTTAGCATTTTTTATTTTGTGCTGACTAGTTTTTAAGTGCTTTATTTCTCCAGTAAGGGATTCTGTGGCATCTTCTATGCTTTTCTTAAGCCCAGCTAGTATCCTTATGATGTTGTAAGTTCTGGATTGGGCTTATTACTTATATCTGCTTTCATTAGATCCCTTTTCTTTTTCTTTCTTTTGGGATGAATTTATCCTTGGCATTTTGTCTAGGTCTCTGTCTTGTCTATGTTAGAAAAGCTTGTTATGTTTCCTGCTTCTGAGAGTAATGGTTTTATTTTTTATTAATTAATTAATTATTTTTTATTTTAGAGAGAGAGTGAATGAGTCCGGGAGAGGGGCAAAGGTGGAGAGATAATCCTAGGCAGGCTTCATGCTCAGTGAGGAGCCCAACATGGGACTCAATCCCACAGCTTTGGGATGATAACCTGAGCTGAAATCAAGAGTCAGATGCTCAACCAACTGAGCCATCCAGGTGCCCTGAGAGTAGTGGCTTTACTAAGAAGAGATCATATACTGTCCAGGGCCTGGTGCTTCCGGAAGTGTTTCTGGTGTATGCTGTGTGCACTCTGCTGCTATATTTTGGCTGCTCTTTCCCTCAGGTCAGTCTTCTGCAGAGATTCTCCTTGCCTGCAGTGGGAATTTTTGGACCTTTTCCAGTGTGTGGTCAGTTTTAACTAGGTGTGTTCTGGTCTGCTTGTTAAAAGAGGCCTGGTCTTATTTCCACTAGAGCACAAGCTTTGCAACAAAGCTTTGCTTTGGTCCTCAGGGAGGATTTTACCATGCTAGGGCTGATGCAGGTTTGTCCCATACAAGGGCAGTTGTACCAATGTGCGTAAGCTTAGAGTTTAGAGTAAAGCACAGAAAAAAGCCAGTGTCCAGGTTAGCTGTCCTCAGCAAGTGTCTCTGCCCCTATGCTAAGGAAAGAGCAAGCTCAAAGGCCCCCAGTAGCTCTTTTGTCCCCTGAGAGGCAATGCTACCCCTCCCAAGTGTGCTCCAAGAGGGGAACTGTCTCTCCCATTGAATCCCAGGGGATCGTCAGATCACACAGTCTGCTCCAGGGCCTTTGCCCTCCTTATCTACAGGAGCACCACTGTGTCCACTGGACTCCACATCAACCATGGCACGGATTTTTGAAACTCTAGTCTTTGAACTGTGTTTGTTGTAAAAACTCACGATAATCAGCCCCTTTCATATTCCCAGTCAATAGTTCGGGGTAAGTGTTCTTCTTGTTCCATCCTCTGTGTGCTTTCTCTAAATTTCTCTCTCTCTCTCTCTCTCTCTCTCTCTCTCTCTCTCCTCTCTCTCTCTCTCTCTCTCAATCTCTCTCCCAACTTGTCTCTCTCCTCTCTCTGTGATCAGAGCTTCCGCCTCCACAGCACCCGTGATTTTCTCCTCCAAATCACATCTCCACAACTCTTATCCTCCACTGTGTGGCCTCTTCACTCCTTCTAATTGTGAAACTTGTTCTCTCAGTCCTCATATCAATTTCTTGGGTGCTCAGGATGATCCGATATTTATCTAGCTGTGTTTGAGTGACAAAGCAGGCTTAGGGTCCTCCTACTACTCCACCATATTAATTCCCCTCTCAATAACACCAAAATTTTGTTATTATCTCTGACAGAAACCTATAGAACTTCTTTATTTTTCTATATAGCATGTTTATATTTGTGTATGCATATAAATATATGTGTGTATACATGTATGTTTTTATATACATACACAAATTTCATCATTTGGAGAAAGGTTTATTTTAAGCCTTAGAATGTCTCCCACAGATTTCTGGATTGGCTGAGTACACTAAAGAAATGCTTTGGGAGTGGGATTTATTTCTTTTTATGTAACTATTTAATTGTAACTTTTAGGTTAATTTTGAGAAGCATAGAAAGGGCTACTTAGAGGCTTACAGACAAAGAAAAAAGAAAAATGAGGTAGTTGGATAGGGAAGAGGGATTCTGGAAAAGAAATATTTAAAACAGATGATTATGAAAGCAGATGTATGATACGTAATGTAACCACCCCTTCCTTATTTATTCAGTAAAATATTTTTATTGATAATATATTAGAGAGTATAATCTATTTTTAGTATGAGACACAGCACAAAGTTTTTCATCATTAGCAGGAACAATGGTTGATGAGGAGAAAAATATTATGCTTACGAGATTATATCTATCATCTATCTATCCATCCATCCATCTCTCTTGTAATTCTCTTGGAAGCAGACACAAGATAAATATATACATAGAAACAGACAATAAGAGATAAAACAATGGAAGGTTCTTTACCGGAGGCTAGAACTGTGCATTCTTCTCACAACTGGATAACATTTATAAAAATTTGAATATAAAATTTATGGAAAATTATCAATGAATTCTAATTATGAATAATTTAACATTTAGACATATCAATCCATCTGCAATATTTTATTTCTTCACTGATTTATACTAACATCACCATAAAATAAGCCTTTTTTTATTTGAAAGAGAGAGAGAGAAAGAGAGAAAACGTGAGCATGTGAGTGGGGGAGGGGCAGAGCGCGAGGGAAAAGAAGAGAGAGAATCTTAAGCAGGGGCCACGCCCAGCATGGAACTGTATATGGGGCTTGATCTCACGACTGTGAGATCATCACCTGAGTGGAAATCAAGAGTTGGACACTTAACCAACTAAGCCACCCAAGTGCCCCCAAATAAGCTTTTTTGTCTCATTTTCTCTAGGTCTCACAAACTGGAAATTTGTACCTTATGATATATAATATTTTCAAGTTAGGTTGTGTCAATAAGTAGGAAAACACATTCATTACAGATGATGTAGTACACATCGAAAGTTTATACAAATTTTTCAGATGAAAGAAAACATGTAAAAATCTGAATGCAATGTTTGAATTATTTTGGGTATTAATTCTACAAGTTATTTCCAGTACACTGTTAACATGCTGGTATGTTAACACTTTAAGGGTCTCAAATGTGCATTTAATTTATATTTAATAACACAAGTTTTGCTTATGAAAACCAAGTCAATTATTGAAAGCATTTCCCAAGGTTTAGCAATTATTTAAGAGCTGCATTTATTATAAAGTAATTAGCTCAAATGGCATGTTCATGAAAGCAGATTTAGAACAACTTTACATATTGGTACGGAAGGGAAATGCTTAATACCAATATAGCTGAAAATATTCAAATTTTATTTAATCTGGCAGGCATTTTGTTTTCAACAAAGGGACAAATATGTATTTTCAAGTGGCTTTTTAACATTTTCAAGATGGAAAATCACCATATTTATAGCGATAATTTTGTATAAAATAAAAATGTCAAAATTAATTGAATGACGCAAAAAATTCAAGAGAGCTCTTATTCTGTTTTATCTATTTTATTAACTTTCTTATTTGAAGTATATCCTATATGCAAAAGTAATTATGTGTTGTACATATGACATAATAAGATGAAACAAAATTAAAACATCATGATTCAGCTTGTAAATTATAGCACAAAGTTGAATCCTCCTAGGTACATTAACTGGCCACATAACCTTCTTTCTTCCCAGAGGTAACCACCATTCTGAATTTTAGGTTATTTATTCCCTTGGTTTGCTTTATAGATTCACACACACACACATACACTCATAACTAATATATGATTTGTTTTTGCCTTGCTTTAAACTATGTAATACATAAATACATTGTAAAGAAAATATATTTATACATTTAAAATTAATATTCTATTGTATACATATTCAAGTAATGTATATATAAGTGTAATATACATTTAGCCCTTCCTTGTTAAGAAATTTTGAAATGTTGCTTAATATATTTTTGTTTTCTCTGTTGTGAACAAAGCCATTATTAACATTCTTGCACATAGCCATCACACGTGTGTAAAAGTCAATGTGAGTGAAATAGTTATAGAACATGTATATGTTTATCTTTAGTAGTTAATAATAAATTCTTCCAAAGTTGTTCTACCAGAGATTTGTAAGAGTTTAGATTGTTTTATATTGTCACCATCCTTGATAATGTCAGACTTTACTTTTTCTTTAATTTTGTAAGAGTAAAATAATATCAAATGGTGGTTTTGTTTTCATTTTAATGATTAACAGTGAAGTTGAGCAATTTTTACATTTAAAAATAATGTGGTTCCTCTTTTTTGAAATGCAATAAAAAACAAGCAAGTATCACCAATAAAAACTCCATAAAGAAAATGCAATGAGGGGCGCCTGGGTGGCGCAGTCGGTTAAGCGTCAGACTTCAGCCAGGTCACGATCTCGCGGTCCGTGAGTTCGAGCCCCGCGTCGGGCTCTGGGCTGATGGCTCGGAGCCTGGAGCCTGTTTCCGATTCTGTGTCTCCCTCTCTCTCTGCCCCTCCCCCGTTCATGCTCTGTCTCTCTCTGTCCCAAAAATAAATAAACGTTGAAAAAAAAAAATTTAAAAAAAAAAAAAAAAAAAAAAAAAAAAAAAAAAAAAAAAGAAAATGCAATGATACTGACTTATAACTTCTCCCAAAGGTTGTAAACATAGTATGAGAACCCAATAATTAAAACAGTACAGAACTTTGTCATATATATTGTGTCAATGTAATCCAATTAAAAATCTAGAAATGGATCTTAATATAAATGGACATTTAGTACGTGATAGAAGTCTCATATGTAATCTATGAGAGAAAGTAAACTTTGCAATAAATTATGGTTGAAGTCCTAGTTAGTCATCAGAGAAAAAAATGATAATAAAATAATAATTTATGAGCTGATCAAAGTTCTAAGGGTAAAAAGGAGACAAAAAAAATAGATAACAAGCATCCAAACTGGAAAAAAATGTTAACTATTTACAGATGACATAATAAGTATATATAGAAAACCCTAGGGGTGCGTGGGTGGCTCAGTCAGTTGGGCATCCAACTCTCGATTTTGGCTTAGGTCACGAGCTGCTCATGGGATGTCAGGCTCTGCACTGATGGTGTTGAGCCTGCTTGGGATTCTCACTCTCCCTCTCTTTCTCTGTCCCTCTGTCTCTCACTTTCTCTCTCTCTCTCTCTCTCTCTCCCTCTCAAAATAAATAAATAAAACATAAAAAATCCTAAAGACTCTATAAAAAACTATTAGAACTAATAAATTAATTCAGTAAAGTTGCAGGATACAAAATTAACATACAAAATTATCTTACATTTCTATATACTAATAATGAACTATTAGATTGTAAGAAAACAATCCTACTTGCAATTTCATAAAAAACAGAAAACCTAGAAATAAAGTTAACCAATGAAGTTAAAAAGCCTATACTCTGAAAACCATAAAATAGTGATGAAAGAAATTGAAGATGGTATGATAATTGAAAAGATATACTATTTTCATGGATTGGAAGAATTAATATTGTTAAAATGTCCATGTTACCCAAAGCAAACGATAGATTTGATGTGATACTTAACAAAATACTAATGTAGCATTCTTCACAGAACCAGAACAGATAATCTCCAAATTGTATAGAACCATGAAAGCCCCCAAGTAGCCAAAGCAATCTTGAGATAGAATAATAAAGCTGTGAGTATCACACTCCCTGGTTTCAAACTGTATTACAAAGCTTTAGAAATCAAAATAGTATGGTAATGTCACAAAAACAGACACATAGATCAATGGAACACAGTAAGAGCCTAGCAATACACCCACGTTTATGTGGTCAACTAATCTACAACAAAGGAGGGAAAAATATGCAATGCTAAAACGACAGTCTCTTCAGTAAGTGGTGCTGGTAAAACTGGACAACTACATGCAAAAGAATGACACTGGATGACTTCCTTAACACCATATACTAAAATAAACTCAAAGACTTGGATACAAGATGGGAGACCATAAAACTTCTAGGAGAAAATATAGGCAGTAAGCTCTTTGGCATTAGGCTGAGCAAAGTTTCGAGGATCTTTTGTCTCCTCAGGCAAGGGAAACAAAAGCAAAAATCAACAAATGGGATTACATCAAACTAAAAAGCTGTACAGCAAAGGACACCATCAACAAAATGTAGAGGCAACCTACTGAATGGGCGAAGATATTTATAAATCATATATCTGATAAGGGCTCAATATCCAAAATGTATAAAAAACTCACGTATCTCTATATCAATAAACAAAAAAAAGGGGTGACAGAAGACCAGAAAAGACATTTTCTACATACGTATAGATGTCCAACAGACTCATGAAAAGATGTTAAACACACTAATCATCAGTGTAAAGGACATCAAAACCATGAGATACCGGTTCACATCTGTCAGAAAGGCTATTATCAAAAAGACAAGAAATAGCTAGTGTTGGTGAGGACGTGGAGAAAAAGAAACCGTCTACACTGTTGGTGGAAATGCAAAATGGTACAGCCACTGTGGAGACATTAGAGAAGATTCCTCAAAAATTAAAATTACAAATACTATATGATCTTGCGATTCCACTTCTGGCCATTTATCTGAGGAAAATTAAAACACTAAATAGAGATTTGTAACTCTATGTTTATTTCAATATTATTTACAACAGCCAAGATATGGAAGCAACCTAAGTGTCTGTGGATAGACGAATAGATAAAGAAGATACAACTATATATACAAAAATATATGCTATCGCTCAGCCATAAAAAGGAATTTGTGACAACATGGATGTACCTAGAGGGTATTATTCTAAGTAAAATAAATAATACAGAAAAAGATAAGTATCATATGATTTCACCTATATGTAAATTCTAAATACAAAACACACACACACAAATAGACATGTAGATACAGAGAACAACTGGTGATTACCATAAGATAAGGGGCTGGGGGACTGGCAAAATAGGTGAAGGGGTTAAAAGATATAAACCTCCAGTTATAAAATATATAAGCCATGGGGATATAATGTACAACATAGGGAATAGAGTCAATAATATGTTAACAACTGTGTATGGTGACAGGTGGTAGCTAGACCTACCATGGTGATCTTGGTGACTTTGATTATAGTGACTTTGTAATGTATATAAATGTTGAAGCCCTATTCTGCAACTGAAACTAATGTAATACCGTATATCAACTACTCTTCGATACAAATAAATGAATGTAAAAAGAAAATAAAAGAACAACTAAAAAGACCTGAATTAATTTTTTTACATCCTTAGAGTTGGGCAGTAATAGAGAGGAAATAGTGAGGCCATAAATGAAAGGATGCATAAATCAAATTACATTAAAAAATTTAAATCATGCATAAAAGAACACACTTAGTCAAAGGAAAATGAATCATGGGAAATGTGTGTGTATATATGGGTGTGTGCCATTTAGACCATTTAGCCCATAGATAGGGCACATTTCACTATTGTTAAAATTGTTAAGGGAGTTATAGGTAAACTCTCTTTTTCTTCTCATGGGGTGTTTTAAAGATCTTGTCTTTTTTCTGTTCTGCTATTTTACTACATGTGTCTGGAATTGATTTTATACATCTATAATTTTATACCACATTTGGCTTTATCAACATTTTTTTTTTCCTATTTCCACTTTATCTACTTCTGGAACTATGATTAAGAATATATTAAAAGACATGCTCCCAAAATTTTAATTCTTGTTTAAAATTCTCAAACATTTTTTGATGGTTATATATTCTGATTTAGTGACTATGTGATTTATTCAACTCTATCTAGGAGCTTATCCATTCTCTCCCATCTCAATCTAATTCTATTTAACTCATATTTTTCTCATTTTATAATTTCAATTTAATTTCTAGAAGTTCTGTTTATTTTTCAAAGACTTCTACTCATTTTCATAGCTTCTCTTATCTTTTTTATAGCTTCAAGATTTGCTCTTTTGTTTGTTTTTTAACTCTCATGATTCATGACATTTATGGGACTGACTATATACATAGTCAAAATTGTATATATACACATATAAATTATATACATTTTATATATGTATTCTAAGGTTAGTAGCAAATCTTGCTTATTGGGTTTTGTTTGCCAATTTTTTTAAAAAAATTTTTCAATGTTTATTTATTTTTGAGAGAAAGAGGGAGCATGAACTGGGGAGGGGCAGAGAGAGAGAGAGGGAGACACAGAATCCGAAACAGGCTCCAGGCTCTGAACTGTCAGCACAGAGCCCGGTGAGGGGCTCCATCCCACCAACTGCGAGATCATGACCTGAGCTGAAGTCAGACACTTAACCAACTGAGCCACCCAGGTACCCCTTGTTTGGCGATTCTTATTCTGTGTTCATATTCCTTAGAATGTGTGGCCTTGATGGAGCAACCAAATGAAGACTTGCCCTCCTACCATAAACAATAATAAAACATGACAAAATATATGAACCAACCATTTCAGAAAATAAGAGAAGGGAAATAAACCAGGGGAGCCCTAAGTTCACCTGTGTTTTCTCCCCAGAGACATTTTGGACCATGGTATCTGAGGATGAATCCATTCAAAGATAAGTAACCTTGTTGAGTTGAGGAGTAATGGAGACAAATAGAATGTATGAGTACATGAGAAATCCTATGGGACTTGAGAACACCAGAGATGAGGGCGCAGTTGTCTCCTAGAAATGTATGTTAATATAAAAACACAGGTACTCAATGAAAGAAGGGAAGAATGCTATGCCATGTAGTCAATAATCCCCAGAAGACTGAAGTGTTTGTGTTAATATATGACAAGTTCTTCACTACTATTATCAGAGATAAAGAGGAAAACTTTCAGTGGCAAAGGAGTCAATTCTTCAAGAAGATATATAAATCCTGATTGTGTATTTACATAGAGATAGTTATTCAGAAAACATGAGTGTCGAACTGGAAGGAGAAATACACAAATCTACATTTATATTTGAAGATTTCAAAGTACTCTCAGTAACTGATTTAAAAATACAGTTAGAAAACCGGTAAATATATAGAAAACTTGAACATTCTCATTCAAAGTGGTCTCAAGCACATTTTATAGAGCAAACTAACAATGGCAGAATTCACATTCTTTCAAAGTACAAGTGAAAGATTCTACAAAATGGACCATATATTGTGCCATACAAAATTCATGAAGTTTACATGATTAAAATAAATAGAACACATTTTCCGATGAAAATTGACTCTCTGTATAAATCAGTAATGAAAAATAAATCGAAAAACTCCAAAATATTTTAAAGGTAAATTCCTAATTTCTAAACAAAATTTTTATAGGTCAGAAATAAGGGTAATTAGACATATTTTTAACTTAATGAGTACTAAATCAGAACATGTCACAGTGTGTATGAGGCAGCTAAAGTATTGCTAGAGGCAAATCTATAATTTAAATGCTTGTGCTAGACAAAATAAAGATCTGGCATCAAAAATTCTGATTTGACCTTAATCTAGTGAAAAATAAAACAAGTCAAATGCAAAAGAAGGAAAGAGATGAGAATAAAAGTATGAATCAGTGGAATAGAAAATAGAAAAAAGTAATAGAGACAAGTCAGTGGAATCTGAACTGAGATTTTCTAAAAGACTAAGATTGTTGGTGTGCCTGGGTGGCTCAGTCGGTTAACTGTCTGACTCTTGATTTTGGCTCAGGTCATGGTTTGGCAGTGGTGGGTGCATCGGGCTCAGCACAGAGCCTGCTTGGGATTCTCTCTCTCCTTCCCTCTCTCTCTCTCTGCCCCTTCTCTGCTTCTGCTCTCTCTCAAATAAATAAACTTAAAGAAATGCAAAAAACAAAAAAAAAGACTGATAAGATTGTTAAACTTTAGCTAGATTGGTACAGAAAAAATATCACAAATTACCAGTTTCAAAGATAAGAGAAGAATAGTAAACAAGAATTTAAAAGTATTATAAACAACTCTAGTCTGATAATTCCAACAATTTATATGAGATGGCAAATTTCCTGAAATGCGCACATCTAAACTTGAGACTTAAATGGTAAAACTTCTACAAGAAAATATAGGAGAAAATCTTTGTAACATGAAGGAAGGCCAGAATTTTTGGGTGAAAAAATTAAAACAATTAACCAAAAAAGGTGATAAAATTGAATCCACCTAAATTTATATAGTTAATATTGGAAAGATACCATTAAGGATGTGAAGAGCACTTTTGGTTTTGTTTTTTTGGTTTTTGAAGTGAAAGGCACTTAATGAGGAAAATATAATATGTATATCTTAAAGGACTTTTATTCAGAATATAAAAAAATGATTGGAACTCAACACTAGGCAATACAATTTTTAAAAAAGCATTTAAAGGATATTAACAAACACATATCCTCTGCCCTAGAAAATACATAGCAGCTATATGCCAATATAAATGCATCCACACGTATATACAGCTAAAGCTATATAAGAGTACTCATGATAGCATCATTCATAACAGCCCCAAACTGAAAACAATTTAAATATTCATCAGCAGTAGAAAATATATCATGGTGTACTCATACTATTGTATATTACATGTTAGTTTAAACTATTGTTGCATTCTACAATGTGGGCCCACTTCAAATCACAAGGTTGAGTGTCAAGGCTGTATTCGTTAAAGCTTTGATTTTGTAAAGGTCACAAGTAAAACCATCTATGGCAATGGTGATTGGGGATAGATATTATGAGAACATCTGAGGCACTGGTAACTTTTTGTTAGTATTGTTATTGCATTTTTTCTAATTTCCCATTTCCCTTTCTTTCTTTCTTTCTTTCTCTTTCTTTCTTTCTTTCTTTCTTTCTTTCTTTCTTTCTTTCTCTTTCTTTCTTTCTTTCTTTCTTCCTTTCTTTTTTGTTTATTAGATTTTATTTCTTAGAGAAGTTTTAGGTTTATGGCAAAATTGAACAGCAGGTACAGAGATTTCTCATATGTCCCTTATCTCCACACATGCAGAACCCCCTCTATTATCACCATCTACCCCCAGAATGGTATGTTTCGTACAACTGATGAACCTACATGACACATCAAGATCACCCAAAGTCCATGGTTGCTGGTGATGTTTTATTTCTTGACCTTATGTATTAAATAACATAGCACGTCAGAGATTTGGGGGGAGGTGCTCTCAGAAATGTAAGCTTTAAAGGAGGGAGAGAAGACTGATTGGACACAGGAAAGCAGAACTGCAAAAATGGCCTCAGCTGAACCTATACCTATGGGACATTTAGAAGATGGGATAACTTTTAGTGTTTCTCAAAATTGAGGTAAGACTGTCTGGACATTGTAGCTCTGCAGTGACAAGTCATTGTCCTTCAATGAAGGATGTCCAAGAGAAGTGGCACAATCTGGGGTAAGATTTAGACACAGCTTAGACACAACTATCAACTTGATGGAATGAGAGTCTCAGTCATTGTTACGGGCTGAATTGTGTCACCCCCAAATTTGTGTATTAAAGTCCTAACCCTCAGGACCTCAGAATGTGATTTTATTCTGTGACACCCAGTCAGGAGTATTTCGTCATGGAAGCTGCATCTAACTAAGTCAATCATGAAAGGGAGATCTGGGTGAAACACCACAGAATTTACTACAACCCACTCCTTGCCCTGTTTTTATCTACTTATTTTGTGTACAAAGTTAACCCCAAGTGTGAAGAGTTTCTCCAGGATTCTAGCTGGCTTTTCTTTTTCCTCCCCAGAGAAACTTAAGACAGGAAGGTTACTGAGATGAATCATAGGTCAGTAGCTGCAGCTTATCTAGAGAACACAATTGGTATCACCGCCTTCTTTACAGCCATGAGATGTAGGATAATCTTCCTCATCCTTAGCTCACACTTCTGCTGGTCTCTATGGCTTATTTTGTGAGAGAACTGAGCCATTGGTCACCATGCCCTCTCAGACCTGTTACACTTTTTTCATTTACCATCAACACTGTGCAGAGGGTAGCAAGAGGTACTGTGTTACGCTATGTGGTCGACAAACATACTCTTCCCCTTCTCTGTTGTAGCTCTATTTCTTCCGGAAAATTGGGGCCAACTCAGTCTGCCAGTATTTCCTTGATGTGTTCTTTGGGGACAAGAAGCCAAAGGAGACATCGTGATGGTCACATCTCAAGCTTCACGGGGCTTGAGCAATGTCCTCCGGTGGAAGTGTTCTCTCTCTGGGAACCAGGATATCTGAACTCAAGCTTCTAAGAACTGTCCATTTTAGGAACTGATTAGTAATACTTCTTGTGATCTTTGTCATGGTATGAAATCTTTTATCATGGGACAGACCTTCCATATTAATAAAATTCTCCTTATCTAAATTTATCTCTCAAACCCACATATACATATATAGCACCATCAGAATTGAGTTTTATATACTCTGGTGTCTCTTGCTGATTTACATGTCTAGGTTCTGCAGCAACTTCTGCAACTGCCTTTTTTCCTCTTTAACAAACCCATAATTTCTTCAGCGACTTTATGCTAACCATACTTATCAGTCTAGTGTACAGGATGGGAGAAGGTGGTAGATGCTGAGGCTTGTGCATATGATTTCTTTTATCAGAGTTTTTCTGCATCATACTCGAGCCAGGGGGATCACTGGCCTCTAACAAGGAGTGGGCCAATTCTTCAGGCCCAGAGAGTTCAGGGGAATCTGACACTTGAAATGTTCAAGTGTATTGACTCAGATCTCTTATTCCGAATCCAGAGTCTCACTACTTACCGATTAATGCAATGATCTTAGCATAGCAGACATCCTGGGATTGAATGTCACCCTTCTCTGGAGCTCTGCTACCACTATAATTAAGTCCTGGACCTGACGATCACCTTTTTTCTGCCCTCTTGCTTCAGCAAATGAGTCTTTTTATATGCTGCCAAAGAAGCCCTCTGACTTTCACACTTCACCTTAAATTGGTGATTAATCACAGTAGTCTTTCATTGTTTTTCTTCAAAGCATGCTTAGTCCTATCCAATTACGTGGTCTTTGTAATTATTATTTTGCCCCGAATGTCTCAAATGCTTGAGATGGTATATCACCATTGCATTCATTTTGATTAGTATTCCAGTCTAGCTCACCACCAGTGTAAGTTTTAACAATTGCATTGCTACAGTATGTTACAAGCTATCAGTATTCTCTCTACCACCTGTAATTAGAGTCCTTGTTGTCAGGGGGTCAGTGAATGAGCCACTTCTAAAATTCCCACTTTAAATTCTGCTTTCTAGGATCAATTCTATTACCAGCTCTCTCAGGTCATGACCTTTTGGAAATAGACGCTGCGGCAGAAATTTGCATTCATGGATTCTTGGGGAAAATATCTGTAAAGGAGTGAAAGAAGCAGAGTTGGACAGAAAAAGAAGTTGAGCTGCAAACAAATGGGAGGAGCTTCAGCTGACCCAGGGGTGAGCTTTGGGGCTTAGAAAGACTTTGAGACGTGTCTTATTGAAGGCAAGGGTATTGGGCCTTGTACTTTCTGGGATGAGTTCTGTTCCAGGGAGGTAATGTAACCTTGAAAAAGGCAACAACTTTTGGCCAACCACAGTTTCTACAGACACACTTTGTTGTGAGGGGCCAACACTCTCAACAACTGAAGGAATGAATCTCTTACTCTCAAGAAGAGAATTTCAGCGGCATACACAGTATCCTTTACATATAGGAAGTGATTACATGGATGTGGTCGCTTCTTCATAATTCACGGACTGTACATTTAATGCTTTTTGAATTTTTATACATGAACATTTTTAAATAAAAAATATTAAAAATTGGAAGGTAAAGCGTAACGGCAATGGTTGTGGAAACTGGAGAGCAAGCACAGCAACTCTGGGCCAAGAGATAGCCAAGCGCGGGGGCGAGATGCAATTGGGAGAACTGCCCTGTTGCTTTTTGTGTGCTTGTATTTCACCTGCCTATTTGCAGTATTTCCCGTGGTTGTGTCAGGTGAATGAATGAATAACTAAATGAAGTTCTTTTTCAATCTCTTGCTTTGGGAGTTTTTTATATCCTTGTAGTTCTTCATTTGCCAGAAAGTTGAGCTATCTGATCATGTACTGCCCTCTACTGATTTTATGTTTGTAGAAATGCAAACATAAGCAGGAGCTTCCGCTGACCCAATGGTGAGTTTTCAGGCTCAGACAGCCTCTGACATTTGTCTTATTCAAGGCAAGGGTGTTGGGCCTTTGTATTTACCTGTGTATACAGGCCATGTATTTATTAATTTAATATATGTGTATTGATGCTGTGTAGAAGGACATTAGAGAGAGATAAGCAAGAAGCACCCCCCTCAGAAATCTGCCTTGTGAATATTAATAGACAGGCGCAATTCATGTGGAGACATCGTGTGTTCTTTAAAGGATGAAATTTGAGACTTTCAAAAGTGAACCGTAAACACTAAGTTCTTCTGAATGGAAGAA
The DNA here is from genome assembly GCF_028749965.1 of Puma concolor. Classification (NCBI taxonomy): domain Eukaryota; kingdom Metazoa; phylum Chordata; class Mammalia; order Carnivora; family Felidae; genus Puma; species Puma concolor. Next base: position 146,350,769 of record NC_141674.1, on the reverse strand, counting down.
TAACAAAAGTTGGTGGTTATAAATTGGTACAGTGAAGATGAAAAAGTCCAGGAGAAAAAAAGAAAAAGGAGCATGAATACAGCATTACACAGAGCTTGGGTTTACTGTAGTTCATAAATAATTTTCTATGGTGGAAAAAAAGGACCATTCACTTTATTAGGTGTAGGAATTAATATATATATTTTTAAATTTTATGATGATGCCTTAATTGTGCAAAGTTATGATTGTTGTGCATTAAACAAGTCTTTAGCAAAATATCCTACCTACAAAAAATAACATATTTTAAAGAAGTTGTAGAATCATATGAAGTGAGAAATGAAAACGAGATTGGCAACAGGTGTTAAGTCAAAATAAGTACAAAGAATTATGCCGTGATAGGTGACAGAACACAGAGTGTCTCTGATAAATATAAGATTTCTTTGGCAGTAGATTTTGTTCAAAATCTTATTGGGCTTTTTGATCTAGGTGCTTCCACCACTTTTCATGTACTAATGGCAACATCAAAAGGGCCTATCTTGACAAAGATCTTAATTCCAAGGATTTTACTTTTCTATTTACTAGTCTTGGTGCATGGTTCATTCACCTCACCCTCAACTTAGGAGTTATCTTATGGGCGTCTGCCCAGCAGATATGTGGGGAGGCAACACCGAAAGACTGAGGAGGCGGTGGCCCTAATAGTCTTTGTCACAGATTCAGTTGCAGTAGTTGAGATGAGAAAAGATGCTGGTTTGGAAAAGAGTTGATAGCAAGTAAAATTGAAAGAAGCAGAAAGATCTGATACACATTTTGGAAGTAAGACAGATCAAATAGGCTATTAGATTATATACTGAAAAAATGGAAGAAGAGAAATTAGAGAAGATGTTTGGCGTCTGGGCCAGAACACTCTAGACAAAGAAAAATATTTGATCTGAGTATATATGTGCTGTGAAAAACAATGCTATATTGGGAAACTTTACTTGGAATTTAGGTTTAACCAGTGTGCTCTTAATAAATGTATTTATCAATACTTTACTACCTTTCCCTTCAACTGATGAAAGCATAATTGATTCTAATATATTATAGAATTTTTTGTAGTTTTTTTTAGACGATGGAGTTGACGTTTTGCTGTGCTTTGACCAATAATTTTAGATTTGAAGTTAATCTTTTAAATCTCACATGTCAGCCCTCACTCATTACTTGTGTTGTCATGTGAAGTTATAGAGGCCCCTTATACTGTTTCCATCAGCCAGCTAAAATATCACTTACATACACAGAAGAATTTGGGTTTCTCACTTCCAGAAATGTGTGCATGGGGTTTGATGATGTCACTGAGAAAAGGGTCATCAGTAAATATGTGCAAAACATACTCAGTGTTTTTAGCAGAAATCAGTCAGAGCATCTTATTCAGGGACACCCAGTTACGAATATATCATGACAGGGTGCCTGGGTGGTTCAGTCGGCTAAAAATCTGACTTCAGGGGCGCCTGGGTGACTCAGTCGGTTAAGCGCCAGACTTCGGCTCTCACAGTTTGTGGGTTTGAGCCCCATATCAGGCTCTGTGCTGACAGCTCAGAGCCTGGAGCCTGCTTCGGATTCTGTGTCTCCCTGTCTCTCTTGCCCCTCCCCTGCTTGTGCTCTCTCTCTCTCTCTCTTTCTCTCTCTCTCTCAAAATAAATAAACATTAAAAAACATTAAAAAAAATCTGACTTCATCTCAGATCATGATCTCACCATTCCCAAGTTCAAGACCCTCTGCAGGCTCCATGCTGACAGCTCAGAACCTGGAACCTGTTTCAGATACTGTGTCTCCCTCTCTCTCTCTGTCCTTCCCCTGCTAATGCTCTGTCTCTCTCTCTCTTTCAAAAATAATAAAATAAACATTTAAAAAAATTAAAAAGAAAAGAATATATCATGACAGTTATTAAAGGATCAAGTACAATGTGATAAAAATAAAGTCTGAATTTGTCCTTTGGCAGGTGATCATCTAATTCTTTACTCTCTTTTAGCATTCTTTCCTACCTGTATTCCAGAAAAAAAACCAGCACAACTTTTAAAACGTTTCCCTAAAGGGGTGTCTGGGTAGCTCAGGTGATTAAGTGTCTGAGTTTGGCTCAGGTCATGATCTCACTGTTCGTGGGTTTGGGCCCCACCTTGGTCTCTGTGCTGACAGCTCAGAGCCTGGAGCTTGTTTTAGATTCTGTGTCTCCCTCTCTCCCTCCCCTCCCCCGCTCATGCTCTCTCTCTCTCTCTCTCTCTCTCAAAAATAAATAGTAAACATTAAAAAAAATTTAATGTTTCCCTAAAAATTCAGAATAAATAAATCAATTATTGGACAACAGGAGAAAATACTGTTTATAAAAGGTTATTAACTTAAATATTTTATATTATTTTGTAAATATTCTTATAGTATACAATTAGAGAGAACATAAATAACCACCCAAATTGTATGCAAATTGCCAGAGAGAAATAATAAACTGTTCGTATTCTTTTTAATTAGGTCTTTTTTAAAGACAAGTTTTAGGTTTACAGTAAATTAAAGGCAGATACAGAAATTTTATCATATATCTCTTGCCCCTGTGCATAGCATGGTCTTCAACATTATCCACAGCCCCCACCAGAGTGGTACACTCGTTACAATTGTCCAGCCTTCATTGATACATCGTTACCATCCAAATTCCATAGTTTACATTATGGTTCACTCTTGGTGTTGTACATTCTCTGGGTTTGGACAAATGTATAATGGCTTGTATTCATCATTATGACATCATAAAGATTACTTTCTCTATCCTAAAATCCTTCTGTATTTCACCTATTCATCATTTCTTCCCCAACTCCAAACTCTGGCAACAAATGATGTTTTCACTATCACATAGCTTGTCTTTTTCAGAATGTCGTATGGTTGGTATCATACGCCTTTGTAGATTACCTTCATTCATCTAGTACTATGCGTTTAAGGTTCTTTCTTATTTTTTCTGATTTTGTTCACACTGAGTATATTTCATTGTCTGATGTTCTACAGTTTCTTTATTCATTCACCTCCTAAAGGACATCTTGCTTGTTTCTGAGTTTTGGCAATTATAAACAAAGCTGTTGTAAATATCCACACACAGATTTTTGTGGGAGCTCATGTTTTCCATTCCTTTGAGTCAATACCAAGGAGTGCAATTATTAGATTGTGTGGTAAGAGTATGTTTAGTTTTGTCAGAAACCAACAAACTGTCATCCAAGATGACTCTACCAGTTTGCATTCCCAATAGTAACAGGAGAGAATTCCTGTTGCTCCACATTTTTGTGAGCATTTGATGTTGTCAGGTTCACGATCTGAGCCATTCTATTAGATACGTAAAGTTCTATTTCTTATGTTTTTCTTTAATTGACTTCAAATGGTACTAAAAACTTCAGAAGTGAACATTACCCCCTTTTAAAAGTTATAGAAACAAATGTAAAGAGGAAAAAAAGAAGGAAAACTATGGAAAAGTATAAAATATGAGAAGAGTTAGCTGTTCCAAGTTTATATTTTGAATCACAAGGTTTTTGGCCAACAACTTTATCAAATAGTTTGACATTGAGCTATTAAAAAATAACAAGTTTTCGCCAGAATAATGACCATTGTGTCTCTTTTACCTATCAACTAATTGTAAAAGTGATCATTGTGGTGTTTGAATGTAAACCTTACTTATAAAATACAGTATTTTACCCAAGGATGGTGTCTATATTTCAAAACAGAAAACTCCAAAGTATTTGATGAATCTTGTGAAAAAGGTGCTTCATCCATTGTGTAGGAAAAAAAAATATTAGAGCTTCCTTTTTTTTTTTTTCATTTTGTAATCTGAATTTAAGAAAGAAATCGTCTTAATAGTTAATGTCCATATTGACACTGGAACCCTCTCTAGGGTTCAGTTTTGTTACACAAACGAGATATTTTACTTAAGATAAAAATGTGCTTCTTTACCTTTTTGCTGTTGTCAAATTAAAATCCACTGTGGTATTATACCCTCTAGCTCCATCCACATTGTCCCAAATAACAAGGTTTCATTCTTTTTTATGGCTAATATTCCATTGTGCATATATGCCATATCTTTATCCATTCATCTACTAATGGAAGTGAAATGGAAGTGAAATATGAAGTATAATGTAAGTGAAATAAGTCATTCAGAGAAAGACACATACCATATGATTTCACTTGTAGGTGGAATTTAAGAAACAAAACAAATGAGCAAAGGAAAAAAAAAAAAACAAAGAATGAGAGAGAGAAAAATCGAGACATAGACTCTTAAAGAGAACAAACTGATGGTTACCAGAAGGGAGATGGGTTGGGGTATGGGTGAAATAGGTGATGGAGATAAAGAGTCTACTTATTACGATGAACCCTGAGTAATGTATAGAATTGTTGAATCACTATATTGTACACCTGAAACTAAGATAACACTGTAGATTAACTATAGCAAATTAAAATTAAAAACTTAATAAAAACAAGAAAAGAAAATACGATGACCTGTGTCAAAAAAAATCCATCCACTATGGTAAAATTACTAGAGCAGGCAAGCTATGTGACAGAAATAAAACATGATGCTATTGGATTGGACAACAATCTTAGAGTTTTTCTGAAGCCGGAGTGCTATTATGTGTGTGTCCAGTGATAATGAAGATGAAAATTGAATGTGGTTCCCAAGAATAAATTTTTATCCTTATGTTCTGCACTTTAAAAAAAATGATCTTGATCTTACATTTCTAACTCACAAATGTTGTTGCTAAATTCTAGCCTTGGTTTAAAATCAGATAATATATTTTTATTATAAAACCAATATTTTTGGTATCTTAACATGGTATCTAAATATACACAAGAAAACACTTCCAACTCTACCCTTGAAATAAATTGAACTTTATTTTATGTGCCTTTTTGTCTTATTCCATGGCCTACAAAATTTTCTATATTTTATACATGTATTTTTCATTTTAGTCCTTTTTTAAACTCAATTTGCATCAGAAAATCTTTGGAGGGAGAAAAATGAAGAGAGAAGAGGAATCCCTACAGCTATTTCAGAAATATAGAATAGTTTGCAATACTCTAAATTTGAGGAGTCACTTGGAATTTAGAGAAAAACAAATAATTTTTGTTTAAAAGGCTCTCTGTTCTATAATAATTTGGATTTAGATTAAGGTTATATCACTAAGATATTCATGTCAGTTTAATGCTATTTATTTATTTGGGTTTTTTCTAATGCTGTTCATTTTTTTAAACCTTCTATTTATTTTTGAAAGAGAGAGAGTAAGAACGGGGCAGGGGCAGAAAGGGAAGGGGACAGAGGATCCAACGTGGGCTCTGTGCTGAAAGCAGTGGGCTAGATGTGGGACTTGACTTCACAAACCATGAGATCATGACCTAAGCTGAAGTCGGACACTTAACCAACTGAGCCACCCAGGCACCACAATGCTGTTTATTTTTAAAAGGGACTTTTGCAGGATACTAGTTAAAACTGGGAGTCTTTGCAAGAATTTTGTAACCTAAATTCTGTAAAGATTTGATTACAAGACAGGCCAAGTCCATAAAATCCATGTTGGAAATGACTATTTTACTAAAGGATATTATTTAATAATTCATAGATGTTTGAAGCTCCAGGAACCTTTGAGGTCGGAGCTCTTGGCAGAGATATAGGGAGTAGCAAATATAAGCAACTGAGTAGAGAGATTCTGCCTCAGGACAGATTAGATCTATAGCAATTGAAGAGAGTTGGAACTACAAACTTTCAGAGAAAGAAATCTGGAAAAAAAGCCAAGTCTCCTATGACAGGTATAGCAACAGAGAAGAGATTTTGTTTATACAGTTTTCCTTTAAAGTTTATTTTTGAGAGAGAGACAGAGAGAGAAAGAGACAGAGACAGAGAGAGAGAGAGAGAGAGAGAGAGAGAGATGGCATTCATGAGCAGGGGAGGGGCAGAGAGAGAGGGAGAGAGAGAATCCCAAGCAGGTTCTGTACTGTCAGAGGAGAGCCCCACGTGGGGTTCAGTCTCACAGACTGTGAGATCATGACCTGAGCTGAAATCAAGTGTTGGACACTTAACTGACTGAGCCACCCAGATGCCCCTGTTTATGTAGAAACTCGAAACAATTCATTAGATGAGTCCAGACCAATTACTTCTCTAAGACAGAAGTCATTTAACTCTACTAACTTCATCAATAACTTCTTGATCATTAAATCTGTCTTTGTTATCTTCCTTTCTTTATAGCTCTATGAAAAATGTGATCTTTGTTCTAACTTCTCTCTTGACTTTTTGTTCCCTGTCTTTGAAAAGGTTTAGGAGTCATGTTTGCCTTCTCTCCCAAGCTCTGAGCCACTTTCAAACAGTTCGCTGGACATCTTCACCTCTGTGTTCCAGTAGTAGGTCAAACTGGGGCCTTTCAAAAGAATGTCATTATATTTCTTACAATCTCAAATTGGTTTTTCACTAGACTCTTTAATTTTTTTTTTTTTTTTTTTAATTTTATAGAGACAGAGCATGTGAGCAGGGGAGGGGGCAGAGGGAGACACAGAATCTTTGGCAGACTCCATGTTCAGCACAGAGCCCAGCATGGATCTCAATCATGACCTGAGCCAAAATCAACAGTTAGACATTCGGGGCACCTGGGTGGCTCAGTCAGTTAGGCATGGGACTTGGTTTCAGCTCAGGTCATGGTCTCATGGTTTCGTCAGTTTGAGCCCCATGTTGCGCTATGCGATGGCTGTGCAGAGCCTGCCTGGGATTTTCTCACTTTCCCTCTCTCTCTGCCCCTTCCCCTGCTTGTGCTCCATCTCTCTCAAAATAAATAAACTTAAAAAATAAAAAAAAATAAAAAAAAGAAAGAAAGAGAGTCTGACACTCAAGCAACTGAGCCACCCAGGCGCCCCTAGACTTTTTTCTTTCTGAGAAGAGCATTACTTGAACAGCTGCTTTATCAAAGAAGGAATTAAAATAGGTAATAATCATATAAAGAGGGCATATTATTAATAATCAGTGAAATGCAAATAAAACCATGACATTCTATTATTCACATATCAGAATGGCTTAAATCAAACAGAACGACGATAGTAAATATCAGCAAGGTGCTGGGGCAAGGAGAATGGTCAGATGATCCCGGTGGGAGTGTACATTGGTATGAGTTTGGAAAACAGTTTGATAATATCAAGTAACTTTGTGCCATGCACAACTTTTAATCCAGGAATTGCACTCCCATGTTTATACCCAACAAAACTGATACAGATACATAACAAAAGGTATTGTAAGAATGTTTATGGCAGCATCAGTCATAGTTCCAAAGGACCAACAGTGATAGAATAGATGAATATATTGGGGTATATTCTTTCTAGAGAACACCATCCATCAATGGAAACAAATAAACTAGAGATATATGCCATAGCATAGATGAATCTCATAAACATTTATTAAGTAAAGGAAGTCAGTCACAAAAGATTATGTCCTGCATGCTTCCATTTTGTATGCAAAGTTGTGTCAAATACCAAGAATTCTGTAGGAGCTCAATAAATGTTAACTGTATGATTAGCTAACTATAAGTGTATGACCTCCCCTTGGCCTTCCAGATTCAGTACTTCTCATATTATCTATGATGAAGAACTAGGCTTTTTAATTTCCAATTTGTTGCAGAGAAAATTCTCCCCCAACAAAATAAAAATTGATTACTAGGAAAATGAAATTAAAAAATTAATTCATATGAAATGTAAGACCAACTTTTTCTTATTAGATGCAACAGACAAAATTTCATTTCAATAAATATAATTAAAAAATAACACAGAAGCAAATACAAGAAAATTATACAACTATATTACTCCATGAACGCTTGTGTACTAGTGATTATTCCATTGTATAGTTGTGTATACATTCCATTGTCTATAGTGAATATTCCATTGTAACTCTTGCTGTTTCACAAATATAACTAGTTATGAGTGATAGAGCCAGTGCTCAAATTAAATACCTATATGAAACAATTTGGATAAATTCTGCCCAAAGCAACATCTAAAGATTTTCATGAACCAAATGAGATTGGGCTGTTTTGCGGGGGGCTTAATTTGTCAATCTAAGGTTGGTGACAATGCTAAATGCACTGCAGATATACATAAACTTTTTGCAGTTTATTTTAATCAAAGAATAGAGAAAACGGTCTCACAGAAATGCATTGTTGGAACTGGAAGAAGATACTTTAATTCCATCAACCTCAGAATCTTGAGTTTTCATTTTTCTCCAAAATGAATCAAGTAAAGCAGTTTCAAAATTAATCTTTATACCTTCATTCTGAGATAGTTCAGTAATTTAATTTGCAACATTACAGTTTAACTTTAAATTAACTTTTATGAAAGAGATGAATTCTCTACCCGTGAATGTCCTAATATGGATCTTTCTCCTTTTTGTGTGTGTGAAAATCATATTATTACAAAATGAACCTCAGACAGAAAAATTTACAAAACACATGTATAGCTTAAAGAATTATATGACAAATAACTATAAGTTTATAAAACAGATCGTTATCAACTCTCTTAGAAACACTTCAGATATCCTGTTCCATAATGAATTCTTCCTCCTTTCTGTAAACAGCTATTATCCTTTGTAAAGAGGAGAGAGACCAAAATGAGACCACCATGTCTTTTATAACCTAATCTTGGAAGTAGCGTGCAATCACTGTGGGCATGTTCTACTGGTATGGCAGACCAAGTCTGGCGTAATGGGTTAGGCTGTGGAAGCCAGGAGGTGAGGGTCATTGGGGCAACTCCAAGGCAGTATATCCTAGTGGGGCAGGTGGCTACCATTCACTGTGGCCAGGAAAGTGGGACAATCCTACTGCTCATCTGAAATGCATCTAGAAACTGGGTATTCAAACCTCCCCTCCCCCCCTAGAAATAAGAGAACTATTTCCAGGGGAAGAAAGGAGTGCCAAGCAATCACCCTGCCTCCCGCACAAACACACAGTGTCTACTATCAGACAAGAAAATTTTAAATCCTATTTATTACATCAGCTTCTCATTTCTCTTTCTGCTTCACCTTTCTCTAGTTTACAGATCTAATGATCAAAAACTCTCAGACTGGAACATGTAATTTGTATATTCAAAATATTAGCTCAACATCTTTTCATACTTTTTAAAATGGGCATTGTTATCTTGTGTGTTTTTGAGTGGCTAAGACATAAGAAATTTAGCTTTACATTGATTGCTGAAATGAAAGAAAACAAACATATGTTGTTATGAGTTACACTTTCACTTCCACACCTCAAACACAACTTCCTAGGAAAACACGGGCAAGAAATAAAAGTTGCAACATACTATTATATTTGTACATTAGTTTTTATAGCCCAGGTCTGCTCCCTCAGTGATAGTTCTAGCTTCAAAACAATAAAAATCTTTGTTTTGGTATCTCCTATGTAAAAAGATTGCAATCATGATTGGTTAACTAGAAGAATCTGGTTACTTCATATATTTTAAGTAGACTGGTTTTCGAATTTTTCAAATATACGAAAGAACCTAAGTAGTCTTTCAAAAACTCCTTCTTACTTTATTTATATAGCTAAATTTCTGTGGGGCCATAAAATTAGGAGTACTTCTGTGTGTGTGAATGTGTGTGTGTGTGTGTGTGTGTGTGTGTGTGTGTGTATACACATATATATACATATATGTATATGTATATATACGTGTGTGTATATATATATATATATATATATATATATATATATATGCCACGTGAAATTCTAAATAAAGCCACTGAGAGGAGCTGTAACCAAGATGATGCAATTTATAGGCTGTCATCCCTATCCCTTTCGTTCGGTGAAGAAGTTAACAAGAATTCATTTTAACACCTTAGTTTTGAGTTTCGTCATTTGGAAAGCTGAGAATATGGCATGTCTTACATTTATAATAATGATCATTATTATTCTGTTCTTGTGACACAAGTTTCCTCTAGCTTTGAGCCTTCTAAAGTGGGGTTACTTTTAGTTGTCATGTATCTGTAGTTTCTTTTAATCTGGAACATTTCTCAGTCTTTTTTGACCTTGATATTCTTAGAGTCCAGGCCAGTTATTTTGCTGAATGTCCCTCAATTTGGGTTTGTTTCATATCACCTCATGATCAGACTTAGGATATGCATTTCTTACAAGATTTTTACAGAAGTGATGCCTTGTTAGTGCATCAGATTAGTTTGTCCCAATTTTGGTGACGTTAACTTTGATCATTGGTTAAGGTGGTATCCTTTGAAATTAAGTCACATATTGGAGGACTATGTTCTGGTTTTAACTAATGCTATTAAAAATTAAAGACAAGTTTTAAATTCTTTAGTTATGTTTTTATATGAACAATTTCAGTAGGACACTGAAGAAGGAAACAAAGACTGAGTTCCTGTCCTGTCGATAAATTATTTTTGTCCTCAGACAAAACTATATCTTAGCTTTTTAACCTGTACTATTATAAAACTCTTTGTAAAAGTAATTGTCCCCAAAGTGCAATGCTTTTACTCCTTTCACACAAATAATTTACATTACGCTTAAAATTTTTCACCTGCTATATTTTCAGGATGTAGTTGTCTTAGAGCTAAAAAGATTTGAAAATTAACCCCTTTGATTTTAGAACGCTTACACCAAGAACTAATTTACCTTTAAATCTCTACATGTTACTTTATGTAAACTATAAATAATTGGGGCACCTGGGTGGCTCAGTCAGTTAAATGTTGGACTCTTGATTTTGGCTCAGATCATGATCTTGTGGTTTGTGGGATGGAGCCCCATATCAGGCTCTATGTTGACAGAGCAGTCTCCTTGGGATTCTCTCTCGCTCCCCCTCCACCACTTAAGCTGTCTCTCTCTCTCTGTTTCAAAATAAATAAATAAACAAACAAAAAAACCCACATAAATAATTGTATGAAACAATATTGCATCAAGTTTTTTTGCTTTTTAGTGGGCATTTGACTATTAAATATTAACCAATATTTAAATGTAATATTAATTTAAAGTGAAATTTTATTTTTGCCTTAAATTCTGCCTTTAAAAGGATAAAAGAGCTGAACTGTAACTTATTTACTTACACATCAGGAAAATCAGATTTTTACTTTTCATTTCTAACTTGTAACACTGACAATTCATGTAGACATTTTTTTTTCAACTTGACTATTGGAGAAACGTGGCATGAGTAATGCATTAATTTGGAACATTAAGTTTTTGCTGTATAAGCCAGTTTTCTAAGAGGCAGATAATATGTGTTTTTAATAAACCATGCCTCTCATGAATTACTGTTCATTCCTATAATTAAATCTCTATTCTACTTATTTTTTTGGGTGGAATGAAGACTGAGACCTCTCCCTTGGAAAAAAAAATCTGCATCCAATCACCAATATAACTCAACACATTCTGTGGGTTCAGTACTACATAAACATTCTCACCTAATGCCAAATCTAGGGTTTTGCGAATTTGGATTGGCAAATCTCAACTAACAGAGTCATGTGAACAAAATTAAGTTCTTCATTGGAATTCAAATTTTAGAAACTTCATAGCTCTTAGTACTCTCACATTTGTATACACATAGGGTTGTTGGTAACTGTCTTGAAGTGTATGCAGGAGGTCCTAGTTAGACTTAACATGACTCATTAGATGACATTCTGGTTTTTTTGAAGTTTGTATTTCAGATGTTACGCAGAAATTTTCTATGCTCATTAATTGCTACCCACTCCTGGCAATTCATTTTGGAACAAAATCAGAAAAAAGGCACAAAAAAATCTAGAATGTGTTTTCATGGTTTGAAAATGTAAAATACAAAAGTGGATGGTTTGTTGGCACAGACACTTAAAATGTGGATTTTAATCTTTTGTGTAAAAGGGAAACAAAGGGGAGAAACCAGAGATTAAAACTTAGAACCTGAAATGTTACTATTTTAATATAATCCTAAGAACCAGAGACTAGAAACTTCCAGATATAGCATAGAAGAAGAAAAAAATATATATTCATCACTGTTCCTGAAAGACAGGTATCTCCTAGAGTAGATACTGCCTCAAATAATTTATTTTATGTATTCACGTATTTCTAAAATGTTTGCTTTGAGAAGCCCAGTTTATATCAGGCAGCTAAGTACAACGGCATCTATGAAATAAAGGAGCTAGCTTTTGAACCTCTGCATTCTAGAAAAGCATGCTAGAAACCTATTGGAATAAAGGTTGACAAGATAGCCAATACTTTCTTTCATCTAGAAAGCCAGTAGCTTTCTAGATGCTGGCATACAATGGTAAACAAAATAAAGTTATGTGACATACATTAATGGAAAATTTAGTAGATTCATTACAAAATGGCTATGATTTTTTACCCAATTCTTCAAAAGTAGTGTGATCTTACAACTCCTTCTCTCAAGAAGTAAAATCGCCTTCCCCACCTAAATCTTTTTTTTTTTTTTAAATTTTTTTTTTTTTTCAACGTTTATTTATTTTTGGGACAGAGAGAGACAGAGCATGAACGGGGGAGGGGCAGAGAGAGAGGGAGACACAGAATCGGAAACTGACTCCAGGCTCTGAGCCATCAGCCCAGAGCCCGACGCGGGGCTCGAACTCACGGACCGCGAGATCGTGACCTGGCTGAAGTCGGACGCTTAACCGACTGCGCCACCCAGGCGCCCCTTCCCCACCTAAATCTTGACTGGTCTTGTGAATTGTTTTGACAAGTTGAATACAGTCAAAATGACTTCTGAGTGTCAAACCCAGCTCTCAGGAGTGCATGCATCCTTGCTTGCTTCTATCCTTTCCATGGCAACACTGCCACCTCCAAGAGAAGCCTAAAGACAGAGATCAGTCAGCTGAATCTCAAACATAAAGAAAGCTGAATAAACATTAGAAGAGTTATGACCAACTGAAAGATATATATGTATGAGCCTAATCAAGACAGGAAAAACTGCCCAGCCATTTTGTAGAAATGCATGTTTTGAAGTGGTTTTGTTACACTGCAGTAGCTAACGGATATGATGTTATACTTTCTTTCAGAAAACATGTAACTAAAAGAAAGATGTCAATAGTAATATGTACATATGTAGTATTGCATATATGTGTGTAAATGTATATAACTAATAGAGGGACATGACAGTAATATATATTTTATTTTGCATATGTACATAGAGATTGAACATAAAATTGGATGAAAACATGTTAAAGAATATTTCATTGAAGTAAAATTTAAGAGATATGGGGAAGACATGATGTGAAACAAAATAAAATTTTTACTATATATTGATGAGTGGAAGATACAGGTCACTAATTTATTTTAAATATTGTAAATTTAGTTTTAACTTAAAGTATAATAATGATGATCTATTTTTTATATTGAGAAGCCTTTTTTGAACAACTTGGACTTGGAGTGTCTTATATTGACTCATTTGAAACTTCTTTTATAAATAAGAATATCCTGAGGGAAGCTATTTTGCTCTTAATTACTACCAATAGGAACACTTACTTGGGGATGTTTGTATTATGAAGAATCTTGAAAAAAAGTGAAAATGTTAACTTGGAATTACTTTTATTGGTTGCATAGAATGTTTGGCCCAGTTTAACATACTCTGGTATTTTCTAACTATAGAAAAACTCTCAAAAGGGAGATATTTCATGAACCATAGAATGAAACTCAAATAAGAGAAATGAGTCAAGTTGGGTGATAAGATTCTAACAAATAAAATGTTATCATAAGTAGTCTCACTAATCATTCTAAACTGGGAGATGATGATATTACTCTGATCTATACAGAAATCATGTATAAGAAGGCTAAAAATTATAACTATGACAATTTCTGGAATAAAAATTGCTAAAATATTTTCCCTGTTCTAGGAGGAGCGTATATTTTGTGACAAATGTCTTCTCTATTTGTCAAAGATATAAAGAGGGGAACTATCTGCTAACCTCTTCCTAGAATAATTGAGCCTGTACTCTTACATTTGCCCCACTACTCCAGGATTTTGCACTGTACAGTAGGTGATGATTTGTGAATCCAAAATTTGTATCTGTATTCACAAGTTATCAAGATGCAGCATTTCTGAGACGTAGGAGTTCCTCTTGCTATATACTTCTGCACTAGAAAGTATCCATTTTCTATGTTAGAATTATGGAATAAAGATCTTAGAGAGGATCTTGAGAATCTTGTAATTCCAGATCTTCATGTAAAACAAAGATCTTTAATTTTTTTCTGCGGTATATAGAGAATGTGGGTTTATGTAGAGCAAGATTTATCATCTGGTCACTTAGGAATGGGATTTATAGTTATTTTAATTGCATATTCTTACTGGTCGTTTTTAAGTAAAATGGTAAACTGGGATTCTATATAATATACATTTCCTATTGGTTATTTACCATTATTTTTTTGATTAGTTATTTTTGTATTCACAATAAATCTCTACTGGGCACTAAATCTGATTACTGAGGCAGTGACAGATGGAGAAGAGACATCACCTGGCCAATTACTAAGGCTGGCCAGGTTTAGCAGCTAGTGAAAGGGAAAGTACTTCTGTAGATAGCTGTCACAGAATAAGAACACAGATGTACATCTTACGCATCTTTCTGGAACACTAAGGGAGAGGATAAAAAGCATTTATATAAAACACTGAAGGATATCAATTGGTCTATAACAAATATCAAAATAATTCTCCCCTCTGAGTGGCACAGTAGCATGAGATGACATTGGTAGATGATTTCTACTCACCTTCCTATATTATTAACCTGTACCTTGGATTTAGCTCCTTTATGGTAGAGCCAAATCTCAATATCATGGAGGATTGAGTTAATCTTATTAATTTAGACTGTTTGCAAAACAAAGCTTTACAGATTTTCCCCCTAAATATATGTCAAATTAAAAATGTTTCAAAAAAAATGAACTTATGCATTTAATAGATTTGAAAAATAAAATAAAGAAAAAATAATTATTTGATGATACAGGAATTATATTTCAGATCAACTCTCATTCGGAAATTTGAACTTTTGAGAATAAAAATTGTCACTCATATTGTGAATAATCTCTTCTAAAATTCAAGTACAGGAAGAAGAAAATATTCCATGTTCCTACGATTCTTAAAAGCCTCATTTCTGGTGTATGTATGTGGGTGTGTGTGTGTCTGTGTGTATTTGTGATATTCTCTTTTTCTTTACAGTTTGATAGTATAAAATAAGAAAAAGACAACTATTAATTTGTCTGATATAGTCTAGTCTTTTGAAAGTAAAGGCAAGTATTTCAGATGGTGAGAAACTACTCTCCAATTAGCAATATTCTAATTTTCATAATAAGACTGATTCTCCTCTTTTGGATACAAGAGTAAATAAACATTAGCAAAAACAATTAAAAAAAAAAAAAAAAAGAATGGCTTGCCAGATCCAGCAGCTGGCTGGAGGAATTGGGTGGTGGGTGAGGTTATTAATTCCCAGAAACAACAATATGGGGTGGGGGTTGTTAAATAAACCTAAATGTGTTTGGGAGAACTTAGTGAGCACTCTGGTTGGAAATCTGGAATCAAAACACTCTTCATTCACTTGCAACAAGTGGTGGAATCCTAGCTTGGTGGAGCATCGTGATTGCCCAAATTTTCTTTGCTTTGCAGAGTTTTGGAAAGATAGGCCTTAAGAAGTTGTTCTAGCACTTGAAAGATATGGGGGAAATAATAATTATAGCAGTTGGGGATCAGATTGAATTTTGTTAATCACGAGAGATATCTTGAAAAAAGAGAAAAGTTTAAGTGAGTCAACTATCAACTCAGGGCATACTGTAAGAGACAGAAAGCCTCTATGGAATATATACAAGGACTCCCATTCTCTCTCATAAGAAGGAAGACTATACAGTAACAAAGTCAAAAATTTACTCATTAAAAATACAAATACATTGGATTCACTATCCTGGCAAGAATTGTATGCAGGGGTTCAGAAAATTATTTCCCACAGATCAAGACCAGCCCACCACCTGTTTCTTTAAAGTTTTATTAGAATGCTTCCATTTCCATTGTTTGCTTTTTTCAGTGAGGGACTATTTTCACTCTACCATGGTAGAGCTGAATAGTTACACGAGAGACAATATAGGCTGCAAAATTGCTAATATTTTCTGTGTGGTCCTTTATAAAAAAAATGATACCTTATTCCTGTCCTATGCTTCAGTCTGGGCATAACTTTAGTCAAGGCCCAGACAGAAAAAAAGTAGGACCCTGAAATACATGATGTAAAGTTTGAGGAGATGGTGTTGAGATCTTTCGATTCCCAGATTTCCCTGTACCCTCTGGCATGAAACAAACTAGCAGTATCCCTTTTATAGAGGAGATGAGACCTCCCATTTCCTGGAGACTCGATATTAGGCAGATGTTTCACATGATAATGTTTGATCTCCTCAAACTGGTAACTAGAGTTAGATCTCAGCAAGACTTAGGCAAGTCCTATAAAAGAAAATGGATGAGTCACCAATAGGTGTTTAGAACACAGTTAATATGTTCTAGAGAAAATGAGCACAATATAATTCAAACCAATTAATTGAACAGACTCTAATGACTAGTATTGAATTTGTAGCCAAGGAAACCCACCAAAACCCAGAAGACAACCTATTAGCTATTACCCTTTAACTTTCTACTTTTCGCTAAATAGATAACTTGGTTGTAAAAGAAGGAAAGGTAAAACTTAATACGAGATCTGAAAGCTTAACTACACAAGAGAAATTCTGAAAATAGCTCTTTCTTCTATCTTCTTACTACTCTTTTTAAGAGCTTTTAAGAGAAAAGTTTTACATTCAATGATTCAGAGACTGAGAAGAATTCTAGATGATATCAATAAGACCATGGAACTTCTCAGATTCTCTGTCCTATGGGATGAGAGCTATGATACATAATAGAAAGGCCAAGTGGAAACTTCAAAACTTGCCCTCCACCAGCCAAGAAAGAAATAAAAATTAATATCATATCCTGGGGAACGGGGATGATGGAGGTTAGCGATGCCATTAAAGACCTGTAGGATGAAGGTCATTATTATATCTCTGATTAATTCTCTAGTTTGGCCCTTGAAGAAACAGGGTGGATATTTGTTTGTTTGTTTGTTTGTTTGTTTTTAAATAGCCTACTGTAGCGTACCACAGGTATAACCAAGTACTGTAACCAATGTCAGGGGTTGTGCCGGTTGTGGTATCATTGCTAGAGGAGACTAATAAGAACGTAAGTAGCTGGTGTGTGGCTGCTGATTTGATCAATGAGTCATCTTCCATTCCAGTTATAAAAGAGGATCAGCAATAGTTCACGTTTGTACAAAATAAACACAATTATTCATTTATACATTCCCCTCATCCTTATTTTAACTCTCCTCCCCTCTGTTATAATATTGTATGAAGGGTCTAGACCACCTTGCCATTCGACAGACATCTTATGTTGGTAGCGTCATGATGATTAGATAGGATGAGAAATAAGTGACTAGTACACTGTGCACTGTAGTGAGGTACATATGTTTTATAGTGTGGAAGATAAACCCATGAAGATAGAGTCACCTTTCATATTAGAAGATTTTAGGGGTGCCGTGATGAAGAACATTTTAGTATATCCTCTCCAAAGTCAAAGACAAATAGTTGCATGTTGCATCCTTCCCATCAGGAAAGAAACACTGCACTGAGTGAGCCCCTTTGTGTCCTAGAAGTAACACATCCCACATCCAAAAGAAATATGCTGCAAGCTTAAAGTTGATCCTAAAGCAAAAAAGTGCTCTGTAGTAGACCCTGGTCACAGTGCAAGTAATTATGCCAATAAAACCATGCATATATTAAAATGTTGATGACAGGAAAGAGAGACTTGCTTTGTGGGCCATATGATAAGGTCCAATGGGATAATCACATTGTAGAATTTGGATTTCTAGAGCAAAGCCATCAGCCGTAGCAAGGAATTATATGTTCCTTGAGAAATAGCTCTTAGTGTTTTAATGGTAAAAACTGAACTTGACCACTGGATGCCAAGTAACTATGTGTCCAGAACTGATAGTATGAGTTGGGTTCTATAAGATCCCAGCAAGTCATAAATTTGGACATACTAAGCAGTGGCCATCATATATTTGAAATGGAATATACTGGGTTGAAGTTAGACAAGACTAGATACTACAGGCAAGTTGCACGATCAGGCAGATCAAACCCACATGACACCCTATCTGTATCAGAACCCTTTCCCTGAGTTGCAACTATGGTCACATGAGAGCCATGTCTTGTCAAGTGAAAGAGGAAAAAGCCCAATTTGTTTCATAGATGTGTCAGCTGGTATGTAGATACAAGCTACTAATGGATGGGCAGAGATGTGAGTGGTGCCTTGGTCATCCACTTAGGGAGGAACGGAAAAATGGCCTGAAGTAAGAATGTATACAACAGATGCCTGCCCATTTTCTTAGGACCCTGACAGCAAAAGCACTAGAAGATGTGAGACACAGACATGTGAAGTAGAAGGATGTTTATGAACACATGGCAACAGACGTGAAGTGTGAAGGTTGTGTATCATCCACCAGAAAGCATCCACCATGGAAGAAATACTGAGCAACTAAGTAGACAGAGTGACTTGGCCGGTTGAAGTTGTCAGGCTTTGCCATTGGCTGCGCCAGAACTGTCAGGATGGGCACCTACATGTAATAATTTCTGTAGCAGACATGGTGGCTAGGTATGAACCTAAAAACATGGACTCCCTCTTACCAACATCAGTATAGCTACTGTGGCCTCTGGATTTTTCTATTTTTCATCAATAGCATTATGTTGTTATTTTCTGTTGAGAGGTCTCTTTGGCAGTATCAATCAAAATTTAAGTATGCATATCTTTGAAGTAGCAATTTCACTTCTAGGAGTATATACCAGGAAATACTGATGTATTTAGACAAAGATTTTGTGACGTACACAATTTGACACATCACATATGTAAGTCAAATTGTCTCAAAATAATTTTATTGCACTTACAGAGTTTTGGTTTTGGTTTTGGTTTTGGGTTTTTGGGGGGTTTTTTGGTTTGTTTTTTGTTTTTGTTTTCTTTTGTTTTTTTGCTTTAAGATTTTTTTTCTCCCTCTTTCCTCTCTCCCACCAGCTATTTTCACCTCTTTCTTTTTTATTGACAAAGGAAAAACAGACAAGAAAAACTTTTAAAAGTATGTGAGGGTGATTGGGTTACCTCAGACAAGCTTAAATACAATAGAATTTTAGATATTCTGCTTTTGTCTTCATATATGCTGCTGAAAATATTTACTAAGAGAGGTGAATGCTTGGAACACTTTATTTCTCCAAAGATTGTGATGACTCTAAGGATAGAGTAAAGCAGGAAAATGTATGCTCATGATACTGGGTGCATTGTTGACATCTGGGATAGTGAAAAATGAAAAAAAAGGACAAGTTTATAATTAGTGCCATTGACAGGACTTGGCAAATCCCAGAGAAAGTCACTGTGATCATGGGTTCTGTTTGAAAAGAAGCCTCCAAATTGGAACCAGCTTTGATCCCCAATAGCAAAGGGAACTGCAACTCTGAAAAATATTTACTGTTAATTTTAACCATTAACAATGTTAAATCCAGAAAGTACCTAAATGATCACCGGATCCCAAGGTTTTATTTTGTGGATGAAACGACTGTCATCTATTTGCTTAAGTCAGACCACAGCTGTGAGCTGCTCCTTCGCCAGGCTAAGGTCTCCATCCTTTCTTGTTTTAATGCAGTTTCTTTACCGAAATGATCTTTGTAAATGTCATTTCTCTCATTCTGATGATTTATCTATTTTATTTTTTAAAAAGTTGTATCAAATTTAATCTATCACAAAATGCAATTAGTGTTTACATATTTTGACTGAGAGTGAACTCTTAACGAATCGCACAAAAAATAGGAATTTTTTTCCCCCTTTGTTTCCTGAAAAATGGGAAAAATTAGGCCATCCAGAAAAAGGAGAAAGTTTGAACAAATTCATTAGGTTGTGATTTTTACGTCACTATTTTCCACATCACAAACCAATTAGTGTCCGATTTTTTAGCTGTGCTCGTCTGCGGTAACCTAAGACCTTACTCTGGGTTCATAGCAGAATCTGACAGCAACAGCGTATTAAATTATAAACGGTATTATTTCTCTATGGATTACCCGTTAGGTGGCAATGTTATCATATCCGCCTGGAGTTTTAGATGTACTTTTAAGCAATACTAAGAAAAATAATGTAGCTTTTTTGTTTGAACAGCTCAAAAAATAAGATTTCTAACGGGCTGCTACTGTACAGTTTGAGCGTGTACAAGAGCACACTCCTCGTGGGTGTGTACGTGCTGTGTTTGAAAGACGACGTCTTATGGCTAGTTCGCACCTCTTGTACAAGGCCTCCAATGCTTCCACAGTTTTAAACTATGAATTCTGTATTCAACCTTGATCATTCTTCCTAAAATCTGGCCCGTTTATGAAGAGATATGTGCAAAAGAAATGGAAAATCTATTTCGTAGCATATTACTCCGCTCAATGGAGGTGAAAAATCTTCTTTTAGTATAATTATTTTAAAAGCAACAATAAACAGCAACAACACGATTGCAGAATGGAATGGTGATAGAGAATATTATTTGATTGGAAATAGTGCTTGGCTACTGAGCATTGGGTGACCTTTAGGAAAACAGTTCATTTGTCTAGCCTACCTAAGAAAAGCATTACCCAACATGTGGCCTGTTGACTCACGGTTGACCTGCAGATCCAGCTTCATCAGAAACACCTGGAAACTTACTAGAAAAGCAAATTCTCAGGCAGAGCACAGAATGTAGACTTTCTGTGGATAGGTGGGATTCAGCAATCTGTGAGTTAACACACTCCCCAGATAATTCTTATGCCCGCTAAAGTTGGAGAATCTCTGCCTTAGATTTGCCACTGGACATGAGGAGTTAGGTTATATTACTGACTAAAGTCACCACAGTTAAGTTAAATGGCTTATTAATTAGAAGTCATAATTGAGAGGTAATAATGAAAAATGAAATAA
Organism: Puma concolor; assembly: GCF_028749965.1. NCBI lineage: Eukaryota > Metazoa > Chordata > Mammalia > Carnivora > Felidae > Puma > Puma concolor. The sequence continues at coordinate 146,329,841 of NC_141674.1, read as the reverse complement.
GATAAATTTAATTTTACCATCTCACTTGCTAGTTGAGTTGTATTTTATTTTATTTTTTAAAATTTTTTTTTTCAGCGTTTATTTATTTTTGGGACAGAGAGAGACAGAGCATGAATGGGCGAGGGGCAGAGAGAGAGGGAGACACAGAATCGGAAACAGGCTCCAGGCTCTGAGCCATCAGCCCAGAGCCCGACGCGGGGCTCGAACTCACGGACCGCGAGATCGTGACCTGGCTGAAGTCGGACGCTTAACCGACTGCGCCACCCAGGCGCCCCGAGTTGAGTTGTATTTTAATACTTCGGAGGCATAAAAGATAAAACTAGTCTTTCAGAGGCACTTGGGTGGCTCAGTCAGTTAAGTGTTTGACTCTTGATTTGGGCTCAAGTCATGATCTCACAATCATGGAATCAAGCCCCACATCAGGCTCTGGGCTGACAGCGTGGAGCCTGCTTGGGATTCTCTCTCTCTCCCTCTCTCTCTACCTCTCCCCTGCTCATTCTCTCTTTCTATCTCTCTCACTCAAAATAAATAAATAAACATTAAAAAAAAAAAACTAGTCTTTAAATAAGATGTTCTAATATCAGGCGTATATATTTTATTTATTATGTTTTTTAAGTTTATTTATTTTAAGAGAGAGAGAGAGAGAGCGCACACAAGTGGGGGGAGGGGAGCAAAGAGAGAGGGAGAGAGAAAATCCCAAGCAGGCTCTGCACTGTCAGCATGGAACCCGACATGGGGCTCAGACTCACAAAGTGTGAGATCAGGAGATCATGAGATCATGATCAAGAGTCAGACGCTTAGCCAGTTGAGCCACCCAGGCACCCCGAGATGAATATATTTTAATCATTAGGTCTAATTTGATTACCTTGATTAACTGTGTTTTTATTTCTTAACTAAACTTTTTTTTTTCTTTTTTAGATGATTATAGATTCATATGCAGTTGTAAGAAATAATTACAGAGAGATTCCCATGTATATCCCATTTCCCCCAATGCTAACATTTCACAAAACTACAGTATGCTATTACAACCAGGATAATTAGCATTGATAGGGTGAAGACACAGGGAATTCCTGTATCCAAAAGGATCCCTCTTGTCACCCTTTAACAGCCACACCCCGTTCTTTCCTGTCCCCATACTTTCCATAACTCCTGGCAACTACTGTTTTCCATTTCCATAATTCTGTCAAAGACTGTTGTGTAAGTGGAATTATGCGGTTGTAATCTTTTCTAATTGATTTTTTTTCTCAATATAATTTTCTAGAAATTCATCCAGGTTGTTGTGTGTATCAATAGTGTGTTCCTTTTTATTGCTAAGTGATATTACATGATAAGGAAGTATCACAGTCTATTTACCCACGGTTGAGTGTTTCTTAATTGTTCACCCATTGAAGACTAACTGAATTGTTTCTGGTTTCTGGCTATTATTAATAAAGCTTCTAAACGGTCATGTGCATGTTTTTATGTGAGCTTAAGTCTTCATTTAGTCAGGATAAATGGTGAGGAAAGAAATTCCTGGATCATATAGTAATTGTATGTTTAGGTTCGTTCTAAGAAACTACCAAACTCTTTTTCAAAGTGTCTATATCCTTTTTTATTCCCACCAACAATGTGGCCCAGTTTCTCTGCATTCTTAGTCTTGTCATTATTATTATTATTATTTTAATTAGTCTGTCTCACAGTTGTGTAGAGATATTTTGTGGTTTTAGCTTGCATTTTTCTAGTAGCTAATGATGTTGCTAACTTTTTTATGTGTTGATTTGTCCCCTCCATGTATCTTCTTTTTTCGTAAAATGTCTCTACACATTTTTGCCCATGTTCTAATTGGAGCATCTGCTTTTCACTATTGAGTTTTGAGAACTCTCTATATATTCTACACACCTGTCTTATATTAAATATCTAGTTTGTAATTTTTTTTTTCTTTTTCTGTACCTTATCTTTTCATTCTCTTACCAGGGTCACCCATAGAGCAAAAGTTTTTCATTTTGATGGAGCCAAATTTACCAGTTCTTCCTCTTATGAATCGTACTTTCAGTGGCAAGTCTAACTACTCTTTTTTTTCTAGTCCTGAATCTTGAAGATCTGCTCTGTATTTTTCCAAAACTTTTATTGTAGTTTTGTGATTTATATGTAAGACCACTATCCATTTTGAATGAATTTTGGTATAAGTTGTGAGAATCAGGTTATTTTGGTTTTTTCCCCTATGAATGTCAGTTGCTGCTGTACCATGTTTGAAAGGCTATCCTCTACTAAATTGTTTTTGATCACGTATCCCTTATAAGCATTTAAAAAGGGTAGTTATTATAAGCTCTTTGGTATAGAAAGTCGAGAAAGAAAGGGTATAGTGGTATAAAACCCTACACAATATTTAGAAATGTGCCTTTAGGGAGCTGTAAGGAATTCTGGTGTGGATGAGTACTCATCTGCCCCTTTAATCTGTAGTAGGAGGCCTCCAAGTGGAAGTATGACAGACAACCCATTGAGATGTGAAATGAAAATGTTAGAACTTTATTTATGTTTTTCAAAATACCTGTAGGCTGGCCGCCTGGGTGGCTCAGTCAGTTAAGCGTCCCACTTTAGCTCAAGTCATGATCTCACGTTTTGGGTTCAAGCCCCACGTTGGGCTCTGTGCTGACAGCTCAGAGCCTGGAGCCTGCTTCATATTCTGTCTCCCTCACCCTCTGCCCTTTCCCCACTCACACTTTGCCTCTCTCTCTCTCAAAAATAAATATTAATTTTTTTTAATAAATAAAAATATTTGTAGGTATAAAAGACTCTGAAATATAAGGAGTATAAAGAATAGTGATTTAATTAATATCAAGTTAAGAAATAAAGTAATATAGTTTTCACATCCCCTGTGTTCCTTGCCTGGTCCATCCACCTTCTTTTTCCCACAGTTAGATTAAAAACCACTATCTTGAATTTTGTGTTCATAATTTCCTTGTTTCTAATCATAATTTTATATGTTATTTCTAATCTATAATTACATTTTATATGTTTATGATGAAATTATGTTGTCTGTTTACTCCTGTGACTTGTATTTCTCAATAATAACCAAGTTTTTAAGATCTGTTCATGTTGTATATAGCTGTAATGTACTCAGTTTTAATGTTGCATCATATACTCTAGATGATGAATATAGGAAGGACTTAATCCATTTTTTGAATGGATGATAATATTCTTCCCAGGTGTCTGTTAATCTATGGCCATTGATATTCTTGACCTAGTCTCCTGGAGCTTATTAACAACATGAACTTCTTTACGGCATATTCCCAAGATTAGAATTTATAAGTGTTTTGCATATCTTCAAATGTATTAGATAATACCAACTTTTTTTTAGGTTTGTTATACCATATTGCATTGTTCCAAGTAGTTTATTAGCTTCTGGCTATTCTACATCTTTTCTTTTTTTCTTTTTCTTTTGAGAGAGAATGAGACAGAGAGAGAGAGAGAGAGAGAGAGAATTTTAGGCTCCACAATTAGCACAGAACCTGACTCAGGGCTTAATCTCATGATCCTGGGGTCATGACCTGAACCCAAACTGAGTCACCCAGGCACCCCTACGTCTTGCCTAATACTTGACATTTTCAGATGTTAAAATTCTTGCCTAGCTAGTGCATGTGTGAAATAACATATTATTGTGATTTTAGTTTGCATTCCTCTGATTTCCAATGAGATTAGGCAAGTTTTCATAAATTATCAGTTGCTCTTCCCCCTGTAATAGGCAAGATTTTTGCCTATTTTTCTATTGGGTTGTTCGTATTTTTCCTGTTGATATATATAGAACTTCCTTTTGATAATATATAATAGATGATATATGATGTTATAATACACATACACACATACGTACATACAGACACTCGTGTATACAATTGTTTTAGCAGTAGTTGTTAAAGGGCCTGTCCATGTATAGTGAGCTGCAAAATCAGTCCTATTCTTGTAATTTCCTAAGTGTGTCTTTCTAAGTATCTATTACTGATCTCTATTCTGTATTCATAAATCTATATTTATTTCCTTAAACCAATATTATACTGAATTAATTATTTACTTTTTAATGACACTTCATATCTGGTAAGTCAAGTTCATTCATATTGTTTCTTTCCTTCAGGAGTTTTTCAGCTATTCTTGGTTCTTTGCTTTTAAATGTAAATATAGAGATTTAGTTTGTCAATTTCTACAAAAACCAGGTTTTGTTATTTTTTATTAAAAAAACTTTTTTAATGTTTATTTATATTTGAGAGAGAGAGAGAGACAGAACGTGAGAGGGAGAGGGGCAGAGAGAGAAGGAGACCTAAAATCTGAAGCAGGCTCCAGGCTCTGAGCTGTCAGCACAAAGCCAGTTGTGGGGCTAGAACCCAGGAGCTGTGAGATCATGACCTGAGCCAAAGTTAAATGCTTAACCAATTGAGCCACCCAGGCGCCCCAACACCAGTTGGTTTTTTAATTGCATGGAATTGCACCAATTAGAAAAGGAGTATGATATTTAAATATTTAGTTTTCCAATCAATGAACATAGTATTAATTTGCATTTTCTTTAGTTGAATCTTTTTGAAATTCTTCAATAAAGTTTTATAAAATTTTCAAAAATATTTTGAACACTGTGTGTTAAGATTTTTTGATTTATTCCTAGAAACTATATTTTTTTAAATTTTTTTTCAACGTTTTTTATTTATTTTTGGGACAGAGAGAGACAGAGCATGAACGGGGGAGGGGCAGAGAGAGAGGGAGACACAGAATCAGAAACAGGCTCCAGGCTCCAAGCCATCAGCCCAGAGCCCGATGCGGGGCTCGAACTCACGGACCGCGAGATCGTGACCTAGCTAAAGTCGGATACTTAACCGACTGCGCCACACAGGCGCCTCTATTTTTAATGATAGTATATATTTTTTTTTTTTGCTGGTGTTCAGAAATTTACTCTTTAATTTTTTTGTGTATTTTTATTTATATTTTGAGAGAGAGACAGAGCGCAAGCAGGGGAGGGGCAGAGAGAGAGGGAGGCAGAAACCAAAGCAGGCTCCATGCTGTCAGCACAGAGCCTGACGTGGGGTTTGAACCCATTAACTCTAAGATCATGACCTGAGCCGAAGAGTCAGAGGCTCAATGGGCAGAGCCACTCAGGTGTCCCAGAAATACATTCTTTTAAATCAGACATTTTTATTGAGTTAGAATATTCTTACATAAAAGTGCACAAATAAGTTTAATGAAATTTTAGCAGTTGATTTGTATATATTGATTTCTTAAATCTGGTACACTTGCCAATTATCTTTTTAATTCTAGTTATTTATATCTGTGTTTTTTTTGAGTTTTCTACATAGAAAAATACTCTCTGTTAGTAATGACAATTTTATTTTTCAAAGGCTTTTTTCACTCAGATTTTCTTTTTTTAATTTTTTTAAAATTTTTAAATATTTATTTTTGAGAGAGAAAGAGACAGTGGGCAAGTCGGGGAGGGACAGAGAGAGATGGAGACACAGGATCCGAAGCAGCCCCAGGCTCTGAGCTGTCAGCACAGAACCACAGAACCCCACGTGGGACTTAAACTCATGAACCATGAGATCATGACCTGAGCCGAAGTCAGATGTTTAACAGAATGAGGCACCCAGACACCCTCAGATTTTCTCTTTAATATTGAGTCAATAATAGCTAACTCATTTTATCAATTTCTTCCAGATTTTTAGAGTTCTGTACATAATGATTTGTAAGCTTGTTTATGCCTCAGCTCTGTACTCAGGAAGCATTTCCAATCCTATTACAGTTTGTGTGTGTGTGTTTTCCCTCTGTTTTGATCAGAATGCTCTATGGATGATCACTTTTGTTTTTGTTTTTGTTTTGTTTCAAGGTACTGGATATTGACTTTTTGAGGCATTTTATTTTTTGTTTTAATATATCCTTTTTCTTTTTTGTTTTATACTTTCCTAAGTTTTTAATTTTTTTCCTAACACATTAATTTCAGCTTTTCCTTTTGTAAATTTAAAGCATTTATAGAAATAAAATTCTAAGAACTGCTTTATCTGTATCCTACACAATTATATATTCAGTTTTAAAATAACCAATTATTTGGTTCAATAGTATAGTTCAAAATGGTTTTGATTTCTATCAAAATGTTTTCTTTATCATAAGTCATTTCAAAGTGCATCTCTTAATTCCCTGAAACATGTATTTTTATTTCTTTTCTATAGTATTTTTAATCTTATTTGACATATTTTTATAAGAGAATATGCTATGTATAATATCAAACTTGAAATTGACATTGGTTTTATGTCCCAACAAGTGGTTAATATTTCCACTGCTTTGTTCATTTAAAAAAAAAAGTATACTTTGCAGTTCTCAAGTGCAATGTCTATTAAATTAAAATATTAATAAAGTCATATCCTTACCAGTTTTCCTTAAATTAAAAAAAAAGTCTCCTTCTATAAATAATAAATGAGTGTTAAATCTCTCAATGTGATGGTGGATATGTCTATTGTTTGTAATTCTTTTACATTTGTTTCATATATGTAGAGGTTAAATATTTACTCTAAAATACCTACAATTAGCATATATAGTTGGTGAATTAACACTTTTATTATTATACAGAGACCTTTACTTTCATCAATATTTTTCCTCTAAAGTCCATTTTGTCCAATATGAAAATGTTACCTCAGCTTTCTTACTGTTAGCACTTTCCAGATATACCTAATTCAGGTTTTTTACTTTGACTTTAAAGTAAGGACACTGATGTTCAAGCTCTATTTCTAATGAGTTGTACATAATTGTATTTAATTTTTATAAACTTTAGTAACATATTAGTCTTTTAAATGGAACATTTAGTTCATTTATATTTATTGCAATTACTGATATATTTACATTTAGTTTTTGCCATTTTAATTTCCCTTTGTCTTTTAAAAAATATATTAGGGGAGTCTAGGTGGCTCAATTGGTTAAGCTTCTGACTCTTGCTTTAGGTTCAGGTCATGATCTCATGGTTTATGAGTTTGATCCCAGCCTGGGTTCTGCACTGACAACATAGGGCCTGCTTGGGACTCACTCTCTCTCTCTCTCTCTCAAAATAAATAAATAAACATTTAAAAAATATATTTATGAACTGGTCATATATTTACACTTCAAAACAAATTAAAATTATAAATTAAGATGTATTCGCACCACCTTGTATATGTGTATCATGCTTTGTCTCCCCTCTTTACTAATGTAATGCCTTCTAATTGTTTACCATTCCAGTGTTTTTTATGTAAATAAAAGCCAATAGAAAAATATATTTTCATATTATCCATTTCCAAGATAAAATGTAGAAGTCCATGTAAATTTTCTAGATGCTGTTTATGTCCTGTGGTTTTCCATATAAGGAAAAAAAAGACCTCTACATTCCTTTATTTATTTATTTGTTTGTTTGTTTGTTTATTTATTTATATTAGAGACAGAGGGAGAGCACGTGTGAGGAGAAAGGAGCAGAGAGAGAGAATATTAAGCAGGCTCTACACTCACCATAAAACCTGACATGAAGCTCGATCCCATGACCCTGGGATAATGATCTGAGCCAAAATCAAGAGTCAGATGCTCAACCCACTGAGCGAAGCAGGCACCCCTCTATGTTCTTTTTTAAGCAACTTCATTTTATCCCATTACATAATTGCACCCTAGTTTAATCTTTTTTCTTTCCTTTTTCTCTTTCTTCTCTCTTGTCTTCTTTTTATTGAAAGTCCATTAAAAATGTAGCTAAAGAAAAGTTTTATGTGTTAAATGATAGTTTCAATGCTTGGCTTACATAACTGTCTTGCTAGCTCATCAGTGAATTTAAGAGTTCTCCCCACCACATTATTTGTCAAGCATTTTTAGCTTGGAAGGTCTATCAGGGAAGATTTTCTGTCTTATTCCAGGAACAATGCCTTATTGTATTTGTTTTGTATTTTAAAATTTAAAACCTAAATAAAAATTTTAATGTATTAATATTCAGAATGATGCTAAACCTTAGTGCACATAATCATGTGTTTATGATTTGTGTTATCTTAGGGTTGGGGAGTAATAGAATATATAACATATTGCAGTATTATTTTAAAATTATTTCTACCAATTAACTTGAGATTTTAAATAATTACAATAATACAAGAAAAATAAATGCTAACAAATGCCACAGCTGACCCTTTCTCCTAGTATTAGCTTGCTGTTTGCTGTATTACAGAAGGAAAACAGTATTAAATCTATAAGAAGCAAACCCCCCATTTATCAATAATACTAAGTTTTTAAATAGATACAAATTAAAATATAATATTTGAGAGACATTTTATATAACACAGAAATTCAGTGATAAATCCACAAAATGAATATGTTTTCTTTTCCTGTGTAATTCGTTACCTATTCTCACTCATAATATTCTTGAAATTCCAAGGGGAGTTTATATCTAACAAGCATAAACAATCAGAATTCCTTTCTGATGCTCCAGTTCAGTAAAAACATGAAGTCTGTCCCTGGATCTATGTGAAGATAATGCCTGATCCCTTCCCCTATTTTCAGAGCCTGTATCAGAATGGTTCTGTCTACGGCAGAGGCAATCTCTCCTGATGCTTCTTTTTTCTATTTATAAACTTGCCATTTTTAAATGACTTTTTTTAGTTATGGTAGAATAGTGATTGTGTCATCGGTTTTCAACATTGGCATCAAGTATATAGTCATTTACAAGAGAGAGCAAACAACTGCACAGTGACAAACCTGGAGGGCCCTGAGAGAACTTCATATTAAAAAAAAAAAAAGTAAAAACAAAATATTGCAAGTGGTAGAGACTGCATACAAGGAAATGTTTGAAGATATAATTTGGATAGATTTCTATTAAGCCAACTGGTTCACTTAGATTTCTAACTTAATGAAGCTCTTCATCTCTAGAGCTGTTCTGTTTCTTCATATAAGTGCCCTATGGGATAGGGCATCCTATGGGATGGTAACATTTGGAGTTTCTTAAACATAGTTTTTTTCTTGCCTGCTAATGAATATGAGAAAACATCTCTAAAATTTGGCACATGATTCAGTATGCACCTAGGATCTATGTATTGGCCAGACCTACCAAATCAGAACTAATAGAAAAAAAAAAAAAATGAGCAGTTACTGGAGAATAGCCTGTGGTTGAATCCTCTAAGGAGGGATGATTCCTTCTAGGCAGAGTCTGGTCCATCTTAGGGTTTGAGGACTACGACTACTATCCTCTGATGGAAGAGTTTCTGAAGTCAAATTCTGAAGCTGCGTCTGGTACATCCCTTTGAAATAAGGGAATAAGCTTCTCCTTTTCCTTAGTTCAAGGAGTATGGCAATCTTAAGTTGTGAATTATGAGGATCAGAGAAGTATGAAGATTGTGTTTCTGCCTACATGTAGCAGATGATACTCAGAGTGTCCAAGCACTCCTCCTTTTCCTACAAAGTCACCATATGTGGGTGCTGCATTGTACTCCTCGCAGTTGTAGGGAGAGAGCCCATTCCTCCTGTGCCGGGTTCATTTGCCCTGTTGCAGTTTTCCCTTTCAAGGGCAGCAATCCTGAAAACTCCCATTTCTGAAGGGCTGGCAATAATAACCCATAGCTGAATTCTCGGCTGCAGGGAAGGCTCAGGCCCAAGGCTATGCCCATTCTCAGGGATAGCCCACTCCAAATGAGTGGTGGGTGGGGTTAATTTGAGAAGTCAAACTCTTCCTTTCCCCAGACCTGCTCTCCTCTGTCCCTTAGAAGTATTCAACTCCCCTCATCAGCCTCCTCTCTCTCAATTATATACCCCAATACATGACGTATGTACAAATCTCCATTTTATAGTCTGTTTTCTGAGAAACAACTGACAGAACGAAGGTGTGATGTTGGCAATTCTGCATTTTCCAGAGTCTTGCATGATGCAGATAATATAGCTTTCTCCTGAAGACCCTCTCCGTCATGAGTACATTAGTGCTGGGCAAGGATATTTGGCAGATACTTACATTACAATATCAGCAACCCCCTTTGCCAATCTACCTTCTCATTCTCTTCATAAAAAACTGATACTAAAGGACCTATCATTTAATTGATTCAGTTCTGATCAAGATTGAATCTGATCAAGATTCAAACTTGGGCCCCCCTGTATTTTTCCTTCCTCCTTCCTTCCTTTTTCCTTTCTTTCTTTTCTTTTCTTTTCTTTTCTTTTCTTTTCTTTTCTTTTCTTTTCTCTTTTATTTCTTTCTTTCTTTATTTCTCTTTCTTTCTTTCTTTCTTTTCTTTCTTTCTCTTTCTTTCTTTCTTTCTTTCTTTCTTTCTTTCTTTCTTTCTTTTTCTCCTCCTCTCCTTCTCCTCCTTCTTCTTCTTCTCCTTCTTCCTTTTGAAGTTTTGGGTTGTTGTTGAATAATAATTGACATAATTGATATAAAATATTGTTTTAGTTTCAGCTGTACAACATAGTGATTCAATATTTATATACATTATGGAATAGCCATCACAATACTTCCGTTTACCATCTGTTTGCTGTATTTTTCAAAAACTATATAGCATAGTGTCTAAAGAGCAGGCTTTGGAGACAGACTGAGTCTGAGTATCTTTTCAACAAACTACTAGATGTGCAGACTTGATCAAACTATACTCTGTTCCTCAGGGTTTATTTTTTTTTAATATATGAGAGCTAAAACTAGTACTCAACTCATAAGGTTGTAAGATAATCCGTGTAAAGGTCTTAGAAAGTGTTTGATAATTTCCCCAAAGTATATGTTGAAGTTCTAACTCCCAGGAACTCAGAATGTAACATTACTTGAAAGGAGAGTCATTGCAGATGTAATTAATTGAGATGAGGTCATAGTGAGGTAAGATGACCCCCTAACCCAATATGACTGGCGTCCTTAAAAGAAAATAGCTTTGGGAAAAAAGAGACTCACAGAGAGAAAGGCATGTGATGGCAAAAGCAGAGATTGAAGTCATGAAGCTTTAAGCCAAGGTGCACCAAAGATTGCCAGCAAACCACCAGAACCTAGCTTTCAGACTTCTGGCCTGCAGAGCTGGAAAACAATAAATTTCTGTTATTTTAAGCCACCCAATTGGTGTCACTTTGTTATGGCAGACTTAGGAAACTAATACACCAGCTTTCCAAACATTTACTGCTTTGTTCTCACTGAAATAAAGGCCATATTTCAGATCATTAAAGATAGTTTTAGATATCTTTAAGATTCAAAATTTACCAGAGTGTAAAATTGCAAAGGGTCTTAAAAAATTGAGGGCTGAAGTATCATTTTATAATTAAGTTAACTATATTTAAATGTGGTAAAATGACATCTAAAGTACTAAATTATACATCCTGAAAGATATAGCATGACTTCAACGATAATCCAATAAAATTAAGTTTATTCTTAAACGGATCAGTTTTACCCAGGGTTGTATAAGCATGCATTTAGGTCTGCAGCAAACCTGGATAGTGACTTAGAAATCCAGGGCAACTGAAAGTCAGTGTGTCCTTCCCCCTCCTTACCCTGCAGTGCCAGGACTATAACTGGAACTGGAGAAATATTGTTGCCCAATTGAACACTTTGTCTTTAAATAGAAACTTCCTAACAAAGCAACAGAGAGCCAACTACCAATTAAAGCAGTTACGGAAAGAACTCCATTATAGTTCAAAAGAGCATCTTACCTTCATTTGTTTTTACTTGTGTACTTATTCTAGAATCCATCCCGCTGGCCCTGTATCATTCAATCAACAAAAATTTGTAGGGAACCTCTGTGTGTCGGTCCCTTGATCTATGGTGGTGAGTAAGATAGATTAATAAAGTCCTGCTTAGTCCTGCTTAGATTGCTTATTACATGGTGACTCTAGATGTTGTCACCAAGGCCCAGTTGGTAAACTGGGTGTGAAAACTGAAATCAAGTTTTGCCACAGAGGCTCTTGATATCCCCTCAGGATTCAGTGTGTCCTCAGCTCTGGATTTTTACACTGCCTTCATTTGAAACTACTTCCTGGCCAGCCAACAATCTCTGAGATCTTGGTTCTCACTGTCTGGTGCACATCTACACTGAGATACTTCAAACATCCCTGGAAAGGCAAGAGAGAGTATTTCATAGTTGGCTTGATGGTTGACCAAAGTAGCCGAGCTGACATAGGTTTAACGCTTGCAGTTACTTGTACATAACTCAGGCTCAATAAATATTTGTAGATTTCATCCTCTGGTGAACATTGGCTTATTGTTTAATCTGCTTAGTTGTATCCCAGAATATTCATTAGATTAAATTTTCATTTTATGTTTATTGATGATCCATATAATCTTTTGAGCATAATGGATTTAAACACTGTCCTAAGCATTGGAAACAGTCTCGTCAACTCATTCATCTGAACTACTGACTTTAAGATATATTCATGTGGTAAAAATATATTGTGCTGATATTACCAAGAGAATCACCTTTCTTCAACTAAAGTAAGCCATTAACCTACACATAAAAAAAAAAATCCAGAATAATTTTTTTACTGGAGGGCATTATGGAGGGAAATTCTCAGCTGATGTTCTTTCTCCAGCTTCTACTTCTGGGGATTGGTCATTTTTCCTCTCTCTTGCAGTCTCTGAAATTACTGCCTACTTCATGGCTCCCAATAGTTTTCTTCTTTACTCATGTTTACTCTTGAGCTCTAACTTACAACCACTGCAAACAGACCGATTTTGTTGTTAGCGCTGGTGGTCTGTATATCCTGCTACTAAACAGCATGTCCCAAATCATGTCCTTTGCCATTAATCTTATTTTTGTGTACCCTCACTGAAAAAAATTAATATATGTAAAAAAATAAATCATATATATTTTGCGTATATATACATCTTACATTCTGTATGTATGTATATATACAATGGCTGTATACACACACACACACACACACACACACACACACACACACACATCTTATCACCACTATCAATCACTCTGTCACTCTGATTTATAACATTAACATTCTGCCATACAACAAGACCACGCCAAACATGAATCTCACTCTTGTCCTTCAACAAGAAACTTCTATTTTCTTTAATACACTTTAAATGTATATAATTCACTACCATGTTTATGTTATTTTCCTCTTCTCAAAAAACAGTCCATTTTATTTATGCCTGGAGTAGAGTATAGGTAATTAAATTCCTGGAAAACAACCTGAAATTATTTTTCCTTGCTAATATTGTTAATATATAGTCTAGAAATCAATTACATTAGGACTTATTTGTTTTGTTATTTATTTAATATACTCTGCTTTATTCCAAAGAGGATTTAAATTAGTTTTAGAGTTGAGATAGTTATTTTTTTTTTTTTTTTTTTTTTTAAATTTTTTTTTTTTCAACGTTTATTTATTTTTGGGACAGAGAGAGACAGAGCATGAACGGGGAGGGGCAGAGAGAGAGGGAGACACAGAATCGGAAACAGGCTCCAGGCTCTGAGCCATCAGCCCAGAGCCCGACGTGGGGCTCGAACTCACAGACCGCGAGATCATGACCTGGCTGAAGTCCGACGCTTAACCGACTGCGCCACCCAGGCGCCCCGAGATAGTTATTTTTCAATCTTGTCTTGAAACCTAATCTTTGAAGATACTGTTTTGTTTCTGAAAGAGTTTAATCTGTGTTCCAAAGAACTGACTCAAGACAGGCCTCATGTAACACAATGTATTATATGGATTATGGGCATGAGTTTACATATGCTTAGATACCCACCTCTTGTTTCACATATTAACTATATGTCAAATAAAACTCATAGTAAAATGAAAGCAAACAGCTTCAAAATGCACTTCTATATTTCCCACAGAGACCAATTAGCAAATACCAATACATTCCCCAAATTTATGTGGAAACATTGAAAGATGGGTTATCACACAGAATTACAATCAATTCCCTCTGGATTTAATTACAGGCTATAGCAAAATATAAGGCAATGTGTGTAGAAGACAAACAAATCTCTTTGGATTTTATTACAAGATAGCTATACGACATTTCTCCTCTTCATATTTTACCTGGAAATCTTCATTAATTTAGGAAGAAAGTACACTGTTTCTTGACAAGTGAATTTATATAGTACCTCACTGACCATCACATTCAATGTGTTATATGGCACAATTATGTCTGAAAACAAAAACAGAATTGCCATAGAACTGCAAACCAATGGTAGATTTTTATACGCAACTACACATGTCTAATTCAGCCATTGACACTTTCATTTCTAATGTTTTTATTCTTTCTGTCGCTCATTCTCCAAAGTTTATTTGTTAATTTTTAAAAATGTTTTTATTATTTATTTTTGAGAAAGAGAGACAGAGTGTGAGCAGGGAAGGGGCAGAGAGAGAGGGAGACACGTAACCTGAAGCAGGCTCCAGGCTCTGAGCTGTCAGCACAGAGCCCCATGGGGGGGCTTGAACCCGTGAACAGTGAGATCATGACCTGAGCCGAAGCCAGACATTTAACCGACTGAGCCATGCAGGCGCCCCTCAGAAACAATTTTTAACTTAGTTATTTATAAATATTAGTACCAATCCTGAAGATCTTTAAAATATTAGGATGTATCAGTCTTTGTGAACTTACAAACTATTATTGAAGAATAGGAGGTCATTATGCATAACCCTTAGCATCCGGTAACTATTCTCTACTGCTTCATCTAAAATCAAGTTTCCCTGAAGTAGCACATTGATGAACAACAATACTTAGATATTATTTTTTTTTAACTACCAAGTGCAGAAGAGTCACAGTGAGGAAGCATAAATATAATGGATTGTAAAAAATGATTGTAAAAAATATAAAAAAAAATGCTTGAGATCCCAGTTCTTTATTTTCTTGCTAGCTTTGTTCCTTTTCTTTTTAGCTCTTAAGAGACAAATTATTTTAAGTTAAAAGAACAATCATTTGTTCTCATGCTCATGGGTGTGAGAGCTGGCTGCAAATTGGTTGGGTGAGATTAGACTGAAGGCTCCAGATTCTGGGTCCCAGCCTCCAGGCTGCAGATATAGATTCAGGTTAGTTCCATATTTATCTCATCTTCCTGGAACCAGCAGCTACAGGGATGGTGGTCTGTTTTATGTGCCCCATTTTGAGGCCTATGCTATCTGGGGCATATTTCTTTCATGACAGATCATCAGCTCGTAAGACCCAAGCCAAGTCTTTGCTTGTAATAACATCATTATATTCCATTAGTCAACATAAGTTACATAGCCAAACCCAACATTAATGCAAGAAGGAAATATACTGTACTCACAGTGTCAGGGAATGTTGAATATTTTCTGAAAAATAATCCAAATGATCATTTGTGTACTTGTATTTTGTATTCTCCACCTTTACCTTTGTCCTTATATTCTAAACTAAGGTTATATTTTATGACTTTTATTCCATTAGATTTATTATTCAATCAAATTGGATTTTTTAATTGCATGATTTTAATAGTTGTTTTTATTTTAAATAATGTGGTAACTACTCAATGTCATGAATCTACAATGAACACACTTTAATACGTTTTATTTAAAGCTTTCTTGCTCACCTATTTCCTTTCAATCATGAACGAATCTGTTACATTAATTTCAAAAATCACTTTCATGCAAAACAATTTATAGTTTCATGAAAATATGCTTTGAACCAAGACAGCTTTGAAGATTTGTTTGTGTCCTGACCAATATTTATTTTAGAACTTTCTTACTCTAAATTAATCTCGGCAAGTGACTTTGAGCATCTCTATATTTTGTAAGGAGTAAAAACCGAATATGATTTCTAAGGGCCCAGTCTGGTGATACAGTTCATACCTATAAAATAACAATTATATAACTTTATTTTTCTATTTTTAACATCAAATGATACTCAGAAATGTAAATAGAGATTTACATTTGTATGTAAATGTAAATCTTTTTTTTTAATGAAAGAGAGATAACATACTTTAAAGAGGGAGTTTCCAAGTGTCTTTTTACTCCTGTAAAATTTGATCTATAATTTGTCGCTTTTTATAGAGATTGTCTAGCTCATTGTTTTCTATTGGAAATAGTAGAGGAACCATGAATTATTTGGCTTTTTCTACATACTACTTTATATTGATACAATATTATACATGAATCATAGCCAGGAATGTGGGAAGCTAGGGAAATTGTCTTATACAGCATGTATTCTAGGGGCCTTTATATAGGGTCATACTTTCAAAACTTCTGCCGTTAATTAGAAAAATATCTATAAACAATTGTTTCTTGTGTGGTGCCTATTCTTAATTGATTCTAAATAGCTACCAAATATCTGGATGGCTAATAAAGAGAAACATATAAAGGTCATTGGCAATATTAATTCAGCCACATTCTTTAGTATAGAGTAAGAAGCAAATAAGCTGTTCAGAAATCTGGCCACTTTGTTATCACCTGTTAGAGCAGGTGTTTGCCAAGCCTACTGGGGAAGTTTCTGACCTGTCATTTTGGGGTTTTAACACTTCTTGCCATATGGCTCTAATATCTCATGTAGGGTCCTAAGATCAGTTTACGGAGAACAGAAAAGATATAGGAGATGATTTCTGCTTCCAATATAGATACAAGCATGTATCAGGATGTAGCCATACAGCAAGGTATGCCCTCTGAACTTGGATGAAAGAGGTGGTAGTGATGATTATTGGGAATGGAATCATCTTATGTCTAATGCAAAGTAGGTTTGATGATAGAATATGTGAGTTATAAAGAATAAAATATTTTGTAAGCCCATTTGACCCAGTGTATGTTAGGTCATCCTAACATACTGATGCTGAAGAGTCATCCACATGCTGATATTGCAATATGTTGCTGCTATTCCTGGAATTCCTAATTTATGTAAATCTAGGCACTCCCACTGACCTCACAATTCTACTCAAGAATCTCTACTTTTGTGATACTTCCCTAATGATTACAGCTCCCTGAAAGCCTTAGTTTAAATTCCGTGCTCTTTCTGTGACACATAGATGCTTTTACTGCTGCAAAGATCACATTACAATGTATTTATTTTTGCAATAGTTCAGCTCAGGAAACTGTGCCTTGTTTTCCTCCCCCCCCCCCCCCCCCCCCCCCCGTCTTAAGACTATGCTTGGCAAATGATAGTTACTAAAAATATACCTGTTGAATGGAAAGGATGCAAGCTTAGAAATGTGAAGCTCAAAAAACTTTTATTTTCAATCATGGATTTACTGGTTTTTTTCATCATATCCAGAATTTTTTTTCTCTCTACCATAACTATGAGCCAGGAAATATTATAGTAGAAAGGTATGAAGAAATGCCATTTCGAGATAAACTATTAAAAAAAATTAGATGTGTGTATGTTGGCTTTGTATAAAGGATGTAGGAATTTCTTGTGGATTATCAGAGTTCCAATCACCAGGAGTCTAAGCTAAAGAATTGGAGGCGTGGGTCAGTTTATTGTAGCCGCACTAGAGGAAAAGCCAAGCGAAGTGATGAGTTGCCCTTGAGTAGTACACAGGTGAGGAGAACTGAGCATTGAACAAGGAAGTGGGGAAGGTTTTTCCAAAAGGACAACATACAAGATATGTAGAGATAACCGGAAAGCAGAAATTCAGCAATGCAGTGCAAAATAGTTTATGTTAGCACCATTTTCTAAAGGATGCTTTTGTAACACTGATACCTTTTGAAGGGTAGGTGAGAATAGGAATTTTCCTTATGAATGATAAGCCTTCATTTTACAACCTCTGGGGTTTTTTTTCTCATAAATGTTAATTTAATTCACAGGTTTTGTGGTAGAGTCCCCTCCCTAAGGAATGTGGTGATAGGAAAAAATAAAAATAAAAAAAAAACTCTAGATAAAAGAAGGCAACCTGCAAATGTGACATTCTTCATGACTCTGTATGTCTGTACGTGACATCCCTCACAACCCTGGAACATGAGACCACCCAATCAGACTGTATGTCTGTGTGCTACCATGCATGGGAGACAAAAAAGTAGAAAATTTATAAAGGTCTGCACTGCCGTGCACTCGGGGCTCAGGTTTTCGGATATGAACCCAACAGAGCCCGTGCAGGCACAAATAAAGTCGCTTCCCAGAAAGAAAAGTCTCAGTATCACAACTCTGTGTGAACCTTGGTACCGTTACAGTTTCAACATACTAACTTTAAATAAAATATATATTCCATGTTCTGTTACGTAAAATACATCCACGGTTTCTTTTCCATATTTTCCCAAATCACAGTATTAATTCCTAACCTGCCCTTCTTATAACAGTGGTGACTTAAAAGGAAAAGAAAATAAAGTACACTGTTGTCAATTCTCTCAGGCCTGTGTGAACATAGAGTTCTGAGTTGCTAGCATTCTTTTTCTTTCTTATTTCTAATTAGACTTGTTCAGAAATTTTGCCTTTAGAGTTAAGTATACGAAAAAATACAAATTCATGAATAAATTCAAATTTGCTTTGAGGTCCTCATTAATCATGTTGGAAGATGTTGAGCCAGACTGAGGATTCCTGACTCTGACCAGCTGCATGTTACTTCCACAGATTCATAAGGGAAAAGTGCCGAATAGATTCTTCATGTGGAATCACTCTATTACAAGACCCTTCGGCCTTCTGTAGTAATAGCCGCCACACGTGGGCCTACCACTGATTTCTTTTGCAAAAGCCAGCAGAAGCCTACAGTCTGTGGTCACAGCAAATGGAGAATTGCTTTGGGAGTTTTCTGGAATGCTTTATGACCCTATTGGCATAAAAAAGTGAACCTAATGTGGAAAGGAAATATCTTTATAATAGACTAAGTATTCACTCCATTCTTTCTTTCTTCTAAGTTTCCCCTGTCTTCTACTTGATTTTTTAAGGGACGGGGGCAATATTAGAGAGATTTCCAAATTTCTTTCACTACCGGTGGTGAATAAGACTTACATTCCAAGAAGGCCTGTCACCAGAAATGGATTCCAGAGAAAAAGAAGTAAAATGAACACATAAAACAAAACAACCAAGCCTGCAGAATCAGATGCATTGAAATCCATCTTCTTTGAGCACAGAGCTCCACCCAAAGTTACATGGTTGTACAATGAATATACCTGGATTTGATTGAATTATTTCATTCTTGCTCAGGAGGTAAAGGAAATCAAAAGCAATATTGAACTCTCTGCAAACCAATAGTCTGCAAGCAACACATTTTGTATACATTAATGACTGTTCTAGATGCACCTTTGGATTCTAGATGCACCTTTGCAATAACCTTTTTTTTCACTTTCTGGTTCTACAGGCATCCAGTGTCATTTCCAGGATCTCAGAATTCTTGATTTGACAATCTGCATTCAGTTGCTAACAGGAAAAGAAAGAGTAAGCTACAGACCAACCAGGAGATTTCAGGTGTCCTGTCACATTGCTGATGTTCCACATACTATTGGACAAATTTAATTTATTTTTTTAAGTTTACTTATTTATTTTGATTGACAGAGAAAAAGTGGGGAAGGGGTAGAGAAAGAGGGAGAGAGAGATTCCCAAGCAGGCTCTGCCCTGTCAGCATGGATCGCACAAACCATGAAATCATGACCTGAGTTGAAATCAAGAGTCAGGCACTTAACTGACTGAGCCACCCAGGTGCCCCTGGGCAGACTGAATTTAAAGACACTAGGAATCTTAGATGTTAGGAGTCTGGAGAATGGAAGGAAAATAAAATGATTGGATGAACATATTGCATGTCTCTGCCCAATGACAAATCATACTCACTATTTTTTCTACACCAGTCAGACCACAGATCAATGAAACAAACCTATATTTAGACAGTCATATTATTCAACAAAAACTGAACTTTACTAATTTTCCTGACATGGTCACTATTCCTGGGAGCCTGTAGGAGAGTGATAGGAAATAAATTTTAAAACAACAAACTGCAGTGCGACACAATATGATATAAGATCTCACTGAGGTAGAAATAAGAGCTAATTATAATGTAAATATCGAGATTTCAGGAGAACTTTTGAAGGATTATTCTTGAGCTGGTATTTGACAGATGAGTAGAAACCTTTCAAGTGGAGGCAGTATGAAAGCAGAGGCCAAGAGGAACTTAACTGGCAAAGAAAGAACAGAACAAAAACATAAGGGACTCATTAGGGATTTTAAGATAGTTCAGCCTGGCTAGTACATAGGGTCCAAGGCAGACACAAGAAACAGAAAGATCACTGGGGGATATGAATCATGGAATCCTTTATTGGTCACTTAGGATTTTACACTGAAGATGATGAGGAGCCATTAATAAATTTTAAGCAAAGGACTGACTAGATTTCAATTTAGAAATATCACTCTGGTTACAGAGTGAAGAACTGGAAAAAGGAAAAGGAATAGGGCAAGAAAGGAGATGAATATTGAAATAACCGAGGCAAAAAAATCATATAGCCCAGAACTAAGCAGTTGGTATGGATTTGAGAGCTGTTTAGAAGTATAGTTGACAAACATTTTTGTCTACATTGATGTAGGTACTGAGGAAAGTTAGGTTTAGGATAGTATTTAAGCACTGGCATTTGAGGAAGTGGAAATAACAATTCCAGTCATCTATCCCAAGGCATGTAGAATAGCGATCTTTCCATGAACATTACATGATTTCTCATGCTTTCTGGTAAAAACTGATGGAATAACTTCTGGAATTATGAAGCGTTATGGGGTTTTGGAGACATCTAGGTGGAAATGTTCAAGAGAAAATCAGAAATGCAGGACTGAAGAGGAAAGAATATTTTTGTAAATTGATGTATATTTGGGAGTAATCAGCTTCTACAATATAATTGAAACCACAAGTGTATCGTTAAGAAAGCTAGAGAGTGTCACAGTTAAAAATTGAACTAAGAAAGAGTAGTTCATAAAAGAGAGTGAAATTCAGTGGCACTAGAAAAGTAGAAGGCACTAGAAAAAGTTGACATTAAATCACCAGCATCAAATTGGGACAGAAAAAGGCATTAAAAATCACCATTGAAATTAATACTTAGAAGATTATAGATAACTTGAGAAAAAGTGATTTCAATGAAATAATGGTAGAAGTCAGGTTTCAGTTGTTGGAGAAATAAATAGAGAAGAGAGAGATCGAGGCCATCTTAGTATGGCTATATAAAATACTGCTGCATATACATATAAGGGGATAAAGGAATACAAACTAGTATAATGCTCCCTTCAGGGTACTTTAATTTTAACTATAATTGTCTTTACATTAAACACTAAAAGCTGGTGAAAATTCTATGAATCATCAATAGCACAGAAAAAAGAATGGAGCACTTAAAACATTAAATACCAGGTTGGTTAATGATCGCTAATTAGTCAAGAAATGTGATAGGGTCTCTCCTCTTGTTGAAGGCTATATTTATATGACATGCACACCAAAGACGAATGTCTAGAGATGAATCACATTTATCTGAATTATATAGACTAGGTTCCCTGCTATTATAAAAGGTAGGAAAGGAAAGGAAAGGAAAGGAAAGGAAAGGAAAGGAAAGGAAAGGAAAGGAAAAGAAAGGAAAAAGTTTTTCTTAAAGCTTTAGTATTTCTTTTTGCCTACATTTGTACATTTTATTAGCTAACTATAAAATCCATTGCATAAAGTTAATAATGTCACCTTCCTATGACACCAACGCACCTGTTATTTCCTTCACACCAATTTTTCCGGAAGTCAATAATATGTATTTTTCATAATTTGTTAAATTATTCAAAACATACTCAAGTGAGTATTTGATTATAATAGATACAATGCAAAGAACTAAGGATGGATGAGAAAATGTATGTCATAGTCTCAGCTCTCCTGGAACTTCATCTGTAAGAAAGTTGAGACATGTTCATAACTAAGTATAAAAGGTAGATTAATGTTCCACTGGTATGTGCTTATCATTTTAGAGGATAAAAAGATCTCTTCAGATTGTGGGTCTCTGTCATCATGGATAAGGTAGTATGTGCCTGGGAGCTGAAGGATCCTAGAACATTGCTAGATGAACACAGGTGGAAAGTTAAAACAGATTTTCTAGGGAAAACGATGACACCAGAAAGGGAAGTCTGAATTGGAAAGTACAGAGCTTAGATTATGCAAGTTCAGGTGGAGGCTTTCACTGTGGATCCAGGAATTACATAACATACATCTGAACAAGGAAGGTAGTAGTAGAAATGGAAGGAGAAAGTCATTAAGAGAGATGGGCAGGAAAAATAAAAGGTGCTGAGGACTATATTGATAGTATGAAAAAGAGGTAAAACTGACTCCAAGGAACTGAAACTGAATGGGTAGAAAACTGAACAAGGGAGTCAGTGCAGTGCTATTTTAGGGGAGAAAAACCATTTGATTTTAATCATTTGAATTTTATGATAGAAACAAGATTCTATGTGAAAATGTTCAGAATAAAACAACATACCAAGGGAAAATAACCCACAGATAGAACTTGTTGTGTGGCAAAATTTTTCCCAGCAAATTTTACCACTAATTAGTGTGCATATTTAAGAGAGAGAGTATTTATTGACATAAGTAATGGAAAATTCCAGGCTCTCAAGACATTTAAATTATTTCCATGTAAGTCTTCACAGTTTTAATATCGTTATTTACATTAGCATGTGGCCTTTGGTTTTCGATTCTTACTGTTTGGAGAAAGTGCACCCTCATTCACCAGCCATCTGTCCTTTGGATTCCTACATAGTTTGCAGGGTTCCATTACATACTAACCACTCCCTAGATTAAATCTCCTGTCAAGATTTTTCCTGGAAAATTTCCACTATGTGCCTTCAAACAGACATCTGTAATCTGCTGCTTTAAAAATGTCTCCATATATAACTTGTATATAAAAAGTTTAAACATAACGTAATACTAATCTCTATGCATATTGTAAAGGCAGGGTCAAAATAACGTCACATAGGATGAAGACTATGAGAAGAATTTTATTTTTGGGTACAGTTTTGTTAGTAAAACAAATAAGTCAGCAACCCCTTCATACGTTAATGGAAAGCCTTATCTATTATTTATTTAAGTGCATACTTAATTTGCCTACTTATTTATGTTTGCAAGTTTAAAACACGTTGCTGGCAGACAGTCATTGCTTGACAAGTTGAGATGATCCTAAAAGTGCAGAAACTATTTCAATGCATATTTGGATTTGGAATTACTTTGCTGCCCTAAACTGATATCTAATATGCTAGGAGTTAGCTCTGTGAGACCAATCATTGAATTTTATCCTTAACCTGAAGCTTTATACCATGAACTAGAAGCCTATCTTTTCACTTATATTTTTCTTCACCTGATAAATTCTATTACAGATGGTTTTCACTTAATTGTGAACTTTAAATGGCAGACATCAAATATAGTCTATAGACAAAGGTATACAATCCAATTAGTAAATATGAGTATGTGTAGCAAGTCATAGAACTAAAATGGGAATCCATCCATTGAATTTCTTATATTTCATCTATGAGAATGTCTGCTATAATTATATGAATTATATGATACAATATTACTTCACTTTGAATTTTTATTTTTTTTTTTTATTTTTTTTTTAATTTTTTTTTTTTTTTTAACGTTTATTTATTTTTTTGGGACAGAGAGAGACAGAGCATGAACGGGGGAGGGGCAGAGAGAGAGGGAGACACAGAATCGGAAACAGGCTCCAGGCTCTGAGCCATCAGCCCAGAGCCCGACGCGGGGCTCGAACTCACGGACCGCGAGATCGTGACCTGGCTGAAGTCGGACGCTTAACCGACTGCGCCACCCAGGCGCCCCAACTTCACTTTGAATTTTAATGCCACTTAGATTTAATAGATTTTTTTGAATCATCTTACTTTTAATATTAGACTTTAAATATTTAAAAAACTGAAAAGACAACTTAAGAAAAAATTTACATCAAAGAAAAGAAGTAAGTGTATGTATTTTTTCCCCAAAAGTTTTGTGTATAGAATTGGAAATTCCATATTCAATATTGGCCTACCTAGAAGGGTTTGCCAATTTGACCATATGGGATTTCATGAAGAATTTATATATGTAAACTAATCCAGGTTATGTCTTTGGCTACATAGATCCATACCGTTGAATTTATCTTTTTTCTCATGTCCATTTTTAAATTGTTTTCCTCAATTTTCAACATTTGTTGCATTTTTTTTTTTGACATTTTGGAGGTCCTTTTTGTATTGGGCTTCCATTAAATTGAAGTAATACAACATAGTTCAGAGCTGCACTCACTAGGGTAGAATGAGAGATGAGAAGAACTATCTGGGTTTCAGTTAATACCCTAAAGTAAAGGAGCTGCACAGACTGAGCTAGTGTCCAAATAATTTGGTAAACATAGGCATTAGTCTGGCAATATTCAGCAGTAACTGGTACAACATCAGAGATGGAACAGAATGGTTGAATATTTAAATAGCCAATGACTGTTGAGAGTTGAGTAAAAGGTGATCATTCTTGAGAGACTGGTTATAAACAGCAGGACTTCCAGAAGAGAATGGAATATAGGGACAATATGACTTGGTCTTTTAATTTAATTAATTTAATGTAATTTAATTAATTTAATTTAATTTAATTTTAATTAATTAATTTATTTATTTATTGAGAGAGAGAGAAAAAATGATTGGGAGAGGGGTGGGGGGAGAGAGAGTCTTAAGCACAGGCTCCACTCCCAGCATGGAGCCCAAGGTCAGCCTTCATCTCACCACCTGTGGTGAGATCATGCCCTGAGCCGAAACCAAGAGTCCCATGCATAAGGGACTGAGCCACCCAGGTGCCCCATGACTCAGCCTTCTTTAAAATATATTTTTAAATTTTTAAATTTATTTTTGAAGGCGGGAAGGGACAAAGAAAGAGGGATATAGAAGATCTGAGGCAGGTTCCATGCTGAGAGCGGAGAACCGGATGGGGGGCTGTAGCTGGATGTGGGGCTGGAACTCATAAACCGTGAGATCATGACCTGAGCGTCAGACATGGGACACTTAACCAGGTGCCCCAACTCAGCCTTTTTAAAGGAGGGTGGTATTGACACTAGCTGAGCAGATTCCATGGCCCTAATCAGGGAACATGAGTCAGAGTGACCAGTTTCTGATGGGACTAGGCAGAGTGACTTATTATACTGTAAAGGAGATTTAAGACTGATACGAACATGACCTGTTGAGACTTGAATCATCCATTCTCAACAAGTGCTAAAATTCATGGATTATTTCTAAAGTAAAGAAAAACAGTCATGATTGCTACCAAGATATGTATTTGGGGAACTTATGTCAGGCCTGATGGACATAGGGCTCCTTTTACTCTTCTTGCTTATGGCATAATTGGCTCAAAAACCACCACAGACCTGGAACTGTAGATAGTCACCATCTGTAGTCTCAAATTTAAAAAAAAATGAAAAAAGAAAAGCATTGCAAAAAAGACAGAGAATGACATCTTTCCTTGGATACACGAGACCGATTACTTTATATTTAAAATGAAATATGTGTCTCCTCATTGATGACTGCATAAAATAGATATGGTGAGTAGATTTGTGATTGACATGAACTTTAATCATCCACCAAGTAAGTTGTATTACATTACAACAGAAAAACATGAAAGGTCATGTTTGATGAGAATCAGCTTTGGAAGAAACCACAGTTCATGAATAATAAACTTCAATAAAAGGAAATGTAAATCACAGAAATGTTATCAAGAGAGGAAAGTGAGCATCAGTGTCTGATATGGTAGTCTATTAACTGATGTAATGGAAATGAAGATCTTTCTAGTGAAAAATCTATACAAAGGAAAATGGACCAGCTGTTCATAGCTCATCTGTCTTTAAAAATCAACTCAGTGAGACTGAAAGGACAGTGATTTCTGAAGCTAAATATGAATTTATTTAACATGTTTTGAGAGGAGTCAAGCACCTCATTTAATTTCACTTTCCTCATTCATGCTGAATAACATTTTCCCACTTTTCACATTTGAGCTAATATATTTGTTTGTCCTTCAACTGTGTATATGGGAAAAATCATCCACAGTTCTTAGCGATAAAATTTCTAACATATTTTTTTAGAGTTTTGAAGTACAATGCGTGTGTTAAAAGACCCATGAAGTAGAAATGTGCAATTTAATTTCTTAATATACAGTGAGTGGTCACATAATTACCACCAAAGCGGAGAAATCTAGTATTGCTGGCACTTCAGAATGTTTGGCTTCCTTATAATAAGCTCATTTCTGCCCCATAAAAGTTCTCACTCTCCCGACTTTTATGTTAAGAAAAGAAAATCTTGCCTTACTGTTGTTTAGTTGTTGTATTTTATTATCTCAGAAGACTGGGGCGCCTAGATGGCTCAGTCGGTTAAACGTCTGACTTCAGCTCAGGTCATGATCTCATGGTTTGTGAGTTTGAGCCCCGCGTAGGGCTCTGTACTGACAGCTCAGAGCCTGGAGCCTGCTTTGGATTCTGGGTGTCCCCCTCTCTCTGCCTCTCCCCTGCTCACATTCTGTGCCTCTCTGTCTGTCAATAATAAATAAACGTTAAAAAAATTTATTATCTTAGAGGAAAACCCCTCATTAGTTTTGCCCATTTAAAAGCTTTAGCTAAAAAGAAAAGAACCATGAAGTATATATTCTTTTGTATCCATCTTCTTTTACTCAAATACTGAAACGAAAAATTCATTATAGAAATTCAATGGCAGATTTTAGCATCCAGAAGAAAAACAATTCAGTGAAATTCAAGATAATGCATTGGAAATGATCCAGTCTGAGGACTGATGAGAAAAAAAGGACGAGGAAAAATGAACAGAATCTAAGGGACGTGAGGGACACCATCAACAATAGAAAAATACATAGAGTGAAAGTCTCAAAAGGAGAGGAGATTGAGAAATGGGCAGAAAAAACATGTAGTAAAACTAATAACTCAAAACTTCCTACATTTGATGAAGACATGAATTCATATATCCAAAATCACAATGAAGAAACAGAATATACTCCAAGAGATCCATTCCTAGAAACATTATAATTAAACTGTTGAATTAAAAAAAAAAAAAAACAAAAATAAAGAAATTCCAGGACAGGTAGCTTCACTGGTAAATTCTACCAAGCATTGAAAGAATTGAGGGGGACACTTGTTGGGATGAGCACTGGGTATTGTATGTAAGTGATGAATCACGGGAAGCTACACCCCAAACCAGAACACACTGCGCCAACTTGACAACAAATTATATTTGAAGAAGAAGAAGAAGAAGAAGAAGAAGAAGAAGAAGAAGAAGAAGAAGGAGGAGGAGGAGGAGGAGGAGGAAGGAGGAGGAGGAGGAGGAGGAGGAGAAGAGGAAGAGGAAGAAGAAGAAGAAGAAGAAGAAGAAGAAGAAGAAGAAGAAGAAGAAGAATTATTATTGAGGGGCGTCTGGGTGGCTCAGTCGGTTAAGCTCTGACTCTTGATTTCGTTCAGGTAATAATCTCACAGTTCATGGAGTCGAGCCTGCATAGGGCTCTGTGCTGACAGTGCGGAGCCTGCTTGGGATTCTGTCTCTCTCTCTAACAAATTAAATCAAACAGCACACTGAAGTAATAATATTATTATGACCAAGTGGCATTTATTTCAGGTGTGTAAGATTGGTTCAATATAAGAAATCAGTGCTATGCATCACACTGATAGAATGAAAGAAAGAATGATCACATAGGATCATTTCAATAGATGTAAAAAGAATTTGACAATATTCAACACTCTTTTATGATAAAAAAAAACTCAGTAAACTAGAAATAGAAGACAATTTATTTAAAGCAATATACCAAAACCCACAGCCACCATCATATTCAATGGTGAAAGATTAAAAGCTTTCTCCTCAAGATCAGAAACGAAATAAGAATGACTGCTTTCACCATTGCAATCCAGAAGTCCTAACCAGAACAATTAGGCAATAGTGTAAACACCACTGAAATCAAGATATAGAACATTCTCATCACTCCAGAAATGTCCCTGTGCCCTTCTGTAATCAATCCATTGTCACTATTACCAACCCCTGAGAACCACTGATGTATTTTCTGTCCTTTGATTTTGCTTTTCTAGAATGTCATATAAGTTGAATTGGATGTAGTATATGAATTTGGCTTTATCACTTGGCATAATGCATTTGAGATTCACCCACTTTGCTACCTATATCAGTATTTTGTTTCTTCATTGCAGAATTATATTCTATTGTATAAACATGCCACAGTTAAGTAATCCATTAACCAGGTGAAAGACAAATGTTGTTCTAAGTTTTGGTGATCACAGAGTCACTGTGAGCATTTGCATGCATATGTGTTTGCAGGGACATGTGCTTGATTTCATCTATTTCCTCTGAGTGACCATCGGTAGTTTGTGACTTAAAGACTTTAGTGTCGTTCACCTAAGTCATCAAATGTGTAATCATAAAGTTGGTCACAATACTCTCTTATTGTCTTTTTCATTTTTATGTGTAGTATCTATTTATTCTGTAAGCATTCTAAACATGTTTGTTTAAGGTATTTTTTTCAGACTCTTTAAATTCATTTAAACTGTTTTCTTTGTTGTTTCTTTGGGTCATTGGAGATTTTTGCTTGCTAGATATTTTTTGAGGAAGCCTCCCCTTATTACTGAATCCAACCATTTTCACCCCTAACTTTTTAAGTGGGTTGTGCTGTCTCTAGCATTTTTGGGGGGACTGCACAACAGATCTACATTTTGTATCGATGATTTGGGCCTTCTTTATATCTGTGAATGTGGAAACTTGGAAACAGCAACAAGGCACATTACACATTTAGTTATTGATTGCTTATTTATATGTATACCTTTTCTTCTGATGCCATGCCCTCTTACAGGCCAGTGCCCCCCAAAATGGCTGGCTACTGCTTTTCTTCCTTTCATAAGTCCTTCTCAGACTTTTTTTTTTTTTTTTTTTTTAAGGAGATATGCTTTCCTTTCAGTCTGACTTTGGCCTTCTACCCTACAAAGACCAACTTTTTTGGTCTCCTTTATCCCTCAGGAAGTGAACTTCTGGGCACCTCTGTTTCTCTCTGGACATAGAGCCAAGCAGTTCTGCAGTATCAGCACGCCCCATGGCTCATTTGTGTGAAACAATTCATTCAGTTTCAGGTGCATGTTGATATTTAGCTTTTTATGTGAGTAAAGTTAAATGTTTCCAATGTTCTCTTTGTCATCTCTGTGTGTATCATACAACAGAGTTGCCTCAAACTATCTTATATCTTTTTTTTAATTAAATGTTTTATTATTAATTTTGAGAGAGAGAGATAGAGCCAGAATGAGAGGGAGAGAGAAGGAGAGAGAGAGAGAGAGGGAGAGAGAGAGAGGGGGGAGAGAGAGAGAGACAATTCCAAGCACGCTCCGTGTTGTCAGCACCGCGCCATGATACAGGGCTCAATCTCACCAACTGCAAGATCCTGACCCGAGCCGAGATCAAGAGTCTGGATGCTTAACCAACTGAGCCACCCAGGCACCCCAACTTACATCTTAATCACAAGTTTGACCTCTGTGTTTTTCAGAAGTTCCTAGTCACAAATTTTGTAAAACTGAGATATTTGGGGGAATGTTGTGGTTACAAATATAACAGAATAAAATCAGGCATTTTAGATGCCAATCAGACTGTGTACACACGTTAAAAATGCAAAGTTAAAAAATGCTAAAAAGAGGAATATTATGAAACAAATGAATTTGTTTTTTTAAAAATAAGTATTCAAAACATCACTTTTTAAAATTTTTTTGTGTTTATTTACTTTTGAGAGAGACAGAGACAGAATGTGAGTGGGTTGCGGCACAGAGAGAGGGAGGCACAGACTCTGAAGCAGGCTCCAAGCTCCGAGCTGTCGGTACAGAGCCCGACACGGGGCTTGAACTCACAGACCGCGAGATCATGACCTGAGCCGAAGTCGGACGCTCAACCGACTGAGCCACCCAGGAGCCCCAATTCAAAATGTCACTCAACCAAATTAGAATTTCTGGATATAATTATATTGATTGGTTTGAACATACCCTTTAAAAAATGTTCCAAAGGAGATAATTGTTGAAGAACCAGATAACTATGGGAACAAGAGAAGACACAAGGCCAAATATAAATCATGCTTTTTTTCCCCTCAAAGAAAGCTTAAAAAAAGAGAATTGTGAATTCAGTATAAAATTTCTGTTCCATCAAACTAGTATATTTACTCATACAGCTTCATGTGAATTCCTTTTTTCTTATCTAGAGTTTAATAGACCTTGCTGTTAGTGACAGTATTTATGTCAGGAATGCAGCAACAGAGGACATTGTATCTTTTATTCATAAACGATTTAAAAGAAAACAAAAATACTTTTTTTTTACTTAGTTTGTTTTTAGTTTGACTCTAGAACATTTTATGCAAAATCTTGAAACAATGCAACATGATTTTCAGTAGATTAACAGGAGTCCAAATGCTGAATCTTCACTATCTTTTGATCTTACCATTTTTCTTTGCCTCTTTATGCTTCTATAGAAAGTGCCACTTTTAAAACTATGGCACACTTCTAAATATAATGATTAAAAAGTTAAAACATAATTTATTTTAAAATAGAGAATGACTTTTTATTTCAATGATTTTTAAACCCGGTTATTGTAAATTGTAAATTTATTCCCTGTATTTTTATTCCCTCATAGTCCAATGTCTTAGTGTGTTCGGACTATGTAGCAAAATATCATACTGTAGGTAACTTACAAACAACACAAGTGTGTATATATCTATATATATCTAGATATTTATAGGTATATATTCATTCAAATTTATTATTTTAATTCCAGGTAGTTAATATACAGTGTTATATTAGTTTCAGGTGTATATTATAGTATTCAACACTTCCGTACATCACCCAGTGCTCATTATGACAAGTGCACTCCTTAATCCCCATGATCTATTAACCCATCCCCCACTTACTTCCCTTCTAGTAACCATCAGATATTCTATATAGCTAAGAGTCTATTTCTTTTTTTTCTCCCTTTTTTTCCCTTTGCTTATTTATTTTGTGTCTTAAATTCCACATATGAGTTAAATCATGGCATTTGTCCTTCTCTGACTGACTTATTTTGCTTGGCATTATACTCTCTAGTTCCATCCATATCTTTGCAAATGACAAGATTTAATTCCTTTTTATGCCTAAATAATACCCATTTTATATACCTATATCTATCTATCTATCTATCTATCTATCTATCATCTATCTATCTATCTATCTATCTATCTCACATCTTCTTTATCCATCCATCAATCCATGGACACTTGGCTGTTTCCTTATCTTGGCTATTGTAAATAACACTGCTATAAATATTGGAGTACATATATCCCTTTTAATTAGTGTTTTTGTATTCTTTGGGTAAATACCAGGTAGTGTGATTGTTGGATCTGTAGAGTAGTTCTCCATACTGTTTTCCAGAGTGGCTACACCAGTTGGCATTCCCACGAATAGTTGCACAAGTGTTCCTTTTTCTCCATATCTTCACCAACAGTTGTTGTTTCTTGTGTTTTTTATTTTACCCATTTTGACAGGTGTGAGGTGATATCTCATTGTAGTTTTGATTAACATTTTCCTGATGATGAGGAACGTTGAGCATCTTTTCATGTGTCTATTGGCCATCTGGATGTCTTCTATGGAGAAATGTCTATTCATGTCTTCTTCCCATTTTTTAATTGGACTGTCTTTTGGGTGTTGAGTTTTATAAGTTCTTTATATATTTTGGATACTAACCTTTTATCAGATATATCATTTGAAAATATCTTCTCTCATTCTGTAGATTGCCTTTAAATTTTGGTGATTATTTCCTTTGCTGTGCAGAAGCTTTTTATTTTGATGTAGTTCCAATAGTTCATTTTTCTATTTGTTTCCCTTGCCTCAGGAGACCTATCTAAAAAAAAAATTTCCATGGCTGACGAGCAGAGAATTTTCTGCATGTATTCTCTTCTATTTTTATGGTTTCAGGTCTCACATTTAGGTCTTTAATCATTTTTGAATTTATTTTTGTGTATGATGTAAGTGGTCCAGTTTCTTTCTATTGCATGTCACTGTCCGATTTTCCCAACACAATTTGTTGAAGAGACTAACCTTTTCCCATTGAATATTCTTTCCTGCTTTGTTGAAGATTAACCGACCATATAGTTGTGGGTTTATTTTTCTATTCTATTCTATTGATCCATGTGTCTATTTTTCTGCCAGTACAATACTGTTTTGATTACTCCAGCTTTGTAGTATCTGTTGATACCTGGGACTGTGATTCCTCTAGCTTTGATTTTCTTTTTCAAGATTGCTTTGGCTATTCAGGATCTTTTGTGATTCCATAAAAACTTTAGTACTTTTTTCTAGTTCTGTGAAATAAGCTGTTGACATTTTGATGGGGATTGCATTCAATCTGTAGATTGTTTTGGGTAGTATAAATATTTTAGCAATATCTGTTCTTCCAATCCATGAGCATGGAGTGTCTTTCCATTTCTTTGTGTTATCTTCAATTTCTTTCATAAGTGCTTTATATTTTTCAGAATACAATTCTTTAATCTCTTTGTTTAGGTTTATTCCTAGGTATCTTATTATTTTTCATACAATCATAAATGAAATTTTTTTCATAAATTCTCTTTCTGCTCCTTCATTGCTGGTGTATAGAAATGCAACAGACTTCTGTACATTGATTTTATATCCTGTGACTTTACTGAATTTGTTTAGCAGTTATAGCAGTTTGTGTGTGTGTGTGTGTGTGTGTGTGTGTGTGTGTGTGTGTGGAGTCTTTTGTGTTTTCTATATATAGTATCATGCCATTTGCAAATACTGGAAGTTTTATTTCTTCCTTACCAATTTGGATGCTTTTTATTTCTTTTTGTTGTCTGATTGCTGTGACTAGTCCTTCCACATTTACGATGTTGAATAAATATGGTGAGAGTGGACATTCCGGTGTCAGTTTTCCCCATTAACGATGATGTTAGTTGTGGGTTGACACATTTATTTCTCATAGCTCTGAAGGCTAGGCAGTCCAAAGTCATGGTACATGCAGGTCTAGTGTTTGGCGAAGTTCTGCTTTCTGGTTCATAGACGGTGCCTTCTCATTATGTTCCCTCATGGTGCAAGTAGTAAGGGAGTTCTCTGATGCCTATTTTATATGGGTACTGTCCATCTGACCTAATCACCTGCCAGAAGCCTCACCTCCTAAACCATCACCTTGGACTTAGAATTTCAACATATGAATTTTGTGCAAACACAAATATTCAGTCCGCAGACCCTGGAACCAGGCAGTTCAATACATGTCTCTATTCTTCGCTTTATTTGCTGTTTCTCTTAGTCAATGTATTGAATTTCTCATTTACAGTGATCTCAAATAAATATGCACAATATTTATTTCAAATAATAATAAAATGATGTTTGATTTATTTTTAATGTTGGTTCATTTTTGAGAGAGAGACAGAGTATGAGTGGGGGGAGGAGCAGAGAGACAGAGGGAGGCACAGAATCTGAAGCAGGCTCCAGGCTCTGAGCTGTCAGCACAGAGTCCGATGCAGGGCTTGAACTCAAGAACTGCAAGATCAGGACCTGAGCTGAAGTCAGACGCTTAACCAACAGAGCCATCCAGGAGCCCCTAAAATGGTACTTTAAAATAAGGTAAAGCACATAACAAGTTTAGCAAACTGAAGTAGACTCTAAAAACACATAGATTTATGAGGAAGTATAGCACAGAGTTTAGTGGGTAGAATCTGGGTTGAAGTTCAGGCTTAAACATTTATTAGCTGTGTG
The DNA here is from genome assembly GCF_028749965.1 of Puma concolor. NCBI lineage: Eukaryota > Metazoa > Chordata > Mammalia > Carnivora > Felidae > Puma > Puma concolor. Next base: position 146,296,268 of record NC_141674.1, on the reverse strand, counting down.
ATTTTGGCCAAGTTATTTCTCCTTTTGATGCCTCAAGTCTCTATCCTGGAAAATGAGAAAAATAACGAAGTGCTTCCTCATATAGTGGTTATGAGGATTAAGAGAGATAATAAATGTATGGTGCCATGACAGTGTCTGAGAGGTAGTAAGCATTCTATAAATGCTTATTTCATTATTATTAATACTTTACCTCCTTGAAATCACTGGGCTTAGTCCAAGGGTTTCTTGAGCTTCCTTCCTTTTCTAAGCCTTATATTATATTTTTAAAATATTACATTGCTCTCCTAGACTACTCTAAATTACTATGAACCTATAAAAAAATTTATATAGATAAATTATGACACACAGAGAAAAAGCATTACTAAAATATATTAAATTCAATATATGACAGCATATTTTTTATTCTATATAGCAGAGATGTATGGAAAACAACATATCTTGGATTATGGATTGACAGTAAAGAGCTATGGGTTAATATAACTGGGGCTCAGGTGTGCTATTATTTGCTGGGACAGATCATGAATTCTGAAAATGCTGAATAAAGAAGTTAGTATGTACTTTTTGGGTAAATGTTATTAATTCAGCTTGAAGTTTAAATAGATGACTATGGTGTGTAAATTTCTGGATGTTCTAAAAATTTTTTATGCGATTAAGTTTTTACTATTGTTTGTTCAAAAGTTAGCAATTATACAAATTTGCCAAAGAGGTAAGGCAAATAACATTAACAATTTAATGTTGGTTTATTATCAGTTAATAAACTGAGAATATATTCTGTTATAAAAATTTCCTTTTGTCTGTGAATTCTAAATAATAATTATAGACATGCACAATAGATGTGTTTGTTATATTATAGAAGTTATTAGTAATTTTACTTCTTTTTAAATTAATTACAAAAATTAATGAAATTTAAAAGTAATTTTTATTTTTCCTGATTTAGTAAATAACAGAATTTATGGTGGCCACACCCAAGGATAAAGTGTTTTAGAATAGCAATAAACTAATTTAAAATTAAATTTAAAACAAAATTTCTGCCTATCCACTTTTTTTTAAGGCTTGGTGGATGGTTTAAAGACAGAGGATGCAAAGTGGAAGGTAGTCTGTGGCCAATCATATGGATTCAAAAATTTATTGGCCTGTGTTCATAATCTTACTATTGCCTTTTATATGATCAATGACTTTAGGAAAATTTCTGACCATCTTTAAACTTTAATTTTCTCAGAGTTACAATGGAGCAACTCAAAACTTCTTTACACAACTATTATCACTATTAATGAGATGATAACAATATTTAAAGTTCTGGACACTGTGCCACAACATGTAGGCAGTGAATAGTAGCTTCTTAGGTTTTTTTCATTTTCTTTTTTTGGTAATAACGCTTATCCTGAGATCTATCCTTTTAACAAAATTGTATGTATATAACACCATATTGTTAACAAGAGGCACAATGTCATACAGCAGATGTCTAGCATTAATTATCATGCATAACTGAAACTTTATACCTAACAAATAGAAACCCCCCCTTCGCCTCCTCTCATAGCTCCTGGCAACCACCATTCTACTTACTGATTCTGTGTATTTATCTATTTCATATACCTAATATAAATGCTATTATTCACTAAAAATATGCATGTGACTGGCTTATTTCACTTAGCATAATTTCTTCAAGGTTCATCCATGTTGTCACAGGATTTTCTTTTTTAAGGTTTAATAATGTAAATGATATTCACATTCAAAAGAAATGAAATTAGACTCTTATCTTACATTATTATACTATACAAAACTCATAAAGGCCTAATAGAATAAGACCCGAAACTGTAAAATTCCTAGAAAAAAAATAAAACAGCACAAAGGGGAAGTGTTCCTGACCTTGGTTTGGCAATGGTTTCTTAGATACGGCACTAAAAGCACAGATAACAAAAGAAAAAAATATACAAGTGGGACTACATCAAATTAAAAAGCTCCTACAAAGGAAACGAAGCAATTAACAAAGTGAAAAGGCAACCTACAGCCTATGAGAAAATTTTGAAAACTATATTCTGGTAAGGGGTTAACAGCCAAAATATATAAGCTCTCCATTACCTCACTAGAAAAGAAAAACACTAAAAACAAATAATCTAATTAATAAATGACAAAGGACTTGAGTAGGCATTTTTCCAAGGAAGACATACACATGGTCAACAGATACATGAAAAGAGGCTCAACATCACTCTTCATCAGTGAAACATACATCAAAATCTCAGTAAGATATAACCTCACATCTGTTAAGATGGTTGTTATCATAAAAACAGAAGATAACAAATGTTGGTGAGGATGTGGAAAAATTGGAACTCTTGGTGGGAATGTGAAATGGTGCAGCCACTTTAGAAAACAGTTTGGAGGTTCTGCAAAAAAATTGAAAATAGAACTACCATATGATCCAACAATCTGGATATATATCCAAAAACCTTGAACTTGGAATCATGAAGAAGTATGTGCAATGCCACGTTCATTGCAGTTATTCACAATAGCTAAGACACAGAAACAACTTAAATGTCCATCTCTCAGAAGAATGAATGAAGAAAATGTGGTGTATATGTAAAATTGAATGATATTTAGCTTTAAAAAAGGAAGAAAATCTATTGCTGTTTTTTTTTTTAATGTTTATTTTTTTGACAGAGTGATAGAGAACAAGTTGGGGAGAGGCAAAGATAGAGAGGGAGAGAGTGAGAATCCCAAGCAGGCTGCATGCTGTCAGCACAGAGCCTGATATGGGGCTCAAACCCACAAACCATGAGATCAGGACCTTAGCCAAGATCAAGAGTCAGGCATTTAACCGACTGAACCACCCATGTGCCCCTATTGCTGTTTTCATGATTATTAGCCTTATGTTAAAATTATCATTCTTTTCAATGCTTTTCAAAAAAAAAATCCTATTTAGAAGTAAAATGTTATAAGGTATAATTTTAGCTTAAGTATACTGATCTCAGGGCAGACTTTTTTTTTTCCAGAAAAGACTTTTAAAAATTATATTAGGCAAAAACTTTATTTGAATATTTATTTTTGGAAAGCCACGTGTTTTATCTCCCGGGAATATGTCAGTAATTAAATCATCCATTTGAACCCAAATCATATGCATTGCCTGGTTAAATGTCTCTCAACTTATTTTGCTTGTGCCTAAACTACTTGAGAATTCTGAAAAATTTATAAATCAGTTCATATCATTTTGTGTTTAAAAACAAATTGTAACAGTGGATTCTTTTATGGCACTAATGAAAGCATACGCTAATATAATATTCTATGTGCAATAATAGAGACTCTGTCTGACCTATTAATTATAAAACTTTCAGTGATTCATTTAACACATATGGTTGACTAACATGACTGAGTGGTAGGTGAGAGGCAAGTATTTTTTCCAGGAAAATAATTCAATATTCTTGGTATAGAAAGAGATTTTAAAAGTGGGGGCATGCAGAGGAGCCAAGATGGCAGAACAGCATGGAAGTTTTTTGTGTGTCTCGTGTCCATGAAATACAACCAGACCAACACTAAACCATCCTGCACACCTAGAAAACTGATTGGAGGATTAACACAACAATCGACGCAACCTGAACCACAGATTCAGCAGGTACACGGAGCGGAGAAGTAAAATTGGGGAGCAAGAAGCCGCGGAAGGTAGGGAACCGCTTTTGCGGGCAGAGAGAGGACAGAGACTGGGGACAGGGGTAGAATACTGGAAAAGCAGCCTCCCCAAAAGCAGCTAGAGAGAAAGTGGAAAATTGGAAACAGCCACAGGGACTAAACTAAAAAGGGAGAAAGGAGAGGGTTTAAATTCCACTAAGACTGTAAACAAGGGGAGCGCAAAGGCTGCAACTCCGCAGCTCCATACCTGGCGGTGCTCTGGCGGGAAGGGCGAATCCCCAGGAACAGAGTGGGGTCCGGGAGGTCCTTGGGCCACACGGGGAAAAGCAGTTCCTCTGCTGGAAGGACATTTGGTAGAGACTGTTGAAGCCACCTGGTCCCAGCGGACCCCAGAAAACGGCCCCATTCGCTGGTGCTGGAACAAGGTCCTTAAGGGTGAAGCCTGGTGCCAGATGTGTGTGGTGATTTTCCATGATCCCTGAAACGCTGCTGCTACACTATCCCGCGAACTTTTTCTGGGGCAGGCTGGCACCTGGCCACAGTCTCGGGTCACCAGCAGCAGCAGGGTCCAGCAGGCGTTTCTGGGTGCAGCCAGCATTTGGGCATTGCTCTTTCGGCCATTGCTCGGTGAGACCCTCCCGCAGAGGGGCGGAACGGGTCAAAGCCGCAGTCCTTCAGAAGTAAGGGGCCGGGGAAAACAGCCGCATCTGAGACAAAACTTGGGACAGAGGTACTGCCTGGGGCTTGGTCACAGACAGTGAAAAAGCAGGGAGTGGATGAAAGCTGAAGATAGAGGACGGGTGCGCGATTGCTGATTCTGCAGAACAGACTGGGTAGCTGGGTGACCCTAGTTTCATCGCTCCCGCACATGCGCAGATGCACCTACTAGCACCACAACACTCAACCCCAGTAGGCTAGCAGCGCCATCTAGTGGAAAGCAGAGCTATTACACTTAGCCCCACCTAAATGGGCCAACTTCGCTCTCAAGAACACAAGTCTCACCGCTAGTTTAGTTTATGGACTATAAAGCGATACATAGACTGACTTCTAGGGGAAAATGAAGCAATTTCAGTGCTACTTCAATCTGTTAGCAGGTTCATCTATTCAATTAACTTTTTTTTTCTTTTTCTCTTTTACACTTTTCTTTTTCTTGAATACAGAAAGAGAAAAATTAATCTTTATTTTAAATTTTATTGAAAATATTTTTCTTTATTTTTATTACTATATTTTTTACTTTTATGTATTTTTTTCAAATTCTATTTTACTTCCATCATTTTATTTTAGTCTACTTCAGTGTATTCACCTTTTCATTTTTCAAACAATATTCTTTTCTCTTTTTCTTTTTTTCTCTCTTTTGTTTCTTTATCTTGAATGCAGAAAGAGAAAAACTTCATTTTACTTTCAATTTCCATTAAAATATTTTTATTTAATTTTTTTACTATATTTTTGTTTCATGTAAATTTTTCCAAATTCTATTTTACTTCCATCATTTTATTTTAGTCTGCTAGAGTGTATTCACTTTTTCAAATTTTTGAACGATTTCTTTTTTCTATTTTTTGTTTCTTTTCTTTTTTCTTAAATACAGAAAAAGAAAAGCTTCATATTTATTTTTAATTTTTATTCAAAATATTTTCTTTAATTTTTTTCTACTATATTCTTTACTTTTGTGTATACTTTTTCAAATTCGATTTTACCCCTATGATCTTATTGTACTCTACTTCAGTGTATTTATTTTCTTCAAATTCCCAAACGATTTCCTTTTTTTTACCCCCCCGCCCACTTTTTTTCCTCTAATCTGTCAAACCACTTTCAACACCCAGACCAAAACACGCCAAGGATCTAGCATAATCTATTCGATTTGTGTGTGTGTGTGTGTGTGTGTGTGTGTGTGTGTTTAATTTTTAATGTTAACATTCTTTTAATTTTAAATTTTTTATTTCAATTTTTATACCTCATTAATTACTTTTCTCTCTTCAAAATGACAAAATGAAGGAATTCACCCCAAAAGAAAGAGCACGAAGAACAACAGCCAGGGATTTAACCAACACAGACACAAGCAAGATGTCTGAAACAGAATTTAGAATCATGATAATAAGAATACTAGCTCGAGTCAAAAATAGATTAGGATCCTTTTCTGCAGATATAAAAGAAGTAAAAAATAGCCAGAATGAAAATGAAAATGCTATAACTGAGCTACAATCACAGATGGATGCCACAGTGGCAAGGATGGATAAGGCAGAACAGAGAATCAGTGACATAGAGGACAAACTTATGGAGAATAATGAAGCAGGAAGAAAAAGAGGGAGATTAAGGCCAAAGAGCACAATTCAAGAATTACAGACATCAGTGACTCATTAGAAAAGAGCAACATCAGAATCATAGGGATCCCAGAAGAGAAAGAGAGAGAAATAGGGGAAGAAGGTTTATGTGAGCAACTAATAGTGGAAAACTTTCCTAATCTGGCAAAAGACACAGACATCAAAATCCAGGAAGCACAGAGGACCCCCATTAGATTCAACAAAACCGACCACCAACAAGGTATATCATAGTCAAATTCACAAAATACTCAGGCAAGGAGAGAATCATGAAAGCAGCAAGGGATAAAAAGTCCCTAACCTACAAGGGAAGACAGATCAGGTTTGCAGCAGACCTATCCACAGAAACTTGACAGGCCAGAAAGGAGTGGCCGGATTTATTCAGTGTGCTGAATCAGAAAAATATGCAGCCAACAATTCTTTATCCAGCAAAGCTGTCATTCAAAATAGGAGAGATAAAAAATTTCCAAGAAAAACAAAAATTAAACGAGTTTGTGACCACTAAACCAGCCCTGCAAGAAATTTTAAGGGGGACTCTCTGAGGGGAGAAAAAATGAAAAAAAAATATATATGTAAATAAATAACAAAAACAACAAAGATTATAAAGAACCAGAGAACACCAGCAGAAACCCCAACTCTACAAGCACCAAAATGGCAATGAATCCATATCTTTCAGTACTCACTCTAAATGTCAATGGACTCAATGCTCCAATCAAAAGACATAGGATTATAGAATGGATAAGAAAACAAGATCCATCTATATGCTGTTTACAAAAGACCCACTTTAGACCTAAATTCACCTTCAGATTGACAACAAGGGGATGCAGAACCATCCATCATGCTAATGGTCAACAAAAGGAAGCCAGAGTAGCCATACTTATATCAGACATACTAGGCTTTAAAATAAAGACTGTATCAAGAGACTCAAGGGCATTCTATCATAATCAAGGAGTCTATCCACCAAGAAGACCCAACAATTGTAAACACTTACGCATCAAATGTGAGAGCACCCAAATATATAAATCAATTAATCATAAACATAAAGAAACTCATCGACAGTAATACCATAATTTTAGGAGACTTCAACACCCCACTCACAACAATTGACAGATCATCTAATCAAAAAAACAACAAGGAAACAATGGCTTTGAATGACACACTGGACCACATGGACTTAACAGATGTATTCAGAACATTTCATCCTAAAGGAGCAGAATATACATTCTTCTCCAGCGCACATGGAACATTCTCCAAAATAGACCATATACTCGGACACATATCAGCCCTAAGTAAGTACAAAAAGATTGATCATACCGTGCATATTTTCAGACCACAACGCTATGAAACTCGAAATCAACCACAAGAAAAAACTTGGAAAGGTAACAAATACTTGGAGACGGAAACATCCTCCTAAAGAATGAATGGGCTAACCAAGAAGTTAAAGAGGAAATTAAAAAGTATGTAGAAATCAATGAAAATTATAACACCACAACCAAAAACCTCTGGGACACAGCAAGAGCAGTCATAAAAGGAAAATATATAGCAATCCAGGCCTTCCTTAAAAAGGAAGAAAGATCTCAAATACACAACCTAACTTTATGCCTTAAAGAGCTGAAAAAACAACAGCATATAAAACCCTAGACCAGGGGCGCCTGGGTGGCGCAGTCGGTTAAGCGTCCGACTTCGGCCAGGTCACGATCTCGCGGTCCGTGAGTTCGAGCCCCGCGTCGGGCTCTGGGCTGATGGCTCGGAGCCTGGAGCCTGTTTCCGATTCTGTGTCTCCCTCTCTCTCTGCCCCTCCCCCGTTCATGCTCTGTCTCTCTCTGTCCCAAAAATAAATAAACGTTGAAAAAAAAAAAAAATTAAAAAAAAAAAAAAAAAAAAAACCCTAGACCAGCAGAAGACAGGAAATAATGAAGATTAGAGCAGAAATTAATGCTATCAAAACCAAAAAAACAGTAGAACAGATCAATGAAACCAGAAGCTGGTTCTTTGAAAGAATTACCAAAATTGATAAAACACTAGCTGGTGTGATCAAAAGCAAAACGAAAGGACCCAGATAAATAAAATCAAGAATGAAAGAGGAGAGATCACAACCAACACAGCAGAAATAAAAACAATAATAAGAGAATATTATGAGCAATTATAAACCAATAAAATGGGTAATCTGGAAGAAATGGACAAATTCCTAGAAACATATACACTACCAAAACGGAAACAGGAAGAAATAGAAAATTTGAACAGACCCATAACCAGTAAGGAAATCAAATTAGTAATCAAAAATCTGCCAAAATCAAGAGTCCAGGGCCAGATGGCTTTCCAGGGGAATGCTACCAAACATTTAAGGAAGAGGTAACACCTATTCTCTTGAAGCTGTTCCAAAAAATAGAAATGGAAGGAAAACTTCCAAACTCTTTCTATGAAGCCAGCCTTACCTTGATTCCAAAACCAGAGACCCCACTAAAAAGGAGAACTATAGAGCAATTTCCCTGATGCACATGGATGCAAAAATCCTCAACAAGATATTAGCCAACCAGAACAACAATACATTAAAAAACATATTCACCACGACCAAGTGGGATTTATACCTGGGATGCGGGGCTGGTTCAATACCCACAAAACAATTAACGTGATTCATCACATCAATAAAAGGAAGGACGAGAACCATATGATCCTCTCAATAGACACAGAGAAAGCATTTCACAAAATACAGCATCCTTTCTTGATAAAAACCCTCAAGAAAGTAGGGATACAAGGAGCATACCTCGAGATCATAAAAGCCATATATGAACGACCAAACGCTAATATCACCCTCAATGGAGAAAGACTGAGAGTTTTCCCCTCAGGCCAGGAACAAGACAGGGATGTCCACTCTCACTACTGTTATTCAACATAGTATTGGAAGTCTTAACTTCTTTAATCAGACAACACAAAGAAATAAAAGGCACCCAAATTGGTGAGGAGGATGTCAAAGTTTCACTCTTCGCAGATGACATGATACTCTATACGGAACACCCAAAAGATTCCACCAAAAACTGCTAGAATTGATTCATGAATTCAGCAAAGTTGCAGGATATAAAATCAACGCACAGAAATCGGTTGCATTCCTATACACCAATAATGAAGCAACAGAAAGAGAAATCAAGGAATCCATCCCATTTACACTTGCACCAAAACCCATAAAATACCTAGGAATGTATCTACCCAAAGAGGTGAAAAATCTATACACTGAAAACTATAGAAAGCTTATGAAAGAAATTGAAGAAGACCCCAAAAAAATGGAAAAAGATTCCATGCTCCTGGATAGGAAGAAAAAATATTGTCAAAATGTCGATACTACCGAGAGCAATCTACACATTCAATGCAATTTCTGTCAAAGAAACACCAGCATTCTTCACAGAGCTAGAACAAATAATCCTAAAATTTGTATGGAACCAGAAAAGACCCAGAATAGCCAAAGCGATCTTGAAAAAGAAAACCAAAGCAGGAGGCATCACAATCCCAGACTTCAAGCTCTACTACAAAGATGTCATCATCAAGACAGTACGGTACTGGCACAAGAACAGACACTCAGATCAATAGAACAGAATAGAGAATCCAGAAATGGACCCACAAACGTATGGCCAACTAATCTTTGACAAAGCAGGAAAGAATAGCCAATGGAATAAAGACAGTCTCTTCAGCAAGTGGTGCTGGGAAAACTGGACAGTGACATGCAGAACAATGAACCTGGCCCACTTTCTTACATTGTACACAAAAATAAACTCAAAATGGATGAAAGACCTCAATGTAAGACAGGAAGCCATCAAAATCCTCGAGGAGAAAGCAGGCAAAAACCTCTTTGATCTTGGCTGCATCGACTTCTTACTCAACACGTCTCTGGAGGCAAGGGAAACAAAAGCAAAAATGAACTACTGGGATCTCATCAAAATTAAAAGCTTCTGCACAGTGAAGGAAACAATCAGCAAAACTAAAAGGCAACCTACAGAATGGGAGAAGATATTTGCAAATGACATATCAGATAAAGGGTTAGTATCCAAAATCTATAAAGAACCTATCAAACTCAACACCCAAAAAAACAAATAATCCAGTGAAGAAACGGACAAGAGACATGAAAAGACACTTCTCCAAAGAAGACATCCAGATGGCCAACCGACACATGAAAAAATGCTCAACATCACTCATCATCAGGGAAATACAAATCAAAACCACAATGAGATACCTCTTACACCTGTCAGAATGGCTAACATGAACAACTCAGGCAACAATAGATGTTGGCGAGGATGAGTAGAAAGAGGATCTCTTTTGCATTGTTGATGGTAATGCAAGCTGGTGCAGCCACTCTGGAAATCAATATGGAGGTTCCTCAAAAAACTCAAAATAGAACTACCCTACGACCCAGCAATTGCACTACTAGGCATTTATCCACGGGATACAGGTGTGCTGTTTCGAAGGGACACATGCACCCCCATGTTTATAGCAGCACTACCAACAATAGCCAAAGTATGCAAAGAGCACAAATGTCCATTGATGGATGAATGGATAAAGAAGCTGTGGTGTATATATACATTGGAGTATTACTCGGCAATCAAAAAGAATGAAATCTTGCCATTTGCAACTATGTGGATGGAACTGGAGGGTATTATGCTAAGTGAAATTAGTCAATCAGAGAAAGACAAAAATCATATGACTTCACTCATATGAGGACTTTAAGAGACAAACCAAATGAACATAAAGTAAGGGAAACAAAAATAATTTTAAAACAGGGAGAGGGACAAAACAGAAGAGACTCATAAATATGGAGAACAAACTGAGGGTTACTGGATGGGTGGTGGGAGGGGGGTGGGCTAAATGGGTAATTGGCACTAAGGAGTCTACTTCTGAAATCATTGTCACACTATATGCTAACTAACTTGGATGTAAATTTTAAAAAGTAAATAATAAAATGAGAAAAAAAGTGGTGGCATGCAGAACTCTCTGAATTCAACAATGTCCTCAAAACTTCCAGAAATTCCACTTGTGAAATACACTTAATAGTATAATACATTAAAAAGATCAATTTAAAAAAATGAAAATTATGTTTTCCTTGAAGTGACTTTGATACCTGAAAAGTGATATCTCAAGCACATTTCTTAGTCTATATTTTATACAAAGTTGATAAACTAGACCTTAAAATGCAATAGCCATAAGGGAGCTAAGAGATTGAAACATATATTTGAGTTTACAATTTGGTTTTAATGAAATCATCCGGCTGAGTGTAAAGCAAACATCTGCATCCTTGTTTTCTGCAGGAATCTGTGGCTAATTTTTGTGCAGAACAAAGAATAGAGTAATTAGCATGTTTGATGAGTTTTTTAAAAAATATTTTCACTTGCCAAAAGAGAACATATAGTTCTCTGATCAGATGTTGGGCAAACCTGAATTAATATCTGTGATTTTCACCACAACACTGAAACAGAAAAGGGATTGTTTTTCTACTTTATTCAAAATCAGTGCAATTATCATTACTCTTTAAATTTTATATAAATACCTTTTGTAGGGGTGCCTGGATGGCTCAGTCGGTTGAGCGTCTGACTTCGCCTCAGTCATGACCTCACGGTTCGTGGGTTCGAGCCCTGCATTGGGCTCTGGGCTGACAGCTCAGGCTGTCAGCCTGCTTCAGATTCTGTGTCTCCCTCTCTCTCTGCCTCTCCCCAGCTTGCTCTGTGCTTGTGTGTGTGTGTGTGTGTGTCTCAAAAATAAATAAACATTAAAAAAAATACCTTTTGTGATAACAGTTGCATCTGCTTATATTAATTCATATGGAGCATCTGTATTACAACTGCATTAGTCTAAATCCAGAGTTTCTTAACAGTTTTGGCATTTGGGCTAGATAATTTTTGTAGACAGGGGATATTCTGTATTGTGTAATGCTTAGCAATAGCCTGACCTCTCCCACTAAATGCCATTAGCTACACACTAAATGGCAGTAGCAACTTCTCTCTCTGCAGATTTGATGACAAATACCACTGTTTCAGGCAATTCCAAATGTCTTCTAGGGGATAAAGTCAAAACCAGTTGAAAACCAAAGCTAAATGAAGATTGAATAACCATTTTCATTTCAAATTCAAGATTCATTCATCCATTGGTTGAGCTTATACTATGTAAGAAACATGGCCCAATGCTTTTTTGAAAACTAGAGACACAATAACTGCCTTTGTTTAATATAAGTGTCTGAAAAGCCTAATTTGATGAATTTATAAATCCATGAGGTCAAAGATTTATCCATTTTTTTTCAACCTTAAACATTGCTGACTTCCTTTAGTGTGGTTATATTTTTTTCATTTGTTGTTTAGTTAGCTTCGTGGTTTTTTTGTTTGTTTTGTTTTGTTTTGTTTTGTTTTGTTTTGTTTTGTTTTATTCCTGTATGTGTTCCAATCTGGGTTCCCACCACCTCCAAAACCATTAAGTGATTTTAATTACTCACTTATTAAGGGACATGTAAACATGAATATGATTCTAAGAGTAAAAGCTATACAAAGTAGACCCATCATAATGTCCCTTCCTCTGCATGCCTATTACTCAATTCTTTATTTTCACCATTTTCCCATCCAGCCCCTTTAATTGACCAATCTCTTTTATTTTGGGTTAACCATCCTAGTTTTCTTTTGCATAAGAGTGTGTCGGAATGGTTTGAATATTTGTGTTACTCCTAATTCGTATGTTCATATGTTGAAATCCTAATACCCAATATGATAGTGTTAGGAAATAGAGTTTTGGAGAGTAATTAGATCATGAGGGTGGCATAGCCATGAATGGGATTAGGGCACTTAGGAAAGGGACCCCACCTACTTCCCTTAGCCTTCTCCACTTATGTGAAGACACAATAAATCTGCAATTGGGAAGAGCACTCTCCCCCAACCATGATCAGGGACCCTGATCTTGGAGTGCCAGTCTCCACACCTGTGAGAAATGTGTTATTTAGAAACTATCCAGTCTGTGGTATTTTGTTATAGCAGCCCTAACGATTAAGATATATAGCTATGGAGGCATTTTCCCCTTAGGTCCCTTTTCTTACATGAAGAATAGCATATATCTGTACTCTCTTGCATTTTGCTTTCTGCACATCCTGGAAATAATTCCAGATCAGTTTATAGAGATTTCCTCAGTCTTTTTACAGCCAGATCGTATTTGTGTGTGTGTGGATATACCAAGCGTTTCCCACCATTCTTCTAGGTTTAGGCTCTATGTTTCTAATACGTTTCAGTTACAAATAACGCTGCAATGAATAACCTGGTGCATATATATGGTTGCAGGTATATTTTCCAGTAGTTTCTTAGCAGTGGGGTAACTGGGTCAAAAGGTATACATTGCAATTTTTTTTTTTTTTACATATTGCCAAATTCCTCTCTTGAATGATTGTACCAGTTTGCATTTCAACCAACAATATGGGAGCCTGTCTGTTTCCCTACAACTTTGCCAACAGAATGTATAATCATACTTTTTAATTTTTGAGAGAGCTTAAACATTCTTTCATATTTTTAGTTCCATATATTAATATGATATTTGATACATGATTATATCATATGACTTATTTTTGACATATATTTATATATGCTATATATTATATATATAGAATTGTGTGTTCACGTCTCTTGTTTCGCTACTGGGTTTTGGACAATTGTTTCAAAAAAGATGTTTTACACTGTCCTATGATTATGTTTTCATCTATGACTCTTTGCACCTCTTATAGATTTTTGCTTAATAAACAAGGTTGTTACATATGAGGAGTCTGGCTCCAGGCCAGGACCCTATGTGTGATCTTTCAGGACCAACTGTCATCCAATAATAAGGCTTTTCCTGGCAGGCAAATGGCTTAAACAACAAATATTTGTTTCTCCTTTCTCTGGAGGCTGAAAGTGCGAGATTGGAGAGAGAGGTGTGCCGGCTTGGTCTGGTTCTGGTAAGGGTACTCTGCCAGGTTGCAAACAGCCAACCGCTCCTCACATGGCAGGAAGGGAGCTTTCTGGGGCCTCTTTTATAAAGGCGCTAATCCCATTCATAAGCACTCTACCCTCATGACCCCATTTCCTCCAAAAGACTCCACCTTCTACTATCATCTCAGTAGGGGATTAGGATTCGAGCACAAGAATTTTGTGAGATACAAACATTCAGTCTGTAACAGTGTTCTTTTTTTTTTTTTTTTTGCTTTGTTACCCAGTTGCTGAAGTGTGTTTCCTTTTCTCTTCTCCTCTCCTCTCCTCTCCTCTCCTCTCCTCTCCTCTCCTCTCCTCTCCTCTCCTCTCCTCTCCTCTCCTCCCCTCCCCTCCCCTCCCCTCCCCTCCTCTTCTCTTCTCTTCTCTTCTCTTCTCTTCTCTTCTCTTCTCTTCTCTTCTCTTCTCTTCTCTCTCCTTCTTTTCTCTTTTCATTTTCCTTTCCTTTCCTTTCTCTTCCTTCTCGTCCTTCTTTTCTTTTTTTTGTTTTTTTTGTTTTTTTTGGACTTTTCACTTTCCCCGAGTTGTACATCTGTTTCCAGGAATGCCCATTTCAACCCTGTTTGCGTCTTTAAATCGCATGCACATTGGGGTGCCCTTCCCTGTAGCCCATGCTATTTTCTGGCCAGAACTGTTTTGTTGTTGTTGTTGTTATTGTTGTTGTTGCTGTTGCTGTATTTTAATAATTTTAAATTTGTGATAAACTTAGTTTTTTAGGCAGTCATTTCAGACAAATACACACAATTGTTAATTAACCTGTTTGTATTCCCCTCTGTTTTCCCACTTTGTCTTTCTTGCCACAAAATCTTAAGGTGGGTTGGGAGTGGGAAGGAAGCACACAAGTTTGTGTGCAGCTTTAGTGTTTCTTTTTACTTATTCCATTTTGAAGTTTGGGCAATATCTGCCTTCAATATATGTTGAGAATGTGGTTTTGGGTCAACTTTAATCTTTACTTCTTTTGTTGTATGGGGAGGAAATACTGGGAAGTACGTGGCTATTTTGTCACTATTGTTGTCAGCTATCTCAAAGTGCCAAACCATTACCTTGTAAAAGAAATCCTTACTAACAAACATGTTCTGGGAGAGAGATTAGACTTCAATTAAGCAAGTCAGGCAAACATGTAGAATAAATTTTATGGACTATAAACAAAAAGACATAATTAATAATTACGTGCATAGCTTTATTCATATAGCCCCACTACACATTATATTTAATTATCATCTTGGTTTTAGTGTCCATAATGCATAGAGCAAATGTGTACATAGAAAGGTAAGAATAATTTTAGGGAAAATCTCAAATGATCCTAAGGTTTTGAGGCACTCTGAACCATTCAAGTTGTATCTACAGACCCTGAATGTATGATATCCAACGAATAGATGAACAGCTCAGATGACAGTTGTCTCCACACCTATCATAGCTGCTTTGAAATATATCTTATTTTTTTTGGGGCGCCTGGGTGGCGCAGTCGGTTAGGCATCCGACTTCAGCCAGGTCCCGATCTCGCGGTCCGTGAGTTCGAGCCCCGCGTCGGGCTCTGGGCTGATGGCTCAGAGCCTGGAGCCTGTTTCCGATTCTGTGTCTCCCTCTCTCTGCCCCTCCCCCGTTCATGCTCTGTCTCTCTCTGTCCCAAAAATAAATAAACATTGAAAAAAAAAATTAAAAAAAAAAAAAAAGTCAGATTAATTGGCATTTTTAAAAAAAAGAAATATATCTTATTTTTCAAACAGGCTTATTTATTTATATACAAATATTGCCTTTCTATACCTTCAACTGATGAGATGTTTTGTCCATGAATCAAAATTACAGTTAATAAGTATTTAAAAATACTTTCAAGTTAATAAATATTTATAAATCTCTCTCTTTAATGTCTTTTCGCCAAACAGAGCTGTATAAATGATCATGAAAGACCCCCATATCTTTATGTTTTATTGTAGTAGTTCTCAGTATCTAACAGACTAACAAAATATTCAGTGAATATAAAGTCAAAGTGTAAGTATCTTCTAGGAATATATACAACAAATGTAGACCTTCCAAAATATGTCAATTTTTAAAATATTAAAAGACAGGCATAATGTACTCTAAATGTTACAAAACCTTTAACTTTATATTATGAAAATTTGAGTAATTTTTTCATTATGGTCACCACTCTTGGAAATGCTAGATTCTTTAATGTTACTCCAAAAGCTGGAAACAATAAAATAATCTCTTTAGTTAAATTCTTTGAGTTTCAATTTAAGAATCTTTAAAATGGATAAACTTTTACTTTGAAAGGTTATTGTGAATATCATCATCTATTAAAATACCAGATGTTTTTATAAAACACCTTTATGAAATATTCCCTTAGTTAATTATCAATTGATCTGGCAAGAACTATCATATAGTAGCTTGATCACACTTAAACACAGACAAGAGATTTATAAATAAATACTATGTATGGGAAAATTCTGTGCTAGAAAGATCATTATTATTATTTCATTTTTTGGCAACTCATCAGCATATTGTACAATTTTCTTGGTCCAGATAGAGCTCTTGGATGCAGTGTAAGAACTTCTGTTAAAAAACAATATATTTTCTTTTAAAAAAAACAATATTTTTTCTTTTAAAAAAATTTTATAAAATATATTGTTTTAAAAACAATATATTTCTTTTAACAATATATTTTCATATAGGTTATGATCTATAGTTCTCCCTTTTTTAGGGTCTCTGTCTAGTTTTAGAGTCAGGGAATGCTGGCTTCAAAGAAAAGTATTGGAAGTCCTAACATCAACAATCAGACAACACAAAGAAATAAAAGAATCCAAATAAGCAAGGAGGAAGTCAAACTTTCACTCTTCATGGACAACATGATACTCTACTTGGAAAACCTAAAAGACTCCACCAAAAAAAACTGCTATACCTGATACATGAATTCAGCAAAGTCATAGGATATAAAATCAACATACAGAAATCAGTTGCATTTCTACACACCAATAATGAAGCAACACAAAGAGAAATCAAGGAATCAATCCCATTTACAATTGCACCAAAAAACATAAAATACCTAGGAATAAACCTAACCAGATAGGCAAAAGATCTGCATACTGAAAACTATAGAAAGCTTATGAAAGAAATTGAAGAAGACACAAAGAAATGGATAAACATTCCATGCTCATGGATTGCAAGAACAAATTTTGTTAAATGTCAATACTACCCAAAGCAACCTACATGTTCAATGCAATCCTTATCAAAATAACACCAACATTTTTTCACAGAGCTAGAACAAGCAATTCTAAAATTTGTATGGAACAAGAAAAGACCCCAAATAGCCAAAGTAAGGTTAAAAAAGAAGTCCAAAGCTGGAAGCATCACAATTCTGGACTTCAAGCTGTAATCATCATGACAGTATGGTGCGGGCACAAAAACAGACACATAGACCAATGGAACAGAACAGAGAACCCAGAAATGGACCCACAAAGGTGGGGTCAACTTATCTTTGATAAAGTAGGAAAGAATATCTGATGGAGGGGGAGAAAACTGTGTCTTCAGCAAATGGTGTTGGGAAAACTGGACAACAACATGCAGAAGAATGAACCTGGACCACTTTCTTACACCATACACAAAAATAAACTCAAAATGGATGAAAGACCTAAATGTAAGGCAGGAAACCGTAAAAATCCTAGAGGAGAAAACAGGCAACAACTTCTTTGACCTTGGCCGCAACTGCTTACTTAACATATCTCCAGAGCCAAGGAAAACAAAAACAAAAATGAACTACTGGGACATCATCAAGATAACAAGCTTCTGCATAGTAAAGGAAACAAAAAACCTAAAGGCAAACTACAGAATGGGAGAAGATATTTGCAAATGACATATCAGATAAAGGGTTAGTATATAAAACCTATAAAGAACTTATCAAACTCAACATCCAGATACACATAATCCATGAAGACATGAGAAAAAGATATGAACACATACTTTTCCAAAGAAGACATCCAGATGGCTAACAGACACATGAAAAAAATGCTCAACATCACTCATCATCAGGGAAATACAAATCAAAACCACAATGAGATACCACCTCACACCTATCAGAATGGCTAAAATGAACAATTCAGGAAACAGATATTAGTGAGGATGTGGAGAAAGGGGAACCCTTTTGTGCTACGGATGGAAATGCCAACCGGTGCAGCTCCTCTGGTAAACAGTATAGAGGTTCCTCAAAAAACTAAAAATAGAACGACCCTATGCCCCAGCAATTGCACTACTAGGTGTTTATCCAAAGGATACCAAAATGCTGATTTGAAGGGGCACATGCACCCCAATGTTTATATCAGCACTATCAACAATAGCCAAATTATGGAAAGAGCCCCAATGTCCACCAACCATCAAATGAATAAAGAAGATGTGATATATGTATATAATGGGATATTACTCAGTAATCAAAAAGAATGAAATCCTGACATTTGCAACAATGTGAATGAAACTAGAGTGTATTATGCTAAGTGAAATAAGTCAGAGAAAGATAAATATCGTATGATTTCAGTCATATGTAGGATTTAAGACACAAACAGATGAACATAGGGGATAAGAGGCTCTTAAATAAAGAGAACAAACTGAAGGTTGCTGGAGGAGTGTTGGGTGAGTGGATGGGCTAAATGGGTGATGGCATTAAGGAGGGCACTTGTTGGGATGAGCACTGGGTGTTATACATAAGTGATGAGTGCACTCAAACCATTATTACACAATATGTTAACTAACTTGAATTTAAATAAAAAATTAAAAAATAGATTATGAAATGGATTAATAAGAAACTGTAGTATATATAAATATTCATGTCTTCACGGTTATCTTATTCCAAACTCCTTCTAGAAAATAAAAATACAATAAATATTATGCCCTTTAAAAGAGACTGGAAGTTTTTCCTTAATGGAGGCATGACAGCTTTTTTGTTTGTTCCTTTTCAGACTCTTTCAGAATAGTTGATGTGGTTATCTATATCTAGAACATAAGTTCTAAAGACTCAACAACTATAGAAGATTTGAGTAACCTGTGTATCATATTGTTGTTCCATTTTCTGTATACATGGGAAAGCAGCATGTTACATCTGATGTCTTGATTCAGTTTTACTGAATCATGAAAATGTGCCAAACTCTGGATTGTATCACTAGTGCAGTGAAAAGTAGAGCTCCCGTGACATGAAGTGCATCTGAGATTCTCTGTATCAAAATCATGACTGGACATTTTTGAATTTTTTCTTAGCCTTTCTTAAAAAATGATAAATATTATTCTATTCAAAAGAAACTATAAGGTGTTCTATCATCTTTTTAAAGAGAAGCCATTTGAGGCACCTGGGTGGCTTAATCAGTTAAGCTTCTGACTTCACCTCAAGTCATGATCTCAGGGTTCATGGGTTTGAGCCCCACATCAGTCTCTGTGCTAGCCACTCGGAGCCTGGAGCCTACCTCTGATTCTACCCCTCTCTCTCTGCCCCTCCCTCCACCTGCACTCTCTCTCCCTCTTTCTCTCTCTCAAAAATAAACAAACATAAAAAAAAAATAAAGAAAAAAAAAAGAGAAGTCATGAATAGCCTGACATTTCATACTGTGTCAGTTTACATATGACATGTCTTAGCAAGCAGTACAACTAGAAAATAGAAAGTAATAGTATGAATTTGTTGATGTAAATAATTATGAAAAAATCATGCAAAAAATGGAACTACTTAAAAATAGTGCTGTGTCAAAATTAAAAAAAAGAAAAAGGTCTGGGTTTACAAAGCATGTTAAGCAATGATACTATTAGAACATAGAATAACAATATACAGACTTTCATAAGCTTATGGAATAATTTGTCATTATCACATTCATTAATTTTGAAATGGTAGGGGTTAAAACTGTAGTATTAAGAGGTAGCCTGGAGAGGACGAGGTAGAGAGTTACTCCAAACAAAGAGTCAATAGAACTTGACAAGCAAGATACAGTGAGACCAAAAAATAAACAAAGATAAAACTAAGAACTGGATTTTTTTTCTTAATAGTTTGGATAACAGCAAATAAAAAAACTTTGACAGAAAAATTTGTATGTGAGAATGATTAATTCAATATTTGGCATATTACATCTGACCAAATAGTAAGATAAACATTAAGAAATAACCCATATGAAATTGTAGGTTTGGAACCAAATCTCAGTAGACACAAAAATCTCAGTTGTAAAACCTACTTATGGAAAGATTCCTACAGATTCTGATTTCTACATTAACATTGGACCTAGTTATTTGATGTTATGGAAACATGGAAAATCTAATATGGAAAGAAGAGAAATCTATTTTAACTTAATCTATTTCCATACTTACACAGAAATAAGCTGTCAGTTTATGCACTTGCAAATTTCCATTTTCTTTCAAGATAACATGGATTTTGTATGTACAATTTGTGTCTAATTTTATCACATACTGTTATTTTAAGGCAATGCAGCAGATCTATTTTTGTCAAGATAGCATCATAATTTTAGAACCTGTGTGAAAATTAACTTCCAGATCTACAAAATCACATTCAAGTTGTCATCATTAATTCCTCCTGGTACTTTTCAAGAAAAAAAAACACATTCACTTCCTCTTTAAAATATGCAATATAAATTCTGCTATGTTAATTGGTTCCACAAAACCAATGATTCTCACCCAGTACTTAAATACTCTGCAGGTTGTTGTTGTTGTTTTTTTTTTTTTCCTTTTTACACTTCCAGTCGCTCTAACCCTCTAAAGAACTCCCAATTGAAAAATTTTTTTCTTTCCAATGGCCCCTCTATACTTTAATGACAGTGGCTGCATTTCATTGGGTTTCACATTTGTGTATTAGCCTATAAAAAAATAGCCCACGTTATCAGAGACATCTATTGAATACTTGCAATGCATTAAATGTTGCATGAAGTAGGTAATATTTAAGGTCATATTTAAGCAGATGGAGCATGATGTATTAGTTTTCTATTACTTTGGCAACAAATC
Source organism: Puma concolor (assembly GCF_028749965.1). Taxonomy (NCBI): domain Eukaryota; kingdom Metazoa; phylum Chordata; class Mammalia; order Carnivora; family Felidae; genus Puma; species Puma concolor. The sequence continues at coordinate 146,275,387 of NC_141674.1, read as the reverse complement.
ACCACATACTTGGAGCCTTGGAAAAAATGCAAAATTGTTTTCTTAAAATATTTGGGAACATTTTAAGAAATATCTGGGAAATTAGAAGTCCAAAAAACAAACAAACAAACAAACAAACAAACAAACAAAGGTGTTGGCAGGGCTGTGTTCCTTCTGGAGACTTCATGGAAGAATCTGTTCCCTTGTTTTTTCTAGCTTCTAAAGACCAGCTACATTCCCCACCCCCTTCCTCCACCTTCAAAGTGCATTGTTCCAACCTCTGCTTCCAGTTGTCCCAGCTCCTTCTTCTGTCTTTGATCTTCTTACTTCCTTTGCCAATGGCATTTTGATTACATTGGGCCCACCCAGATAATCTAGGGTAATGTCCCCTTCTCAAAATTCTTTTCTTTTTAATTTTTTTTAACATTTATTTATTTTTGACAGAGAGAAACGGAGTGTGAGCGGGGAAAGGGACAGAGAGAGAGGGAGACAGAATCTGAAGCTGGCTCCAGGCTCTGAGCTGTCACCACAGAGCCCTTCGCAGGGCTCGAACCCACGAACTGTGAAATTATGACCTGAGCTGAAGACGGATGCTTAACCGACTGAGCCACCCAGGTGTCCCTCAGAATTCTTAATTTTATTACATCTTCAAAGATGCTGTTGCCAGGTAAGGTTCTAGGGATTGGGAGGTGGGCATCTTTGGGAAACCATTATTCTGTTTAACCTTCATGAGCCAGAGAGATACATATCTTTCCAATGTTGCTTAGCATGTTAGGTAGCAGAGGTCAGAACAAATCCAGATTTTATGACTCTGAAATAGCTCTTATAGCCTCCACCCTTCTGAAGCCATCTAACTACTTTAACTCCCAAGAAGGGTACCAGAAAAACACACACTGTACATATTAATGACTGCAGAAATGAAATAGCCAAAGAATACCTTTTTAACTCCTTCAGAAGTAACATGGGCATATATTACTTTACTATAAGTGTTGAGAAACTTTTTATATTTCTTTTCACTGCTAGACAGAATAAAGGGTATAGAATTGCATTGTTTGACTTTGATTCTAAAAAATATCCTCTTCTTTGCCACATGTTCTCCCTACCTATATTTATTTAAAACCAGTGTGCTAGACCTCTGTGTATCCTGTATACATGTGACAGCATTAAAAACATATTCAAAGTGTATTAACTTTTCAGAGCAGTGGATACCCACTTTAAAATTATTGAATAAGAAGACTTAAAGAATTGATATGATACCAAAGCACACAGGATAGACAACTCTAGGACGCCAGGTCAAAGTAGAGTATATCTTACTGTCATTGACTTCTTCATCTCATTATATACGTTCTCTTGAGGCAATGAAAATCATCGTGTGCTCAGCAGAATTTCATCATGTGCTCAGATGTGGAAAACAAGAGAGAATATCAGTAAAATAAACAACCAAGTTGCTACTTGGGAATGAGGGTCTCCAAATATATTTTAAATTCTACACTTAGCTACATAAATTCTTCAAATAATATTTATTGGGTACTCACATTAGAAATTAATCTGCATATAGATAAAATATCTCATTTTATTCAGAAGTTCATAAAATCGAGATTCTTATTTCCCAGTCTCTCTTGGGATGTCTCTCTTCTTTTCCATCTATTCAAATATCACTATACCTGTAAGACAAAACTAAAGCTACATTTTCACTTTGAACACAGCTTAGTATCAAACACTCACTGTATTTTGTACTATCTGGTCACTTCTGGCACTTCTGTACGATATAATTTAATTATTTATAATGTATTTTCTGGGACTAGCGCCTATTATAAACAGTACACAATAATCTTTTAAAATCAGAACAAAATAAGCCTTTTGAAAACAGGATCACACGATAAACGCCTTTATACCTCCTTAGCGCTGCAGCTGTAAATATATTGTGTACACAATTGGTATCGAATACAGATTTCATCAGATAAGTTTGTACCAGATAAGGTCCTTTTCCCTTTTTTATAGAATTAGACGAGAATGGGCAAAACAAAATTTACTCAAATAATAAGCATACATGCAGCTAACTAATCTTTCAGTTTTCCAATAACATATTGGCCTAGATGTTTATTTCTAAAAAAATAGATGAGTGACGATAAGTTGATACGTGATTATAAACTCACTAAAGCAAGCACAATAGACAATGTGTGTGAAATAGGTGTAAATGTCATCTAAAAATCAAATGTTACTTAATATTTGAGTAACTCTCTTATAAGAGAGTGAAAAAGAATCTAAGTCCTAACTTCAAAAATGGTACGGCCATGAGTATTCAAGTAGACATATTAGGTAGCCGGGCAATTCAGCCCAACTAGAGATTTAAACAAGACAGCTAAGTACATGAGATATTGTACATAGTCTTTTGTTTCCAATTAGTATGCTAAAAATGTGAATTTTAAATTGATTGTAATTAATAATTCTGTGAGAGAACATTAAATAGTAAATTACATTTAAGGAGGCTAATATATAGATTATATTTAATAAATATAAATATTTATTTACGCTCTTTTTTAAGGTTAAATATGCTCTCTTTTTATACTTGAATTTAAAAAGAGGGAAATCAGATGCAGGATTCTAAGGAAGAGTCATTTTATTTTCTCTTCCCCTTCTCCTCATCCTTGTCCTTGTCTTTTTTTTTCGGGGGTGGGGGGTTGTTGGTAATCTATGGAAAGCTCCAAATCATTATGCAAGCTATACAGAAGAGCTTTTCAATTGAGGAAGAGTCAGGTCTTTGTGTCTTTGCATTTATGCAAGATTTTCTCACAAAAGCCTAAAGCCCTGTGCAGACATTGTATTTTTTTATAGCACATACTAAACAATTTCAAATGTGCTGTCAAACTCTGATTTTCTACTTTTCATGGGTGATATACTATCCTGGAATAGAAGAAAAGTCCTCCATTTCAAGTTGATGATTTAAACCAGCACATTTGAGTTTTCTTCTTTTAAAATTCTCATTGAAATGCCACAATGTCTGATATTGTTGTACAAAATACAATGTAGAAGGTACTGGACAAAAAGAAATACAACCAACGTGTGGGATGATCAGTTCAATGAAAAAGTTCACCTGAGCAGAAGTTGAATAGAATCTTCTAAAAGGGTAAAAAAAAAAAAAAATACTTCAAGTTAGTGTACCAGGTACTGAAAGTGAAGGGTGGCCATGACAGAAGGTGTTTAGGCATATATCAACTTTAAGAAGCACGTATGGATGTTGAGTAAATGTCAGCATGAGAAGGGGTGCTGTAATGTAATATCACTGACACTAAGGAGAGACACAGAAATTATTATGAAGGAGGTTTTTGTCAGGACAGGCTCTCAACAAGACCAAATATACCAGTGTTAAAAAGACAGACACCAAATGGAGTCACTTGTGCTAAGCCCCATATCAGTAAACCAAGACTTAATACCTAACCAAACTGCATTTTCAGCCTTTCCCAGGAATATAATGTAAAATCAGTCAATTTTCACCAGAAATTTCCTGGTGAACAGTAGAGGGGTATTCTGCCTGACAGACTCTCTTCTGTCCCCTAAAGAAGGATGAGCCAATCAGCTCTTCCCTTGTCTCTGAATCCTTCTGCCTATAAAAGTCTCCCATTTTGTATAGTTCTTTGAAGTTCCTCTCTATTAGCTACATGGAATGCTGTTCACTTTATGAATTGTTGAATATTGCCAGTTAGATCTTGAAATTTACTCAGCTGAATTTTTGTTATTTAACTACATGTTGAGAAGAATGTTGCCCCAAGCTGATATCCAACTATCAAAAATAATCCCATGGTGGTAACTGTTTCTTCCATCCCACATTTCTTCTCTATGGAGCTCTCTCTTTCTATGTGTTTTCTGTTAAAAACACAGTTCTCAGTTAAGAACACAAGAATGCAAACAATATCGTTTTCCTTTTTTGCCTAAGATTAATTTTCCAACTGTACCCATAAAAAACCTAATAGGACAGTCTTAATCATAATGGGGGGGAGCCAAGATGGAGGAAGAGCGTGGAAGTTTTCTGTGTGTCTCACATCCATGAAATACAGCCAGACCAACACTAAACCATCTTGCACACCTAGAAAACTGATTGGAGGAATAACACAACAATCTGCCCAAACTGAACCACATAATTCAGCAGGTATGCAGCATGGAGAGGTGAACTTGGGGAGGGAGAAGCCACGGCGGGCAGGGAGCCGCTTTTGTAGGCAGAGAGAGGATGGAGATGGCGGGGGTGGGGGGGCGCGGAGAGAATATGGGAAAAACATCCCTCCGCAAAAGCAGCTGGAGAGAAAGTGAAAAATTGGAAACAGCCACAGGGACTAAACTAAAAAAGGAGAAAGGAGAAAGGAGAGGGTTTAAATTCCATTGAGAATGTAAACAAAGGGGAGCGCAGAGTCGGCAATTCCACAGCTCAATACCTGGTGGTGCTCTGGTGGGAAAGGCGAATCCCCAGGAGCAGAGTGGGGATCTTGGGCCACACGGGGAAAAGCGGTTCCATTGCTGGATTTTGGTAGAGACTCTTGAAGCCACCTGGACCCAGAAGACCCCAGAAGGCAGCCACATTTGCTGGTGCTGGGACAAGGTCATTAAGGGTGAAGCCTGGTGCCAGATGTGTGTGGTAATTTTCCATAATCCCTGAAACGCTGCTGCTACACCATCTCGCGAACTTTTTCTGGGGCAGGCTGGCACCTGGCCACAGTCTTGGGTCACCAGCAGCAGCAGGGTCCAGCAGGCATTCCTGGGTGCAGCCAATATTCGGTCACTGCTCATTCGCCCATTGCTCAGTAAGACCCTCCAGCAGAGGGGTAGAATGGATCAAAGCCACAGTCTTTCTGAAGTAAGGGGCTAGGGAAAACAGTCACATCTGAGACAAAACTCAGGAGAGAGGTACTGCCTGGAGCCTGGTCACAGAGAGTAAAAAAGTGGTGAGTGGACAAAAGCTGAAGACAGAGGATGGGTGCGTGATTGCTGATCGAGGAAAACAGACCAGGTAGCTGGGTGACAACATTTTCAACGCTCCCATGCATGTGCATTCGCACCTACAAGCACCACAACACTCCACCCCAGTAGGCTGGCAGCACCATCTAGTGGAGAACAGAGCCATTACACTGAGCCCTGCCCAAATGGGCCAAAGTCTCTCTTCCAAGAACACAAGTCTCACTGCCTGTTAGTTGATGGACTATAAATCACTTCATAGTCTGACTTCTAGGGGGAAATGAAGTAATTTCATTATTTAATTGATTTTTTTAATTATTTAATTTTTTTACTATGTTTTTTGCTTTTATGTAATTTTGTTTCAAATTCTAATTTACTTCCATCATTTTATTTTATTCTGCTAGAGTGTATTCACTTTTTCCAATTTTCAAACATTTTTTTTTTCTTTTTTTCATCCTTTTCTCTTTTTCATTCCCTTTTTCTTTTTTTTTAATTTTTTTAAATATTTATTTATTTTTGAGACAGGAAGAGACACCATGAATCAGGGAGGGTCAGAGAGAGAGGGAGACACAGAATCTGAAACAGGCTCCAGGCTCTGAGCTGTCAGCAAAGAGCCTGACGCAGGGCTCGAACTCATGGACCACGAGATCATGACCTGAGCCGAAGTCGGACGCTTAACTGACTGAGACACCCAGGCGTCCCACGTTCCCTTTTTCTTACACAGAAAAGAAAAACTTCATAATTCTTTTTAATTTTTATTGAAAATATTTTTCTTTAATTTTTTTCTACTATATTCTTTACTTTTGTGTATATTTTTTCAAATTTGATTTTACCCCCATCATCTTATTTTAGTCTACTTCAGTGTATTCATTTTTTCAAATTCTCAAATGATTTCCTTTTTATTCTCCCCTGCCCCGAACTGTCTTTTTACTCTAATCTGTCAAACTACTTTCAACACCAAGATGAAAACAAGCCGAGGATCTAGCATCATCTATTCAATTTGTGTGTGTGTGTGTTTAATTTTTAATTTTAATATTTCTTTAATTTTAACTTTTTTAACTTCAATTTTTTTACCTCACTAATTCCTTTTCTGTCTTCAAAATGACAAAATGAAGGAATTCACCCCAAAAGAAAGAGCACGAAGAACAACAGCCAGGGATTTAACCAACACAGATACAAGCAAGATGTCTGAAACAGAATTTAGAATCATGATAATAAGAATACTAGCTGGAGTCAAAAATACATTAGAATCCCTTTCTGCAGATATAAAAGATGTAAAAAATAGCCAGAATGAAAATGAAAATGCTATAACTGATCTGCAATCACGGATGGATGCCACAGTGGCAAGGATGGATAAGGCAGAACAGAGAATCAGCGACATAGAGGACAAACTTATGGAGAATAATGAAGCAGGAAGAAAAAGAGGGAGATTAAGGCAAAAGAGCACAATTTAAGAATTACAGACATCAGTGACTCATTAGAAAAGAGCAACATCAGAATCATAGGGATCCCAGAAGAGAAAGAGAGAGAAATAGGGGAAGAAGGTTTATGTGAGCAACTAATAGTGGAAAACTTTCCTAATCTGGCAAAAGACACAGACATCAAAATCCAGGAAGCACAGAGGACCCCCATTAGATTCAACAAAAACCGACCACCAACAAGGCATATCATAGTCAAATTCACAAAATACTCAGGCAAGGAGAGAATCATGAAAGCAGCAAGGGATAAAAAGTCCCTAACCTACAAGGGAAGACAGATCAGGTTTGCAGCAGAACTATCCACAGAAACTTGACAGGCCAGAAAGGAGTGGCCAGATTTATTCAGTGTGCCGAATCAGAAAAATATGCAGCCAACAATTTTTATCCAGCAAAGCTGTCATTCACAATAGAAGGAGAGATAAAAAGTTTCACACACAAATAAAAATTAAACGAGTTTGTGACCACTAAACCAGCCCTGCAAGAAATTTTAAGGGGGACTCTCTGAGGGGAGAAAGAAAAAAAAATATATATATATATAAATACCAAAAGCAACAAAGATTAGAAAGGACCCAAGAACACTACCAGAAACCCCAACTCTACAAGCATCATAATGGCAATAAATTCATATCTTTCAGTACTCACTCTAAACATCAATGGACTCAATGCTCCAATCAAAAGACATAGGGTTACAACATGGATAAGAAAACAAGATCCATCTATATGCTGTTTACAAAAGACCCACTTTAGACCTAAAGTCACCTTCAGGTTGACAATAAGGGGATGCAGAACCATCTATCATGCTAATGGTCAACAAAAGAAAGCCAGAGTAGCCATACTTATATCAGACAATCTAGGCTTTAAAATAAAGACTGTATCAAGAGACGCAGAGGGCATTCTATCATAATCAAGGAGTCTATCCACCAAGAAGACCCAACAATTGTAAACATTTATGCATCAAATATGAGAGCACCCAAATATATAAATCAATTAATCATAAACATAAAGAAACTCATCGACAGTAATACCATAATTTTAGGAGACTTCAACACCCCACTCACAACAATGGACAGATCATCTAATCAAAAAAACAACAAGGAAACAATGGCTTTGAATGACACACTGGACCATATGGACTTAACATATAATTTCAGAACATTTACAACATTGCATCCTAAAGGAGAAGAACATATTCTTCTCCATTGCACATGGAACGTTCTCCAAAATAGACCATATACTCAGACACATATCAGCCCTAAGTAAGTAAAAAAAGATTGATCATACCATGCATATTTTCAGACCACAATGCTCAGAAACCAAAATCAACCACAAGAAAAAATTTGGAAAAGTAACAAATATTTGGAGACTGAAACATCCTCCTAAAAAATGAATGGGCTAACCAAGAAGTTAAAGAGGAAATAAAAAAGTATGTAGAAATCAATGAAAATTATAACACCACAACCAAAAACCTCTGGGACACAGCAAAGGCGGTCATAAAAGGAAAATATATAGCAATCCAGGCCTTCCTTAAAAAGGAAGAAAGATCTCAGATACACAACCTAACTTTATGCCTTAAAGAGCTGAAAAAACAGCATATAAAACCCTAGACCAGCAGAAGACAGGAAATAATGAAGATTAGAGCAGAAATTAATGCCATCAAAACCAAAAAAAACAGTAGAACAGATCAATGAAACCAGAAGCTGGTTCTTTGAAAGAATTACCAAAATTGATAAAACACTAGCTGGTTTGATCAAAAAGGAAAAGGAAAGGACCCAAATAAATAAAACCAAGAATGAAAGAGGAGAGATCACAACCAACACAGCAGAAATAAAAACAATAATAAGAGAATATTATAAGCAATTATAAGCCAATAAAATGGGCAACCTGGAAGAAATGGACAAATTCCTAGAAACATATACACTACCAAAATGGAAACAGGAAGAAATAGAAAATTTGAACAGACCCATAACCAGTAAGGAAATCAAATTAGTAATCAAAAATCTGCCAAAATCAAGAGTCCAGGGCCAGATGGCTTTCCAGGGGAATGCTACCAAACATTTAAGGAAGAGGTAACACCTATTCTCTTGAAGCTGTTCCAAAAAGTAGAAATGGAAGGAAAACTTCCAAACTCTTTCTATGAAGCCAGCCTTACCTTGATTCCAAAACCAGACAGAGACCCCACTAAAAAGGAGAACTATAGAGCAATTTCCCTGATGCACATGGATGCAAAAATCCTCAACAATATATTAGCCAACCAGAACCACAAAACATTAAAAAAATATTCACCAGGACCAAGTGGGATTTATACCTGGGATGCGGGGCTGGTTCAATACCCACAAAACAATTAACGTGATTCATCACATCAATAAAAGGAAGGACAAGATCCTCTCAATAGACACAGAGAAAGTATTTGACAAAATACAGCATCGTTTCTTGATAAAAAAATCTCAAGAAAGTAGGGATACAAGGAGCATACCTCGAGATCATAAAAGCCATATATGAATGACCCAATGCTAATATCATCCTCAATGGGGAAAAACTGAGAGCTTTCCCCCTAAAGTCAGGAACAAGACAGGGATGCCCACTCTCACCACTGTTATACAACATAGTATTGGAAGTCTTAGCCTCTGCAGTCAGACAACACAAAGAAATAAAAGGCATCCAAATTGTTCAGGAGGAGGTCAAAGTTTCACTCTTCCAAGATGAGATAATACTCTATACAGAAAACCCAAAAGAGTCCACCAAAAAACTGCTAGAATTGATTCATGAATTCAGCAAAGTTGCAGGATATAAAATCAACACACAGAAATCGGTTGCATTCCTATACACCAATAATGAAGCAACAGAAAGAGAAATCAAGGAATCGATCCCATTTACACTTGCACCAAAACCCATAAAATACCTAGGAATAAATCTACCCAAAGAGGTGAAAAATCTATACACTGAAAACTATAGAAAGCTTATGAAAGAAATTTAAGAAGACACAAAAAATGGAAAAAGATTCCATGCTCCTGGATAGGAAGAACAAATATTGTTAAAATGTTGATACTACCAAAAGCAATCTACACATTCAATGCAATCCCTGTCAAAGAAACACCAGCATTCTTCACAGAGCTAGAACTAATAATCCTAAAATTTGTATGGAACCAGAAAAGACCCCGAATAGCCAAAGAGATCTTGGAAAAGAAAACCAAAGCAGGAGGCATCACAATCCCAGACTTCAAGCTCTACTACAAAGCTGTCATCATCAAGACAGTAGGGTACTGGCACAAGAACAGACACTCAGATCGATAGAACAGAATAGAGAATCCAGAAATGGACCCACAAACGTATGGCCAACTAATCTTTGACAAAGCAGGAAAGGATATCCAATGGAATAAAGACAGTCTCTTCAGCAAGTGGTGCTGGGAAAACTGGACAGTGACATGCAGAACAATGAACCTGGCCCACTTTCTTACATTGTACACAAAAATAAACTCAAAATGGATGAAAGACCTCAATGTAAGACAGGAAGCCATCAAAATCCTCGAGGAGAAAGCAGGCAAAAACCTCTTTGATCTTGGCCGCATCAACTTCTTACTCAACACGTCTCTGGAGGCAAGGGAAACAAAAGCAAAAATGAACTACTGGGATCTCATCAAACTTAAAAGCTTCTGCACAGTGAAGGAAACAATCAGCAAAACTAAAAGGCAACCGACAGAATGGGAGAAGATATTTGCAAATGACATATCAGATAAAGGGTTAGTATCCAAAATCTATAAAGAACTTATCAAACTCAACACCCAAAAAACAAATAATCCAGTGAAGAAACGGGCAAGAGACATGAAGAGACACTTCTCTAAAGAAGACATCCAGATGGCCAATCAACACATGAAAAAATGCTCAACATCACTCATCATCAGGGAAATACAAATCAAAACCACAATGAGATTCTATCTTGCACCTGTCAGAATGGCTAACATGAACAACTCAGGCAACAACAGATGTTGGTGAGGATGCGGAGAAAGAGGATCTGTTTTGCATTGTTGATGGGAATGCAAGCTGGTGCAGCCACTCTGGACATCATATGCAGGTTTCTCAAAAAACTCAAAATAGAACTACCCTACAACCCAGCAATTGCACCACTAGGCATTTATCCAGGGGATACAGGTGTGCTGTTTCAAAGGGACACATGCACCCCCATGTTTATAGCAGCTTTATTAACAATAGCCAAAGTATGGAAAGAGCCCAAATGTCAATCGTCAATCGATGGATGAATAAAGATGAGGTGGTATATATATATATATATATATATATATATACACACACACACACACACACAATGGAGTATTACTCTGCAATCACAAAGAATGAAATCTTGCCATTTGCAACTACATGGATGGAACTGGAGGGTATTATGCTAAGTGAGTTTAGTCAGTGAGAAAAAGACAAAAAATATGACTTCACTCATATGAGGACCTTAAGAGACAAAACAGATGAACATAAAGGAAGGGAAACAAAAATAATATAAAAACAGGGAGGGGGATGAAATATAAGAGACTCATAAATATGGAGAATAATTGAGGGTTACTGGAGGTGTTCTGGGAGGGGGAACAGGCTAAATGGGTAAGGGACACTAAGGAATCTACTCCTGAAATCATTGTCGCACTATATGCTAACTAATTTGGATGTAAATTAAAAAAAAAATAAAAAATAAAATTAAAAAAAAACATAATGAGAAGGGAACACATACCTTCTTGTAAGAATAAGCAAAGTGAAAAAAATATCAAGTATATATAAATATTCTAAAGAAAGAGATTTACATAAATATGAAAAAGTAAATGTTCTCCTCTTAGTAAGAAACTCTGTTACGCATGAGAACGATTTTCAAAATCTCTTTTTATAATCTTAACAAGGCTTAAGATGTCAATGAATTTATGAAAAATTCTGAGATAAATACTAATTTTTTAATTGTCATTACCAAACGAAAAAAAAAAATCACTTAGCAGGAAGTAATAAATAGCAGAAAGAGTGAAACTGAATCAGTGAGGTAAAAACCCAGTTTGAAGAATCCTCTAAAACACTAAAAGAAAAAAGCCAATAAGATTGTGTCAGGAGCAAAAGAGCAAGGAATATGTAGGTAATTCACTGTTGATCTAATATATTCTAATGCAAATGCAGAAAAAAAAAGGACCTAGAGAAGAATTCAACAATCATAAGAAAAGTAAAGAAAGATCTAGGTTCTTGGGCCAACAGGGTCTTGTAGGTATTAAGAAAAGCTTTTGCTAGTTTGAGTCAAAATTGTCTTCCTACTTTAAAGGAATCCAAAACAATTTGAAGTCCAGGATAATACTGAAATACTGATTTATATTCTGCTTTCATGCATTTTTTCTTCTCTTTTATCACAGTGATTTCCTTCTTTGCCTCAGGCTGGACTGTATAATCATGCCTAAAGCAGAAATTGTCTGGGAAAAAAACAAAAGAAGATAAAGCACAACAACAAGAAAAACATAAGTAAATCTTGCTTTGGTTTTTTAAAACATAGTTGAGAAAAACATAATTGAAAGAGTTCAGGGATTCTATAGGAGAAAATAAAAGGCAAGTGCTTATGAGGGGTAGATAAGAAAATGGAAGCATTAGAGAGAGTAGTGACAGATATCTCAACATATATGTGGCTACTAATTAATATATCTGATAAGGGGTTAATATCTAAAATACATAATAAAGAACTCCTACAACTCAACAGCAAAAAATGAAATAACTTGATTAAAAATGGGCAAAGAACTTAAAAAGATACACAGATGGACAACAGGTATGTCAAAGGATGCTCAACATTATTAATCATCAGGAAAATGGGAATCAAAATCACAATGTATAAAGCCTCACACCTGTTAGAATGGTTGTTATCAAAAAACAAACAAATAAAGAAAACAAAAGATAACACATTTTGGCAAGGATATAGAGAAATTGAAACTGTCATATAGATTGGTGGGAATGTAAAATAGAGCAGCCACTGTGGAAAACAGGATGGCAGTTCCTACAAAAATTAAAAATAAAACTACCATAGAATCCAACAATTCCACTTCTGGGTATTTATCTGAAAAAATTGATATCGGAATCTCGAAGATATATTTGCACCCCCATGTTCATTGCAATATTATTCATCATAGCCAAAATATGGAAGCAATCTAAATGTCCACTGACTGACGAATGGATAAAAGGTGGTATTTACATTCAATGGAATATTATTCAATCATAAAAAGGAGGAATGTCTGCCATGTGCAAAAACATGGATAAAACTGGAAGACATTATGATAAGTGAAACAAGCCTGTCACAAAATGACAAACACTGAACGATTCAGTATATGAGGTATCTAACAATTGTCAAACTCATAGAAACGAAGAGTAGAATGATGGTTGTCAGTGCCTGGGGGTAAAGACAAATGGAGAGCTGTTCAGAAGGTATGAAGTTTCAGTTATGCAAGATGAAGAAACTCTAGAGATCGATGTCACAACAAGACTATAGTTAACAATTCAGTATTGTACACTTAAAAAATTAAGAGGGTAGATCTCATGGTACATATTCTTACTACACAACAATAAAAACAACAAAAAACAAACGAAAAGTCAAAAGAGGAAGGAGAATATTTTTGGAGGTGATAGGTATGTTGTAGTGATGATTTCAAGGGTGTTTATGTATCTTCAAACTCATCAAAGTATATGCATTCAAGCGTCCAAGATTTTTTTGTGTGTTTATGACTTATACATTAACAAAAGTGTTTAAATTAAGTTAAATTAATATAAGTGACAAATTAGAAATCTGCATTAACATGAACATCAGGGATGGAATTCAAATGAGAAGCCCATTTATTAACTCTCTAATTTAGACACACGGAGATATTTAGGTACACAATTGAAATTTTAAAACGAAAACCAAACTAACTTATTTTCTTCTAAACCAAAACCTCACTATAAATTATTATAAACTGTAATACACTTAATCAATGTCAATACTTTCTTCCTGATTTTGGTCTTGTCAGTTAAAAAATAAGCGAGGGTTTTTTTTTTTTCCTTATTATTTTGACTCAGACACAAATGCATCCCTTTGATGCATTTCTTTTCACGTTTCTTTCTAGATCCTTAAAGTTTAACTTTACAACTGTTCCCTGTTCTTTAAAGTCTCTCTCCTTAAGTGGTGAGTGAAACATTTCTCAATACCCTTTTGTTCTAATTCTTATACCCTTTTTCTAACACTAACTCATGTCTAAATTGCCCGACTAGCTCAAGGCCCTTAACAACCATCTGCCTGACCAAGAGCTCTTCCACTGGCATTTTATAAAAAGTTCTCTACTCCAAATCTAGACCTTGTAACATTGCCTCAGGGGATTTTTCTAGCCTTCACTTTCCTAAGAATTTATTTTCAGTTGCTAGTTTCTAAACTTGTTTTTACTCCTTTGGGCTTAATTATTTTTGGTATGCTCCTTTATTTTCTAGCCAACTTCTGCCTCTCCAGCGCAGCATACAGCCCAGATCCACCCTCCTCCACACCCCTACTCAGCGTCACTCAGATAGGATACCAGATATATTGCACATGTAGCAGAAAGAACTGATCCAGGCATCTAGCTAAAAATGTAGACATAAATCTTTCCAGACAGAGGAATATCTTTTAATGTAAATCATTTCTGGAGGAAGACTTGATGACAAGTTAGTCTTTCAGTGTTTAATGATTCTGTAAATAAACTCTACTATATCTAGATTCAGATTACATTGTGTCTTTATTTTTTCTTCCACAGACACAGACATGAAGCAGCAATAAAATTCTATATTACAATGATCCTTTAGAAGTTTAGAGTACATGTATTTTAACATTGTCAAATAATGTCAGCAAAGTTTAATCTCAATAAGTCAAAGTAGATTGAGCTTTTAGTATCAACTAGGTAGTATGCCTATTTTTTTTTCCAAAAATTATGTATAACCTTTACCACAATCCAAGAAAGCACGTGTTGTTATCTTTACTTTACATATGATACCGAGAATGGTTGAGGAAACTTTCTCAAATGGCGATTTATGTCTTTAGATACATTTGTCAGATGAAGGATTTTAAACTTGGTCCCTATGACTCTAAAGGCAATATTTTAACTACTTACTATGTTTACCATTCTCACCTGTAGAAAGAATCTGACCTTGGATTTATTTTTTTTAATGGTGAATCGGCAAATATTTATTATATTAACTGACAAGAAACTTCTGTTTTTTAAGTTTATTTTTATTCTTTATTTTGAAAGACAGAAAAAGCTCAAGTGGAGGAGGGCAAAGAGAAGAGAGAGATCCCAAGGAGGCACTGTCAGCACACAGCCTGATGTGGGGCTCAAACTCACTCATGAACTGTGAGACCATGGCCTAAGCTGAAGTCGGATACTGAACCGGCTGAGCCACCCAGGTGGTCCAAGAAGCTTTTATCCCTGTAATGTTTATTTATTTTTGAGAGAGAGAGTGTGTGAGTGGGGGACGGACAGAGAATAGGGTATAGAGGATCCAAAGCAGGCTCTGCACTGACAGCAGTGTGCCTAATATGGGGCTTGAACTCACAAATGGTGACATCATGACCTGAGCCAAAGTTCGACACTCAACCAACTGAGCCACCCAGGTGCCACCCCCACCCAAGAAGCTTTTTAATTTCTTAGGGTTACTTTACATTTTGAGAAGTTCATGATATTTATGAAGTATTGCATTGCTTTAATTCTGAGAATATATTGATCTTCTAATATATTGTGATGTTAACATGTTTTTAAAGAAAAGAAAGTCTATAGCATTAAATATATTCTTCAATGTTTAGATACAACTCTATTTCAAAAATATTAAAACAGCAGCAGCATAATGCTGTACATGATAAAATAAATGTAATAATGATTAAGCTTGTAACACATTTCTAAAGTCTAGACCCAAAGACTCTCCCCTTTATCAAACTTAAGTCAGGCTCCTCTGAACCCTTTTCTGAACTAGCCCTTGGCATTGATCTCTATCCTTGCTGAGCGTGCATAGCTCAGGTGTAGCAAGAATCCTGCCAAGTCAGTTTGGAGAGAATCCCCCACTCGTGATGTCTCATCACACTTATTGTTGATCAAACCCTTCATCTCTAACTTTTGATATCTTATCACCTGGACTTCCTTGAGCAAGGATTCTCCTACTCTTAATAGTCATTTTCCATCCATTCACCCTTTCATCCTGCTCTTTGGCTATAAATCCCTACTTTTCCTTGTTGCATTTAGAATTGAGCCTAGTTCTACACTGAGGTCTTTTTTTTTTTTTTCTCCTATTGCAATAGTTCCTGAATAAAATCTCCCTTGTAGCTCTAACTACTATATGGCTCTGGTCCTCTTTAACAAGGTTTGTTCAATTTAAGTGCTAAATATCCTATGGTATCAAGTGCAATATTTTTGGCACTTAAATTTAAGCCAATAACAAATTCCATCCAAAGCTGCTGGATAAAAGGATGAATGACATTCTTCTGTCCACAGCAAAGACATTTGTACTGGATTAATTTCTCCAAACAGGGGCAAAATGTAAAACAGGGGCAAAATATAAAAGACAATGATTTTCAGGCAGTGAAGAACAGGGCAACGTTATGATCTCTGATAGAGAAGTTTGAGAGATAATCACTTAACCCATGAGCTCTCCACATGAGGGCAATTTCCTGAAAATACCACAGAGGAGAACAAAATTTTCCTGCTAAACTGAAGTTACTAAAATTAGGATTAAGGAAACATCAAGAGTCTGGGAACTTTAGATAGAGCAGGGAGCTACACAGAGTTGAGGCCCCAGTGTCTGTTTGGAGTTGCTCAAGAATCCATAGTTGGGGTCCAAGCTGTACCTGCACAGGAGGGCACCACTCTAGGATTACCTGCTGCAATGGATTGAGAGTGAATTAGAGATACCAGGTATAGAACAGTGTGGAGGGAAAAGAGTTCCTGGGGAATATTGTAATTCTGGCCAAGCCAAAGCAGAGATATCTTATTAACATTTAATAATAATTATGGCTTCTAAGTGGAATCCCAGAAAGTCAATGTCTTAGGAATAATCACCATGCTGTAAACTATTAGATTCTTGGCATCTGCCCTAACAAAATGTAAAACCAAGCTTTGATAAGATTTCCAGATGGGAATGAATGTGAAGGTTGAGGGCTTTCAACCTTTGATTTTTCACGGATCAGAACTAACAAAGCACAAAACCAATCCTTAACAAGCTTTCATGGTGGTGATGATCCAGTAATTGAACTTCTTCACAAAATACAAATTAAAACTTCTCAGTGGAAGATAACAGAATCCAAACAATCTATGACATATTACTCACAAGGTCTAGTATCCTATCAAAAACTATTAGAAACACACACACATGCAAATACCCCCCCCCACACACACACAGAAAAAGTAATTGTGATCCATGAAAACTTTTTAAAAATCAGTCAATTAAAAAAATGTGAAAACAAGATGATCAGATGTTAGATGTAAAAGACAAAAACTTTATGGCAGCAATTATAAATAGGCACAAAAGTTAAAGGAAATATGTTCATTGAATTAAAGAAAAATATCACCTAGTGAGTTGACACAGAGTGCATTTGAGCAAAGGAGTGAAAATATAAATGTACGATAAAAATTCAAGTACTAGAAAATAAAATAACTGAAATAAAATTTTCACTAGCAAAACAGAAAATAAAGTTGGAAATGACAGAAGAAAGGATCATTGAGCCTGAATACAAATAAGTTTAAATTATCTAATCTGAAAAACACAGAGGAAAAGAAACATTGAAGATAAGCAAAGTCTTAACAAAGGAAAGAGAGTATGATCAGGGAAGAAAAAACACATTTTGTTATGCCCAGAATTCGTGATCCCCAAAGACCACTAGGGAGCCGAGTCCCATGCAAAAGCAAAAGAGCCTTTATTCGAGCTAGCGCGAGCTTAATCCCCTACCTGCCCTGACGCAGCGGTGAGATACCAGGGAGAGAGAGCGAATTTCAAAAGGACAAAGGTTTTATTGGGGCCTAGGGGCAGTTGGTGAGGTAATGGCTATGGCCTCAGCCGATTGGCTGGGGAAGGGTCCAAGTCCTGTTAGGCAGGCGAGGGGGGGGGGTTACTCAAGGGGAGGAGGTGTGGTCAAGGTGAAGGACACAGAGCAAGATGGAGTTGGCTGGCGTACGCCCTTTCAATTTGAAGAAACAATGGCCCAAAAGTCACACAAATAATGAAAAACACCTACTTACTGATCCAATAAGCTCAGTAAACCACACATATAAAAATATAAATGTAAAGCAAATCACATCTGGCAATATGAGAGTCAAATTGCTGAAATAAAAGATACAAGGAAAATCTTGAAAGCCACCAAATAAAAAAGACATGTTGCATAGACATATTTATTGTTAAAAATAATAAAGACTAGAGGCAGTAAACAACATACTTAAAGTTAAAAAATCAATCATCTAAGTAAGATCTAAAGAGTCAGCCGAAAAAAATGCTCTTCGAAATAAAGGTAAAATAAATACATTCTCAGACTAACAATAGCTGAAAGACTTTGATGCCAGAATACTTGCAGTACAAGAAACAGCAAGGAACAGTCTTGCTAGAGGGAAATGATGCCAGAAGGAAAGCTACATCTACAAGAAGGAAGAAAGAGCACAGGGAAGGTAAACAAGCAGATAAATATAAAAGGTTATGCTTTCTTTCTTATCTTACTTTACTTAAAGAAAAACTGGCTGATTAAAGTAAATGATAACACTGTGAGATGTGAGTTTATAACATATACAGAAATAAGAGATATGACATCAGATAATGGAATTATAAATCTTGTCACTCTAATGGCCTGGTAATGGAATCTGTGGCTAAATTGAGTTATATTGTTGTAAGGTTAATACATTTGTAAAACAGGAAATGAAAAGTGGGCAGAGAGAAATGCAAAGTGTGAATCCATAAGAAGCAAGGGTGAGATAGACCATATAACATATCAGGTGTGAAGCAGGAAGTGAAAAGAGTTCAGAGGAACAATATTGTTTGTTAATGTATTTTGGTCAGATAAGGATATATAGTTAGCCTTAGAGTAACCACTAAAATAAACACTAGTGAAACAAGTGATACCTAATAAGCCAATGAGTGACATAAAAGGAAGTGATAAAAATTTCAATGAACCCAAAGGAGACAGAAAAGAAGGAAAAAGGATGACAAACCAGAAGAGGTAAATGGAAAACAAATAGCAGGATGGCAAATTCAAACCCATTCAAAGGCAGAGATTAACAGACTATAAAAAAGCAAGAAACTATATGTTATTTATATGACATACATTTAACATATGTTATAAAAAGAGATGTATCATGCAAACTGTAAGCAAGAAAGGAGCATGACTATATTAATGTCAGAAAAAAGGGACATAAAGACAGAGTCCTACAAAAGAATGAAGGACTCTAGATATCAATTAAAAAAAAAAAAAAACAATTTTCCAGGAAGAACTGACAACTCTAGATATATATGCACCTATAACATGAGACAAAGAAAAGTAGAACTAAGGGAAGAAACAGACAAATCCATAATTATTGTTTAGGATTTTAACACTCTTCTTTTAGTAACTGATAGGACAAGTAGGTGAATAAAAAGAGCTAAAGTATTCAGGATTTAGACAACACAACCTAGCAACTTGACCTAATTGACATGTAAGGTGGAACATTACAACCAGCAACGCTAAAATGTGACTTTCCAGGATGCATTGAACGTTGGCCAAGAGAAGTAATATACCTGGACATAAAATAACTTTCAATAAGTTTTAAAAAGATTGAAACCTGACAAGGAATTTTCTCTGATAATGAAGAAATTACATTAGAAACCAATATCGACAAAACATCTAAATATTCAGAAATTTTAAAAATGAGCTTCTACATAATTCATGACTCAAATAAGAATTCCACAATATGTATAATAAAATATTTCAAACCAAATAATAACATAAACAAAAATATTTACCTTTGCATAATAAACTAAAGCACTTTCAGGAAGTCTACATAGCATTAAATAACTATTAAAAAAAAAAAAAAAAAAAAGAAAGCTTAAAAACGGTGACCTAAGTCTCTTCCTTAAAAACTTAGAAAAGTAAGTCTACTTTTCTATGCAGAAAAATAGAAATAATAAAAATCACAGCAGAAATCGATGAGTGTGAAAAAAAGCTCATAGAGTATTAACAATGATTGTATGTTTGTTCTTGGAAAGCCTAATACAATTGCAAAGTCTCACATAAATAATGAAGAAAATAAGAGACGATATCTCACAGCATGGTAGTTATAGAGTTACTGCACTTCTTGCACAGTGGCTGTCTTCCAAGTGTCAAGTAAAAGAAACTGACCCAGTAAATGCTACATCCAGAATCAGCCACCATATTTTATTAAACAAAGCAGTCCCAAAGTCTGATCAAATTCAAGAGATAATACACAGACTCCAATTAGCAAGGTCCCACTGCAAAAAGCATGATGGATGGGAAATATTTTGCAACCAGTTTTTAAAAATGCCAAACACTGTGCAAAATCACTTACGATAAAAAGCATCTGGGAAGAATCAATACCCATTGATGATAAAAATTCTCAGCTAAATAGGACTAGATGAACAAAGACCTACGTAGATATTTAGACATCATTTGATATGATTATTGCACAACAAAGAACTTTAAATGAACAATTATTTTAGATGCTAATGGTGCCCTACAAAGATTAAAGAACTTTTTGACTGCCCATTTGTAAAATCAGTAATTATTTTTATAATTATTTGATTATGATTAACTAAAAGCAATTCAAAGTATATGAACATAAAATATTTCACCAATAGAAATTTTACTTTATGAAAAGGAAAGATCTATTTAAAAATTATACTATAGCTTCCCTTACATACAAGCCTGTAAGTCAGATTACTATACTTTGTTGTTTCATAAATACAGTACTCAAATAAAATTTTTATACATACTAATTGGATTCATCACCAATTAATATGTCTGCATATTCAGGTAACACATTTTATTTTACATTCTGATGAAATCAGTCTTTCTTAAAAAGAGTTCTTTTGTAATTTGATTACATTTTTTCCCACCTCAGTGATTCAAATATGATCAATCTTTAAATGCATAGTCCTCTTTAGAGATTAATACTAATATTCCAATTTATAAGATTCTTATCACTGAATATGTCAATAATTACATAATTATTGTTATATAACAATGTTTTTGTTGACATTATTATCAGTTGTTGAGTAGGAAAGTTCTATCAAGATTTTTTGTAGTCTTAATGGGCAAGTCTCAATAATCTGAGGTGATGAGAAGGACCCTTCAGTCCATGATGAATGCAAAGGTCTCATTTCAATCCATTTCATACTCTCGTGATTTTAAAAGGATCATATAATAGAAGCATTTGTTGATTTAAATTTCCCACATGGTCTATTCCTTACAAGACTTCTGGTGTTAATAAGCAGCAAAACGACTATAAAGTGGGCAATGGAAAGATGAGAGATGAATAAAGAAAATGGATAATCCCCAGATTAGATAATTGAGAGATGACAGATATTCCCAAAGTCATAACAATTATATCTTTCTTTTCATAAAAAGACAGCCTGCTTGCTTCCCAAAGCAATTTAAGATACATTTTATTTGATTAGAAATACAGAGAGGATTTTATAAAATCTTATGTTTAAATTCAAAGGGGTTTTTCAGATGATTGGCACTTGGAACCTCAGCACAGAGATGAGAAATTTGGGACTAGATGTGGTTATGTGACCCTACTACAATCCAGGTACCTCTCAGTCACTCATGCGTTGTTTCTCCTGTGATTTTTGGAACTTGCGTGACTACTCTTCCTTCACACGTCTCTGTCATGCTGCTTCTCTCACTCCTTGTGATTTTTCTTTGCTCTTTTAGGGCCTTCTATTCATTCTCTCCACCTAATATATTAATGTCACATGTATTATTAAAAGACATTTTATAGTTTTATAATCCTTTTTTCAAATAGTACTTTATGGGTTGCCTGGGTGTCTCAATTGCTTAAGCACCCGACTCTTGATTTTGGCTTAGGTCATGAACTCACAGTTCAGGAGTTTGAGCCCCGTGCAGGGCTCGGGGCTGTCTGCTGTCAATACAGAGCCAGCTTCAGATTCTCTGTCTCCCTCTCTCTCTGCCCCTCCTGCACTCGCACTCTCTTTCCCTCTCTCAAAAATAAAATATACAATTTAAAAAAAAAATCTGTAAATAAATAAATAGTTCTTGTCTTAATATTATACGTTGTAAATATTACAACTAAGAGTGGAAAAGATACTCCAAGCCATGAAATATATAAAGTCTTGAGCCCATGTATAGTTTTGTTATTTGTGTTAAATATGCCCAATCTCCACAAATGGACTTGTACTTCTATTAAGAAAGAAAATTACATGTGAAGTCAAAGTGGACCTCCATGTATGACTGATGAGATAATTTAAAAACACTGTGTAAGCACTCAATAAATTTTTGATGACCTGTTAATTTAAGCACACTAGGAAATAATTGCTTTACTTAAATATACTCACTTATGTACCATTCTATCTAAAGTGAAAACAATATAATCCTAAAATAAAAAGTGGAAATTGGAATCTGGATAGATACGGGAAGCATTGTAGGCTCATAACTTGAAAAGTAGCCTTAGAAGTAATCTAATACAATGTCCTACTTCCACTACAATGTTCCAGTTAAGGAATTCTGGTTCAGTGTTTATTGAGCTTCTGAGTGAACACTCCTTTCGAACTCTATGTGACTTGTGCCATATGT
This sequence comes from Puma concolor, assembly GCF_028749965.1. Taxonomy (NCBI): domain Eukaryota; kingdom Metazoa; phylum Chordata; class Mammalia; order Carnivora; family Felidae; genus Puma; species Puma concolor. The sequence goes on along the minus strand of NC_141674.1, from coordinate 146,253,199 downwards.
TTAAATCAAAATCTGACTCCATCTCTCAATTATATAATTTTCATCAATTTTACATACAATTTAATGATAAGAATCCTCTCTTCCTCCCTTCTCTGCCATGCTTCTTTTTCTACACATAATTTTCCCATTTCTCTAATAGTCAACTCTTTTCCTCTAACCTAATATCCCAAAGCCTCATCATTCCATTTACGTCTTTGCGTGCACCTCATTTTTAAAATATAGTTCTTAAAATGTCAAAACCCAAAGTAAACATAATGCATTAGATGGATGATTATTAAGAAAGAGTAATGTGTGTACATCACTGTTTGTGAACATATTTTTGACAAGGCAACATAACATAGGATTATTTCTTATAAGAGACACATGACTTTATTGTTGAACGTTCTTTTTACAATCAGAAAGCCACCTCCCAGTGCTGCACTTAAATGATGTATTTATTTTCTAATCAGAAAACAGAATATTACAAATATTACAAAATTATTATACAAATATACAAATTATACAAATATTACAAAATATTACAAATATTACAAATATTACAAATATTACAAAATATTACATTTTATCCCTCACAAATACTTTTCTAGATATTAATGAAATAATAAAGCATATAATTTTTTTTCATGAATTTATGAGCCAGTAGGGGGCACACAGGAAACATCTAGCTCACGGTAGACAGTAAAATATTTACTGAATAATTGAATAAACTAATTTTAATGCATAAAAAAAGAATTAAGTATCCTCATGGAGATATAAACAAAGTGTCAAAGCAGAAAAAGGGAAAAAAAATTATTTTAACCCAAGACTTCAAGAAAGGTTTCAGTGCATAAGAAATTTTACTAAGTTTGAGAAGATGGAAAAAAAATGTTGAAACACTGTATTGCATTATTATTTTTGGTTGTCTTCATCTCTCATGTGATATTTGTTTTATGGTAGTGACCCATCCTAATACTTAATGTCTTTAATACCAAATATAGACCCTTGAATAGTTTAGACACCACCACATTCTGCAATGGATGAGTTAATTACAGAGAATATTGGGAAATGATATAAGATTGAGAAAATATTATAAGAGGAGTGACACAGCGGGTTCTTTTTCCAAGGTAACTCTAATAGAGGTTTCATGGGGAGATTGGTTAAAAAAGACAGTAGAAAGGGCACTTAATGTCACATAACAGCAGCTGTGGTTGCCATGGTAAGGATGTTAATGTGTGCATCCACGACACTATCCGAAAGACAAGTGATATATGATTGGCATGGTTTTCTAGAAAAAAGACACTAATCATAAATGGGAAGGCACAGGAAAGGTTCTGTTAGAGTGGCAAGGCAAGATCAGCAACTATTAAGATAACCCGAGACAGAATGAGAATTATCAACATTAAGGCACTGTCAGAAGAAATTTTTTTTAAAGCTGGTTACAATTCACATAATGGGGATACAAATTACAGATTCCCTTACTAACTTTTAGTTGAGGTATTAGGAAAAAAAATCCAGAAGCCTGGCTGTGCATCTAAGACTGGGATGACGTTAAAGGAAATAGTTCTCTCACCTGTTCTGTTTACCCACTACTCTGTTCCCATCTTGCCCTCCCTAATTCTTATTTATCATTCAGATTTTTCTAGTTTTCCTACTCCTTCTGTGCATCCAAACTAGCCGTCACTTATGCTGGTATTTTGCTTATTTTTTAATTCTTTTTTTAAGTTTTATTTTTTCCTAAGATGTTTACATCTTGAAGGCAGGGGTGATTTCTGGCTTATTCAGTGTTGTGTCCTGATGTTTAGTACCTTATATATAATATATGAAATGTAATAAATCTTTTCTGAAGAATTCTTTCATTGCACGTATATGGAATCGAAGGTAAGTTATTTTATCTTCTGGGCTTGTGGTCATCAATTTATGTATGAATTCATTTAGGCAAACATTTATTTATTCTTTTATTTAAACACATTTCATATTTCTGTGCACTGTTCTAGATGATAAGCACAAATGAAGTATAAGACAGCCATATTCTCCATGGAATTGTTTGTTTGAAGTTTCTTGATATTAATTTCTGTCTTGCAGAGATAACCAGAGGAGAAAGTGCTAGGAAACCTTTACTCTGTTATCGATAACTTTCTTAGATTTTTTTTTTTTCAAATCCAGTGCTCATGTATTGCTCTTTCCTCTGAACTATCCATCTTTATCCAAAATTCCTAATAGCACAAGAACTTAAATAAGGATAATACATTATATAGAATATATTTAAAAAATATAATATCAAATAGGCTGATGATTTCTGTAATTTTTTAATGGTTATAAAATATATTTTTGAAATTATCAAATATGTATATATATATATATATATATATAGGGTATAAAAGGAAATATTTTCTGTAGAATTTTATTCTCAAGAAAATGTGTCTTTCAACCAACTGGAGGAAAAGTAATCAGCAAATCTGTTGCTTTTGGTTTAGGTATCCTGTCCAAAAAATAAACAAGACTCCTATCAAGTAGCTTTTCTTGTATCTTTTAATCTGTGAGTTTCATTATTTCAGGTCATATGTTTAAGTCTTTAAGCCATTTCAAGCTAATTTTTCTGAGCGATGTAGGTAGGGGTCTACTTTCATTCTTTGACATGTGAATATCCAATTATCCGAGCACCATTTATTGAAGAAACCAACTGTTTAAATTCCGAAGATGGGGATGAGGGACTGTCATGGCCTAAGAAGAGATGGACAGGATTGTTGGCTTGGTTCCTTACCCAATGGAGGCTGTGGGATGGGCTCCACACTTCCTTGAATAGTCTGGCCAGGCCCAATAGATGTTTGAGACTGGGTATTATATTCAGTAGTTAATGAAGCTATGCATTTGCTGCCCTGCCCTAGCAGGGAAAAATTTAAGCAAAATTTTCACCATTTATTTGTTTTCTCTTTTGTATCAGAAGACTATCAAAATATCTGGCTGCTACTGTAACGGTTTATTAAGAGATCATGAACAATGATGTCACCACAATGGTGACATAAGTTGTTCCTAACTTCTCTCCCCTTCATGAGAAAAACAGCTAATATCTATTCAAGAAGAAAACACCACTGAGAGAATCCTAGAGCATAGGGTGAGGCTGAGGCAAACTCCTGAACCTCAGAGACCTAGACAGACTGCATTGAAGGGTAAGAGAAGGGGGCTACATGTTGACCACATTGCCCTTTCCTTAGAATAGTATGGCATTATATGGACAGGGTTCTCCTGAGCCGTCAGTTCCCCAAGTGGGAAAAGAGAGACCAGGGGGAAAAACCAGCTCTCCCAGCCCCTGGCCCTGTGGGTCATTTTGTAAGAGTCCCTACTCTGATCTCATACCACAGGGATTGCAGAAGAATCTGAGGGGCTCCACCTGTGATGGAGAAAGGGAAGGTTGCTTGCAACAACCAGCACACAGATTTGCAGACAGAGTTCATACCTGTAGTGCCCAAGTAGTAATCCCAATTAGTGGTTTTACTCACTGACTCACTAAGTGGGGGGCACACTGAGCAAGGCACTTAGTGGGGTACAGATCTGAGTGATTTGGCAAATGAGGAGTTTTGCTGGCCTTGGAACCCAGTGTGTTCATGTCTAAATAAGGAGTCACAGTCCCATCCACTGTGGAGAGAACACCTTCCAGCCCTATGTGGTCTGAAGGGCTGTTGCCAACTCCAGAAGCTGTGTGCCCAGTGGTGCTAGAGCCAACAGAAGTGCAGACAGCACAGAGAGTCCCCAGAGCAAAGCCAGTAGTGGGCATGCGATTTTTCCAGGCTATGCACAGGCAGGGCGATTAATTCATTCATAGGTCTGAGGATAGCTCTTGGACCTTTCCAACTAGACAGACTGGAAAATTGAGTGTAGCCTGGAGTGGCCCCTCCCTTCCCATCCAGGAACGGTAGTTGAGACACCGCCCCACCTACTCTGGCGAGTACCTAACAGCCCCATCTGACCAGAGGGGTGGTGAAAACTTGAAAGGGATTAAAGACTTAAATGTATGACATGAAACAATGAAAGTCACAGATGAAAACATAGGAACAAAGTTCCTTGCTATGAGTCTTATTAATCATAGCAACAAGCAACAAAATCAGAAATAAACAAGTGGGACTACAGCAAACTAAAATGCTTCTGAATAGCAAAAGAAACTATCAACAAAGCAAAAGACAACCTATGGAATGAGAAAACACACCTGTAAGCCATATATATGATAAGGAGTTAACATCTAAAACATAAATTATTTATACAACTCAATAGCAAAAAACACAAATAACCCAATTAAAAAATGTGCAAATACCTAAATAGACATTTCTCCAAAGAAGACATATGAAAGTTCAACAGGTACATAAAAATATGCTCAATATCACTAGTCATTAGGAAAACACAATTAGAACCACAATGAAATATCCCCTTGCACCTGTTAGTATGGCCATTGTCAAAAAGACAAGAGATAACGAATGCTGGCCTGCACATGGAGAAAAAGGAACCCAGTTGGTGGGAATGTAAATTGGTACAGTCACTATTAAAAACAGTATAGAGGATCCTTAAAATATTAAAACTAGAACTATCATATGATCCAGCAATTCTACCTCTGGGAATATATCCAAAGGAAATTAAAATACTGACTCAAAAAGATATTTACACCCCCATGTTCATTAGCAACATTGTTTACGATAGCCAAGATATGGAAACTATGTAAGTGGTCATCGATGGATGAATGAATAAAGTGTGTGTGTGTATATACATATATATTCATATATATACACACATATACGTACACATACACATATATATGCACACATACATACATACATATGCAATGAAGAACTATTCAGCCACAAGAAAATGAAGAAATTCTGCCATTTGCAACAAGATGGATGAGTCTTAAAGGCATCACACTTGAAGTGAAATAAGTTAGAAAGAGGAAGACAAATGTATGATCTCAAATATATGTGGAATTTCAAAAAAAAATTCTTTTTAATTTATAAAGAAAGAGATCAGACGTGTGGCCACCAGAGGCAAAGGATGACGAAGGGCAATTATGGAAGATTATCAAAAAATACAGATTTCCAGTTGTGCAATAAATGAGTATTAGGGATGTAAGGTACAATATGATGACGATAGCCAACACTGCTGTATGATTTTTGGAAAGTTATTAAAAGAGCAAATCCTGAGTTCTCATCATAAGGAGGACTTTTTTTTCTTTTCTTCTTTTTCTTCTTCTTTTTAATTGTGTATATAAGAAGATGGATATTAGCCGAACCTGTTGTGATAATCATTTCACAGTATCAAACCATCATGCTGTGTACCTTAAACTTATCCAGTGCTGTATGTCAACTGGGAAAAGAAAACAGATCATGAGGAAAGCAATCTAGATGTGTATTAGTGCATGTTAAAATTAGTAGATTGTTTCAGTTTATAAGTACAATAAAAGGAAAGTCAATCATAGGTGTTGGCACAAAATTTGAGCTTAGCATGTTACTATGCATATAACAGACGTTGGATAAATACTGAGTTATTCAATAACTCTAGTGACAAACTCCTGACCATTTGGGACAAAGTGGAAAGATAGCTCAATTTGTTAATTTCAGGTAATTATAATTTAAAAATAGCCTCTGCACATAAGTTAAAAGCTTGGAATATATGAATTTCGTCAGTCTTATATCTGAAAATTATAAACAGCAGTAAAGTATGTAATTCAAATATATTTATTAAAATAAAAAGAATTATAATCTTTCTATAAAAACAGATTTATAAGGCATACACTCAAGGGCCCAGTTTATTTCCAAGTGTGCTTACCTACAAGTATCACATTATATCCATTATTAAGAAACTTGCTGTTTTTCACTTAATAATGAGGCTCAGAGAAATTTCTATATCTGTACATCAAGATATGGACTATGGACTTTCATAATTTATTAAACACATCTTTTTTGTTTTCATTAGTTTTCATTATAATTCATGGTGTTGTAAATATTTCTTTCCCTTACTTTGTATGCACATGCTCATGCACTGAAGAGAAAGAGGGACAGCGGGAGAAAGAAGAAATAGAGAACTAGAAGTCCAACTCGCACAATAAAATTTATGCATTTTTCTTTTGCGTGGACAATTCTAATTTCCTCAATTGAAATGGAAGATTTCACACTCCCACCAGAAATGTGTGATGATATACATAAACTTCACCACACACTTATTAGCAATTGATAGGATTAATATTTTTATACTTAAAACTATGTTCAGTTGGATGTTTTCTTTTTATTGATTTATTATTTATTTATTTATCTATTTAAGAGAAGAGAGAGACAGAAAATGAGTTGGGGAGAGGGACAGAGAAAGAGGGAAAGAATCTTAAGTAGTATCCATGCGCAGCGCAGGGCCCAGATGAAGGGCTTGATTTCATGACCCTGAGATCATGACCTGAGCTGAAATCAAGATACCTATGCTCAACAGACTAAACCACCTGGGCATGCAGATGTTTTCTTTTAATTATATTTTCTAATAGTAATTTTGCTAATAAATGGGAAAATTGTAAATTTCTTATCTCATATCAAGCCATATTAAGTCATATTAGTTTATATATATTTTGAGGGTATGTTGTGTTTTTGCATTATTATTATTATTATCATTATTACAGTATTTAATATTAGGTTTAAGGCAGTGAAATTTTAGCATGGCAAATCAGGATTTGGAACTCAGGTTTAATAGTGACTTCTTAATCTTAAGTAAATTCTTTACATTTATAAAAGGTCTTGACTTGGGGCGCCTGGGTGGCGCAGTCGGTTGAGCGTCCGACCTCAGCCAGGTCACGATCTCGCGGTCCGGGAGTTCGAGCCCCGCGTCGGGCTCTGGGCTGATGGCTCGGAGCCTGGAGCCCGTTTCCGATTCTGTGTCTCCCTCTCTCTCTCTGACCCTCCCCCGTTCATGCTCCGTCTCTCTCTGTCCCCAAAATGAATAAACGTTGAAAAAAAAAAAAAATTTAAAAGGTCTTGACTTTAACTTTGACTACCCATTCTATTTCTTCTATAGTTTTTAGTCTAGTCAGGTTTCTGCCTCTTGGTCAATTTTGGTGCTTTGTATATTTGTAGCAGTTAACCTGTTATATCTGATTTTGAAATGTATTTTTGTGAAGTTGCATTATGCCCACTAACTTTTATCTATCTATCTATCTATCTGATATTTGTCTATACCTTTACTAAATTGTATTATCTTTGATAGCTTCAACAAAGTTGTGCTTTAATTATTTTATTATGAGTAGGCCTACACTTTTATTGTAAATTTCACTATTTTTACTTTATATCTATTATTTTACCTGAAAATAATTTTGACGATACTTCAGAGATAAGGGATGGAAAATTCTACTTGCCTTTGATTTCTGAATTATATAGCAGCTTAAAGAATCTTTTTTTTTTTTGTTTTAATTATAAGTGAATTTGTATGTGAGCATACTTTTAAGACTATGCTTTTGTTGTTTTAGTTTGGATTTATTACATTTTGGTTAAATAATATGAGTATGCATGATTCTTAAGTTTTTGAAACTCATTGGGATTTATTAGGTTTTCTAATATATCAAGTTTGAAAATGATGCTTCAGTGGATGTTTATTAATCATATACTATTTTTCTTTGCTTATTTATTGAATACATGATTTGTCATTCTTTAAAAGAGACTTAACGAAGCTATTAGGATAAATAAAAAAATTAAAAATTTTGTCTTGTGTCCAATATTTTTTGCTTTACACATTTCATAAATATATTGTTAAATATAAATGAATACTCATTATTGTTCTGTCTCATGGGTGGATTTAAACTTTTATTAATGTGAAGTATTACTCTTGTTTCCATTTAAAGTATTATGTCTTCGATTTTATTTTATATTAGATGTATTACAATAGAGTGCTTTAACATTCCCCATGTTATTTTCTTTCATATCTAGGCATAAGACAGTTGTGTCTATAACATTATTTCATGTTCTTGATTAATGTATACTTTTATAAATGATTATATAAATATAGTATTTTTTAAATTTCCTTCAACAATGTGTTTTGCACCAAACGTTTTGGGGAAGTTTAATTTTTGTTTTCTTCAATTTGTCAATAAATTTTGGAAAAAATATATTTCAGAAAATGTCTCCTATTTAGTCTGTGTATTGGAATGTTTGTTTTTCTGCATAAGATGATAGGTTTAAAATAATTCTCTTTCCGGTTGTCATTGTCTTTTAGTAACGATGAAAAACCCTACGCCGAGGATTTTCTGTTGTTGATTTTAAATCTATTTATTTTTGGTGTTTGAAACTTGAGACAGATATGTCTAAATTTGTTTCATTAAAATATAATATTGTTGTTTTTTTTCTTTTTTTTTTTTTCTTGTTCTTGCTCTTGTTAGTCCTTTCCATTTTAAAAAGAGTGTATTTCCACAACTCTGGGAAATTTATTCACCCACGTCTTTATTTTTCTCTGTTCATTTTTTTCTGTTATTTATTTTTACTTCTCTTATATAGATCTTGGAACATATGGATCTTTTCATTTTTTCTACTTTTTCTTTAATATATTCTACCACTTTGCCCTTGACACAGCATCCAGATAGAAACTTTCAATGAGACCTTCCAATTTACTAAGTCAGTATTCAATCATGTTTGTTTTGTTTCTTTTTAAAAATAATGTTGTTTTGGGGCGCCTGGGTGGCGCAGTCGGTTAAGCGTCCGACTTCAGCCAGGTCACGATCTCGCGGTCCGTGAGTTCGAGCCCCGCGTCGGGCTCTGGGCTGATGGCTCGGAGCCTGGAGCCTGTTTCCGATTCTGTGTCTCCCTCTCTCTCTGCCCCTCCCCCGTTCATGCTCTGTCTCTCTCTGTCCCAAAAATAAATAAACGTTGAAAAAAAAAAAAAATTTAAAAAAAAAAAAAATGTTGTTTTAATTTTTTAAAATACTCTTTCTTTGTGTTAGCTGCACGTTTTTATTGAAGATATTGAATACTCAGTTTTTACTGTAGCTAAAAACTGCATGATTCTGAAGAAGGAAACTCTGCAGTTAATTGTATTCTACCTACAATAATTGGGCATCCCTCTTAGGCTCAAGAATTTGGGGACTTCTCTACTTTCTCTCTCTAGCCAGAGCCTGCCATGTCAGAGGTCTTGATCCTGAAAGGGTCACTGCTTCTGCATGAGATCCTGAGTCAGATCTGTTTCTTCTCTCTTTGTTTCTGCCTCAGTAGTCTTTGTGGTGGTATGGATTTACATCCTCTCCTGAAAATCTCCAGTCTTGACTATTGCAGTAGGAGTTCTGCCTTAGCAGATGGCTCACTGTGTTTAGAAAATGTCTGAGGGAGGGGCGCCTGGGTGGCGCAGTCGGTTAAGCGTCCGACTTCAGCCAGGTCATGATCTCGAGGTCCGCGTCAGGCTCTGGGCTGATGGCTCAGAGCCTGGAGCCTGTTTCCGATCCTGTGTCTCCCTCTCTCTCTGCCCCTCCCCCGTTCGTGCTCTGTCTCTCTCTGTCCCAAAAATAAATAAACGTTGAAAAAAAAAAAAAAGAAAATGTCTGAGGGAGATTAAGAGTGAAGACTACCCGTGATGCCCATGGGCAGCTTCTCAGAATAAAGATCTTAAAAATGCTAACGAATGTCCTTGGAGATTCCATCTTGCTTTTGATTATTACATCATTTAAGATTGTCTCAGAATCTTCCTTGATGTGGTGTTGATTGTCATTTTCTCAGCTCTTTCTTATCGATTAATCTACCTCATAATTTCCAAGAATTTCTGGAAATATAGGATCTACTGCTTGCATATTATCTGGCTTTCCATCATGATTATGAGTTTACTCTTTAAAAATGTACAGAATCTGTTATATCATTTCAAGGACTTCTTGGGTAAAAAGCAGGAGAGATGGGGCAATAGTGCTGTTGGCTTTTCATTAAAAATATAAATATTAATTATTGTATATGCATCCTTCCACTCAATAATAGTCTTTTCTTCATCCTCTTACGTTGTTGTCTTCAGTATCTTTGTGTTTATTTAGATATATGTATTTCATACTTAAGCAACTGTGACATTTAATGGCAGCCATTTTTAGTGCCAACTTTTTTTTACTATACACTATGGAAGGAACTTTGTATGAAGACCTTTGATATAAAAAAATAGCAAGCAATTCACTTTAGGTACGAATAGAACTGAATTTGAGTTCTAGTTTTTGCAGCTACTAGTGGTGTGACCTTGAAATATTTGTTTATTGTTTCTAAACCTCTGTGGCTGGAGATACACAATTATCATCATCATCATCATCATCATCATCATCTTTCCATTGTGAGAGTTAAATGGGATAATGCAAGCAACACATTTAGAACACCGACACCAGTAAATACTCAATAAATTCTAGTTTATTATTATTAATATTAACAATATCAATATAATAATTTAAATATTGCTTTTTATATTATAGATTTCAAGTTATTTTAGATACATTGATTGATGACTATAAGTTTTTCCAAACCATAACTAGAGTATTATTGAAATGAAATATTATGAGTTTTTAGTGGGCTGGGTCTAGACAGAACTTGTTACTTGACAACAACTCCATGCCACATGAGAAGAATTTACCAAATTACTTTGGTAACTGTAGTGTTTAATGCTGGACTAGTCCATACAGAATGATTGTCAGAACATTCCAGAAGTTTCTGAACATGAGTGTTCAAGCTGAGCAAGGTGTCATAAAGAGCTAATAGAAACTGAATTGGAAAAAAAAAAAAATCAGAAGACCCACTGTGAGTATATTGTATATAAAAATAACAAAGCTGTTACTGTGAAGAAATCTTTACAGAATAAGATCATAACTTCTCCTACTCTTGAGGATTATGCTGAAGATAGATGATAGATGATAGTTATAGATACAGATGTAGATGTGGATATAGAGAGACACAGGCCTACCTCAGAGATATTTCCAGTTCAGTTCCAGACTACCACAATAAAGTGGATATCATAATAAGGTGAGTCAAATGAATTTTTGGTTTCCCAAATCATACGAAGCCGCGTTTATGCTTTACATAGTCTGTTAAGTGTGCAGTAACATTACGTCTAAAAATACAATGCACACACCTTAATGAAAAAATACTTTATTGCTAAAAAATGTTAACCATCACCTGAGCTTATAGTGAATCATAATCACTGATCACAAATCACCATAACAAATATAATAATGATGAAAAATTTTGAAATACTGTGAGAATTACCAAAATGTGACACAGAGACACAAAGTAAGCAAATGCTGTTGAAAAATAATGCCGATAGATTTGCTTCATGTGGGGTTGCCATAAACCTTCGATTTGTAAAAAAAAACAAAAAACAAAAAAAAACAATATTGTGAAACATAAAGAAGCAAAACAATAAAATGAGGTATGCCTGTATAGATATATAGATGTAAAGATATAAAGATATATAGATACAGATGTATTTTTAAATGGAGAGTTAGTATTTACTAGAATTTGTCATGGCTATATATAAACTTATTTAAGCTCTGCTATGAAAAAACTACCAGAATAATAGTCAGGATTGCTGTCAATTTCAGATTTGAATCCTCTTTGAACTGAGTAACTACCTGATGTCAGGGCTCCTGTTGTTTTATCGACAAGTCAGGTATGGGGCTATCTTACAGAGATGTTGTAAAATGAAATGCATGACAGTTCTCAAAGCATCACGCACTTAAAGTTGAATTTTTTCTGTCTCCTTTTAAATGCCCGCACGAAGCTGATCACCTTGATGTTGACTTAACCTCCATACCTCTCTAGACCTACCTTCTGTGCCCCCATTCAGCCTTCACCCTACTTGCTCACTCTGCCTTCATCTCGCACGTAGGTTTCCGTAATAGACTCAACAATGATCCTTAGTCTTGTTTCCTGTCTTCCACCCCACCCAAATGACAGCAAGAGTTATCTTTCTAAAATGGAGATGGTAATTTAAATTGTATGATATATCTCTAACCCACCTTCTGGTTTGATGTCCCACCACTCATGCCATGTTCTATCCGCATTAGTTGCACTGGATTGCAACCCAACATGGGAATGCCCCATGTAGTTTCACCATATCTGCTTGTATGCTATTTCCTCTGCCTGGAAGAATCTTCCCCACCCCCCCTTCCTAGTCTGAAAAAAAATCCTATCAATCCATAAAGTTAACTCATATAGCTCCTTCTTTGGGATTCTTTTACTTTTAGTTCATGTATTTGCACAGGGTCATAGCCCATTGCATTGACACTATCTCATCTGTTAGGTGGCTCATTTCCACTATGAAGCCAGAGATTCTATATTTTCAATGTTGAATTCCAAGTACTTTGTACAATATGTAGTTGAATGTGTGAGTACTTAAATTATTTGAATTACACAGTCCTACAAATCAGAGTGCTCCTTATTTTATTAACTGTATCACTGAGTATTTTCTGGCTGGTTGGGAAATTCATAACACTCTATTTTCTGTCTATTGTGCTTGCGGTTCATCTGGTTGCACTTGCCTTTGATCTGTACTAATATATTTAGCATTATTACAGATTCAGGGAAAAAATATAACCACTTTCACATTTAACACTAGTGTTGAAGGATTTTTTTACCTCAATACCTGGGGTTTGTTGTCTCACCACTTCAAAGAATAAAGAGGTAGACACCAGATGAGCAGCAGGCAAAAGTTAAAAAAGAGTATAAGATTATAAAGGAGTATAATGTTAGAAAGTAAGAATATTGGGGCGCCTGGGTGGCTTAGTCAGTTAAGCATCCAACTTCCGCTCATGGCTTGTGAGTTCAAGCCCCACATCGGGCTCTGTGCTGACAACTCAGAGCCTGGAGTCTGTTTCAGATTCTGTATCTCCCTCTCTCTCGGCCCCTCCCCGGCTCACACTCTGTCTCTCTCTCAAAATTAAATAAACATTAAAAATTTTTTTAATAAAAAAACGTAAGAATATTAGGAAAGCTCTCTTTACAGAGAGGGGACATTCAAAAGTGAATGCTTGCAGACTATAGGTAAGGGTCCTTGTTTTATAAGGTTCTGGTCACCACCCCTCCCTTTCCCCCTCTTCCTTCTCAGATCCTACCCTTACTGACTTGATAACTCTAGGTGCTGTGTTGTCCATTCTTTATTGGCTTATTTCCATTGTATGAGGGGTGGTCTATGGCCACATCCATTCCTTGTGGGTCATACTTTTATGGTCTATTTATTTTTAGTCAGGTCTTTTGTCAAATTCCTAAGGGAAACCTGGGGGGAGTAGGTGGTGTCTGTTACATTCTTTTTTTTTTTTTTTTTTTTTTTTAACATTTATTCATCTTTGAGAGACAGAAAAAGACAGAGCGTGAGTGGGGGAGCAGCAGAGAGGGAGACACAGAATCTGAAGCAGGCTCCAGGCTCTGAGCTGTCAGCACAGAGCCCGATGCGGGGCTGGAACCCATGGACTGTGAGATAGTGACCTGAACCAAAGTCAGACGCTTAACCGGTTGAACCACCCAGGCGCCCCTGCCTATTACATTCTTAAGAGGAGGCTTAGGCTCCAAGAAGTTTGCTTGCTGTGGTCAGAAGCACCCCCCCACCCCCAGCATTGTTCCAAAATATATGTTTTTCCACACTGAGGGAACTCAGGTCCTAATCTTTCCCTCTCTGCCTACTAAATTCTATCTTTTTCCATAATACTAGCATTCTTGATATCTCCCTGCCGCCTTTGTTCTTTTCTCATGTGGTGCTTTGGTTCTAAAACAAAGTGTGAATAATAACATTTGAGAAGTAACATGCTGGTGTTGTCTTATGAAAGAGTGCTAAGCTAGTGAAAATGAGAAGGCTCTTATTTGTAGCTGCTATCTTTCACAAAGCAATTATCTAACATCAATCACTTGGCTAATAGGAAGGTACCTTTCAATCATTAACTTTCTTTCAAAGAATATGACTTCCTAACAGCTGCGAAGACAATTAGAAACAAGAAGTCTACTTGGAAATTGTAGAGCAAGGACGACAAATCTATACTGCAGAAATTCAGAAGGTATGTTCATTTCTTCCTCACATTAACACAGCCTATCATTCACAGCAAGAATTCATTTGAAGGACAGCAAGGTCTTGCTATAAAGTTACATAATAATCTTCTGAGGTTATTGTGATATGCTCCTTTATTTATTTCTAAATTTTTACCACCAGAAAACTAGAAGTTCCAAACGAGATTTTTTTTAATGGCAGGAGGAAATGATGATAGACAAAACATATGTTTGCATAACTTTGTGAATAGCAAGAACCAGAATTTTGCTACCAATCACAGGGTTATCATAAATTGCATCTGCTAAATCCAGACCTTACACTTAACACATGTGAAGACGTACACAGCAAGCTTATGCCTCTTCGCCATGCAGAGAAGACAAATTCACATAGCCTGTTTTGTGTCTGTCTCAACCTATTAATAACCACTGTTGTGGCTTGACTAGACCCTGTGATTTTTATTATGACTGCAAGAACTCCTCAGCAATAATCATTAGCTTGGGGGGTGGGGAGGAGGGGGAGGAAAGGTGGTATTTCTTCTAAGTAAGTCTGGAAAATTGCTTGGCACACCTGGAGCCAGCCAGGTCACATGGAGAGCGAGTACGTGTGCCTGGGGTCTGCGTTTATTGGGGTTGAGGGTGGGGGCCTAGGGTTTCCAGGGCTCAATCTTTATCAGTGAATTTAAAATAGAAGATTGGGAATTTAAAGTGTGGAAAGAGAAAAACAAGCAGCCCAAATGGTCACTTATTGAAAGCAACTATGATCTCTAAGACAGAGGAGATGCAGAGTGGCCTGGCTCTTTATCTAGTCACATGTCTGGCAGTGTGTTTGGGATAGCCAGGTTTGAAACGAGTGCTTCTTTGAAGTGAATGAGCAATCAAACTTAAGTCAGGCACTCACATTATAAAAAGAAAAGATGGGGGCACCTGGGTGGCTCAGTCAGTTAAGTGTCTGACTTCTGCACAGGTCATGATCTCATAGTCCGTGAGTTCAAGCCCCACCTTGGGCTCTGTGCTGACAGTTCAGAGCCTGGAGCCTGATTCAAATTTTGTGTCCTCCTCTCTCTTTGCCCCTCTGCTTGCACTCTGTCTCTCTCTGTTTCTCTAAAAATACATAAACATTTTTAAAAAATCAAAAAGAAGAGGTGGGACAACGTTGATCTAGTGGTTGTGAGTTCAAGCCCCACGTTGTTGTATGTAACAGCCATTGCTTCAATAACAACGACAACAACAACAGAATCCTAAAAAGAAAAGACAAGAGAAGAAAAAAGAAAAACCAATGTCAGGGCTTATGCTACACAATCAGAAAGCCTGAAATTGAAATCACATTAAGATAATCAACACTGAAAATGCTGTAAGGAAGTTAGTAGGCTTATTTATTTATTTATTTATTTGTAAGATGAAACAACAATATTTTGGAAGACAATTTTGAACTTAAATAAAATGGTATTTACATAAAAAGGTGTAGCATTTATTTTTTATTTTTTAAAAGTATTTATTTTGAGAAAGAGAGAACATGAGCAATGGAGGGGCAGAGAGAGAGAGAGAGACAGAATCCCAAGCAGGCTCACTGCTGCCGATGCAGATCCCGACACGGGGCTGGAACTCATGAAGCATGAGATCATTACCTGAGTAGAGATCAAGAGTAGAACACTTAACCGACTGAGCCATCCAGGGTACCCAAGGTGTAGTATTTAAAAATGTGGACTCAGAAGTTCCAGAAAACTCTTTCCAAATCTATGGTCTATCATGTACTGGCCACATACACTGGGTAAGGTACTTAGCTTCTCTGGGCACTAGTTTCCTATTGTGCAGAGGAATGCTAGGTTTTGGACTATAACCATAGGTATTGGGTTATGGTGAAGATTGATTAAGGGAATTCATCTAAAGTAGTTAGCACCATGTCTTGTACATTATAAATTCTCAATAAATCATAGCCATTTGTAAAAAAAAATAAATAACAACATTTTTTAAAAAGATTTTTTAATGTTTATTTATTTTTGAGAGACACAGAAACAGAATATGAATGGGTTAGGGGCAGAGAGAGAGGGAGACACAGAAGCAGAAGCAGGCTCCAGGCTCTGAGCTGTCAGCACAGAGCCTGACGCAGGGCTTGAACTCATGAGCTGTGAGATCATGATCTGAGCCAAAGTCGGACGCTCAACCGACTGAGCCACCCATGCACCCCTAAATAATGACATTTTTACAACATGGCTAGAATTGTATTTGACTGACTCTTTTCATTTCCATCACAACTTAAGAAAGCATACTATATTTATTTTATCAGTTATAGATACATAAAAATAACACACATACAAGGAAACAGATACATATGCGTGCGCATATATATATATATATATAAATATATATGTATGTATGTTAGTTATATACTTACATGTGTATCAGACAAGTTGAACTTGAGAAGAAATAGTGTATTATA
Organism: Puma concolor; assembly: GCF_028749965.1. Taxonomy (NCBI): domain Eukaryota; kingdom Metazoa; phylum Chordata; class Mammalia; order Carnivora; family Felidae; genus Puma; species Puma concolor. The sequence goes on along the minus strand of NC_141674.1, from coordinate 146,236,792 downwards.
GAGAAAGGAGATTTATAAGTATATCACAAATATCTAAATTATTACACTTTAAAAATGAAAATATTTTATTTCCTCTACTTATATGAACAATTTAGGCAGTATGTAAAGAATTAAGCTAGTAGCTTTACCCATACAATTCAGAAATGTTCACTGTCAACGTTTGCTAAGTGACCTCCTAGGTGTTTTCTTATGAATATGCAAGTACACATATGTTTTTAATGCTGGGTCATTGCTGTTCATACTGTTTCATAAAATTTTTCATTTAAAGGTATGTCCTCAACTTCAAAATATTAATTTATTTAATTAAGAGAAATTTTTCCATTTTGTCATCATTAGTATTTATTACACTACCAAGTATATAGTAGGTGTTCAATAAATTTTTTTTACACTACCAAGTATATAGTAGGTGTTCAATAAATATTTTTTCCAATAAATAATTGTTAAGTAGGGGCACCTGGGTGGCTCAGTCGGTTAAGCATCCAACTTCAGCTCAGGTCATGATCTCGTGGTCTGTGAGTTTGAGCCCCGCGTAGGGCTCTGTACTGACAGCTCAGAGCCTGGAGCCTATTTCAGATTCTATGTCTCCCTCTCTCTCTGACCCTCTCCCATTCAAAAATAAATAAACGTTAAAAAAATTTTAAAAAGTAAAAAATAAAAAAGTAATTGTTAAGCAAATGAACACCTGAATATTGGCATCATCACATTTGAGGATGAACAAATATCTGTATTATTTTAATAAGCTAATTTAAATAAATTCTATTGATGTACATTTATCTAAGTGACCCATCCTTGTGGAACATTTAGGTTGTCTCTATATTTTGTCTATTTTAAATAACACCATGCTAACACATTAGTACATTAGTACATGGTAACTAATTAGTACATAATTAGTACATAGTACATTAATCTACATACACTTGACTTGGCCAACACCAGAAATGGAGATGAGAAAGCTGTTGCACCAACTGCCAACCACAGTTTCCCATCACTTAACTACACTTCGCAATCTAAAGATCGAGAAGTAACCACCAGAACCATTGGCTCCAAAGTCACTACACGCTTACTTGCCAAGTGGAGGCCTTGCCTCTTGTATCCTCCTCTTTATCTACATCTCTGTCTGTCTCTGTTTCTCTCTGATCTTTCCTCGCTCTTCCTTATTTTAATTCAGTTTTCAATTCAGATCTCATATGAACACATCTGCTGATAGAAATCTAAATCACACATAGCTGTATGAGAATTCAGCTGCTGTGAATTCAGGGGCTCTATTTCTTTGCTTGCTAATCTCTGCAGTACAGGAAATTACATGGGAAAGAGGTTAGGATGGATGATGGATAAACTAGAATATTGAATACGTACACCCTCTGGCTCTGGCTCTCTGCCTTAACCTCCAATAGGAAATATTGTTATGTTTTCCTCGATTTTCTACAAGATACTTCCAGTAACTCTCTTCTGGTCTCTGGAAAGGCATTTTCTGTTACCATCTGATATCTTACTTCAACTCAGTTCAATCTGCACTGCGTGCCTCAGACACTCCAAGTTGTTGAGATGCCATTGCCTGGTACAATGATGAAATTATGGAAATTTATTTCTCTTCAGCTATGCTTTCTTAGAGAGCATAGAAAGCATGTTCTCTTCAGTTCTCTTCCGGGTGCCTGGGTGGATCAGTCAGTTAAGCGTCTGACTTCAGCTCAGGTTGTGATCTCCTGGTTCATGGGTTCAAGCCCCACTTCAGGCTCTGTGCTGACAGTTCCGAGCCTGGAGCCTGCTTAGGATCCTGTGTCTCCCTCTCTCTCTCCCTCTCCCCTGTTAATGCTTTGTCTCTCTCTCTCTCTCAAATATTAAATAAAACATTAAAAAAATAAACAAAACAAAAAACAAAACCCAATATACAGCTTTTCTCTATGAAGTTCCTTATTTTGAAGCTGATCTGAATGTCTTGAATTAAAAGGCCACTTAGTTCATTTAAAATGACATGTTAAATCAAAACTACATTTAGATAAAGATTTCTCAATCTTGGTGTTATTGACATTTTGAAGAAGAAAATTATTTGTTGTGCAGAGTATCCTGTGTGAAACATTTATCCGCATCCTTGCCTCTACCCGGAAGATAGTAGTAGCAAACCCATTAGGGACCAAAGTTGTCTCCAGACATTGCCAAATGTCCCCTGAAAGCTATCATTGCACTTGATGAGAAGCGCTGCCTTATGGATTGTTTTTAGTGTTTACACTAGGTGATTAGACAGCACATTTACAAAGCCGTGAGTTCTAGAGCAGTCTGTAGTTAACACAGTATTCAGACTTAAGCAATCTTTTTTTTAATTGTTATTTATTTATTTTAAGTGTATTTATTTATTTTAAGAAAGAGAGAGACAGAGAGGCAGGGAGGGGCAGAGAGAGAGAATCCAAGAAGGCTCCACAACGTCAGTGCAGAGCCTGATGCAAGGCTCATACTCATGAACTGTGAGCCCATGACCTGAGCCGAAATCAAGAGTCAGCTGCTTAACTGACTGAGCCACCTAGGCACCTCAAGACTTAAACAATCTTACTGAATCTTTGGCTCACGTTTTTATTTGTGAAAATATTATAACCTAAAGGAATTGATAGTGAGGGTAAAAATGTATAAGTATGTTTGGATGCATCTACTTCCCTCTTCCCTTTTGCTTCATGACTATTAATCCTGGTCTAGATTTAAGAAAGTAAATGAGTGTTAGAAGGAAGCCTCACCACTTAACAAAATGCATAATACACAGTGTTATTTTCATTTGGGGGAAGAAAGGTGACTACTACTTACGCTGTTTAAAAACAAGCATATATTTACTTATATGTAATATATTTATAATTTATATTTAATATATATAATTTATGCAATGTTTATATATATTTCCTAACTGATGAGTTGGAGTAATGATATCCAACCTAAGGAATAAAATCAGTTTAGATAACATTGTGTTTAGAAATTTGATCTCTCATTAGATGGGACACAAAGAGGAAGGAACTGCATGTAAAATAATGGTCAGACATGCATTTGTAGAGAAGTCATATATATAACTAAAATATTTGTGTACTTTTGCATTAAAGTGCAATAGATTTGTCTAGAAATAGAGATAGAATTCCAAGTTCTTTATATTCATGGCATATTTTCAAATATTACTAAATATAATAGTTTATTTAATGATATTTTATTTTAAATTTTAGACTTGATTCAGAGCTTATCAACAGTAAGATTCTAAGGCAAAGTAGATACTGTAACTTGTTAAAAGTCAGGGTTACAGAAATTATTTTTCATAAATCATTCTTTATGATATGAAATAACTTCAGAAATTTTATCATTTTTCTAAAAATTGATGAGTCAGAAAGTTAAATTGATTATTTATTAAACATAGTAAAATGTTATGGTATTTTGGTAAATATAACTTCAATTTTTGTTTAGGTTTAATTATGAAGCAAAGCGGGAGACATTTTTGTTTTGTTTTGGTTTTCGTTTTTATTTCAGTTCCAGTTAGTTAACATACAATGTTAGTTTCAAGTATACAGTATAGTGATTCAACAATTCCATTCAATGCTCTACATGCACTCCTTAATCCCCATCAGCTTTTTCCCCCACCCCCCCCAATAATCTACCCCTTGTCTAACCATTAGTTTGTTCTCTATAATTAAATGTCTGTTTCTTAGCTTGTCTCTCTCTCTCCTTTTTTCCCCTTTACTTATTTGTTTTGTTTCTTAAATTTAACATATGAGTGAAATCATATGGTATTTCTTTCTCTGACAAATTTATTTCACGTAGCATTATACTCTTTAGCTCCATCCTGCAAATGAGAAGATTTTATTGTTTTAAGGCTGAATTACATTCCATCGTGTGTGTGTGTATCACATCTTTTTTTTTTTTTTTTAGTTTTTATTTAAATTTCAGTTAGTTAGCAATACCACATCTTCTTTATCCATTCATCAATCAATGGACATTTGGGCTGCTTAAAGTGGGAAATATTTTTTTAATGTTTATTTATTTTGAGAGGAAAAGAGAGAAACTACATGTGTGCATATAGGGGAGGAGCAGAGAGAGAGATGGAGAGAGAATCCCAAGCAGGCCTCACATTCAGCATGGACTCATACCCGGAGCTTGATCTCATGACCATGAGATTATGACCTAAGAGGAAATCAAGATTAGAATGCTTAACCAACTAAGCCACCCAAGCACTCTGTGTGGGAAATATTTTTGATGCATTATTTTTGTTTGATATTTGGAAGTTTTTGTAAAATATCAAGAATTTATCTATTTAAAAAAATAATACATGGGGCACCTGGGTGATTGACTTGGTTAAGTGTCTGACTTCGGCTGAGGTCCTAATCTCACAGTTCATGGGTTCAAGTCTGGCCTCAGGCTCTGTGCTGACAGCTCAGAGCCTAAAGTCTGCTTTGAATTATGTTTCTCCCTCTCTCTCTGCCCCTCCTTGGCTCGCATTCTGTCTTTCTGTCTCAAAAATGAATAAACATTAAACAAAAATTTTTTTAAATACATGAATGAATAAAACTGTATTTAGGTTGCATTTTCTAAGACATGAATTTCTCTTACCAATTTATTTTCTGGGAAATTCTCAAAAGAAGAAAAAAATGAAAAAAAATATGCGAGATATTTCCAGAAAGATAAACACAAAAGATCCAGAAACCCTCTGCATCTAGTATCTTTTCCATTCAGCTTTACTATATTTGTACATTCTTGATTGGATTAGGGTGGGAATGAGGTATTATTCAAATGTTTTTGTCATATTATTTGACCTCAAAGTTATACAGACAAATATAAAAGAATGGGATGCCTGGGTGGTTCAGTCGGTTAAGCATCCGACTTTGGCTCAGGTCATGATCTCCCGGTTCATGGGTTTAAGCCCCGCATTGGGCTCTGTGCTGACAGCTCAGACCCTGGAGGCTACTTTGGATTCTGTGTCTCCCTCTCTCTCTGCCCTTCCCCTGCTTTCACTCTGTCTGTCTCTCTCTCTCAAAATAAATATAAAAAAAAAAGTTTTCAATTTAAGAGATGTTCAAAGTTGTTACCAACTCTGTGTAACAATTGGTGTTTAAGAGCATCACAGAATTTTACACTTCCCATTACTTCTAGTAAACTTCTTTCATAATTGTTTCATAGGACTTGCTTTATACTTAAGTTCTCGTCATTTTTAAACCATAAAAATAAGTGGAACATGTCAACACAATAAAAGTCATTTTTCTAACAACACCTGAAATTACTCATTTTTATCTTGTATGAATCGCTTAGTATAATGACTTTTCTATGACATCAGATTAAAGTATTCTCTGCTTCTCTGAAGTAACAGATAGGAATGAACAAATGAATTCACCAGTCATTTCATTTAACAGGTTTTATTTTCTACCTTCATTTGGAAAGAGACATCTGCTGTATTTTTCTTTTATAATCATATGACCAGTATTTCCATCCCATAGTGTCTTTCACAACTTTTGTCCACTTCTACTTCTGTCTTTTTAAATGTTTGCAAATAACACTTTAAAGAACTAAACAGGGGCGACTGGGTTGCTCAGTCGGTTGAACATCTGACTTCGGCTCAGGTCACGATCTCGCAGTTGATGAGTTCAAGCCCCGCGTCAGGCTCTGTGCTGCCAGCTCAGAGCCCAGAGCCTTCTTCAGATTCTGAGTCTCCCTCTCTCTCTGCCCCTTCCCTGCTCATGCTCTGTCTTTCTCTGTCTCAAAAATAAATAAACATTAAAAAAATTTTTTTAAATGAACTAAACAGTTCTTTAAATGCAAAAGTAAGATTTTGAAATATAATTATATATTTATTTGTTTCCATAAGGACTGAAGAAAATCCTGCTTGTTCATACATATGAAATTATTACCTCTCCTTATAACCAGAGTAATAATAACACCTAGATCTTTCAAGCAACATCCATATCTGCCAACATACCACTCACTCATTCATTTATTCTTTATTCTAACAGAGGTTTATTGAACCAGTACTCCAGTGATGGACATCAATAGTCACCAAGAGTGGAAAATACCTGCTTTAGTTGATCTCATGTTCTAGTGCGAGGAGGCAGGTGACACACAAAAATTAGTACATGAAATATAATTGTCTAATGGTAATTGCCTGAAGAAAATAACATAGGTTAATGGAATAGAGAGTGACTCATCGAAAAATAATATTTCATTTCAAAAATAAAAGTGAAAACTCCTCCAACTGAGTCTTCATTTGGCACGTAAGATAGGAAAACAGAATATAGTCAAAGAATTAGAAATAATATATGCATAGTGTAGGCAAAACAGAACTGTTATTGCATTTTCAATCTAATTTGCTATGGGAGAAATTCAGTTCTAAAATTTTCAGGCTTAAATCACACATATACTCTAAGGAAACTAAATTGTATATGTAAAGGAGGATTAAGCTGAAAAATAGTGAAGCTGTACAACTGAGAGTCTCTGCCTTATACTAACTACACACTAATTGTGTGATTGTCTTCTGTGGAGATTGTGCTTTTGTGATGGAAGAGTGCAAATTAATAAAGAAAAGAAATTCACAAGTTAACATTTCTATCCAGTGTGGGACCCAAGGAATTTAACAAAAATCCCCTACTCCTGGACAAGCAGAGCAAGACTAACTCCATTTTGTGCTACACCCACCATCTCATGTATAACCCCTACATGACCTACTTATTGGTAAAGACACTCCCCCACCCTAGTCAAGCCGCTAAGTACACCCTTACTGGAAACTGGCTCATATAGGAATGAGGAACCCCTAACCACCAAAGAATGTAAACCCCGCCTTTTGCCCACCAAACTTGCACGCCAATTCTGACCAGAGTGATAGGCTAGTTCAAACAGTTACTATAGGGTAAATTGCAATTCAATTGGCCACCTGGGTGTGGACTGACATGAATGTGCAACTTTCTGTGTGTGTTACAATCTCATTGGCCACTGGGCCCTATAAAACTGCTATGCCTCTTAATCCTAGGGGTCCAAGTCCCTGCTCTGCTGTGTCGGATATACTTGGGCCCAAGCTCGAGCTTGCAAATAAATCCTCGTGCGTTTGCATCGGTATCGACTCCTTGGTGGTCTCTTGGATTCGAAATCGGGGACATTACACCAGAAAATATTTTTACCTCCAACCAGCTATTTCCTCTTCCTAGAATTGTCTACTTGACTCCACCACCAGCTTACCCATTCACGGCTTTGACTAATTTACTCCCAAACTCATTGCCGTTTAGAGAAAACTCCCAGGAAATATTTTTCCCATCATCCAAACTGGGTCTAGGCTCATATTTAACTCTGATAATGTCACATAGATTTTTTCATCATTACAGTCAGGCTTCTGCTTGTATCTTTATTTGTGTGACTCCTACTGTCTACTCCTTCCTCCACATTGGGCAACTGGAAGAAACCTGATGACTTTGAGGTAGCCGCATTTACCTTTAGATTAATATCGACAATTAACAAAATTAAAAAAAAAGTTTTAAAACTCAGAAGAAAACATACACACACACATGCACACACACACACGCGCACACACACACACACTCAATAGAGTAAAACTTCCTAAAAGTACTTACTTCCTCTCAAAATAATTTCAATTTCTTCTCCCTGACAATTGCTAAATCTGTCTCTTGATATTGGTCAGTCTTAAAATAGCACATAGGAATTGTCTCTCTTTTTCATAATCACTATTCTTTTTCTATTTTTCTCCATTTCCCACCTCTCTTCACACACACACAAAATTAGCTTTTTGAAATATTTATTTCCATTTACCACCCTGACCTACAGCAGGGCACAGCAGCCAAAAAACCCAAAGAAAGGATCTCCTCTCCTGGACCCCCAGGAGCAAGGTTTTGGCTGCAACAATACACTCCTTGAGGGCAGAGGTCATATCTATTTCCCCCCTCATTCTTCCCCATTACCCAGCACAATGCTGGACCCAGAAAAGTCACTTAGTAAGTGTCTAGTAACTATTCATGAATGAATGTGTAAAAATGGAATCAATTGACATTGAAGAGACCCAGTTTTGTGGGAAGAGCCATTTGCTTTTGCTTCATCATTGTTCTTTTGAATCAGAATATGGAAAAGATAAAAGATAAGAAGGATTAAAGAAAAAAAAAAGGCAGTTGAGAAGTCTCCATTTGAAATTCAAATTCCCCTTTAGAGACATATAGAGCCAAGGCCATTTTAACTAATAGTAATTATTAATGCTAGACCTAAAGCCTTCTAATTTCCTACAAACATTACCTGAGAAATGATGAAAGCACATAAGATTGCTCCCAAAATACTTAAAAAAATTCTGACAGTTATCAGTGTATTGCCTCTCAGCTCCAAATTCACTCTTCAACCTGTTCTGTAATAATGACAGAATTCTGTAAAACATTTCTCTTTCACAGTGAGCATGATGTTAAGCCTTCTCAGGAAGGGTCTGGAGGGATGTTGCAAGAGGGGCTTCCCTTGGTTCTGGCCACAGGACTGTTCCTCAGCAATACAAATGTGAAAACATTTGCTTGTACTTTCCCGTAGCCACGTACCTACAATGCGAGGTCCCGGGGCAGTGGGCTTCTGCCGGGCTTAATGATCACCTCCCTTTGGGCAAGTACTATTTCCTGGAGGGTTGCTTTCTGCTTTTGTGACAGTGCACCAGCTCTCACGCTGTTAACCGTACAGTGACCTGTAACCAACCATCTCCAGTTTAGTTTGAACTCCAACCAAGGGAAGGGGACTCCACTTTCAAGTTTCTTCTTCCCTGGGTTCTTTCCTTCAGCCCTAGCATTGGCTTTTTCCAAAGATGTGCACTAATTACCAAGAAATCACAGCCAAACAGAAATTGAACAAATTATTTATAACCAGTGATTTTCAAAAATCACCATTCTGTTTTAAATTTATTTTTTAAAGAAATGAGTAAAAGAAGATGTTGAATTTTTAATATTTTTCTATGTTGTAATTGATAGGCCTCCAAACTAAGAGTCCCACAGATATCTACCAAGATATTAAAACTGACTTGGTCAGAATAAAAATGAACCAAAGTTAAATGATAAAACCACGTTGCAATAATTTCTTGTTTGTTAATAACTGTCATTACAAAAGAACTGCTTACATATGATGGCTATGTCTATGGCTATGAACTTTTCCCTATTTAAATGATGCAGACTATCCTTCATAGAAGGAGAAAGACAGGGTCAAAATTCTGTTGGTGATTGACAAAACAGCAGTAACCATTTCAATGTTATCACTTGATATCTTTCTTTACATATGCTCTCCACATATCTAGCTTCATACTTTCTAAAGTTTGGATTAAAACTGCTAATGTTTAATTTTATAAGTGTTTAAATGGCCGAATCCGAGGTTGTGACTGTGTCTCTCAGTCATCTGGGCTTGAAGAAACTGTCATGTCTCCAAGGACTTCCTGATAAATCATTGAAAAACGTTCCTTGAAATGGAAGGTAGTTTCACATCGAAGGATTCAGCAATGCGAAATATGTCATGAAAACATTTTATTTAATTTTCAGAATTTATACTTCGGGAGAATGACTAATTAATTATACTATTTCCCGACGCCTGTTAGTCCCTTGAAATCTATTTCTCTGCCTGGTTCCTCCAAGTCTTAGTCCATCAAAAATGAGAAACTTTGGGGGCGCCTGGGTGGCGCAGTCAGTTAAGCGTCCGACTTCAGCCAGGTCACGATCTCGCGGTCCGTGAGTTCGAGCCCCACGTCGGGCTCTGGGCTGATGGCTCAGAGCCTGGAGCCTGTTTCCGATTCTGTGTCTCCCTCTCTCTCTCTGCCCCTCCCCTGTTCATGCTCTGTCTCTCTCTGTCCCAAAAATAAATAAATGTTGAAAAAAAAAACTTAAAAAAAAAATGAGAAACTTTGTAGGAAAGTTCATCTTAGAATATTGCAGAACAAGTATATTTCCTTCCTCTTCTCTTTTTTAGAAAACACTAATTATTATTATTTTTCATTTTTTATTTTGGTAAAATATATATAACCTCAAATGTACCACTTTAATCACATTTAGGCGTGTAGGTCCAGGGGCATTAAGTAGATTCACCACTGTATAACCATCACCACCATCCGTCGCCAGCATGTTTTCATCTGAAACCATCCACCAAAAAGTTGCAAACTGAAACCCTGTAGCCACGAAACGATCGCTCCCCATTCCATTCCTTTCCTCTCTAATGCTATTTTCCAACCTATATTTTTCCACTCAATAAACAGCCGCAGGCATCCCTCCATGACAAGAGATGTCCATGGCAGTACATCGCATATGAAATTTTATATACTTCCTGGTGAACCATTCATCCCGAGCTCCCTTCCGTCAGAGCACTTAAACAGTGTTTTATAAAGCCATATGTTCACTTGCCTGTCATCCTAGAGAGTTTTGAACTTCGTAAATCTAGAGTGCAAGTCTTCATCGAATGTTTATCTTTGGCCAAGCATGATGTCTGGTTTGCAGTAAATGATCAATTAGTGTGTATTGAGTGGATAACTCGGTGAATGAAGGAGGAATGCCAGCTCCTTGGACTGAGGAACAAAAGGTACCGTAGCTGCAGATTCTGGGCAATCATCCCCAAGACATAAATTGCACCAATATGTTTTAGTTAGAGAATACCTAAAGCCAAGGATTTCAGAGTGTATACTATGGTTTCTGAGATATATTGATTTTTCTTTAAATTTATGATGAGCTCTCTGAATCCATGATTTCACTTGCCAATGTGTCGTAGTTTCAAACTGTGCTTGTAGAAATATGTCACTTTGTGCTTATGTTAATATAATTGTTTCTAAAGGACCAATTTTGACAGAAATTATAAATAGTAAATTGCAAACATAGTTTTAGCTGTTTTATTTGTTCAAAAGACAATAGCATTCATGAATAGTGAATTCAATAACAGAGGTCAAGAGCCAGTTATGTATAAGTGAAGAGATCAATCAGAGAAGTGGAAAACAGAAATAATTGGCTTATAAAGAACGTCTGAGAGCATGAAAGTGCATACAATCATTTCTAGTAAACAAATCTGGCTGAAGCAGCAGCTTTGATTCCCTTCTCTTTATCTTTTGTGTATCCACTTTAGCGGTTTGCTTTGTGTTTATTTGTGAGGCTTGCATAAAACATCTTACAGATAGAACTGGCTATTTTAAGCACAGCCGGGCCATGGGCTGACAACCTCTTTTACTTTCACAATGGCATTCTCCTCCAGGCCCGCAGATTCAGGCCAGCTTTCTGCACATGCTCACTAGCTGTCTGCAAAATCTTGCTCTTGCCACCATTGGGAGGGTGCAAAGGAAACTGCTGCTAGGGAGGGATAGAGAGAGTAAGTGAGGTGCATGCAGTGCTGGGGGTGTCTGTGGGCCACTGGGGTGGGTATCGACAGTGAATTGAGGACAGGGCCCTTTATGGAGTTCTTGATGCAGTTAGCGGGATCTGCTTCCCTTTAATCTGCTGTGCTCTGAGCCTTGACTGCTGTGCTCATGAATCAGTATTCTGGATGAGGTAAAAGAGAAATGGGTCTCTTTGGTAGTGTCATGCACAGCAGTGAAACAGCACACTCTCACACACTCATTCACATGTTCTCACTGTCCCCTGTGGGAGGAATCACGGGCTGAGAAGGGTTCGCTGGCACTGAGCTGTACTATCTTGGAGGTAAGATAATGTAGATGAAGTCCAACTGTTTCTCTTATCTTCTCCAATATATCTAATTTTGTTTTTTCTGCTCCAGGAGTATGGTAGAACTGCTTCCTTGGAATCCTGGACTCCCAAAAAGGCTCTCTTATCCATGGGTGATTCTCTAAGTCAGTGTTCCCCAAGAGCACCTAGATTGTGGCCAAGTGGGGTGGAGTCAGTTTATAGGTACTTCAGGGTCTAGAGCCATAAACAAGGTCTGTATACTCATACCCACACACCAGAGGGTAAGTCTCCCCTGGATCCCTTTATGTAAGGTGCTGATGACAGAATTCAATCTAAAACAGGGGGTTAGTGAAGTTCTCTGGGTTTATGCAGTTGTTTCTGGGTCTACTGTTGAGACTTCAGTGGGTGAGTCAGCTACCTGGGTTTAGGCCTGTCTTCATAAAATGGCCCTCCTCATTTCTGGACGGCCCTATGGTTTCATAATTTCTTACATGGATCCCATAGCTGCCCCAAGGCACTTTTGAGAGAACATGGATGCCAAACTGTTGCTGTGGGGGGGGGGGGGAGGGGGTATGAACAAGGATGCCTATTTGGAATCTTGTTAGCATCACTCCAGTTCTTCTCTTGTTGTCGACATTCATCCAGCTTTACGTGTCAAATGTGCCTCAGAGTGTGGTTTTATCTTTTATCTGACTTGCCACTGATGTCTGTGGGAGACAGATATTCCCTGCAATACAAAGCAGCCTGCATTTGCACTTGACATCCAAGTGGGGAGTATCTGCTGCTTTTGGCCACAGTTTGGGTTCCCTCTTCTTCACATCCTCATTAACAGTGCAGCATCTCTGAGGGAAGGGACACTGAGGTGTCTTTCTATTTGTATAGGATTGTCCAGATCTCCAAACCTTTGATCTGTTTTATATAGTGTTTTCCCATTAGACAGAGGGTATTTCCAGAGTTGCAATGAGTTAATCGTTCAATAAATGCAGTCAGTGTAGCTTAATTCAAAATGAAAATGGATGATGTTAATAAGCTTACATTTCTAGCAACCCAGCTTCATTTAAAGCAATTCCTCAGGGGAATGTACATTAGACTGCATTTAGCAGAGTATAAATTTGAAAAGTCATAACTTTATAAAAAGTTATAAATATTGCTTGATGTTATGAGTGCATTTATTATGACTATAGTAGTTTACTTACCAAATAAACTAATATTATTTATGAATAGAGCTGATTTGCCAAATGGACAATTTAAGGATCAATATTAATATTCTTTACACATTTTGATTAAATCTGTTGAATATAATTTGTCTTTAAAAATTAAAATGCGGGGCGCCTGCGTGGCTCAGTCAGTTAAGTGTCCGACTTGGGCTCAGGTCATGATCTCACAGTTCGTGAGCTCAAGCCCTGTGTAGGGCTGGGCTCTTTGCTGCCAGTGTAGAGCCTGCTTCCGATCCTCTGCCCCCTCTCTCTCTGCCTCTCCCCTGCCCTCTCTCTCTCTCAAAAATAAATAAACATTAAAAAATTAAAATGCAGGTCACATAAAGAAAAGTTTAATCTATACTTAAATTTTGTCAAGTGTTCATTGCGAGCTTCCGATACGGAGGTAAATAGTTATGAATATTTGTTGTGGACTCAGCAAGTGCATGCCATTAACATGGGTATTAAAGTGATTGCATCAAGTTTTTTAATGGCTTGATTAAAAGTGCAAACTGTCTCTCTAAAACACGTCCAAGCATGTGGTTTGTGTATGGTTTCAGAGATCCGTCAATATCTACAGTCTCTACAGGGACCTTTTAGCTCCTATGATCTCCTTATTGAGACACTGCATATATGCACAAACTGCATCATATTGTCATATGAAAACCTACAGAATGTCAGTGATATCTTACATTAGCTTGCATGTAATCTCAGTGCAACCAAGTCTATTTGATAAGAAGTCATCATTGCGATCTTTAAGTTCTCTATTGACCAATCTGTTTGGGGGAACATATTATTAATATTTGAGAAAAACCTATCCCTAGTCGTAAGAAATTGAAGCTACAATATCGATATTACCATTTAGATAAGCATTACAGTCGCTGTTTCAGAGTACCAAATGCCTACTCCTAATGTGGGGAAACCAATACCTATCATAATTTTGTACTTCTGTAAACTCATGGATAGAAATGTGAAACAGTGTGATGAGATTTTAATAGGGTGTTTCAAAAGAATCTCTTGAGCAGCAAACCACTTTTGTTCACTCGTGTGAAGTATCTCTGTTAAGATGTGAAGTAGAACATTTTTTATTGCTTCTCATTGCACTTCTTTTTATTTTGTGAGAATGAAAGTGGAAACATGGCATATTCCTCCTTGACCTTCAGCAGTCAACAACTGTGTTATAACTAATCCAGAATAAGTGGTTAAAATCAAATAGTAGAATTTTAATCCACTAAAGAAAGATTTAATCAGTCAAAAGCATTCATTAAAATATTGAGATAATACAACTAAAACAATAAGTAATCATCATCATAATAAAACCACTAATTTTTACACCTTTTCTGTATTACACATTATGTTAAGATCATTAGATGTATTGTTCCCATATCTAACCATAACTCTGAAAAAATATAGATTCTAATTTTACAGGTGAGGGAATTGAGATATAATAGTGTTGGCGGACTTGCCTAGATCTCAAACCATAGTTCCAAACAAATTTTATCTGCTTCCAAAAGTTTCTCTTTCTAAAAGTAATGTGGCATATCTCTAAAGGAAAATAAAAACTTGCTCAGTGTTGCATTCCACTGGCTTTATCTCTTTTGTGCTAATAGACATAATTTTGAGCTTAATGTAAAATAACAAATGGATTCTTTCAAGATTTAGTTAGAAATTTCTCAATTTATTTTATTTTAAATTTAACTAGAATTTGCATGTAAAATTCAGCCTTCAAAATGTAAAATTCAGTGGTTTTTAGTATATTCACAAAACTGTGCAACTATCATCATGTGCAATTGCAGAATATTTTCATCAGTCCAAAAAGAAATCCTGGACCTATTACCAGTCAGTACAAATTCCCCCTTTTCCTATACCCTTGGCTACCCTTAATCTACTCTCTGTCTCTCTATGTTTGCATATTCTAAATATTTTATAAATAGAGGCATATAATATATGGTCTTCCTGTCTGGCTTCCTTCAACAAGCATACAATTTCTAAGGTTCATTCATGTTCTAACATGTGTTAGTAGTCCGTTCCTTTTTTATAGCTAAATAATAACCATCATGTGGATACACCATTTGTTTCTCCATTCCTCAGTGGATGGGCGTTTTGGTTCTCTCCACTTTTTGGCTATTATGACTAATGGTGCTATGAATGTTAAAATACATTTTGTTTTCTGTGTGGACCTATGTTCTCAACTCTCTTAGGGATATCCCTAAGGTGTGGATTTGGCTGAATCATGTGACAAACCTGTATTTCATTTATTAAGAAATAGCTAAACTGTATTTTTTCTATTTTTTCTTTTTTTTTTTTGCTTTTGGTATAATATTTAAGAAACTGTTGCCTATAAGCTATAACATCGAATGCCTATCAACCTGCATGCTTAATTTAATAAATTGTGTTAAATGTCTTAAAGTGTATTTACTAAAAGGTAAGTGTTTAATTAATTTATAAACCACCAGGGCTTCCTGAAAAATCAAATAGAAAGACACAAAATCAAAATGGTTGGCATCTTAAGTGTATATTTAAAGTGAATTTGGAAAACTACTTACTATATGGGAATTTAAATCCAATATTTATTTAAAGAGATAAATAGAACTGGGTATACAAATGTTACTAGAATTGTTAAGTAATTTGTTTTAGCCAAATGCTAAATCAGGCTCAAGACCCAGTTGTTATGTTATGTTTCTCAAAACACTTATTAACTATAGTATGATTCAGGTTTCTTGGCATACTGTCTGGATAGATAGCAGTTTGATAAATCTTCGGTGTTTAAATGTTCTGAGTTCTACCTGCACCAGCTTTGCTTAAAATATAACTAAATACACAGGCAAAAGGATTTTAATTGTTTATGAGCATGTTTCTATAAAATAAAGCACATAACAGCTTTATATTGACCACGGCATTTAAAGAAAATGATTGCTGTGTGATTTCTCATTTCTACTCATTGAATGAATAGGCCTTTCTTTCAAACATAAAAATGGCAGATTGCAGCTCCCCAGCATCTCTATTTGGAATCCTAGCTATTCTAAAAATGAACACTGCTGATCGCTTCTATGTAAATTTCCAACATTTGCTATTCTATTTTAATAGCTGAATACATTGGAGGACTAGGAAATCACATCATCTGTGTAGGTAAGGAATTTGTTTGGCAAAGGAAGAAGCTGAAGATTGTCCTCTTTATATAACGAGTGCACAAAGGGAGCCACAATGTGTAACTAGTGAGATAAAACCACTTACTGATATAAGCATCTGAATTACATTTGATTATGGTCTTTTTATTTTAATTTTAAACAAATTGTGCATCACAATATCACTCTTAAGTCCAAAGTGGGACTATTATAGGCCTCTGGCTTGAATGAAACATCCAGGGTTGCCAGGATACCACAGTAGGTGGCTGCCAGGGCAGCCTACAGTGGAGTTTGTTGAGCTCCTGGCTGGCTCCAGTGGTAATCCTGCTCACCCGAAGGGCTGAAAAATCAGCCTTTAAATTCAGTAGTAAGGAGATAATGTATTTTCTTGCTCAGTGCTGAGTTATGTTTATTCACTGTTTCTCCCAAAAGTCAATCCCTTACTGTTGCTGAAAAACCTAGAGCTGAAAACCTAGCTGGCTTGCAAAGAAGGTTTTCTTTCTTTCTTTTTTTATGTCCAGAAAGAATATTCACTCTAAGCCATAATAGCCATGCGACCTTCATTTCAACTGCATTGCAACAGGAGACACCAGATGTTGATATAGAAGTTCATCTCCTCAATTAACATGCTTCATCTATGTACTAGGGTATGGTTATTACACTTAAATTATCATTTCTTGCCTCACTTGCATTCTTTGTATATTTGTGAGAACTAAAAGAGGTTTAATCAGTTGTTTTTGAAATGCATGTATAGATTATATTTAATTAATCATGAATAGTATACAGAATTTTCCAGGCATATGAGTGTGTGTATTTGCGGTGTGCCCGTATGTGTGTGTATTTCTGTGTGTATATTGATTAGCACGTATTAATTCACAGTGTAATTTATTTATTTTGGAAATGGTTATTAATTTCCTACCTTGAACACACAGTGTCTACACATAAACATATAGTGGTAAACAATATTAAGTCCCTAATATTCTGAAGTTTATATTCTGGTAGAAGAGGTAGAAAGTAACTTAATTTTCTATGACTTCTGTAACAAGTTATCACAGATTCAGTGGCTTAAAACCACACACATTTATTCTTTTATAGTTTTGGATGTCAGTAGTCTTTAACCAAGATACAACTGTGTTCTTTCTGGAGGCTTCAGTGAATAATCTACATTCTTCCTTTTCTAAGCTTTCAGATCCTGTTTGCATTCCTTAGTTTATGACCACTTCCTTTTGTTACTCCAGCTTCTTGGTTCTCTTATCATGTCTTCTACTCTTCTAATCCTCCTGTCTCCATTTTATAAGACCCTTTTGATTACATTAGGTGTGCTTGGATAACCCAGCCATCTCAAAATCCTTAATTTAATCATATCTTCAAAGTCACCTTTATGGTGTAAGGTAATAGGTTCTGGAGATTACGACATGGACATTTTGTGGGGGGGGGGATATGGCATTATTCAGTCTATCATAAAGCAAGTAACGTTTTTGAAATATAAAATGATATCAGGTACTAATTAATGCTATGGGTAAAAAATAAGTAAGTTAGGGGGATATTGAGTAATAGCAGCCACCAAAGATCATATCAACAGAGACATGAAGGGCAGATATTGAGCAGAAACTTGAATAAAACAATGGAGAGAAGCAATGGAGGATGTGGCAGGAAAACTTTCAGCAGAGAGAGCAGCCGTTCCAGGGGTCCTAACTTAGGCACTTGATGTCTACAAGAATTAGCACAAAGAGCAGGCTGAGCAGAGTTGCAGCAGGGCTTACAGAGATGGGTAGAGATAAGAAAAAGTCGAGCTTTGTAGGCCGTGGCAGGGACTATTATTCACTAGTACCTCTCTGAATCCATGACATGTGGTCATCCATCATTTTGCTGGTGTGCAATTGTGGATTCTGTTTATTGCTATGAGGTTTATCTGCAGGAATGAGTCATTGGGCTTGTGACAGACGTGAACTAGTGACCTTCCATTGTATCTACTGTTCCCTATCTGTCTGTAGGAAAAGTGACTCCTGAAGTGATAAATCCTAGTTTTGTTGGATTAGCCCATGAAGAAAGCAATAGTCCATTCATACTCCATATTCTGTAAAACTGTTTCGGCTAGTTCTCCAAGCTATGTAGAGGTGTTCAGAAGGTGAGAACTGAAAGGCTAGAGAAAGTTGAGCATTGGTGAATTTCTTGTTTTAGAATATGGTAAAGTACAAGTGATTTCAGACTTCAAGCCTTGCCATGCTATATCAATTAGCAACTGTGAACTTGTTTTCCTAAATATCTTTGCATCCATGATTTATGTCTCCATTACCACCATTAATTCTAAGACATTGTGATCTTGCCTCTCTATTACCTACATCCCTTACTCTAGTTCCCTCCATTACTCGCATTAAACTTCCAGCAGCCCGATTTGTTTTCCACAGTGTCAACAGAGTAATCTTTTGTTTAAAAAAATTAAAATGCATCATATAGTTCCTCTCTTTAAGCTCTTCGGTGCTTTCTTTTTTTTAATTTTTTTTAACGTTTATTTATTTTTGAGACAGAGAGAGACAGAGCATGAATGGGGGAGGGTCAGAGAGAGGGAGACACAGAATCTGAAACAGGCTCCAGGCTCTGAGCTGTCAGCACAGAGCCTGACGCGGGGCTCGAACTCATGGGCCACTAGATGATGACCTGAGCCAAAGTCGGCCGCTTAATTGAGCCACCCAGGCGCCCCTCTTCAGTGCTTTCTTAATGAAGTTGACTTCTATATGGAGCCGCAGGATCAAGCTCCTGTCTTCTCAGCACCTTCTGATTACAATTTCAAGCAAACATTATGATTTCTTTTTTTCCCCGTGCCTTTATACAAACTGTTTTTTCCTCTTCAAGGCCGACTACCTCCCAATTCCAATTAACAATGGTTATCATCCTTCGGATCTCAAATCACAGATCACCTTCCCAAAGAAGCCCATTCTGTAAGAAACATTCTGTCATATGTTTGTATGTCTCTATACTTCTTCAATGCTGTTTTCACAACTGCTAATTATAGACTTTTAATGATTTGCTTGCATCTTTATCAACCACAGGACTGTGTGATCCCTGAGTATAAAAACTGAGTCTGCCATACTCATCGGTGTCCCCAAGACTTTAACACCATGAAAGCCAGGGGAGACTCTGGGTATTTTTGCTTACTAGTGTGTTTCCAGCTCCTCTCACAGTGTCTTCCCACGGTATGCAGCTAGCAAATATTTGTTGAATTGATGAATAATAAATGAAAAGCGTAAGAAGGCAACATGCCTAAACTGTAACACTGTGGGTCATTAAATCTATTATCAGTACAATGAAAATTAGGTAGGGGACTGTCAGCTGTCTTTTAAATATCCTTCTTTCTCTGCAGTTTTTGTATGAGGGTTCTGCTTTCTGTTCTCACCACTTGCATAGTGTGAAGAGCTGTGCACAAATATTTGCCTGAGATTGCCATTTGTATAGAGAAAAGCCTCATTCTTTGAGTTGGATAATTCGTAAAATGTATATTGTAATGGTTTTAAAAACTAAATATATATTCAGGATTCAGAGCGGATAGTCACTCACAAATATACCACAGAGTTTTAAGTTAAAGCATATAAGGCAGTGTAAAGACCTAGAAAAATAGAAACACCTAGTAAGTTTAGTAAACACACAAGAGAAATTGTGGTTGCTTAATTTTGGTTCAACTACTTGGCAAAAAAAATTAATTATTCACAAGTAGAATGATAAAAACAGAAATATTTGTATTGAATGCCCAATTAATCAATAAAAGAAAATGACACGTATAAAACTAAATATTTAAATTTTACTTAAACTGCTTGGGACATAAATTCTTTTCTATATTATTTTCCTTAAAGCTTTGGACAAATTTATGCACCAATTAAATTTATAAAAATGGTAGAGACTGTAAAATTACCTTTTCTCCTTTATTCTTTAGGAAATCATCCTGAAGTTTTAAATGTATGGCTTGGGGAAGAATAGCCTTGATATTTCTTCATAATTTGCTATTAATTTCATATAACCAAATATGAATGCATTTTTCTTCTTGGGTATTGCTGACAACCTCCAGGCACCACACCCTAATTTGTGAAATCACCTAGATGTAAATGGGGGAAAGTGAGAAGGTATTTTTAAAGTGCAGCAGTTTAGCTAGACTGTCCATTTATTTGGAATATGTAATAAAAATATATCTTTCAATAAAGAAATAGTAATTTGATCTTAAAAAGTGGAAATATCTCCCTCTTTAAAAGCAATAGTCCTTTTTATCCTGATTTATAATGGCTAATTTCTAGTCAATGTCTACCACATGGCAGGAAATTTATGTGTACCTTTATATATCATCCCTTGTGTTTCTAAAAACAACTAATTGAATGGGAATTATTCTTTTAGTAGAGATGAAGAAACCAGGCTCAACATTTTTGAAGGAAGCACAACAAAGATATCAAACCAGAATATTTTTTTTTGCTCCAAAGCTTTGTTCTTATGATTTGATTAAAATTTTCCCATAGATCTGTGTACTTGAGAAGAAAGCTATG
This sequence comes from Puma concolor, assembly GCF_028749965.1. Taxonomy (NCBI): domain Eukaryota; kingdom Metazoa; phylum Chordata; class Mammalia; order Carnivora; family Felidae; genus Puma; species Puma concolor. The sequence continues at coordinate 146,216,327 of NC_141674.1, read as the reverse complement.
TATGATATCAAAAGTGAAAGTGGGGTGTGATTGGTCTGTTGAATAAATAGTTTTTTAATATTGTGTGGATGGGACAAAAAAATAAATACCATCTTTGAGCTATTTATCATGCATTCTTGGTTGTGTCATCAGGGAAATTGGAGCAAACAGCTCTGTCAGACATTCCAAAAACATTTCCGCAGAACTGAGGCCATATGAATTGGTCTTAGCAGCTAACTAAAACTGCAAGTTGAATAAAGGGTATTGCGCATTAAAAATGGAGGAACTACATTGTCAATAAGGTATGAGAGCAAAAATTCATCACATCAATTTGCTTATGTGGGCTCCGCACAATTCAAAAATAAAGCAATCTGACCAATGTTGAATAATGTATCAGCTTTATTCAACTTTTGCATCCCTAAACTGAAGGCTCCCACCCAGGAGAGGAACACCAAGTAGGCTGTATATATGTGTGTGTAGAGACACATAGAGTAGTAGCAGGTACATGCCTACTGTGGGTTACTAGAGCTCAGAGAATTAGAGAGGATTCCTACCTGTCTATTACATTCAGGTTCTTTCTTGAAGTTCACCACTAGGAATCCCTTCCTGCCCAGTAGATGTGGGAGTGAGGAACGATGTTTGAATGAACAGAAATAACTTCCTTATTACTATTTCCCTCTAATTAGAGTGGAATGGAAGTTTCTTCACTGACACATTAGCATTAGTGATAGATGTGTCTAATGTTTTATAGCTTTTTCTTCTCTTATTTGTTTTAGCCATTAATCCAACAGTCCACCTCTTCAGGGAAAAAGAAAAGGTAGAACTACTGGATCATCTTCACAAGGCTCTCTCCATCTGTCCACTGCTTCTCTGAGTTTTCTGAATCCCAGGACAACAGTTCAGCTTTTTTCCACAGGAAGGTCCTGAAAGGGGTCTGAATAGTTAACTCCAAGATCAAGTTTCCTTTCTATTCTATTTTCCATTCAAAATATACAAGCCATATCCAGTACAATTCACTGAAAGTGATGCAGTGAGCTCCAAGGACAGCCTAAGTACACCTCATTTAGTAACTCAGCCCTGTATGTGAATCCCTTATATGAATAATACGAGTACCTTTTGCTGATCCAAATCTCAAAAAGTCAGCAAGGCTGATATGATAATGTATTTGCCTTGAATCTTAGAAGTAAAAAAAAAAAAAAATTCAAATTCATTAAGGTTAGATCAGAGGAATCACAAACCAAATATTTTCCTAACCATTTTATTATTCTTTTCATCTCCAACAAGTGAGGTTTTGCCCTGATGCCCAGGGAAAATCCGGCTTCTTCTGGCAACTTCAGTGTAAGCTGTTTTCCACCAAAATGAGTGTAATTCCTCAGGTCTTTTGAGGCTGAATCAGATTGATCCTAAATTTCTCAAATGTCCTCCTCATAACAACACAGCATTAAATGCATGACATTAAGAAAATACAAACATATTCCAGCACCTAAAGCATTTATTGAAAGCAAAAGTGTGCTTCCAGAACCCAGGACTGATTTTCATACAATTCAGACCCGTGCGATTCTTTTGCAAGACCAAAGTCTTAAAGCATGAAGCAGAGACAGGATGAAAGAAAAACAAATCTTAGATTCAGTTCTTTTAGAAATTTGACATCTTCAGGGATAATGATGCCACTAAATTTTCAATTTCTGGAAGAAGGAAGAATGCACTTATGTAGACAGCATCTCCACTCAGCAAAGGGAATGCTTTCTGCATTCATTTCATGCTTTCTGCATGAAAGTTTTAAAATCTTCAGGCAACATTACCACACATACTTGAGGCCGACTTTCATCTCTGTGTCATACACTCAATATGTGCATTTTGCTTTTAAGATCTGTTCTCTGAACATCCTGGGCTTCCTGGAGTGTGGACTGTGTCTCGTTTTCTGCTGTGTCCCTGCATTTGTTTCAGCCATATAATCATTCTGAACAGATGCTTGAAGGAGGCTGCCCCTCATGCATCTGAAGCCTGTGCACTTAGGACACTAGTGATGAAAAACGCCTCTGTAGTGCCTGCTTCAGAAACCCTGTGCCTTGCCTAAATTTTGAATTTTATAGGCTTTGAATAATATGTGCTTCTGCAGTGGTAGCACAAATATTTTCTTCTGCCACATGATCAAGAAATAGAAGTTGGAAGTGCCTCTGGTATTTTATCTCTTTCTCTTGATGTTTCTCTGCTTTCAGCCAGCCTCAGCTTATTGTTCTATCATTTTTAATTCGATCCTTAAGTTTGTGTCTTTTTTCTTTTCTACTATATTCCGTGTACCTTTCCTTTGCTGGATCTTTCCCTTGCTTTCTGCTGTATACCCATTGCCTCTCTTTCATCTTTCCCTGGCTCTGGATATGGAATTTTTTACTTTTTTTTTTTTTTTTTTTTTTAGGGAGGGTGGGGTTTAGAAGAAGAATGTAAAGGGTGTCTGGGTGGCTCAGTTGGTTGAGCATCTGGCTTTTGATTTTGGCTCAAGTCATGATCTCAGCATTGTGGGACAGAGTCCTGCATTGGAGCATGGAGCCTGCTTGGGACTCTCTCTCTCTTTCTCTCTCTCTCTCTCTCTCTCTCTCTTTCTCTCTCTCCTCCTCTACCCCTCTCCCTCTCTTTCTCTCTCTCTTTCTCTCTCTCTCTCTCTTTCTCTCTCTCCTCCTCTACCCCTCTCCCTCTCTTTCTCTCTCTCTAAAATAAAAAAAAAATAAATAAAATAAAAATGAAAGTACGATACTTATACAGAGACTCCACGCTTATTCTGACTCATTTAAATATTACTCTGTACACAGATATTTATGTCAATCCTCATTGTGAAATAAAAGGAAGTTCTGGGGCACCTGGGTGGCGCAGTCGGTTAAGCGTCCGACTTCAGCCAGGTCACGATCTCGCGGTCTGGGAGTTCGAGCCCCGCGTCGGGCTCTGGGCTGATGGCTCAGAGCCTGGAGCCTGTTTCCGATTCTGTGTCTCCCTCTCTCTCTGCCCCTCCCCCGTTCATGCTCTGTCTCTCTCTGTCCCAAAAATAAATAAACGTTGAAAAAAAAAATTAAAAAAACAAAAAAAACAAAAAGGAAGTTCTGATATGCTAGTAACACCTAAGCCCCTTAGCCCCTGAACTTACTATGCTGTGAATTTTGGTAAGCAATTTAATCTCTTGAGTTGTCACTTTTGCAACTGTAAAAAGAAATTTTAAAACACAAAACACAAATTCTTGTCCTATCGTTCTCATTTTATGAGCTGTCTTTGAAAATATTTTTAATATATTTTTAAATATAAATTTAGTTGCTAGTATATGTTTTATATGTTTGGTTTTTCATGCATTGAATTTTTTAAAATTAGGACACAGATGTCTGATTTCATCTCATTTATATTTTATAATTTATATTTTCATATAGCACTTAGAAATTGACAAAAAAAATTCACATGGATATCTTTAAACCTTGCAATAATTCTGATGGGTAGATATTGTTAGCTCTGAAAACTCAGGGTTAAAAGAGGTAAGTCACTGGCCTATGGTCCATACCTCCAAAAATGAAAACAAAATTTAAACTATAGCTTATCTGGATGCAGTTTTAATGCATGTTAAGTAGCGTGTGTGTGTGTGTGTGTGTGTGTGTGTGTGTGTGTGTTTCCTCATGTGGACAGATCTGGCTATGTGGATGTTTTACGATGTCTAGTTCTTAATTAGATAACATGCTGACCGGATAATCATACAGCTAGCAAAACTCATTGACTGTCATCTAGGTTCAAAGGTGACAAAGTACCGAAAAAAGGAGCATTCCCCATTCCTTAGCCACAAGGAAATAGGGAAAAGGGGAAAGTCTTTTAAGATACAAAAAGAATGTGGCCTTAAAAACAGAGGACTTGGTTAGAGGAATGGCTTCTTTGTGGCTCTAGTGTAGCAAGGCTAATCTAGATGGAGAACACAGAATTTCTGAAGTTCTCATTTAGTTTTCTTGATAACAATTGATTTACATAAATTTAATGGACATTGATTTTTATGCATCATCTTCCTGTATAAATTTTAAAGGTAATAGCTGCAATTTATACTATTTAAAAAAAATGTCTTACAAGTAAGACGGGAATGCTTCCTCATTATAGTTAAGACGTACAGATAATGGAGTAGGGTAAAAATTATTATCGTTAAACAGCAGCAAAGCTAATCTTTATTGCTGGGCCACTAATTTCCTCTTTAAAAATTTTGAAATCTTTTTATTATAAAATGTGAAATCTATATTTTCACATGTACATAAAAACATATATTTGTGTATGTAAATCATAAATATGTAACAGAGTTTTGGTGAATATAGTATAACTATCATACACTGTCTTTAAAATAGTGGGGTTGGTCATGAAAACAATAGATTTCTCTATCTTTCTTTGTATACTCAAGTTTTCTATTTAGCAACTTTCAACTAAGCCAAAAAAAAAAACAAAAAAAACTGAAGCAAAATCTAATCAATTTGGATATCCAGACTAAGTTAGCTATTGCTAATAGTTTCACTTTGTGTCATGAAGAAATCTTAGCAGCAGTCTTATGGAATCACTTTTTAACTAGGGAAGTTCGTCCGTGACAAAAATAAGATTGGGGGCATCTGGGTGGCTCAATTGGTTCAGCATCCTACTTTGGCTTAGGTCATGATTCGTGGTCTGTGTGCTCAAGCCCCACCTCAGGGTCTGTGCTGACAGATCAGAGCCGGGTACGTGCTTTGGATTCTGTGTCTCCCTCTCTCTCTGTCCCTCCCCTGCTCACGCTCTGTCTCTCTCTATCAAAAATAAATAAACATTAAAAAAAAAGATTGAATTATAGCTGATTTTTGCTTTGGTTTGGTTTTCATGCAATTAGTCCTAATTTTCTTTACAAATCACTGCTTAGAAAATTAAAGCATAGCTCTAATTTTTATATATTGTATAGGCGAAAGGTTGAAGTGAATTTCTAAATTCATTCACTTACATCTCATACGCCCTAATAAATACCTACTTTTTTTTAATTTCCCTATTACATGTACATATTTTGCAGTAATAAAATTATCACCATTCCCTTACTTAAAATGGTATATTCTTTTTAGTGACGAGTAAGATTTATCTAATATTGATGAATGAAAATAGAAATACAGAGAAAAGGTCAAGCATATGTAAAAGTAACTGTGATATGTAAAAGTAACTAATGGTCTGTTAGAATAGTGTCGGAAAATGATTAATTTGAGGTATTAAATGATTAAACAGAACTGCATTCCATAGAGCTCAGAGCTTCCTCAGGCATGCTTTGCATATCACTATGTATTTTGGGCTCTCTACCCCTTAAACCCACTCAAACCAAAACAATTCTCCTTTTATGTGTATTCTTTATTGATCTTCTTTTTAAACTTCTGTTGTTAGAAGGGTTTCTCAAGGTCAAAAATGTTTGAAAACATTTTACTGCTATAAAATATTAGAGTATTTTCTTTCCATTAATGTGCTCCATAGGAAAGTATGCATTGCACATGATTTTTGAGCATGATTGTTTATTAAATTAACTTATTTATAGATCAACACTTTAAAAGGGGTTTGCTGTAGTACATATATGATATTAGAGCATTTATTTTTCAATAATTTATTTATTCTTATTTCTTTTTAATTTTACACACAGTTGTGAGCAAGGGAGAGGGGCAGAGGGAAAGAGAGAGAGAATCTTAAGCAGATTCCATGCTTGGTGTGGAGCCCGAAGCAGGGCTTGATCCTACAAGCTTGGGATCATGACCTGAGTAGAAATCAAGAGTCAGACGCTCGACCAACTGAACCACCCAGGTGCCCTACATTAAAACATTTCTTAAGTGTATTTAGTATATATGTTGTGATCACATATGTCTTTCAACTAACATATAATTGATCCCAATTTTACCAAAATAAAACAATTTATAATTCTGTTAAAAAAGTGTGTCATATAAATGAATGCTCTTAATATTTTCAAAATTACAAGTATTTTCAGTACTGTAAATGGTATCATTTAAAATTTGTGTAAGAGCTTTAAAATTACTGGGGCACCTGGATGGCGCAGTCGGTTAAGCGTCCGACTTCAGCCAGGTCACGATCTCGCGGTCCGTGAGTTCGAGCCCCGCGTCGGGCTCTGGGCTGATGGCTCAGAGCCTGGAGCCTGTTTCCGATTCTGTGTCTCCCTCTCTCTCTGCCCCTCCCCCGTTCATGCTCTGTCTCTCTCTGTCCCAAAAATAAAAATAAAAACGTTGAAAAAAAAATTTAAAAAATAAAATTACTAATGAAAACCAATTAATCTAAAAGTAAATGATGTTGTTGATGAGATTTTAAAAAATAAACATGCTCCTTTCATTCTCCATGAAAGAAATCTTACCTTAGCTTTCTTTTTTATATGAGTCACTCATAACTTGTATTTTTCATGTTCAATCTATATGGAACTTTTAAATATTTGGCCTGAGATAGAAATCTACACTTATTTTAATAGATTGCTAATTGTCCTATATATTGAACAATTTATTTTCCACTTATTTAAATTACCAGTTTTATTATATACAAAGGCTAATGACTTAAAAAGTGCTACCAAGTATAGAGAACTGTGTTCCATAAACTTGGATGTTCACATTGATGGTGAATTTCCATTCTGAAATAAGTGCCAGATGGAGTCATAAGCATTTGAATAATCAGAAAACCTGGTCTTGATGAAGCTAACCATGGTGAGCATGTAAAGAGACAAAAGTGCTATCATGGAATGCTGGTGAACTAGGGTAAGAGACTAGACAGCAGGCTAAAAATGTAGGAGAAAATCTAGGGTAGCAGTTCCCTATAAGCTAAAATGTGTGCACTCAGGAAGGCATAAGTAGCAACATCAATGGAATTGATTCCATTTTAAAAAGTTCAAGTATGGGAAAAGTATAATGTGTCCTTTGTCTTTAATAGTAAAGATGTTGTTGGGGCGCCTGGGTTGCTCAGTCGGTTGAGCCGCTGACTTCGGCTCAGGTCATGATCTCACGGTCTGAGAGTTCAAGCCCCGCATCGGGCTCTGTGCTGACAGCTCGGAGCCTGGAGCCTGTTTCAGATTCTGTGTCTCCCTCTCTCTGACCCTCCTCCATTCATGCTCTGTCTCTCTCTCTGTCTCAAAAATAAATAAACGTTAAAAAAAATTTAATAGTAAAGATGTTGTAAATAACCTTGGTTAGAGTAGTACTTGGAATGCTATTTCTGAAATACTGCAAAACTTTGGAATCTAGAAACCAGGCATGTGATTTCCCACCCCCCACCCCCAAAATTCATTTACAAAACAAGTGTTAGAATGGCATTGAAGTTAATTGCCCACAAATAAATGGAAATTATAGAGGGAAATAAAACCACCAAACCCAGGAAATAACTGTTTTTATTTTAGAGAATTTTAAGTGGTTGACAAGGGAAAATTGTGCATATTTCATGTTCAACACATTCCTGATATTACAGCTATTCATGTGAAAAATATACAAAGTGTACTGACTTCGAAAGGTAACACTTTGTTTCTCTGAGGATAAAATGAGTTTACTTTCGAATTTGGGGGCAAGAAGTCTGGTTTAAAATTCGTTTGAATAGGGAAGTGTAATTCTGTTTGATAAAAATGAGCCTGTTTTCCCAGATAAATGTAGCTTTATTGCTGTAGAAGAATCATTACCATGATTGTAATAATAAAACTCCATTTTTACAGTATATCTGCACTCGGAATTACGTAGAATTACACCAGATGGCTGGTATGCAGCACACTCATTAAAAGCTATTTATTATTATTAAACTTGATATTAAAAATAAATAGAATTTTCATATTGGAGACAGTGATGACGCTAAGATGAAATGACAGCAGTAGTAAAGTAACCCCAGATCAGAACAAAAATTACAGGAAGCAAATGAAGCCTGAGATCGCAAGGTATTTGTAGAAAATACCTGAGGTCTATCTAAATATTCTAATGTCTATATCAGACATATCCATTCAGTGAGGGTACATCAGGCTATCTATTTGAAATGTAATTTTTATTAAATTATTTAAAATGTAACGGCATTAGTTAGACCCTATGAATATAAAACGGATCTATATCTTATACTCTCAGGATTTTGTAGTGTAGTGGGATTTAAAAAAAAACACAATGAAACGAAGAGGATTGAGAGGTTGTTTTAGGAAATGAGGGGAGTTTCTGAGGAGGAGAGTGACAGGTTGACGGCGTGGAGATTATTAGCTCAGCCTATTCAGTGATTAAATCATCAAATAACCCCATGTGTCTGGGGAGCAGTCAGGAGGGCTGGAACTTTGACATTTCTCCCTAGATGGTCTATAACCTGCAGCCCCACATGAGCATTTCAAATCTTTATATATAAAAAAAAAATCACTGATCAGTCTTTAAGTGTAATTTTGTTCATTTTGTGGTTGTTATTATTTTACACAAAAACAAAATAGCTCTGAACTATAAAAGTAAGAAAAGCCTATTAATTTTTCCTCTATTTATTTAATTGTTCCTAGCTCCTTCCCTTTCTTGACTCGTACCTTCATTTCCAAATGCTTTGATTTTGCTGCAGCACTTAAATGAAACCCACCTCAAAGGGAGGTGGAGAGCTTCTGAACCACATTCTAAAACCAGGTCCCTTCATATCGATGAGGAGTCAGAACTACTTGACCCCAGCAGAACGTGGTGGCCGTCCTCACCCAATTTCCAGGAGAGCGTGTATTTATCTCTGTGTCTATGTATGTTTCTCACTTTTCCCTGCTGTAGCAACAGCTGGAGAGAGAAGAAGCACAAACTTTTTCAGCAAACCTAGTCTCCCTGTGGAATCCACGGCAGACAAGATTTCTTCTGTTGTGTGCGGACTTGAAAAGGAAAGTCCCAGTGGTATATAACTTCCAGTCTCCATGACTTCTGCGGCTGCTTTCATGTGCCCTCTTTTCCTCATTTCTCTAGGCGTAGTCATAAAATACAGTGGTATGCTTATTTTGGTAATGCAAATTTCCTTTGTGCTTTTTCTAAAAACTATTTTATCTTTTATGTTAGGTCTAAGATATTGCTTATAAACATATCATGCCCATATCTGAATGCTTTAATACCATTGGGAGTGTCTTTTCGTTTCAGATTTCATTTCATTTCGAGGCTACCTCATTCAACACTTAAGACTGCATTATCTCATTCTGTTGGCTCTCCTAAATTTGACATAAGGCAAGTCTTTCATTATCAGTGTCTCCTTCATTTTTAAGGCTGTTCTTTCTATTGAAAACAGGGGATGATGATTTGGGGTTAATCTCATTTAATTATTCAGTGATTGCTTTTAATCATAGAAGTATTTCATATGTGTTTCCCAGTTTTCAACAACAGAAAACTATGTTGGTTTACTTGAATATCCTACTTGTTCTATTTTTTCTGTCAGTATTTATGCAAAATAAATTTTTACTTATCAAAAAACAAATACAAAGACATTAATTTTACAGAAAAAGAGAGCATTTTCAAATTTTATATTCAAGTCTTCTCTTTGTTGATCATCACTTTAAAAATATATATATATATATATACATTTATCTGTTTTCTGGCTATATTCTGAGCTGGGTATTAATTTCTCAGTCACACTCAGAGGTATGTTTTTATTTTTCTGTAAATATATTATAAGTGAATGAACACTGAAGCATGAAAGTTTTCTTATATTTAATTCTGGAAATCATATAGGTTTTGGTTTTATAACAGTTGATCAAATTATGCCAAAACACATTCAAGTGAAGTTTTAGCTATATAAAATTCTACTGCTTTCTGGGTAAAAGATAGCAAGTTTAAAAATATTGATTCCATTTGATATTATTTCTTCTCTAGTACTTGTAAAACATTCTAGTTTTATTTTAAACCTTATACTGGGAATCCATTTTCTTAAAATACAGACTTTCAGATATTACACTATGATTCACATTTGAAGGTCCATGAAAATAAACAAAAAAGTGAGGGCATTTCATCTGGTTCCTAAAGGAACAAATATTTTGGAAGCATCACCTAGTTCTGTCATGTGTTATCAGAAAAAGGAAGAACATCGAGGATCACAAATTCTCTGATATGTACATTTGTGATAGTTTAACACCACTATAGATAATGCAATCTCTCTCCTTATCTCTTGCCTTTACAATGTTGGGAAGTAATATTTCTTAATCACAGATAACATCATAATATCCCCTTTCTATGTAGTATCAAATAAATCCCTCAGATCTTAGTAACATACTGAAGCATCTCAAAACCAAGCGTTCTTCAGATTGAGCCACATCAATTGAGTAACAATCAGTTTGAACTGCTAGCTCTAAAGACAGTCGCAAGTAAAAGTATACATATATGTTTCTATGTCCATAGCCTGTGCAAGCATGGTGGTATGGTTCTGTTTATTCAACAAATAATTACTGATTGTCTGTTGTGTGTCAGGAATATGTGAGGTATGGGAGAAAAATAAGCAAATAAGATCCAGCTTTGCATCAAAGCTTCTTTCAGCCTGATGAGAAGAGCAGCCCAACGAAGAGTTACCATACAATGTGAGAAGTTCTTTCTGAAGAAGTTATACAAGGAACAAGTGGTAGACTATTTCCTAATAAATTATAAAACGAAAAAAAAAAATGAAGCAAAGGACCACACTTACTCCGCCCTCTCTAAAGAGATCTTCAGAAAAACAATGTTAGGACTGAGGGTATGTGAGGTGGCTGGGACTGGAAAGACCATTGCATCTGTGAATCTGTGTATGCATAACAGGGACCAGGGACCTAGATGTTGTGCACTGTTTGCTTTTCCAGTGATGGTGGAGATGAAGCAGACTAGGAAAACTGGAGTGGAACATTGGAGACTTTCCCACACCACTCTAAGGTTAATGAGGCTTTTTCTTTTCCTCAAAATTTCCAAAGTTCATTAATATTCATAATTTTATTTCTAGTGTCAAATAACTTATTGTAAGTATGATGCCTAGTGTTACTAATACTTGTAATAAAACAAGTAATACTTGTGGCATATCTGAAGTAGCCAAATATATTTTGGCTTTTTTTTCTTCATTTTGAAAGGAAACTATACCGATATCACAGCTGCGTTCTATAGGATAAAATCCCGGGAGTATCACATATTCCTTGCATCTTCCTCTCCTCCAAGGATCTGACTATATCTCTGACATTGATGCTGAATGTTGCTGTCAGTTTCCAAATGCCCAAGAAACTCTTTTTTTAAAAATTTTTTTATGTGTATTCATTTTTGAGAGAGACAGAGACAGAGCACGAATAAGGGAGGGGCAGAGACAGAGGGAGACACAGAATCTGAAGCAGGCTCCAGGTTCTTAGCTGTCAGCACAGAGCCGGTCGCGGGGCTTGAACTCACGAACTGGGAGATCATGACCCGAGCTGAAGTCAGAAGCTCAATTGACTGAGCCACCCAGGCGCCACTGCCCCCCACCCCAAGAAACTCTTTGTATGACCCACAGGCAACATCTGGAATTCTTAAGATTTCTTTCCCTTCAGTTTCAAATATTAGTAGAAACTTCGTGTTCCCTCATAAAACTGAAATTAGGACAATAAGGAACAAACATCATCTAAGAAATGTAATGAATGAATCAAATCCATAAGATTGACATGACATCCGCTCCCAGTAGTAAGCAGGATATAAAACGAAATTCTTTCTTACTTAGAATGTCAAGTTGCTAATAAGTTGTATTGAATAAATGAGATTTAATGACATAGCATAAGGAGTTAAAGAAGATCATGGCATAACGATTTCTTTTATTACTGTGTAAAAGATTGCTATTCAAGAAACTTACATAGCATGAATAATGGAAATGGGATGTGTATGGATAAAATAAAGTTTTAACCACATTTCAGATATAATGCAGAGGGACCTTGCAGACAATTGCCCTTGGCAAGCTGCAGTTGGAAAGAAAGTGCTTTATTTTGGGTAAAGGTTTCTGGCTGGTTCTCAAATCAAAAAAGTCAATAAAATACCTGTGTCTACAAATTGTTACAGCAGCTACATATTAGCGGGTCATTTTTTGTTATTCATGTTCTTGCGATGAGAGTGGGAGTTGCGCCTGCATGGCCAGTGATAACCTATATTCTCCAGGGGTTTGTGGAAGGATGCTCTTTGTTACAGTTTTGTGATTTCAAAGGTACCAATTATAATTACAGGGAGGCATTACCCTTTTAAGGCATGGAGATCTTTATATGACAGGGGAAGAGCCAAAATTAAAATTAAATTATACCTGTTTAAAAAAAAAAGGATGGAACCATGTTCTTTTATGTTCTACATCTATAATTTAGTATGCCAGTTCTGATACCCTTGGCAATGGATTTCCTATTCTCAGTTACTTTGTGGGTGTAATAGCATGTTAAGACCTACTCAGAAGTTATAACTGTAATGTCTGTCTTGCAATACTTTGACTTTAGTTCTAGTAAAATAATAAGTCACTGTTGTGGTTAGGATTTTTAATTGAGAAATGTAGAAAGATTCCCTGGGACAAGGAAAATGGGAGAAAAATTCTGGACTTTTCCAGAGGGAATATTAATTCCAGTGACCAGTGAACTTTTTTTTTACTGTACTGTAATATTTTTTACTAGTGTAATGTAGTACATTTACATTAATGCAGTATCATGCATACAGAAAAAGAAATTGTATTTGAAACTAGTGGGTATAGACTCTTATAATTATCCAAGCCTGCAATGTAGAAATGTTCCAACAGAATTTCACCATTAATTTTCTAAGAGTTTCCAAAGCTGAATGGGCCTAGTAGAGTTACTCAGTAAGAATACATCCTGGGTTGATAACTTTTAGGTTAATGTCTGTGACGTTGAGTATTAGAAGCCCTAAACATACGAATTATTTGAATTAACAAGAGCAGAACCCATTTCCACTGTTTCCTTGAATCCGTGACAACAAAATTAGAACATACGTAGTTTTTATAACCACACTATTAGATTATAAGCCTGCAAAGCCTGCTAGCCAGATATTAATCCCCTCCAGAAAGAGTCCTCTTTCGAGTTGTATTTTCAGGGTGTCCTCAAGGTGCATTGCTCTGAATAGATTCCTATATTCTGGCCCTCTGCACTGTCTGTGCCAATACCAATGCTCACGGCAGGACCCCTGTCCGGGACAGATGTCCTCAGCTGCTCAACATGACCCGTGCTCCCATTTCTGCCTCAGGACTCCGAGTTGATCCCTGAGCTGTTGCAGTTCTTACCACCCCACCTCCCCATGAAGAGTGGGGGCCGATTTTGATGCTCTTTATACTCAGTCTGTCTCCACCTCAATGTAACAATAATAAAACAAACTTACTGTTTCTTCTACCACAGCAAATGCATTCCATGTGTTCACGTCTCAGAGCCTAGGGTGGTACTTCAAAAGTCCAGAAGCAAGTAGATATCCCTTAGTCTATCATATTAGTCAGATATTAGTTGCCCTCCCCAGAATTAACTGGTTCACAGAATGTGTGACTGTGGAATCATCAATCCGCTTAACAAGGAAAGAGACTATCAGCCTCCCCCATTAATATCCAGTCTCATCCCCGAGCCCAAAGGAGATTCTCAAAATATAAATAGATAGACAAACAAATAATTAAAGTACCTTCTATGAACCTTAGCATGGAGATCGTTTCTTTGGTGTGTGGACATATGTTTTCATTTCTCATGAGTAAATACTAGGTAGGTGACCCAGTAATTTTATTCCTAGTTATTTGCCCAAGAGAGATGAAAACATATGTTTGCAGAGAAACTTCTATATACATGTTCATGGGAGTTTTATTCATCAAGTAAAAAAATAACTAGAAATGACACAAATATCCTCAACAAAATGAATTTAAAATGGATTTTAAATTTAAGATGAAATGGAGTTTTAATTTTTTTAAATGCTATTTAATTTATTTTGAGAGAGAGAGAGAGAGAGAGAGAGAGAGAGAGCAAGCAGGGGAGGGACAGAGAGAGAGGGAGAAAGAGGATCCCAAGCAGATTCCGCACTATCAGTGCAGACCCCAATGCAGGGCTCAATCTCTCGAACGATGAGACCATGACCTGAGCCAAAATCAGGAGTCAGAAACTTAACCAACTGAACCACCCAATCGCCTCCAAAATGAAATGGAGTTTTTAAATGTAGTACATTCATACAGTAGAAATAGACAGAAATAAAAATGGGCAAACTTTTGATATTGCAACAACATGGGTGAATTCCTCCAGCATTATGTTGAAGAAAGAAGTTAGACACAAAAGAATAGGCACTGTGTGATTCTATTTATGTGAAATTCTTGAACGGGCAAAATAACTTATGGCGACAGCAATCCAAACAATGATGGCTTAAGGCTGGGGAGTGGAGGAAGGGGCAGAGGCGCCAAGATAGGAATGTTCTGTATTTTGGTTGGGGTAGAGTCACTTAAATCTATAAATTTGATCATAGGTCAATTATTCCTCAATAAATTTGTTTCTTTTTAGATCTAGGGAGCATAACTTCCCAAGGTCTGAGCCATTCAGCTCCTATCTTATTACTCTTATCTTTTATAACACTTTACTGATGTTACTTTCATACGCATATTCTCTACTGATTTTATAACTACTCTTCTCCATCCAGCTTCTATAAATTAAATAAGGCAGGTATGAGTACCCCATTTTGCAAGCTTTTGCATATTTTGAAACATGATTGTCTTTCCCCAGACTCGGCTTCCCTTCTCAGTTCAAAGCTATTGTGCTTACCAACGCATTACACAATGCACCTCTTTGCACTAATAGAGAACAAAGCTCAAAAAAGTTTCTTCATGATAGATAATAGAAAAAGGAAAAAAAAATACTTTGCTTTATTTACCCTTTTCAGTGCATTTGTAATAATAATCTAGTTTTAACTTGTGATAACTTATAATTTTGAAGTTTGGCTTGAGTTAGAACGTGATGCATCCTTGATTTATGCAAAGAGCATCTAACCTCTATAAGACATAATAATTCATGACATTCGTTAATCATATCCCTTCATCTTCTTACCATCTGGTCATTTCCCCACAGAGTAAACTTTTATAAAGCTATTTCCAAAAATACATTTTTCATGTTTTTAAATGCTTTGCAAAGTCATCTTTATTCTTTTCACTTGATATTTTTAGCCTTATCTCAAGGTTGCCACTGTTGCATTGCAAACGGTTTTTCCATCAGAAATGGTACTGACTGTAAAATAATGTTCTTAAAATAACACTCCAAAAGTATTATTTATTTTCTCTTTTGGCACAGAAAATATACTCAACAACTTTATAAACTTGTTCAGCAAAGTCAGCCAAGAGCCACTTACAACATATGCTGTATACACAAGGGCACTGTGTTGGCTTGAATTCTTAACTAATTGTGTGTTACAGCAAAGAAAACCTTAAAAATGGTTTGAAGAGCAAGTACTCCATAAAACTTGCATTTACCTCATAAAATCTGTCAAAACCAAATTTCCCAGTGTCGCTGAGATCGCTGTTTCCATTATCACTTGGTATAGTACATGAACTTATAACCATTGAACAAAATGAGATTGGTATTTCAGTTAGTATCTTAATAAACATAAACCTATGTGCACAATCTCACACACAATTTCTTTTCTTTCAATTTATGCAAATTTTTGGTTTGTCTAGCCTTATGTTTCTAAAATAATTGTACCAGGTTAATATTAAACGTGTATAAGCACATGATATATCTTCCAATCTGGAAAAATTATCCCAATAACTTGCATTTATATTTTTATTTTATTTCCTAGTTGTTAATAAACATAGAGTCAAATTTACTCTATAGTTATTTCTGATTTCTTCTTGTTTCTAGAAATTGTGCACAACTTTACTTCTTTACTGAATGAATTCATACTCCAAGATTGGTACGGCCTTGAGTAATCCAGAATGCTTAAATTTGTTTCTGTGTTGCTTAAATTGCAAACAGCCTGAACTTGAAGAAGGTAATGCATAACATAATCTAATGTTAACTGTTCTTTATTTCGATATACCCAAACTACATAGTTAAAGGAAAAGTTATCTAGGTGTTACGTTAAAAGCATCATCTACCAACAAATTAAATTTGAATAATTCACTCCTGCCCCATTGCTTCATCTCGAAAAGGTGCAGAGGGGCAAGAACTTCAACTTTAAAAGGGGGAGGTAGAAACTTCTATGCATTTCTCTTCCTTTCCAAGTCTACCTTTATAGCTTAGTGCAAAGATGTGAGCAAATTTTGAAATGGTTTTTGATGCAGCAGTTTGAACTTAAAAAATTGTGAGAAGTGTGGCCCCTTGCTACATGATTTGGAGAAGATATAAGTAATTTGATTTTTATTAAACTAATGAAAGAAATTAAAAGCCATGCTAAGCTCTAAAACTTCATAATTAATTCTAAATCGCTTATATTTTGTAAATAAAACCAGTATGAGTTGTAGTCTTTCTGACTACAGATGTTTCTGAGATCAGAGGACAAATTAAGAAGTATGCAATAGAGGATATCTTTGATTTTCAGTTTTTATTGAGGATTGATTGTATATACAAAAGTGTGCCTATCCTAACTGTACAGTTTGGTGAATTTTCATACATAGAATACACCTATATAACTAACACCCTGATCAAGAAACATGAGATTACCAGAAGCCCAGTCCACTTCATACCTTCATCCAGTCACTAACCACCACCCACAATACAAGGGTAACCACTGTCTTGACTTCTAAAAACATACTTTAGTTTTGCTTTCTACTCTACATAAATTAAATTATACAAGTGCTTTATTGTGTGAATATGCCCACATTTATTTTTCATTCACGTGATGATGAACATTTGTATTGGTTCCAGTGTTTGGTTGTCCCAAATAATGCTAGAGTGGCCATTTGAAATCTGTCTTTTGGGGAATGTATGTAAATACATGTCCTGTTGGGTATGTACTTAGAAGTCCAATTGTTGGCATAGAGTGTGTGTATTCATCTTTCCTGGATACCGTCATGTGATTTGTTCCAAACTGATTTTGTCATACTTACCTGCCGTCAGTAATTCATGAGAATTCCTGTTACTTAGCATCTTTGCCAATGCTTAGTATTATCAGATTTAAAAAGTGTTAGTAGGGGCGCCTGGGTGGCGCAGTCGGTTAAGCCTCCGACTTCAGCCAGGTCACGATCTCGCGGTCCGTGAGTTCGAGCCCCGCGTCAGGCTCTGGGCTGATGGCTCAGAGCCTGGAGCCTGTTTCCGATTCTGTGTCTCCCTCTCTCTCTGCCCCTCCCCCGTTCATGCTCTGTCTCTCTCTGTCCCAAAAATAAATAAACGTTGAAAAAAAAAAGTGTTAGTATTTCTTATAGGTGTAAGTAGTAGAAGTATTGCATTGTGTTTTTAATTTGAATTTCTCTGACAAACGTTGTCAAGTATCTTCTCTTATGTCTTATTTATTCTTTTCTCTGATGAGTTTGTCCAAGTCTTTTTCCCATTTTCCCTTCAGTTGTGTCACATTCACTTAAGCAATTCCCAAGATCTCTGTGAAATACAGTGTGTGTGTGTGTGTGTGTGTGTGTGTGTGTTTTATAATGAATTGCAGTAGTTTCTTGTACATTTGGGGATATGAGCTTTTTTTTTTGGATATCTGAATGTAAATATCTTCTCCAATTCTCTGAGATGCTTTTTCATTTTCTTAAAATTGTTTTAATGGAAATTTTAAATTTCAGTATAATTTCATTATCAACTTTCCCCTGGATGATTAGCTCTCCTTGTCTTAGTCTATTCCAAATTAACATAGTTGTTTTTTTTCTGTTATCTTCTACAAGGTATATTGTTTTATAAGGTCATTGCCTTTTAGATCAGCAATCCCTTGGAAATTAAATTTTGTGTATGGTGTGGAGTAAGAGTCAAGATATATTTTGTTTCCTATATGCTTATCCAAATACTCTGTCACATTTTATTAAAAATATTACCTTTGCTCTATCATACTGTACAGCCACTTTATCATAAATCAAATCATCAAATATATGTGGGACTTTTTCTAGACTCGTTTTTTGGTTTTTGGTCGTTTCATATGCAATAGAACAAATGCCATATTGTTTTAATTATCTGGTAGATTTTGTTTTATTTTATTTTTTCTTTTTCAAGCTTGCCTTGTCTATTCTCGGTTCTGTGCATTTCTATATAAATTTTAAAATCATCAGGTCAATGTCAGTAGGAAAAAAAAGAATACAGACTTTTATTTGGATTACATTATACATAATAAATATAAATATATTGTGCCTTGTTTATAATGAAAAACAAAGCTATGTATGGAATTCCATTGTTATTTCAAATTCAATTCTTATAAGAGTAAATAACTTCCATCTAATATGTGTAAAAGATAACAATGCAATGAGCAAACATTCAATAAAGTCAGATTTAATAAAGATGGCTGATGGTTGTCATTTGAGAACCAGAAAAAATATAGCAAGAATTTAACCATGGAGGGTTAGTGGAAGAAGATTGTAGCTTGTATTCAAATTTTACATCTGATTTCCATTCAAATAAAATTGGAAGCTTTTCAGCATCAAAATACCATATAAACAGAGATCAAAGCACTTAAGGAGAATTCCAAATGTTGGATAGATTTATGAAGTAATGTTAATAAATATTTTCAATTGAGATAAAAAATGCGTTTGACTTTTTCAGTCCTCAACTGGTTAAGAAATAAACCTAAAACGTCGGGAAATTGACAAATTAGACTGAAATAATAAGAATCTAGTTCAAAAAATATATTATTATCTATTCACATTTTTTAAACCTCCAAATAGTGAGTTCATTTAAACAGGACTTTTAAGCAATCAAAATAATTGGTATCACATGTTATCTGTAATGTTTTCTGAAAATGCTAAATTAATATGAAGAAGCCTAAAAGCCTAAGAATAATTTTAGTAAGATTCTATAATGATAAAGTGTCCTTTTTAGATATTATATTACCTTAAAATTATCTCATATATATTGTATTATTGACTATCATTTGAACAGTTATTGTGATTTACCAGTTGCCTATGATCAATATATCTCAACATACAGATAAAATATATTTTTTCCTCTTCAAATGCTCAAAAAATCGCTCCATAAGCAAAATAGTAGGCTAAAAAATGTCAGTTAAATGTAGAATTAACTGGAGCAGCTTTCTTCTCCTTAATCGTATTTTCCTTAATCTCTGCTCATACCCAGTGACCACATTGCATGCACTGATCTTAGGTGAAGAGTCATTAGAATATTGGAGAAATATCTAATATATTAACTTCCCCAGTCTATTAATAAATATCATTGAGAAGGGCTAGTACATCCTTTCAGCAAAATTATCCTTCATGTAAATTTGACAATGGTTCTTTCAGAAATGGAAAAAAATGTGAAATAACTTGGGAACGGTTTTCAGGAATTAACAGAAAAGGATAAGAGAATTTGACCGTGTGCATGAAGCAACAGTAACTACATTGTTTGGAATGATGTGTTTCCCTCTTCTTCTTTGTCCTTCATTTCAGACATATTTTCTCCTGTACTGTCAGATGCCCTTTAACATACAGAGAGAACTGTTTAAACACTTGCTTTTATTCTCCCATCTCAATCCCTAGCTACATGTGCCTAATATTCTCCATTTGGGTAGGCACCTCAGAAGATTCAATTCTAGACAGAAAGAAATGAAGAAACCACCACTTTCAGAAAGTCACTGAATCATATCAAGTTGTTTCTAATGCCCTGTGCCTGGGTACTGACCTCAGATATCCTGCACAGAGCCTGGGTTCTTTTTGTTTTTTTCCTTCTCTTTTATCACCTATGCCCATTTACTTGATTCCCTTCCCTCAATGAACTTCTGCCCACTTTTTTTTGTTGCTGAATTGATGTTTTGGTCCTTTCCTCTGCCCCTCAAATCTCCATCAGCCCTATCCTCATGTCTTCCAAGCCCCAGACTGACAAAATCTGTAGATTGTTTTAGTGACGAGTATGTATTTAAGTTTCGGGGTGGGTTGGCATGAAAAAGACTTTAGGATGTTTGGATCTGTCCAAACAGAGTGATACAGTTAATATTAAGTGGATTTCTTAAATTAAATCCAAATTCTGGATTCTAATTCTATTGTGCAGTTTTTGTTTTATATTGTTCTTTCAGTTTATGTAGGGCTAAATAAGTATGTAGGGCTAAATGTAGGGCTGTATAAGGTGATACATTCATCTTATAACTATAGCTTTAGTGCCCTTGTTCTTTTAGAGTGGATATTTATATTTAACATAATATCACAGAAGCATCTAAAGGGTATCCTAAGGAAATAAGTCCTGAGAGATGGTAGATTAAAACAAAAAGAGATTATTTGGCCAAAAACCTTTGGAGTTATGATTCATACCAGAGACTCTTTTGGGGGTGTTTATAACACACATTATTACATTAAGGTCTTGCAATTTAAAATATATATGTATTAATAAGCCATTATATCCTATACTTATTTGAAAGACTTTGGAAAGGAACAACATCATTGTCCTTTTTTGTAGGCATGTACAATAGTTATTATACCCATCTACATAATACACTTTGGAACAATCAGCAATAGATCTATATTTATTCCTATTGCCCTTTCCAAAAATGGGTTGGAAATGGCCTCTGAGTGCTATGTTTCAAGAACTTTGACTGCTTATCTTATTTATATTGCTTATATTCAAATTCCAACTAAGTGACTACCAATTTTGTTGAACTCTATAGTTTGATAATAGTAGAAACACCCTGTGTATTGGACCTAAGTAAAGATAGATCTATTTCTTGCTTTCTCTACTTACTATCTTTATAGCCTTGGGCAACTTCACTAACAGTCTGGGTCTCAGATTTGTATCTGGAAGACAGCCTTCATACAGTTAGCATTTGTTCTGTAGAGAATTAAATGAGATAAGTGACATTAAGTATACATCACAGTTCCCGGATACAGCAGCCCATAAATGTTAGCAGTTGTTGAGAACTGTTTCTGAATATTTCTGAAAGCCTTTGCTCCATAATCATTTTAAATTATTTCTTAGCACAACCTAGAATTTAAAATTGTGGATCCAGACTTGTTGTATATGAGAGGAAATAAACATATTTTTAAAAATTCATTTGGTGTGTGATAATATATTTTACCTAAATGCTTAGTAAAAAAAAATCAGTTGTTTAACAATTAAAAAAGAAAATGCCTGGGGCACCTGTGTGGCTCAGTTGGTTAAGTATCTGACTTTGGCTCAGGTCATGATCTCACAGTCCAGCGATTTTGAGCCCTGCATCGGACTTTGTGCTGACAGCTCAGAGCCTGGAGCCTGATTCGGATTCTGTGTCTCCCTCTCTCTCTCTCTGTCAGCTTCTCCCCACTTGTGTTCACTCTCTCTAAAAAATAAACTTAAAAAAAAATATCTCTTTTAAGCATTGTTATTGAATGTAATTCTTGTTGATAAAGGTATATCAACATTCCTTTTTTATCTAGATATGAGTCCAAAGACCAAAAAACACTCAGGATAAACCTTATTTAAACTCTCTATTTATTTGCATGATTTTGTTATTTCAGGATACATATGAGAAATTATTGTTTTAAAATTGCAGTTATGAAACTGATATTCACTATATGTTAACTAAATAGAATGTAAGTAAAAATTTGGAGGAAAAATTACAATTATTCTTTTATGCATTTTGAATATATTTCATCTTGCATTTGGTACAGTACTGTGTTTTCCTTCCCATTCCTCTGGTCTCCTACTTGATTAAAACTATATAAACATATTAGAAATAAGAGAACCTGCCCCTCTCTGTCTTCTCTGCACTGGGAGCAACCCCCCTGCCACAGCCCCTCATCCCCTGAAAACATCTGCCTGTGCAAAGTTCGTCTCCTGTCCCTTCCTGGTGAGGAGCACCTCTTAGTTGAGCGCATCACTGCAGCAGCTCTAGGACCACCAGAGACCCTGACAGATGAAAGCCTCAGTAGTTTGGCAGCCCCACGTCCCATCCTTTGACCTCACTTATTCCTAACTTCAGCTTCAGAACCAGCGCCATTTCAAAGGACAGCCACACCGAAGTCAAGTTCACTGGGGCTGGGGCTGCCGTGGTAGGGGTGGCTGGCTCTGGGGCTGGAACCCAGACTGTTTAAGTGCCTCACCATTGGTTATGCCAGGAGCCCATCTCTGAAACAACAGTTCTTCTCATACGCCATCCTGGGCTTTGCCTTTCTCCAAGGCCTTCTCAACCCCCCCCGCCTTGTCATTCCTTTTCCCATACCTCCCCAAGCAGTCTGGGGAAAGTGGTTGGCTCAGGGTTTGAGAGAGAAAAGACAAATACTGCATTAATAAGAAAAAAAAAAAAAAAAGAAATAAGAGAATCCTTTTCATGTATTTTGAAATGAACAATGAATACCAAAATTAGTGAAAACTGAGAGAAATTTGAGTTCTAAAAAGTCAAACACTGTACTCAAAACAGAAAATATATAAATAGATATATGTATATTGATTCCAAACATGCCCTTTGGAGACTGTGACTGAAGAGCACTGTTCAGGTCCTCCTTCAGAACCCAGGCCTCATCTGACAGCTCACAGCCTGGTCCATCAACAGAATTTCCTGCACCCAAAAGAAGATGCTTCATCCAGTGACATGCCCTCTCCAGGGCAGCTAGCATCCCAGGACTGTTCATATAAGGGTTTCAAAAGGTTGGTGCCCCGTGGTGTCTAAAAAAATCCAAGGGGCACGGCAGCTCTGGAGCTTTCTGAGTGAGTGATTGAAGCTCTCGCATGACTGTCCAGACCTGCTCTCCCAAACAACACCTGCTAAAAGTCCTGGTTGCCAATCTGATTTTCAGTCTGTTTCCCTAGGACCACCAACCAACAGCAATCCTGAAGGAAGTTGTAACAAATGATTCAGTTACAACTCAAAGAATTTATATCTTCCTCCAGTCCCATTGTATTCCAAAGCCTCTGTTAAAAAAAAGGGGGGTGGGGATTGTGAGGCAGAAAAAGCTGTACCAATGAAAGATAGAGGATCTATGGTGGAAATAATTGAGAATAACCATGTAAAGCAATCAATTTCTTATGGGAAAATATATCTGAAAACTATAATATCTCTCACAATTTTGTAAATGCTAATAAGTGCAGTCAATTAAACCCTTTAACATTTATTTATTCAAGTGAAAATGATATACAAAGGCATTCCATTACCAGTTGTCTGTCCAATCCCTGGAAATCACACACAAAATCATTCTTTGTAATATGTTCTCTAGGACAGCAAACATTGTAATCCAAATGTTTTCATTAGTGTATTGGCAGAAGGTGATATGGATAATCAATCTATCTAAATATCAATACCAATGATTTGTAAGTATTGATTGAAGTGAAAGTCCTTATTAAGTAGCCATTAGATTGAAAGCAATACACTTGATAATGAAAAGTACAGGTAGCCTTTAATAGTGGAGAAAGAATTGCGTGTGGTTCCTGGGCAGCCGACTGGGAGAAGAAAACACAGAGAATAACAAAGATAGAGAGATGTGCCATTGCATATCAGTCAGATATATTCTATTCCTAAAAGAGGTTTGAGGGTGCATATTTACCTAGACAAAAAATATATATAATAAACCCCATAATTTAAACAAAGAGAAAAGAGCCCTGATGGAGTATGGATTTAGTGCCAAGTCTTTAACATGGAGACAAAACCTTGGAGATCAAGATTCAGATTCAGCTTTTAACTCAAGTCTAAACTAATAAAAACTAACATAATTTCTTTCCTGAGGTTTTGATCTAATAATTTGTAGCCTCTTAGGCTCAGATTCCCCTGTGATTCAAAAACAACCTCAGATTCTATATTTGGAAACTTATATTACTATGGTCTATAAACTGGTAAGAATCTTAAGAGCAAGATGAAAATTACAGGAAAATAATTTTGCTTGTACTATAAGAAAAATAAATAGTATTCTTGTTCTAAGAAAAACTTACTTGAGGGGCTCCTGGGTGGCTCAGTGAGTTAAGCAGTCTGACTCGGTGTCATCTCAGGTCATGGTCTTGCGGTTTGTGGGATCAAGCCCCAAGTGGGGCTCTGTGCTGACAGCTGGGAGCCTGCTTGGGATTCTCTCTCTCTCCCTCTGCCCCTCCCCCACTCTCGCCTTTTCAATCTCAAAATAAACATTTATTTTTTTATTTTTTTTATTTATTTTTTTTATTTTTTTTCAACGTTTTTTATTTATTTTTGGGACAGAGAGAGACAGAGCATGAACGGGGGAGGGGCAGAGAGAGAGGGAGACACAGAATCGGAAACAGGCTCCAGGCTCTGAGCCATCAGCCCAGAGCCTGACGCGGGGCTCGAACTCACGGACCGCGAGATCGTGACCTGGCTGAAGTCGGACGCTTAACCGACTGCGCCACCCAGGTGCCCCTCAAAATAAACATTTAAAAAGTAAAAACTTACTTGAGTTGTTAGATCCTGTAATCCCAGGACAGCTAGAACTGTGTTAAATTCCAAGCTGCTCCATGTATTTGCTCTGTGATCTTGGGACAGAGTCTAAGCAGATCAGAAAATCAACTTTCTTAAATGGGAATGATACAGTATCCATCTCATAGGACACTTACAGGAACTAAGTAAAATTTCACATGAAAATACAGAGTACAGAGTTTGTATGATAGATTAACAACAGTTCACCAACTGCTAGTTATTTGAGCCACTTTCAGTAATTGAAATTTATTATTAATCTTATCTTAATACTTAAGCTTAACACTTCTCCAACAATTGTAATTTATTTCAATCAAAATCAACCATTGGGGAGGGGCGCCTTGTGGCTCAGGTGGTTAAGCATCTGATTCTTCTTGTTTCTGGCTTAGGTCATGATCTCAATTTCTCTCTCAGATCCTGCTCTGCTCTTGTTGGCTCTTTCTCTCTCTTTCTCTCTCTTTTTCTCTCTCTTCAAAAAAAAAATACTAATAATAGTAAAAACAATTAAAAATCATTGGAAAATTAGGACTATGTTTTTTGTTTGTTTTTATTTCTAAAGTTTATTTATTTATTTTGAGAGAGAGGGGAAGGGAGGGTCTGAGAGGGAGAGAGAATCCCAAGGAGGCTCCATGCTGTCAGTGCAGAGCCCAATGCAGGCCTGGATCTCATGAACCCTAAGACCATGACCTGAGGGAAACCAAGAGTAGGATGCTCAATCAACTGAGCCACCCAGGCACCCCAGGACTGTGTTTTAAATATATTCATATATTGCATAAGTTATGTTTTCAATAAACAATTATGCATATATAAATATCATAAATAAATAGTATCTTTTAAATTATTTTTTTTCTTTTCAAGATTCTGTAGATCTTATTGAGATAATTAATTTTATAGTTTTGCAAATCTTTTTCTTATAACCTGAGTATAGTGTAGCACTAGGTAGATTTAACCACTGTGATATTCTCTAGAACTGAGTTTCAACTGCCGTATTATTATTTTGACCTTTCAAAATCTTTTTAGAACCTCTTATATAAAATACAAATGGGTTGTCATTGAGTGACTGGCGTCAAAGTCTCATCTTCCAAAAAAAGTCTTGTTCTTTTCTATTCCAAAGCATAAGACATAGAGATCACTAATATTTCAATCTGAAAGAAAAAAATTTATACAATTAAATGAATATTTTTAAAAAGATAAAAAATCATTGATTTACTAAAGTATCTATCTCAAGAAGTTAAAAAGCCAAAGGAAAAAATTAAACATAATGAATGTGGAAGTTAAGAACTATTAAAAAATAAGAGTAAAAAAATCAAAGTAGAAGACAAATATAGAATTGAGAAACCCACAAACTACAAAGCTGAGTCTTTGTGAAGCTTAATAAAATTAAATATTATAAGAATTATTTTAAAAAAACAAAATTGAAGAGATCAGAAATATCAGCAACAAACTGAAAATAAAATTTAAAATACTAAATAAATTAAACTAAAATTAAAATATTACTAACAAAAAGGTATAAAGAGATCAAATAAATAATACTAAAGTTATATAAGATCTTTAAAACAAAACAAAATAATACTATAAAATATGTTTGAGAAAAATTAAAAACAAATTAAGATTATACTATACTTATGGATGGATTCAGAGAAAACACTGTAAGTATATTAATGTTTTCAGAATATTCACCTATAGATTTAATGTAATCCAAGCAAGTTCCTAGTAGATTATTTTATGAAAATTAACACACTGATTATAAAATATACACGGAAATGCAAATGATCAATAATAACAAAGACAATGGTGGTACTGGATATTTAACTTTCATAAAATTTTAGTGTGAGTGAACAGTGAGGTATTGACATATGTATTAACTGCTCAAGGGAACAGAATATGAAATACAGAGGCATACCCACACATATACAGTCAGCTAATTATGACATGAAAAAAAGTAACCTAAAAAAAAGGAAAACTGACCAATTGGACTTCATTAAAATTAAGAAATTCTGTTTCTCAAAATACACTATTAGGAGTTTGAAAAGGCAAGCCATAGGGAAAAGATTATATGTAAACATGTGTGTGGTGTATGTGTATGTATGAATGACAAATTTGAGAATACAAAAAGAAGTATTTCAATTAACAATATCAAGATAGACAACCCAAGAAAAAATAAGCTAAAGATTTGGTCAGGTACTTCAAATAAAGGCCATCCAATGATCCATAAACATGGAAACATGCTCAACCTCATTCATCATCAGGGAGATGAAAATCAAAGCAATGAATTACTACTCTACACTTGCTAGAATGGCTAAAATATAATAAAATTACTTCCCATTTCCAAGTATTGGTAAGGATATGTAACTCTCATAACATATGGATGATGGGAGTGTTACTTTGTACACTAGGGGAGTGTTTTTTTCCCTTTGGAAAAGTGTTTGAGGATATTTGCTGAAGCTAAGCATACATACATTTTGCAAATCAACAATTCTATATCTATGTATATAAGGTGAATACATATGCTCATCCAAATACATGAAAACAATCATTTTATCAACATTACTTATAGTAGATAAAATATCCATCACTATTAACTAGATCTAGAATTATGTATCCATATTATGGAAAGCTTTATGTTAATGAAAATTAGTGAACTAGTTATGTACAATGACATTGATAAATTTCACTAACATAATGTTAAGCAAAAAAAGCTAGAACAAAATATACATATGGTATAATTTCATTTATATGCATTTCAGATGTAATTAAAAGTAGTTAACGGTGATAGATGTTCAAAGGGGTAGTCTTCCATGGTGGAAGCAATAACTATGAAACATAATCATATTATTATTGAGTTATGGGATGTACAACTGTCAGGAATGGAACATATTGCATTTCCTCTCTTTAGTTTCTAATATATATTTTTAAATAGGGTTTCTTTTTTTTTTTATTTTTTAAACATTTATTCATTTATGAGAGACAAAGAGCACAAGCAGGGTAGAGGCAGAGAGAGAGAGGGAGACACAGAATTGAAACAGGCTCCAGGCTGCAAGCCCTCAGCACAGAGCCGGACGCGGGGCTCGAACTCACAAGCTGTGAGATCATGACCTGAGCCGAAGTCGGACGCCCAACCGACTAAGCCACCCAGGCGCCCCTGGTTTCTTTTTTTAAAATATTTATTTATTTTTGAGAGACAGAGAGAGACAGAGTGTGAGCGGGGGAGGAGCAGAGAGAGAAAGACAGAATCTGAAGAGGCTCCAGGCTCTGAGCTGTCAGCACAGAGCCCGCCGCGGGGTTCCAACTCAAGCCGTGAGATCGTGACCTGAACCGAACTCGGACACTTAACCACTTAACCGACTGAGCCACTCAGACGCCCCTTAACTAGAGTTTCCAAACTACAGGATTGCCTTTGCCTTTAGTAACAAAAGATGAAGAACACTTAACAAGTAGATTCTAAAAGAAATATGATGCAATCTGTTAGCCTCGTTGATCCAAAGCTAACCTGTTTTAAAGATCTATTACATCTCATGAATCAGAATCGAAACATATGTGTTCAGAATAATGCAAGTCAGATTCACTGAAATTCTCTTTGCTTTATTCCCCTAGAAATCAAATATGAATACCTTGAAAAGGTGATGGTGGCATCCAAATTAAATGATGACCTCTGATTTGTCATGTTGTGGACCCATTTATAATCTTCCCCAGTCTCAGTTAGCAGAATAAAGAGGAAGGACACTTTCAATTATCTTATTGATCCATGTATAACGTGAACAATGTTGAAACACATAGTGGTTTGCTTTTCTAAATCTGACCTCAGGAACTAAAGACAAAATTGTCAAGCTTCCAGCTGTGCTCATTCTCTGCCACAATCTAAATTGTACACTCATGCATGTTACACCCTCCCCTTTTCTTATGTGTTTCACAGTGTGTAATTTTGCTAAAACAAGCCCTTTAATTATACATTGCCAAAAGTGTCACCTACTGTTAAATGATCCTTGTGCTGCAAACAGAGAAACTGTGGGTCCTGTAAGGTTCTGAAGTTTCCATTATGTGCACAGACCCCAGGAGCATCTGTTAACAAATCTGTTGGTGGCTTTGTGTAAAAAAGAGCCAGGCTGGACTCCTGCTGTACTTTCGGTCAGAGAGTGCAATTTACATTTTGACAAGCTTAGTGGGTAAGAGAGAAGACCGCACAAGTATAAAAACAGCTCAACATGAAACATTTTGGACTAATAGATTACTAATATTGAAAGACTTATTAAATAATGAGGAGTGATCAGAGATAAATTTATCTTGGGGAAAGGTAATAGGAAAGCTATTTATTTTGATTTTGCATTACTCATAAGTCTATTTTTTAAAAAATGTATAGCGTAATAGTCTATTAGACTGTTTAACACAATTCTGATTTGATCAAAATCCAGTAGAATAAGATAAACCTGGGTGGTAATACAAATCAGTTTTGTCTTTAAGAATTTTTTTTAAATATTTGAATTCTCTGTTCTTTTATTATACTCTAAATCCTTTATCTATGTTGGACTTCACTATTTATGCCAAATAATTTAAGCTATAAGAAATTATATATAAGTACACATTATGTAACTTTTCCTGGTAAACAAAATACCTGAACTTTCATTGTAGTCGCCACTCCTATTGTAGCCAAATTATTTTACTCAAGTCTTCACTGGGTAATAGAGACAATAATAACTTCAAAAATGTTTACATCAACCATAGATCTCACCATAAAAGAATTCACATTTATAAAATGTTAATAAAAAATAAAGTCATCTTAACTGTGGTAGATTA
This sequence comes from Puma concolor, assembly GCF_028749965.1. Taxonomy (NCBI): domain Eukaryota; kingdom Metazoa; phylum Chordata; class Mammalia; order Carnivora; family Felidae; genus Puma; species Puma concolor. Next base: position 146,187,177 of record NC_141674.1, on the reverse strand, counting down.
TTTACCAATATTTAGTGCTTCTCTGGTGGCCAGACATACATAAATACCTTTGTTTTCCAGCTTCTTTGTTTCTCTGTGGGGACATGAGACATAATCTTGGCTGGAGTGCAAGGCAATTGAATATCCCTCTGACACTTTCTGTCTTTCCTCTCCCAAGCCCTAAAAAAATGGCAGACACAATACAAGGTGGGGTATACCTGAGTCAGAGCATGGAAAGGAGCTGTCCACAAGAGCTGTCTAGCAAGGACCAAAGTACTGGACCTCACACAAACAAGAAATAAAATTTTATTGCATTAACCACAGAGATTTAGGGAGTCATTTGTTTTCATGGTTACTCTACCCTGAGTAATATTATTATCATACAAATATTTAATCAAGATATGCATGCCTTCCTAAAAAAAGGTCTGAATTAACTTCCTTAACTTAAAGTTTTCTTTTGTTGTTGTTGTTGTTTGCTGTTATTTTTGGCAAGTAAGCTAGACAATTAGAGGCTAATGTGGTAGAGACTCTAGATGCGAAACTTCGAATACAGAGACTCAAATATAGTACATGAGTAACCAAGAAAAATAGCATAATTCTTTTGAGATTTGTAACTGTTGTCTTAACTATCCATTATGTCACAAAAAATAAACAGATAATTTTAGAGATAATTTTATTTTATTGCAAGTACCCATGCTTTGTTTTAATTACATGCTGTGTAAGCTACATAAAAACACAGGAATTTTGCCTTTAAAAAAGTGGCTTATAAATAAGTGTACTAAAATGTGCATTTAGTTATCAATAAATAGTATAGTAACTCTATAATTCTTATGTATATAGTATTTTTCAGACTAAAAACTCAATCCTATTTCTTTAGTTATATTATTGTATATCTAACCAATTTTTATACAAAAATTTTGTAGATTATACAGTCTATACAATAGATTCATACAATCTATTGTATAGATTAATATAACTAAACATTTATTTAACCAAAGGGGTTGGGAGTGAAGTAACATTGTATATATAATGTTATGTATATAATTATCATGTAATACAATGATTCCCCGAAAATGAAGTGCAAATCATATGCAAAACTAGGAAAAAGTAGTTTTCTGAGGTAAAACTTTTAAAACAATACTTTCTTAGACAAGTATACTATAACATTTTTCTCAGATAAAGATCTACAGTGAATAGAGAACATATCCTGAAGACAAACAGATGATGATTCATTTTAGTGAGTCTCTCTATGACTAACACGTTTCTCATTTTTACATTTTCCCTTGAAGGAGCAGCATGTCGTAGGCCCTGAAGTGTCCAAGGCAAACACCTGCTTTGTCACGTTTTCCATTTCCGCATGCTGTCCACCTAACTTCTTTGCCCACCCCCCCACAGTCCCACTAACTTTCTAATTTTCCCACCGCTCAACACATTCTGTGTGTCTCCAATTTGATCCGTGTAGCTATCAATCACCATTCCATTCAAGGTGGTACAATGACTTAGTACCAGAGTGAGTGCAGTGTTATGCAAATGATATTTCCAGACTGACTGGCAAACCAGAAGCTTAGCCTGCCTTATTGACACTGCAGCTCTGAGCAATATACAGGCAGTCCCCAAATTATGATGGTTCAAGTGGCCATGTTTCAACTTTATGATGGTGTGAAAGTGACATGCATTCAACAGAAGCTGTACTTTGAGTTTTGAATTTGGATCTTTTCCTGGACTAGAGTTATGTGGTACAATCCTCTCTGGTGACACTGGGTGCAGTGAGCGGCAGCTACCGCTCAGCTATGCGATCACAAGGGTAAACAACTAGATACACGTACAATCGTTCTATACTCGTACAATCGCTGCGTTTCCTTTTCGGTACAGTATTCAATAAATTACATGATATATTCAATACTTTATTATAAAACAGGCTTTGCGTCAGATGATTTTGCCCAAATGTAGGCTAATGTAAGTGTTCTGAGCATGTTTAAGGTAGGCTAGGCTAAGCTAGGATGTTTGGTAGGTTGGGTGTGTTAAATGTATTTTTAACTTATAATATTTTCAATTTACAATGGATTTATCCTGACAAAACACCATCATAAGTTAGAAGAATCTGTACAAAGGATCTTAATAAACTTTGCCCCTGGATGAGTTTGAGCTGTAGTGTTGATTGGGAAGTTCCCAATCAATTCAGAGATTTCTGAACCAATGTTGAAAATACAACCCATTAAAGCCACTGGTTTAAAGCAAGCCAAGTATCAGGACATTGAACAAATGGATCTAGGAAGGGTTTAATCCAGACAGTTGAAGATCAGCATGGAATAAACCCATGTGAAATGAACATATTTCTGATAAGAAATTTGTTTTTACCCACCAAGCAAATTTTGGATCAACGTGGTAGATCGAACACAGAGGAAAAGTACCAATCAGCCAAGCCTGTAAAGCCATCCTAATATATACCAATACAGAACTATTTTTTTAAACTTTATTCAATGTAAAGAATTGCAACATTTTACCTTTCATTCATTTTACTGCCAGATTTCTTGAAAGTTCTATAGCATGCTCTGCTTTTATATTTTCAACTGCAATTCACTACTCTCTCGACTCTTTACATCTGGTTCCTTTTTTCATGTTTTATCAAGATTTCTGTCTTAAAGATCATAGAGAGACTTCAAATTTGCTGCATCCTCAAATTGTTCTAAGGCCTCATCTCTGATATCATTTACTCACACTCGTATTAACAAAATGCTGTTCTCTCAGACACAGTGACATCATTTTTCTTTCTGATTTTGCTTTATGTGATACATTTGTGCCTTCCTTAGTTTTTTTTTTTTTTAATCATGCTTTATTTTGCTGCACCAGATTACATTTCAATTTACTTGTAATACTCTTCATATCCTAACTGCTATGGATTTATCTCCAAAATACTTGCTCTCATATCAGATGCTTCAAATGTACTGAATTTCTTTTACTTGCTTGTACACGACATTTGTGTGAGCCATCCTCTCTATGGAGTCCTTTGTACTTTCCTTCTAAATTATGCTCAGCAAGATGGCCTTCAAATTGCCCTCAGCTTGACTGGACTTTCAGCAGGCTTATTCCTGCCTCTAAGCCCTGACCTCTCTATCACAGAGATCTTTACAGAATCTTACAGGCCTAACCCCAGAGGTCTACTGCCTCCCATTTCTTAGAGCACTTACTTAAAAAAATTGCACCTGTAAATTTTGTCTCTGTCCCTTTATGGTGTCAATCTTTTAAAAACTTCTTACCGGTTTTACATCTCAGGACTGTCTGTCTCAAGGACCTGACAGCCACCACTCCAAAATGTAATCATTAAGGAAGATGGCATCTCTATCTCCAATCTCTGTGGGAAGTTCAGAGCCTAACTTCAGTGGGCGCCTCGTCACACGTTGTAGTATTACCTCCTGTTATAAAGATATATGCAAGTGTCCTTTTCCTTGGGGTAAGGCCAGTTAGCAACACAGAATGCCTATAATCTCCCACCCCAGCTATATGGAAATGGCCACCTGAGAGAGACGTTGTCTTCAGTAAGGGTCACTTGCAAATCATAGCAACCCTGATAGAAGAAAACTAGGTTGGCAGGAGGTTAATGGAATACACATCCTGATCATCCTCGCTCCTTTCCCACTATTTGCCTGCCAATACCCATCTGAAAGTCAGTCAGGGGTTAACAGAACCTCTGGATGAGGTCATATGGGCCATAGAGTAGAGCAGCTAGTTGATTTATCCATCTGTTCCTTAACTCTTCAACAAACATTTTTGTGACAGACATTATATTATGTCCTAGAGATGAAAAGATGGAATACAGCATTATATTAATCGAAGCCCTATAACTGCTATTATAGAAATGTTTCCAAACCCTATGGAATTCCAGGAAATAAAGTTAGGAAAGTAGTGAAATCTTTATTTACTACCATTTGATATAGGACTTATAGATAAATACACTGCCAGAAAAGATGTGGAAGCTAAGCTTGCTAGGCGTGAGGAGCTCCATACACCTGGACCATGTTAATGAGTGAATGAGATTTAAAAAAAAAAAAATTCAAAGATGTTGGTAAAACAATAGATAGACGATGCATAGATAGAACATCACATTAGAGACAAAGAAAGGAAAGGGTTTCCAGTGGTTACCATCAGCAGTGTCTTCAATGTGGAATATTCAAAGAAATCAAGATGATAATTGACCTTTGAGTTTTGATTGTGAGACGTGTTGACCTTCACAAGATTGCATAACAAATTACAAAAAGTAGATCTTTATTCCAAGTTGAAGAAGTCTAAAAAAATCTAAATAGTTATGTGAAAATGCTTCAAAATGATCTATGATAAAAGGGTTAGCTTGAAGTACAACTGTTTTTCTCATTTTTTTTTCCTTTTTTGTTTTCTGACAGAGGAGATTTTATTTATTTTATTTTACTTTAAGGTTTACTTATGTATTTTGAGAGAGAGAGAGAGAGTGAGAGCAAGAGAGGGGTAGAGAGAGAAGAAGAGAGAGAATCTCAAGCATCCCAACACGGGGCTCCATCCCAGGAACTGTGAGGTCATGAGCTAAGCTGAAATCGAGAGTCAGACACTCAAATGACTGAGCCAGCCAACTGCCTCACAAGAGATTTTAATGGTGTATTGTATTCTGTCTTCCAAACCCAGCCTTTGTCATCAGCGAAAAGAATAAAAAAAGGTGAAACCATTATCTACAGACAGCACATGAGATGTTCTAAATTGATATTACCATGTATACATAAATGTTGAGCCATATCTACATAAATCCTAAATGTATAAGAAGTGAACTCACATTTTTAATCTATCAGATCATTCAAAAGAATATTTTTCTATCATTCATTTTCTGTTTTTTACTTATAAAGCATCAATGAAATTGTCAACTACAATCTATTAATTATGAACTTGTGACCTACTTCTAGGTAGTGTTTGCAAGTTGTTAATTATAGGTTTAATTATAAGTACTATGGGGAAATATTTATACCTTAGTATTCTAAAATTTTACTTTGAAAATTGATATCTGATCCTATTTATAAGAGCTGCTCCAGAGAATAAATTAAGAGTAAATACAAGAATGGGTCAGCTGGCTCACTCAATCAGTGGAGAGTGTGACTTTTGATCTCAGGAATGTGGGTTTGAGCCCCATGCTGGGTGTAGATTACTCACAAAATTTTTAAAAATCTAAAAAAAAAAAAAAGAACAGATATGAAGAAAGTACATATCAGCCTATAAGAAAAAGATAAAGGAGTGCCGTAAATCCAGATGCAAAGACAGTTTCACTATAAGATGCAACAAAACAAATCAAAGTCTAAATAGATCATACTAAGAATATAACTTTTAGAGACAAAGATAATAAAAAAGATACAATATATGTCAATCTAACAAATTATGCTAATATACCCTTATTTTCCCATTAATTTTGAATTCCATTGTCCATTAAGATATTCTGCAACTTTGGTGGCCAAAGATGTTAATGGAATTCTTATCATGTGTCAGTAAATTTGTGTAGAGTTTAGTATGTTTTGTTATTCAGTTAGTAACCCATAATAGAGGGATTTTTCCTAGATATACCATCTATTGGTGCTACAGTGTTGCATTTCACATTATAACATTATTGCATGTATCTTTTCTCCACTCTAGACTCTAAGCTTCTTTTTTTTTTTTTTTTTTGGGGGGACAGAGAGAGACAGAGCATGAACGGGGGAGGGGCAGAGAGAGAGGGAGACACAGAATCGGAAACAGGCTCCAGGCTCTGAGCCATCAGCCCAGAGCCTGACGCGGGGCTCGAACTCACGGACCGCGAGATCGTGACCTGGCTGAAGTCAGACGCTTAACCGACTGCGCCACCCAGGCGCCCCTAGACTCTAAGCTTCTTAAGGCATAAATTAAACGTTTTCCACCTACTCATTTTTCTCTTTACTACCACAGTGACAAACAATGTATGAATAAATTGGAATGTAGATATATATAACACAATAAACAAGATACCATAATATACATGGTAACAGTTTACATTAAATTATATCAGAAATTCTAGAAATCAATCAGTGGCTTCGTGAAAATTCTGACATGCTGAGCAAATACTAAAGAAATGGCCAAATGTTTGCATGACCCAGGGATGTTTTACTTGGAGCCTGGCAGATTTGGTTTCAAGCTGCTTTAGGAAATTAATCAGAGTCTGAAAACCAAGATTTAGGAAAAATTCCAATAGATAGATGATAGATAGATAGATAGATGATAGATAGAGATAGAAAGAGATAGCTATCAGTGGCAAAAACAAAACAAAACAAAAAAACTTCTGAGAACTCAGAGTCAGCTGACATAAAGCAAACTGGTCATGAATTCATAAGGTTCTGTAGGTCATTATAAAATGCCAGTAAGCACAGAATCTAGGTGACCCTAGCTAGAAACTTTTGTTTCTGTAATTTCTTCTATAGTTAGAGACACATGTGGTTGGTCTTGCCTGTGACTAGAAGGTACACTTAAAAGGCAGAATCAAGAGTAAGAGTTTTTAATTTTTCTTTCAGGGAAATAGATATTTCTAGGATTATAGGGAACATTTCTTATATAGAAAATAACAGCAAAAATATTTTGTCATCAATTTATGCAACAAGCAGTTCATACACTTAGGAAATTAGCTTTGTAAAACTTGTCTGCCACCAAAAGTAAGAACCAAGTGTGGAGTAAATATTTAAATGAATATCTATCCATTTGTGGTCTTTTAGAATCAGACTTTGGGTAGATATATGTATATACTATCTCATGACTGAATGAAACTTACCTTCCCTATTTCCTCCACATTAAAAGAATTTTAGCACCCTTAGGGGATAATATAAGGTCTGGTAACAAGTTTTAAAAACACAATTTTGATCTAAAGGTCTAAGCTTATGAACCTTGAAAAATATTTGAAATCATTAAGATTTTGTCAATTTGCATTTCATTGGTAAATAAAGCATCTGGAGTTTAAGGGATTTTTGGTATTTTTTTTTTCCTTCAAAGCTGAAGTAATAAACGTTTTGATAACAGGTTTTAGAGTGGAACATGCTACCACATGAAGAAATTAGCAACCGCATTAAAATTCCCAAGCCATTATATTGTATTTTCCTCCTGAATTTATCATATATGTAGGCCTATGGAAAAGTTTTTTGTTAGAAGACAATGTTTTACAAGTATAATCATGTATGGATGTGGATGTCCAGTTGTATCAGAAATGCTTTGTGGTTGAAGTGATATTTGGTATTGCCAGGGAGTGTCACCTGTAATTAGAAGAAGACATGAAAAAACAAATAGGGCATAGTGTGTGGCCCTTTCTGAGTAAATAAGTGTGGAGAGACTTGTGTGACCAACAAAACAACTTATGAATCAACTGCATAATTGAATTTTATATTTTCTAGAACCTTTTTTCTTCTTATACAAATAGCAGTTAATCATTATTTGAACTACTAAATACAAGCTTGAAGGGATGTCAGAACAACTATTTAAATAGTAGATATTATCATTTTTAAAAGTCATGCCTGGAAACCCAATTAGATACCACATGCAATTAAGCAGAAAATATGTCACAATGCTGCTTCTATAAAAACACATCTGACCAGATTTCCAAACTGAAAACTGATTAAACAAGATGATTCTAAGTATAATCCCTAAGTACACTCTGTGTTATGAATTTCTTGAGAAATTGATAAACTCTTCTATAATAATTTGCTTGATAAAATAGTATTTATTATCCAAAATTCTTTAGGATTCAGAACACTAAGAACTTATTTTGCCTTTGCTGCCTTCATTTTCAGTCAGAACCAAAATATTTTTAATTCTGAAAGCTCATCCTGAGAGAAGAATGGGTGTAAGAGAGTTTTAGATATATATAAACGTGCTAAAGGACTATCTATTGGGTTAGACAGGCAGACAAGAGTCTATTTGCATATAGGAGGAGGTGTTGAGGGCTCTTCTGAAAGAAAATGAATTCTAACATGAGAAAGACCTGGACTCTACAGATATAACCCTATAATAATACCACCAATAAAATTATAGGCAGGAGTGATAATTCTGAACAAAATTTAATGCTTACTAATTATATTTTTCTTCTTACCCAGCCTCTTAGTGTGAGGGACCATAAATAAACACTGAAATCTATAAAGCACTGGACCACAAACAATATTGTTTTAAGACATCAAACGCATCACTGAACTAGAAGAGTATAAGGTTCACGAATATACCCTCTTAATTCCCACAGATATCACCTTGCTTTTGTACTGGGTGACAGTGTGAGTATCAAGTAGAATGGCTGAAATAAAATGTTGCTAAGGCTACTAAGGGGCCTGGAAGAACGACAGTGGTGTCTGGAGGGAAGCCATGAGTAAGCCATGAAACACCCTCAGCACTGGTGCTGGTAACACTGCTCATCCTTCTTAGGAGCAGAAGACATAACTCCCCAAGGGTTTCTGTATGTATCCTTTCCTCTATCTCAGTCTGTGACCTGTATATCTGGAATACACATAGACTTACACTGGATGTGGCAAATTTCTCATTTCATTTATGTTTTATGTACTTTCACACCTTTTTTGTTCCTAGTCCTGAAATGATGTATTCAGGAGGCTTTCTAAATAACTAACATGTTTCTCTGAAGCACTCACTGTGGTATCTGTCGCTTCCATATTACTGGCAACCCTGTTTTCTCTTTTTATTTTTCTTTTAGAGAGAGGGAGATGTAGGGGCAGAGAGAGAGAGAAGGAGAAAGAGAATCCCAAGCAGGCCCCATACTCTCAGCTCAGAGCCCGATGTGGGGATCAATTCCATGAACTGTGAGATCGTGACCTGAGTGGAAATCAAGATTCAGACATTTAACTGACTGAGCCACCCACACACCCCTGGCAACCATGTTTTCTATTTCTCTTTTATTATCAGCATGATGGAATAATTTTTTTTGTATCATGGAAATCTGCAATTATATAGTTTATGCAAAATAGTCCTTAATCTGTTTTCATAGAGATTTTCTTCCAGTGAGGTTCATTTGTTCTAAGTGTTCAGATGATACCCGTATTTTAAGCCACTCTTGCCCCCATCCCTTATACTTATTGGAGATTTAGTTTAGTCAGTATTGGTGTTTATTTGGGCTCTATTAGTAATAGTGTAAGTTCACTGTTTACTTCTTTCAAACACAAGCTAGAGAAACATGGAAAATTCAGATTTTTCTTTCTCTTTGGTAGTACCAAAGCATTGCAAGTTATACAAATATGTGTCAACGCTCTAGACACAAAAATGTAGGTAGAAACTTGGGAAATGTTTATCTTGAAACCCTAAAGTCAATTAGGGAAAGGAAGTTTTTGTTGTTGTTATCATTGTTTCATTTTTACTCTTCAGCATCTGACCTGGATGATTGCATTTGCCATTGTGACATCCCATAAACACTTGTTTTTGTTTTTGTTTTTCAGGGGGAGGGTGACTGCTCTTTGCAGGCTCATGATTGATTTGGAAGTTTAGGATATATCCCATTCATTTATTTCCTGTCCTTAGCCATATTTCTGAGTTTTTTTTTTTCTCTATCAGACTCTTGTCTGTTACTCTCTTAGACTCAACTTTCATCAAATAGTCTTTGTAGAGCTGGAATGTGGACAAGTATGGGCTTTACCTATTCTCTGGCCGGTGAAAGGATTCTAATTTGTCACCTAGACTGCTCTGGTTCTGAAGACAGATGGGTGTCAAATGCATGGGCCTATTAGACCACTACATTGGTCCTGAAAGTAAGAGATAGATGATGGATGAGAGAGACAGAGAGAGAGAGAGAGCGAGTGAGCGAGAGAGAGAGAGAGATCTTCATAACAGCTTTATTGAGATATAATTCGCATACCATACAACTTTGGTATATTCACAGAGTTGTGCAACCATCCCCGTAATCAATTTTGAAGTGTATCTGTTACCTAGAAATGAGAGTCCCTTTAGTTATCACTCCCATATCCCCAAACCCTAGAAAAGCCCTGATATAATTTCTGTCCTTATAGATTTGCCTATTCAAGACTTTTATATAGATGGAATTATATGTGATCTTTTATGACAAGTTTTCTTGACACAATGTTTTTAAAGTTCGCCATGTTATGGCATGTGTTATACTTCATTTGCTTTTGTGACTGAGCAATATTTCACTGTTTGGGTATAGGACCTTTTATTTAGCCATCTGTTAGTAGTTCAACAATTGAGTTGTTTCCATGTTTTGGTTATTATCAATAATGTTGCTATGAATATTCGTGTACAAGTTTTTGTTCCTTCATATATTTTCATTTCCTTGGGGAATGTATCTGGAAGTGGAATTTCAGGGTCAAATTATGCCTATATGTTTGACTTTTTGAAGAAATGACAGACTGTCTCCTAAAGTGACTCTATCACTTTACATTCCTACCAGTAGCTTATGAGAGTTCCAATTTCTCTGTATCTTCGCTAACACTTTTTATTATCTACCTTTTTGATTATAATGATCTTAAGAATGTGAAGTAGGGGCGCCTGGGTGGCTCAGTCGGTTGAGCGTCCGACTTTGGCTCAGGTCATGATCTCACAGCTCGTGAGTTCGAGCCCCGCATCGGGCTCTGTGCTGACAGCTCAGAGCCTGGAGCCTGCTTCTGCTTCTGTGTCTCCCTCTCTCTCTGCCCCTAACCCACTCACATTCTGTCTCTGTCTCTGTCAAAAATAAATAAACATTAAAAAAAAAAAAAGAATGTGAAGTAGTATTTCATTGTGATTTTGATTTGCCTTTTCAGGGAAAAAGCACATTTTCATGGGCTTATTCACCATCTGTGTATTTTCTTTGGGGAAGTTTGTTGACAGTGTCAATAGTGTTCTTTTTTTTTTCAATATATGAAATTTATTGTCAAATCGGTTTCCATACAACACCCAGGGCTCATCCCAAAAGGTGCCCTCCTCAATACCCATCACCCACCCTCCCCTCCCTCCCACCCCCCATCAACCCGCAGTTTGTTCTCAGTTTTTAAGAGTCTCTTATGCTTTGGCTCTCTCCCACTAATAGTGTTCATTTTGATGAAGTACAATTTATCTAGCTTTCTTTTCTTGTTTGTACTTTTGGGGTTAAAGATGAAACTGCTGCAAATTTCAGGATGATGAACATTCATTCCTTCTAGACTTTTATAGCTTTAGCTCCTAAGTTTCAGTCTTTTCTCCATCTTGAGCTAATTTTGTGTATGGTGTGAGATAAAGGTCCAATTTCATTCTTTTACTTGCATATATCGCTTGTCCCTATACCATTTGTTGAAAGACTATTATTCTCATCGAACAGTCTTAGTACCCTTCGATAAAAACAATTGACCATAGTTATATTCATGTATTTCTGTACTCTTGATTCGATTCCATTGATCTATATGCTTATTGTTTTCTTCTTGTTTATTGTTAATAATTGTTTTCTTAATTTTTTTGTGCCTGGATTTTTCAATCTGGTAGACCCAAAAACTATTGATTTTTTTTATTTTGTTTCCTGCAACTTTGCTGAATTCACTTGTTAATTTTAATAGATTTTTAGTACATTTATTACTATTTTCTATATATAAAATAATGGCATGTGTTGATAGAGATACTGTTACTTTTTCTTTTCCATTATGGATTTTTTTTTTCTAATTTTGACTAATTGCCCCTGCCAGACTTCCAACACAATGTTGAATAGAAGTGACGGGAATGGACATCCTATTTTTGTTCCTGATATTAGAGGGAAATTATCTAATCTCTTATTTTCAGATGTGGGTTTTTCATAGATTTCTTTCAAGTTGAGAATATTTTTTTTCTATTAGTTTGTTTTTCTTATTACAAAACAGTGTTAGGTTTTGTCAGATGATTTTCTGCATCAATTGAGATAATCATGTGTCTTTTTATCTTTATTCGATTAATGTGATCGTAGCACGTTGATTGATTTTCATATGTTGAAACATCCTTGCATTTCCAGGATAAATGCCACTTGGTCATGGAGTCTGTTTAATAATATTTTTAAATATGCTTTTGGATATTGTTTGGTAGGGTTTTTTTTTTATGATTTTTGTATTAAGGGCACCTAAGTGGTTCAGTTGGTTAAGTGTCCAATTTAGGCTCAGGTCATGATCTCACGGTTCATGAGTTAGAGCCCCAAATACGGCTCTAAGACGACAGCACAGAGCCTGCTTCGGATACTCTATCTCCCTTTCTCTCTGCCCCTCCCACTGTTCTCTCTCTCAAAAATAAATAAACATTACAAAAAAAGATATTAGCATTTATATTCATAAGGGATATTAGTCTGTAGCTTCCATTTCTTTCATGCCTTTGGCTTTGGTGTCAGGATAATGCTTGTCTCATAGAATGAGTTGAGAACTGTTTCACGTTCTATTTTTGCAGAAGAGTTTATTAAAGATTGGTATTAATCTTCTTAGACATTTGTTAAACTAACTAGTTAAGCCATTTGGCCTGGAATTTTTGGGAGGATTGTTATTTCTTATTATTAATTCAATTTCTCTACATGTTACAGATCTATTTAATTATCTACTTTTTCTTAAGCCAGTTCTGACAGCTTGCAACTTTTTAATAATTTGTCTATTTCATATAAATTTTTATAAATTCATTGGCATACAATTATACATAGAATTCATATATATATATATATATGAAATGTTATATGTATATATATGTAAGATATATGTATATCTTCATTCCCATAATAGAATGTATCTATTCCCTTTCTGATGCAGGTGATTTTAATTTTCCTCTCTCTCTCTTTTTTCCTCATGTAACTAACCATTTATATATTTTCTTGATTTTTTTAAAGAACTAATTTTTGGTTTCATCGATTTTCTCTATTGTTTTTCTATTCTTTATTTTATTAGTTCTTTCAATCTAATAATTTTTTTCCTTTTTGTTCCAGATTTATTTTGCTCTCTTAAAGTAAAAGTTTAGGCTACTGATTAGAAATTTTTCTTCCTTTTTATTATAGCTATTTACAGCTTTAAATTTTCCTCCAAACACTGCTTTACTTACATTTCATAGGTTTTGGTGTGTTGTGTCTTAATTTTTATTAATGTCAAAGTATTTTTTTAATTTTTCTTGATTCTGAGTGTGGAAAAGTTTAAACCTAAGAGCAATCTCAAAGTCACCAGAAGCTTTGGTAGAAAACAATGAAAAGGAGATTGAGATATTTGAGGTGAGTTAAATATGACCCAACATTTGAAATATGTTAAATCATAGGCCAATTTGTTTGTCAGAGAGGATGAATAAAATAGGTAAAAAAGAGCCTTCTTGAGGTCAGAGCAAACCTAAAATATTGAACTCAAATAAACTTGGCTATTGGAGGAATAGAAGGAAACTCAGGTGGCTGTACTATGGTGGATGAGGAGGAAAACGAATATATATTTTTAGTCTTTCTGTCATCAAATCTCCTAATCAAATAAACATATGTAATCAACTAATATCAACAGCTAACTATTATATAAAAATGTAATTCTCACTCCATACCCCAGATTTTGCAAATTCTATGAAACATGATTATGATTACTAACATGATCTCCTGTTCCCATCATAACTGATTATTCTTAAAATGTAGGTATTTTGTAAAGAGAACTATTCTCAAGTTAGATTTGATCCTCTTGTTATTTGTCTATATTTGATGTTACTCTAAAATGCTGAGGGGTAATTCGTAATATGGTAATTCATTTATTTCTGCTTCTTGGATTTCGACTTCATTTACTCTTCTTCCATGAGTGTCCTATAACTTCATGTAGGCAGATTATTAAATAATTTCTAATTGCTCCAATCTAGAGCAAATTTAGCATTGTTAACCATACAAAGTAGTTGTAGAACCATCATACAGGAACTTTGGAAATTATGTTGCCTGTGTAAAGAGCAGAGAAATGTGTGTGGTTCATAATAGAAATAAACAAAAATATGGTTTGTTGTTGTTCTTGATTATTTCTCTTCTCTCTTCATCACTTTTCCCTTGCATAAGAAGAACCTGAAACAGGTGTTGGGACTCTCTATTTTTGTACATCTTAATGGCAGGCACAGTGGTGTTTCAGAAGGAAATTGTAATAAAATGGGAAATCACAGGTTTTGGTACCAAAATACTTGAGCTTGTGGGTTAGTACCAATTTTTCTTGGTTATGTGGTCTTCAAAAATTTACTTAAGTTTCTGAATGTTAGTTTATTCCTTACATTACAACTGGTGGTAAGATCCCACAAAAGAAAAATGTTATGAGGAATATATAAAGTGAATAGATAAAATATAGAGAAGCATTCTGTAACTGTTTTTGTCATATTATTTACCATTATTTTGTTTGGTTTAACCAAAGCAGTTAAAATAAGTAAGACCGGTGGGAAGAGAAAGGGGGAAAAAAAAGTTACAGAGAGGGAAGGAGGCAAACCATAAGAGACTCTTAAATACTGAGAATAAACTGAGGGTTGATCGGGGGTGGGGGGGATGGGAATATGGGTGATGGGCATTGAGGAGGGCACCTGTTGGGATGAGCACTGGGTGTTGTATGCAAACCAATTTAACAATAAATTTCATATTAAAAAATAAAATAAAATAAAGTAAGCAGCTATAGGAATTTTCAAATTACACAATTCAAGGTTCGTTTATACGCTTAATGATCACATCTGGCATCTTTTTACTTTATGGAGATACAGTGTTCTATTATACAGCATGTATTCTATTGAAGACTTTGTAACTTTTAGTGTCCTTTGAGAAAAATTGGTAAATACCCTAAAAAGACATGAAGATTATAACTTTTTTGAAGGTTTTTTAGAACTTCATCCCAAGCCAACCTAAGTTAGTTTCAGATATTACTTTAGGGTCTTCTTTATTGTTCTTTGTTTAAATCATTCACAAGAGAGAGATCATGAGACCACTTGAACTAAAGTCGCATCTGGCATTGTCTGGGGTGGGGAATAGTGCAGAGTCAGGAGGATTGGGCAGGCATCAGGTGCTGTTTTCTGTTTAACAGTTAATAATTACGTTGAGGAATTTTGTTCACACTTCTGTTGTATTCTAATTATTTATAGTTCAGGTCCCCAGCTCTGTCATCCTACTTTCTACACAGGTCTCTTGAGATGTCTGAAAGCAGCTGCAAGAGGACAGTGACTTCAGGCCATGCACTAAGTTGGATTTAAAGTCTTCATGTTGTCGAATATGTTACGTTGGTTTGTCCTTCCTATAACGGCAACAAAACATCTTTTGCTTTATTGATCATTTCCAGGCCGTGGCAAAGAATGACAATCAATAGATAAATTGGAGGGGGGAAAAGGGCAAAGAAGAGGTATTACATTCATGCAAGACCTCCGTTTATGCTGCTTGACGTGATATATTCAAATGTGGTTGTGAGTGTTGGGTAAGGGAAAATATTCCAGAAAAAGTTGAGTTCTTAAAAGACAGAAATCTGATTAAAACACAGAATCATACTCAGAGAGTGTACTGTACCTTTCTTGTTTTAAAATTTTCACATGTTACATTAAACAGGACATGCACCAATTTCGGATATGCAGAGGATTAAAAGATTGAGAAAAATCTTTAAAATACTAAAATGAGTAGGAGAAGTTGAAGAAAAATGAAGTAAAGACAAACATTGAGGAAAACAGCTCCCTTGGCTAAAAACTTCCATATAGCATATTGAGTTGCTTCTCAAAGAGTGTCAAAACTATACTTTGTACCAGATTGATTGAATCTGGCTGTCTGTGGTTATATACCTGTGTAGACAGCAAAGAAAAATGAAGGTCATATTGAATGTTATATGCAGTTACTATGTTTTTTAAAAACCAAGGGATAACTACACTTTAAATGGAATTTAATTTTTTTTAATTTTAGAAACTATGAGATGATTCTGTATTTATTTATTGCACATCAATCATTTAATATGAATAATTCAACTTGTAGATGTGAAATAACTCTATACTTAAATATTTTTTTAAGCTATAAATTTTATTACAACACATTCATCTAGTCTGAAAAGCTTGACAGTATAAATCCCTTAAATTAATGCAAGATACTAGTCACAAAAATGGTTCCAAGTTCTCTCCAACTTGTAAATTCCTTAAATATAAAGATCAATACTTTGGCTCCCAGTGAATTAAGAAAAATCCAAATTCTAATATTACTACGTATATAAATATGTGTGCAAATATGATGATTTATATGCATATTTTAGCTACATTAACAAATTAACTTCACTTGTAGCTTTTTTATATATATAATTTTATACATTCTTATATTTCAAAAGAGATAAAAGGCTTCTTGATATACATCAGGGTAGTCTTGATAGTGAAACTGTGTTAAAGGTCAGCTGAAACAAAATGGATGACCCACAAAGGCACCCTACAGAGATGGCATTAAAAATTCTCAAATCTAGGGGAGCCTGGGTGGTTCAGTTGGTTAAGTGTCTGACTTCAGCTCAGGTCATGATCTCATGGTCCGTGAGTTCGAGCCCCGTGTTGGACTCTGTGCTCTCAGTTCAGAGCCTGGAGCTTGCTTCAGATTCTGTCTCCCTCTCTCTCTGCCCCTCCCCCACTCACTCTCTGTTTCTATCAAAAAATGAATAAACAGTAAAAAAATATTTAAAAAAAATTCTCAAATCTATATGCATTTCTGTCCAGTTGCTTTCAATGAAAAAAGTTCTATCAAAAATTAAAGTAATTTTTAGTTAATTGTAGAACTAACCCAACTAAAATGACTTAAAAGTATTTTACATAAAGAATCATATGTAGAAATACATGGAAAAAAATCAGCTACACTTTGCAAAGATACTCTTCGATTAAACAGCAAGTTGCTCACAGAACTGTTCTAAATTGAGGGTAAATTAGAGATATAAAGCATAAGTGAATGGAATTGGCAGGTCTTTTCCAATATTAAATTTTTATAATTGCATGACAACATGTAAATCCACTAATTTACAATGAAAATAGTTGAGGACAATGGATCAAACAATGATGCAAATTCTAAATGTGATGGCTCCTTAATCTATTTTTTGGGGGGCATAAAACAAAAAGGTGAGGTTTCAGAGTCATTTTTTTTTAACTTTTATATTTGTCTTTCATTGCTACTAAATTGCTAAATGCACACTTTCCCCAACATTATCTGGCATGCTGAAGAGAAAGAAAGATACTATACTTAATCAGATATCAGCAAATTATTGAAAATGTGGCCCCATTTGAAAGTCTTACAGTCACACAAATATGGTGTTACTGTGGGCTAAGTATAGCCTCAGAGCTGAAATAGATACTAAAATTTATCTGATTCAACAGCCCTCAATTAAAGGTTGGAAGAATGAAGACTCAGAGGTCCTAGGATCAGGTAGAGAGTTAGTGCCAAGAACCTGAAATGGAAAACTTTCTGAATTAGAATCCATTTCTCTTTTGATTAGACATTTAGTCTCTCCATTTTATTTTGGCCTATATTCAGTTTTATCCATTATACTGGATTCCATTCATAGATGATGTTTGGTGGGGTAAGGAGCCAGGAGGAACTGTAATGCCTAATAAAATTTACAAAAATTTGAAATTGTGAATACTTAATATTATTTTAAAATGCATTTGATTTTCAAGCATTGAATTAACAGTGCTCATATAAAGAAATTGTCGTCAATATATGTGGCTTCAGCCAACGATGTCAATTGATCATTCATATGCACATTAAATGCTTCTGATATTTTTAGCAGAAAAATTACTCAAGCATCATTTCTTGTCAAAATTATTATAATGTCATAATAATGTGTTTAAAAGGCTATAATTAGGAATGTCAGCAGTGCCATTTGAAACTCAAAATTGAAAGATGATTATAGTTTAACCCGATTACTCTATTACACATGATGTCAGCCTTTTAAGAAGTAACTAAACTTATATTGTATCTTTACTGAATATGTGCCACCTAAAATATTCTGATGATAAAGCTCCTGATTAAAATCATGTGTTTGAGAGAAAACAATCTGATGATCTCATGTATTGATAAAAATATCTAAAATACTCAAGTTTGATACTGTTCAAAAATGAGAGAAGCAAACCCGAACATATTGAAATAATGTCTAATTTTCTATGAATTGGCAACTCTTTCCATTTGTTTTGTGAATTCACAGGAATCGAGACTGGGAAAAACATATCTATATTTTGTCAAGTGAAATTATCTTCTGTTTGCAAAATATTTGTGAACTGCACTGGAAGAAATTGAATCTTATACTTGGGGTAAAATGCAAAGCTAAAAAGGAGAGAAGATAATTTTCTATCAATTTATGCTCCATAATCCCTTTTTTTTGCAAGTTGTTTCTAATGACCATGTATTGGAGGCAGGCAGCCTGGTTCTTAGAATGAATCAAATGGCACATCAATAAGTCACTTGTTCTTGTTCTAAATGGCAGAGGATTTTAAAATGTATTCATTCTGTTACTCTGCACCTGATGTAGAAGTTACTGGGTTCTTCCCACCTTTGTGATAATCTCCCATGCTAAATTTTAACAGAGAAAATGTGCCTTCCTTCCTTGGCTTTTAGGTGCTTGGGTGCCTAGGATAGTTCAATTCCCTTTAGATGGATAGTATTCAAGCTATCTGTAGTGAAAAAAAAATTTTTTATAATTATTCCAATGTATTGATTTTGTGAATCGAGACTTTTGTAAAATAAAGTAACTAGAAGATTTAAAATGTACACAAACACAGCCAAACTGGACTCCAGAAAGATAATATTATTATGCTGTAAAATTTCCAAACACCTATTATATTATGGTGTTAATCTCTTCACTGCTGTTAGTTTACTGGCAGGCACTGTAGTCTTTGCTTTGAGTAGCACTGCTTATTGAATGGGGTCATGGGAGGGAGAATTAATTACTTCCTGGCTTATTCTTGCCAGTTCCATTTCCTGAAAATGGAATCTTTCTCATTGTCTATTGTCTTTCGTCAAGTAGAATTCTTGGCTTGGCTTCGGTTCTGTCTGATTTATTTCTCTTTTTCATGTGTGTAATGAAGTTCTCTAACTCTTTACCTGAGTCTTCCTCTTTTTCAGCTCCCTGTGTCCTGCCTCAAACCGAAGAGAATCTTTGATCTTTGTTCGTGTGGGCTTTATATGACACCCAGTGTATTGCCCTGACCACCAAATGGCTCCCTACGTAAAGGTACCCCAGCTTCCATTTCAGTCTGAAGTACGCCATGATGCTGTATTGCTTACCCTAACTTAAAGGTTCTTAACTGAGCTTCCTAGACTCTATAGATTTACTTTAAAAGGTTCATGAATCTACTAAATTACGGTCAACATTTTGGGCATTGGTGCACATGTTCAGGTTTAAGTCTTTTGTGTTAAAAAAGATTTACTGTCACAATTTATACGGAAATGTTATTATGCCATAAGGCAATAAACTGTAATAGATTTAAAATCCCAATCTTCTTGATAGGTAACTTTGGCTCAAGGCAATAATAGCATTATTATCTGTATCATTGCCATACATCGGTACAAAGCATTATTTTTCAGGAGTTTAAAAAAAAAAAAATATATATATATATATATATATATATATATATATATATATATATATAATTTTTGCCTTCTTGTGCTCTGCACAGGCCAAATACAGCATTAACAAAAGAATCAAGCATATTTCTATCAACATTCAAATCTACAGCATGTGATCATGCCCAGCAGGTACAGGAAAGATTTGAACATGATACAACAGGAGAAAGAGGCAACCGGCCACTGCTGGTTTCGAGATGAAAGGGGATCACAGAGAAATGAGAGCAGCCTCTAACAGCTAGAAAAAGTGAGAAAACATTCTTACCTAGAAACCTTTAAAAAGGAAGGTAGTCCTACCAACCCCTCAATTTTAGCCTAGCGAGACCCATTTCAGACTTCTGACCTTCAGAATTTTAACATAATACATTTCTCTTGTTTTAAAAAGCAGAAAGGGACCCATTAACATGTAGAACAAACTGATGATTGCCAGAGGGGTAGGGCAGGGGATGGGCAATATGGGGGAAGGGGGGAATGGGAGGTACAGGATTGCAGTTATGGAGTGGATAAGTCACAGGGATAGAAGGTGCAGCATAGAGAATATAATCAATGATATTGTTTTTTTTTAATTTTTTTAATGTTTATTTATTTCTGAGACATAGAGAGACAGAGTATGAGTGGGGGAGGGGCAGAGAGAGAGGGAGACACAGAATCTGAAGCAGGCTCCAGGCTCTGAGATGTCAGCACAGAGCCCGACGCAGGGCTCGAAATCACAGACCATGAGATCACGACCTGAGCCGAAGTCAGACGCTTAACCGACTGAGCCACCCAGGCGCCCCTATAATCAATGATGTTGTAATAGCTTGTGGTCACAGACGGTAGCTTCATTTGTGGTGAGCATAGCATAATGTATAGATGTGTTTGTTGAATCGCCATGTTGTATACCTGAAACTAATGTAACATTGTGTGTCAACTATAATTAAAAATGTGTTGTCTTGAGCTACAAAGATGTCCTGTGATAAGTTGTATATCGTATTTTATTTAAAAATTTTTTTTAATGTTTATTCATTTTTGAAAGACAGAGAGACAGAGCACAAGCAGGGTTGGGGCGGAGAAAGAGGGGGACACAAAATCTGAAGCAGGCTCCAGGCTCTGAGCTGTCAGCACAGAGCCTGATGTGGGGCTCAAACTCACGAACCCATGAGATCATGACCTGAGCCGAAGTCGGATGCTCAACGGACTGAGCCACCCAGGCATCCCTGTATATCACATTTTATAACATAAATGTTACACAAATGTTATAACATAAAGTCTTGAATGAAAAATAAATCAAATTTGTAATGAATACACCAGAAGTGTTTTCTTGCTAATACTCACCCTGACATTCTTCTTTTGCTTCCATTTTTACTTTTTTTTTTTTTTTTCCTCCAAAAGTCACAGTAAATGGCCATGGAACTACACAGTAAAGAAGGACATTTTTAAAGACTATATTCGATTTTAACATTTTTAATTTCCTAAAAGCCTTTCAATAAGTCAGTATGTCTATAGTTAGTAATTTGAAGAAGCCATTTAATAATCAGATTGCAGATGGATACACACTTCCATAAAAATGAATTATTAGACAAATTGAAAAATGAAGGAAGCTATATTTAGGTGTAATTTATTCATGTTCGATGCAGGCCTATGGAGCAGCAAAGACAAATTACAATTTCTAATAAATGATTGCAATGTGTAACATTTTTAAGAAACCATGACTAAATAATTCTGTGTGCTGCAGAATACATATTGAAGTGGCAGGTGTTGCGTGGGCAGTAAGTTTAAAGAGCTGCCATAAGTGTGTGTGTGTGTGTGTGTGTGTGTGTGTGTGTGTGAGAGAGAGAGAGGAATTAATGTCTATGTCTATCCCATATTAAACTACGAAAAATGAGTTCTTTTATTTAAAAATATATTTGTATCTAAAAATGACTTTTATCTTTTTATCTATACCAGAATCAACTTTATGGGTTACTAAAATAACACCTATTTTAAGAACTAGAAACACATTCAATAATCATGCCCAATTCACTTATGTGATCCCATCAATGTTTTATGAGATGAAAATGTTTTGTAAAATGAATGGGAAGGATCATACCTAGTGAAAGGAAATTATTTCCTGCTAATTAGAAAATGTTTATCAAATGTTAGTGAGTAAAAGTCATGAATTTGACATTATTAAAAATATGATATAAGCCATAACTCCCAAGCCCTTCAAATTTATGATCTAGTGAAAAATGTTTTACTTTAAACACATTTTCATGTTAAAGACAAAATAACAAAAGGAAACATGTCACAAACTAGTCCCTGTTTATTTGCCAAATGAATTGCTATGACATCGAAATAAAGTTATTGAAGTAATAAACCTATCTAACTCTATCCAAAGTGGCTCAGATAAATCTATCTAAAATGACAAACAAAATGCCTATTGAATAAAATTAATTCCTCAATTGTTATAGGAAGGTTGATACCTGTCTGATGGCACAAGATTTATATAACCAGATATAAGATTCCCTAGCATATAGTATGATCTCAGTCTATATAAACATATTTCTATATATTTTAAAGTGTAGAAGAATGAGAGAGAGAAACGTCGATTATATTCTTTATCTTGAACATTTATTTTATTCACATACATAAAAGAATGTATACAAATATTTCCAGCTTAGATATCTAAATGTAACATTAGTATCAACTGTTATATTTGACTAGTGTGAATTCTCCAAAGTTCCAATATTTTGCATATATTGCTGTCATAAAGAAAAATATAATTATCACAAAACAATAAATAAACATAAAACAGTGAAATTCCAAAAGAAAATGAGTTAGCTTCAAAAGATATTTATGTATATGCCATAATGAGTGTCTTCATTTTCTCAAGCACATCTCCCTTTCTCTATCTCTCTCCATCCCTCTCTCTCTCTTTCAAGTAAGGGAAGAGTCAACACAGATTTAAATTTTATGTAATTACTCTAGCTGTATTTTGGAGAATGAACTAAAGGAAGATACAGAAATCACTGTAAAAAGTTGTAGCAAGAATTCAATGATAGTGGACTAGTTTAGTAAAGTGTCAATAGAGGTGGAAGGGAATAACTTACATGGGTTTTAAGAGTTATTTAGAAGGCAGTATAGACAGAGAATTATAATTGCTCAATTTCAGAGTATGAAGAAGAAAGAAAATAAATAAGGGGTTATGGTTTCTAACTTAGAAATATATAAAGAGATGATGTTGCAATTCATTGGGATAAAAAACAATGGTGAAAATTGGAAAACAAAGTCATATTTGCAGTATTTTGCAATGTCTATATTAGAACTAGGCCAGTAAGCAATCAAATGTGCATGTTTGATTTGAAAGCTATCAATAAATAATGTGATCGAATCATCCTAGGTAGCATTAAGATAAAGTTTAAGGAATGTGTAAGAATAAGAAGAGACAGTTGGGAGCAGACTATGTAAAATCAAAACATTTGATAAGTAGAAAGAAAGAAAGGATCACAAAGTGTCAATATCACAAAACCTGGGAATATGGACTTTTTTTTTTACCAACTTTTTTATAACATTTTTATTTCAAATAATACAAGTTGGCCTAATCAAAGAATTGAGACGTGATTTTTTGTTCGATATTAACAAGTAGATTGACGATGAAACTGTTAAACTTAGGATGTGAGTTTCACTTCCTTTTGAGGTGAAATTTCCTTCTTTCTGCATGATGCCCTTCAACATCTCCCTGGTCTCAGTGCAGATGACAAACATTATTTGTGGTCATACACTTATCTTCATCTTCTTACTCCTGTGTCAATGACTCCTGAGATCTGAAACACACAAAATTATACAGTTTATTTGTGTGGTGTAAGCCAATTGTTACCATGTAATTTAGTGCAGGTATTTTTAACCAACATTATTGAGGTATAAATTACGTATAATAAAATAAGTCAATTACAGATCAATGAATTTGATAAATGTATATACATGTGAAACCATCAAAACAATCAAGAAATATGAGATATTTCTATCCGCCTTTGAAGTTCATTCTTCAAATTCTGATACTCACAGTGTAAATCATCATGCCCAGTATGCAATGAAAAATTAGTAGCCATGTGAAACAAGAGGAAAATATGATTCATAACTCATACCAATCAAACAGAGAACTAGTCATGGCAGAGATGATGAAATTACCAGGCAGATATTTGGAAAACAAACAGCTATTATAAATCTGTTAAAAATTACTGAAAATATAAGTGTCAAGGAGAGAAAGAAACTATTAAAAAATGAACGAATTTCTTTATTTGAGAAAATATATATGAAATTAAAATTTGTGAAATGGGCTCAAAAAAAGGCAAGGCACAAGAACAGGGGCACCTGGGTGGCTCAGTCTGTTAAGCCTCCGAGTTCGGCTTAGGTCATGATCTCGCGGTCCGTGAGTTCAAGCCCCGCGTCGGGCTCTGTGCTAACAGCTCAGAGGCTGGAGCCTGTTTCAGATTGTCTCCCTCTCTTTCTGACCCTCCCCCGTTCATGCTCTATCTCTCTCTGTCTCAAAAATAAATAAACGTTAAAAAAAAAAAAAAAAGGCAAGGCACAAGAATAGTAGATCATTGAATTTAGAGGCAGGAAAACAGAATCTATCAAAATTGAAGTACAGAGAAAACGAGGGGAAAAATATTAAAAAATGAACAGAGGTTCAAAGACTTGGCTAATGATGTCACAAGAATCTAAAATATATGTAATTGTAATTGCATAAATAAATCAAAGGCAGCATATCATAATCGAGTCTCCAAAAACCAATGATAAAGAAAAACCTTAAAGGAGCTATAGGGAAATAATATGTACAGAGAAATATATGCATGTTCATAAGATTCTCACCAAAAACAATGTAAGTCAAAATAAAATGGAATGACATGATTGTAATTGTTTTTAAAAAAGTTAATATAAAATTTATATTCCACAAAAACATATTTCAAAAATAAATTAAGACATAGAAAGGCAATGAAATGATGTTTATAGCTATGATGTTATTTCTGTCAGAACATTTTAATAAAGGTAAGTACATCAGACCTTACCATTAGGGGCTTATTAACCAAAGTCAAACAGCCTTTTTATTGGAATACAAATAAACATCTGTGAATCCAAAGAAGTGACTTTGGGCCCATTTAAGTCATTAGCAATCATGATTTCTATGTATCTGAGTTTCGTGTTCATATTAACAAACAGTGAATTAAGTCTACATAAACTTTTCCAAACTATATTTTAGGAAACATCATCCTATAATCTGATTAATAAAATAGAATTTCATGCTGAAATAAAGCTTAAAATGTGATTTTTAAATATTAATACATCAAAGGCTTTGAGAACTCTTAAAGACATTTGTCAACAACTGTTTAACTGAAAATATTTGGGTAGTATATTTTTTTCTAGATCAACACTCAATACCATTGTATTATATTCCTTTAAGGAAATGTTCTTACTCCCATTTCAAATTTCAAATTTTATATTCATATTGTAGCTCCATATGCTACTATATCCCAAATGGCATAATATTGGCTTGCAAGGATATAATTATTATAATGCTCAGAGGCCTTGCCAATTTGGGTATTATCTTTACAGCAATGGACCATATCAAATGACACACAGGTAGCAAAATTTTTATGTGAGAACATTGATGTTTTTATATTATAAATCAGATACATGGGCTAATTAAAAAGTTAATCCATTAACTTAACTGTACCATTTCCTACTGCTACTGTAACAAATTACAAAAATTTGAGAGCTTGAAATAACACGAACTTACTATCTTTTATTTTTGAATGTCAGAAATCTAAAATAGTTTCACTAGGTTAAAATTAAGGTGTTGTGAAGGCCACATTCCTTTCCGGAGGCTCTAAGGAAGTATCTGTTCTCTTACCTTTTCTAGCTTCTTGGCTATAGTCCCTTTTCAAATCTTTTTCTCTATGATACTCTTGTATTTCACTTCAGCTTTTATTAGGACCTTTTTGGTTACATTGGCCACCTGGATAAAACAGGATAATCTCTCCATCTCAAGATCATTAATTTGTTGACAGCTTGCAAATTCCCTTTTGCCAAAGAAGGTAACACATTTCTAGATTCTAGGGACTAGGGATTCTGGCATGTCATTTTTCTGACTGCTGCAGTAACAAATGTAATTTAGCATCTTCCAGTGCTGGACATCATGCAGGCATCTTCCCTACTACAAAGTGATCATCAGTGACATATCTGTAGACAAAACAGATACACATTTATGCTCTAGTAGAGTTTACATTCTAGCAAAAGGAGACAGACAATAAAGAATAAATGTAGTAAGTATATATTTTAGAAGGAGATAGGTACTAGGGAAAAAAAGAGCAGAGTAAGATAAAACAGGATTGGGGGTTGGTGGAAGTGACAACTTATATGGGTGGTCCGGAGAGAGAACACTGAGAGGTAACGTTTGGTTAATTCCATGCAATTATCTGGAGGAAGATGTCAGAGGAAATAGCTATTGCCAAGGCTCCAAGACGGTAGCAAGCATGATAGTCTAAGAAAGTGAAGAGACTAATAATAGTTCGACTGCAGTGAAAGAAGTGTGGCTGGTGGATCCTTGTGGGCACATGCAAGGACCTTCACCTTTCTGTGCATGAAATGGAAAGCATCCGAAGGTTTTCAGTAATAGGGAAAATGACTTAATTCATGTTTTGAACGTTCACTATCACTTAGAAGTCAGAGAAGGGAACTAGTTACCTGGCTATTGTGCAGTCACTCGGGCAGATTTGGGTGGTGGTATATATATATATATATATATATATATATATATATATATATATAGTTGGTGGTATATATATATATATATATATATATAGCAGCGTTTATGATAAGTGTCTGGATGAGGTATTTTGAAGGAAGGTTCAATAAAATTTTCTGAAAGAATGGATGTGGGGTATGAGGAAAAAAATAAGAGGGGCACATTTTTTTCTGTGTAAATAAGTTACAATTTGGGTCCATTTCTATGTTAACTTTTCTCAACATACATAGTACAGTCCTGTCAATATATTTTCTCCTCCTTATGATTTTCTTAATAATATTTTCTTACCTCTGGCTTACTTTATTGTATATAATACATGTACAAATATATGTGTTCTTTGACTGTTTATGTTACTGGTAAAGCTTCCAGGCGAGTAGTTAAGTTTTGCAGGAGTTAATAGTTGTACTGGGATTTTCCACCATGTAGAAGTCAGTGCCCCTAGCCCTTATGTTGTTCAGGGTCACCTGGAATTTCAATTCTATATAAGAATCTTATATCTGATGCTTTGCTAATGTTTCTCAACTTAATAGATCTCATTACAATAATGCATACTGAAAAGAAACTCACTCAAATGAAGTAACACACGTGGAAGCAGTGTTTAGAGGAAACATAATTAGAATTTTACCGCTTGCTTAGACATTTCAGTGTTTTTCTAAAATTTGAATTTGTGTTTGGTACAATGCGAGATCAGTCAACTGGTATGAATGAGTGTCGAGATTGCTCCCGGTTTATTTTCGAAATGCAACTTCATTTTTCCTTATTTGTTAACCTATTTATACACAATTGCTCCCAAATTTACATGTTTATTATTATATGTGGTATTTTATTTTTTATTTTTTTAAATGTTTATTTATTTTGAGAGAGAGAGAGAGAGAGGGAGAGAGAGAGTGGGAGGGGGGCAGAGAGACAGAGAGAAAATATCCTAAGCAGGCTGTCAGTACAGAGCCCAACACAGAGCTCGATCCCATGAACTGTGAGATCATGCCCTGAGCCCAAATCAAGAGTCAGACGCTTAACCAACTGAGCCACCCAGGTGCCCCATATATGTAGTATTTTAATTTATAAAATAAAATGTAATTTAAAGCCTACAGTTCAGTGTTCTCAGGAATTTCTCTTCTTGAGACTATGGAGATACATCACAGATTTCTGATTTTTCATGGCCTAAGTTTTCCATGATGAAATTTGTGATTCCCTCAGCATTTAGTTTATGATTACCTAGGTGAGGCTGACAAATATATTTATAATAAATAAATAATTGTACACAAACAAAGAATTATGAGCCAAATTTATTATGGATATTTTCCTAAAATCATATTTACATAAACTGTCAGCGATTATAATTCAGAGACAAATTAGCAACTCATTGTAGCATCATTTTCTTGAATGATGAGGGTAAATGGGATTTTGGCAAAAGGTGGTTGAGACAAGAGCACAGTAGACTGGTTTTCTTAATAGAACCTCATCTTTCTTCTTGAAAACTAATTGTCTGTTTGAAAATTAAAGTTGAGTGCATTGTTTTAATCCCATGCCAAAATGTCACATATAAATTATATTGTAATTAACATGAGAACACACGGTGCATATTTAAGGCATAAAGTTTTAACTAAAACATTTTCAAACTATGATGTGCATTATTCATTTGTGGGCTGTATAAAAGATGCATGCCTATTCTCTGCTGACTCAGAATCTTTATTAATGGAACTAACTTGGAGGAAAAAAAACTAACCTGTTTCTTGTGTGAGTCAAAAACACACATTAAGCATAGCAAATTTTGAGAGCAACTGAACTAAAATATTCTTGTTTCATCACAAGTTTAAAAAGTGTTTTCAAACGCTATAAAATGAAATTTGACTTTAAAAGTTGCTACATTGTCGCTGAGTAGTATTAAAAATTGAAATTGTGGATTTCCTGATAGGTGTTATATACAATGATAAAACCAGACTTTCTGCATGTGGGAGTGGGGTGGAGTGGATAAGCAGTTTCTTTAATGAGAATTTAGCTGTAACTCATGTTTTTGTAATACTACTCAGATAAATGAACAATCTCCATCAAATGTATAATAGTATTTTTTCTCTGTGCTATGTTTCTACTGCGATTATGATGTAACCACCAAGGAAAGAAATAGTCAAGAATACATTTATTTTAGTTTTTAATTTATATGCAGCAACATTAAATTTTACAGTGTGCAATTCTGTAAATTTTGACAAATATGTAGTGTCATATAACCACCATTACTATAAGGATACAGGAATTACAATTTCTTCACCAGGAAAAATTACCTATTGTTGTTCTTTTGTGATCAAATCTTCCCCCAATCCCCCAATCCCCACCACCATCACTACCACCAACCCCTGGCAAACACGGATCTATTCTCAGTGCCTATAGAGTTGCATCTGCCAGAATGTCATATAATTTTCTTTTGGGGCCACCCTGGGTGGGGGAGCAGATCTAGCTTCTTTTGTTAGCTTAATGAATTTTAGATTCAGCCAGTTTTTTGACATTCAGTCATTCATTCAGTTTTACTTCCGAAGCTTTATATTCTCCTAGGGCACAAATATATTTCTCCATTCACCTGTTAAAGATATTGGGATATTTTAAATATGTGAGGATTAGGAAATAATGCTGATATATACAATTGTGTGTATGCTTTTGAGTGAACAAAACTTGTATTTTCTCTAATGCAGATACTAAGATCAGAACTGTGGAGTCATATAGTAAGTGTATATATGTATAACTTTAATAACAATGTACCAAACTATTTTCCAAAGTAGCTGTATTGCCACTGTGATTTAGAAAATTTCAATCTCTCCACCATCTTTGCCAGCAGTTAGCATTCTGAGCTTTTCATTTATCATTCACTTATTCATTTTTATTCACTCATTTTAGCTAGCCTAAAAGGTATGTGTGAGGGGTGCCTGGGTGGCTCAGTTGGTTAAGCATCCAACAGTAGCTCAGGTTATGATCTCACAGTCCGTGAACTCGAGCCTGGGCTTTGTGCTGACAGCATGGAGCCTGGAGCCTGGAGCTTGCTTCAGATTCTGCTCTCTCTCTCTCTCTCTCTCTCTCAAAAAGTAAATAAACATTAAAGCATTTTTTTTTTTAAAAAAGGTGTGTGTGGAAATTTCATGATGTTTTAATTTGCATTTTCTTAATGACTAAATATGTTTTCATGGGATTTTGCCATCTATATACCTTCTTTAATAAAGTATTTGTTCAAATCTTTTATATTTTTATTTTTTTATGTTTGTTTATTTTTCAGAGAGAAGAGAGAGAGAGAGAGAGCTTGAGTAAGGGAGGGGCAAAGAGGGAAACAGAGAATCCAAAGCAGGCCCCAGGCTCCGAGCCATCAACACAGAGCCTGACATGGGGCTGATCTCACAAACTGGGAGTTGATGACCTGAGCCAAAGTTGGACACTTAACTGACTGAGCCCCTAGGCACCCCACTTTTGCTTATTTTTAAAATTTGGTTGTTTGCTTGCTAATTGTTGTATTTTTAGAGTTCTTAAAATTTCATTTTTTGAATTTTATTGAGATATAATTGACAAATAAAAATTGTATCATTTAAGGTATACAGTATGATGCTTTGATATACATATACTTTGTGCAATGATTGCCACAATCAACTTAATTAACATATCATCATCTCACATAGCTATCATTTTTTGTGGGGGAGGGGGAAAGCAATGCTTAAGATCTACTTTTAGCCCAATTTCAAGTGTACAATCCAGTAGTAGTTTTTTAATTTTTTTTTAACATTTATTCATTTTTGGTAGAGACAGAGTGTGAGCCGGGAAGGGACAGAGAGAGAGGGAGACAGAATCGGAAGCAGGCTCCAGGCTCTGAGCTGTCAGCACAGAACCCGATGCAGGGTTTGAACTCTCAGAACGGTGAGATGATGGCCTGAGCCAAAATCGGAGGCTTAACCAACTGAGCCACCCAGGCCCGTCTACAATACAGTAGTATTAACTTTAGTCATCATGCTGTACATTAGAGCTCCAGAATTTATTCATCTTATGAAACTGACCTTTGATCAATATCTCCCATCTCCTCGGAGTCCAGCCCTGGGAGTCAACATCTACTGTCTGCTTTTAGGAGTTCAAAGTCTTTTAGATTCCACAGGTAAGTTATCACAACTTCCTTAAGTGTTTGGCAGGTCAAAAAAAAAAAAAAAAAAGCAGTCCTTCTTGGTTGTACACGTGAGTGGAGAGTTCATGTTCTGCGCATTTCCAGAATCGTAATGTCCTCCACTGAATGCAGTGGACCTACTGTTTACATGCAAACCAAGGCCATTCAGGTCTTCCCAACTTGTTTGCAACCCACGTGCAGTCTTCTCTCCCCAGTTCACTAAGGCACACGCTCTGCCCTACAACACAGCACCCTTTCCTAACCCTCTGAAGAGCACCAGGACTCCCTACACAGTCACGTTTGCTCTGGGGAAAATGGCAAGAGAAAAGAAAGAAAGAAAATAAATAGGGTTTTGCCGTAAACAAACATCTCTACTGGTCACTCTGCAAAATCCCTACATCAGGCTCCGAGCTGCCAGCACACAGCCCAACGTAGGGCCAGAACTCACTATGCCGGTCTCGAACTCACAAACCGTGAGATCATAACCTGAGTCAAAGTCAGACCCTTAATAAGACACCGCATTTCCTATGAACAGCAATACACCACCAATGTACAATAAAATGAATTAAATTAAGAAACAAGTGCATAGATCCCCTCGGTGGTAAACAGTTAATATCTTGTTGTCCAAGATCAATTCTTCAAACACTAGGTTTTTCCTCAGGGGAAAAAAAGAAATGATTGCATTCCACTCTGCCCAGAGAGGCTGGTTACTGTACAGAGTCTGAATCAAAGGCAGTCAGATATGACACAGGGATTTTGTGGAGCGACCAGTAGCGATGTTTGTTTACTCCAGTTCACTTAAAGCAGTATGAAAACGTGCTTGGAGATTCAGGAGACAACAAGTGGGGCTCTCCTGTGCTGCACATGTATGAGAGTGGCTAAAGCACAGAGGAAAGTAGAGGGGCACCTGGCTGGCTCGGCTGGCTAAGTGTCTGCTTTGGCTCAGGTCATGATCTCATGGTTCATGAGTTTGAGCCCTGCATCAGGCTTTGCACTGATGGTGTGGAGCCTTCTTGGGAATTTCTTGCTTCCCTCTCCTTCTCCCCTCCTCTGTTCTCTCTCTCTCTCTTTCAAAATAGATAAATAAACTTAAAGAAAAAGGACAGAGAAAAGTAGAATCATAAGTGATACACCAATATACACAGATAGAGAGAAAGAAAGGTAAATCAGATGCTGATGACATCACCTGAGCCTGGATTTTCTAGAGACTAAAGAATATTTTACTCCTGGGCTTCTCAGTTAAATGATCCAATAAATGCCTCTTTTTTTTTTTTAAGGTGTTAAACCAAGTTTGATTTTCTGTCATTAGCAGTTATATATGTCATATAATTCCTTCTGGTGCCCAGTATCATAATTCTGTTTTTTCAAACTTGCATGATCACAAGAATCAGTTGGTATTTATTTTCCTGGGTATTTTGTTTTAGTAAGGGTTCTGTTTTTAAGAATGGTCTGGAGATGAATCTTATGGTCAAGAAACATGAAAATCATCATAATAGTACAATATCTGCAAAAGAAGAAAAAATATCAGTATGCTATCACATCTTACTTGCTATATATTATATAATTCTCCGATTTTCCCAGTAAATCAGCATACAGCCGCAGAATTATAAAACTGTAGAGATGGAAAGAATGGTATTTATAATCTGGTCCAACAGACCATTTTTTACAATGAGAAAATTGTAGTTGAGTGAAGTAAAGTCACACATATAATCTCATAGAATTAGTAGCAAAATAGATACTATAACAATCTCCTGCTAGTTTCAATTTTTTTATTACCAAAATTACATTTCTTTCTTCCTTTCTTTCTTTCTTTCTTTCTTTCTTTCTTTCTTTCTTTCTTTCTTTTGAGAAAGAGAGAGAGGATGAGCAAGGGGTGAGGGGACAGAAGGAGAGGGAAAAGAATCTTAAGCAGGCTCAATGCTCAGTGAAGAGCCCAATGCAGGGCTTGATCCCATGACCCTGGCTGGGATCATGACCTGAGCCAAAGTCAAGAGTCTGAAACTCAACCAATTGAGCCACCCAAAATCACATTTCTAAATTAGAAAAACATAAGAAAAATCATATAAATAGCAGGATGCTGAAAATTTACCTTTATTCTTCAAAGGCATAGAAAATTAACTAATAGAGCTTATAGCATATTCTAAATTCTTAGCATCTTTATTATGAATGAGCACTCATTATTTGACCATTATAACATTAATGAATTCTTTACTATTTAAACAGACTCTAAACACTTATCCTAATCCATGCTGTGATTTTGTAACCATACCCTCTAATGCTCTTATACCAAGTATTTTATTTATAATAAAATATTGAGAGCTATTATGGGTAAAAAGACTTTAAGAGGGAACAAGTCTTTTCTTTATTGTTTTTAATCTAGGAATTAACATAAGAAATTGCCTGAAGAATCAAGTGGTCTAAATGCAGGGGTCTCGCAAGCAAATTTATAGAGTTTTATATCCTGAATAAGGATTTTTCCTATTTTATTTCCCTAGTGTTTGGTAAAGAACTATAAGCAATAAAGACCTCCACCAGTGGTGGCTGCTTATAGGGGTTATATAAGATCATCTGATGGATGTACAGGAACAAGGCTCCTTCACATTATAAAATAAGGCATTTTCATCTAAACATCCTCATCATTTTTTCCTCCTCTTGAGAAACAAAAATCAAACTGATCACCAGCTATTGCTGAAATTATTAAAGAAAGCCTTCCATAAATGTCACAAAAGATGATATTCTAAATTTCCTATTGCTATCTTAAACTTGAATGCCCTTAAAAATATGTAAGTCATTGTTCAAATAAAATAAGATACTGGCATTGCTCATATAAGGAATTTTTCCAAAGCATTATATTTACAATTATAAGCTGAAAAAATACATGTATTTACATGAATATTATCATCATATAAATTCACTGCAGATATATTTTATTTCTAATAATAATGTTTTTCACAGGAAATGTTTCTGAGTGTCTTTAAATGTAAAAGGTCAAGCTTGTTAACTATTTGTAACGAGAATAAGCAAATACCCACAGTTCGGGGATGGATTCGGAAGAAAAGTTAAAAATGTTTATGCCATTATACAATATTTGCTAACATTATAATGAAATAAAAATTTCATTTTTTAATTTCAAAAAAATGTTTAAGTTTATCTATTTTGAGACAGAAATAGCACAGGTGAGAGGCAGAGGAAGAGAATTCTCTGCTGGTAGCGCAGAGCCTGACGCACTGCTCCAACTCACAAAACTGTGAGATCATGCCCTGAGCAGAAACCAAGGGTTGGACTCAACTGAGCCACCCAGGTGCCCTCCAAATTTTATTTTTTTTAAGTAAGCTCTATGCCCAATGCGGAGCTTGAACTCACGATCTTGACATCAAGAGTCACATGCTCTACCAACTGAGCCAGCCAGGCACCCCAAAATTAAAATAAAAAAATGCTTTGTCCCCAAATAATCTAAACCATTGTTTTCCAAATTTGGCTGTATATCAGAATTAGCATGGAAGCATTTCAGAAGACAGACTCCCAATTATAAACTTATTGGAAGCTTAAGAAGTAGTGCTAAGGACTTTGTATTTTTTTAATTGTTGGTTTTTTTGTTTGTTTGTTGTTTTTCATTTTGAGAGAGAGAGAGAGAATGCAAGTGAGAGAGAGAGGCAGAGGGAGAAAGAGAGAATCACAAGCAGGCTTCACGCTCATCATGGAGTCCGAGGTGGGGCTAGATCCTACTACCCTGGGATCATAACCTGAGCTGAAGTCAAGAGTCAGACGTTCATCCAACTGAGCTACCCAGGCAACATCGGACTCTATTTTTTTAAAGAAACTTTCCACCCTCATTTCCAGAGGATCATCCATATCATCACTGAGCTCTCTCTTTGTGGATTCCAGCATCCTATCTAGAGGGAAAGGTGGACAGCAGCATCTTTTCCTACGTGTTGGTCAACTACACATGTCTATCAAGCCTTTTTGTAGCAATAGACGGTTTGATGTTCAAAAGATCACCAAACTGAAATGTGTCTATCCATCTCTTTTCCTTCAGCAAATAATAACAGCAACTAA
The DNA here is from genome assembly GCF_028749965.1 of Puma concolor. Lineage (NCBI taxonomy): Eukaryota > Metazoa > Chordata > Mammalia > Carnivora > Felidae > Puma > Puma concolor. The sequence continues at coordinate 146,152,758 of NC_141674.1, read as the reverse complement.
TAAGGTCGATAAGATGTTCTGATGAAGGTTATTAGAAGCTCAGATTAGTGTTGATTGTCTAAAAGCACTTTAAAGCTTCTTGAGTTTCAATTTAGTTGAAAGGGTGAAAATGAAGTTATTTTATATAATCTCTGCTGTCTATGCCTGCACAATCTAGTTACAGAAGTAGCTCTACACATTTATAATTACGGGAATCAAAGAGAGGGACAGGCACTGAGAGAGCTCCTTCACATGGTTTGTTGCGGTGCCTTTGAGTAATGTGCTGTTTTCATCCTGTGCTTTCCCCCAAACCAGTGTCAGTTTGCATCTTTAGGGATTAAAGATAGAAACACTGAATACATTTTTATGTGGCACTTCCACTTCTTGGATGTTTGAGCTACCCATCCTCTCTACCTTCTGAATTTCAAATCATCTTAAAAGTTGATAGCCTCATTTGAAGTGTTACGCTCTTGGTTTGTTTTGATATGGAAATCACTCTGAGACATCCATACAAGCTGCCTTATTACACAAATAACAGAGACTGGATTTTCATCTTTTAAGTGGTTTTGCAACTCACCTCTTTGAATGAGAAAAGTGCAATAGCTCGCTGAGGCCTAGACACATATAATTTTATTTATTTTGAAGAATCTCTATTTCTCAATAAACTATAATTTGTTATTATGAGGAATTCAAAGACAATGCTACTAGAATATTTAACACGTGAATTACCATACAACACATTTCTTTTCTCCCAACAAGAAGTACCCTATGCGCTATGAAAAACATACCAGATATGCTTTCTTGTCACCCAAGATATAAACAGTAAGCTGTCTTAATTTTTATCTATTTTTCTTTCTTTATATGGTTTGGCTGCATTCACTTGGATCATTTGTTTTTCCTGTTCTTGATGTTATTTGAGAAACTTTAATGGTATGATTAAAGTCAAAAAAAAAGGAAAGGCAGACACAGAGGGAGACACAGAATCTGAAGCAGCCTACAGGCTCTGGGCTGTCAGCACAGAGCCTGATATGGGGCTCAAGCCCACAAACCCCGAGAACATGACCTGAGCCAAAGTCAGACTCTTAACCGACTGAGCCACCCAGGTACCCCAATATAATGTCATAAATGTGGTAAAGAAAAGTAAATTAAAAGTGACTTATAATAAAAATATACCAATATGTTTTAGACTATTTATCAATCTTACGATTTTCTTTCTTATGTTTTCATGATTAAATATTTAAATATGAAGATTAGAAGCCATCTCATACAAGAAGAATAGGAAAATGTACAGTTAAAGATATGAGTGAATGGACACCATAATTAAAACGAATATTAGACCAGGTCAATATTTGAAAAATCTATTTCTATATATTGGTTATGGACATTTGAAAGTCAAAATTTAAAAACAACAGATATATTTAGATGTGATTCTAATAATATATAAGCAAAATCTGTATGTTAAACATTAGAAAACATTAACGAAGGAAATCAAAGAATGTCTAAACAAATTCAAAGAAATACTGTGTACATGGATTGGAAAACTGAATATAGTTAAGATGCCAAGACTCTTCAAAGTGATTTATATAGTCAATAATTCAAATCAAAATCTTAGCAGGTTATTTAGTAGATATTGAAAAGCTTACTTAAAAAATACATTTAAAATATATTTTACAATATCTACTTTCAATATCATGATCTCGAGTTTCGTGATATTGTGCTCTGTGTCTGGGCCTTGCATTGACAGTGCAGAGCCTGCTTGGGATTTTCTCTCTCCTCTCTCTCTGTCCCTCCTCCACATGTGTTCTCTCTCTCTCTCTCAAAAATAAATAAAACTTTTTTAAAAAGAAAGAAATCCACATATATATGGTCATTTGCTTTTTGACAAAAGTGCAAAGACAATCATTGGAGAATGGATAGTCTTTTTAAAGAAATAATGTTGGAATAACTGGACATTTTTATATAAACAAACTCATCTCAACCAGTGCCCTCATACCTAATATAAATAGTAACTTAAAATGGATCAGGGATTGAAATATAAATCCTAAAATTTCAAAACTTTTGTAACAAAACCTGGGAGAAAATTGTTTATGACTTTGAATTAGGAAAAAATTTTAAGTACCATACCAAAAGCACAAATACATTCATAAATTAGAGCTCCATAAAACAATATTATTGTCTCATGTAAGATACTGTTAAAAAAAATGAAAAGAAAAGTCACAGACTAGGAAATACTTTGGCAACTGCATATCTGACAAAAAAAAAAAAAAGTAGTATCCAGAATGTTAAAGAACCTTCAATCCTCAATAATAAGAAAAGAAACAACAAGAAGATACTGAGCAAGTAGAATTCCCATTTTATGGCTGGTGGGAACACCAAATTGTATAGTCATTTTGGAAAATAGTTTGGCATTTTCTTATGAAGTTAAACACACACTTACCATAGAACCCATTGATATCATACCATCAACACTTACCCAAGAAAGGTAAAAACTCATGATCCCACGGAGGCTGTCAGATATTTATAGTAGCTTTGTTCATAAGCACCAAAAACTAGAAATAACACAACCCTCTTCCAACTGGGTGAATGGATAAACAGACTGTGGTACAACCATACTATGGAATATGGCTCAGCAATAAAGGGTAATGAGCTATTGACACATGTAACAACATAGATGAATCTCAAATATGTTATGTTAAGTAAAAGCCAGACTTGAATGTCTACCAACTATATGATTCCACTTTCTATCGTATCCTGGAGTAAAACTAGAAGAATAGAAAATAGTCCAGTGGCTTCCAAGCGTTATTGTTGGCAGCAAGAGAGAATTTAAGGGGGTGATGGACCTGTTCTGTATATTGATTGATGCTGATGTCTATACATTTGCTTGCATTTGTTAAATGCAATAGTTGATACTGACACCATACTGATATAATAGTTTACTGACGAAACTCTTAAACTGACAGAATTTACTATATGTAAACTTTAAAAAGTGAATTAAAATTTTAAATAAATAGATATAAAGCAGACTAAATTTGTGCTCAATAAGGCAGAATACACTAACATTCTAATCAGTGAAAACATTCCAAAACACACGGCAGACCACTGCCACAAAGTGACGCATAATGAAGTATGACGCGTTCAAAGGCAAGCTTCCCTTATTTACATTGACAGATTGTCATCTGACCTATGTTTCCTATCTTGAAATATCATCATACGAAGGAAATATACTTTGTCTTTTGTACTTAAAAATACCCCAGAGAGGCCCCAGGGTGGTTCACTTGGTTAAGCATCCGACCCTTGATTTCTGCTCAGGTAAGGATCTCAGGGTCATGGGATACAGCCCCAGGTCAGGCTCAGCACTGGGCATGGAGCCTCCTTGGGATTCTCTTTTTCTCACTTTACCTCTCATGTTCTCTCTAAATACATAAATAAACAAATAAATAAGAATAAAATCGCCTCAGAAATCATATCTTTAGATTGGCAGCAGGGAAAAAAGATGTAATGGGGTATGGGGGTGGGGTAGGGTGGACAGAGTTGTAATATAAGAAACATGGGGAAGCTGGTTTACTTTTATTTTTTTCCAAATAGCATTGGCTTGGCATAGTCCAGGGTCATTTGTGCTATTCCTAAAGAAACAATGGGCTTTTTATTTCTTATTTAATGTTAAAATTCTTTTTTTTTTTTTTAACCATTAAAGTGACAGTTTTAGAATTTTTAAAAGTTTTCTCTAAAGCTTGGAGGTACAATCTATTTGCCAACTTTATTAGCATATTTCATTGTAAAAAAAATTCAACTTAACATTTAATTATTTCATTAGAATAAAAATAGTGTCAGCAGATTAGGAACATTGATTACTGTTATTTGTGGCAGATATTTAAAACACAACTTGAAATATACAACCAAAAATGTTGATATATGTTATTTGTAACTAACGTGTTGGAATAAGAAACCCTTAAGAAATAAATGTTGGAACAAGAAATTCATACAAAATAAATATTTTCTTTTTTTAAGAAATAATTATTTTCAAATATTAATGTAAATTCATGTGCCAACACACACTGGCATGAATGTACTGGCAACTAAAACCCCTTACATAGCTTTGCCTTAGTCGTATGATTTCTAACATTTTTAATTACATTGGGTAAACTTGAAACCAGCTAGAGTATAATCACTCCTTAATTTACTTATTAGATTTATTATAAAAAATTAAGTATCATTAAGCCAGGCAAAAGTAATTTTTGTGGATTTATATTAAAAATTTTTTTAACATTTGTTTATTTTTGAAAGAGAGAGGGACAGAGCAGGAGTAGGGGAAGGGACAGAGAGACAGGGAGACACAGAATCAGAAGCAGGCTGCAAGCTCTGAGCTGTCAGTACAGAGCCCAATGCGGGGCTCGAACTCATGAACCATGAGATCATGACCTGAGCCAAAGTTGGACGCTTAACTGAACCACCCAGGCACCGCTGTGGATTTATTTACATTTTAAAAGATGTATTTTATAGATTTGTAATGTACATCATTATCCATCAAAGCATTTGAATGTTGTGTGGGATATAAAACCATCATTTCTAGTTTAAAGTTATCCAACCCATGACAAAATATTTTGTATCTATGGCACTGAACTACTAACTGCCATCATCAACATATCGTTGAAACAAAATTCAGATAATATCCCCTAGAATTGCACCACACAGATAAAATCTCACTGCCAAAGACCATGGGCCTCAATCTATCCAACGGGCCTTCTCAGAATTATACTGATCATGTCTCTGCCTAAAATTTACAAAAGCTTGGGGCACCTGGGTGGCTCAGTTGGTTAAACGCCTGACTTTGGCTCAGGTTCATGAGTTGTGGTTCATGAATTCAAGCCCCAGGTCTGGCTCTGTGCTGACAGTGTAGAGGCTGAAGCCCACATTGGATTCTGTGATTCCCTCTCTCTCTGCCCCTCCCCTGCTCACACTCTGTCTCTGTCTCTCAAAAAATAAATAAACATTAAAATAATTTTAAATTTACAAAAGCTAGCCCCCAGTTTCCTTAGTCTAGCACCTAGTATCTTCCATCATCTGGCTCTAAAACCCAACTCTATCTCTGCCAAGACATTGTATCTTAATGTTGCAGTCAGTAAAGAACTTTTACTCATTTTGAACTGTTTTTCTTTCTTTTACATGGTATTTATGCTGTCCTACTCTACTCCTGGTATCTGTCTGCATATCTACCTTGATTTGCGCATTATGTGGATTTGGTATAGATGAATTATTCATCCTAATTGGGTTTGTCCAAAATTTGTAGTTACTAGAAGTAAATTCTTAACATCCACAAAATTATTATACTATGCCACAAATATTATTCACACACCTATATCCACAAGTAGAACAACATTAAGGTGTTAAGAAACATTAAAATCTTTTGGGAATACATTTTATCCCAAAGCTCAAATAACAAAATGCAAAATATAAAAATCCTTCTCAGATATTCAACTGCTTCTGCTCTATTAGCAGCTTACTTAACAAACTTGCTTGGTTCTCAAACCATTTTTGAGAATCATATTCTCTCTGGACTCCTAGAATTTCCACTGCATTTCACCTGACACAAAAGTGACAAGAAGAGTTTTAAGCCCAATTAAAAAATAAAGCTTTCAGAGTCAGGCTGAGACTGTATGTATGTAGTTGAATCAAAATGATCTATAGGTTTTAGTGGGGTCAATCTGTTACAAAGAGCCTGCATGATTCTCCCAGTAACAGAAGCTAGACATGAGAGTCTCAACTGTACAAGACACAATGTGCATAAGTCACAGTCAATCAGGTCTATAAAACCACTCAGTTACAGAGTGATCTCCCACAGAAATGTAGACTCTGTCAAAGATACCCCTTAAACTCTCTTAAGCCTAGAGGATCTAATATTAAAGAAAAATTTGATCTGTGTGTTATATATGAGTCCTTGAACGAACTACAACAAAAAAAAAATACATGGCTTTATATTTATGATTGAAAGATATAAATGAAGGGGGAAATACAGAGCAGAGAAAAATGTTAATGGCTAAAGACAAAAAATTTTTTCAAAAGATTGTACTTAGCAAGTTAAAGGGAAAGTAAGAAAAAAATAAAATTTTATATTAATTAGGGAAGTCAACAAATTAATGGAACAGGTTATTCCCTTCTTGATAATCGCAAAGAGGGAAATTTTGAACTAGCATCGACTGGCCTGGTGTTCTACAAAAACATACTAAACTAGACTCTTCCTTCAATTCTACAACTTATTAACCAGTGACCTTGCTCAAATTACTTAATTTTTGTGAGACTCAGTTTTACCTGATTTCTTTGGACCTCGATTTCCTTGTTTGAAGAAGAGTTGCTGGTCTTTATCACATCTCTCAATTACTAGAAATTCAAAGTTTATGACTTAGATTGGACAACGTTTCCTGTTCAGGTTGTTTTCACAACCAATCTTTTAATGAAGTCTTTCCGTGAAGAAGATCTTTGTGGATTACATGCTTTGGTTCCCACCTGAACCACATGCAGATGTAACACACTACTTTAAAGAATGATACATTTTATTTTGTTTGTAAACATATGTGATGTTTTAACTGAATTAATTCCTGAACATTCCCATGATCCTATTGACTTACTTGAGGTTTTACTCAAGTTGGTACGATGGAATATCCCCTTACTCCCTAGGGCCCTTGAAAACTGTTCATTCTTGGTTCATATGGGAATCAAACCAAAACCCTGGGCTACATTTGAAGTCACCTAGTGCCTCTCTCAACTCACACAGAATTGTGACAGTCCTTACTACTTCTATAAAGAGCATACATGTAACCACATTAAATAAATTTGTACTGCAAAATATTTTCACCAGCACAAAAGGGACACTCTCTCCTGCAAAGTAACATAAATGCTTGTCACCTACCTAAGTGTAGCAAATCATTTTTTTTTTCTGTTGATCATAAGCAACATCAAATTTCACATGTATATAATATATACATTTATACTTGTGTGCATACTTATACACACATATATAAATATTTCTGGAATGGCTAGATATTGATATATTTGTGGTGAAAAAATATATTAACAAATTTTTGAAGAACTTTGACTTCAGCAGTAATATTGTACTGGAATAAACTTGCCATCATGAACAACTATAAAATTGGGTGAAATGTGTAAGACAACTTTAAGCCTTCAATTTGTCTGTACTGTCAGTTCAACACTACAAGTCCTGAGAGAAGAAACACTCATGATTTCTCTATAAATTTCCCTATGTCTTTGCCAGAGGATAATTTCCCAACTGTGATTCAGTGAGCTGGAGTCCAACAGGCGATGGCATCTCTTCCAAGATGAGGAGCCAGAGAACAGAAAGCTGAAGAGACAACAAAGAGAAGGGAGGCACAGAATGATGTTCCATTAGTAAGGCCCTGTGTAGACTGGCTGGGAGACCACGACTAAGGGGTGGGCAAAGTGGTTTTAAAAACCACTGCACAACCTGTATGATGGTTAAAATTAACACATTTGCCATTTGATAGCAAAGGAGACTGAGGCTTAAAATGCATTGGAAGAACTTGGCAAAGCTCACAGGACTGGTCTGTGTAACTAGGTGTTTGTAAAGCCAGATGTCACTCTGAGGCCTGATGGCTTTCCACTGTGCATCCTGACTCTGCAAATTTGTAAAAACTGAGCCCAGGTGATGACAGTCAATGACTGACTGCTGTAGACATCAAATATAAAATGTGAGGATTCCACTTATGGCTGTGATTCAATTATCTTTTCTTATTACAAGTTCTCAGGGTTAAATAAAATGCTTACAACATCCTCCACTACTTTGGCTTTCTTGATAGATAACAACAACAGCAAAAACAAAAACAAACTTTTCTATTTGAAGCAGTCCTTCTACAGTTAATTAGTTTTGTACATGAAAAAGCAAACCAAGAGCAATGAAAACTATGGAAGAGCATTTTGAGAATAGTGTAAGATAGGAAGATCATCCTACACTGAAAGTACATTTTTTAGATTCTAAGCTTAATATATCTGCTCTCCTTACATGAAAGTAGTTTCTCATTGGGGTACTCACTTATCCACTTTGGGGAACATATTCTATATACTTTCATATGTTTGTTTGTTTGTTTTCTTTCAGATTCTGTGATGTGTTTGCCTGAGGCTATTTGCACATATCCACCTATTTTCTGATAAAACCAAGCTACACCTAACAGAGTTAAATCCAAATATCCCCCCCCCATGCCAAAGAATGTTAAACCTATTTAGAATTCCTAAGCTTAATTTCACTATAATGTGGATCTCAGGCATCTTTTAATTATGTTTCCTAAGTCACTAAGCATATGCAGTCCTGTGATATTAACTAACACTATAGAAAAATATAAAGTAGACTGTTACTATTTTAATTACCCAGTGTTTTGTTTCCTTTTTTGGGGAGTAGTATCCAGATGTTTCGTCCTCAATACTTAGGCACTACGCTTCAGTAGAACTCACTCATGCCTGGATCCAAGGGGTAGTCATGCAGCCACAGTTAAGCCAAACTTGACATTCCATTCTCTGAGTGCCTGATACACATCAGACCAATCAGGTCAAAAGTAACAGAGCACAGGGATGCATGGGTGATTCAATAGGTTAAGTGGCCGACTTCAGCTCAGGTCATGATCTCGCCCTCCCTGTGTTTGAGCCCTGCTTTGGGCTCTATGCTGACAGCTCAGAGCTTGGAACCTGCTTCAAATTCTGTCTGTCTGCCTGTCTGTCTCTCTCTCTCTCTGTCCTTTGCCTACTCACTCTCTGTCTCTCACTCTCTATCTCTCAAAAATGAATAAATATTAAAAACTTTTAAAAAAGAGAAATTTTAAAATTTGCACAGAGGTGCATATTGAGGTCTGCAACCCATGACTGAAAAGGACTCTAATTCTTAATTTTTCAGTTGATATGGTCCAATGAATACTCTTTTTGTTGAAGCCACATTGGATAGAAGTCATAGCACCTATTTATTAGAAAAATACTATCTGATACAAGGTAGGTTAAAGGGGAAGGGAATACCAGGAACAAATTAATATACAGTGAATACATAGCCCTGTGTAGACATCATCTCATCACCACTAGGGATAGTTCAAAAATCATCTTTTAACTTCCATTCCAGCTCGCACTGTCTTTCTGGACCATTCCTCTGCTATCACTATTCATCCTGTTCTAATTTCTCCCTAGGGACTCCCCTCCTCCTTCCCATCTGAATGGATAGTAAAACTAAGCATTTTTCTTAGTTTATTATGCAGACAAGATAGCATTTTCACGGGATTTGTCAGCCACATTATGATGATGATGATGATGATAATGATGTCTTAATTTTTAAAGGCAGTACATGTACCTAGTACAAAATTAGAAAGGCACCAAAGTATACACAATGAAAAGTAATTTTTCCTACATTTACTATCTCCCAGATATACAATTTCCTTCCATATATGTATCTCTATATCTATCTATCTATAGATATCTATAGATATCTATAGATAGATATATATATACCTATATATATATCTATCTATCTATAGATAGATATATATACCTATATATATATACACAGATATATATAGATATATAGATATAAAGAGATTATGCTTTCATCAAGCATTACAAAAAATATTGCTTTAGTTAAATTACAGTAAATTATTATGCAAAAAAGTATAGAATAGAAATAGAATTTTATGTTTCTTAAGGAAGTACATAGAAATTGCCTTTTCTGTTTGCCCTTAGATTTATTCCAAAAAATAGATTAATAAGTTATGAGTTAAATAAAATAGAAAAATGATTCTGTATCCCTTGGTTATTATATATATTATTTTTAGGTTTGCATTAAAGGATGAAAGAAGAAAATTATTATCAATTATATAAAAACATAAATATTTTGAAATATGCAGATGAAATATTCGCCTAAAGCTAACTGTCAATTAATCAGTGTCTTGGTTTTCTTTTTACAGTTGAACATCCTAAGGTTAACAATGAACTAGTCTTTAAACCTCACTAATTTCTTCCACCATGATTTTAAAAATAGATCAGTTGTAAAAGAGCATATATTAAAAAAGAAAAATTGGAATGTCTATGAAATGTACTAGTATTACATTTACTTTATGCTTATTCTTAGAGCTCACCGTATCCTGGTCTAATTCTTGCCATCCAGGCTGTATATGTGCAAGAGACAAGGACCTGAGCACAGATACACATATACATTCATTGAACAATATCATTGTTTTATACTGGTTTTCATGCAGTGTTTTTCACTACTTCTTTTGATTATCTGTGAAATAACCACATAAAAGTAGAACCAAATCTTCTTTTAGTAATAAGTTACATGGCGTAGCTATTTCTGTCAACCTTGATCTTTCCATTATCTTGCATTACTTAACATTATTTTGGATAAAGAATCTGTACTTTTGCTTCAGAGGATGGATTATTCTTTTCCAAGCCCCATCTAGTGCTCAATAGGAACTCATCTTTTCTACCTACATATTTTATATTTTGAAACATCAAAACCACTAATAAAGCTTTTAGGCTGTACTTGGGTAGCAATTTTCCTTACTTTATACTTGAGAAAATTGTGCTATAAAAAAAGGACGTTTTACCAAGTATTACTGTTCTCACCATGACAGGCTATTTTTTTGTCCCCTTATCACTGACATAACGGCTTTAATGCAATAAGCCTAAAATGTCAGGTATCTGACAATCATTGAAACGAGATACATACAATGTCCATTTTTAATCCCAAGTGAGAGTAGAGAGGGGGGCAGAACAATATAATCCTCAATGAAATGGAAATCAAATTGTATTATTCTGGTGTCAAAAAATGAACATTTTGGCTCCAGTATTTTGGATATTGATTATAGTTCTAAAGAAAGTACACTATCATTATCCTAAAAGAGGAATTGAAAACTGGAAAAAAAAAAGTGAAAAATTGTCAGAGAGAGGATAAAAAAAAATGAAATAGACCAAGGTTGTGTGTTAAATGTAAAATTCAATAAACTGAAAAGAAAGATATGCTTTCACAGATCCCAAAAACTCTCTTTCATGGGCCCAGCCAGTGTGAGAATTTTTCGAGTACTTAAATGCAACATATTTGGTCTATTTCCATTGAATCAAAACTTCTTTATCAGCCTGCATCTGGAAGGCCCTGAAAGACAAGTGAAGCATTGGTAAGATCTTGGAGAAAAGGATGGGTAATTCTGGTTGATTATTGCAATCAGGGATTCCTGAACAGAAGAATCTGGAAGGAAGGATTAGAAACTTCATGTGGTAAATACAAATGCCTTATAATGGATAAAAACAATTCATTTAGCAAGGCTTAAAATGTTGTTTTATTCTTTTAATCTTTTTCACCAAGGAAGTACGTTTTTTTTGACAAAAGATTTATAGATGGATTCCAGTAATAACCTCCATTTGTGCAGCAATCATACTTTACAGAATGCTCTCACATACATGATTTCAATGTGCTTCTCATTTTCTCCTAAAAGTAGACCCAAATTTTGGTCTTATAGTTCAACTTAGATTTAATGCTATTATGTTAAGAATTGCAAAGTGGTTGCAAGAGTCAACATTCTTTTCCAAACTGGCACTGGTTAAAACCAATTTTCAGTAACTCATCTTCTCTTACAGATAGCATCATGAACATGTTAATTCACATATCACTGTCTAACGTTGCTAAATAATACACACATAAAAACAAAGCACATATTGATACTGGCGAATGATTGGATAGCAGTGCTTCTGAGGAAAATACTGCTGATAACTGAAGACATGCTCCACATAAGATTATGCAGTGTGTCAGAGTGAGACAAAAATATGAATTGGAGAGAAAGTAACTGCAAAAAAAAGTAGGTATGTATGTAATACTTCTTGAGAAGAAATACACTGAAGATAAGGAAGGAATAAAGAATGCCAGCTCTTTTAGTTAACTTTTCCAATCAGACTTTATGATCTGACTCTATGATTATCTGCCTGTAATTAATTTTGTTGGGAGGGTGGGTTAAAATTTCACACAAAAGATCCAGGTTTGCTTAACCTAACACAAATTTCTCCACTAATGTTGCACATAATCAGATTTCCTTTATTGAATTAGGTTTGTAAGTTAGGTATCAATAATTTATACTTAAGCATGAAGAGTTATTTACATAGGCACCACACAATGTGTTAGCAATCACATGTCTTTATTATTTCTTAAAGTCAATGAGCGTGAGAGCATTTTATTTCAGGAGATGGTATTGCACCATGAGCTCCTACCTAACAGGGGCTTCTGTATGATGGGAGCAATCGGCTAGTTTAATAAGAGGCATTTCTATTGAAACAAAAGAAAAAACAAAGGTTAATAGTTCCAGCAAAGTCTAAACTCAGTTTCTGAGTTTGCAGAGCCAATTGAGAAGATTTTTAAATTTGAGTCTGAAGTGGGGCGCCTGGGTGGCTCACTCGGTTAAGCTTCCGACTTCAGCTCAGGTCATGATCTCATGGTTCCTGAGTTCGAGCCCCGCGTAGGGATCTGTGCTGACAGCTCAGAGCCTGGAGTCTGCTTTGGATTCTGTGACTCCCTCTCTCTCTCTGCCCCTCCCCTGTTCATGCTCTGTCTCTCTCTGTCTCTCAAAAAATAAATAAACGTTAAAAAAATTTTTTTAATTGAGTTTGAAGCATTTTTAGATGATGTAATGTGGATGTCAGTTTCAACTTGATGGATTTGTCCTGGTTTGTAGCTTGACTGTCTTTGAGAATGTTGATTTCTGTTAACTTATTTGAGTGACCTCTACAGCAACAGACATGAAGCCTGTCTACACATGACCTGTTGTGGTGACTCCTTGAAGTTTACAAATGGATAATAAGACATCAAAAACAATGAATAGGACTAGAATCTGATAATAGGTACACTACAGCTTTCTAGTGAAACACAACTTTTTTAATAGTCATTTCATTTTTATCAAAGACAATTATGGTCAAACTAAATTGTTTATAAAATAAGTCAGTCTTATTAAGCTTCATCTGATTATTTACAAAAATGTAACAAGAATGAGAATTCAATGCATATTCTAAAAGATTTGTTAATATCCAGGAGCTTTATTGGCTCAATAAAATCAACCTTATTTCTGTAAAATAGTTTGGTAATGAGGAATATCAGATTAGACCTTGAAAAGTCCCTATAGACTAAGAAACAAAACTGAAGACTTCCCTAATTGTATCTTACTACAAAGAGAACAGAATCTTTTCTTTTTTTAATTTTTATTTTTTAATGTTTATTTTATTTTGAGAGCAAGAGAGCATGAGCTGGGGACGGGCAGAGAGAGGGGAAAACAGAATTCCAAGCAGGCCCCATGCTACCAGCGCAGAGCCCAATGCAGGGCCCAAACCCAGGAACACTGTGATCATTATCTGAGCTGAAATCAAGAGTCAGATGCTTAACTGACTGAGCCACCCAGGCACCCCAAAGAGAACAGATTGTTATTGACCATATGTAAATATGCTTTTTGCCATGAAAACGAATACTTAATCTGAGTTTCTGAATTCTGGAGGAATCAGGTAGGGATAGAAATATAAGCGTTTTAAACTGTATTTTTCCAAATTGCTGCAAGTTATAGACAGCTTAAAAGAAAGGAGGGGAAAAAAAGATCTTTTATATCTGGAAAACAAAACATTAAAGAACAAGCAATGTGGGGCACCTGGGTGGTTCAGTCATTTAAGCATTCAACTTCAGCTCAGGTCATGATCTCACGGGTCCTGAGTTTGAGCCCTACATTGGGCTCTGTGCTGACAGCTCAGAGCCTGGAGTCTGCTTCAGAGGATTCTGTGTCTCCCTCTCTCTCTGCTGCTCTCCTGCTCATTCACTCTCTCTTTGTCCATCTCAAAAATAAATAAACATTAAAAATTTTTAAATAAAAAAGAACAAGCAATGTTTTATTTTACTTTATTTTAATTTAATTTATTTTTTTTGAGGTGGGAAGGGGCAGAAGGAAAGGGAGAGAGATAACCCCAAGCAGGCTTCATGCTCAGTGCATAGCCTGACGAGGGGCTCGACCCTGGGCTTGATCCCACGACTGTGAGATCATGACCTGAGCCAAAATCATAAATCAGATGCTTAACCAAGTGAGACATCCAGATGCTCCAAACCAGCAATGTTTTAAATAAAGTCATAAAAGTTATAATTATCTTCATCAGTTCATCCAGTCTCATGTAATTAATGCTTGTTTTGCTTCATCTTAGGTTAATGGCTTTAGGAATCAATAAGTTTTCCATTAAAGTTTTAGAAATTCTTACCCAGTTCAGTGTTATGATATTAAAGTTATCAGAAACCTGTGTTCTAGAACTTTTGTCTGGGTCTTTTCCATGAATGTCTTGAAAGATGAAGCATTGTTTGTCTGTAGTTGATTGTAAATATTTTCAAAGAGAATTGGGAATAACAGAATAACTGACTGGAAATGACAAAAGAGTTTAAAATAGCAATGATTGCCAAGTAGTATTCCATTGTATATATAAACCACATCTTCTTTATCCATTTGTCAGTTGATGGACATTTAGGCTCTTTCCATAATTTGGCTATTGTTAAAAGTGCTGCTATAAACATTGGGGTACAAGTGTCCCTAGGCATCAGCCTACTGTATCGCTTGGGTAAATTCCTAGGGAGGGAGGGGAAAGTGGTTGATGGGCATTGAGGAGGGCACCTCTTGGGATGAGCACTGGGTGTTATATGGAAGCCAATTTGACAATAAATTTCATATTAAAAACAATTAAAATAAAATAGCAATGATTAAAGATGTAGAAAGAGTTGGTACACAAAAAATGATGTAATTTACAAATGAAGAAAGAGAGGTGGCCATGAATATACATATTTATCATTTTCATAATACTTGCAGCTTCAATTAAAACATGTTTATTTGTTGAAGCTGGAGGCTCTACATAATAGGAAAATATATTTATGGGAAGAAGGCATCTTCTAGTCATGCTTCAATTTGAGAGCCTGAGCCTATCCTAGTTTCTAAAAAACCACATGGACCCAGGACTCAGGATGAGGAATATCAGTCAGTTTAGGCTACCTTAGGTTTAAAAAAAAATCCCCAAATGCTAATTGTTCACAACAACAATGGTTAATTTTTCTCTAGTATGGCAACCTTTCATGGGTCAGCTGCACATCCTCATGCTGGGACTCAGGGCATATGCAGTGGGAAATGAGAGAAGTAACAGATCATAAGAAGGCTCTTAATATTCCTAAGAGGCACATGTTATGTATTTTTATGTTCATACTCTATTTGGCAAAGCAATTAAGATGACCAAGTCTCAATTCCGTGATTTAAAATGTTTAATTTATCTGTAGCAGGGGGTTTTATAAAGGGAGGCTGAATATTTTGAGAAGCTGTGATCCACCAAAAGAAAGTTTAGATTTTATTTTTCTCTCTGTCTTCTCTACAGTTCCTCTGTAATAATATTTCTTTTGTCTCTGGCTGCTTTTAAGATTTTTTTCTTTATCTTTAATCTTCAGAAGCTTAATTATAATGTGTTTTAGCATGGATTTCTTAGAGTTTATGAAATTTGGGGTTTTCACAGCTTCTTTAAGCAGTATGTTTGTGACTCTCACCAATTTGGGAAAGGATTTGGCAATTTTTTTTTTTTTTTATTACACTCATCTGATTGTTTTTCTCATCTGATTCTAGGACTCTGGTGATACTAATTTTGGATATTTTTTTTGTCCCACAGGTTCCTGATAGTCTGTTTTCTACCGATGTTCAGATTTAATAAACATTATTGCAGGCATGCCTAGAAGATATTGCAGGGTTTTTCCAGACCACCACAATAAAGTAAATTTCACACTAAAGTAAGTCAAGAGAATATTTTGGTTTCCCAGTGCATACAAAAGTTTCGTGCACACTATACTGTAATCTATTGAGTGTACAAATAGCGTTATGTCTAAAAAACAATGTACACAGAATAATTTAAAAATACTTTATTGCTGAAAAATTCTAACAATGGTCTGAACCTTCAGTGAGCATAATCTTTTTGCTGCTGGAGGGTTTTGCCTCAATACTGATGCCTGCTGACTGAACTGCTGAAGGTTGGGGTGGCTGTGGCAATTTAAAGAAATAATGCAACAATAAAATTTGCTACCTATATTCCTTTCAGGAAGTATTTCTCTGTGTCATGAGATGCAGTTTGATAACATTTTACACAGTAAAACTTCTTCCAAAATTGGAATCAATTCTCTCAAACCCTACTTCTAATTTATCAACCAAGTTTATGGAATACTCGAAACATTTTGTTGTTATTTCTGCCATCCTCACAGCGTCTTCACCAGGAGTAGATTCCATCTCAAGCAATCCCTTTATTTCCTCGTCCATAAAAGTAATTCCTCATCTGTTAAAGATTTATCAAAAGATTGCAGCAATCCGGTCATGTCTTCAGCCTCCACTTTTTTTTTAAAGTTGATTTTTATTCATTTGGAGACAGAGATAGAAAGCAAGCAGGTGAAGAGCAGAGAAGGAGGGAGAGAGAATCCCAAGCAGGTTCCATGCTGTCAGTGCAGAGCCACTTGTGGGGCTCAAACTCACAAACCTAGAGATCACGATTTGAATTGAAATCAAGAGTCAGACACTTAACCAACTGAGCCACCCAGGCATCCCCCCACTGTCAATCCTAGTTCGCTTGCTATTTTCACTACATCTGCTGTTACTTGTTCCACTGAAGTCTTGAACCCTTTAAAGTCATCCATGAGGGTTGCAACCAACTTATTCCCAACTCCTGTTAATACTGACATGTTGACCTCCTTCTATGAATCACAAATGTTTTTCATGGCTGCTAGAATGGTGAATCCTTTCCGAAAGACTTTCAATTTACTTTGCCCAGTTCATCAGAGGGATCACTATCTATGGCAGCTATAGCCTTAAGAAATGTACTTCTTAAATAATAAAACTTGAAAGTTGAAATTGATCCTTGATCTGTGGGCTGCAGAATGGATGTTGTGTTAGCAGGCATGAAAACATTAATCTCTTTCTACACCTCTATCAGAACACTTTGGTGACCAAGAATATTGTCAATTAGCAATAATATTCTCAAAGGAATCTTTTTTTTTCTGAGTAATAGGTCTCAACAGTGAGCTTAAAATATTCAATAAACCAAGTTGTAAACAGGTGCACTGTCATGCAGTTTTGTTGTTCAGTTTATAGAGCAGGCAGAGTCGATTCAAGAAGTAACATCTGCATAGAAAACTATAGGAGAGAACATACAAGAAATGTAGGACAGGACATAAATATCTAAAATACACAAACTTAGACTCCAAGGAATTAAGCAGAGAGAAAATGAGGCACAAAACTATATTGAGATAATAGTGTAGCATTTTCTAAAACTAATAAGACATTAAGCCACAGTTTCAAGATTGCTATGAACTTTAAGAAAGGTAAGCACAAAGTAAGTCAAACCTGCAACCAAAAGAAAAGAAAGGAAAAAGAAGCCAGCCAAAAGAAATGAAAAAAATAAAGGAAGAAATATATATATATATATCCAGATTAAAAGAAGGCAGTGAATGACATCTTCAAAGCAATGAATAAAATAACTAACAAACTAGAGCTCTATATTTATCAAAAATATCCTTCAAAACGGAAGGCAAAGTACAGACAAATAAAGTCTGGGAGAAATTATCACCAGAAGACTGACATGAATGTAAATACTGAAGGAAGTTATTGAGTCAGAAAGGAAATGACCCACAGATGGAAACACAATTAACACTGCAGTTAATGGTGAACAGTTAAAAACATCTTCCCCTCCCTTGAAATTAAGAACAAGACAAGACTGTCTGCCATCAGTTCTATTTAACGTCATACTAGAGGTCTTATTCAGTACAAAAGACAGTAATTGTTTTCAAAAAAAGTTTAATGATTGGCCCATAAGAAATAAAACATTCGTTATTCACAGATAATATATTTATATGAAAAGAAAAGCAGGAAAGATGTCTCTTGTATTAGACATCACAATACGGGTATCTTGGTGAAAAATCTAGAAGGTTGCAAGGGAGGATTTGGAAGGGGCTTAAGGAAGACTCCTGGGGCTTGTCTTGTATTATATTTTGATCTAAATGGTGATTAAATGGGTGTGTTCTCTTGGCAAAAATTCATTTAACTCTTTAGGTTATACTTTGGTGAAAATTTATGTACAAGCATTCACACGTACACATATATACATGGAAGAAAGCAACAGGTCTACAAGTTCATCAGGAGCAAGAATTTTTTCCAGGGCATCCCCTTTTCAAATATCGATCAATAAAAGAAGTAGAACTTAAATAAAACAAAAGCATTTATTCAGAGTCTGAGATTTGCAATTCAGAGAGCACAGATTTGGGTAATAACCCAAATCCTGTCCCCCTACATAGGTAACAAAAGTCACGAATTTTTAAAGACAGAGGGAACACTTGTATGTGTTGTTTAGGAAGAATTTTGATTGGTGTTGGTAGCAGAAAACTAATCTTGTCTCACTAAGCAGTCTCCTACTGTAGCAAGTTGCAAGTCTTTGGGCAGAGTCCTTGATATATTTGTAGTTTGGCCCCGTTCAAATTTCATGGTTTCAATCCATGAGAACACGCTTGAAGCTGACTTCCTTAATGTCCTCCCAGATCCATTTTAAAACCCCTTAATATAAATAACTCCACTTACGTTCACCTTTCACAGAACCAAATTTAAAACTTTCATAATTGGGGAACCACTAATTTTTGAGTAACCCATGCACACCAAAATACTTGCAATTCTCTGCATGATGGAATGAGAGATGGTTTTAATTATTCATTATTTATATTTTCTGTATATTTAATAATCAAAATGCATTGCTTATAAAGTAAGAACATTAAAAATCAATTTTTTTAAAGAAAAATAGTTACCAATGAACAGAAAGCAAATAACAACCCAGGATAGAAACCAAAGTGATAACATTGCCTGTTGTTGGTGATTTGAATCCAACTAACAATGCCAACTTGTGAAGGCAGATGACAGGACCCTTCTTAGTTGCTCTCACATGAAGGTGTTAAGAAAATGAAGACTTGTTCTTAATGAGAAAAATAAAATTAGCATCAGATCTCTGGAACTAATCTGATGTTCACAGCTAAATGTCAGTGTTATTACAAGCTAGTCATTTTGTTCTCCATTTGATCATAAACAATCTTGCAATATACCAAACTCATATAAGGAATACTCTAAAACTATGATAAAACGAGACAAAGAAAGGTCATCTCACAATTTAATTTAAGCACAGAAAAAAATCAAAGTTACTGTACACCCTAAAAATGCCAACCAATCCCCTCTCTTGGCTAAAAGAGTAACTGCTACCTTTGTACCAATTACAAATTTATCTTCATTCTAGTCTCCTTTTCCTGCATATGAAATGTGTTGAGATGCTGAATTACAGAATTGCCTCTGATTTATGACATCATTCAATCGACAACAAACCCCTGTTTCCTTAGATCCTCCCCCAAATCATCTAATACATCTTTTACTGAAATACTCATGTTTCCCCATGGTATATATTGTCCTTCACTGCAATAATAAACTTAACTTGTTTAATTTTACTTTTTTTAACTTGTTTAATTTGAAATATCTTCCTGGTGAACATTTGCTTAAGGACATACATAGAAGATTCTACTTTCCTGATAACTTGTTGACTAACTTTATTGAGCAATACTCAATTTTGGTGAGATTTAGAGTCAAATATCTTTCTATGCTTGGGTAAAAGATATAAACTATTAACATTAATTTTTGTATTTCAAATATTAGTCACAGAAAGAGAATTATTTGTGTTGCTAAACTCTTATTTGTTTACATAACTCAATTCAATGGAAACATGGAAATAGTTCCTTAAATTTGTCTAGAATTAATAATATATAAAGCCTACAATGTTATAGAATTCACTTGCAGCTCTAACTGAACACTCCCAGTTGTTCTCAAGTTACTCTGAATACAGTGATTAAAAACAAATCACCTCCAGGTACCTAGATAATCTCAGAATATAAATATTTTACTCTATATATAAATGGATATTTCATGTTTAGGAAAGTTGGGTTTTTCAATTATTAACTTATATATTTTAACAATTTTTGTCAGTTTATTAGAGCATATTTCCTTATAATTCTTTTTTCTCTGGTTTTCTTGATCTACAATTGACATATAACATTGTATGAGTTCATGGTGTACAATGTGAGAAGTTAATACATATACATTGGTAAGTGATGACTAAGTTGACACCTTATCACCTCGTATAATTACAATTTTTTCTTTTGTCTTTCTTTTGTGTGAGAACACTTTTTTTTATTTAAAAAAATTTTTTTTTCAACGTTTTTTATTTATTTTTGGGACAGAGAGAGACAGAGCATGAACGGGGGAGGGGCAGAGAGAGAGGGAGACACAGAATCGGAAACAGGCTCCAGGCTCCGAGCCATCAGCCCATAGCCTGACGCGGGGCTTGAACTCACGGACCGCGAGATCGTGACCTGGCTGAAGTCGGACGCTTAACCGACTACGCCACCCAGGCGCCCCTGTGTGAGAACATTTAATATTTACTCTTTTAACAACTTTTGAGTTTACAATACAGTATTCTTAACAACATACTGCATATTAGATCTCCTGAATTTGCAAATGAAAAGAATTTCCTCTTTTTATGGCTGAATAATATTCCATTGTGTATGTGTGTATATTATATATAATATAAACATTATCAATAATATAAAAATTTATATATAATACAAAACACACACATTCTCTTTAT
Source organism: Puma concolor (assembly GCF_028749965.1). Taxonomy (NCBI): domain Eukaryota; kingdom Metazoa; phylum Chordata; class Mammalia; order Carnivora; family Felidae; genus Puma; species Puma concolor. Next base: position 146,132,034 of record NC_141674.1, on the reverse strand, counting down.
CCATTCATCAGTCAATGGACATTGAGGTTGTTTTCATGTCTTGGCTATCGTGAATATGCTGCAATGGACATGACAATGCAGATATTTCTTCGATGTAGTGATTTAATTTCCTTCAGATATGTAGCCAGAAGTGAAATTATTGGATCATATTATTGGATCATTAGTAATTCTAATTTTTGAGGAATCTCCAAATAGTGGCTGCACCAATTTACATTACAATCAAAGCTGCACTAGGGTTACCCTTTTTCCACACCTTGCCAACATTTGTTATTTCCTGTCTTTAATAATAACCATCTTAACAGATGTAATGTGATACGCCACTGGGGTTTTGATTTGCATTCCCCTGATGATTAGTGATGTTGAGAATCTTTTCTTGCACCTAAGGGTCATTTGGATGTCATCTTTGGAAAGATGTTTATTTAGGTACTCTGATCATTTTCAAAATCAGATTATTTGTTTTTTTGTTACTATGTTGTATGAGTTCCTTATATATTTTGGGTATCAATCCCTTTTCAGATAGACGGTTTGCAAATATTTTCTCTCATTCTATAGATTGCCTTTTTTATTTTGTTGTTTCTTTTCCATGCATATGCTTTTTAGTTTGATGTAGTCTCACTTGTTTATTTTTCTGTTTGTTGCCTATACTTTTGGTGCCTTATCCCAAAAGTTGCTACCAAGGTTAATTTCAAGGAGTTTTTACTCCATATTTTCTTCTAGGAATTTCACCATTTCAGGTCTTACAGTTAGGTCTTTAGTTCATTCCAACTTAATTTTTGTGAATGGTGTAAGGTGGGGTCCAATTTCATTCTTCTGTATATGATTATCCAGTCTTCCAGCACCAAATAATGAAAATAACATTCTTTCTGCACTGAATATGTTTGGTTCCCTTGTCAAATATTAATTGACTGTGTGGGTTTGTTTCATGGATCTTAATTTTATTCCATTAATATGTATTTATTTTTATGCCACTTACATACTATTTTGATTAGTATAGCTTTGTAATAAAGTTTAAAGTCGGGAATTGTGATGCCTTCAACTTTGTTCCTTTTCTGAGGATTGTTGTTGCTGTTCAAGGTCTTTCTGTGGTTCCATACAAATTTGAGGAATGATTTTTCTACTTCTGTGAAAAATGCCATTGGAATTTTGATAGGGATTTCATTAAGTTTATAGATAGCTTGAGGTTTAATGAACATCTTTATGTTAATACTTCCAATCCACAAACATAAAGTATCTCTTCATTTATTGGTGTCTTCTCCAATTTCAACTTCTGGTTTTCCTTCCTGTTATTGATTTCTAATTTCATACTATCTTCTTAAATTTGCTAAGACTTGTCTTATGACCTAACAAATGCTCTGTCCGGGAGAATGTTCCCTGTGCACTTAAGAAAAATGTACATTTTGCTGCTGTTGGATAGAATATTCTGTATGTGGCTGTTGGATCCATCAAGATTAAAGCATACTCCATATCCAATTTTTCCTTATTGAGTTTCTGTCTGGATGATATATCCATTGTTGAAAGCAGGGTATTCAGGTCCTCTAATATAATTATTATAGCATTGTCTATGTCTCCTTTCTGATTTGTTAATATTTGCTTAATATATTTGGATGTTCCCCCGTTGGGTACATATATATATAGATATTTTTTAAAGTTTTTTAAATTTATTTTGAGAGAGCAGGAGTAAGAGAAGGAGGGGCAGAGAGAGAGAGAGAGAGAGAGAGAGAGAATCCCAAGCAGAATTCACACTGTCAATGTAGTGCCCAACACGGGGCTCAAACTCATAAACCGTGAGATCATGACTTGAGCTGAAATGAAGAGTCAGACGCTTAACCGATTCAGCCACCACAGTGCCCCTGGGTACATATATATTTACAATTGTTATATCCTTTTGATGAATTAATTCCTTTATCATTATATAACAATCATCTTTGTCTCGTGTTACAGTTTTTTATTTAGTCTATTTTGTCTGATTTTAGCATAGTTACCACTGCTCTCTTTTTGTTTCCATTTGTGTAGATTATCTTTTTCTACTCTTTTCATTTTAAGTCTATGCTTATTCTTTTTTTTATTTTTATAAAATGTTTTTTTTAATGTTTATTTATTTTTGAGACAGAGAGAGACCGAGCATGAACGGGGGAGGGGCAGAGAGAGAGGGAGACGCAGAACCAGAAGCAGGCTCCAGGCTCTGAGCCATGCCCAGAGCTCGACACTCGATGTGGGGCTCGAACTCACGGACCCCGAGATGGTGACCTGAGGTGAAGTCGGACGCTTAACCGACTGAGCCACCCAGGTGCCCCAGTCTATGCTTGTTCTTAAAGCTAGTGAGTCCTTTGTAGGTAGCCTAAGGTTGGGTCCTGTTTTTTTTTTTTTTATTCATTCAGTCACTACATGCCTTTGACTGGGTAATGTAATTCATCTGCATTTAAGATAATTATTGGTAAGTAAGGACTTATTAATGCCATGTTATTCATTGATTTCTGGTTGTTTTGTAGTTTCTTTGTTCCTTTCTTCTTCTCTTGCTGCCTTCTTTTGTGAATTGATAATTTTCTGTTGTGATGTGCTTTGATACCCTTCTCTTTATATTTCGTGCATCTACCATAGGTTTTTGTTTTGTGGCTATCATGAGACTTACATAAAATGTCTTCTAGATATAGTAGTCTATTTTATGCTTATAACTTGACTTCAATTACATGCAAAAACTTTATGCATTTACCTCCCCCCAAGTATTTTGTTTTTGATATCACAATTTGCATTTTTATTTTGTATCCATAAACAAATTGTTATAGTATAGTTATTTTGTAATACTTTTTTTCATGGCAAAAATGCCTTTTCCCAGTTTTTGATTTTTAAGATTCATGAAAATAAAAGAAAGCAAAGAATACAAATAAAACAAGTAAAGTAAACAACAGTTAATATATAGGAAATAACTGAAGGAGTAATATACTGATAATATGTGATAGTTGCTATTAGGTAGTATCCAATAATTATTGTATTTTTACAAAACTTATTCAGTTAATCAGAAATAGTAAGGTAGATATTGGATTTTATACATTAAATAGTTACAAATATTGAATTGTAGACCTGTTCCATATTAGAATAGCAGAGGTTTTAAGTCATTAAGTTATACATTCTATTTCTTAATGCATCTTGGGATATTATTAATAGTAAACTATGTAGAAATTATACAGTACATGATAAAGTTGCAGTTTGATTCTATTTAGGACTTTTTTTAAGGCACAAATAAGAATAAAAATGGTCTATGATGTGAATTCCAAACATACTTCATCCACATTTTTTGAAAATGTGTAAGTATATAAGATTTTAAGATTTCTTTGTTTTTATTTTTTTTCAACATTTTTATTTTAAATATCATATAGCTCCATTCATTATAGATCTGAGATGGTCATTTTTTTAAATTCAGTTATGTTTGTTTTTCCTAATTCATTTGTGTATTTTCACCTAAAGGATGTTATTTTGGGGCCGCCTGGGTGGCTCAGTCAGTTAAGCTTCCAACTTCAGCTCAGGTCATGATACCATGGTTTTGTGGAGCCCTGTCAGGGATTCTCTTTCTCTCTCTGCCCCTCCCCCACTCACATGCACACGTGCATGGTCTGTCTCTCTCATGCTCTCCATAACTCAAAATAAATAAATAAACTTAAAAGAAAAAGAATGTTAAGGGGCACCTGGGTGGCTCAGTCAGTTGAGCGTCTGACTTTGGCTTAGGTCATAATCTTGCGGTTCAACAGTTCAAGCCCCACATTAGGCTCTGTACTGATAGCTCAGAGCGTGGAACCTGCTTCAGTATCTCCCTCTCTCTCTGCCCCTCCTCCACTCTCTCTCTCTGTGTCTCTCTCTGTGTCTCTGTCTCTCTCCCTCAAAAATAAAGAAACATTTTTAAAAAATGTTATTTTCCCTGCAAGGAGAAAATGAGATTGCTCCCCATAGATGGTTATTTTAAATCTCTTTTTGTAAGTAATACGCGCATTCAACAATATACCGTTCATTTACTCATTAAAATCAATGTTTTTAAAATAACAAATCACATAATAAATATATATTTGCATTATGCCAAATACATATTACACATTTACTAAAACAAAAACTAGAAAAAAGCTAATTCAACTGTGCATTTTTAATCTAAACAATTAAAATTTTTTTCTTTACATCATAATGAAATGAAGTGTCTATCACTTAAAGTGGCTTTAAAGTGGAGTGGCATAATTCCATACGTCATTTCAAAAGTCACACACTGGATGGATTAGTGATGCAGTACGAAACATCTTCCCCTTCAGGGCAATCTATTAACACAATAAATTATAATAAATGATAACTGCACCTAGTTGCAATTTGCTATTGCACAGCACAATAAGCAACCGAGCATTTTTTTTTTAAGTGAAATCATCATTTGCCTACATTATAATCTTACGTAAGATTTTGGACATTTTTCAGACTCCAATTTAAAAGTAGTGGTTGTCAATTCTGGTTGATATGTCGAATCATCTAGACAACTTTTAAAAATTCTTATGTCTGGGATTTTTTGTTTTTTCTTTCAGTAATTTTGATGTAAATACTCTGGAGTATAGCCTGGGCAAGAGTATATTTTATCTAGTTAATGCCATAAGCATAAGACACAGCCAAAGTTAAACAGCATTGCCTTAAAAGTCACCTACATGTTTCCTGTTAACATATTTCTAATTAAAATAAATAGCTATTATACCTACTATTCTCTTTTTTTTAAGTTTATTTTATTTAATTTATTTAAGTTAATTTATTTTAATTTTGAGAGAGTGAGCAGAGGAGGGGCAGAGAGAGAGGGAGAGAGAATCCCAAGCAGGCTCCACACTGTCAGCACCAAGCTCAAAGCAGGGCTCCAACTCAGCAACCCCAAGATCATGACCTGAACTGAAATCCAGAGACAGACACTTAACTGACTGAGCCAATCAGGCTAAGAACCTACTGTTCTTAGACTCTGCAGAATATCACTGGTTATGACTTGCTATCATACCAGTTTAGCACTTCACACTTGGGAGAAAGTCAAGCTGAAGATTAAAAATTTTTAAAAAGTTGACATATCAAAACATTTTATAAGTGTGTTTCTTTTTAAGGGCACAAATGCCTATTTCTATAGATAATGAAATAATCTACAGGATAATATCTTAAAAACATTATCTTTAAGGCAAACCAGTATGGAAACGCAGGCTCTACTGTTTAATATTGGCTCTATTGTTTAATATTGCTTAATGTTACTTACTTTCCCTAAATCTTGATTTCTTCCTCTCTAAATTAGAAAAATCACCTAGAGTCATTTTGAAAATTAATTTAAGGTAACAAACAATTTAGTAGGTACATTGTGAATATCAGTTTTCTCCCAAAGTGTTCTTACATTTTTATGTATTAGATAATTAATTACACAACTAAAAGTCAGATAGCTTAATTCCTTGAATAAAATATGTATGATTCTCCTTTGAAGTCCACTTAGTAATTATATACTAACTAATTAATTCATACTAATTAAACCAATGAAGTAAGGATTGACTACTGAAATTTCAAATAGAGTTGTTTTATAAGCGGACACACACATAAATATTGTAGTACCAACCAAAGTCTTTCATAATATGATTTAATCAAACTTTGATTAGCTCTCAGGTTTTCATAAATATATCAGTTATGTAAAGTATATGACATCTCTAGTTTTTCAGGACTATTAATGGTATAAAATGTTCCTTTTGGCTTATTACATAGAATACAGTTTTTGACCTTGATCACATAACATTTCTCCATTATATACACATTCACATTCTTCTTGCTCTGCTCTTGATTTTCAGACTCAAAGTATTTCTGTATAGCCATTACATTAAAATTTCTGTTGTAGATCTATATGGTCATAATTTCTAATTAGGTATTTTTGTAAAAGGAAATAAGGTATACTAATTTCTCAGATATCCAGAAAGGCTATATTCAAAAACCCCAAAACTTCATCAATTCCATAAATTATATGTCTTTGCTCAATGCCCAGCCTGACAGGCTCAGGGAATGTAGAATACAGCAACCTATAAAACAGGGAACTCTTTGGGCAACTCCCTTAACACAGAATTATGTTGAGACATAGCTTTTGCAGTAAAAGCAACAGAATGCCTTTTTTTTCATTGCATTTCCTTGCTTTGCTAAGTATCCTGTCTAATTTTTAAGTCTCCAAGTTTAGTAGATTTTGACTGTCATAATCTCTCTTCTGTGGTTTACAGAATTGCAGTTCTATCAGAAATGACCTTTCATTTTCTTTCCCCCTTGTTAACTACACTTCATCCCTCAGATTCATCTCAGTGTTGCCTCTTCTGGGAAGCCACCCCTACATTCTGCCTGCTGGCTAGTTAGAAAGTCTAACCTGTGTTTCTGAGAGCACAGTATTTTTTTTTCCATATAAAGTACTTCTCAGAGTATACAGAAACTGCTTACCTCTACCTAGAGGTTATTCAATAAACAACAATCACAGCATTTCACAGAAAAGTCTAGATAGCTAGTTTCTCAGGAAAAACACATACCTCTGCTAATACTGGAATGACATGGCACTTGTCAAGGCTGAGTAGATGCTGTCTCCTGAGAGGGGGAATGACTACAACTTTTGCAAATACCATTTTAAAACTAAACCTCAGCTTTCTAGCTAAATTTTAAAATGTGTCCATATAATTACCAAGATAACAATCCAAGATCAATATTGTCAAAGTATAAATTACATTTAAAATTCAGTTTTGGGGCACCTGGGTGGCTCAGTCAGTTAAGTGTGCAACTCTTGATTTTGGCTCAGGTCATGATCTCAAGGTTCATGAGATTAGCCCAGATCCTGCTTGGGATTCTCTCTTTCCCTATCTCTCTGACCCTCCCCCCCCCCCCCGACTGCTCACTCGTTCATACTCTCTCTCTCTCTCTTTCAAAATAAATAAATAAATGTTTTTTAAAAAGAAAAAAATAATAAAATTCAGTTTTATTAAAGAGATAGAATAACTAAAAATAATAAAATAATACATCAGCACAATATGCATGTATTTAAGACACATCAATCACACAAAGAGTACATGCAAAGAGAATTAGTGGAAGGATTGAAGAAAAGGAATTCTTCACTTAGTAATGTTGTAAATGGATATGGTTTATGTGAAATAATGCATAAAGTCTGAAAAAAATCTCATAAGGGTAACATTGCTGTGGCTTTGGTAGCCATAACCTTTACGATCCATAATGTAATGATTTAATGGAAAGAAAAGTAAACTCTGCCCATGGTTTACTTAATAAAGCCTGGAAATCAAAAATAAGCACAAAAAAAAAAAAAAAAGATTACTCACATCAAATTAAGTTCAACATGAAGGAGGAAAATACATGAAAGATATAACATGTATGTTAAACCAATAGCAAGAATATACCAGTCATAAGGAAAATCTGTACTTACAATTTATACAAAAAAATAATATTCTGACTCCATGAAAATCAAAACCTACAAAGAAAACTATTGACAACTCTCTTGCTTACTTTATAAAATCATCATTCTGTGACATAGAGTATCCGTTTCATACAAACATTTTAATAGATGTTAAATAAAAATTTAATACACTGTCCTGCTAACTTACTATATAGCATATTTGCTTTTGTGAAAATTCTATAAATATTTTTGCAAGAATTTTCGACCTGAACTGGTTATAAGTAATTCTAACTGTTCTTATTTGGAAATAGACTTGATCTTATCAAGGTCAATTTTTAAATCAGTGGTAGGGAAATTGCAGAGCACGCCATATAACAACTCAGCTGTAACCGGTATAACCTCAAACTTGTCTCTCAGTCTCCATCTAGGCTAACGTGACACAGCAAAGGGCAGAAGAGAAGGCTTCCACATATGTATAAGAACTGTTACCCTAAACTTCTCTTTGATACCAGTGTAATCCCCCTTAACTGATCCAGATTTATGTGTGTTTGACATTTATTTATTTATTTTTATTTTATTTTTTTGTTTATTTGTTTGACGTTTGTTTAGTGCCTACTAAATGCCAGGCACTGTGCTACAGACACCTGCCTGGTGATTCCTAGGGGGCATATTAAGAAATTAAAATATCATTATGTATTAACAATAGCAAATACTGAAATGGTTTAGAACAAATTGGTGATGAATATTATCCTAGAGCTAGAAATGTGAACATCAGTACATTGGATGCATTACATTTACCCTAAATATAACATTATTGATTTTGTGATTTCTATTCATATTTTTTTTTTTATTTAAAAAATAATTTTTTTTCAATGTTTTTCATTTATTTTTGGGACAGAGAGAGACAGAGCATGAACGGGGGAGGGGCAGAGAGAGAGGGAGACACAGAATCGGAAGCAGGCTCCAGGCTCTGAGCCATCAGCCCAGAGCCCGACGCGGGGCTGGAACTCACGGACCGCGAGATCGTGACCTGGCTGAAGTCGGACGCTTAACCGACTGCGCCACCCAGGCGCCCCGGTCTATTCATATTTTAAAATATGTTCACACTGGCATTGGGCTTCTATTCAGTTTTCATATAGAGTATGATAAACAAAAAAAGTACATAAAAGGAGCTCACTGTCTTTGAAAAAATCTCCGTCTTTTCTCTTAAATATGATAAAATTAGACTCTTTTCTTTTCTTTTTTTTTTTTTTTAAGTAGGCACTCAGTGCAGAGCCCAATGTTGGGCATGAACTCACAGCCCTGAAATCAAGACCTGAGCCGAGATCAAGAGTGAGATGTTTAACCAACTGAGTTACCCAGAGACCCCAGAATGGATGTTTAACAACTAAGTAAGAAAAATATAAAAACGTAAATGTGACCAAAAGCTCATTTTATATGTAGTCTACACTTGGATAACATTAGGCATGTTTAAAGTTACATTTGTTTAAATAAACCGCGACCTTACAATGTAGGTGTGGTACCCTAAAAGAAGTCAATTGAATTAATATAGTGTAATTGAATAGATGCTTCTTTTTGTAAATACTTTTGTGAAACTGATGATTTTTCCAAAGTTTTCATTGTTTCACCTTGGTTTTGATTTTGTAGACCGAGACACAGAAGGGTTCATGTAACCTCTGAACCCAGAAATAGGCATAGGAGTAGAGAACTGTTAATTTGGTTCAAGAAGAAAGTAACAGAACTCCTAATGCTTATAGCGTCTGGCGGCCTCATGCGGTATTTTTATAACTCCAGTCAAGCATATGGATAGTGTTGTCTTTCCCTCACCCTCTCTCAAAAAACTGAATTACTTTGAGGCAACTTGTGACAGATTAAAGGTGTATCAGTGGTGACAGGATGGTTTTCTAGAGATTTTTGTGGACTCAACTTGTTCGAAGAGAGGAAATGGGAAATAGACTTAATGGTTTTTTTTTTTTAGATTCCAATTTTAAAAAGCAATCCAATATCTTTACAGTAAGCAAGATAGATTATCATCCACCTTGCACAATTCAAAACCACCTGTTTGGATCACAAGCTCAAGATCCGTTTGGGTCATTACACAAAGTAATGCTTGTCTCTGATAACAAATACAATTTGAAATAAATATTTTTTTTAAATAAACAGGATTTCTTAGCTACTTGGTATTAGACAACACACATATAGACAAATGTTAAGTCAAAAAAGAAATCAAAGCAAAAAAAAAGTATGGAAAGTAATAAAAAAAATACTGTGAACACAACAGTATATTTACAGGAAATATTTTAAAATTAAAATGATGAAAACAAAGAAGTTTACAGTCAGATTAATCAAAATAAATTAGTCATTATATAGAAAAGATATTAATGGGGCACCTGCATGGTTCAGTCGGTTAAACATCTGACTCTTGATGTTGGCTCAGGTCATAATCTCACAGTTCGTGAGACAGAGGCCTGCATCAGGCTCTGCGCTGACAGGGTGGATGGAGCCTGCTTTGGATTCTCTCTCCCTCTCTCTGTCCCTTCCCCACATGCTCACACTCAAAATAAACTACATACACATTAGAAAAAAGAGAGTAAGCAAAGGTATAGGCTGAAATTAATAAAAACCAATAAAATGCCCTTTGTAAAACTTATAAAAAAGGAATATAGATAAAAATATATATTAGAATTGAGAAAAGGTACATAGACACAGAAAGAGCATACTTTGCTTTCTGTCTCTCATCGAATGCAGCTAAATGTGGAGAGAATACACAGGGTAGCAACATGAAGACTCAAAAAAAAGAAAAAAATGGTGTAACAGATCTGGGAAGAAGACCAAAATTCAAAGTATCACTGAATGAGTTTACCATTTAATTTTTCTTCCATATCCCTGACTCCTCATTTCCACTCCTGCCTGATCTCAAAAGACACTAAAATCTAGAAGTGGCCAGCAGTGCAAAGTCATAGACAGTTCCAAGAGCACCCTGCTAATTCTGGTTCAAGAAGAGGGTGACAGAACTTCTAACACTGTGTGAAGATTCCTCATTTCCTTTTTCTGCGCCTTCTCCAGTCCTGGTTCCCAAGCAATCCTATGGAGGTCATGGCCTCAACAGCAAAGGAAGCCCAGAGCAGTCAATTTCCAGGGAAGGGTAATCTTCCTCTCCAGTTGGTGGAGCTGTAGTTCCAAGAGTGTGGGGCAATACCCCTCATGCATTTGCCTTTTTTTTTTTTTTTTTTTTTTTTTTCCGTCCACCTGCTACTTGGCCTAAGAAATACATGCATTTTTGGAGTCACACACCAGAGCACACACTCTTTGACCAGAAGACTAAAGGGAACCAGTAAATATCAGGGAGATTGCAGAGACTGGGAAGAAAAATTAATGCCACAAAGTTGTTTGTGAATACTCTGGCTCACTTCTGACTTGTACATACATGGATCTGACCCTGAACAATAAACCAAAGATTTCTGAAAACTGAACTAAAAATTACAAATACCAAATCCCAGTACTCCTTAGTCAGAAGTATAACCACATTAATCTTCAGAGAAAACACAGTGTTTTTCTTGGCAGTTCACAAAATGAGTTCATTTCCAGGAAGATGTTTTGGTGAGAAGATATGTTGACTCTACAGAAATGTCCCTAGCAGAAATGTTTCCTCCTCAGCTCACTTGAATCAGAATGCTGTTACAAATATTTCACAATTATTAGTGAAAGGTATAAGTGATGAAAAATAAAAATAAAAATAGTTTCTACCTCAAAAGACTTCATTATTTGCTAGTGGACTCAAGTTGGCACTAACACTGGGACAGAAGGAAACATCCAGAATAGCAATAGGCTCTTATGCATCACTTTTCTTCCAAATACCAACAATTGTGCTTGCCCACATGCGTGTGCACATGTGTGTATATATTTGATATTGGGACATAAAATAATTTTATGAAAACTGAATATATTTATTTCAGCCCAATTAAAAATTTCATATATTGGAATCAGAGAACAAAGATTTTAATATTGGTGAAGTATTTAAGGAATATGCTTATTTAAAGAAGTTTCCCCAATGCATTTAGGGCATTTACTCTCTCTTTATTATGATGTATTTATAGAGCGATAAGTCTAACAAAAATAGAAGATTATTGGAAGTCAGTAAACAGAGTGAGGTCATGGCTCCCTCTATTTGGCTTAGGATCCTAGAAATATCAGTAGTGAAAAGAGCAAAGTTTGAGTCTTTTCAAATGTTCTTACAAAAGATTTATTCCTCAACCTCCCTCCCTTACTCCCTTCGCCCTCATGGTCTCCTAATCACACTCAAATATCCACAGAGACCTGTGGATTGTTATTTCCTAAATTGTGGGGAATATAAATGTGATGGTAAAATATTTTAATGGTTGTCAATAATCTACATGTGATCTCCTTGTTTTCCAGTTGTCCCTGATGATGCTGGGAGTGGAGTCAGTTGTAAAGAGTAAATAAAATATAAGAGAAAGTGGGTCCTTTTATGATAGGAAAAAGATAGGATAAAATAGGAAGAGAGGGGAAGGATAAGACCTGAAGTCTAAGGGTAGGGGAAAAACACCGATTTGGGAACAATGCTGGGAGAGCCTGATTACAGCAAACCCCCTCGGGCATAAAATTCCTCTTAAAAATATAAGAGCCACCACCTACTTCTCCTAGGGTTCTCTTCAGGAATTTGACAAAAGAGCTGACTAAAAATAAGTAGTAGACCATAAAAGGTATGGCCCACAAGCAACAGTATGACCCAAGAGCACCCCTCAGAAAATGGAAATGAGCCAATCAGGAATGGACAACCCATAACCTTGATTTATCTGGCCAATAAAGATAGAACCTGAGAAGGAATAAGGGGGAAGGGGTTGGGGAGGCGACCAGACGTTATATACCAAGGACCCTTGCTTATAGTTGCCGGCATTCACTTTTGAATGTCCCCTCTCTGTAAAGAGAGCTTTCATACTATTCTTACTTTCTGATCTTATACTCTAATATAAACTTTTGACTGCTACTCATTTTATTTTGGGTCCACCTCTTCATTCTTCGAAGCGGCAAGACAAGGAACCCCGGGCATTGAGGTAAAAAAAATCCTATAACACTTTTAGGGAACCTGTATTACAGGATTTTTTTTTACTTCAATACCCGAGATTCGTTGTCTCGCAGCTTTGAAGATTGAAGAGATGGACACAAAATGAGCAGCAGGCAAATGAAGGCTTTTGCTGTGATCAGACACTCCCAGCATTGTTCCAAAATAAGTGTTTTCCCCATCAGGGACCTCAGGTCCTAACCTTTCCCTCTTTGCTCACTTTATCTTATCTTTCCCTATCATACATATATATTTCCCTATCATATCATATATAAAGAAACTGTGAAAAAATGTCAATCTTGATTGGTTTTTTTTTGTTTGTTTGTTTGTTTGTTTTTTACTGTTTATCTTTGTGTAAGAGAGAGCATGAACAGGGGAGGGGCAGAGAGAGAGGGGACAGAAGATCTGAAGTGGCATGCCGACAGCAGAAAGGTGGAGGTGGGGCTTAAACCCACCAACTTTGAGATGGAGACCTAAGCCCAAGTCCGACACTCAACCAACTGAGCCACCCAGGCACCCCTGTCAACCTTGACTCTTAAACACGGAGAAGGAACTGATGGTGACCAAAGGAGGAGGTGAGTGAGGGGGATGAGCAAAATAGAGGGCAAACTTCCAATTATAAAGTAAAGAAATCATGGAGATGAAAAATATAGCCGAGAATATAATCAATAATATTATAATACTGTTGTTTGGTGACAGATAGCGACTACACTTATCATGTTGAGCACTGAGAAATGTATAGAATTGTCAAGTAAATATGCTGACACCTAAAACTAATTAACATTGTATGTCAATTGTACATCAAAAATACAAGAAAAATATGATAGAAAATAAACAGTAAAATGGTATAAATAAATAAAGTCAACCAGTACTTTGCATTTTGTGATCAATATACACAAATATACACATTCAATACTTTGAGGAAGAGGATTGTTCTATTTTTGCCTTTCTGAGCTACTTAAAATCTCTGTCTAAGAGCATAAAATTCATTTCTTGACAGAGGGTTCTATTGTAATTCTGATCTGACCTAGATGTGTTTAGGAAACAAAGAGAGTTAGAAAATTTTCTATACCATGAATTGGATTGAAAGTCTTTTTCAAGATTACTTTAATTTTCAGGAGGCCAGCTTCTGACTACTTTAACCTCTAAATAATAAATAGGGTCTCCAGGAAGAGTCTCCTGGATGATTAAACCCTGTCATTAAAAGTGGGGCAATTCTGGGGTGCCTGGGTGTTTCAGTGGGTTAAGTGCCAGAGTCTTGCTTTTAACTCAGGTCATGATCTCAAGGTTCTGAAATTGAGCCCCTGCATCAGTCGTCAGTTGGGCTCCAGCTCCGGCTCCAGGCTGCTTAAGATTCCTTCTCCCTCTTCCTCTGCCTCTCCCTTGCATTGGGGCACACTCATTCTCTCTTTCTCTCTCTTGCAAAAGAAGAAAAGAAAGTAGGGCAGTTACCTTTTTTTAATTTTTTTAAGTTTATTTATTTATTTGAGAGAAAGCAAGAACAAGGGAGCAGGGAAGGGGCAGAAAGAAAGGGAGAAAATCCCAAGCAGGCTCCCTGTAGTCAACAAAGAACCCAATGCAGGACTTGAACTCACCAACCGTGAGATCCTGACATGAACTGAAACCAAGAGTGGAATGCTTAATTGACTGAGCCACCAGGCACCACAAAAGTAGGGCAGTTATTAAGAGAAACAGGGTCTGAGGTAGTCCTGCAGTAATGTTGAGCTCTTTTTAGCTTAAGAAACTTGTGATTGCTGTGTTCACCTAAAAAACATCAGTAAAAATTATGCAATTCTACTTTCTTTATGGAAAACCTGGCAATAACAAGCAAACTCAAGAGTAATAGAAAATAATGGGGAAAATAGTAGTTCAGACTGAGAGACATAATGTGACATGCAGTTCACTTTTACCATGTCAAGGGAAATAAAAGGTTATTGAGTGTTATGGAAAGTACTAGCAAAGCAATAGAATTCCAAGTATGCTTTCTATGAATGAAGGCCATAGTGATACTGCTTCCTGGTCATATTTTAATTTTTTTTTTTTATGTCAATACATTCCTGAGTTCACATCTGAGTTCTTATCTTAGTTGTATCTTATTACAAGTTTTATTTCTCCTCTCTTCTATGTAGAGGGATATATGTTTACTTCCTTTATTAACATGAAATTATTTTATGTTCTGTGATGACAACTATTAAAATCCTCTTTTAAGATTATGCACATGAAAACTGCACAATACTAAACATTTATGTACCTAATCCAAATTTAAAATTAATTTTATAATGCTTGAGTTCTGGTTTTCTTTTGACCTTTATTTCAAGTCTATTCAACATCTTTTTCATTGTTCATCTGTTCCTAATAATGCTTAAGCTGGAACAAAGGTATTAAATACCTGCTATGCATGGCAGAAGCTGCAGTAAATGTTCTATTGTTATTGAGGTAAATGCAAATTTAGTATAATCTAAATTCTCCCTGAGCATTATTCTCTAGCTTGAGGAATTTTGCAGGCTGTAGACCAATTACTGAAAATCTTTGTGACTAGATGCCCTCTTGTGAGCATATGAATCTTGAAAAAGAAATTAAGATTAAAAAAAAAATATTTATTATTATTTTTTTAATGTTTCTCCATTTACTTTAGAGAGAGAGAGAGAACAAGCATCGGAGGGACAGAGAGAAAGGGAGACACAGAATCCGAAGCAGGCTCCAGGCTCTGAGTTGTCAGAGCAGAGCCCAATGCAAAGGTCCAGTTCATGAACCTTGAGATCATGACCTGAACCGAACTCAGAGGCTTAACCGACTGAGCCATCCAGGTGCCCCAAGAAATTAAGATTTTTGACAAGCTTTTGGAAGCTCAGAAACTACAAACAAGTGGGGTTTTTACTCTCTAACCACAGTGGTAAAATCTCCTCTTGGAATTTAAGAAGCACTGGGAAAGATCACTGGAGAAGGGCAGAAGGAAGAAATGTGACACTGTGTGGTTCACACAAACTTGAGTCACTCACGAATTTTGATAATTCTTGGAGCAAAATTGTGGCTGATGTTAGATCTGATAGGAACATAACTGCAAAATATCAAATGCTGTTTCCCTTGAAGTAATGGCATTATTCTACCTGCTGACCTAAGCTTTTAGGAATTCTGAATAAATATAGCAGCATCTGTAGTTCTTAAAAAATACCTGCTGATGAGGTAACTGCTTAGGCCTCTACCTCAGGAATTTATGCCACCAAAGCTGCCACTAGAAACATTTATGGAGAGTAAGATTGGAAGAACAAAAGCTGGTGATGGAAGGTAATTTATATGTGTGATATATATGTATATATGTAATAATATATATATATTATAATTATATGGAATACATAACATGTTATGGTTATATATTACTGTAATATTTACATGTAATTGACATTAATTAATGTTTAATGAAATTTATTATTATTATTTTAAATAAGTATACTCTTTAATCCCCAACACCTATTTCAGCCACCCCCCATCCATCTCCCCTCTGGTAACCATGTGTTTGTTTTTTGTAGTTAAGAGTCTGTTTCTTGACTTGTCTCTCTCTCTCTCTCTTTTCTTTGCTTTGTTTCTTAAATTCCACATATGGCTGAAATTACATGTTACTTGTCTTTCCCTGACTGGCTTATTTCACTTGCATTATATTCTCTAACTCTATCCATGTTGTTGCAAATGGCAAGATTTCATTCTTTTTATAGCTGAATAATATTCCATTGTATATAAATACCACACCTTGTTATCCATTCATCTATCAGTGGACTCTTAGGCTGCTTCCATAATTTAGCTATTTATATAATTCAGCAATAAACATAGAGGTGGATGTATCCTTTCCAAGTAGTGTTTTTGTATTCTTTGTGTAAATAGTCAGTAGTGGCATTACTGGATTGTAAGGTAGTTCTATATATTTTTTTAATTTTTTTTAAGTTTATTCATTTGTTTTGAAAGAGACAGAGACATGCAACTGGGGGAGGTACAGAGAGCCAGAGGGAGGGAGAGAATCCCCAGCCAACTCCACGCTGCCAGCTCAGAGCCCAACACGAGCTCACAAAAGTGTGAGATCATGACCTGAACTGAAACCAAGAGGTAGTCGTTTAACCAACTGAGCCACCCATGCGCCCCGAGATAGTTCTATTTTTAACTTTTTGAGGAACCTCCGTACTGTTTCCCAGAATGGCTGTGCCAATTTGAATTCCCACCAACAGTGCACAAGATTTCCTTCTTTTCCACTTCCTTGCCAACAGTTATTTCTTGTGTTTTTGATTTTAGCCATTCTGACAGGTGTGATGTGATATTTGTAGCTCTGATTTGCATTTCCCTGATGGTCAGTGATGATGAGCATTCTTTCATGGGTCTCTTGGTCATCTGTATGTCTTCTTGAAGAAATGTCTGTTCATGTTTTCTGCCCATTTTTAATTTATCATATGTAATATACAATATGTATTAGCTGATGGAAAATCTTACCCACTTTAGATGCTGAAGGTAAATGTTTGTTGACACATTGATTAACTGACTAAAAAGATGTAAAAAAATGAATTACATATTATTTCTAGCTCCCAGAGTAAGGATGAGGCTTTGGATTTTATGAAGTTCCCCAAAATAACGTCTCATTTACCAATTTGAGTTGTATGCCCACAGACTAAGACAAAGGAGTATGACAAATAGAGATCAAAATATCCTTATTACCACTAAAGGTTAAATATCAGAGAAAATGAATTATTTCTAGGACAATTATATTTATCTACTCACTCAACCCTAAGTAATACTGCAGAGGGGGTATGGCTTTCAAGATGGGGCTTTCCTCCAAGAGTTTTAAAAAAGGAATGGCTATGTCCTGCAGGCAACTTGATTGCCATAAAATTAACTATCGTATTTTCTTTATCTGATGCTCTTTATTCTTTGTGCAGATCTAAGTTTCCATAGACTAATTTTCTACCTGCAAGAATCACTATTGTTAAGATGTCAGTTCTCTCTAAAATTCTCCGTACATATACAGATTCAATGCAATCTTTTTTCTCCTTGGGAAAAAAAAAATCCCCAGATACTTTACCAAATCCTGTTGACAAATCACTTGTTAGGAAAATGAAAACTAAAAGTGCAATGAGATTCTACTACATATGTATTGCTATAGCTAAAATATAAACAGGCTGACAATGCCAAATGCTGGTAAGTATGAAGACTAGCAACAAGACATCATATACTTATGTTAGGAATAGAAAATGCTGATAGCTGCTTTAGAAAAAAATTGGCAGTTTCTTATAAAATAAATCATACACTTAACATATAACTCAGCAATCCTAATCCTATGTATTATTTATCCATACTAAATGAAAACTCATGTTCACATAAAACACCGTAGGTACATGTTCACAGTGACTTTAGTCATAATGGCCAAAACCAAGAAACAGCTTACATGTCCTTCCACATGTGAATGGATACATAAACTAGATACATCTTTGTAATGGAATACTACACAGCAATAAAAAGCAATGAACTTTTGATTCATGGAAGAGCACGTAAATGCATTATGGTAATTTATAGAAGGATGATAATTGATTGAAGGCCAACTCAAATGATTACATACTCTGATTCTGGAGAGGCATTTCTACACGCAAGGAGATAATTTGGGTTGATGTAACTGATCGACATCTTGATTACGGTGGTAGTTGTATAGCTGTATTCATTTGTCAAGACTCATAGGACTGTACAACAGGATGAATGGATTTTACTGTATGTAAATTACATCACAAGAAAACATGAATTGAGAAGTAGGAGAATTTTAATTTTGATAGTGGAATAAAAAAAAGTTTTCCAATCATAATTTGCTCTATTACAATAAGATTTGCTTTATTATCAACAACCACCCAGCTTGCTTGCTTAAGAACCACATTTGAGTTCAATTGCTCCTAGTCACTAAAATGTTTATTTTAATAAAAAAAAATCCTTGCAAAAAATTCAATGAGGCTATTAAATACTTGTTATGTGAGAATTGAAACAGTATGCTAGAAAAGGAAAAAGCTAATTTATGATGATGATGATGATGATGATGATTAGAATAAGTATATAAAGGAAATGTCATTTGTGAAAGGTACTCTTGAATTTTTAATAATTGTTGCCCTTTAAAAATAGGATCAGTAAAATTATTGATTAGATTCATTTAATCCACCTCCTCATCAGTTGGTAAAAATATTCAGATTCTTTACAGGTCAGACAATACTCTTAGCATTTCTGGTTCTCTTCTCAAATTATAATTTTTCTTATTTTTTCTTTTCTTTTCTTTCTTTTCTTTTCTTTTCCTTTTTTTCTTTTTATTTCTTTTTATTTGAGAAAGAGAGAGAGATGTGAGCAGGGGAGAGGGGCAGACAGAGAAAGAGAGACAATCTTAAGCAAGCTCCCTGCTCAGCACAGAGCCCAACCCAAGGTTTGATCCCACTGCCCTGGGATCATGACCCGAGATGAAATCAAGAGCCAGGCGCTCAACCAACAGAGGCACCCAGGTGCTTCTAAAATTCTATTTAAATTATAGTCATGTGCAGCAGCATTATTCTACAAGAACAATTAAGAATTATCTAGTCCAATCATTTGTGTGGTATGTTATTCCCTTTCACTCAATGCAGAACAAATGAAGAGAGGTAAACTAACATGCCAGGCAGGTCTATCTTTAACCTGGGTTGTGCTATTGCACCTGAACTGTCCACTTTGAGGACCTTCAAAAACTCATTTAAATATCAGGAAAATCCCTTTAGCTACAGAAACTTCGTATCCAGTTCATCTGAATAAATGAAATTCCTAAGGGTCTGAAGGCAAAGACACAGAGACTTTCATATGGAACTCGGAAAAACTGAGAAAAGTAAGCAAAAGTGTGTATTATCAGACTGGGAAGTATCATCCACATGTATCCCAAAGGATAGATTATAGAGTGCTTTCAAAATAACTCAAAAAGATTAAATCAAGATGTGTAGTTCTATAGCATTAGATTTGGGTGTATTTGTTTACTTCTTATTGAAGGAATCATTTCATATTCCTCTGAATCAGAAGGGCTAACCCATAGTTCCTAACACAATTCAGGTTGTCAAGAGGGAACTAAATACTACTAACTACTGAATTTAATTCAGTCATCATACAAAACTTTTTATGACTGAAGTTAAGTCTGACTTTTAAATATGACTATAGATAGTGCTTCCTGAAAGGGTTATAATTATAGACTTGCTTTTTCTCTAAGATTTTATGAATGATTAGAATAAGGTAGGAAAATCAATCATAAATTGACTGAAATTAATTTCTTACATATTACAGAATCTTTCATAAATCATGTTTCCATCAATGATCCTAAGGAGCATTTGTGTAAAAAACTGAATAACTTAATGTAATACAGAAAGCACCGGCCAGATTAGCTTACAATAAAAGAAATGCCTATAAATAACAGCTAAATTACAAGACAAACATACACATAAATAACATCAGGGGGAACAAACATATCAACTATTTAAGTTAATACGATGGCTATGAGTGAAATCCAAAGGAGAAAATAACTCTCGTTCTATAGGAAAAAGAAGTATGTACATTTTCCTGAAATTAAGTGTTTCAAAATTTGATCGCAGAATATTTGCAAAAAGACCTTCAGCAAAATCATAAATATTACTTTGAGCAATAATCTGATGCTGCTAAAGCATTGTGTAACTCACTGCTGTAGGACAAGCAAGTTTACTGACACTGAGGCCTGATAAGAATTGCACATTAGTAGTGTCAGTGTTTATAACCGAAGACCCATCTATTTTTTTGTATATTCTTTTGAACCATATGTTTATTTAATAATTGCTTGTTCTATTCCTATTCTAAGATTGACACGATGCTAAGCACCTAAAATAGCTTTACTTTTATAGAGTAAAAAGCTTTCCTGATTTTGCCAAAGGGAGATGAAGTGTTACCTAAGATTTTTATATGATACTGTTTAACTATTTTCATCAGCTTTTAAGCTCAATCTATGGAAATCATATGTACCTTCTAATTTATTCAAAAATAGCATTCAGAAACAGTTGGAAAACACCAGAATCTTGGATGGTTTTTCATTTTTCCTCACACCATTTCAGATAATTGGCATTAATACACATGTTTGCTTCTGAGTACAGTGTGTTGCTGGCCATCACTACATATTGCAACTTCTCAAAAAGAAATCAGATAATTACTTTATTTTCGTGAGAAACCAATAGTGTTTATGATGATTACACTTAATTTTAGAAACAATACCATATAAATATACTCTAATAACTATCCACATAGATACAAAATGCACTAATACTTGTAGAGAAATTGCAGTTTTCAGTGTGTCAAAGGCAATTGGTAGCAGACAAAACAAGGCTAGGCTGTACTAGAATATATGCCCACCAGAAATAAAGCAATGTCATGTGCATTAGCAGGGCCTTCCCTGTGCCATTTTCAGAGCACTAAAGCCAAGGTAAAGCTCTTACATCCTTGCAGTTGGAGAGCAACAACAATAAACAAAAAACAAACAAACAAATTCCTTCCCTATGAGAAACTCAGTTTCTCAAACGCAGATCTTTCTGGTCTTGCCTTAAAACAAATAATTTAGAAGAGCTCTGAGAGGCAATAATGGAGTCACAGAAAGCAACTCTATTAAAAATACCAATTGGGCTAATAGCTTGGTCTGTGTCCCTGTGAAGTAGTGCTTTGGGAATTGAATTTCCTTGCTGATATTTTTAGCTCTGAGTCCATCACGTAAAGAGGATCATCCATCTCTTAACTAATGCAGTTTCCATTTTCTATCTTAGCCTGGAAATCAATTGAAAGTGATTGAAGGTACAAGGAATTCTATCTGCTTATGGAAGTCTCTCAGCCATTTTGACAAACAATAGAGAAGGTCTACAATAGTCTGCTCTTATCCCACCTCGCCAGTATTTCCCCAGTCCAAACTGCAATCATTTATTACAGTCAGAGTGATCTCTATGCTGTCCTCCAAATGTGGCAGATAAATGCCCAACCCTGACTTTAGAGCATTTGACCCAAAGCCAGACAGCCTGGATCCAAGTGCTAAGGCTACTACTTATCATACTTTGTCAATCAACTGTTTTGAGATCATTACCACATCTATAAAGTAAAATACTAATGTTACTTTCTCATAAGGTTAGTGTGACATATATATGTAAAAAAATTAAAAATAAGATCTGACACTCAGGAAGTGCTATGTAACTATTCAGTTCTTTGTTCAAATGCTCTTCTGTCTTTCAAGGGCCAATTTTATGCTTTTCAATTGCCAACTTGAGCAATAATTTTGCCTAACTACTGTAGTTTATTCAGACTTTGATTTCTTTTGAATTTCTAAAGCACTTTGGTAATATCATTCATGTACTTAGCGATTTGCTAATTGTTTCATACATTTCATCCCTCTACAGAGAAATTATTAATACTTTAAATAGGTAAATTTTCCTTTATTTCTATGCATTCTAAATTTAGCCCAGTGTTAGGAAAATAAGGCACCCAAATCATTTTTAAAATGATTGACTTCTAAAATCCAGTTTATAAAATTGAAGACTGTATTCCATTGCAAGTGACTATGAAATGTCAGGTTCACAAACTTTTTTTTTGTTTTTTTTGTTTGTTTGTTTTTTGGGGGGTTTTTTGTTTGTTAGTTTTTAGTGTTTTTGTTTTTTGTGTGTTTTTTTTTTTCTTTTTTGAAGCCCCAATATGCTGTTAAGCCCATTCAGGAATTTTTATTGCAAAAACTGTATTTTGAATTTAAGAGTTCCATTTTTTTTAAGTTTACCTTTTTGAGTTTATATTCTATATGCGCTCACTCATCATGTACATCTTGTCCTTTAAAGAAAGTTAATAATAGCTGTTTTAATATTTATGCTAATATCTAAATTGTGTCATTTCTGAATCCATTTTTGGTTCTTAATATACCTGGTTTTTAATATACTTAGTTATGGGTTATAAAATTATGGCTCTTGAAACATAAGAAATTATAGATATTATGTTCTTAATTAATATATATTCCCTTCATTTAAAGAGTGCTATTATTTCTGGTTCCCTTTTAGAATACAGGAAACTGGTAAAAGCATTGCTTGCATTCTTCAATCAACCAACCAACCAACCAACCAATTGAGACAACCTGCATCATTATAAATTTTCAAAAACTGATCACAAATGGAAGGTCACAAACAAAACAACCAACCTGAAATCTAAAGAAAGGCAAGTGCTTGCAAGGAAAGATAAGACGTGAGCATTTACATACCTCAGGCAGATGCAGCTACACAGTAGTAAGAATTTGGGCAACAATGGTGATGAGTTGATACATGTAGTGTGTATTCTCAGCAAGAGAATGTAGAAACCCTGGTGGCCACAGATATAAGGAGAATAAACATCTATTCACAGCTTCTACTCCACAAACATCACAGGGGCTCCCCCAAAAATATTGGTGACTGTAGTGATACAGAGTCATTTGTGGTTTATGCCATAGGAGACGAATAGCTGCTCTATGGAAAAAAAAAGAAAAGGCAATATCTCTCCCCACACTCTTTTTCCCTTTTCTCTCCCAGAGACAAATATCTAAACTGAGCCAAGTGGGAAGGAAATGTTTTCTTTTTTTTTTCCTTTCCCGTGGCAGTAGCAAAATCCTTTGCACCTGGAAAAAGAAACAAAAGAATACTCTCTGTATCTGAGGAGAGGTGAAGAAATACATGCTGAGCACAGAACTGCAGCTGACAATGGGCAAAACCACTGAAATGAGCATACGTATGAGGTCCAGAAACAGGGTTTTACCTTGGATTGAAAGGTAGCCGCAAGAGTGAATATTCCCCCTCCCACCGCTAGGGTAAAAAACAGTGATTTCTGGGGTGCCTGGGTGCCTCAGTCGGTTGAGCGTCCGACTTCAGCTCAGGTCACGATCTCGCGGTCCGCGAGTTCGAGCCCCACGTCGGGCTCTGGGCTGATGGCTCAGAGCCTGGAGCCTGCTTCCGATTCTGTGTCTCCCTCTCTCTCTGCCCCTCCCTGTTCATGCTCTGTCTCTCTCTGTCTCAAAAATAAATGTTTAAAAAAAACAAGAAAAACCACTGAGTTCTGTGAGCACACTAGAGCTGGTAGAGATTTCTAGGAGCGCGCCACAAAGGGGAAACGTAAGGTCCCATATACAGTAGACAATGAGAAAAATCTTCTGTCAAACTAATACCAACCACAAACACAAGGTCTCACAAAAGGAAGTTAAGGCTTGCAGTGCAGGATGGGAAACCACACCAACAACAGACACTAAACACGGCTCAACCCTCGACTGTATCGAGTCAATTCCTGACACCAAAAGCCTTGCAGAAGAAAACTTTGCCTATTTCATAGCAAAATTTCTATTTCATGCCTAAATTATTTATCCACAGATATTCACTGACTGAAAAAAATTTTAAGTCACACTCAAAATCACCTTCTCATAAAACCTCCCATTATTATTTTTTATAGAAGCACACTTTCTTCACAACTCTTACTTTTATCAGAAATTATCTTATTTTCTTGATTACTTATTTGTTTTGTCTTCCTTCCTTTTATTCTTTATTAGTATGGACTTTTTCTTAAATAAGAATCTTGTACATGAAACTACTATAACATTGTATATTAACTATACTTCAATAATAAAAATAAAAAAAAAAAAAGCCAAGAATCTTATCTCTCATATTTGCTTCTGCTCTAGGTTTCCAGAAATTAGAATAGTGGCTGACACAAAGTACTCACTCAGTAATATTGAATGAATGATAAGTGAATAAATATTTTCCTAAAAACATTCTTTTAATAAGTCTCAGCACTTGATTTTTTTTTAATTCTTATTTAAATTTCCTGGACAATTCTTAATTGGAATATGTATTTATTTCCTTCCTTCATAACCTATTATGCTCATGAGAACTTAAAAGTTAAGAAACTTTTCCTGCTTTCAAAATCAATATATATTGAATACAGAAGGGATTTGTGAAAATCAGTTCTTTGAAGGTATCTATAAGTGCATGGGACTCTTTATGAAGTTGCATGAGTTTTCTTCAATGAAACATTTCTTGGCATTATGATAGTTTCCATTCCATATAAATATTCAGTAGTTCAATATAAATGACATCTTTTATAATAATGGTATCTTTGTTGTTGGGTAGACTGTTATGAATAATACGTTTTCTGTTCTATTTAAAGCTCTTTTTATTTTTTGAGGTTTTTATATTTACATAATTTTGCATTTAAGGAAAAGTCACAAAGATATCGGAGAGTTCCTGTACACCATTCAGGAGCTTCATTTAATGTTAGCATCGTACATTTATCAAAATTAAAAATTTAACCTTAGTATTTTACAACTGACTATGTTATCAGACTTGCAGATATCACCAGTTTTTTTTAATACTTAACTTTTTAGAGAAGTGTTGGGTTCATAGCAAATTTGAGAGGAAGGTAGAGAGATTTCCCATATACTCTCTCCCCCAACACATGTGTAGCCTCCCCTGCTATTAACCTGCCTCACCAGGGTGGCACATTGGTCATAATCAATGAACCTGCATTGGCCCATCATAATCACACAAGGTCCATAGTTTGCATTACAGCTCACTCTCCGTGTGTATTTCTGTGGTTTTTGACAAATGAATAATGTCTTATTCACCATCATAGTATCACTGCTCTAAAATTCCTCTGCGTTCTGCCTATCCATCCCTTCCTCCCCATTTACCCCTAGTGGCCACTAACATTTGCACTGGCTTCAGAGTGTTGCCTTTTCCAGAATGTTATATAATCGGAAGCATACAGTATGTAGCCTTTTCAGATTAGCTACTTTCACATAGTAATATGCATTTAATTTCCTCCATGTCTTTTCATGGCTTGATACCTCATTGCTTTTTAGTGCTGAATAATATTCCATCATCTGGATGTGCCACAGTTTATCCATTCATCCATATCCATTACTGAAGGACACTTTGGTTGCTTCCAAATTTTGGCAATTATGAATAAAACTGCAATCAATGTCCCTATTCAGGCTTTTATGTAGATGTCAGTTTTTAACTACTTTAGATAAATGGGAAGGAACATAATTTCTAGATTGTATGGTAAGAGTATGATCAGTTTTGTAAGAAACTGCCAAACTGTCTTCCAAAATGTACCATTTTGCATTGCCACCAGCAATGAATGTGAGTGATATTACCGGTTTTTACACTCGGTTTTTGTTTTGTTTTTGTTTTTGTTTTTTCACCATCTCAGGATTCAATGCAGGATACCACATTGCTTTTTGTCATTATGCCTCCTTCTGACACTTTCTCAGTTGTTATTTATTTTTCATGATCTTAATACCTTTAAGGAGTACTGGTCAGGTATTTCATAAAGTGCTCCTTAATTATAGTTTGTCTGATTGTTTTTAATGATTGGACTGGGGGTAATATGACAGAGAAGGATGCTTTTCATCCCAGCATATCAGGGAGCACATAGTATCCATATGACTTATGATTGGTAATTTTAACCTCAATCACTTGGCCATAGTGATATCCATCAGATTTCTCCATTATGGTTAGTGTAAATAACATTTTTGAATTATAGTGGGTGCTCACTTCCTGATTGGCAACATGATTTATGTAATAAATAAAATGAATTTTCATTCTTGGACCAATAATGTTGGTATCGTTGTACTTTTTACCAATTTCATTGTAACTCCTTCTGCATCTCTCTTGAGTAGTTTTCAGAGCTGACCAACTAAATGCAAGAAAGTAGATTTAGAGGAACTCTTAAACTCCTACTACAAGTAGGAGTTTTATTCCATTACTACAAGTTGAGATTGATAAAAAGGGAAGAGTGAGAGCAACTCAATTTTCTATTTCATTTTTAATAAAGTAAGAGTCAATACAGCCATTAGGCTAATTTTACTATAATGTTTAATCAATATTGTTAACATTAATGTATTTTGTTTCCTTTGTGTTATTTCAGAAAAAATTTGAACCAAGGAAATCATTTCTTTGATGCTTTTTACCTTCATTCAATGAGTCTTTCAAAGAACCTAAACCTTCTGAGCCCCTTGGCTGGGCCGAGAACACTCACTTTTTGTAGCAGACACATCCCAACACCATTATCCTCCTTCAATTTTTCCAAAACCATTCATCCACATATGAAGAGCTAGGCTAAGCTCATAGGCGTACATGAAAATTACATAGACTGTGATCAGTATTTCCTAAGAACTCACAATTGAATTGGGAAAACAAGGGTTATTCAAGAAAGGAGTCAGTGAACGCATAATAAAGGAGATGGAAATTAAAATGTGTCTTTTATCTAAGTGGAGAAAAGAACATTTAGGAAGCATGATAAAATAACTTCAATGATGAAATAATGAGATGTGGGGTGGGGAAGGAAGTGAGCATTAGAAAGCCAAAAGAATAAATGGGGACTTGTCACAGTTAAGTAACAGGATACAAAGTAAGAGATTTTTCTGAATCATCAATCAACCAGTATTATAGGGAGCAAAAAGTAAGTGCTTAGAAATTTTATTTCCAAAGGATCCTCATTTCTGTAGCTAGCTAATGTGATTAATAAGGTTTGTTAAAGGGTGCTAATGGCTAATCTGTGATGTGTTTGCATTTTTAGACAGTGATCTAAATAAGTGGATGTGATGAACGGAATTGCATATTGGAGAAAATACTCTGGTTATATCCATCAACACGTACTTTCAGAGATATCTATTTAAGCCAATAAATTGACTATCCTCATCCATTAAATGTAAATCAGGGCTCAATAATTACTAGGTACTGCAAATACTAAAAATATGAAAGTGCTCATATATCTAAAATTTTATCTCACATCATATTAAAACCTTTTAGTCCAATTAGAATCCACAATTGCCCACAGAGGAAACTTTTTAAAGATTTATTAAAGATTAAAAAAACTGATATTTCCATGTGAGGTATAGGATTGTACTCTTTGATTAAATCTGGATATTATCCTTTCTCCCAAATTCAATTAATTAAATTATTTAATGACTCTTTTTTTCCAGTCAAGAACTGATAATAAATATACTAGGCACGTTCAAAGTACAAAATGAGCATTTTAAAAAGTTATTAATTAATATACAATCTTCTGAATGACATATTTCTTCCTATGATGTCTACTAATATCTCCACATTCATCCCTAAAACTCTGGTTAAGATATTTTTAAATGATGCACTTATCTCTACAAAACTTAGTAAAATCCAAAGATCTAGCAATTTTTGATGTAAAAATCTTCCAAAGTCCATAGTAAAATTTAGGTATAAAGCGTCTGCTTAATACTATCAAAATATTTTTACTAAAAAATATTTAGCCATTGGGTTACTGCACATAACCTTTCACATAGGGCATTGATGTAGTTATTTTCAATTTCATTATAATGATTCTAAACACCTGGGCTTAGTGGAGTTTTCTTTTCTCACCAATTCATTTATTCATTCACTATGTTTGATGTCCAGTATAGAGAAGCACACATGACAGAGCTAATTTTGAATCAATTTTGTCCATGGGTTTTATTTTTGCTATTTTATTTACTCTGTGTTTTCTTTCTTTCTTTCTTTCTTTCTTTCTTTCTTTCTTTCTTTCTTTATTGTGGAATTTGATTGGTTTCAAAAAAAGAAAAATACTATCCTGACTTAGCTGTTGTTTTTCCAAATCCCATCATAATAGTTTATATTTTGAGAGAGAGAGAGAGAGAGAGCATAAGTGGGCAAGAGGCAGAGAGAGAGGGAGAATCCCAAGCAGGCTCCCTGTGGCCCTCATAGAACTTGTTGTGGGGCTTGATCTCTTGAACTGTGAGATTATGACCTGAGCAAAATCAAGAGTCCAACACTCAACCCACTGAGCTACCCAGGCACCTCTCTACCCAGATGATTCTTAATTGTACTCTCTTTTGCAACCAAACTTATAAAATAATATATTGCTTTTGTTTGGAGAATTTAAAGAATGTCACTGGGGCTGTTCCAAAAAGTCTGCTTAAGTGGTACCATTGAGTTTTGACCACTTAGTAATCTTTAATGCTCTTAAAATGTATGTTCTGACTATGATAACTGTGTAATTTTTCTACAGTCGTGGTGTGAGGTCCCAGGAATTGGAATGGCTTTAACGTATATTTTTGTACGTGTTTGTTCAGTGTTTTGCTTTTATTCTTCTTTTTAATGCAAATGTTGGTATACTGTAGGTCTAATCAAGATTGCCAAAACCCTTCGTTTCCCCCAGGGAAATCTAGGATCTTAAAATAAGTCTATATTTTTATCATTCATGTTGGCCTTGCCTAGAGTGTCGTAATTTTGAGGGACAGATCTGTACTTTGGTCACACATAACTTTTAAAAATTAGGTCTTATCACATTCTTGTTGAATGGATATTGTTTTCTCTTGGGTTTTGTTCCAGATATATTTTGTCTTTGTGGATGCATACATATGCTTTCAGATGAAAGGTTACCATCCAATATGTTTTCTCTTTTCCTTTGTTCCAAGAAAACTAAGAATAAATTTCAGTACCATGTTGCAGTTATCAATTTCTCTTCATGTGTTTGAAAACATTTACTCCTTCTGTTTTCTGTAACGTATTTCATTTTGGTTAACCCCTCAATTTATTTATTTTTCCAACAATGTGTTTTAAGCATGGATTACTTAAAGTCTCCTTAGAAACAGATCACTTGTCAGGGGCGCCTCAGTGGCTCAGTGAGTTAAGTTATCTCAGCTCATGATATCACGGTTCATGGGATCAAGCCCCTGCTTGGGATTCTCTCTGTCCCTCTATTTTTGTCCTTCTCCTGCTTGTACTCTCCCTCTCACTCTCTTTCTCTCTCTCTGTCTCAAAATAAATAAATAAACTTTAAAATAAAAAAGAAACAGATCACTTGTAAACCACACACACACATGTGCGTATATACTTAAGAAACTAAAGGGCGCCTGGGTGGCGCAGTCGGTTGAGCGTCCGACTTCAGCCAGGTCACGATCTCGCGGTCCGTGAGTTCGAGCCCCGCGTCAGGCTCTGGGCTGATGGCTCAGAGCCTGGAGCCTGTTTCCGATTCTGTGTCTCCCTCTCTCTCTGCCCCTCCCCCGTTCATGCTCTGTCTCTCTCTGTCCCAAAAATAAATAAAAACGTTGAAAAAAAAATTAAAAAAAAAAAAAAAAAAAGAAACTAAGACACTGGCCAAAACATTATGTTGACATTAACAGGAATTAATACATACTCTTCTTGAAATAGAAAAATGAAAGTTGTATCCCCTTAACATATAAAAGATTAGTATTAACTAAAGATTAAATTTCATGTAGGTAATCACAAATATAAAGAAGAGATGAACAAGTCAATGGTTGCATAATATGACAATTATTTTTAGTGCATTAGTCAGGACAGTAGCATTACAGAAATCAAATAAAGAAAATGTAAGAAAAATGTGGATCAGGGGCGCCTGGGTGGCGCAGTCGGTTAAGCGTCCGACTTCAGCCAGGTCACGATCTCGCGGTCCGTGAGTTCGAGCCCCGCGTCGGGCTCTGGGCTGATGGCTCAGAGCCTGGAGCCTGTTTCCGATTCTGTGTCTCCCTCTCTCTCTGCCCCTCGCCCATTCATGCTCTGTCTCTCTCTGTCCCAAAAATAAATAAACGTTGAAAAAAAAATTAAAAAAAAAAAAAGAAAAATGTGGATCAATTTATAATTAAGAAGCATTAAAAACTTTAAACTATACAAATTTTACTAGAAGAAAATAATTTAAAAGATTTTCAAACCACAACTCTTTTTGCTGCAGTTTTGGATTATTTTTTTTCTCCCCAAAGGACAGGACCAATGCAGCTGCATGATAAATCTGAACACTTCATGTATAAAGCAAGAAATTGGACGAAACATTTTGTGAACCCAGACATGAAAGCCATCAAAGAAAACTTTAGTGGAAAAGTACAAGATAACCAGTTTCTCAAGGCTCTGTGAGACCCAAAGAATTTTCATAGGTTTTTGTGACCTGTAAAGATCAAAGAGAATAAATTTTAAAAATTCTAAAAGAAGAAACCATGGGTCTTGTGATATTCACCCAAATATGACCTACTTAGATCAATATGTTCTTGGACATAATGAAAGTACACCAAAATTCTTCATGAATTAAATTTTCAGATGCATCCATTTGTGTGGTAAAGGGAAAACCACAGCTGCATGTTATTGGTATCGAGATGAGCAGAATATGATTATTCAGAAACACAGATACATGGTCGTTTTCCTTTTTATTAATTCCCTGCCAAGAACTTAGAGTTTAAATCTCTTTGTGAGCCCACAATTAAGTGACATTTTCTATTCCTCTGCTGTTTCATTTCTCCTTCCCACCAGAATGATACATTGATGAATGCTGTTCTAAGTCCCCAGGAGAGTCACATGGTAAGTAAGCATCCTGTGCTCACATCATGGATCAAAATGTCAGGAGCCAGAAACTGATCAATCAACTTCCTAGCTGCTGTTAGTTTCTCTGAAGCAAAATCATGCCAGTTTCATTCAAATATTCCCACATGAAACATCACTAAAGATAGAAGCCTGCTATCCTTATTAAATGCACTTTAAACAGAGTTTTAACTAATATTTGGGATGTACATGCAGGCTAGAAGAGTATACAGTTTGGAATGCTCACAGTTGCAAATTGAAATAAAAAATGGAAATGTGCATAATTATATTGTCCATATGGCACAGCAGCAGTATGATTTTATAAGATTAAATCTTCTATGGGGATGAGAAATGATAAGCCAGTGTTATTATTATGAACCGCACAATAACATATGGGATGTAGGCCAATAGCATCACTCTAAATCAACCTTAGAATTTCATAAGCCACTGAATGTCACAGATGGAAGCTATTATTCATTCCACCTGCTTGACATGATGAGAGATAATGATAAAAGTTTAGAAGTAAAATTAAAATGAAGACAGCTAAGCCTCCCTGGATTCTACTGACTACAATTATTAGCGATGCAGCGGGTGCAGAGGCCAGAGGTTCACATTGATCACCGGGCTATGACAAGATGACAGTACATTAATTCTAACAAAAATTTAATAGGAACCTAATTGTATCATTTACATGAGTGAAAACAAGGCTCATATAATCCTCTTCATAAAGAAGATCCCAAAAAGAAGAAAACATGTCAGGTTATCTAAATATATAGATCACCTATGCATTATATACAGATTTAAGATAAAGCAAAGTAGAGGAAAGGAGTAACTAATTTCTTCCTGGTTACTTAACTTGGGATATTATTTGTCATTTTTCGTCAATTTGTATACCTTGAATCCAGGCTTATTATAAAATATTACAATACAGAAATTTACAGAAAGAAAAAGTGAGTGTGCATCTTCTTTTCCTTTCACATGTACATATAACCTTACTCTTCTCCTTCAGTAACCTGTATATGCACATATCTTATACAAATGCATATGATTTTGTTTACATACACATGTATTATTTTTCCCATGTAAATGGAATTTCATTTTATATGTACATTAATAGACTCAAAGTAGATTTGTATTTATATAAATGATGTTGTATTGTATATACTTGTCTTGCACTTTTTATTCAACAATATAAGCACATGATTTATGTTTTTTTTAAAGTTCTGTATAGTATTTCTCATGAAAGAGATAAGGACATTTACTTAACGATTTCTTTACTAAATACTTTGTTTTTATTTTAATTTTTCACTATGTTAAACAAGCCTCAAGAGAAAATTATATATAGGTATATATGCATATATAGATATAGAGTTCTATATAGATATAGAATTAGATAGATAAATATATACTGAATACATAGGAATGTATATATTCAATACACACACAGTCTGTTTTCCCACTTGCTTGATAACACAGAAAACTATTGACATATAACTCTTTTTTTCTCATTTTATCTTCTAGTCCAATGTTCTTTATAAATAACAACACACTAGTAATATACACTTTTTCTTTTTGTATTCTTATAATGTTTTAATATATAGATGAGAAAGACTTACATCTTTAGATTACATTAAAGAACTGAATCATATTATTTTGAAGTTCGTCAACAAGATACCTTATGTCTTTCAATAACATTTTAATTTTTTCTTTTTTTCTTTTTTTTTTTTAATTTGTTTTTTTTTCAACGTTTATTTATTTTTGGGACAGAGAGAGACAGAGCATGAACGGGGGAGGGGCAGAGAGAGAGGGAGACACAGAATCGGAAACAGGCTCCAGGCTCTGAGCCATCAGCCCAGAGCCCGACGCGGGGCTCGAACTCACGGACCGCGAGATCGTGACCTGGCTGAAGTCGGACGCTTAACCGACTGCGCCACCCAGGCGCCCCACATTTTAATTTTTTTCATAAAACATTTGTATATATGTGCTCACATTTGTTCCTCTATATTTATAGAGCCTTGTGGGTCTATAAAAGTAATTATTTTTCCCATTATAATTTTTACCCTAGTTTGGCTGGTGAATAAGATGACCTTTTATTTCTATTGAACTGAAAACTAACCAATTCCTCAAATTCTCTTATTTGCTTTAAACATAGCTAAAAACAAAACAAAAACTCTTAAAATTCAGTGAGGTAAGCAAGGTTACAGTATACAGTTAGAAACTGATCAGATAACTTAGCATGCTAACACTGTCAATTCTCCTTCAACTGATCTATGGATTTTTCACCATTATTTTTCTCCCAGCAGGATTTTGGTACCTATAGACAAAGTCACTTGAAAATTTATATGGAAAGGCAAACGAACTAGGACAAGAAGTAGATTGACCTAAACAATTTTAATAAGGGAAAATCAAAGATGGACAAATCATGCTATCTAGATTTAAGACTCTTTGTGAAGCTATGGTAAATACAAAAGTACAGAGTTGGTAAAAGGATAGACATGTGAATGGATAGAGCAGAAAAGAATCCAGAGACAGACCTAAACAAATATGGCCAATGATTTTTTTTTAAGTACAAAGGCAAATCAATGGAAAAAAAATTATATTCTCAACAAATGATGTTGAAACAGTTAGAAATATAAAAAAAAGAACCTGAACTTCAACCTGATACCTTATATAAAAATTAGCTCAAAATTAATTATACATCTTAAAATGTAAAACTCAAAAATACACTGAAGATACTTTATGCCCTTGGGGTTAGGCAAAAACTTAGACAAGGCAAAAAAAAATTTCTCTGCTCAAGATGCTGTTAGTAGAATAAAAAGAATGTCACCGACTGGTAGAAGATATTTGTCAATCACATATTTAATGAAGAATGTGTATGTAGTATATATAAAAAATACTCCTTAAAAAAATAAACAGCTCAGTTAAAAAATGGACAAAAGCCTTATATAGACACTTGACTGGGGAGAATAAGTGAATGTAAAATAACGCATAAAATTTTATTTGTCACCATTAGATATTCAAGAATTACAAATTCAAACCATAGAAAGATACTACTGTTATCTAATAGACTCATTAAAATAATATTTGTATATTCTTACATATATATGTAATATAATATATATATTGCTGATGACAGGAAGTGCTGGTAAGGATTACGAACAATGAGAATGTTCCTATATTGCCAGTGGGAATGCAAAATGATTCAGCCATCCCGGAAAGGAGATCAGTAGCGTCTTAAAAATTTAAATTTATACTTACTCCGTGACCTAGCAATCTCAGTCCTAGAAATTTACTCAAAGGGATTAAAAATGTATGTTTACACAAAAACCTGTATATTAATGTTCATAACAGCTCTATTCACAATTGTCAAAAATTGGAAAGAGTGTGAAGATCTTTCACAAGCAAGTAGATAAACTGTGCTATTTCTCTGCAATAAAAGCAGTGAGCTCTGCATACACCCAATACCTTGGATAGATCTTAAGGGAATTTTGCTGAATATATATATATATATAAAAAAAGCCTGCTTCAAAAGGTTTAATACCATATTCTCCCATGTATTTGACATCCTGAAAAAGACAAAGCCAAAATGAAGGAAAAGAAATTAGGGGTTGCTAGGATTGCGGGGTTGAGAGGCTGTATCTGCAACGTGATAGGATAAGACAGTTTTTGGAGAGAGGCCATAAAATTGTTCTGAATTTTGATTGT
Organism: Puma concolor; assembly: GCF_028749965.1. NCBI lineage: Eukaryota > Metazoa > Chordata > Mammalia > Carnivora > Felidae > Puma > Puma concolor. Next base: position 146,097,473 of record NC_141674.1, on the reverse strand, counting down.
GGTAGTCATGACCACACAGACCTATGGAGATGTTAGAATTCTTAACATCCTGCACCAAAAAAAAACGCATGTTAGTTTTCAAAAAAATAAACTCGAAGGAGAAAGGAAAATAAATTTCTCTTCTCTTCCATTCCAAAAGATTTTATCTTGCGTGATGTTTCCCGGAATACTTGTTTCAAATATTGCGAACAATTTGACATCCATCCTTTGATATACTCATCAGGTTGAAATACAGTGAAATATATGAAAGAAAATATAGTGTAGTGTGGATGGTGTGGACGAACAGGTAAATAATATCTTCTGAACGCTTATGTACCAGGAACTTAAACTGAACACGTTGCTGTTTCCAGTAATGCTTCAAGAATATAAGCAGCAAGTACTCTATGGTAGGTCGTATTTTCCAAATGTGGCTATATCTCCCATGTCATTTGCCTTTTACCGATGTCACCTTGCCACTTCTGTGTCTAAACATGATATCCATCTCTCTACCCCCTTAATCAAGTCTGAACAGGCCTTATTATTGCCATAACCAATCACGTATCACTCAGTTCCCAGATATGGTCCCTCACAGCTCCAGAAGCTGCTGCTTCCTCCCTGGTGGGGCCTTTGTGATAATGCCAGTCTGAGCTGTTACTTGACACAAACCCATGAGAGATCCCAAACAAGAATTCTCCAGCTAAGCCAAAAAGTCAGGGAATGCTAAGAAATAATTATAAATCTTCATTGCCACTAAGTTTTCTTAGACTGTAATAGGCAACTAGAACATAGTCACCACCTCCAAATTCAAATGTATACAACTAAATGTGTTACATCCAGCTAACCACCCAGCTCCAGCTTATATAAGAATCTGGAAAGATCAAGAGAGAGGTGGAATGCCAGAGAGGGAATTTAGTGGAGAGAGTGGTCAGTGTACTTCCTCATCACAGGAAAGTAATGAACAGGGCTCCAAAGAGGCCATGTAGGGCACTTTATAAATATTTTCAGGAGTTTGCAGTGGACAATAGGAAGGGGGTCACATAGATATGTATCTGCCTCAATATTGAGCAAAAATTCAAAAACGCAAGAAGCTTGAGAAAGTGGCCTGTAGCAGCACAATAAAAGACTATGAAAGGGAAATAACTATTCTCTGACCAACAAGAAATAAAATATTCATGTTTCAGGTGGACCAGATATATGAATATCTGGAGGAAGGGGGTGGGGTGGAGAGAGAATGTGAGATACTTGCTAAGAATGAAGCTTGTCCCAAGACCGATATCATGTGATTTCATTCACATGTGGAATTTGAGAAACACAACAGATAAATGTGGGGGAAGTGAAGGAAAAATAATACAAAAACAGAGAGGGAGGCAAACCATAAGAGACCCTTAAATACAGAGAACATACTGAGGGCTGCAGGAGGGGGGGTAGTGGGGGATGAGTTCAATGGGTGATGGGCATTAAGGAGGGCACTTTTTGGGATGAGCACTGGGTGTCACAGGTAAGAGATGAATCACTGGGTTCTACTCTTGAAACCAAGGCTACACTGTATGTTAACTAACTTGAATTTAAATTAAAAATAAATGAATAAATAACCAAAAAAAAAAAAAAAAAAAAAAATAATGAAGCTTGTCCCATAATGCCTGCTGGGCCCAGAGTGTGTCGGCCCACCACAGCAAATAAGACCTTCCGTGCTCTATATCTTGGCCCTTTTCTTCACTTTAGCCATGAGGCAGTGAGGAGTAACAGTTAAGGTGAAGGAGGAGCTGGCCAACTCAAGACAGAAGAAGCCTATTGCATTCTTTGTCCACCCCCCACATTCGTTCCCCTGTTTCCATTTCAACTTCCTGTCATAAGCAAGTCTGAGCAGAGAAAGGAAGAAGACTTTAAATAAACTGCGAAAGTTTGACGATGATGCAGAACATACATTTTAATTATGAAAATGAGAGTGGTTTTGTATCTTGAAATCCTGAAGGGTTTTTGTCTGTTTGTCTGTTTGTATCATTATCTGAGAATGACCAAAAAGACTTTCCTAGATTTCACCCCTGGGTCAGGCTGGATTGCGTTGGAATGGACAGAGAATAAAGTTGTTTTCTGTTCATCTGACGGGTTGCACTTGTTTATGAGTTTGGTTATAGCTACTATGTTCTAGGAACGGTGATAAATTGCTTAGTTCGTTCTCAGAAACACCTAGTCATTAGTATCTTCATGGGAAAAACTGATGACTGGGAAATTTAATGACCAAAATTTTATAGTTGGAGAACAGGAAAGCACAGTCCAAGAGCTTCCTTCCAAGTCATCTGGTAGGACTGCTCATTAGCTGTGGCTTCAGGCACATCCTCTCTGAGAAATACAAGGAAAGACAGCAGGCAGCGTCTTGCTGAATTATGCCTATTCATATTTAAGATCCTTATTAAAACAAACACTGTTGCTCTCAAGTGGGAAAATCCTTTGCTTTCAGCCTTGCATCTGTAAGAATGGTGACTCTTTCCTGAAATCTAGTCATTAAACATTTTTACTGATAAATTTTAAAAAGAGAAGTAAATAAAACATTAAAAAACATTTTTTTAAATTTCTTTCATTACAATGGCTTTATGTTTGGGATATTATACTTTCTTCTTTCCTATTTAGACCTAGTTAACAATGCCTTTTTGAACTATACTTATACAATTTTTATCAACGTTTTTTTTGTTGTTGTTGTTTTTTTTTGTTTTTTTTGGGGGGGAC